>NW_026972162.1:0-1471782 GCF_036711695.1 Zophobas morio
ACCGTTTTTCCAGAATCGACGCTTGAAATATCGAAATTTTTGAAAATTCGATAAATTAGGCATTTCGTACCGATTTTTTCGAAAATGTCGCTCCGCGACCATCAACAGCCTATATTTTTGGAATCAGCACGTCGAGATCTACGTCCCTGAATTTTTTCAGAATTTTTAAACGACTTTTTCAAAAGTGAAAATTTTCCAATGGTCCCCCCTTCTTCAAATTTCGCCGAAATTTTGACATTTTCGAAACCTAACTGAGTACATTTTCTTGTAGATTTCGAGCTCTAGAACTCACTTCCGGCCTCGATTCTTTGATAGCTGCAACCGTTTTTCCAGAATCGACGCTTGAAATATCGAAATTTTTGAAAATTCGATAAATTAGGCATTTCGTACCGATTTTTTCGAAAATGTCGCTCCGCGACCATCAACAGCCTATGTTTTTGGAATCAGCACGTCGAGATCTACGTCCCTGAATTTTTTCAGAATTTTTAAACGACTTTTTCAAAAGTGAAAATTTTCCAATGGTCCCCCCTTCTTCAAATTTCGCCGAAATTTTGACATTTTCGAAACCTAACTGAGTACATTTTCTTGTAGATTTCGAGCTCTAGAACTCACTTCCGGCCTCGATTCTTTGATAGCTGCAACCGTTTTTCCAGAATCGACGCTTGAAATATCGAAATTTTTGAAAATTCGATAAATTAGGCATTTCGTACCGATTTTTTCGAAAATGTCGCTCCGCGACCATCAACAGCCTATATTTTTGGAATCAGCACGTCGAGATCTACGTCCCTGAATTTTTTCAGAATTTTTAAACGACTTTTTCAAAAGTGAAAATTTTCCAATGGTCCCCCCTTCTTCAAATTTCGCCGAAATTTTGACATTTTCGAAACCTAACTGAGTACATTTTCTTGTAGATTTCGAGCTCTAGAACTCACTTCCGGCCTCGATTCTTTGATAGCTGCAACCGTTTTTCCAGAATCGACGCTTGAAATATCGAAATTTTTGAAAATTCGATAAATTAGGCATTTCGTACCGATTTTTTCGAAAATGTCGCTCCGCGACCATCAACAGCCTATATTTTTGGAATCAGCACGTCGAGATCTACGTCCCTGAATTTTTTCAGAATTTTTAAACGACTTTTTCAAAAGTGAAAATTTTCCAATGGTCCCCCCTTCTTCAAATTTCGCCGAAATTTTGACATTTTCGAAACCTAACTGAGTACATTTTCTTGTAGATTTCGAGCTCTAGAACTCACTTCCGGCCTCGATTCTTTGATAGCTGCAACCGTTTTTCCAGAATCGACGCTTGAAATATCGAAATTTTTGAAAATTCGATAAATTAGGCATTTCGTACCGATTTTTTCGAAAATGTCGCTCCGCGACCATCAACAGCCTATATTTTTGGAATCAGCACGTCGAGATCTACGTCCCTGAATTTTTTCAGAATTTTAAACGACTTTTTCAAAAGTGAAAATTTTCCAATGGTCCCCCCTTCTTCAAATTTCGCCGAAATTTTGACATTTTCGAAACCTAACTGAGTACATTTTCTTGTAGATTTCGAGCTCTAGAACTCACTTCCGGCCTCGATTCTTTGATAGCTGCAACCGTTTTTCCAGAATCGACGCTTGAAATATCGAAATTTTTGAAAATTCGATAAATTAGGCATTTCGTACCGATTTTTTCGAAAATGTCGCTCCGCGACCATCAACAGCCTATATTTTTGGAATCAGCACGTCGAGATCTACGTCCCTGAATTTTTTCAGAATTTTTAAACGACTTTTTCAAAAGTGAAAATTTTCCAATGGTCCCCCCTTCTTCAAATTTCGCCGAAATTTTGACATTTTCGAAACCTAACTGAGTACATTTTCTTGTAGATTTCGAGCTCTAGAACTCACTTCCGGCCTCGATTCTTTGATAGCTGCAACCGTTTTTCCAGAATCGACGCTTGAAATATCGAAATTTTTGAAAATTCGATAAATTAGGCATTTCGTACCGATTTTTTCGAAAATGTCGCTCCGCGACCATCAACAGCCTATATTTTTGGAATCAGCACGTCGAGGTCTACGTCCCTGAATTTTTCAGAATTTTTAAACGACTTTTTCAAAAGTGAAAATTTTCCAATGGTCCCCCCTTCTTCAAATTTCGCCGAAATTTTGACATTTTCGAAACCTAACTGAGTACATTTTCTTGTAGATTTCGAGCTCTAGAACTCACTTCCGGCCTCGATTCTTTGATAGCTGCAACCGTTTTTCCAGAATCGACGCTTGAAATATCGAAATTTTTGAAAATTCGATAAATTAGGCATTTCGTACCGATTTTTTCGAAAATGTCGCTCCGCGACCATCAACAGCCTATATTTTTGGAATCAGCACGTCGAGATCTACGTCCCTGAATTTTTTCAGAATTTTTAAACGACTTTTTCAAAAGTGAAAATTTTCCAATGGTCCCCCCTTCTTCAAATTTCGCCGAAATTTTGACATTTTCGAAACCTAACTGAGTACATTTTCTTGTAGATTTCGAGCTCTAGAACTCACTTCCGGCCTCGATTCTTTGATAGCTGCAACCGTTTTTCCAGAATCGACGCTTGAAATATCGAAATTTTTGAAAATTCGATAAATTAGGCATTTCGTACCGATTTTTTCGAAAATGTCGCTCCGCGACCATCAACAGCCTATATTTTTGGAATCAGCACGTCGAGATCTACGTCCCTGAATTTTTTCAGAATTTTTAAACGACTTTTTCAAAAGTGAAAATTTTCCAATGGTCCCCCCTTCTTCAAATTTCGCCGAAATTTTGACATTTTCGAAACCTAACTGAGTACATTTTCTTGTAGATTTCGAGCTCTAGAACTCACTTCCGGCCTCGATTCTTTGATAGCTGCAACCGTTTTTCCAGAATCGACGCTTGAAATATCGAAATTTTTGAAAATTCGATAAATTAGGCATTTCGTACCGATTTTTTCGAAAATGTCGCTCCGCGACCATCAACAGCCTATATTTTTGGAATCAGCACGTCGAGATCTACGTCCCTGAATTTTTTCAGAATTTTTAAACGACTTTTTCAAAAGTGAAAATTTTCCAATGGTCCCCCCTTCTTCAAATTTCGCCGAAATTTTGACATTTTCGAAACCTAACTGAGTACATTTTCTTGTAGATTTCGAGCTCTAGAACTCACTTCCGGCCTCGATTCTTTGATAGCTGCAACCGTTTTTCCAGAATCGACGCTTGAAATATCGAAATTTTTGAAAATTCGATAAATTAGGCATTTCGTACCGATTTTTTCGAAAATGTCGCTCCGCGACCATCAACAGCCTATATTTTTGGAATCAGCACGTCGAGATCTACGTCCCTGAATTTTTTCAGAATTTTTAAACGACTTTTTCAAAAGTGAAAATTTTCCAATGGTCCCCCCTTCTTCAAATTTCGCCGAAATTTTGACATTTTCGAAACCTAACTGAGTACATTTTCTTGTAGATTTCGAGCTCTAGAACTCACTTCCGGCCTCGATTCTTTGATAGCTGCAACCGTTTTTCCAGAATCGACGCTTGAAATATCGAAATTTTTGAAAATTCGATAAATTAGGCATTTCGTACCGATTTTTTCGAAAATGTCGCTCCGCGACCATCAACAGCCTATATTTTTGGAATCAGCACGTCGAGATCTACGTCCCTGAATTTTTTCAGAATTTTTAAACGACTTTTTCAAAAGTGAAAATTTTCCAATGGTCCCCCCTTCTTCAAATTTCGCCGAAATTTTGACATTTTCGAAACCTAACTGAGTACATTTTCTTGTAGATTTCGAGCTCTAGAACTCACTTCCGGCCTCGATTCTTTGATAGCTGCAACCGTTTTTCCAGAATCGACGCTTGAAATATCGAAATTTTTGAAAATTCGATAAATTAGGCATTTCGTACCGATTTTTTCGAAAATGTCGCTCCGCGACCATCAACAGCCTATATTTTTGGAATCAGCACGTCGAGATCTACGTCCCTGAATTTTTTCAGAATTTTTAAACGACTTTTTCAAAAGTGAAAATTTTCCAATGGTCCCCCCTTCTTCAAATTTCGCCGAAATTTTGACATTTTCGAAACCTAACTGAGTACATTTTCTTGTAGATTTCGAGCTCTAGAACTCACTTCCGGCCTCGATTCTTTGATAGCTGCAACCGTTTTTCCAGAATCGACGCTTGAAATATCGAAATTTTTGAAAATTCGATAAATTAGGCATTTCGTACCGATTTTTTCGAAAATGTCGCTCCGCGACCATCAACAGCCTATATTTTTGGAATCAGCACGTCGAGATCTACGTCCCTGAATTTTTTCAGAATTTTTAAACGACTTTTTCAAAAGTGAAAATTTTCCAATGGTCCCCCCTTCTTCAAATTTCGCCGAAATTTTGACATTTTCGAAACCTAACTGAGTACATTTTCTTGTAGATTTCGAGCTCTAGAACTCACTTCCGGCCTCGATTCTTTGATAGCTGCAACCGTTTTTCCAGAATCGACGCTTGAAATATCGAAATTTTTGAAAATTCGATAAATTAGGCATTTCGTACCGATTTTTTCGAAAATGTCGCTCCGCGACCATCAACAGCCTATATTTTTGGAATCAGCACGTCGAGATCTACGTCCCTGAATTTTTTCAGAATTTTTAAACGACTTTTTCAAAAGTGAAAATTTTCCAATGGTCCCCCCTTCTTCAAATTTCGCCGAAATTTTGACATTTTCGAAACCTAACTGAGTACATTTTCTTGTAGATTTCGAGCTCTAGAACTCACTTCCGGCCTCGATTCTTTGAGAGCTGCAACCGTTTTTCCAGAATCGACGCTTGAAATATCGAAATTTTTGAAAATTCGATAAATTAGGCATTTCGTACCGATTTTTTCGAAAATGTCGCTCCGCGACCAACAACAGCCTATATTTTTGGAATCAGCACGTCGAGATCTACGTCCCTGAATTTTTTCAGAATTTTTAAACGACTTTTTCAAAAGTGAAAATTTTCCAATGGTCCCCCCTTCTTCAAATTTCGCCGAAATTTTGACATTTTCGAAACCTAACTGAGTACATTTTCTTGTAGATTTCGAGCTCTAGAACTCACTTCCGGCCTCGATTCTTTGATAGCTGCAACCGTTTTTCCAGAATCGACGCTTGAAATATCGAAATTTTTGAAAATTCGATAAATTAGGCATTTCGTACCGATTTTTTCGAAAATGTCGCTCCGCGACCATCAACAGCCTATATTTTTGGAATCAGCACGTCGAGGTCTACGTCCCTGAATTTTTTCAGAATTTTTAAACGACTTTTTCAAAAGTGAAAATTTTCCAATGGTCCCCCCTTCTTCAAATTTCGCCGAAATTTTGACATTTTCGAAACCTAACTGAGTACATTTTCTTGTAGATTTCGAGCTCTAGAACTCACTTCCGGCCTCGATTCTTTGATAGCTGCAACCGTTTTTCCAGAATCGACGCTTGAAATATCGAAATTTTTGAAAATTCGATAAATTAGGCATTTCGTACCGATTTTTTCGAAAATGTCGCTCCGCGACCATCAACAGCCTATATTTTTGGAATCAGCACGTCGAGATCTACGTCCCTGAATTTTTTCAGAATTTTTAAACGACTTTTTCAAAAGTGAAAATTTTCCAATGGTCCCCCCTTCTTCAAATTTCGCCGAAATTTTGACATTTTCGAAACCTAACTGAGTACATTTTCTTGTAGATTTCGAGCTCTAGAACTCACTTCCGGCCTCGATTCTTTGATAGCTGCAACCGTTTTTCCAGAATCGACGCTTGAAATATCGAAATTTTTGAAAATTCGATAAATTAGGCATTTCGTACCGATTTTTTCGAAAATGTCGCTCCGCGACCATCAACAGCCTATATTTTTGGAATCAGCACGTCGAGATCTACGTCCCTGAATTTTTTCAGAATTTTTAAACGACTTTTTCAAAAGTGAAAATTTTCCAATGGTCCCCCCTTCTTCAAATTTCGCCGAAATTTTGACATTTTCGAAACCTAACTGAGTACATTTTCTTGTAGATTTCGAGCTCTAGAACTCACTTCCGGCCTCGATTCTTTGATAGCTGCAACCGTTTTTCCAGAATCGACGCTTGAAATATCGAAATTTTTGAAAATTCGATAAATTAGGCATTTCGTACCGATTTTTTCGAAAATGTCGCTCCGCGACCATCAACAGCCTATGTTTTTGGAATCAGCACGTCGAGATCTACGTCCCTGAATTTTTTCAGAATTTTTAAACGACTTTTTCAAAAGTGAAAATTTTCCAATGGTCCCCCCTTCTTCAAATTTCGCCGAAATTTTGACATTTTCGAAACCTAACTGAGTACATTTTCTTGTAGATTTCGAGCTCTAGAACTCACTTCCGGCCTCGATTCTTTGATAGCTGCAACCGTTTTTCCAGAATCGACGCTTGAAATATCGAAATTTTTGAAAATTCGATAAATTAGGCATTTCGTACCGATTTTTTCGAAAATGTCGCTCCGCGACCATCAACAGCCTATATTTTTGGAATCAGCACGTCGAGATCTACGTCCCTGAATTTTTTCAGAATTTTTAAACGACTTTTTCAAAAGTGAAAATTTTCCAATGGTCCCCCCTTCTTCAAATTTCGCCGAAATTTTGACATTTTCGAAACCTAACTGAGTACATTTTCTTGTAGATTTCGAGCTCTAGAACTCACTTCCGGCCTCGATTCTTTGATAGCTGCAACCGTTTTTCCAGAATCGACGCTTGAAATATCGAAATTTTTGAAAATTCGATAAATTAGGCATTTCGTACCGATTTTTTCGAAAATGTCGCTCCGCGACCATCAACAGCCTATATTTTTGGAATCAGCACGTCGAGATCTACGTCCCTGAATTTTTTCAGAATTTTTAAACGACTTTTTCAAAAGTGAAAATTTTCCAATGGTCCCCCCTTCTTCAAATTTCGCCGAAATTTTGACATTTTCGAAACCTAACTGAGTACATTTTCTTGTAGATTTCGAGCTCTAGAACTCACTTCCGGCCTCGATTCTTTGATAGCTGCAACCGTTTTTCCAGAATCGACGCTTGAAATATCGAAATTTTTGAAAATTCGATAAATTAGGCATTTCGTACCGATTTTTTCGAAAATGTCGCTCCGCGACCATCAACAGCCTATATTTTTGGAATCAGCACGTCGAGATCTACGTCCCTGAATTTTTTCAGAATTTTTAAACGACTTTTTCAAAAGTGAAAATTTTCCAATGGTCCCCCCTTCTTCAAATTTCGCCGAAATTTTGACATTTTCGAAACCTAACTGAGTACATTTTCTTGTAGATTTCGAGCTCTAGAACTCACTTCCGGCCTCGATTCTTTGATAGCTGCAACCGTTTTTCCAGAATCGACGCTTGAAATATCGAAATTTTTGAAAATTCGATAAATTAGGCATTTCGTACCGATTTTTTCGAAAATGTCGCTCCGCGACCATCAACAGCCTATATTTTTGGAATCAGCACGTCGAGATCTACGTCCCTGAATTTTTTCAGAATTTTTAAACGACTTTTTCAAAAGTGAAAATTTTCCAATGGTCCCCCCTTCTTCAAATTTCGCCGAAATTTTGACATTTTCGAAACCTAACTGAGTACATTTTCTTGTAGATTTCGAGCTCTAGAACTCACTTCCGGCCTCGATTCTTTGATAGCTGCAACCGTTTTTCCAGAATCGACGCTTGAAATATCGAAATTTTTTAAAATTCGATAAATTAGGCATTTCGTACCGATTTTTTCGAAAATGTCGCTCCGCGACCATCAACAGCCTATATTTTTGGAATCAGCACGTCGAGGTCTACGTCCCTGAATTTTTTCAGAATTTTTAAACGACTTTTTCAAAAGTGAAAATTTTCCAATGGTCCCCCCTTCTTCAAATTTCGCCGAAATTTTGACATTTTCGAAACCTAACTGAGTACATTTTCTTGTAGATTTCGAGCTCTAGAACTCACTTCCGGCCTCGATTCTTTGATAGCTGCAACCGTTTTTCCAGAATCGACGCTTGAAATATCGAAATTTTTGAAAATTCGATAAATTAGGCATTTCGTACCGATTTTTTCGAAAATGTCGCTCCGCGACCATCAACAGCCTATATTTTTGGAATCAGCACGTCGAGATCTACGTCCCTGAATTTTTTCAGAATTTTTAAACGACTTTTTCAAAAGTGAAAATTTTCCAATGGTCCCCCCTTCTTCAAATTTCGCCGAAATTTTGACATTTTCGAAACCTAACTGAGTACATTTTCTTGTAGATTTCGAGCTCTAGAACTCACTTCCGGCCTCGATTCTTTGATAGCTGCAACCGTTTTTCCAGAATCGACGCTTGAAATATCGAAATTTTTGAAAATTCGATAAATTAGGCATTTCGTACCGATTTTTTCGAAAATGTCGCTCCGCGACCATCAACAGCCTATATTTTTGGAATCAGCACGTCGAGATCTACGTCCCTGAATTTTTTCAGAATTTTTAAACGACTTTTTCAAAAGTGAAAATTTTCCAATGGTCCCCCCTTCTTCAAATTTCGCCGAAATTTTGACATTTTCGAAACCTAACTGAGTACATTTTCTTGTAGATTTCGAGCTCTAGAACTCACTTCCGGCCTCGATTCTTTGATAGCTGCAACCGTTTTTCCAGAATCGACGCTTGAAATATCGAAATTTTTGAAAATTCGATAAATTAGGCATTTCGTACCGATTTTTTCGAAAATGTCGCTCCGCGACCATCAACAGCCTATATTTTTGGAATCAGCACGTCGAGATCTACGTCCCTGAATTTTTTCAGAATTTTTAAACGACTTTTTCAAAAGTGAAAATTTTCCAATGGTCCCCCCTTCTTCAAATTTCGCCGAAATTTTGACATTTTCGAAACCTAACTGAGTACATTTTCTTGTAGATTTCGAGCTCTAGAACTCACTTCCGGCCTCGATTCTTTGATAGCTGCAACCGTTTTTCCAGAATCGACGCTTGAAATATCGAAATTTTTGAAAATTCGATAAATTAGGCATTTCGTACCGATTTTTTCGAAAATGTCGCTCCGCGACCATCAACAGCCTATATTTTTGGAATCAGCACGTCGAGATCTACGTCCCTGAATTTTTTCAGAATTTTTAAACGACTTTTTCAAAAGTGAAAATTTTCCAATGGTCCCCCCTTCTTCAAATTTCGCCGAAATTTTGACATTTTCGAAACCTAACTGAGTACATTTTCTTGTAGATTTCGAGCTCTAGAACTCACTTCCGGCCTCGATTCTTTGATAGCTGCAACCGTTTTTCCAGAATCGACGCTTGAAATATCGAAATTTTTGAAAATTCGATAAATTAGGCATTTCGTACCGATTTTTTCGAAAATGTCGCTCCGCGACCATCAACAGCCTATATTTTTGGAATCAGCACGTCGAGATCTACGTCCCTGAATTTTTTCAGAATTTTTAAACGACTTTTTCAAAAGTGAAAATTTTCCAATGGTCCCCCCTTCTTCAAATTTCGCCGAAATTTTGACATTTTCGAAACCTAACTGAGTACATTTTCTTGTAGATTTCGAGCTCTAGAACTCACTTCCGGCCTCGATTCTTTGATAGCTGCAACCGTTTTTCCAGAATCGACGCTTGAAATATCGAAATTTTTGAAAATTCGATAAATTAGGCATTTCGTACCGATTTTTTCGAAAATGTCGCTCCGCGACCATCAACAGCCTATATTTTTGGAATCAGCACGTCGAGATCTACGTCCCTGAATTTTTTCAGAATTTTTAAACGACTTTTTCAAAAGTGAAAATTTTCCAATGGTCCCCCCTTCTTCAAATTTCGCCGAAATTTTGACATTTTCGAAACCTAACTGAGTACATTTTCTTGTAGATTTCGAGCTCTAGAACTCACTTCCGGCCTCGATTCTTTGATAGCTGCAACCGTTTTTCCAGAATCGACGCTTGAAATATCGAAATTTTTGAAAATTCGATAAATTAGGCATTTCGTACCGATTTTTTCGAAAATGTCGCTCCGCGACCATCAACAGCCTATATTTTTGGAATCAGCACGTCGAGATCTACGTCCCTGAATTTTTTCAGAATTTTTAAACGACTTTTTCAAAAGTGAAAATTTTCCAATGGTCCCCCCTTCTTCAAATTTCGCCGAAATTTTGACATTTTCGAAACCTAACTGAGTACATTTTCTTGTAGATTTCGAGCTCTAGAACTCACTTCCGGCCTCGATTCTTTGATAGCTGCAACCGTTTTTCCAGAATCGACGCTTGAAATATCGAAATTTTTGAAAATTCGATAAATTAGGCATTTCGTACCGATTTTTTCGAAAATGTCGCTCCGCGACCATCAACAGCCTATATTTTTGGAATCAGCACGTCGAGATCTACGTCCCTGAATTTTTTCAGAATTTTTAAACGACTTTTTCAAAAGTGAAAATTTTCCAATGGTCCCCCCTTCTTCAAATTTCGCCGAAATTTTGACATTTTCGAAACCTAACTGAGTACATTTTCTTGTAGATTTCGAGCTCTAGAACTCACTTCCGGCCTCGATTCTTTGATAGCTGCAACCGTTTTTCCAGAATCGACGCTTGAAATATCGAAATTTTTGAAAATTCGATAAATTAGGCATTTCGTACCGATTTTTTCGAAAATGTCGCTCCGCGACCATCAACAGCCTATATTTTTGGAATCAGCACGTCGAGATCTACGTCCCTGAATTTTTTCAGAATTTTTAAACGACTTTTTCAAAAGTGAAAATTTTCCAATGGTCCCCCCTTCTTCAAATTTCGCCGAAATTTTGACATTTTCGAAACCTAACTGAGTACATTTTCTTGTAGATTTCGAGCTCTAGAACTCACTTCCGGCCTCGATTCTTTGATAGCTGCAACCGTTTTTCCAGAATCGACGCTTGAAATATCGAAATTTTTGAAAATTCGATAAATTAGGCATTTCGTACCGATTTTTTCGAAAATGTCGCTCCGCGACCATCAACAGCCTATATTTTTGGAATCAGCACGTCGAGATCTACGTCCCTGAATTTTTTCAGAATTTTTAAACGACTTTTTCAAAAGTGAAAATTTTCCAATGGTCCCCCCTTCTTCAAATTTCGCCGAAATTTTGACATTTTCGAAACCTAACTGAGTACATTTTCTTGTAGATTTCGAGCTCTAGAACTCACTTCCGGCCTCGATTCTTTGATAGCTGCAACCGTTTTTCCAGAATCGACGCTTGAAATATCGAAATTTTTGAAAATTCGATAAATTAGGCATTTCGTACCGATTTTTTCGAAAATGTCGCTCCGCGACCATCAACAGCCTATATTTTTGGAATCAGCACGTCGAGATCTACGTCCCTGAATTTTTTCAGAATTTTTAAACGACTTTTTCAAAAGTGAAAATTTTCCAATGGTCCCCCCTTCTTCAAATTTCGCCGAAATTTTGACATTTTCGAAACCTAACTGAGTACATTTTCTTGTAGATTTCGAGCTCTAGAACTCACTTCCGGCCTCGATTCTTTGATAGCTGCAACCGTTTTTCCAGAATCGACGCTTGAAATATCGAAATTTTTGAAAATTCGATAAATTAGGCATTTCGTACCGATTTTTTCGAAAATGTCGCTCCGCGACCATCAACAGCCTATATTTTTGGAATCAGCACGTCGAGATCTACGTCCCTGAATTTTTTCAGAATTTTTAAACGACTTTTTCAAAAGTGAAAATTTTCCAATGGTCCCCCCTTCTTCAAATTTCGCCGAAATTTTGACATTTTCGAAACCTAACTGAGTACATTTTCTTGTAGATTTCGAGCTCTAGAACTCACTTCCGGCCTCGATTCTTTGATAGCTGCAACCGTTTTTCCAGAATCGACGCTTGAAATATCGAAATTTTTGAAAATTCGATAAATTAGGCATTTCGTACCGATTTTTTCGAAAATGTCGCTCCGCGACCATCAACAGCCTATATTTTTGGAATCAGCACGTCGAGATCTACGTCCCTGAATTTTTTCAGAATTTTTAAACGACTTTTTCAAAAGTGAAAATTTTCCAATGGTCCCCCCTTCTTCAAATTTCGCCGAAATTTTGACATTTTCGAAACCTAACTGAGTACATTTTCTTGTAGATTTCGAGCTCTAGAACTCACTTCCGGCCTCGATTCTTTGATAGCTGCAACCGTTTTTCCAGAATCGACGCTTGAAATATCGAAATTTTTGAAAATTCGATAAATTAGGCATTTCGTACCGATTTTTTCGAAAATGTCGCTCCGCGACCATCAACAGCCTATATTTTTGGAATCAGCACGTCGAGATCTACGTCCCTGAATTTTTTCAGAATTTTTAAACGACTTTTTCAAAAGTGAAAATTTTCCAATGGTCCCCCCTTCTTCAAATTTCGCCGAAATTTTGACATTTTCGAAACCTAACTGAGTACATTTTCTTGTAGATTTCGAGCTCTAGAACTCACTTCCGGCCTCGATTCTTTGATAGCTGCAACCGTTTTTCCAGAATCGACGCTTGAAATATCGAAATTTTTGAAAATTCGATAAATTAGGCATTTCGTACCGATTTTTTCGAAAATGTCGCTCCGCGACCATCAACAGCCTATATTTTTGGAATCAGCACGTCGAGATCTACGTCCCTGAATTTTTTCAGAATTTTTAAACGACTTTTTCAAAAGTGAAAATTTTCCAATGGTCCCCCCTTCTTCAAATTTCGCCGAAATTTTGACATTTTCGAAACCTAACTGAGTACATTTTCTTGTAGATTTCGAGCTCTAGAACTCACTTCCGGCCTCGATTCTTTGATAGCTGCAACCGTTTTTCCAGAATCGACGCTTGAAATATCGAAATTTTTGAAAATTCGATAAATTAGGCATTTCGTACCGATTTTTTCGAAAATGTCGCTCCGCGACCATCAACAGCCTATATTTTTGGAATCAGCACGTCGAGATCTACGTCCCTGAATTTTTTCAGAATTTTTAAACGACTTTTTCAAAAGTGAAAATTTTCCAATGGTCCCCCCTTCTTCAAATTTCGCCGAAATTTTGACATTTTCGAAACCTAACTGAGTACATTTTCTTGTAGATTTCGAGCTCTAGAACTCACTTCCGGCCTCGATTCTTTGATAGCTGCAACCGTTTTTCCAGAATCGACGCTTGAAATATCGAAATTTTTGAAAATTCGATAAATTAGGCATTTCGTACCGATTTTTTCGAAAATGTCGCTCCGCGACCATCAACAGCCTATATTTTTGGAATCAGCACGTCGAGATCTACGTCCCTGAATTTTTTCAGAATTTTTAAACGACTTTTTCAAAAGTGAAAATTTTCCAATGGTCCCCCCTTCTTCAAATTTCGCCGAAATTTTGACATTTTCGAAACCTAACTGAGTACATTTTCTTGTAGATTTCGAGCTCTAGAACTCACTTCCGGCCTCGATTCTTTGATAGCTGCAACCGTTTTTCCAGAATCGACGCTTGAAATATCGAAATTTTTGAAAATTCGATAAATTAGGCATTTCGTACCGATTTTTTCGAAAATGTCGCTCCGCGACCATCAACAGCCTATATTTTTGGAATCAGCACGTCGAGATCTACGTCCCTGAATTTTTTCAGAATTTTTAAACGACTTTTTCAAAAGTGAAAATTTTCCAATGGTCCCCCCTTCTTCAAATTTCGCCGAAATTTTGACATTTTCGAAACCTAACTGAGTACATTTTCTTGTAGATTTCGAGCTCTAGAACTCACTTCCGGCCTCGATTCTTTGATAGCTGCAACCGTTTTTCCAGAATCGACGCTTGAAATATCGAAATTTTTGAAAATTCGATAAATTAGGCATTTCGTACCGATTTTTTCGAAAATGTCGCTCCGCGACCATCAACAGCCTATATTTTTGGAATCAGCACGTCGAGATCTACGTCCCTGAATTTTTTCAGAATTTTTAAACGACTTTTTCAAAAGTGAAAATTTTCCAATGGTCCCCCCTTCTTCAAATTTCGCCGAAATTTTGACATTTTCGAAACCTAACTGAGTACATTTTCTTGTAGATTTCGAGCTCTAGAACTCACTTCCGGCCTCGATTCTTTGATAGCTGCAACCGTTTTTCCAGAATCGACGCTTGAAATATCGAAATTTTTGAAAATTCGATAAATTAGGCATTTCGTACCGATTTTTTCGAAAATGTCGCTCCGCGACCATCAACAGCCTATATTTTTGGAATCAGCACGTCGAGATCTACGTCCCTGAATTTTTTCAGAATTTTTAAACGACTTTTTCAAAAGTGAAAATTTTCCAATGGTCCCCCCTTCTTCAAATTTCGCCGAAATTTTGACATTTTCGAAACCTAACTGAGTACATTTTCTTGTAGATTTCGAGCTCTAGAACTCACTTCCGGCCTCGATTCTTTGATAGCTGCAACCGTTTTTCCAGAATCGACGCTTGAAATATCGAAATTTTTGAAAATTCGATAAATTAGGCATTTCGCACCGATTTTTTCGAAAATGTCGCTCCGCGACCATCAACAGCCTATATTTTTGGAATCAGCACGTCGAGATCTACGTCCCTGAATTTTTTCAGAATTTTTAAACGACTTTTTCAAAAGTGAAAATTTTCCAATGGTCCCCCCTTCTTCAAATTTCGCCGAAATTTTGACATTTTCGAAACCTAACTGAGTACATTTTCTTGTAGATTTCGAGCTCTAGAACTCACTTCCGGCCTCGATTCTTTGATAGCTGCAACCGTTTTTCCAGAATCGACGCTTGAAATATCGAAATTTTTGAAAATTCGATAAATTAGGCATTTCGCACCGATTTTTTCGAAAATGTCGCTCCGCGACCATCAACAGCCTATATTTTTGGAATCAGCACGTCGAGATCTACGTCCCTGAATTTTTTCAGAATTTTTAAACGACTTTTTCAAAAGTGAAAATTTTCCAATGGTCCCCCCTTCTTCAAATTTCGCCGAAATTTTGACATTTTCGAAACCTAACTGAGTACATTTTCTTGTAGATTTCGAGCTCTAGAACTCACTTCCGGCCTCGATTCTTTGATAGCTGCAACCGTTTTTCCAGAATCGACGCTTGAAATATCGAAATTTTTGAAAATTCGATAAATTAGGCATTTCGTACCGATTTTTTCGAAAATGTCGCTCCGCGACCATCAACAGCCTATATTTTTGGAATCAGCACGTCGAGATCTACGTCCCTGAATTTTTTCAGAATTTTTAAACGACTTTTTCAAAAGTGAAAATTTTCCAATGGTCCCCCCTTCTTCAAATTTCGCCGAAATTTTGACATTTTCGAAACCTAACTGAGTACATTTTCTTGTAGATTTCGAGCTCTAGAACTCACTTCCGGCCTCGATTCTTTGATAGCTGCAACCGTTTTTCCAGAATCGACGCTTGAAATATCGAAATTTTTGAAAATTCGATAAATTAGGCATTTCGTACCGATTTTTTCGAAAATGTCGCTCCGCGACCATCAACAGCCTATATTTTTGGAATCAGCACGTCGAGATCTACGTCCCTGAATTTTTTCAGAATTTTTAAACGACTTTTTCAAAAGTGAAAATTTTCCAATGGTCCCCCCTTCTTCAAATTTCGCCGAAATTTTGACATTTTCGAAACCTAACTGAGTACATTTTCTTGTAGATTTCGAGCTCTAGAACTCACTTCCGGCCTCGATTCTTTGATAGCTGCAACCGTTTTTCCAGAATCGACGCTTGAAATATCGAAATTTTTGAAAATTCGATAAATTAGGCATTTCGTACCGATTTTTTCGAAAATGTCGCTCCGCGACCATCAACAGCCTATATTTTTGGAATCAGCACGTCGAGATCTACGTCCCTGAATTTTTTCAGAATTTTTAAACGACTTTTTCAAAAGTGAAAATTTTCCAATGGTCCCCCCTTCTTCAAATTTCGCCGAAATTTTGACATTTTCGAAACCTAACTGAGTACATTTTCTTGTAGATTTCGAGCTCTAGAACTCACTTCCGGCCTCGATTCTTTGATAGCTGCAACCGTTTTTCCAGAATCGACGCTTGAAATATCGAAATTTTTGAAAATTCGATAAATTAGGCATTTCGTACCGATTTTTTCGAAAATGTCGCTCCGCGACCATCAACAGCCTATATTTTTGGAATCAGCACGTCGAGATCTACGTCCCTGAATTTTTTCAGAATTTTTAAACGACTTTTTCAAAAGTGAAAATTTTCCAATGGTCCCCCCTTCTTCAAATTTCGCCGAAATTTTGACATTTTCGAAACCTAACTGAGTACATTTTCTTGTAGATTTCGAGCTCTAGAACTCACTTCCGGCCTCGATTCTTTGATAGCTGCAACCGTTTTTCCAGAATCGACGCTTGAAATATCGAAATTTTTGAAAATTCGATAAATTAGGCATTTCGCACCGATTTTTTCGAAAATGTCGCTCCGCGACCATCAACAGCCTATATTTTTGGAATCAGCACGTCGAGATCTACGTCCCTGAATTTTTTCAGAATTTTTAAACGACTTTTTCAAAAGTGAAAATTTTCCAATGGTCCCCCCTTCTTCAAATTTCGCCGAAATTTTGACATTTTCGAAACCTAACTGAGTACATTTTCTTGTAGATTTCGAGCTCTAGAACTCACTTCCGGCCTCGATTCTTTGATAGCTGCAACCGTTTTTCCAGAATCGACGCTTGAAATATCGAAATTTTTGAAAATTCGATAAATTAGGCATTTCGTACCGATTTTTTCGAAAATGTCGCTCCGCGACCATCAACAGCCTATATTTTTGGAATCAGCACGTCGAGATCTACGTCCCTGAATTTTTTCAGAATTTTTAAACGACTTTTTCAAAAGTGAAAATTTTCCAATGGTCCCCCCTTCTTCAAATTTCGCCGAAATTTTGACATTTTCGAAACCTAACTGAGTACATTTTCTTGTAGATTTCGAGCTCTAGAACTCACTTCCGGCCTCGATTCTTTGATAGCTGCAACCGTTTTTCCAGAATCGACGCTTGAAATATCGAAATTTTTGAAAATTCGATAAATTAGGCATTTCGTACCGATTTTTTCGAAAATGTCGCTCCGCGACCATCAACAGCCTATATTTTTGGAATCAGCACGTCGAGATCTACGTCCCTGAATTTTTTCAGAATTTTTAAACGACTTTTTCAAAAGTGAAAATTTTCCAATGGTCCCCCCTTCTTCAAATTTCGCCGAAATTTTGACATTTTCGAAACCTAACTGAGTACATTTTCTTGTAGATTTCGAGCTCTAGAACTCACTTCCGGCCTCGATTCTTTGATAGCTGCAACCGTTTTTCCAGAACCGACGCTTGAAATATCGAAATTTTTGAAAATTCGATAAATTAGGCATTTCGTACCGATTTTTTCGAAAATGTCGCTCCGCGACCATCAACAGCCTATATTTTTGGAATCAGCACGTCGAGATCTACGTCCCTGAATTTTTTCAGAATTTTTAAACGACTTTTTCAAAAGTGAAAATTTTCCAATGGCCCCCCTTCTTCAAATTTCGCCGAAATTTTGACATTTTCGAAACCTAACTGAGTACATTTTCTTGTAGATTTCGAGCTCTAGAACTCACTTCCGGCCTCGATTCTTTGATAGCTGCAACCGTTTTTCCAGAATCGACGCTTGAAATATCGAAATTTTTGAAAATTCGATAAATTAGGCATTTCGTACCGATTTTTTCGAAAATGTCGCTCCGCGACCATCAACAGCCTATATTTTTGGAATCAGCACGTCGAGATCTACGTCCCTGAATTTTTTCAGAATTTTTAAACGACTTTTTCAAAAGTGAAAATTTTCCAATGGTCCCCCCTTCTTCAAATTTCGCCGAAATTTTGACATTTTCGAAACCTAACTGAGTACATTTTCTTGTAGATTTCGAGCTCTAGAACTCACTTCCGGCCTCGATTCTTTGATAGCTGCAACCGTTTTTCCAGAATCGACGCTTGAAATATCGAAATTTTTGAAAATTCGATAAATTAGGCATTTCGTACCGATTTTTTCGAAAATGTCGCTCCGCGACCATCAACAGCCTATATTTTTGGAATCAGCACGTCGAGATCTACGTCCCTGAATTTTTTCAGAATTTTTAAACGACTTTTTCAAAAGTGAAAATTTTCCAATGGTCCCCCCTTCTTCAAATTTCGCCGAAATTTTGACATTTTCGAAACCTAACTGAGTACATTTTCTTGTAGATTTCGAGCTCTAGAACTCACTTCCGGCCTCGATTCTTTGATAGCTGCAACCGTTTTTCCAGAATCGACGCTTGAAATATCGAAATTTTTGAAAATTCGATAAATTAGGCATTTCGTACCGATTTTTTCGAAAATGTCGCTCCGCGACCATCAACAGCCTATATTTTTGGAATCAGCACGTCGAGATCTACGTCCCTGAATTTTTTCAGAATTTTTAAACGACTTTTTCAAAAGTGAAAATTTTCCAATGGTCCCCCCTTCTTCAAATTTCGCCGAAATTTTGACATTTTCGAAACCTAACTGAGTACATTTTCTTGTAGATTTCGAGCTCTAGAACTCACTTCCGGCCTCGATTCTTTGATAGCTGCAACCGTTTTTCCAGAATCGACGCTTGAAATATCGAAATTTTTGAAAATTCGATAAATTAGGCATTTCGTACCGATTTTTTCGAAAATGTCGCTCCGCGACCATCAACAGCCTATATTTTTGGAATCAGCACGTCGAGATCTACGTCCCTGAATTTTTTCAGAATTTTTAAACGACTTTTTCAAAAGTGAAAATTTTCCAATGGTCCCCCCTTCTTCAAATTTCGCCGAAATTTTGACATTTTCGAAACCTAACTGAGTACATTTTCTTGTAGATTTCGAGCTCTAGAACTCACTTCCGGCCTCGATTCTTTGATAGCTGCAACCGTTTTTCCAGAATCGACGCTTGAAATATCGAAATTTTTGAAAATTCGATAAATTAGGCATTTCGTACCGATTTTTTCGAAAATGTCGCTCCGCGACCATCAACAGCCTATATTTTTGGAATCAGCACGTCGAGATCTACGTCCCTGAATTTTTTCAGAATTTTTAAACGACTTTTTCAAAAGTGAAAATTTTCCAATGGTCCCCCCTTCTTCAAATTTCGCCGAAATTTTGACATTTTCGAAACCTAACTGAGTACATTTTCTTGTAGATTTCGAGCTCTAGAACTCACTTCCGGCCTCGATTCTTTGATAGCTGCAACCGTTTTTCCAGAATCGACGCTTGAAATATCGAAATTTTTGAAAATTCGATAAATTAGGCATTTCGTACCGATTTTTTCGAAAATGTCGCTCCGCGACCATCAACAGCCTATATTTTTGGAATCAGCACGTCGAGATCTACGTCCCTGAATTTTTTCAGAATTTTTAAACGACTTTTTCAAAAGTGAAAATTTTCCAATGGTCCCCCCTTCTTCAAATTTCGCCGAAATTTTGACATTTTCGAAACCTAACTGAGTACATTTTCTTGTAGATTTCGAGCTCTAGAACTCACTTCCGGCCTCGATTCTTTGATAGCTGCAACCGTTTTTCCAGAATCGACGCTTGAAATATCGAAATTTTTGAAAATTCGATAAATTAGGCATTTCGTACCGATTTTTTCGAAAATGTCGCTCCGCGACCATCAACAGCCTATATTTTTGGAATCAGCACGTCGAGATCTACGTCCCTGAATTTTTTCAGAATTTTTAAACGACTTTTTCAAAAGTGAAAATTTTCCAATGGTCCCCCCTTCTTCAAATTTCGCCGAAATTTTGACATTTTCGAAACCTAACTGAGTACATTTTCTTGTAGATTTCGAGCTCTAGAACTCACTTCCGGCCTCGATTCTTTGATAGCTGCAACCGTTTTTCCAGAATCGACGCTTGAAATATCGAAATTTTTGAAAATTCGATAAATTAGGCATTTCGTACCGATTTTTTCGAAAATGTCGCTCCGCGACCATCAACAGCCTATATTTTTGGAATCAGCACGTCGAGATCTACGTCCCTGAATTTTTTCAGAATTTTTAAACGACTTTTTCAAAAGTGAAAATTTTCCAATGGTCCCCCCTTCTTCAAATTTCGCCGAAATTTTGACATTTTCGAAACCTAACTGAGTACATTTTCTTGTAGATTTCGAGCTCTAGAACTCACTTCCGGCCTCGATTCTTTGATAGCTGCAACCGTTTTTCCAGAATCGACGCTTGAAATATCGAAATTTTTGAAAATTCGATAAATTAGGCATTTCGTACCGATTTTTTCGAAAATGTCGCTCCGCGACCATCAACAGCCTATATTTTTGGAATCAGCACGTCGAGATCTACGTCCCTGAATTTTTTCAGAATTTTTAAACGACTTTTTCAAAAGTGAAAATTTTCCAATGGTCCCCCCTTCTTCAAATTTCGCCGAAATTTTGACATTTTCGAAACCTAACTGAGTACATTTTCTTGTAGATTTCGAGCTCTAGAACTCACTTCCGGCCTCGATTCTTTGATAGCTGCAACCGTTTTTCCAGAATCGACGCTTGAAATATCGAAATTTTTGAAAATTCGATAAATTAGGCATTTCGTACCGATTTTTTCGAAAATGTCGCTCCGCGACCATCAACAGCCTATATTTTTGGAATCAGCACGTCGAGATCTACGTCCCTGAATTTTTTCAGAATTTTTAAACGACTTTTTCAAAAGTGAAAATTTTCCAATGGTCCCCCCTTCTTCAAATTTCGCCGAAATTTTGACATTTTCGAAACCTAACTGAGTACATTTTCTTGTAGATTTCGAGCTCTAGAACTCACTTCCGGCCTCGATTCTTTGATAGCTGCAACCGTTTTTCCAGAATCGACGCTTGAAATATCGAAATTTTTGAAAATTCGATAAATTAGGCATTTCGTACCGATTTTTTCGAAAATGTCGCTCCGCGACCATCAACAGCCTATATTTTTGGAATCAGCACGTCGAGATCTACGTCCCTGAATTTTTTCAGAATTTTTAAACGACTTTTTCAAAAGTGAAAATTTTCCAATGGTCCCCCCTTCTTCAAATTTCGCCGAAATTTTGACATTTTCGAAACCTAACTGAGTACATTTTCTTGTAGATTTCGAGCTCTAGAACTCACTTCCGGCCTCGATTCTTTGATAGCTGCAACCGTTTTTCCAGAATCGACGCTTGAAATATCGAAATTTTTGAAAATTCGATAAATTAGGCATTTCGTACCGATTTTTTCGAAAATGTCGCTCCGCGACCATCAACAGCCTATATTTTTGGAATCAGCACGTCGAGATCTACGTCCCTGAATTTTTTCAGAATTTTTAAACGACTTTTTCAAAAGTGAAAATTTTCCAATGGTCCCCCCTTCTTCAAATTTCGCCGAAATTTTGACATTTTCGAAACCTAACTGAGTACATTTTCTTGTAGATTTCGAGCTCTAGAACTCACTTCCGGCCTCGATTCTTTGATAGCTGCAACCGTTTTTCCAGAATCGACGCTTGAAATATCGAAATTTTTGAAAATTCGATAAATTAGGCATTTCGTACCGATTTTTTCGAAAATGTCGCTCCGCGACCATCAACAGCCTATATTTTTGGAATCAGCACGTCGAGATCTACGTCCCTGAATTTTTTCAGAATTTTTAAACGACTTTTTCAAAAGTGAAAATTTTCCAATGGTCCCCCCTTCTTCAAATTTCGCCGAAATTTTGACATTTTCGAAACCTAACTGAGTACATTTTCTTGTAGATTTCGAGCTCTAGAACTCACTTCCGGCCTCGATTCTTTGATAGCTGCAACCGTTTTTCCAGAATCGACGCTTGAAATATCGAAATTTTTGAAAATTCGATAAATTAGGCATTTCGTACCGATTTTTTCGAAAATGTCGCTCCGCGACCATCAACAGCCTATATTTTTGGAATCAGCACGTCGAGATCTACGTCCCTGAATTTTTTCAGAATTTTTAAACGACTTTTTCAAAAGTGAAAATTTTCCAATGGTCCCCCCTTCTTCAAATTTCGCCGAAATTTTGACATTTTCGAAACCTAACTGAGTACATTTTCTTGTAGATTTCGAGCTCTAGAACTCACTTCCGGCCTCGATTCTTTGATAGCTGCAACCGTTTTTCCAGAATCGACGCTTGAAATATCGAAATTTTTGAAAATTCGATAAATTAGGCATTTCGTACCGATTTTTTCGAAAATGTCGCTCCGCGACCATCAACAGCCTATATTTTTGGAATCAGCACGTCGAGATCTACGTCCCTGAATTTTTTCAGAATTTTTAAACGACTTTTTCAAAAGTGAAAATTTTCCAATGGTCCCCCCTTCTTCAAATTTCGCCGAAATTTTGACATTTTCGAAACCTAACTGAGTACATTTTCTTGTAGATTTCGAGCTCTAGAACTCACTTCCGGCCTCGATTCTTTGATAGCTGCAACCGTTTTTCCAGAATCGACGCTTGAAATATCGAAATTTTTGAAAATTCGATAAATTAGGCATTTCGTACCGATTTTTTCGAAAATGTCGCTCCGCGACCATCAACAGCCTATATTTTTGGAATCAGCACGTCGAGATCTACGTCCCTGAATTTTTTCAGAATTTTTAAACGACTTTTTCAAAAGTGAAAATTTTCCAATGGTCCCCCCTTCTTCAAATTTCGCCGAAATTTTGACATTTTCGAAACCTAACTGAGTACATTTTCTTGTAGATTTCGAGCTCTAGAACTCACTTCCGGCCTCGATTCTTTGATAGCTGCAACCGTTTTTCCAGAATCGACGCTTGAAATATCGAAATTTTTGAAAATTCGATAAATTAGGCATTTCGTACCGATTTTTTCGAAAATGTCGCTCCGCGACCATCAACAGCCTATATTTTTGGAATCAGCACGTCGAGATCTACGTCCCTGAATTTTTTCAGAATTTTTAAACGACTTTTTCAAAAGTGAAAATTTTCCAATGGTCCCCCCTTCTTCAAATTTCGCCGAAATTTTGACATTTTCGAAACCTAACTGAGTACATTTTCTTGTAGATTTCGAGCTCTAGAACTCACTTCCGGCCTCGATTCTTTGATAGCTGCAACCGTTTTTCCAGAATCGACGCTTGAAATATCGAAATTTTTGAAAATTCGATAAATTAGGCATTTCGTACCGATTTTTTCGAAAATGTCGCTCCGCGACCATCAACAGCCTATATTTTTGGAATCAGCACGTCGAGATCTACGTCCCTGAATTTTTTCAGAATTTTTAAACGACTTTTTCAAAAGTGAAAATTTTCCAATGGTCCCCCCTTCTTCAAATTTCGCCGAAATTTTGACATTTTCGAAACCTAACTGAGTACATTTTCTTGTAGATTTCGAGCTCTAGAACTCACTTCCGGCCTCGATTCTTTGATAGCTGCAACCGTTTTTCCAGAATCGACGCTTGAAATATCGAAATTTTTGAAAATTCGATAAATTAGGCATTTCGTACCGATTTTTCGAAAATGTCGCTCCGCGACCATCAACAGCCTATATTTTTGGAATCAGCACGTCGAGATCTACGTCCCTGAATTTTTTCAGAATTTTTAAACGACTTTTTCAAAAGTGAAAATTTTCCAATGGTCCCCCCTTCTTCAAATTTCGCCGAAATTTTGACATTTTCGAAACCTAACTGAGTACATTTTCTTGTAGATTTCGAGCTCTAGAACTCACTTCCGGCCTCGATTCTTTGATAGCTGCAACCGTTTTTCCAGAATCGACGCTTGAAATATCGAAATTTTTGAAAATTCGATAAATTAGGCATTTCGTACCGATTTTTTCGAAAATGTCGCTCCGCGACCATCAACAGCCTATATTTTTGGAATCAGCACGTCGAGATCTACGTCCCTGAATTTTTTCAGAATTTTTAAACGACTTTTTCAAAAGTGAAAATTTTCCAATGGTCCCCCCTTCTTCAAATTTCGCCGAAATTTTGACATTTTCGAAACCTAACTGAGTACATTTTCTTGTAGATTTCGAGCTCTAGAACTCACTTCCGGCCTCGATTCTTTGATAGCTGCAACCGTTTTTCCAGAATCGACGCTTGAAATATCGAAATTTTTGAAAATTCGATAAATTAGGCATTTCGTACCGATTTTTTCGAAAATGTCGCTCCGCGACCATCAACAGCCTATATTTTTGGAATCAGCACGTCGAGATCTACGTCCCTGAATTTTTTCAGAATTTTTAAACGACTTTTTCAAAAGTGAAAATTTTCCAATGGTCCCCCCTTCTTCAAATTTCGCCGAAATTTTGACATTTTCGAAACCTAACTGAGTACATTTTCTTGTAGATTTCGAGCTCTAGAACTCACTTCCGGCCTCGATTCTTTGATAGCTGCAACCGTTTTTCCAGAATCGACGCTTGAAATATCGAAATTTTTGAAAATTCGATAAATTAGGCATTTCGTACCGATTTTTTCGAAAATGTCGCTCCGCGACCATCAACAGCCTATATTTTTGGAATCAGCACGTCGAGATCTACGTCCCTGAATTTTTTCAGAATTTTTAAACGACTTTTTCAAAAGTGAAAATTTTCCAATGGTCCCCCCTTCTTCAAATTTCGCCGAAATTTTGACATTTTCGAAACCTAACTGAGTACATTTTCTTGTAGATTTCGAGCTCTAGAACTCACTTCCGGCCTCGATTCTTTGATAGCTGCAACCGTTTTTCCAGAATCGACGCTTGAAATATCGAAATTTTTGAAAATTCGATAAATTAGGCATTTCGTACCGATTTTTTCGAAAATGTCGCTCCGCGACCATCAACAGCCTATATTTTTGGAATCAGCACGTCGAGATCTACGTCCCTGAATTTTTTCAGAATTTTTAAACGACTTTTTCAAAAGTGAAAATTTTCCAATGGTCCCCCCTTCTTCAAATTTCGCCGAAATTTTGACATTTTCGAAACCTAACTGAGTACATTTTCTTGTAGATTTCGAGCTCTAGAACTCACTTCCGGCCTCGATTCTTTGATAGCTGCAACCGTTTTTCCAGAATCGACGCTTGAAATATCGAAATTTTTGAAAATTCGATAAATTAGGCATTTCGTACCGATTTTTTCGAAAATGTCGCTCCGCGACCATCAACAGCCTATATTTTTGGAATCAGCACGTCGAGATCTACGTCCCTGAATTTTTTCAGAATTTTTAAACGACTTTTTCAAAAGTGAAAATTTTCCAATGGTCCCCCCTTCTTCAAATTTCGCCGAAATTTTGACATTTTCGAAACCTAACTGAGTACATTTTCTTGTAGATTTCGAGCTCTAGAACTCACTTCCGGCCTCGATTCTTTGATAGCTGCAACCGTTTTTCCAGAATCGACGCTTGAAATATCGAAATTTTTGAAAATTCGATAAATTAGGCATTTCGTACCGATTTTTTCGAAAATGTCGCTCCGCGACCATCAACAGCCTATATTTTTGGAATCAGCACGTCGAGATCTACGTCCCTGAATTTTTTCAGAATTTTTAAACGACTTTTTCAAAAGTGAAAATTTTCCAATGGTCCCCCCTTCTTCAAATTTCGCCGAAATTTTGACATTTTCGAAACCTAACTGAGTACATTTTCTTGTAGATTTCGAGCTCTAGAACTCACTTCCGGCCTCGATTCTTTGATAGCTGCAACCGTTTTTCCAGAATCGACGCTTGAAATATCGAAATTTTTGAAAATTCGATAAATTAGGCATTTCGTACCGATTTTTTCGAAAATGTCGCTCCGCGACCATCAACAGCCTATATTTTTGGAATCAGCACGTCGAGATCTACGTCCCTGAATTTTTTCAGAATTTTTAAACGACTTTTTCAAAAGTGAAAATTTTCCAATGGTCCCCCCTTCTTCAAATTTCGCCGAAATTTTGACATTTTCGAAACCTAACTGAGTACATTTTCTTGTAGATTTCGAGCTCTAGAACTCACTTCCGGCCTCGATTCTTTGATAGCTGCAACCGTTTTTCCAGAATCGACGCTTGAAATATCGAAATTTTTGAAAATTCGATAAATTAGGCATTTCGTACCGATTTTTTCGAAAATGTCGCTCCGCGACCATCAACAGCCTATATTTTTGGAATCAGCACGTCGAGATCTACGTCCCTGAATTTTTTCAGAATTTTTAAACGACTTTTTCAAAAGTGAAAATTTTCCAATGGTCCCCCCTTCTTCAAATTTCGCCGAAATTTTGACATTTTCGAAACCTAACTGAGTACATTTTCTTGTAGATTTCGAGCTCTAGAACTCACTTCCGGCCTCGATTCTTTGATAGCTGCAACCGTTTTTCCAGAATCGACGCTTGAAATATCGAAATTTTTGAAAATTCGATAAATTAGGCATTTCGTACCGATTTTTTCGAAAATGTCGCTCCGCGACCATCAACTGCCTATATTTTTGGAATCAGCACGTCGAGATCTACGTCCCTGAATTTTTTCAGAATTTTTAAACGACTTTTTCAAAAGTGAAAATTTTCCAATGGTCCCCCCTTCTTCAAATTTCGCCGAAATTTTGACATTTTCGAAACCTAACTGAGTACATTTTCTTGTAGATTTCGAGCTCTAGAACTCACTTCCGGCCTCGATTCTTTGATAGCTGCAACCGTTTTTCCAGAATCGACGCTTGAAATATCGAAATTTTTGAAAATTCGATAAATTAGGCATTTCGTACCGATTTTTTCGAAAATGTCGCTCCGCGACCATCAACAGCCTATATTTTTGGAATCAGCACGTCGAGATCTACGTCCCTGAATTTTTTCAGAATTTTTAAACGACTTTTTCAAAAGTGAAAATTTTCCAATGGTCCCCCCTTCTTCAAATTTCGCCGAAATTTTGACATTTTCGAAACCTAACTGAGTACATTTTCTTGTAGATTTCGAGCTCTAGAACTCACTTCCGGCCTCGATTCTTTGATAGCTGCAACCGTTTTTCCAGAATCGACGCTTGAAATATCGAAATTTTTGAAAATTCGATAAATTAGGCATTTCGTACCGATTTTTTCGAAAATGTCGCTCCGCGACCATCAACAGCCTATATTTTTGGAATCAGCACGTCGAGATCTACGTCCCTGAATTTTTTCAGAATTTTTAAACGACTTTTTCAAAAGTGAAAATTTTCCAATGGTCCCCCCTTCTTCAAATTTCGCCGAAATTTTGACATTTTCGAAACCTAACTGAGTACATTTTCTTGTAGATTTCGAGCTCTAGAACTCACTTCCGGCCTCGATTCTTTGATAGCTGCAACCGTTTTTCCAGAATCGACGCTTGAAATATCGAAATTTTTGAAAATTCGATAAATTAGGCATTTCGTACCGATTTTTTCGAAAATGTCGCTCCGCGACCATCAACAGCCTATATTTTTGGAATCAGCACGTCGAGATCTACGTCCCTGAATTTTTTCAGAATTTTTAAACGACTTTTTCAAAAGTGAAAATTTTCCAATGGTCCCCCCTTCTTCAAATTTCGCCGAAATTTTGACATTTTCGAAACCTAACTGAGTACATTTTCTTGTAGATTTCGAGCTCTAGAACTCACTTCCGGCCTCGATTCTTTGATAGCTGCAACCGTTTTTCCAGAATCGACGCTTGAAATATCGAAATTTTTGAAAATTCGATAAATTAGGCATTTCGCACCGATTTTTTCGAAAATGTCGCTCCGCGACCATCAACAGCCTACATTTTTGGAATCAGCACGTCGAGATCTACGTCCCTGAATTTTTTCAGAATTTTTAAACGACTTTTTCAAAAGTGAAAATTTTCCAATGGTCCCCCCTTCTTCAAATTTCGCCGAAATTTTGACATTTTCGAAACCTAACTGAGTACATTTTCTTGTAGATTTCGAGCTCTAGAACTCACTTCCGGCCTCGATTCTTTGATAGCTGCAACCGTTTTTCCAGAATCGACGCTTGAAATATCGAAATTTTTGAAAATTCGATAAATTAGGCATTTCGTACCGATTTTTTCGAAAATGTCGCTCCGCGACCATCAACAGCCTATATTTTTGGAATCAGCACGTCGAGATCTACGTCCCTGAATTTTTTCAGAATTTTTAAACGACTTTTTCAAAAGTGAAAATTTTCCAATGGTCCCCCCTTCTTCAAATTTCGCCGAAATTTTGACATTTTCGAAACCTAACTGAGTACATTTTCTTGTAGATTTCGAGCTCTAGAACTCACTTCCGGCCTCGATTCTTTGATAGCTGCAACCGTTTTTCCAGAATCGACGCTTGAAATATCGAAATTTTTGAAAATTCGATAAATTAGGCATTTCGTACCGATTTTTTCGAAAATGTCGCTCCGCGACCATCAACAGCCTATATTTTTGGAATCAGCACGTCGAGATCTACGTCCCTGAATTTTTTCAGAATTTTTAAACGACTTTTTCAAAAGTGAAAATTTTCCAATGGTCCCCCCTTCTACAAATTTCGCCGAAATTTTGACATTTTCGAAACCTAACTGAGTACATTTTCTTGTAGATTTCGAGCTCTAGAACTCACTTCCGGCCTCGATTCTTTGATAGCTGCAACCGTTTTTCCAGAATCGACGCTTGAAATATCGAAATTTTTGAAAATTCGATAAATTAGGCATTTCGTACCGATTTTTTCGAAAATGTCGCTCCGCGACCATCAACAGCCTATATTTTTGGAATCAGCACGTCGAGATCTACGTCCCTGAATTTTTTCAGAATTTTTAAACGACTTTTTCAAAAGTGAAAATTTTCCAATGGTCCCCCCTTCTTCAAATTTCGCCGAAATTTTGACATTTTCGAAACCTAACTGAGTACATTTTCTTGTAGATTTCGAGCTCTAGAACTCACTTCCGGCCTCGATTCTTTGATAGCTGCAACCGTTTTTCCAGAATCGACGCTTGAAATATCGAAATTTTTGAAAATTCGATAAATTAGGCATTTCGTACCGATTTTTTCGAAAATGTCGCTCCGCGACCATCAACAGCCTATATTTTTGGAATCAGCACGTCGAGATCTACGTCCCTGAATTTTTTCAGAATTTTTAAACGACTTTTTCAAAAGTGAAAATTTTCCAATGGTCCCCCCTTCTTCAAATTTCGCCGAAATTTTGACATTTTCGAAACCTAACTGAGTACATTTTCTTGTAGATTTCGAGCTCTAGAACTCACTTCCGGCCTCGATTCTTTGATAGCTGCAACCGTTTTTCCAGAATCGACGCTTGAAATATCGAAATTTTTGAAAATTCGATAAATTAAGATAAGATAAGATAAGATAAGATAAGATTTATTCGTGCCAAAATATAAAAAATATTTACACAAGTCATTACACAACTTAACATAACAAAATAACGAAATACATGGATTACACAACTTAACATAACAAAATAAAGAGATACATGGTAACAAAGGTAATCAGTAATTTTGAAATAAAATCCATTTCATTTAAAACTTAGTTGTTAAGTATTCCTCTATATTATAAAAGGCATTTTCAATTAGATGTGCTTTAATCCTTTTTAAGAACAACTTAGGACTAAGATTCCTAATATTGATTGGTATTACATTGTAACATTTAACACAATAGTAATTAAAGCCTAATCTAGATCTGGTCAGTCTAAAACCACGTAGACAAATATCATTTCCTCTTGTAGAGTAGTTGTGATAGGAATTTAATGTTTTAAATTTCTTACGATTTTTTACAAAATAATCTAAACATTTGTATATGAACAGACAGGGTACAGTCAGGAGATTCAATAATTTAAAATGTTCTTTGCAGTCGTCGCGATATCTCAGGTTTGATATAATTCTGATTACCCTTCGCTGGAGTCTGAAAACCCGCTCTGATAGCCCTGTATGGCCCCACAGGATTATCGAATATTCCACATGTGATTGGAAGGTCGCGAAATAAGCTATTTTTATGACGTCTATGGATACACAGCGCGTTAGATTACGTAATAAATAGATGTTTTTACATAATTTCTTGCATAGATCATCAATTTGGTAGTGCCAGGACAGAGTACTATCAATGTGGACCCCCAAAAATTTTGTGAAATCTGTTGTATCTGTGTTTATTTGTTTGAGAGAAAAAATCATTTCCACGGTTTTGGCTTTATTAAGATGCAGTTTATTTGCCTCCATCCATTCCTCAATTCTTTTGTATGATGTGCGTGTCAATTCTTGCAGCACATTTAGATCTGAGTCAGCCTGCCCCACTGAGGTGTCATCTGCATATAAAGTTTTGTCCATTGTAGGGATCGTATATGGGAGGTCATTTATATACAACAAAAATAGCAATGGACCTAGAATAGATCCTTGCGGGACCCCATGTCGGACTGTTAACGGTTGCGAAAGAATGCCATTAAGCTTAACCCTTTGTGAGCGATCATGTAGATAGGACTTTATCAACGTAATACTACAGAAATCAAAATTATATATTTTCAGTTTTTCCATTAATATTTGATGTGAAATTGTGTCAAAGGCCTTGCTTAGGTCTAGAAATAGAGCTTGATAGTAGGCTCCCTTTTCAAAGCAATTTATTATTTGTTCGATAAAGTTTATTACTCCAGATATAGCAGATGAATTTTTTCGGAAACCAAATTAGGCATTTCGTACCGATTTTTTCGAAAATGTCGCTCCGCGACCATCAACAGCCTATATTTTTGGAATCAGCACGTCGAGATCTACGTCCCTGAATTTTTTCAGAATTTTTAAACGACTTTTTCAAAAGTGAAAATTTTCCAATGGTCCCCCCTTCTTCAAATTTCGCCGAAATTTTGACATTTTCGAAACCTAACTGAGTACATTTTCTTGTAGATTTCGAGCTCTAGAACTCACTTCCGGCCTCGATTCTTTGATAGCTGCAACCGTTTTTCCAGAATCGACGCTTGAAATATCGAAATTTTTGAAAATTCGATAAATTAGGCATTTCGTACCGATTTTTTCGAAAATGTCGCTCCGCGACCATCAACAGCCTATATTTTTGGAATCAGCACGTCGAGATCTACGTCCCTGAATTTTTTCAGAATTTTTAAACGACTTTTTCAAAAGTGAAAATTTTCCAATGGTCCCCCCTTCTTCAAATTTCGCCGAAATTTTGACATTTTCGAAACCTAACTGAGTACATTTTCTTGTAGATTTCGAGCTCTAGAACTCACTTCCGGCCTCGATTCTTTGATAGCTGCAACCGTTTTTCCAGAATCGACGCTTGAAATATCGAAATTTTTGAAAATTCGATAAATTAGGCATTTCGTACCGATTTTTTCGAAAATGTCGCTCCGCGACCATCAACAGCCTATATTTTTGGAATCAGCACGTCGAGATCTACGTCCCTGAATTTTTTCAGAATTTTTAAACGACTTTTTCAAAAGTGAAAATTTTCCAATGGTCCCCCCTTCTTCAAATTTCGCCGAAATTTTGACATTTTCGAAACCTAACTGAGTACATTTTCTTGTAGATTTCGAGCACTAGAACTCACTTCCGGCCTCGATTCTTTGATAGCTGCAACCGTTTTTCCAGAATCGACGCTTGAAATATCGAAATTTTTGAAAATTCGATAAATTAGGCATTTCGCACCGATTTTTTCGAAAATGTCGCTCCGCGACCATCAACAGCCTATATTTTTGGAATCAGCACGTCGAGATCTACGTCCCTGAATTTTTTCAGAATTTTTAAACGACTTTTTCAAAAGTGAAAATTTTCCAATGGTCCCCCCTTCTTCAAATTTCGCCGAAATTTTGACATTTTCGAAACCTAACTGAGTACATTTTCTTGTAGATTTCGAGCTCTAGAACTCACTTCCGGCCTCGATTCTTTGATAGCTGCAACCGTTTTTCCAGAATCGACGCTTGAAATATCGAAATTTTTGAAAATTCGATAAATTAGGCATTTCGTACCGATTTCTTCGAAAATGTCGCTCCGCGACCATCAACAGCCTATATTTTTGGAATCAGCACGTCGAGATCTACGTCCCTGAATTTTTTCAGAATTTTTAAACGACTTTTTCAAAAGTGAAAATTTTCCAATGGTCCCCCCTTCTTCAAATTTCGCCGAAATTTTGACATTTTCGAAACCTAACTGAGTACATTTTCTTGTAGATTTCGAGCTCTAGAACTCACTTCCGGCCTCGATTCTTTGATAGCTGCAACCGTTTTTCCAGAATCGACGCTTGAAATATCGAAATTTTTGAAAATTCGATAAATTAGGCATTTCGTACCGATTTTTTCGAAAATGTCGCTCCGCGACCATCAACAGCCTATATTTTTGGAATCAGCACGTCGAGATCTACGTCCCTGAATTTTTTCAGAATTTTTAAACGACTTTTTCAAAAGTGAAAATTTTCCAATGGTCCCCCCTTCTTCAAATTTCGCCGAAATTTTGACATTTTCGAAACCTAACTGAGTACATTTTCTTGTAGATTTCGAGCTCTAGAACTCACTTCCGGCCTCGATTCTTTGATAGCTGCAACCGTTTTTCCAGAATCGACGCTTGAAATATCGAAATTTTTGAAAATTCGATAAATTAGGCATTTCGTACCGATTTTTTCGAAAATGTCGCTCCGCGACCATCAACAGCCTATATTTTTGGAATCAGCACGTCGAGATCTACGTCCCTGAATTTTTTCAGAATTTTTAAACGACTTTTTCAAAAGTGAAAATTTTCCAATGGTCCCCCCTTCTTCAAATTTCGCCGAAATTTTGACATTTTCGAAACCTAACTGAGTACATTTTCTTGTAGATTTCGAGCACTAGAACTCACTTCCGGCCTCGATTCTTTGATAGCTGCAACCGTTTTTCCAGAATCGACGCTTGAAATATCGAAATTTTTGAAAATTCGATAAATTAGGCATTTCGCACCGATTTTTTCGAAAATGTCGCTCCGCGACCATCAACAGCCTATATTTTTGGAATCAGCACGTCGAGATCTACGTCCCTGAATTTTTTCAGAATTTTTAAACGACTTTTTCAAAAGTGAAAATTTTCCAATGGTCCCCCCTTCTTCAAATTTCGCCGAAATTTTGACATTTTCGAAACCTAACTGAGTACATTTTCTTGTAGATTTCGAGCTCTAGAACTCACTTCCGGCCTCGATTCTTTGATAGCTGCAACCGTTTTTCCAGAATCGACGCTTGAAATATCGAAATTTTTGAAAATTCGATAAATTAGGCATTTCGTACCGATTTTTTCGAAAATGTCGCTCCGCGACCATCAACAGCCTATATTTTTGGAATCAGCACGTCGAGATCTACGTCCCTGAATTTTTTCAGAATTTTTAAACGACTTTTTCAAAAGTGAAAATTTTCCAATGGTCCCCCCTTCTTCAAATTTCGCCGAAATTTTGACATTTTCGAAACCTAACTGAGTACATTTTCTTGTAGATTTCGAGCTCTAGAACTCACTTCCGGCCTCGATTCTTTGATAGCTGCAACCGTTTTTCCAGAATCGACGCTTGAAATATCGAAATTTTTGAAAATTCGATAAATTAGGCATTTCGTACCGATTTTTTCGAAAATGTCGCTCCGCGACCATCAACAGCCTATATTTTTGGAATCAGCACGTCGAGATCTACGTCCCTGAATTTTTTCAGAATTTTTAAACGACTTTTTCAAAAGTGAAAATTTTCCAATGGTCCCCCCTTCTTCAAATTTCGCCGAAATTTTGACATTTTCGAAACCTAACTGAGTACATTTTCTTGTAGATTTCGAGCTCTAGAACTCACTTCCGGCCTCGATTCTTTGATAGCTGCAACCGTTTTTCCAGAATCGACGCTTGAAATATCGAAATTTTTGAAAATTCGATAAATTAGGCATTTCGTACCGATTTTTTCGAAAATGTCGCTCCGCGACCATCAACAGCCTATATTTTTGGAATCAGCACGTCGAGATCTACGTCCCTGAATTTTTTCAGAATTTTTAAACGACTTTTTCAAAAGTGAAAATTTTCCAATGGTCCCCCCTTCTTCAAATTTCGCCGAAATTTTGACATTTTCGAAACCTAACTGAGTACATTTTCTTGTAGATTTCGAGCTCTAGAACTCACTTCCGGCCTCGATTCTTTGATAGCTGCAACCGTTTTTCCAGAATCGACGCTTGAAATATCGAAATTTTTGAAAATTCGATAAATTAGGCATTTCGTACCGATTTTTTCGAAAATGTCGCTCCGCGACCATCAACAGCCTATATTTTTGGAATCAGCACGTCGAGATCTACGTCCCTGAATTTTTTCAGAATTTTTAAACGACTTTTTCAAAAGTGAAAATTTTCCAATGGTCCCCCCTTCTTCAAATTTCGCCGAAATTTTGACATTTTCGAAACCTAACTGAGTACATTTTCTTGTAGATTTCGAGCTCTAGAACTCACTTCCGGCCTCGATTCTTTGATAGCTGCAACCGTTTTTCCAGAATCGACGCTTGAAATATCGAAATTTTTGAAAATTCGATAAATTAGGCATTTCGTACCGATTTTTTCGAAAATGTCGCTCCGCGACCATCAACAGCCTATATTTTTGGAATCAGCACGTCGAGATCTACGTCCCTGAATTTTTTCAGAATTTTTAAACGACTTTTTCAAAAGTGAAAATTTTCCAATGGTCCCCCCTTCTTCAAATTTCGCCGAAATTTTGACATTTTCGAAACCTAACTGAGTACATTTTCTTGTAGATTTCGAGCTCTAGAACTCACTTCCGGCCTCGATTCTTTGATAGCTGCAACCGTTTTTCCAGAATCGACGCTTGAAATATCGAAATTTTTGAAAATTCGATAAATTAGGCATTTCGTACCGATTTTTTCGAAAATGTCGCTCCGCGACCATCAACAGCCTACATTTTTGGAATCAGCACGTCGAGATCTACGTCCCTGAATTTTTTCAGAATTTTTAAACGACTTTTTCAAAAGTGAAAATTTTCCAATGGTCCCCCCTTCTTCAAATTTCGCCGAAATTTTGACATTTTCGAAACCTAACTGAGTACATTTTCTTGTAGATTTCGAGCTCTAGAACTCACTTCCGGCCTCGATTCTTTGATAGCTGCAACCGTTTTTCCAGAATCGACGCTTGAAATATCGAAATTTTTGAAAATTCGATAAATTAGGCATTTCGTACCGATTTTTTCGAAAATGTCGCTCCGCGACCATCAACAGCCTATATTTTTGGAATCAGCACGTCGAGATCTACGTCCCTGAATTTTTTCAGAATTTTTAAACGACTTTTTCAAAAGTGAAAATTTTCCAATGGTCCCCCCTTCTTCAAATTTCGCCGAAATTTTGACATTTTCGAAACCTAACTGAGTACATTTTCTTGTAGATTTCGAGCTCTAGAACTCACTTCCGGCCTCGATTCTTTGATAGCTGCAACCGTTTTTCCAGAATCGACGCTTGAAATATCGAAATTTTTGAAAATTCGATAAATTAGGCATTTCGTACCGATTTTTTCGAAAATGTCGCTCCGCGACCATCAACAGCCTATATTTTTGGAATCAGCACGTCGAGATCTACGTCCCTGAATTTTTTCAGAATTTTTAAACGACTTTTTCAAAAGTGAAAATTTTCCAATGGTCCCCCCTTCTACAAATTTCGCCGAAATTTTGACATTTTCGAAACCTAACTGAGTACATTTTCTTGTAGATTTCGAGCTCTAGAACTCACTTCCGGCCTCGATTCTTTGATAGCTGCAACCGTTTTTCCAGAATCGACGCTTGAAATATCGAAATTTTTGAAAATTCGATAAATTAGGCATTTCGTACCGATTTTTTCGAAAATGTCGCTCCGCGACCATCAACAGCCTATATTTTTGGAATCAGCACGTCGAGATCTACGTCCCTGAATTTTTTCAGAATTTTTAAACGACTTTTTCAAAAGTGAAAATTTTCCAATGGTCCCCCCTTCTTCAAATTTCGCCGAAATTTTGACATTTTCGAAACCTAACTGAGTACATTTTCTTGTAGATTTCGAGCTCTAGAACTCACTTCCGGCCTCGATTCTTTGATAGCTGCAACCGTTTTTCCAGAATCGACGCTTGAAATATCGAAATTTTTGAAAATTCGATAAATTAGGCATTTCGTACCGATTTTTTCGAAAATGTCGCTCCGCGACCATCAACAGCCTATATTTTTGGAATCAGCACGTCGAGATCTACGTCCCTGAATTTTTTCAGAATTTTTAAACGACTTTTTCAAAAGTGAAAATTTTCCAATGGTCCCCCCTTCTTCAAATTTCGCCGAAATTTTGACATTTTCGAAACCTAACTGAGTACATTTTCTTGTAGATTTCGAGCTCTAGAACTCACTTCCGGCCTCGATTCTTTGATAGCTGCAACCGTTTTTCCAGAATCGACGCTTGAAATATCGAAATTTTTGAAAATTCGATAAATTAGGCATTTCGTACCGATTTTTTCGAAAATGTCGCTCCGCGACCATCAACAGCCTATATTTTTGGAATCAGCACGTCGAGATCTACGTCCCTGAATTTTTTCAGAATTTTTAAACGACTTTTTCAAAAGTGAAAATTTTCCAATGGTCCCCCCTTCTTCAAATTTCGCCGAAATTTTGACATTTTCGAAACCTAACTGAGTACATTTTCTTGTAGATTTCGAGCTCTAGAACTCACTTCCGGCCTCGATTCTTTGATAGCTGCAACCGTTTTTCCAGAATCGACGCTTGAAATATCGAAATTTTTGAAAATTCGATAAATTAGGCATTTCGTACCGATTTTTTCGAAAATGTCGCTCCGCGACCATCAACAGCCTATATTTTTGGAATCAGCACGTCGAGATCTACGTCCCTGAATTTTTTCAGAATTTTTAAACGACTTTTTCAAAAGTGAAAATTTTCCAATGGTCCCCCCTTCTTCAAATTTCGCCGAAATTTTGACATTTTCGAAACCTAACTGAGTACATTTTCTTGTAGATTTCGAGCTCTAGAACTCACTTCCGGCCTCGATTCTTTGATAGCTGCAACCGTTTTTCCAGAATCGACGTTTGAAATATCGAAATTTTTGAAAATTCGATAAATTAGGCATTTCGTACCGATTTTTTCGAAAATGTCGCTCCGCGACCATCAACAGCCTATATTTTTGGAATCAGCACGTCGAGATCTACGTCCCTGAATTTTTTCAGAATTTTTAAACGACTTTTTCAAAAGTGAAAATTTTCCAATGGTCCCCCCTTCTTCAAATTTCGCCGAAATTTTGACATTTTCGAAACCTAACTGAGTACATTTTCTTGTAGATTTCGAGCTCTAGAACTCACTTCCGGCCTCGATTCTTTGATAGCTGCAACCGTTTTTCCAGAATCGACGCTTGAAATATCGAAATTTTTGAAAATTCGATAAATTAGGCATTTCGTACCGATTTTTTCGAAAATGTCGCTCCGCGACCATCAACAGCCTATATTTTTGGAATCAGCACGTCGAGATCTACGTCCCTGAATTTTTTCAGAATTTTTAAACGACTTTTTCAAAAGTGAAAATTTTCCAATGGTCCCCCCTTCTTCAAATTTCGACGAAATTTTGACATTTTCGAAACCTAACTGAGTACATTTTCTTGTAGATTTCGAGCTCTAGAACTCACTTCCGGCCTCGATTCTTTGATAGCTGCAACCGTTTTTCCAGAATCGACGCTTGAAATATCGAAATTTTTTGAAAATTCGATAAATTAGGCATTTCGTACCGATTTTTTCGAAAATGTCGCTCCGCGACCATCAACAGCCTATATTTTTGGAATCAGCACGTCGAGATCTACGTCCCTGAATTTTTTCAGAATTTTTAAACGACTTTTTCAAAAGTGAAAATTTTCCAATGGTCCCCCCTTCTTCAAATTTCGCCGAAATTTTGACATTTTCGAAACCTAACTGAGTACATTTTCTTGTAGATTTCGAGCTCTAGAACTCACTTCCGGCCTCGATTCTTTGATAGCTGCAACCGTTTTTCCAGAATCGACGCTTGAAATATCGAAATTTTTGAAAATTCGATAAATTAGGCATTTCGTACCGATTTTTTCGAAAATGTCGCTCCGCGACCATCAACAGCCTATATTTTTGGAATCAGCACGTCGAGATCTACGTCCCTGAATTTTTTCAGAATTTTTAAACGACTTTTTCAAAAGTGAAAATTTTCCAATGGTCCCCCCTTCTTCAAATTTCGCCGAAATTTTGACATTTTCGAAACCTAACTGAGTACATTTTCTTGTAGATTTCGAGCTCTAGAACTCACTTCCGGCCTCGATTCTTTGATAGCTGCAACCGTTTTTCCAGAATCGACGCTTGAAATATCGAAATTTTTGAAAATTCGATAAATTAGGCATTTCGTACCGATTTTTTCGAAAATGTCGCTCCGCGACCATCAACAGCCTATATTTTTGGAATCAGCACGTCGAGATCTACGTCCCTGAATTTTTTCAGAATTTTTAAACGACTTTTTCAAAAGTGAAAATTTTCCAATGGTCCCCCCTTCTTCAAATTTCGCCGAAATTTTGACATTTTCGAAACCTAACTGAGTACATTTTCTTGTAGATTTCGAGCTCTAGAACTCACTTCCGGCCTCGATTCTTTGATAGCTGCAACCGTTTTTCCAGAATCGACGCTTGAAATATCGAAATTTTTGAAAATTCGATAAATTAGGCATTTCGTACCGATTTTTTCGAAAATGTCGCTTCGCGACCATCAACAGCCTATATTTTTGGAATCAGCACGTCGAGATCTACGTCCCTGAATTTTTTCAGAATTTTTAAACGACTTTTTCAAAAGTGAAAATTTTCCAATGGTCCCCCCTTCTTCAAATTTCGACGAAATTTTGACATTTTCGAAACCTAACTGAGTACATTTTCTTGTAGATTTCGAGCTCTAGAACTCACTTCCGGCCTCGATTCTTTGATAGCTGCAACCGTTTTTCCAGAATCGACGGTTGAAATACCGAAATTTTTGAAAATTTGATAAATTAGGCATTTCGTACCGATTTTTTCGAAAATGTCGCTCCGCGACCATCAACAGCCTATATTTTTGGAATCAGCACGTCGAGATCTACGTCCCTGAATTTTTTCAGAATTTTGAAACGACTTTTTCAAAAGTGAAAATTTTCCAATGGTCCCCCCTTCTTCAAATTTCGCCGAAATTTTGACATTTTCGAAACCTAACTGAGTACATTTTCTAGTAGATTTCGAGCTCTAGAACTCACTTCCGGCCTCGATTCTTTAATAGCTGCAACCGTTTTTCCAAAATCGACGGTTGAATTATCGAAATTTTTGAAAATTCGATAAATTAGGCATTTCGTACCGATTTTTTCGAAAATGTCGCTCCGCGACCATCAACAGCCTATATTTTTGGAATCAGCACGTCGAGATCTACGTCCCTGAATTTTTTCAGAATTTTTAAACGACTTTTTCAAAAGTGAAAATTTTCCAATGGTCCCCCCTTCTTCAAATTTCGACGAAATTTTGACATTTTCGAAACCTAACTGAGTACATTTTCTTGTAGATTTCGAGCTCTAGAACTCACTTCCGGCCTCGATTCTTTGATAGCTGCAACCGTTTTTCCAGAATCGACGGTTGAAATATCGAAATTTTTGAAAATTCGATAAATTAGGCATTTCGTACCGATTTTTTCGAAAATGTCGCTCCGCGACCATCAACAGCCTATATTTTTGGAATCAGCACGTCGAGATCTACGTCCTTGAATTTTTTCAGAATTTTTAAACGACTTTTTCAAAAGTGAAAATTTTCCAATGGTCCCCCCTTCTTCAAATTTCGCCGAACTTTTGAGATTTTCGAAACCTAACTGAGTACATTTTCTTGTAGATTTCGAGCTCTAGAACTCACTTCCGGCCTCGATTCTTTGATAGCTGCAACCGTTTTTCCAGAATCGACGGTTGAAATATCGAAATTTTTGAAAATTCGATAAATTAGGCATTTCGTACCGATTTTTTCGAAAATGTCGCTCCGCGACCATCAACAGCCTATATTTTTGGAATCAGCACGTCGAGATCTACGTCCCTGAATTTTTTCAGAATTTTTAAACGACTTTTTCAAAAGTGAAAATTTTCCAATGGTCCCCCCTTCTTCAAATTTCGCCGAAATTTTGACATTTTCGAAACCTAACTGAGTACATTTTCTAGTAGATTTCGAGCTCTAGAACTCACTTCCGGCCTCGATTCTTTAATAGCTGCAACCGTTTTTCCAAAATCGACGGTTGAATTATCGAAATTTTTGAAAATTCGATAAATTAGGCATTTCGTGCCGATTTTTTCGAAAATGTCGCTCCGCGACCATCAACAGCCTATATTTTTGAAATCAGCACGTCGAGATCTACGTCCCTGAATTTTTTCAGAATTTTTAAACGACTTTTTCAAAAGTGAAAATTTTCCAATGGTCCCCCCTTCTTCAAATTTCGACGAAATTTTGACATTTTCGAAACCTAACTGAGTACATTTTCTTGTAGATTTCGAGCTCTAGAACTCACTTCCGGCCTCGATTCTTTGATAGCTGCAACCGTTTTTCCAGAATCGACGGTTGAAATATCGAAATTTTTGAAAATTCGATAAATTAGGCATTTCGTACCGATTTTTTCGAAAATGTCGATCCGCGACCATCAACAGCCTATATTTTTGGAATCAGCACGTCGAGATCTACGTACTTGAATTTTTTCAGAATTTTTAAACGACTTTTTCAAAAGTGAAAATTTTCCAATGGTCCCCCCTTCTTCAAATTTCGCCGAACTTTTGAGATTTTCGAAACCTAACTGAGTACATTTTCTTGTAGATTTCGAGCTCTAGAACTCACTTCCGGCCTCGATTCTTTGATAGCTGCAACCGTTTTTCCAGAATCGACGGTTGAAATATCGAAATTTTTGAAAATTCGATAAATTATTCATTTCGTACCGATTTTTTCGAAAATGTCGCTCCGCGACCATCAACAGCCTATATTTTTGGAATCAGCACGTCGAGATCTACGTCCCTGAACTTTTTCAGAATTTTTAAACGACTTTTTCAAAAGTGAAAATTTTCCAATGGTCTTCCTTCTTCAAATTTCGCCGAAATTTTGACATTTTCGAAACCTAACTGAGTACATTTTCTTGTAGATTTCGAGCTCTAGAACTCACTTCCGGCCTCGATTCTTTGATAGCTGCAACCGTTTTTCCAGAATCGACGGTTGAAATATCGAAATTTTTGAAAATTCGATAAATTAGGCATTTCGTACCGATTTTTTCGAAAATGTCGCTCCGCGACCATCAACAGCCTATATTTTTGGAATCAGCACGTCGAGATCTACGTCCCTGAATTTTTTCAGAATTTTTAAACGACTTTTTCAAAAGTGAAAATTTTCCAATGGTCCCCCCTTCTTCAAATTTCGCCGAAATTTTGACATTTTCGAAACCTAACTGAGTACATTTTCTTGTAGATTTCGAGCTCTAGAACTCACTTCCGGCCTCGATTCTTTGTTAGCTGCAACCGTTTTTCCAGAATCGACGGTTGAAATATCGAAATTTTTGAAAATTCGATAAATTAGGCATTTCGTACCGATTTTTTCGAAAATGTCGCTCCGCGACCATCAACAGCCTATATTTTTGGAATCAGCACGTCGAGATCTACGTCCCTGAATTTTTTCAGAATTTTTAAACGACTTTTTCAAAAGTGAAAATTTTCCAATGGTTCCCCCTTCTTCAAATTTCGACGAAATTTTGACATTTTCGAAACCTAACTGAGTACATTTTCTTGTAGATTTCGAGCTCTAGAACTCACTTCCGGCCTCGATTCTTTGATAGCTGCAACCGTTTTTCCAGAATCGACGGTTGAAATATCGAAATTTTTGAAAATTCGATAAATTAGGCATTTCGTACCGATTTTTTCGAAAATGTCGCTCCGCGACCATCAACAGCCTATATTTTTGGAATCAGCACGTCGAGATCTACGTCCCTGAATTTTTTCAGAATTTTTAAACGACTTTTTCAAAAGTGAAAATTTTCCAATGGTTCCCCCTTCTTCAAATTTCGCCGAAATTTTGACATTTTCGAAACCTAACTGAGTACATTTTCTTGTAGATTTCGAGCTCTAGAACTCACTTCCGGCCTCGATTCTTTGATAGCTGCAACCGTTTTTCCAGAATCGACGGTTGAAATATCGAAATTTTTGAAAATTCGATAAATTAGGCATTTCGTACCGATTTTTTCGAAAATGTCGCTCCGCGACCATCAACAGCCTATATTTTTGGAATCAGCACGTCGAGATCTACGTCCCTGAATTTTTTCAGAATTTTTAAACGACTTTTTCAAAAGTGAAAAATTTTCCAATGGTCCCCCCTTCTTCAAATTTCGCCGAAATTTTGACACTTTCGAAACCTAACTGAGTACATTTTCTTGTAGATTTCGAGCTCTAGAACTCACTTCCGGCCTCGATTCTTTGATAGCTGCAACCGTTTGTCCAGAATCGACGGTTGAAATACCGAAATTTTTGAAAATTCGATAAATTAGGCATTTCGTACCGATTTTTTCGAAAATGTCGCTCCGCGACCATCAACAGCCTATATTTTTGGAATCAGCACGTCGAGATCTACGTCCCTGAATTTTTTCAGAATTTTTAAACGACTTTTTCAAAAGTGAAAATTTTCCAATGGTCCCCCCTTCTTCAAATTTCGCCGAAATTTTGACATTTTCGAAACCTAACTGAGTACATTTTCATGTAGATTTCGAGCTCTAGAACTCACTTCCGGCCTCGATTCTTTGATAGCTGCAACCGTTTTTCCAGAATCGACGGTTGAAATATCGAAATTTTTGAAAATTCGATAAATTAGGCATTTCGTACCGATTTTTTCCAAAATGTCGCTCCGCGACCATCAACAGCCTATATTTTTGGAATCAGCACGTCGAGATCTACGTCCCTGAATTTTTTCAGAACTTTTAAACGACTTTTTCAAAAGTGAAAATTTTCCAATGGTCCCCCCTTCTTCAAATTTCGCCGAAATTTTGACATTTTCGAAACCTAACTGAGTACATTTTCTTGTAGATTTCGAGCTCTAGAACTCACTTCCGGCCTCGATTCTTTGATAGCTGCAACCGTTTTTCCAGAATCGACGGTTGAAATATCGAAATTTTTGAAAATTCGATAAATTATTCATTTCGTACCGATTTTTTCGAAAATGTCGCTCCGCGACCATCAACAGCCTATATTTTTGGAATCAGCACGTCGAGATCTACGTCCCTGAATTTTTTCAGAATTTTGAAACGACTTTTTCAAAAGTGAAAATTTTCCAATGGTCCCCCCTTCTTCAAATTTCGCCGAAATTTTGACATTTTCGAAACCTAACTGAGTACATTTTCTAGTAGACTTCGAGCTCTAGAACTCACTTCCGGCCTCGATTCTTTGATAGCTGCAACCGTTTTTCCAAAATCGACGGTTGAATTATCGAAATTTTTGAAAATTCGATAAATTAGGCATTTCGTACCGATTTTTTCGAAAATGTCGCTCCGCGACCATCAACAGCCTATATTTTTGGAATCAGCACGTCGAGATCTACGTCCCTGAATTTTTTCAGAATTTTTAAACGACTTTTTCATGAAAATTTTCCAATGGTCCCCCCTTCTTCAAATTTCGAATAAATTTTGACATTTTCGAAACCTTACTGAGTACATTTTCTTGTAGATTTCGAGCTCTAGAACTCACTTCCGGCCTCGATTCTTTGATAGCTGCAACCGTTTTTCCAGAATCGACGGTTGAATTATCGAAATTTTTGAAAATTCGATAAATTAGGCATTTCGTACCGATTTTTTCGAAAATGTCGCTCCGCGACCATCAACAGCCTATATTTTTGGAATCAGCACGTCGAGATCTACGTCCCTGAATTTTTTCAGAATTTTTAAACGACTTTTTCAAAAGTGAAAATTTTCCAATGGTCCCCCCTTCTTCAAATTTCGCCGAAATTTTGACATTTTCGAAACCTAACTGAGTACATTTTCTTGTAGATTTCGAGCTCTAGAACTCAATTCCGGCCTCGATTCTTTGATAGCTGCAACCGTTTTTCCAGAATCGACGGTTGAAATATCGAAATTTTTGAAAATTCGATAAATTAGGCATTTCGTACCGATTTTTTCGAAAATGTCGCTCCGCGACCATCAACAGCCTATATTTTTGGAATCAGCACGTCGAGATTTACGTCCCTTAATTTTTTCAGAATTTTTAAACGACTTTTTCAAAAGTGAAAATTTTCCAATGGTCCCCCCTTCTTCAAATTTCGCCGAAATTTTGACATTTTTGAAACCTAACTGAGTACATTTTCTTGTAGATTTCGAGCTCTAGAACTCACTTCCGGCCTCGATTCTTTGATAGCTGCAACCGTTTTTCCAGAATCGACGGTTGAAATATCGAAATTTTTGAAAATTCGATAAATTAGGCATTTCGTACCGATTTTTTCGAAAATGTCGCTCCGCGACCATTAACAGCCTATATTTTTGGAATCAGCACGTCGAGATCTACGTCCCTGAATTTTTTCAGAATTTTTAAACGACTTTTTCAAAAGTGAAAATTTTCCAATGGTCCCCCCTTCTTCAAATTTCGCCGAAATTTTGACATTTTCGAAACCTAACTGAGTACATTTTCTTGTAGATTTCGAGCTCTAGAACTCACTTCCGGCCTCGATTCTTTGATAGCTGCAACCGTTTTTCCAGAATCGACGGTTGAAATATCGAAATTTTTGAAAATTCGATAAATTAGGCATTTCGTACCGATTTTTTCGAAAATGTCGCTCCGCGACCATCAACAGCCTATATTTTTGGAATCAGCACGTCGAGATCTACGTCCCTGAATTTTTTCAGAATTTTTAAACGACTTTTTCAAAAGTGAAAATTTTCCAATGGTCCCCCCTTCTTCAAATTTCGCCGAAATTTTGACATTTTCGAAACCTAACTGAGTACATTTTCTTGTAGATTTCGAGCTCTAGAACTCACTTCCGGCCTCGATTCTTTGATAGCTGCAACCGTTTTTCCAGAATCGACGGTTGAAATATCGAAATTTTTGGAAATTCGATAAATTAGGCATTTCGTACCGATTTTTTCGAAAATGTCGCTCCGCGACCATCAACAGCCTATATTTTTGGAATCAGCACGTCGAGATTTACGTCCCTTAATTTTTTCAGAATTTTTAAACGACTTTTTCAAAAGTGAAAATTTTCCAATGGTCCCCCCTTCTTCAAATTTCGCCGAAATTTTGACATTTTTGAAACCTAACTGAGTACATTTTCTTGTAGATTTCGAGCTCTAGAACCCACTTCCGGCCTCGATTCTTTGATAGCTGCAACCGTTTTTCCAGAATCGACGGTTGAAATATCGAAATTTTTGAAAATTCGATAAATTAGGCATTTCGTACCGATTTTTTCGAAAATGTCGCTCCGCGACAATCAACAGCCTATATTTTTGGAATCAGCATGTCGAGATCTACGTCCCTGAATTTTTTCAGAATTTTTAAACGACTTTTTCAAAAGTGAAAATTTTCCAATGGTCCCCCCTTCTTCAAATTTCGCAGAAATTTTGACATTTTCGAAACCTAACTGAGTACATTTTCTTGTAGATTTCGAGCTCTAGAACTCACTTCCGGCCTCGATTCTTTGATAGCTGCAACCGTTTTTCCAGAATCGACGGTTGAAATATCAAAATTTTTGAAAATTCGATAAATTAGGCATTTCGTACCGATTTTTTCGAAAATGTCGCTCCGCGACCATCAACAGCCTATATTTTTGGAATCAGCATGTCGAGATCTACGTCCCTGAATTTTTTCAGAATTTTTAAACGACTTTTTCAAAAGTGAAAATTTTCCAATGGTCCACCCTTCTTCAAATTTCGCCGAAATTTTGACATTTTTGAAACCTAACTGAGTACATTTTCTTGTAGATTTCGAGCTCTAGAACTCACTTCCGGCCTCGATTCTTTGATAGCTGCAACCGTTTTTCCAGAATCGACGGTTGAAATATCGAAATTTTTGAAAATTCGATAAATTAGGCATTTCGTACCGATTTTTTCGAAAATGTCGCTCCGCGACCATTAACAGTCTATATTTTTGGAGTCAGCACGTCGAGATCTACGTCCCTGAATTTTTTCAGAATTTTTAAACGACTTTTTCAAAAGTGAAAATTTTCCAATGGTCCCCCCTTCTTCAAATTTCGCCGAAATTTTGACATTTTCGAAACCTAACTGAGTACATTTTCTTGTAGATTTCGAGCTCTAGAACTCACTTCCGGCCTCGATTCTTTGATAGCTGCAACCGTTTTTCCAGAATCGACGGTTGAAATATCGAAATTTTTGAAAATTCGATAAATTAGGCATTTCGTACCGATTTTTTCGAAAATGTCGCTCCGCGACCATCAACAGCCTATATTTTTGGAATCAGCACGTCGAGATCTACGTCCCTGAATTTTTTCAGAATTTTTAAACGACTTTTTCAAAAGTGAAAATTTTCCAATGGTCCCCCCTTCTTCAAATTTCGCCGAAATTTTGACATTTTCGAAACCTAACTGAGTACATTTTCTTGTAGATTTCGAGCTCTAGAACTCACTTCCGGCCTCGATTCTTTGATAGCTGCAACCGTTTTTCCAGAATCGACGGTTGAAATATCGAAATTTTTGAAAATTCGATAAATTAGGCATTTCGTACCGATTTTTTCGAAAATGTCGCTCCGCGACCATCAACAGCCTATATTTTTGGAATCAGCACGTCGAGATTTACGTCCCTTAATTTTTTCAGAATTTTTAAACGACTTTTTCAAAAGTGAAATTTTCCAATGGTCCCCCCTTCTTCAAATTTCGCCGAAATTTTGACATTTTTGAAACCTAACTGAGTACATTTTCTTGTAGATTTCGAGCTCTAGAACTCACTTCCGGCCTCGATTCTTTGATAGCTGCAACCGTTTTTCCAGAATCGACGGTTGAAATATCGAAATTTTTGAAAATTCGATAAATTAGGCATTTCGTACCGATTTTTTCGAAAATGTCGCTCCGCTACCATCAACAGCCTATATTTTTGGAATCAGCACGTCGAGATCTACGTCCCTGAATTTTTTCAGAATTTTTAAACGACTTTTTCAAAAGTGAAAATTTTCCAATGGTCCCCCCTTCTTCAAATTTCGCCGAAATTTTGACATTTTCGAAACCTAACTGAGTACATTTTCTTGTAGATTTCGAGCTCTAGAACTCACTTCCGGCCTCGATTCTTTGATAGCTGCAACCGTTTTTCCAGAATCGACGGTTGAAATATCGAAATTTTTGAAAATTCGATAAATTAGGCATTTCGTACCGATTTTTTCGAAAATGTCGCTCCGCGACCATCAACAGCCTATATTTTTGGAATCAGCACGTCGAGATCTACGTCCCTGAATTTTTTCAGAATTTTTAAACGACTTTTTCAAAAGTGAAAATTTTCCAATGGTCCCCCCTTCTTCAAATTTCGCCGAAATTTTGACATTTTCGAAACCTAACTGAGTACATTTTCTTGTAGATTTCGAGCTCTAGAACTCACTTCCGGCCTCGATTCTTTGATAGCTGCAACCGTTTTTCCAGAATCGACGGTTGAAATATCGAAATTTTTGAAAATTCGATAAATTAGGCATTTCGTACCGATTTTTTCGAAAATGTCGCTCCGCGACCATCAACAGCCTATATTTTTGGAATCAGCACGTCGAGATTTACGTCCCTTAATTTTTTCAGAATTTTTAAACGACTTTTTCAAAAGTGAAATTTTCCAATGGTCCCCCCTTCTTCAAATTTCGCCGAAATTTTGACATTTTTGAAACCTAACTGAGTACATTTTCTTGTAGATTTCGAGCTCTAGAACTCACTTCCGGCCTCGATTCTTTGATAGCTGCAACCGTTTTTCCAGAATCGACGGTTGAAATATCGAAATTTTTGAAAATTCGATAAATTAGGCATTTCGTACCGATTTTTTCGAAAATGTCGCTCCGCTACCATCAACAGCCTATATTTTTGGAATCAGCACGTCGAGATCTACGTCCCTGAATTTTTTCAGAATTTTTAAACGACTTTTTCAAAAGTGAAAATTTTCCAATGGTCCCCCCTTCTTCAAATTTCGCCGAAATTTTGACATTTTCGAAACCTAACTGAGTACATTTTCTTGTAGATTTCGAGCTCTAGAACTCACTTCCGGCCTCGATTCTTTGATAGCTGCAACCGTTTTTCCAGAATCGACGGTTGAAATATCGAAATTTTTGAAAATTCGATAAATTAGGCATTTCGTACCGATTTTTTCGAAAATGTCGCTCCGCGACCATCAACAGCCTATATTTTTGGAATCAGCACGTCGAGATTTACGTCCCTTAATTTTTTCAGAATTTTTAAACGACTTTTTCAAAAGTGAAAATTTTCCAATGGTCCCCCCTTCTTCAAATTTCGCCGAAATTTTGACATTTTCGAAACCTAACTGAGTACATTTTCTTGTAGATTTCGAGCTCTAGAACTAACTCACTTCCGGCCTCGATTCTTTGATAGCTGCAACCGTTTTTCCAGAATCGACGGTTGAAATATCGAAATTTTTGAAAATTCGATAAATTAGGCATTTCGTACCGATTTTTTCGAAAATGTCGCTCCGCGACCATCAACAGCCTATATTTTTGGAATCAGCACGTCGAGATCTACGTCCCTGAATTTTTTCAGAATTTTTAAACGACTTTTTCAAAAGTGAAAATTTTCCAATGGTCCCCCCTTCTTCAAATTTCGCCGAAATTTTGACATTTTCGAAACCTAACTGGGTACATTTTCTTGTAGATTTCGAGCTCTAGAACTCACTTCCGGCCTCGATTCTTTGATAGCTGCAACCGTTTTTCAAGAATCGACGGTTGAAATATCGAAATTTTTGAAAATTCGATAAATTAGGCATTTCGTACCGATTTTTTCGAAAATGTCGCTCCGCGACCATCAACAGCCTATATTTTTGGAATCAGCACGTCGAGATTTACGTCCCTTAATTTTTTCAGAATTTTTAAACGACTTTTTCAAAAGTGAAAATTTTCCAATGGTCCCCCCTTCTTCAAATTTCGCCGAAATTTTGACATTTTTGAAACCTAACTGAGTACATTTTCTTGTAGATTTCGAGCTCTAGAACTCACTTCCGGCCTCGATTCTTTGATAGCTGCAACCGTTTTTCCAGAATCGACGGTTGAAATTTCGAAATTTTTGAAAATTCGATAAATTAGGCATTTCGTACCGATTTTTTCGAAAATGTCGCTCCGCTACCATCAACAGCCTATATTTTTGGAATCAGCACGTCGAGATCTACGTCCCTGAATTTTTTCAGAATTTTTAAACGACTTTTTCAAAAGTGAAAATTTTCCAATGGTCCCCCCTTCTTCAAATTTCGCCGAAATTTTGACATTTTCGAAACCTAACTGAGTACATTTTCTTGTAGATTTCGAGCTCTAGAACTCACTTCCGGCCTCGATTCTTTGATAGCTGCAACCGTTTTTCCAGAATCGACGGTTGAAATATCGAAATTTTTGAAAATTCGATAAATTAGGCATTTCGTACCGATTTTTTCGAAAATGTCGCTCCGCGACCATCAACAGCCTATATTTTTGGAATCAGCACGTCGAGATCTACGTCCCTGAATTTTTTCAGAATTTTTAAACGACTTTTTCAAAAGTGAAAATTTTCCAATAGTCCCCCCTTCTTCAAATTTCGCCGAAATTTTGACATTTTCGAAACCTAACTGAGTACATTTTCTTGTAGATTTCGAGCTCCAGAACTCACTTCCGGCCTCGATTCTTTGATAGCTGCAACCGTTTTTCCAGAATCGACGGTTGAAATATCGAAATTTTTGAAAATTCGATAAATTAGGCATTTCGTACCGATTTTTTCGAAAATGTCGCTCCGCGACCATCAACAGCCTATACTTTTGGAATCAGCACGTCGAGATCTACGTCCCTGAATTTTTTCAGAATTTTTAAACGACTTTTTCAAAAGTGAAAATTTTCCAATGGTCCCCCCTTCTTCAAATTTCGCCGAAATTTTGACATTTTCGAAACCTTACTGAGTACATTTTCTTGTAGATTTCGAGCTCTAGAACTCACTTCCGGCCTCGATTCTTTGATAGATGCAACCGTTTTTCCAGAATCGACGGTTGAAATATCGAAATTTTTGAAAATTCGATAAATTAGGCATTTCGTACCGATTTTTTCGAAAATGTCGCTCCGCGACCATCAACAGCCTATATTTTTGGAATCAGCACGTCGAGGTCTACGTCCCTGAATTTTTTCAGAATTTTTAAACGACTTTTTCAAAAGTGAAAATTTTCCAATGGTCCCCCCTTCTTCAAATTTCGCCGAAATTTTGACATTTTCGAAACCTAACTGAGTACATTTTCTTGTAGATTTCGAGCTCTAGAACTCAATTCCGGCCTCGATTCTTTGATAGCTGCAACCGTTTTTCCAGAATCGACGGTTGAAATATTGAAATTTTTGAAAATTCGATAAATTAGGCATTTCGTACCGATTTTTTCGAAAATGTCGCTCCGCGACCATCAACAGCCTATATTTTTGGAATCAGCACGTCGAGATCTACGTCCCTGAATTTTTTCAGAATTTTTAAAAGACTTTTTCAAAAGTGAAAATTTTCCAATGGTCCCCCCTTCTTCAAATTTCGCCGAAATTTTGACATTTTCGAAACCTAACCGAGTACATTTTCTTGTAGATTTCGAGCTCTAGAACTCACTTCCGGCCTCGATTCTTTGATAGCTGCTACCGTTTTTCCAGAATCGACGGTTGAAATATCGAAATTTTTGAAAATTCGATAAATTAGGCATTTCGTACCGATTTTTTCGAAAATGTCGCTCCGCGACCATCAACAGCCTATATTTTTGGAATCAGCATGTCGAGATCTACGTCCCTGAATTTTTTCAGAATTTTTAAGCGACTTTTTCAAAAGTGAAAATTTTCCAATGGTCCCCCCTTCTTCAAATTTCGCCGAAATTTTGACATTTTCGAAACCTAACTGAGTACATTTTCTTGTAGATTTCGAGCTCTAGAACCCACTTCCGGCCTCGATTCTTTGATAGCTGCAACCGTTTTTCCAGAATCGACGGTTGAAATATCGAAATTTTTGAAAATTCGATAAATTAGGCATTTCGTACCGATTTTTTCGAAAATGTCGCTCCGCGACCACCAACAGCCTATATTTTTGAAATCAGCACGTCGAGATCTACGTCCCTGAATTTTTTCAGAATTTTTAAACGACTTTTCCAAAAGTGAAAATTTTCCAATGGTCCCCCCTTCTTCAAATTTCGTCGAAATTTTGACATTTTCGAAACCTAACTGAGTACATTTTCTTGTAGATTTCGAGCTCTAGAACCCACTTCCGGCCTCGATTCTTTGATAGCTGCAACCGTTTTTCCAGAATCGACGGTTGAAATGTCGAAATTTTTGAAAATTCGATAAATTAGGCATTTCGTACCGATTTTTTCGAAAATGTCGCTCCGCGACCACCAACAGCCTATATTTTTGAAATCAGCACGTCGAGATCTACGTCCCTGAATTTTTTCAGAATTTTTAAACGACTTTTCCAAAAGTGAAAATTTTCCAATGGTCCCCCCTTCTTCAAATTTCGTCGAAATTTTGACATTTTCGAAACCTAACTGAGTACATTTTCTTGTAGATTTCGAGCTCTAGAACCCACTTCCGGCCTCGATTCTTTGATAGCTGCAACCGTTTTTCCAGAATCGACGGTTGAAATATCGAAATTTTTGAAAATTCGATAAATTAGGCATTTCGTACCGATTTTTTCGAAAATGTCGCTCCGCTACCATCAACAGCCTATATTTTTGGAATCAGCACGTCGAGATCTACGTCCCTGAATTTTTTCAGAATTTTTAAACGACTTTTTCAAAAGTGAAAATTTTCCAATGGTCCCCCCTTCTTCAAATTTCGCCGAAATTTTGACATTTTCGAAACCTAACTGAGTACATTTTCTTGTAGATTTCGAGCTCCAGAACTCACTTCCGGCCTCGATTCTTTGATAGCTGCAACCGTTTTTCCAGAATCGACGGTTGAAATATCGAAATTTTTGAAAATTCGATAAATTAGGCATTTCGTACCGATTTTTTCGAAAATGTCGCTCCGCGACCATCAACAGCCTATATTTTTGGAATCAGCACGTCGAGATCTACGTCCCTGAATTTTTTCAGAATTTTTAAACGACTTTTTCAAAAGTGAAAATTTTCCAATGGTCCCCCCTTCTTCAAATTTCGCCGAAATTTTGACATTTTCGAAACCTAACTGAGTACATTTTCTTGTAGATTTCGAGCTCCAGAACTCACTTCCGGCCTCGATTCTTTGATAGCTGCAACCGTTTTTCCAGAATCGACGGTTGAAATATCGAAATTTTTGAAAATTCGATAAATTAGGCATTTCGTACCGATTTTTTCGAAAATGTCGCTCCGCGACCATCAACAGCCTATATTTTTGGAATCAGCACGTCGAGATCTACGTCCCTGAATTTTTTCAGAATTTTTAAACGACTTTTTCAAAAGTGAAAATTTTCCAATGGTCCCCACTTCTTCAAATTTCGCCGAAATTTTGACATTTTCGAAACCTAACTGAGTACATTTTCTTGTAGATTTCGAGCTCTAGAACTCACTTCCGGCCTCGATTCTTTGATAGCTGCAACCGTTTTTCCAGAATCGACGGTTGAAATATCGAAATTTTTGAAAATTCGATAAATTAGGCATTTCGTACCGATTTTTTCGAAAATGTCGCTCCGCGACCATCAACAGCCTATATCTTTGGAATCAGCACGTCGAGATCTACGTCCCTGAATTTTTTCAGAATTTTTAAACGACTTTTTCAAAAGTGAAAATTTTCCAATGGTCCCCCCTTCTTCAAATTTCGCCGAAATTTTGACATTTTCGAAACCTAACTGAGTACATTTTCTTGTAGATTTCGAGCTCTAGAACTCACTTCCGGCCTCGATTCTTTGATAGCTGCAACCGTTTTTCCAGAATCGACGGTTGAAATATCGAAATTTTTGAAAATTCGATAAATTAGGCATTTCGTACCGATTTTTTCGAAAATGTCGCTCCGCGACCATCAACAGCCTATACTTTTGGAATCAGCACGTCGAGATCTACGTCCCTGAATTTTTTCAGAATTTTTAAACGACTTTTTCAAAAGTGAAAATTTTCCAATGGTCCCCCCTTCTTCAAATTTCGCCGAAATTTTGACATTTTCGAAACCTAACTGAGTACATTTTCTTGTAGATTTCGAGCTCTAGAACTAACTCACTTCCGGCCTCGATTCTTTGATAGCTGCAACCGTTTTTCCAGAATCGACGGTTGAAATATCGAAATTTTTGAAAATTCGATAAATTAGGCATTTCGTACCGATTTTTTCGAAAATGTCGCTCCGCGACCATCAACAGCCTATATTTTTGGAATCAGCACGTCGAGATCTACGTCCCTGAATTTTTTCAGAATTTTTAAACGACTTTTTCAAAAGTGAAAATTTTCCAATGGTCCCCCCTTCTTCAAATTTCGCCGAAATTTTGACATTTTCGAAACCTAACTGAGTACATTTTCTTGTAGATTTCGAGCTCTAGAACTCACTTCCGGCCTCGATTCTTTGATAGCTGCAACCGTTTTTCCAGAATCGACGGTTGAAATATCGAAATTTTTGAAAATTCGATAAATTAGGCATTTCGTACCGATTTTTTCGAAAATGTCGCTCCGCGACCATCAACAGCCTATATTTTTGGAATCAGCACGTCGAGATCTACGTCCCTGAATTTTTTCAGAATTTTTAAACGACTTTTTCAAAAGTGAAAATTTTCCAATGGTCCCCACTTCTTCAAATTTCGCCGAAATTTTGACATTTTCGAAACCTAACTGAGTACATTTTCTTGTAGATTTCGAGCTCTAGAACTCACTTCCGGCCTCGATTCTTTGATAGCTGCAACCGTTTTTCCAGAATCGACGGTTGAAATATCGAAATTTTTGAAAATTCGATAAATTAGGCATTTCGTACCGATTTTTTCGAAAATGTCGCTCCGCGACCATCAACAGCCTATACTTTTGGAATCAGCACGTCGAGATCTACGTCCCTGAATTTTTTCAGAATTTTTAAACGACTTTTTCAAAAGTGAAAATTTTCCAATGGTCCCCCCTTCTTCAAATTTCGCCGAAATTTTGACATTTTCGAAACCTTACTGAGTACATTTTCTTGTAGATTTCGAGCTCTAGAACTCACTTCCGGCCTCGATTTTTTGATAGCTGCAACCGTTTTTCCAGAATCGACGGTTGAAATATCGAAATTTTTGAAAATTCGATAAATTAGGCATTTCGTACCGATTTTTTCGAAAATGTCGCTCCGCGACCATCAACAGCCTATATTTTTGGAATCAGCACGTCGAGATCTACGTCCCTGAATTTTTTCAGAATTTTTAAACGACTTTTTCAAAAGTGAAAATTTTCCAATGGTCCCCCCTTCTTCAAATTTCGCCGAAATTTTGACATTTTCGAAACCTAACTGAGTATATTTTCTTGTAGATTTGGAGCTCTAGAACTCACTTCCGGCCTCGATTCTTTGATAGCTGCAACCGTTTTTCCAGAATCGACGGTTGAAATATCGAAATTTTTGAAAATTCGATAAATTAGGCATTTCGTACCGATTTTTTCGAAAATGTCGCTCCGCGACCATCAACAGCCTATACTTTTGGAATCAGCACGTCGAGATCTACGTCCCTGAATTTTTTCAGAATTTTTAAACGACTTTTTCAAAAGTGAAAATTTTCCAATGGTCCCCCCTTCTTCAAATTTCGCCGAAATTTTGACATTTTCGAAACCTTACTGAGTACATTTTCTTGTAGATTTCGAGCTCTAGAACTCACTTCCGGCCTCGATTTTTTGATAGCTGCAACCGTTTTTCCAGAATCGACGGTTGAAATATCGAAATTTTTGAAAATTCGATAAATTAGGCATTTCGTACCGATTTTTTCGAAAATGTCGCTCCGCGACCATCAACAGCCTATATTTTTGGAATCAGCACGTCGAGATCTACGTCCCTGAATTTTTTCAGAATTTTTAAACGACTTTTTCAAAAGTGAAAATTTTCCAATGGTCCCCCCTTCTTCAAATTTCGCCGAAATTTTGACATTTTCGAAACCTAACCGAGTACATTTTCTTGTAGATTTCGAGCTCTAGAACTCACTTCCGGCCTCGATTCTTTGATAGCTGCAACCGTTTTTCCAGAATCGACGGTTGAATTATCGAAATTTTTGAAAATTCGATAAATTAGGCATTTCGTACCGATTTTTTCGAAAATGTCGCTCCGCGACCATCAACAGCCTATATTTTTGGAATCAGCACGTCGAGATCTACGTCCCTGAATTTTTTCAGAATTTTTAAGCGACTTTTTCAAAAGTGAAAATTTTCCAATGGTCCCCCCTTCTTCAAATTTCGCCGAAATTTTGACATTTTCGAAACCTAACTGAGTACATTTTCTTGTAGATTTCGAGCTCTAGAACCCACTTCCGGCCTCGATTCTTTGATAGCTGCAACCGTTTTTCCAGAATCGACGGTTGAAATATCGAAATTTTTGAAAATTCGATAAATTAAGCATTTCGTACCGATTTTTTCGAAAATGTCGCTCCGCGACCACCAACAGCCTATATTTTTGTAATCAGCACGTCGAGATCTACGTCCCTGAATTTTTTCAGAATTTTTAAACGACTTTTCCAAAAGTGAAAATTTTCCAATGGTCCCCCCTTCTTCAAATTTCGTCGAAATTTTGACATTTTCGAAACCTAACTGAGTACATTTTCTTGTAGATTTCGAGCTCTAGAACCCACTTCCGGCCTCGATTCTTTGATAGCTGCAACTGTTTTTCCAGAATCGACGGTTGAAATATCGAAATTTTTGAAAATTCGATAAATTAGGCATTTCGTACCGATTTTTTCGAAAATGTCGCTCCGCGACCATCAACAGCCTATATTTTTGGAATCAGCATGTCGAGATCTACGTCCCTGAATTTTTTCAGAATTTTTAAACGACTTTTTCAAAAGTGAAAATTTTCCAATGGTCCCCCCTTCTTCAAATTTCGCAGAAATTTTGACATTTTCGAAACCTAACTGAGTACATTTTCTTGTAGATTTCGAGCTCTAGAACTCACTTCCGGCCTCGATTCTTTGATAGCTGCAACCGTTTTTCCAGAATCGACGGTTGAAATATCGAAATTTTTGAAAATTCGATAAATTAGGCATTTCGTACCGATTTTTTCGAAAATGTCGCTCCGCGACCATCAACAGCCTATATTTTTGGAATCAGCACGTCGAGATCTACGTCCCTGAATTTTTTCAGAATTTTTAAACGACTTTTTCAAAAGTGAAAATTTTCCAATGGTCCCCCCTTCTTCAAATTTCGCCGAAATTTTGACATTTTCGAAACCTAACTGAGTACATTTTCTTGTAGATTCCGAGCTCTAGAACTCACTTCCGGCCTCGAGTCTTTGATAGCTGCAACCGTTTTTCCAGAATCGACGGTTGAAATATCGAAATTTTTGAAAATTCGATAAATTAGGCATTTCGTACCGATTTTTTCGAAAATGTCGCTCCGCGACCATCAACAGCCTATATTTTTGGAATCAGCACGTCGAGATCTACGTCCCTGAATTTTTTCAGAATTTTTAAACGACTTTTTCAAAAGTGAAAATTTTCCAATGGTCCCCCCTTCTTCAAATTTCGCCGAAATTTTGACATTTTCGAAACCTAACTGAGTACATTTTCTTGTAGATTTCGAGCTCTAGAACTCACTTCCGGCCTCGATTCTTTGATAGCTGCAACCGTTTTTCCAGAATCGACGGTTGAAATATCGAAATTTTTGAAAATTTGATAAATTAGGCATTTCGTACCGATTTTTTCGAAAATGTCGCTCCGCGACCATCAACAGCCTATATTTTTGGAATCAGCACGTCGAGATCTACGTCCCTGAATTTTTTCAGAATTTTTAAACGACTTTTTCAAAAGTGAAAATTTTCCAATGGTCCCCCCTTCTTCAAATTTCGCCGAAATTTTGACATTTTCGAAACCTACCTGAGTACATTTTCTTGTAGATTTCGAGCTCTAGAACTCACTTCCGGCCTCGATTCTTTGATAGCTGCAACCGTTTTTCCAGAATCGACGGTTGAAATATCGAAATTTTTGAAAATTCGATAAATTAGGCATTTCGTACCGATTTTTTCGAAAATGTCGCTCCACGACCATCAACAGCCTATACTTTTGGAATCAGCACGTCGAGATCTACGTCCCTGAATTTTTTCGGAATTTTTAAACGGCTTTTTCAAAAGTGAAAATTTTCCAATGGTCCCCCCTTCTTCAAATTTCGCCGAAATTTTGACATTTTCGAAACCTAACTGAGTACATTTTCTTGTAGATTTCGAGCTCTAGAACTCACTTCCGGCCTCGATTCTTTGATAGCTGCAACCGTTTTTCCAGAATCGACGGTTGAAATATCGAAATTTTTGAAAATTCGATAAATTAGGCATTTCGTACCGATTTTTTCGAAAATGTCGCTCCGCGACCATCAACAGCCTATATTTTTGGAATCAGCACGTCGAGATCTACGTCCCTGAATTTTTTCAGAATTTTTAAACGACTTTTTCAAAAGTGAAAATTTTCCAATGGTCCCCCCTTCTTCAAATTTCGCCGAAATTTAGACATTTTCGAAACCTAGCTGAGTACATTTTCTTGTAGATTTCGAGCTCCAGAACTCACTTCCGGCCTCGATTCTTTGATAGCTGCAACCGTTTTTCCAGAATCGACGGTTGAAATATCGAAATTTTTGAAAATTCGATAAATTAGGCATTTCGTACCGATTTTTTCGAAAATGTCGCTCCGCGACCATCAACAGCCTATATTTTTGGAATCAGCACGTCGAGATCTACGTCCCTGAATTTTTTCAGAATTTTTAAACGACTTTTTCAAAAGTGAAAATTTTCCAATGGTCCCCCCTTCTTCAAATTTCGCCGGAATTTTGACATTTTCTATACCTAACTGAGTACATTTTCTTGTAGATTTCGAGCTCTAGAACTCACTTCCGGCCTCGATTCTTTGATAGCTGCAACCGTTTTTCCAGAATCGACGGTTGAAATATCGAAATTTTTGAAAATTCGATAAATTAGGCATTTCGTACCGATTTTTTCGAAAATGTCGCTCCGCGACCATCAACAGCCTATATTTTTGGAATCAGCACGTCGAGATCTACGTCCCTAAATTTTTTCAGAATTTTTAAACGACTTTTTCAAAAGTGAAAATTTTCCAATGGTCCCCCCTTCTTCAAATTTCGCCGAAATTTTGACATTTTCGAAACCTTACTGAGTACATTTTCTTGTAGATTTCGAGCTCTAGAACTCACTTCCGGCCTCGATTTTTTGATAGCTGCAACCGTTTTTCCAGAATCGACGGTTGAAATATCGAAATTTTTGAAAATTCGATAAATTAGGCATTTCGTACCGATTTTTTCGAAAATGTCGCTCCGCGACCATCAACAGCCTATATTTTTGGAATCAGCACGTCGAGATCTACGTCCCTGAATTTTTTCAGAATTTTTAAACGACTTTTTCAAAAGTGAAAATTTTCCAATGGTCCCCCCTTCTTCAAATTTCGCCGAAATTTTGACATTTTCGAAACCTAACTGAGTACATTTTCTTGTAGATTTCGAGCTCTAGAACTCACTTCCGGCCTCGATTCTTTGATAGCTGCAACCGTTTTTCCAGAATCGACGGTTGAAATATCGAAATTTTTGAAAATTCGATAAATTAGGCATTTCGAACCGATTGTTTCGAAAATGTCGCTCCGCGACCATCAACAGCCTATATTTTTGGAATCAGCACGTCGAGATCTACGTCCCTGAATTTTTTCAGAATTTTTAAACGACTTTTTCAAAAGTGAAAATTTTCCAATGGTCTCCCCTTCTTCAAATTTCGCCGAAATTTTGACATTTTCGAAACCTAACTGAGTACATTTTCTTGTAGATTTCGAGCTCTAGAACTCACTTCCGGCCTCGATTCTTTGATAGCTGCAACCGTTTTTCCAGAATCGACGGTTGAAATATCGAAATTTTTGAAAATTCGATAAATTAGGCATTTCGTACCGATTTTTTCGAAAATGTCGCTCCGCGACCATCAACAGCCTATATTTTTGGAATCAGCACGTCGAGATCTACGTCCCTGAATTTTTTCAGAATTTTTAAACGACTTTTTCAAAAGTGAAAATTTTCCAATGGTCCCCCCTTCTTCAAATTTCGCCGAAATTTTGACATTTTCTATACCTAACTGAGTACATTTTCTTGTAGATTTCGAGCTCTAGAACTCACTTCCGGCCTCGATTCTTTGATAGCTGCAACCGTTTTTCCAGAATCGACGGTTGAAATATCGAAATTTTTGAAAATTCGATAAATTAGGCATTTCGTACCGATTTTTTCGAAAATGTCGCTCCGCGACCATCAACAGCCTATATTTTTGGAATCAGCACGTCGAGATCTACGTCCCTAAATTTTTTCAGAATTTTTAAACGACTTTTTCAAAAGTGAAAATTTTCCAATGGTCCCCCCTTCTTCAAATTTCGCCGAAATTTTGACATTTTCGAAACCTAACTGAGTACATTTTCTTGTAGATTTCGAGCTCTAGAACTCACTTCCGGCCTCGATTCTTTGATTGCTGCAACCGTTTTTCCAGAATCGACGGTTGAAATATCGAAATTTTTGAAAATTCGATAAATTAGGCATTTCGTACCGATTTTTTCGAAAATGTCGCTCCGCGACCATCAACAGCCTATATTTTTGGAATCAGCACGTCGAGATCTACGTCCCTGAATTTTTTCAGAATTTTTAAACGACTTTTTCAAAAGTGAAAATTTTCCAATGGTCCCCCCTTCTTCAAATTTCGCCGAAATTTTGACATTTTCGAAACCTAACTGAGTACATTTTCTTGTAGATTTCGAGCTCTAGAACTCACTTCCGGCCTCGATTCTTTGATAGCTGCAACCGTTTTTCCAGAATCGACGGTTGAAATATCGAAATTTTTGAAAATTCGATAAATTAGGCATTTCGTACCGATTTTTTCGAAAATGTCGCTCCGCGACCATCAACAGCCTATATTTTTGGAATCAGCACGTCGAGATCTACGTCCCTGAATTTTTTCAGAATTTTTAAACGACTTTTTCAAAAGAGAAAATTTTCCAATGGTCCCCCCTTCTTCAAATTTCGCCGAAATTTTGACATTTTCGAAACCTAACTGAGTACATTTTCTTGTAGATTTCGAGCTCTAGAACTCACTTCCGGCCTCGATTCTTTGATAGCTGCAACCGTTTTTCCAGAATCGACGGTTGAAATATCGAAATTTTTGAAAATTCGATAAATTAGGCATTTCGTACCGATTTTTTCGAAAATGTCGCTCCGCGACCATCAACAGCCTATATTTTTGGAATCAGCACGTCGAGATCTACGTCCCTGAATTTTTTCAGAATTTTTAAACGACTTTTTCAAAAGTGAAAATTTTCCAATGGTCCCCCCTTCTTCAAATTTCGCCGAAATTTTGACATTTTCGAAACCTAACTGAGTACATTTTCTTGTAGATTTCGAGCTCTAGAACTCACTTCCGGCCTCGATTCTTTGATAGCTGCAACCGTTTTTCCAGAATCGACGGTTGAAATATCGAAATTTTTGAAAATTTGATAAATTAGGCATTTCGTACCGATTTTTTCGAAAATGTCGCTCCGCGACCATCAACAGCCTATATTTTTGGAATCAGCACGTCGAGATCTACGTCCCTGAATTTTTTCAGAATTTTTAAACGACTTTTTCAAAAGTGAAAATTTTCCAATGGTCCCCCCTCCTTCAAATTTCGCCGAAATTTTGACATTTTCGAAACCTACCTGAGTACATTTTCTTGTAGATTTCGAGCTCTAGAACTCACTTCCGGCCTCGATTCTTTGATAGCTGCAACCGTTTTTCCAGAATCGACGGTTGAAATATCGAAATTTTTGAAAATTCGATAAATTAGGCATTTCGTACCGATTTTTTCGAAAATGTCGCTCCGCGACCATCAACAGCCTATACTTTTGGAATCAGCACGTCGAGATCTACGTCCCTGAATTTTTTCGGAATTTTTAAACGGCTTTTTCAAAAGTGAAAATTTTCCAATGGTCCCCCCTTCTTCAAATTTCGCCGAAATTTTGACATTTTCGAAACCTAACTGAGTACATTTTCTTGTAGATTTCGAGCTCTAGAACTCACTTCCGGCCTCGATTCTTTGATAGCTGCAACCGTTTTTCCAGAATCGACGGTTGAAATATCGAAATTTTTGAAAATTCGATAAATTAGGCATTTCGTACCGATTTTTTCGAAAATGTCGCTCCGCGACCATCAACAGCCTATATTTTTGGAATCAGCACGTCGAGATCTACGTCCCTGAATTTTTTCAGAATTTTTAAACGACTTTTTCAAAAGTGAAAATTTTCCAATGGTCCCCCCTTCTTCAAATTTCGCCGAAATTTAGACATTTTCGAAACCTAGCTGAGTACATTTTCTTGTAGATTTCGAGCTCCAGAACTCACTTCCGGCCTCGATTCTTTGATAGCTGCAACCGTTTTTCCAGAATCGACGGTTGAAATATCGAAATTTTTGAAAATTCGATAAATTAGGCATTTCGTACCGATTTTTTCGAAAATGTCGCTCCGCGACCATCAACAGCCTATATTTTTGGAATCAGCACGTCGAGATCTACGTCCCTGAATTTTTTCAGAATTTTTAAACGACTTTTTCAAAAGTGAAAATTTTCCAATGGTCCCCCCTTCTTCAAATTTCGCCGAAATTTTGACATTTTCGAAACCTAACTGAGTACATTTTCTTGTAGATTTCGAGCTCTAGAACTCACTTCCGGCCTCGATTCTTTGATAGCTGCAACCGTTTTTCCAGAATCGACGGTTGAAATATCGAAATTTTTGAAAATTCGATAAATTAGGCATTTCGAACCGATTTTTTCGAAAATGTCGCTCCGCGACCATCAACAGCCTATATTTTTGGAATCAGCACGTCGAGATCTACGTCCCTGAATTTTTTCAGAATTTTTAAACGACTTTTTCAAAAGTGAAAATTTTCCAATGGTCTCCCCTTCTTCAAATTTCGCCGAAATTTTGAGATTTTCGAAACCTAACTGAGTACATTTTCTTGTAGATTTCGAGCTCTAGAACTCACTTCCGGCCTCGATTCTTTGATAGCTGCAACCGTTTTTCCAGAATCGACGGTTGAAATATCGAAATTTTTGAAAATTCGATAAATTAGGCATTTCGTACCGATTTTTTCGAAAATGTCGCTCCGCGACCATCAACAGCCTATATTTTTGGAATCAGCACGTCGAGATCTACGTCCCTGAATTTTTTCAGAATTTTTAAACGACTTTTTCAAAAGTGAAAATTTTCCAATGGTCCCCCCTTCTTCAAATTTCGCCGGAATTTTGACATTTTCTATACCTAACTGAGTACATTTTCTTGTAGATTTCGAGCTCTAGAACTCACTTCCGGCCTCGATTCTTTGATAGCTGCAACCGTTTTTCCAGAATCGACGGTTGAAATATCGAAATTTTTGAAAATTCGATAAATTAGGCATTTCGTACCGATTTTTTCGAAAATGTCGCTCCGCGACCATCAACAGCCTATATTTTTGGAATCAGCACGTCGAGATCTACGTCCCTAAATTTTTTCAGAATTTTTAAACGACTTTTTCAAAAGTGAAAATTTTCCAATGGTCCCCCCTTCTTCAAATTTCGCCGAAATTTTGACATTTTCGAAACCTTACTGAGTACATTTTCTTGTAGATTTCGAGCTCTAGAACTCACTTCCGGCCTCGATTTTTTGATAGCTGCAACCGTTTTTCCAGAATCGACGGTTGAAATATCGAAATTTTTGAAAATTCGATAAATTAGGCATTTCGTACCGATTTTTTCGAAAATGTCGCTCCGCGACCATCAACAGCCTATATTTTTGGAATCAGCACGTCGAGATCTACGTCCCTGAATTTTTTCAGAATTTTTAAACGACTTTTTCAAAAGTGAAAATTTTCCAATGGTCCCCCCTTCTTCAAATTTCGCCGAAATTTTGACATTTTCGAAACCTAACCGAGTACATTTTCTTGTAGATTTCGAGCTCTAGAACTCACTTCCGGCCTCGATTCTTTGATAGCTGCAACCGTTTTTCCAGAATCGACGGTTGAATTATCGAAATTTTTGAAAATTCGATAAATTAGGCATTTCGTACCGATTTTTTCGAAAATGTCGCTCCGCGACCATCAACAGCCTATATTTTTGGAATCAGCACGTCGAGATCTACGTCCCTGAATTTTTTCAGAATTTTTAAACGACTTTTTCAAAAGTGAAAATTTTCCAATGGTCCCCACTTCTTCAAATTTCGCCGAAATTTTGACATTTTCGAAACCTAACTGAGTATATTTTCTTGTAGATTTGGAGCTCTAGAACTCACTTCCGGCCTCGATTCTTTGATAGCTGCAACCGTTTTTCCAGAATCGACGGTTGAAATATCGAAATTTTTGAAAATTCGATAAATTAGGCATTTCGTACCGATTTTTTCGAAAATGTCGCTCCGCGACCATCAACAGCCTATACTTTTGGAATCAGCACGTCGAGATCTACGTCCCTGAATTTTTTCAGAATTTTTAAACGACTTTTTCAAAAGTGAAAATTTTCCAATGGTCCCCCCTTCTTCAAATTTCGCCGAAATTTTGACATTTTCGAAACCTTACTGAGTACATTTTCTTGTAGATTTCGAGCTCTAGAACTCACTTCCGGCCTCGATTTTTTGATAGCTGCAACCGTTTTTCCAGAATCGACGGTTGAAATATCGAAATTTTTGAAAATTCGATAAATTAGGCATTTCGTACCGATTTTTTCGAAAATGTCGCTCCGCGACCATCAACAGCCTATATTTTTGGAATCAGCACGTCGAGATCTAGGTCCCTGAATTTTTTCAGAATTTTTAAACGACTTTTTCAAAAGTGAAAATTTTCCAATGGTCCCCCCTTCTTCAAATTTCGCCGAAATTTTGACATTTTCGAAACCTAACCGAGTACATTTTCTTGTAGATTTCGAGCTCTAGAACTCACTTCCGGCCTCGATTCTTTGATAGCTGCAACCGTTTTTCCAGAATCGACGGTTGAATTATCGAAATTTTTGAAAATTCGATAAATTAGGCATTTCGTACCGATTTTTTCGAAAATGTCGCTCCGCGACCATCAACAGCCTATATTTTTGGAATCAGCACGTCGAGATCTACGTCCCTGAATTTTTTCAGAATTTTTAAGCGACTTTTTCAAAAGTGAAAATTTTCCAATGGTCCCCCCTTCTTCAAATTTCGCCGAAATTTTGACATTTTCGAAACCTAACTGAGTACATTTTCTTGTAGATTTCGAGCTCTAGAACCCACTTCCGGCCTCGATTCTTTGATAGCTGCAACCGTTTTTCCAGAATCGACGGTTGAAATATCGAAATTTTTGAAAATTCGATAAATTAGGCATTTCGTACCGATTTTTTCGAAAATGTCGCTCCGCGACCACCAACAGCCTATATTTTTGTAATCAGCACGTCGAGATCTACGTCCCTGAATTTTTTCAGAATTTTTAAACGACTTTTCCAAAAGTGAAAATTTTCCAATGGTCCCCCCTTCTTCAAATTTCGTCGAAATTTTGACATTTTCGAAACCTAACTGAGTACATTTTCTTGTAGATTTCGAGCTCTAGAACTCACTTCCGGCCTCGATTCTTTGATAGCTGCAACCGTTTTTCCAGAATCGACGGTTGAAATATCGAAATTTTTGAAAATTCGATAAATTAGGCATTTCGTACCGATTTTTTCGAAAATGTCGCTCCGCGACCATCAACAGCCTATATTTTTGGAATCAGCACGTCGAGATCTACGTCCCTGAATTTTTTCAGAATTTTTAAACGACTTTTTCAAAAGTGAAAATTTTCCAATGGTCCCCCCTTCTTCAAATTTCGCCGAAATTTTGACATTTTCGAAACCTAACTGAGTACATTTTCTTGTAGATTCCGAGCTCTAGAACTCACTTCCGGCCTCGAGTCTTTGATAGCTGCAACCGTTTTTCCAGAATCGACGGTTGAAATATCGAAATTTTTGAAAATTCGATAAATTAGGCATTTCGTACCGATTTTTTCGAAAATGTCGCTCCGCGACCATCAACAGCCTATATTTTTGGAATCAGCACGTCGAGATCTACGTCCCTGAATTTTTTCAGAATTTTTAAACGACTTTTTCAAAAGTGAAAATTTTCCAATGGTCCCCCCTTCTTCAAATTTCGCCGAAATTTTGACATTTTCGAAACCTAACTGAGTACATTTTCTTGTAGATTTCGAGCTCTAGAACTCACTTCCGGCCTCGATTCTTTGATAGCTGCAACCGTTTTTCCAGAATCGACGGTTGAAATATCGAAATTTTTGAAAATTTGATAAATTAGGCATTTCGTACCGATTTTTTCGAAAATGTCGCTCCGCGACCATCAACAGCCTATATTTTTGGAATCAGCACGTCGAGATCTACGTCCCTGAATTTTTTCAGAATTTTTAAACGACTTTTTCAAAAGTGAAAATTTTCCAATGGTCCCCCCTTCTTCAAATTTCGCCGAAATTTTGACATTTTCGAAACCTACCTGAGTACATTTTCTTGTAGATTTCGAGCTCTAGAACTCACTTCCGGCCTCGATTCTTTGATAGCTGCAACCGTTTTTCCAGAATCGACGGTTGAAATATCGAAATTTTTGAAAATTCGATAAATTAGGCATTTCGTACCGATTTTTTCGAAAATGTCGCTCCGCGACCATCAACAGCCTATACTTTTGGAATCAGCACGTCGAGATCTACGTCCCTGAATTTTTTCGGAATTTTTAAACGGCTTTTTCAAAAGTGAAAATTTTCCAATGGTCCCCCCTTCTTCAAATTTCGCCGAAATTTTGACATTTTCGAAACCTAACTGAGTACATTTTCTTGTAGATTTCGAGCTCTAGAACTCACTTCCGGCCTCGATTCTTTGATAGCTGCAACCGTTTTTCCAGAATCGACGGTTGAAATATCGAAATTTTTGAAAATTCGATAAATTAGGCATTTCGTACCGATTTTTTCGAAAATGTCGCTCCGCGACCATCAACAGCCTATATTTTTGGAATCAGCACGTCGAGATCTACGTCCCTGAATTTTTTCAGAATTTTTAAACGACTTTTTCAAAAGTGAAATTTTCCAATGGTCCCCCCTTCTTCAAATTTCGCCGAAATTTAGACATTTTCGAAACCTAGCTGAGTACATTTTCTTGTAGATTTCGAGCTCCAGAACTCACTTCCGGCCTCGATTCTTTGATAGCTGCAACCGTTTTTCCAGAATCGACGGTTGAAATATCGAAATTTTTGAAAATTCGATAAATTAGGCATTTCGTACCGATTTTTTCGAAAATGTCGCTCCGCGACCATCAACAGCCTATATTTTTGGAATCAGCACGTCGAGATCTACGTCCCTGAATTTTTTCAGAATTTTTAAACGACTTTTTCAAAAGTGAAAATTTTCCAATGGTCCCCCCTTCTTCAAATTTCGCCGAAATTTTGACATTTTCGAAACCTAACTGAGTACATTTTCTTGTAGATTTCGAGCTCTAGAACTCACTTCCGGCCTCGATTCTTTGATAGCTGCAACCGTTTTTCCAGAATCGACGGTTGAAATATCGAAATTTTTGAAAATTCGATAAATTAGGCATTTCGAACCGATTTTTTCGAAAATGTCGCTCCGCGACCATCAACAGCCTATATTTTTGGAATCAGCACGTCGAGATCTACGTCCCTGAATTTTTTCAGAATTTTTAAACGACTTTTTCAAAAGTGAAAATTTTCCAATGGTCTCCCCTTCTTCAAATTTCGCCGAAATTTTGACATTTTCGAAACCTAACTGAGTACATTTTCTTGTAGATTTCGAGCTCTAGAACTCACTTCCGGCCTCGATTCTTTGATAGCTGCAACCGTTTTTCCAGAATCGACGGTTGAAGTATCGAAATTTTTGAAAATTCGATAAATTAGGCATTTCGTACCGATTTTTTCGAAAATGTCGCTCCGCGACCATCAACAGCCTATATTTTTGGAATCAGCACGTCGAGATCTACGTCCCTGAATTTTTTCAGAATTTTTAAACGACTTTTTCAAAAGTGAAAATTTTCCAATGGTCCCCCCTTCTTCAAATTTCGCCGAAATTTTGACATTTTCTATACCTAACTGAGTACATTTTCTTGTAGATTTCGAGCTCTAGAACTCACTTCCGGCCTCGATTCTTTGATTGCTGCAACCGTTTTTCCAGAATCGACGGTTGAAATATCGAAATTTTTGAAAATTCGATAAATTAGGCATTTCGTACCGATTTTTTCGAAAATGTCGCTCCGCGACCATCAACAGCCTATATTTTTGGAATCAGCACGTCGAGATCTACGTCCCTGAATTTTTTCAGAATTTTTAAACGACTTTTTCAAAAGTGAAAATTTTCCAATGGTCCCCCCTTCTTCAAATTTCGCCGAAATTTTGACATTTTCTATACCTAACTGAGTACATTTTCTTGTAGATTTCGAGCTCTAGAACTCACTTCCGGCCTCGATTCTTTGATAGCTGCAACCGTTTTTCCAGAATCGACGGTTGAAATATCGAAATTTTTGAAAATTCGATAAATTAGGCATTTCGTACCGATTTTTTCGAAAATGTCGCTCCGCGACCATCAACAGCCTATATTTTTGGAATCAGCACGTCGAGATCTACGTCCCTAAATTTTTTCAGAATTTTTAAACGACTTTTTCAAAAGTGAAAATTTTCCAATGGTCCCCCCTTCTTCAAATTTCGCCGAAATTTTGACATTTTCGAAACCTAACTGAGTACATTTTCTTGTAGATTTCGAGCTCTAGAACTCACTTCCGGCCTCGATTCTTTGATTGCTGCAACCGTTTTTCCAGAATCGACGGTTGAAATATCGAAATTTTTGAAAATTCGATAAATTAGGCATTTCGTACCGATTTTTTCGAAAATGTCGCTCCGCGACCATCAACAGCCTATATTTTTGGAATCAGCACGTCGAGATCTACGTCCCTGAATTTTTTCAGAATTTTTAAACGACTTTTTCAAAAGTGAAAATTTTCCAATGGTCCCCCCTTCTTCAAATTTCGCCGAAATTTTGACATTTTCGAAACCTAACTGAGTACATTTTCTTGTAGATTTCGAGCTCTAGAACTCACTTCCGGCCTCGATTCTTTGATAGCTGCAACCGTTTTTCCAGAATCGACGGTTGAAATATCGAAATTTTTGAAAATTCGATAAATTAGGCATTTCGTACCGATTTTTTCGAAAATGTCGCTCCGCGACCATCAACAGCCTATATTTTTGGAATCAGCACGTCGAGATCTACGTCCCTGAATTTTTTCAGAATTTTTAAACGACTTTTTCAAAAGAGAAAATTTTCCAATGGTCCCCCCTTCTTCAAATTTCGCCGAAATTTTGACATTTTCAAAACCTAACTGAGTACATTTTCTTGTAGATTTCGAGCTCTAGAACTCACTTCCGGCCTCGATTCTTTGATAGCTGCAACCGTTTTTCCAGAATCGACGGTTGAAATATCGAAATTTTTGAAAATTCGATAAATTAGGCATTTCGTACCGATTTTTTCGAAAATGTCGCTCCGCGACCATCAACAGCCTATACTTTTGGAATCAGCACGTCGAGATCTACGTCCCTGAATTTTTTCAGAATTTTTAAACGACTTTTTCAAAAGTGAAAATTTTCCAATGGTCTCCCCTTCTTCAAATTTCGCCGAAATTTTGACATTTTCGAAACCTAACTGAGTACATTTTCTTGTAGATTTCGAGCTCTAGAACTCACTTCCGGCCTCGATTCTTTGATAGCTGCAACCGTTTTTCCAGAATCGACGGTTGAAATATCGAAATTTTTGAAAATTCGATAAATTAGGCATTGCGTACCGATTTTTTCGAAAATGTCGCTCCGCGACCATCAACAGTCTATATTTTTGGAATCAGCACGTCGAGATCTACGTCCCTGAATTTTTTCAGAATTTTTAAACGACTTTTTCAAAAGTGAAAATTTTCCAATGGTCCCCCCTTCTTCAAATTTCGCCGAAATTTTGACATTTTCGAAACCTAACTGAGTACATTTTCTTGTAGATTTCGAGCTCTAGAACTCACTTCCGGCCTCGATTCTTTGATAGCTGCAACCGTTTTTCCAGAATCGACGGTTGAAATATCGAAATTTTTGAAAATTCGATAAATTAGGCATTTCGTACCGATTTTTTCGAAAATGTCGCTCCGCGACCATCAACAGCCTATATTTTTGGAATCAGCACGTCGAGATTTACGTCCCTTAATTTTTTCAGAATTTTTAAACGACTTTTTCAAAAGTGAAAATTTTCCAATGGTCCCCCCTTCTTCAAATTTCGCCGAAATTTTGACATTTTCGAAACCTAACTGAGTACATTTTCTTGTAGATTTCGAGCTCTAGAACTCACTTCCGGCCTCGATTCTTTGATAGCTGCAACCGTTTTTCCAGAATCGACGGTTGAAATATCGAAATTTTTGAAAATTCGATAAATTAGGCATTTCGTACCGATTTTTTCGAAAATGTCGCTCCGCGACCATCAACAGCCTATATTTTTGGAATCAGCACGTCGAGATCTACGTCCCTGAATTTTTTCAGAATTTTTAAAGGACTTTTTCAAAAGTGAAAATTTTCCAATGGTCCCCCCTTCTTCAAATTTCGCCGAAATTTTGACATTTTCGAAACCTAACTGAGTACATTTTCTTGTAGATTTCAAGCTCTAGAACTCACTTCCGGCCTCGATTCTTTGATAGCTGCAACCGTTTTTCCAGAATCGACGGTTGAAATATCGAAATTTTTGAAAATTCGATAAATTAGGCATTTCGTACCGATTTTTTCGAAAATGTCGCTCAGCGACCATCAACAGCCTATATTTTTGGAATCAGCACGTCGAGATCTACGTCCCTGAATTTTTTCAGAATTTTTAAACGACTTTTTCAAAAGTGAAAATTTTCCAATGGTCCCCCCTTCTTCAAATTTCGCCGAAATTTTGACATTTTCGAAACCTAACTGAGTACATTTTCTTGTTGATTTCGAGCTCTAGAACTCACTTCCAGCCTCGATTCTTTGATAGCTGCAACCGTTTTTCCAGAATCGACGGTTGAAATATCGAAATTTTTGAAAATTCGATAAATTAGGCATTTCGTACCGATTTTTTCGAAAATGTCGCTCCGCGACCATCAACAGCCTATATTTTTGGAATCAGCACGTCGAGATCTACGTCCCTGAATTTTTTCAGAATTTTTAAACGACTTTTTCAAAAGTGAAAATTTTCCAATGGTCCCCCCTTCTTCAAATTTCGCCGAAATTTTGACATTTTCGAAACCTAACTGAGTACATTTTCTTGTAGATTTCGAGCTCTAGAACTCACTTCCGGCCTCGATTCTTTGATAGCTGCAACCGTTTTTCCAGAATTGACGGTTGAAATATCGAAATTTTTGAAAATTCGATTAATTAGGCATTTCGTACCGATTTTTTCGAAAATGTCGCTCCGCGACCATCAACAGCCTATATTTTTGGAATCAGCACGTCGAGATCTACGTCCCTGAATTTTTTCAGAATTTTTAAACGACTTTTTCAAAAGTGAAAATTTTCCAATGGTCCCCCCTTCTTCAAATTTCGCCGAAATTTTGACATTTTCGAAACCTAACTGAGTACATTTTCTTGTAGATTTCGAGCTCTAGAACTCACTTCCGGCCTCGATTCTTTGATAGCTGCAACCGTTTTTCCAGAATCGACGGTTGAAATATCGAAATTTTTGAAAATTCGATAAATTAGGCATTTCGTACCGATTTTTTCGAAAATGTCGCTCCGCGACCATCAACAGCCTATATTTTTGGAATCAGCACGTCGAGATCTACGTCCCTGAATTTTTTCAGAATTTTTAAAGGACTTTTTCAAAAGTGAAAATTTTCCAATGGTCCCCCCTTCTTCAAATTTCGCCGAAATTTTGACATTTTCGAAACCTAACTGAGTACATTTTCTTGTAGATTTCAAGCTCTAGAACTCACTTCCGGCCTCGATTCTTTGATAGCTGCAACCGTTTTTCCAGAATCGACGGTTGAAATATCGAAATTTTTGAAAATTCGATAAATTAGGCATTTCGTATCGATTTTTTCGAAAATGTCGCTCCGCGACCATCAACAGCCTATACTTTTGGAATCAGCACGTCGAGATCTACGTCCCTGAATTTTTTCAGAATTTTTAAACGACTTTTTCAAAAGTGAAAATTTTCCAATGGTCCCCCCTTCTTCAAATTTCGCCGAAATTTTGACATTTTCGAAACCTAACTGAGTACATTTTCTTGTAGATTTCGAGCTCTAGAACTCACTTCCGGCCTCGATTCTTTGATAGCTGCAACCGTTTTTCCAGAATCGACGGTTGAAATATCGAAATTTTTGAAAATTCGATAAATTAGGCATTTCGTACCGATTTTTTCGAAAATGTCGCTCCGCGACCATCAACAGCCTATATTTTTGGAATCAGCACGTCGAGATCTACGTCCCTGAATTTTTTCAGAATTTTTAAACGACTTTTTCAAAAGTGAAAATTTTCCAATGGTCCCCCCTTCTTCAAATTTCGCCGAAATTTTGACATTTTCGAAACCTAACTGAGTACATTTTCTTGTAGATTTCGAGCTCCAGAACTCACTTCCGGCCTCGATTCTTTGATAGCTGCAACCGTTTTTCCAGAATCGACGGTTGAAATATCGAAATTTTTGAAAATTCGATAAATTAGGCATTTCGTACCGATTTTTTCGAAAATGTCGCTCCGCGACCATCAACAGCCTATACTTTTGGAATCAGCACGTCGAGATCTACGTCCCTGAATTTTTTCAGAATTTTTAAACGACTTTTTCAAAAGTGAAAATTTTCCAATGGTCCCCCCTTCTTCAAATTTCGCCGAAATTTTGACATTTTCGAAACCTAACTGAGTACATTTTCTTGTAGATTTCGAGCTCTAGAACTCACTTCCGGCCTCGATTCTTCGATAGCTGCAACCGTTTTTCCAGAATCGACGGTTGAAATATCGAAATTTTTGAAAATTCGATAAATTAGGCATTTCGTACCGATTTTTTCGAAAATGTCGCTCCGCGACCATCAACAGCCTATACTTTTGGAATCAGCACGTCGAGATCTACGTCCCTGAATTTTTTCAGAATTTTTAAACGACTTTTTCAAAAGTGAAAATTTTCCAATGGTCCCCCCTTCTTCAAATTTCGCCGAAATTTTGACATTTTCGAAACCTTACTGAGTACATTTTCTTGTAGATTTCGAGCTCTAGAACTCACTTCCGGCCTCGATTTTTTGATAGCTGCAACCGTTTTTCCAGAATCGACGGTTGAAATATCGAAATTTTTGAAAATTCGATAAATTAGGCATTTCGTACCGATTTTTTCGAAAATGTCGCTCCGCGACCATCAACAGCCTATATTTTTGGAATCAGCACGTCGAGATCTACGTCCCTGAATTTTTTCAGAATTTTTAAACGACTTTTTCAAAAGTGAAAATTTTCCAATGGTCCCCCCTTCTTCAAATTTCGCCGAAATTTTGACATTTTCGAAACCTAACCGAGTACATTTTCTTGTAGATTTCGAGCTCTAGAACTCACTTCCGGCCTCGATTCTTTGATAGCTGCAACCGTTTTTCCAGAATCGACGGTTGAATTATCGAAATTTTTGAAAATTCGATAAATTAGGCATTTCGTACCGATTTTTTCGAAAATGTCGCTCCGCGACCATCAACAGCCTATATTTTTGGAATCAGCACGTCGAGATCTACGTCCCTGAATTTTTTCAGAATTTTTAAAGGACTTTTTCAAAAGTGAAAATTTTCCAATGGTCCCCCCTTCTTCAAATTTCGCCGAAATTTTGACATTTTCGAAACCTAACTGAGTACATTTTCTTGTAGATTTCAAGCTCTAGAACTCACTTCCGGCCTCGATTCTTTGATAGCTGCAACCGTTTTTCCAGAATCGACGGTTGAAATATCGAAATTTTTGAAAATTCGATAAATTAGGCATTTCGTACCGATTTTTTCGAAAATGTCGCTCCGCGACCATCAACAGCCTATATTTTTGGAATCAGCACGTCGAGATCTACGTCCCTGAATTTTTTCAGAATTTTTAAAGGACTTTTTCAAAAGTGAAAATTTTCCAATGGTCCCCCCTTCTTCAAATTTCGCCGAAATTTTGACATTTTCGAAACCTAACTGAGTACATTTTCTTGTAGATTTCAAGCTCTAGAACTCACTTCCGGCCTCGATTCTTTGATAGCTGCAACCGTTTTTCCAGAATCGACGGTTGAAATATCGAAATTTTTGAAAATTCGATAAATTAGGCATTTCGTACCGATTTTTTCGAAAATGTCGCTCAGCGACCATCAACAGCCTATATTTTTGGAATCAGCACGTCGAGATCTACGTCCCTAAATTTTTTCAGAATTTTTAAACGACTTTTTCAAAAGTGAAAATTTTCCAATGGTCCCCCCTTCTTCAAATTTCGCCGAAATTTTGACATTTTCGAAACCTAACTGAGTACATTTTCTTGTTGATTTCGAGCTCTAGAACTCACTTCCAGCCTCGATTCTTTGATAGCTGCAACCGTTTTTCCAGAATCGACGGTTGAAATATCGAAATTTTTGAAAATTCGATAAATTAGGCATTTCGTACCGATTTTTTCGAAAATGTCGCTCCGCGACCATCAACAGCCTATATTTTTGGAATCAGCACGTCGAGATCTACGTCCCTCAATTTTTTCAGAATTTTTAAACGACTTTTTCAAAAGAGAAAATTTTCCAATGGTCTTCTTCAAATTTCGCCGAAATTTTGACATTTTCGAAACCTAACTGAGTACATTTTCTTGTAGATTTCGAGCTCTAGAACTCACTTCCGGCCTCGATTCTTTGATAGCTGCAACCGTTTTTCCAGAATCGACGGTTGAAATATCGAAATTTTTGAAAATTCGATTAATTAGGCATTTCGTACCGATTTTTTCGAAAATGTCGCTCCGCGACCATCAACAGCCTATATTTTTGGAATCAGCACGTCGAGATCTACGTCCCTGAATTTTTTCAGAATTTTTAAACGACTTTTTCAAAAGTGAAAATTTTCCAATGGTCCCCCCTTCTTCAAATTTCGCCGAAATTTTGACATTTTCGAAACCTAACTGAGTACATTTTCTTGTAGATTTCGAGCTCTAGAACTCACTTCCGGCCTCGATTCTTTGATAGCTGCAACCGTTTTTCCAGAATCGACGGTTGAAATATCGAAATTTTTGAAAATTCGATAAATTAGGCATTTCGTACCGATTTTTTCGAAAATGTCGCTCCGCGACCATCAACAGCCTATATTTTTGGAATCAGCACGTCGAGATCTACGTCCCTGAATTTTTTCAGAATTTTTAAAGGACTTTTTCAAAAGTGAAAATTTTCCAATGGTCCCCCCTTCTTCAAATTTCGCCGAAATTTTGACATTTTCGAAACCTAACTGAGTACATTTTCTTGTAGATTTCAAGCTCTAGAACTCACTTCCGGCCTCGATTCTTTGATAGCTGCAACCGTTTTTCCAGAATCGACGGTTGAAATATCGAAATTTTTGAAAATTCGATAAATTAGGCATTTCGTATCGATTTTTTCGAAAATGTCGCTCCGCGACCATCAACAGCCTATACTTTTGGAATCAGCACGTCGAGATCTACGTCCCTGAATTTTTTCAGAATTTTTAAACGACTTTTTCAAAAGTGAAAATTTTCCAATGGTCCCCCCTTCTTCAAATTTCGCCGAAATTTTGACATTTTCGAAACCTAACTGAGTACATTTTCTTGTAGATTTCGAGCTCTAGAACTCACTTCCGGCCTCGATTCTTTGATAGCTGCAACCGTTTTTCCAGAATCGACGGTTGAAATATCGAAATTTTTGAAAATTCGATAAATTAGGCATTTCGTACCGATTTTTTCGAAAATGTCGCTCCGCGACCATCAACAGCCTATATTTTTGGAATCAGCACGTCGAGATCTACGTCCCTGAATTTTTTCAGAATTTTTAAACGACTTTTTCAAAAGTGAAAATTTTCCAATGGTCCCCCCTTCTTCAAATTTCGCCGAAATTTTGACATTTTCGAAACCTAACTGAGTACATTTTCTTGTAGATTTCGAGCTCCAGAACTCACTTCCGGCCTCGATTCTTTGATAGCTGCAACCGTTTTTCCAGAATCGACGGTTGAAATATCGAAATTTTTGAAAATTCGATAAATTAGGCATTTCGTACCGATTTTTTCGAAAATGTCGCTCCGCGACCATCAACAGCCTATACTTTTGGAATCAGCACGTCGAGATCTACGTCCCTGAATTTTTTCAGAATTTTTAAACGACTTTTTCAAAAGTGAAAATTTTCCAATGGTCCCCCCTTCTTCAAATTTCGCCGAAATTTTGACATTTTCGAAACCTAACTGAGTACATTTTCTTGTAGATTTCGAGCTCTAGAACTCACTTCCGGCCTCGATTCTTCGATAGCTGCAACCGTTTTTCCAGAATCGACGGTTGAAATATCGAAATTTTTGAAAATTCGATAAATTAGGCATTTCGTACCGATTTTTTCGAAAATGTCGCTCCGCGACCATCAACAGCCTATACTTTTGGAATCAGCACGTCGAGATCTACGTCCCTGAATTTTTTCAGAATTTTTAAACGACTTTTTCAAAAGTGAAAATTTTCCAATGGTCCCCCCTTCTTCAAATTTCGCCGAAATTTTGACATTTTCGAAACCTAACTGAGTACATTTTCTTGTAGATTTCGAGCTCTAGAACTCACTTCCGGCCTCGATTCTTTGATAGCTGCAACCGTTTTTCCAGAATCGACGGTTGAAATATCGAAATTTTTGAAAATTCGATAAATTAGGCATTTCGTACCGATTTTTTCGAAAATGTCGCTCCGCGACCATCAACAGCCTATATTTTGGGAATCAGCACGTCGAGATCTACGTCCCTGAATTTTTTCAGAATTTTTAAACGACTTTTTCAAAAGTGAAAATTTTCCAATGGTCCCCCCTTCTTCAAATTTCGCCGAAATTTTGACATTTTCGAAACCTAACTGAGTACATTTTCTTGTAGATTTCGAGTTCTAGAACTCACTTCCGGCCTCGAATCTTTGATAGCTGCAACCGTTTTTCCAGAATCGACGGTTGAAATATCGAAATTTTTGAAAATTCGATAAATTAGGCATTTCGTACCGATTTTTTTGAAAATGTCGCTCCGCGACCATCAACAGCCTATATTTTTGGAATCAGCACGTCGAGATCTACGTCCCTCAATTTTTTCAGAATTTTTAAACGACTTTTTCAAAAGTGAAAATTTTCCAATGGTCTTCTTCAAATTTCGCCGAAATTTTGACATTTTCGAAACCTAACTGAGTACATTTTCTTGTAGATTTCGAGCTCTAGAACTCACTTCCGGCCTCGATTCTTTGATAGCTGCAACCGTTTTTCCAGAATCGACGGTTGAAATATCGAAATTTTTGAAAATTCGATAAATTAGGCATTTCGTACCGATTTTTTCGAAAATGTCGCTCAGCGACCATCAACAGCCTATATTTTTGGAATCAGCACGTCGAGATCTACGTCCCTGAATTTTTTCAGAATTTTTAAAGGACTTTTTCAAAAGTGAAAATTTTCCAATGGTCCCCCCTTCTTCAAATTTCGCCGAAATTTTGACATTTTCGAAACCTAACTGAGTACATTTTCTTGTAGATTTCGAGCTCTAGAACTCACTTCCGGCCTCGATTCTTTGATAGCTGCAACCGTTTTTCCAGAATCGACGGTTAAAATATCGAAATTTTTGAAAATTCGATAAATTATGCATTTCGTACCGATTTTTTCGAAAATGTCGCTCCGCGACCATCAACAGCCTATATTTTTGGAATCAGCACGTCGAGATCTACGTCCCTGAATTTTTTCAGAATTTTTAAACGACTTTTTCAAAAGTGAAAATTTTCCAATGGTCCCCCCTTCTTCAAATTTCGCCGAAATTTTGACATTTTCGAAACCTAACTGAGTACATTTTCTTGTAGATTTCGAGCTCTAGAACTCACTTCCGGCCTCGATTCTTTGATAGCTGCAACCGTTTTTCCAGAATCGACGGTTGAAATATCGAAATTTTTGAAAATTCGATAAATTAGGCATTTCGTACCGATTTTTTCGAAAATGTCGCTCAGCGACCATCAACAGCCTATATTTTTGGAATCAGCACGTCGAGATCTACGTCCCTCAATTTTTTCAGAATTTTTAAACGACTTTTTCAAAAGTGAAAATTTTCCAATGGTCTTCTTCAAATTTCGCCGAAATTTTGACATTTTCGAAACCTAACTGAGTACATTTTCTTGTAGATTTCGAGCTCTAGAACTCACTTCCGGCCTCGATTCTTTGATAGCTGCAACCGTTTTTCCAGAATCGACGGTTGAAATATCGAAATTTTTGAAAATTCGATAAATTAGGCATTTCGTACCGATTTTTTCGAAAATGTCGCTCAGCGACCATCAACAGCCTATATTTTTGGAATCAGCACGTCGAGATCTACGTCCCTGAATTTTTTCAGAATTTTTAAACGACTTTTTCAAAAGTGAAAATTTTCCAATGGTCCCCCCTTCTTCAAATTTCGCCGAAATTTTGACATTTTCGAAACCTAACTGAGTACATTTTCTTGTAGATTTCGAGCTCTAGAACTCACTTCCGGCCTCGATTCTTTGATAGCTGCAACCGTTTTTCCAGAATCGACGGTTGAAATATCGAAATTTTTGAAAATTCGATAAATTAGGCATTTCGTACCGATTTTTTCGAAAATGTCGCTCCGCGACCATCAACAGCCTATATTTTTGGAATCAGCACGTCGAGATCTACGTCCCTGAATTTTTTCAGAATTTTTAAACGACTTTTTCAAAAGCGAAAATTTTCCAATGGTCCCCCCTTCTTCAAATTTCGCCGAAATTTTGACATTTTCGAAACCTAACTGAGTATATTTTCTTGTAGATTTCGAGCTCTAGAACTCACTTCCGGCCTCGATTCTTTGATAGCTGCAACCGTTTTTCCAGAATCGACGGTTGAAATATCGAAATTTTTGAAAATTCGATAAATTAGGCATTTCGTACCGATTTTTTCGAAAATGTCGCTCCGCGACCATCAACAGCCTATATTTTGGGAATCAGCACGTCGAGATCTACGTCCCTGAATTTTTTCAGAATTTTTAAACGACTTTTTCAAAAGTGAAAATTTTCCAATGGTCCCCCCTTCTTCAAATTTCGCCGAAATTTTGACATTTTCGAAACCTAACTGAGTACATTTTCTTGTAGATTTCGAGTTCTAGAACTCACTTCCGGCCTCGATTCTTTGATAGCTGCAACCGTTTTTCCAGAATCGACGGTTGAAATAACGAAATTTTTGAAAATTCGATAAATTAGGCATTTCGTACCGATTTTTTTGAAAATGTCGCTCCGCGACCATCAACAGCCTATATTTTTGGAATCAGCACGTCGAGATCTACGTCCCTCAATTTTTTCAGAATTTTTAAACGACTTTTTCAAAAGTGAAAATTTTCCAATGGTCTTCTTCAAATTTCGCCGAAATTTTGACATTTTCGAAACCTAACTGAGTACATTTTCTTGTAGATTTCGAGCTCTAGAACTCACTTCCGGCCTCGATTCTTTGATAGCTGCAACCGTTTTTCCAGAATCGACGGTTGAAATATCGAAATTTTTGAAAATTCGATAAATTAGGCATTTCGTACCGATTTTTTCGAAAATGTCGCTCAGCGACCATCAACAGCCTATATTTTTGGAATCAGCACGTCGAGATCTACGTCCCTGAATTTTTTCAGAATTTTTAAACGACTTTTTCAAAAGTGAAAATTTTCCAATGGTCCCCCCTTCTTCAAATTTCGCCGAAATTTTGACATTTTCGAAACCTAACTGAGTACATTTTCTTGTAGATTTCGAGCTCTAGAACTCACTTCCGGCCTCGATTCTTTGATAGCTGCAACCGTTTTTCCAGAATCGACGGTTGAAATATCGAAATTTTTGTAAATTCGATAAATTAGGCATTTCGTACCGATTTTTTCGAAAATGTCGCTCCGCGACCATCAACAGCCTATATTTTTGGAATCAGCACGTCGAGATCTACGTCCCTGAATTTTTTCAGAATTTTTAAACGACTTTCTCAAAAGTGAAAATTTTCCAATGGTCCCCCCTTCTTCAAATTTCGCCGAAATTTTGACATTTTCGAAACCTAACTGAGTACATTTTCTTGTAGATTTCGAGCTCTAGAACTCACTTCCGGCCTCGATTCTTTGATAGCTGCAACCGTTTTTCCAGAATCGACGGTTGAAATATCGAAATTTTTGAAAATTCGATAAATTAGGCATTTCGTACCGATTTTTTCGAAAATGTCGCTCAGCGACCATCAACAGCCTATATTTTTGGAATCAGCACGTCGAGATCTACGTCCCTGAATTTTTTCAGAATTTTTAAACGACTTTTTCAAAAGTGAAAATTTTCCAATGGTCCCCCCTTCTTCAAATTTCGCCGAAATTTTGACATTTTCGAAACCTAACTGAGTACATTTTCTTGTAGATTTCGAGCTCTAGAACTCACTTCCGGCCTCGATTCTTTGATAGCTGCAACCGTTTTTCCAGAATCGACGGTTGAAATATCGAAATTTTTGAAAATTCGATAAATTAGGCATTTCGTACCGATTTTTTCGAAAATGTCGCTCAGCGACCATCAACAGCCTATATTTTTGGAATCAGCACGTCGAGATCTACGTCCCTGAATTTTTTCAGAATTTTTAAACGACTTTTTCAAAAGTGAAAATTTTCCAATGGTCCCCCCTTCTTCAAATTTCGCCGAAATTTTGACATTTTCGAAACCTAACTGAGTACATTTTCTTGTAGACTTCGAGCTCTAGAACTCACTTCCGGCCTCGATTCTTTGATAGCTGCAACCGTTTTTCCAGAATCGACGGTTGAAATATCGAAATTTTTGAAAATTCGATAAATTAGGCATTTCGTACCGATTTTTTCGAAAATGTCGCTCCGCGACCATCAACAGCCTATATTTTTGGAATCAGCACGTCGAGATCTACGTCCCTCAATTTTTTCAGAATTTTTAAACGACTTTTTCAAAAGTGAAAATTTTCCAATGGTCCCCCCTTCTTCAAATTTCGCCGAAATTTTGACATTTTCGAAACCTAACTGAGTACATTTTCTTGTAGATTTCGAGCTCTAGAACTCACTTCCGGCCTCGATTCTTTGATAGCTGCAACCGTTTTTCCAGAATCGACGGTTAAAATATCGAAATTTTTGAAAACTCGATAAATTATGCATTTCGTACCGATTTTTTCGAAAATGTCGCTCCGCGACCATCAACAGCCTATATTTTTGGAATCAGCACGTCGAGATCTACGTCCCTGAATTTTTTCAGAATTTTTAAACGACTTTTTCAAAAGTGAAAATTTTCCAATGGTCCCCCCTTCTTCAAATTTCGCCGAAATTTTGACATTTTCGAAACCTAACTGAGTACATTTTCTTGTAGATTTCGAGCTCTAGAACTCACTTCCGGCCTCGATTCTTTGATAGCTGCAACCGTTTTTCCAGAATCGACGGTTGAAATATCGAAATTTTTGAAAATTCGATAAATTAGGCATTTCGTACCGATTTTTTCGAAAATGTCGCTCCGCGACCATCAACAGCCTATATGTTTGGAATCAGCACGTCGAGATCTACGTCCCTGAATTTTTTCAGAATTTTTAAACGACTTTTTCAAAAGTGAAAATTTTCCAATGGTCCCCCCTTCTTCAAATTTCGCCGAAATTTTGACATTTTCGAAACCTAACTGAGTACATTTTCTTGTAGATTTCGAGCTCTAGAACTCACTTCCGGCCTCGATTCTTTGATAGCTGCAACCGTTTTTCCAGAATCGACGGTTAAAATATCGAAATTTTTGAAAATTCGATAAATTAGGAACTTCGTACCGATTTTTTCGAAAATGTCGCTCCGCGACCATCAACAGCCTATATTTTTGGAGTCAGCACGTCGAGATCTACGTCCCTGAATTTTTTCAGAATTTTTAAACGACTTTTTCAAAAGTGAAAATTTTCCAATGGTCCCCCCTTCTTCAAATTTCGCCGAAATTTTGACATTTTCGAAACCTAACTGAGTACATTTTCTTGTAGATTTCGAGCTCTAGAACTCACTTCCGGCCTCGATTCTTTGATAGCTGCAACCGTTTTTCCAGAATCGACGGTTGAAATATCGAAATTTTTGTAAATTCGATAAATTAGGCATTTCGTACCGATTTTTTCGAAAATGTCGCTCCGCGACCATCAACAGCCTATATTTTTGGAATCAGCACGTCGAGATCTACGTCCCTGAATTTTTTCAGAATTTTTAAACGACTTTCTCAAAAGTGAAAATTTTCCAATGGTCCCCCCTTCTTCAAATTTCGCCGAAATTTTGACATTTTCGAAACCTAACTGAGTACATTTTCTTGTAGATTTCGAGCTCTAGAACTCACTTCCGGCCTCGATTCTTTGATAGCTGCAACCGTTTTTCCAGAATCGACGGTTGAAATATCGAAATTTTTGAAAATTCGATAAATTAGGCATTTCGTACCGATTTTTTCGAAAATGTCGCTCAGCGACCATCAACAGCCTATATTTTTGGAATCAGCACGTCGAGATCTACGTCCCTGAATTTTTTCAGAATTTTTAAACGACTTTTTCAAAAGTGAAAATTTTCCAATGGTCCCCCCTTCTTCAAATTTCGCCGAAATTTTGACATTTTCGAAACCTAACTGAGTACATTTTCTTGTAGATTTCGAGTTCTAGAACTCACTTCCGGCCTCGATTCTTTGATAGCTGCAACCGTTTTTCCAGAATCGACGGTTGAAATAACGAAATTTTTGAAAATTCGATAAATTAGGCATTTCGTACCGATTTTTTTGAAAATGTCGCTCCGCGACCATCAACAGCCTATATTTTTGGAATCAGCACGTCGAGATCTACGTCCCTCAATTTTTTCAGAATTTTTAAACGACTTTTTCAAAAGTGAAAATTTTCCAATGGTCTTCTTCAAATTTCGCCGAAATTTTGACATTTTCGAAACCTAACTGAGTACATTTTCTTGTAGATTTCGAGCTCTAGAACTCACTTCCGGCCTCGATTCTTTGATAGCTGCAACCGTTTTTCCAGAATCGACGGTTGAAATATCGAAATTTTTGAAAATTCGATAAATTAGGCATTTCGTACCGATTTTTTCGAAAATGTCGCTCAGCGACCATCAACAGCCTATATTTTTGGAATCAGCACGTCGAGATCTACGTCCCTGAATTTTTTCAGAATTTTTAAACGACTTTTTCAAAAGTGAAAATTTTCCAATGGTCCCCCCTTCTTCAAATTTCGCCGAAATTTTGACATTTTCGAAACCTAACTGAGTACATTTTCTTGTAGATTTCGAGCTCTAGAACTCACTTCCGGCCTCGATTCTTTGATAGCTGCAACCGTTTTTCCAGAATCGACGGTTGAAATATCGAAATTTTTGTAAATTCGATAAATTAGGCATTTCGTACCGATTTTTTCGAAAATGTCGCTCCGCGACCATCAACAGCCTATATTTTTGGAATCAGCACGTCGAGATCTACGTCCCTGAATTTTTTCAGAATTTTTAAACGACTTTCTCAAAAGTGAAAATTTTCCAATGGTCCCCCCTTCTTCAAATTTCGCCGAAATTTTGACATTTTCGAAACCTAACTGAGTACATTTTCTTGTAGATTTCGAGCTCTAGAACTCACTTCCGGCCTCGATTCTTTGATAGCTGCAACCGTTTTTCCAGAATCGACGGTTGAAATATCGAAATTTTTGAAAATTCGATAAATTAGGCATTTCGTACCGATTTTTTCGAAAATGTCGCTCAGCGACCATCAACAGCCTATATTTTTGGAATCAGCACGTCGAGATCTACGTCCCTGAATTTTTTCAGAATTTTTAAACGACTTTTTCAAAAGTGAAAATTTTCCAATGGTCCCCCCTTCTTCAAATTTCGCCGAAATTTTGACATTTTCGAAACCTAACTGAGTACATTTTCTTGTAGATTTCGAGCTCTAGAACTCACTTCCGGCCTCGATTCTTTGATAGCTGCAACCGTTTTTCCAGAATCGACGGTTGAAATATCGAAATTTTTGAAAATTCGATAAATTAGGCATTTCGTACCGATTTTTTCGAAAATGTCGCTCAGCGACCATCAACAGCCTATATTTTTGGAATCAGCACGTCGAGATCTACGTCCCTGAATTTTTTCAGAATTTTTAAACGACTTTCTCAAAAGTGAAAATTTTCCAATGGTCCCCCCTTCTTCAAATTTCGCCGAAATTTTGACATTTTCGAAACCTAACTGAGTACATTTTCTTGTAGATTTCGAGCTCTAGAACTCACTTCCGGCCTCGATTCTTTGATAGCTGCAACCGTTTTTCCAGAATCGACGGTTGAAATATCGAAATTTTTGAAAATTCGATAAATTAGGCATTTCGTACCGATTTTTTCGAAAATGTCGCTCAGCGACCATCAACAGCCTATATTTTTGGAATCAGCACGTCGAGATCTACGTCCCTGAATTTTTTCAGAATTTTTAAACGACTTTTTCAAAAGTGAAAATTTTCCAATGGTCCCCCCTTCTTCAAATTTCGCCGAAATTTTGACATTTTCGAAACCTAACTGAGTACATTTTCTTGTAGATTTCGAGCTCTAGAACTCACTTCCGGCCTCGATTCTTTGATAGCTGCAACCGTTTTTCCAGAATCGACGGTTGAAATATCGAAATTTTTGAAAATTCGATAAATTAGGCATTTCGTACCGATTTTTTCGAAAATGTCGCTCAGCGACCATCAACAGCCTATATTTTTGGAATCAGCACGTCGAGATCTACGTCCCTGAATTTTTTCAGAATTTTTAAACGACTTTTTCAAAAGTGAAAATTTTCCAATGGTCCCCCCTTCTTCAAATTTCGCCGAAATTTTGACATTTTCGAAACCTAACTGAGTACATTTTCTTGTAGATTTCGAGTTCTAGAACTCACTTCCGGCCTCGATTCTTTGATAGCTGCAACCGTTTTTCCAGAATCGACGGTTGAAATAACGAAATTTTTGAAAATTCGATAAATTAGGCATTTCGTACCGATTTTTTTGAAAATGTCGCTCCGCGACCATCAACAGCCTATATTTTTGGAATCAGCACGTCGAGATCTACGTCCCTCAATTTTTTCAGAATTTTTAAACGACTTTTTCAAAAGTGAAAATTTTCCAATGGTCTTCTTCAAATTTCGCCGAAATTTTGACATTTTCGAAACCTAACTGAGTACATTTTCTTGTAGATTTCGAGCTCTAGAACTCACTTCCGGCCTCGATTCTTTGATAGCTGCAACCGTTTTTCCAGAATCGACGGTTGAAATATCGAAATTTTTGAAAATTCGATAAATTAGGCATTTCGTACCGATTTTTTCGAAAATGTCGCTCAGCGACCATCAACAGCCTATATTTTTGGAATCAGCACGTCGAGATCTACGTCCCTGAATTTTTTCAGAATTTTTAAACGACTTTTTCAAAAGTGAAAATTTTCCAATGGTCCCCCCTTCTTCAAATTTCGCCGAAATTTTGACATTTTCGAAACCTAACTGAGTACATTTTCTTGTAGATTTCGAGCTCTAGAACTCACTTCCGGCCTCGATTCTTTGATAGCTGCAACCGTTTTTCCAGAATCGACGGTTGAAATATCGAAATTTTTGTAAATTCGATAAATTAGGCATTTCGTACCGATTTTTTCGAAAATGTCGCTCCGCGACCATCAACAGCCTATATTTTTGGAATCAGCACGTCGAGATCTACGTCCCTGAATTTTTTCAGAATTTTTAAACGACTTTCTCAAAAGTGAAAATTTTCCAATGGTCCCCCCTTCTTCAAATTTCGCCGAAATTTTGACATTTTCGAAACCTAACTGAGTACATTTTCTTGTAGATTTCGAGCTCTAGAACTCACTTCCGGCCTCGATTCTTTGATAGCTGCAACCGTTTTTCCAGAATCGACGGTTGAAATATCGAAATTTTTGAAAATTCGATAAATTAGGCATTTCGTACCGATTTTTTCGAAAATGTCGCTCAGCGACCATCAACAGCCTATATTTTTGGAATCAGCACGTCGAGATCTACGTCCCTGAATTTTTTCAGAATTTTTAAACGACTTTTTCAAAAGTGAAAATTTTCCAATGGTCCCCCCTTCTTCAAATTTCGCCGAAATTTTGACATTTTCGAAACCTAACTGAGTACATTTTCTTGTAGATTTCGAGTTCTAGAACTCACTTCCGGCCTCGATTCTTTGATAGCTGCAACCGTTTTTCCAGAATCGACGGTTGAAATAACGAAATTTTTGAAAATTCGATAAATTAGGCATTTCGTACCGATTTTTTTGAAAATGTCGCTCCGCGACCATCAACAGCCTATATTTTTGGAATCAGCACGTCGAGATCTACGTCCCTCAATTTTTTCAGAATTTTTAAACGACTTTTTCAAAAGTGAAAATTTTCCAATGGTCTTCTTCAAATTTCGCCGAAATTTTGACATTTTCGAAACCTAACTGAGTACATTTTCTTGTAGATTTCGAGCTCTAGAACTCACTTCCGGCCTCGATTCTTTGATAGCTGCAACCGTTTTTCCAGAATCGACGGTTGAAATATCGAAATTTTTGAAAATTCGATAAATTAGGCATTTCGTACCGATTTTTTCGAAAATGTCGCTCAGCGACCATCAACAGCCTATATTTTTGGAATCAGCACGTCGAGATCTACGTCCCTGAATTTTTTCAGAATTTTTAAACGACTTTTTCAAAAGTGAAAATTTTCCAATGGTCCCCCCTTCTTCAAATTTCGCCGAAATTTTGACATTTTCGAAACCTAACTGAGTACATTTTCTTGTAGATTTCGAGCTCTAGAACTCACTTCCGGCCTCGATTCTTTGATAGCTGCAACCGTTTTTCCAGAATCGACGGTTGAAATATCGAAATTTTTGTAAATTCGATAAATTAGGCATTTCGTACCGATTTTTTCGAAAATGTCGCTCCGCGACCATCAACAGCCTATATTTTTGGAATCAGCACGTCGAGATCTACGTCCCTGAATTTTTTCAGAATTTTTAAACGACTTTCTCAAAAGTGAAAATTTTCCAATGGTCCCCCCTTCTTCAAATTTCGCCGAAATTTTGACATTTTCGAAACCTAACTGAGTACATTTTCTTGTAGATTTCGAGCTCTAGAACTCACTTCCGGCCTCGATTCTTTGATAGCTGCAACCGTTTTTCCAGAATCGACGGTTGAAATATCGAAATTTTTGAAAATTCGATAAATTAGGCATTTCGTACCGATTTTTTCGAAAATGTCGCTCAGCGACCATCAACAGCCTATATTTTTGGAATCAGCACGTCGAGATCTACGTCCCTGAATTTTTTCAGAATTTTTAAACGACTTTTTCAAAAGTGAAAATTTTCCAATGGTCCCCCCTTCTTCAAATTTCGCCGAAATTTTGACATTTTCGAAACCTAACTGAGTACATTTTCTTGTAGATTTCGAGCTCTAGAACTCACTTCCGGCCTCGATTCTTTGATAGCTGCAACCGTTTTTCCAGAATCGACGGTTGAAATATCGAAATTTTTGAAAATTCGATAAATTAGGCATTTCGTACCGATTTTTTCGAAAATGTCGCTCAGCGACCATCAACAGCCTATATTTTTGGAATCAGCACGTCGAGATCTACGTCCCTGAATTTTTTCAGAATTTTTAAACGACTTTTTCAAAAGTGAAAATTTTCCAATGGTCCCCCCTTCTTCAAATTTCGCCGAAATTTTGACATTTTCGAAACCTAACTGAGTACATTTTCTTGTAGACTTCGAGCTCTAGAACTCACTTCCGGCCTCGATTCTTTGATAGCTGCAACCGTTTTTCCAGAATCGACGGTTGAAATATCGAAATTTTTGAAAATTCGATAAATTAGGCATTTCGTACCGATTTTTTCGAAAATGTCGCTCCGCGACCATCAACAGCCTATATTTTTGGAATCAGCACGTCGAGATCTACGTCCCTCAATTTTTTCAGAATTTTTAAACGACTTTTTCAAAAGTGAAAATTTTCCAATGGTCCCCCCTTCTTCAAATTTCGCCGAAATTTTGACATTTTCGAAACCTAACTGAGTACATTTTCTTGTAGATTTCGAGCTCTAGAACTCACTTCCGGCCTCGATTCTTTGATAGCTGCAACCGTTTTTCCAGAATCGACGGTTAAAATATCGAAATTTTTGAAAATTCGATAAATTATGCATTTCGTACCGATTTTTTCGAAAATGTCGCTCCGCGACCATCAACAGCCTATATTTTTGGAATCAGCACGTCGAGATCTACGTCCCTGAATTTTTTCAGAATTTTTAAACGACTTTTTCAAAAGTGAAAATTTTCCAATGGTCCCCCCTTCTTCAAATTTCGCCGAAATTTTGACATTTTCGAAACCTAACTGAGTACATTTTCTTGTAGATTTCGAGCTCTAGAACTCACTTCCGGCCTCGATTCTTTGATAGCTGCAACCGTTTTTCCAGAATCGACGGTTGAAATATCGAAATTTTTGAAAATTCGATAAATTAGGCATTTCGTACCGATTTTTTCGAAAATGTCGCTCCGCGACCATCAACAGCCTATATGTTTGGAATCAGCACGTCGAGATCTACGTCCCTGAATTTTTTCAGAATTTTTAAACGACTTTTTCAAAAGTGAAAATTTTCCAATGGTCCCCCCTTCTTCAAATTTCGCCGAAATTTTGACATTTTCGAAACCTAACTGAGTACATTTTCTTGTAGATTTCGAGCTCTAGAACTCACTTCCGGCCTCGATTCTTTGATAGCTGCAACCGTTTTTCCAGAATCGACGGTTAAAATATCGAAATTTTTGAAAATTCGATAAATTAGGCATTTCGTACCGATTTTTTCGAAAATGTCGCTCCGCGACCATCAACAGCCTATATTTTTGGAGTCAGCACGTCGAGATCTACGTCCCTGAATTTTTTCAGAATTTTTAAACGACTTTTTCAAAAGTGAAAATTTTCCAATGGTCCCCCCTTCTTCAAATTTCGCCGAAATTTTGACATTTTCGAAACCTAACTGAGTACATTTTCTTGTAGATTTCGAGCTCTAGAACTCACTTCCGGCCTCGATTCTTTGATAGCTGCAACCGTTTTTCCAGAATCGACGGTTGAAATATCGAAATTTTTGTAAATTCGATAAATTAGGCATTTCGTACCGATTTTTTCGAAAATGTCGCTCCGCGACCATCAACAGCCTATATTTTTGGAATCAGCACGTCGAGATCTACGTCCCTGAATTTTTTCAGAATTTTTAAACGACTTTCTCAAAAGTGAAAATTTTCCAATGGTCCCCCCTTCTTCAAATTTCGCCGAAATTTTGACATTTTCGAAACCTAACTGAGTACATTTTCTTGTAGATTTCGAGCTCTAGAACTCACTTCCGGCCTCGATTCTTTGATAGCTGCAACCGTTTTTCCAGAATCGACGGTTGAAATATCGAAATTTTTGAAAATTCGATAAATTAGGCATTTCGTACCGATTTTTTCGAAAATGTCGCTCCGCGACCATCAACGGCCTATATTTTTGGAATCAGCACGTCGAGATCTACGTCCCTGAATTTTTTCAGAATTTTTAAACGACTTTTTCAAAAGTGAAAATTTTCCAATGGTCCCCCCTTCTTCAAATTTCGCCGAAATTTTGACATTTTCGAAACCTAACTGAGTACATTTTCTTGTAGATTTCGAGCTCTAGAACTCACTTCCGGCCTCGATTCTTTGATAGCTGCAACCGTTTTTCCAGAATCGACGATTGAAATATCGAAATTTTTGAAAATTCGATAAATTAGGCATTTCGTACCGATTTTTTCGAAAATGTCGCTCCGCGACCATCAACAGCCTATATTTTTGGAATCAGCACGTCGAGATCTACGTCCCTGAATTTTTTCAGAATTTTTAAACGACTTTTTCAAAAGTGAAAATTTTCCAATGGTCCCCCCTTCTTCAAATTTCGCCGAAATTTTGACATTTTCGAAACCTAACTGAGTACATTTTCTTGTAGATTTCGAGCTCTAGAACTCACTTCCGGCCTCGATTCTTTGATAGCTGCAACCGTTTTTCCAGAATCGACGGTTGAAATATCGAAATTTTTGAAAATTCGATAAATTAGGCATTTCGTACCGATTTTTTCGAAAATGTCGCTCCGCGACCATCAACAGCCTATATTTTTGGAATCAGCACGTCGAGATCTACGTCCCTGAATTTTTTCAGAATTTTTAAACGACTTTTTCAAAAGTGAAAATTTTCCAATGGTCCCCCCTTCTTCAAATTTCGCCGAAATTTAGACATTTTCGAAACCTAACTGAGTACATTTTCTTGTAGATTTCGAGCTCTAGAACTCACTTCCGGCCTCGATTCTTTGATAGCTGCAACCGTTTTTCCAGAATCGACGGTTGAAATATCGAAATTTTTGAAAATTCGATAAATTAGGCATTTCGTACCGATTTTTTCGAAAATGTCGCTCCGCGACCATCAACAGCCTATATTTTTGGAATCAGCACGTCGAGATCTACGTCCCTGAATTTTTTCAGAATTTTTAAACGACTTTTTCAAAAGTGAAAATTTTCCAATGGTCCCCCCTTCTTCAAATTTCGCCGAAATTTTGACATTTTCGAAACCTAACTGAGTACATTTTCTTGTAGATTTCGAGCTCCAGAACTCACTTCCGGCCTCGATTCTTTGATAGCTGCAACCGTTTTTCCAGAATCGACGGTTAAAATATCGAAATTTTTGAAAATTCGATAAATTATGCATTTCGTACCGATTTTTTCGAAAATGTCGCTCCGCGACCATCAACAGCCTATATTTTTGGAATCAGCACGTCGAGATCTACGTCCCTGAATTTTTTCAGAATTTTTAAACGACTTTTTCAAAAGTGAAAATTTTCCAATGGTCCCCCCTTCTTCAAATTTCGCCGAAATTTTGACATTTTCGAAACCTAACTGAGTACATTTTCTTGTAGATTTCGAGCTCTAGAACTCACTTCCGGCCTCGATTCTTTGATAGCTGCAACCGTTTTTCCAGAATCGACGGTTGAAATATCGAAATTTTTGAAAATTCGATAAATTAGGCATTTCGTACCGATTTTTTCGAAAATGTCGCTCCGCGACCATCAACAGCCTATATGTTTGGAATCAGCACGTCGAGATCTACGTCCCTGAATTTTTTCAGAATTTTTAAACGACTTTTTCAAAAGTGAAAATTTTCCAATGGTCCCCCCTTCTTCAAATTTCGCCGAAATTTTGACATTTTCGAAACCTAACTGAGTACATTTTCTTGTAGATTTCGAGCTCTAGAACTCACTTCCGGCCTCGATTCTTTGATAGCTGCAACCGTTTTTCCAGAATCGACGGTTAAAATATCGAAATTTTTGAAAATTCGATAAATTAGGCATTTCGTACCGATTTTTTCGAAAATGTCGCTCCGCGACCATCAACAGCCTATATTTTTGGAGTCAGCACGTCGAGATCTACGTCCCTGAATTTTTTCAGAATTTTTAAACGACTTTTTCAAAAGTGAAAATTTTCCAATGGTCCCCCCTTCTTCAAATTTCGCCGAAATTTTGACATTTTCGAAACATAACTGAGTACATTTTCTTGTAGATTTCGAGCTCTAGAACTCACTTCCGGCCTCGATTCTTTGATAGCTGCAACCGTTTTTCCAGAATCGACGGTTAAAATATCGAAATTTTTGAAAATTCGATAAATTAGGCATTTCGTACCGATTTTTTCGAAAATGTCGCTCCGCGACCATCAACAGCCTATATTTTTGGAGTCAGCACGTCGAGATCTACGTCCCTGAATTTTTTCAGAATTTTTAAACGACTTTTTCAAAAGTGAAAATTTTCCAATGGTCCCCCCTTCTTCAAATTTCGCCGAAATTTTGACATTTTCGAAACCTAACTGAGTACATTTTCTTGTAGATTTCGAGCTCTAGAACTCACTTCCGGCCTCGATTCTTTGATAGCTGCAACCGTTTTTCCAGAATCGACGGTTGAAATATCGAAATTTTTGTAAATTCGATAAATTAGGCATTTCGTACCGATTTTTTCGAAAATGTCGCTCCGCGACCATCAACAGCCTATATTTTTGGAATCAGCACGTCGAGATCTACGTCCCTGAATTTTTTCAGAATTTTTAAACGACTTTCTCAAAAGTGAAAATTTTCCAATGGTCCCCCCTTCTTCAAATTTCGCCGAAATTTTGACATTTTCGAAACCTAACTGAGTACATTTTCTTGTAGATTTCGAGCTCTAGAACTCACTTCCGGCCTCGATTCTTTGATAGCTGCAACCGTTTTTCCAGAATCGACGGTTGAAATATCGAAATTTTTGAAAATTCGATAAATTAGGCATTTCGTACCGATTTTTTCGAAAATGTCGCTCCGCGACCATCAACGGCCTATATTTTTGGAATCAGCACGTCGAGATCTACGTCCCTGAATTTTTTCAGAATTTTTAAACGACTTTTTCAAAAGTGAAAATTTTCCAATGGTCCCCCCTTCTTCAAATTTCGCCGAAATTTTGACATTTTCGAAACCTAACTGAGTACATTTTCTTGTAGATTTCGAGCTCTAGAACTCACTTCCGGCCTCGATTCTTTGATAGCTGCAACCGTTTTTCCAGAATCGACGGTTAAAATATCGAAATTTTTGAAAATTCGATAAATTAGGCATTTCGTACCGATTTTTTCGAAAATGTCGCTCCGCGACCATCAACAGCCTATATTTTTGGAGTCAGCACGTCGAGATCTACGTCCCTGAATTTTTTCAGAATTTTTAAACGACTTTTTCAAAAGTGAAAATTTTCCAATGGTCCCCCCTTCTTCAAATTTCGCCGAAATTTTGACATTTTCGAAACCTAACTGAGTACATTTTCTTGTAGATTTCGAGCTCTAGAACTCACTTCCGGCCTCGATTCTTTGATAGCTGCAACCGTTTTTCCAGAATCGACGGTTGAAATATCGAAATTTTTGTAAATTCGATAAATTAGGCATTTCGTACCGATTTTTTCGAAAATGTCGCTCCGCGACCATCAACAGCCTATATTTTTGGAATCAGCACGTCGAGATCTACGTCCCTGAATTTTTTCAGAATTTTTAAACGACTTTCTCAAAAGTGAAAATTTTCCAATGGTCCCCCCTTCTTCAAATTTCGCCGAAATTTTGACATTTTCGAAACCTAACTGAGTACATTTTCTTGTAGATTTCGAGCTCTAGAACTCACTTCCGGCCTCGATTCTTTGATAGCTGCAACCGTTTTTCCAGAATCGACGATTGAAATATCGAAATTTTTGAAAATTCGATAAATTAGGCATTTCGTACCGATTTTTTCGAAAATGTCGCTCCGCGACCATCAACAGCCTATATTTTTGGAATCAGCACGTCGAGATCTACGTCCCTGAATTTTTTCAGAATTTTTAAACGACTTTTTCAAAAGTGAAAATTTTCCTTCTTCAAATTTCGCCGAAATTTTGACATTTTCGAAACCTAACTGAGTACATTTTCTTGTAGATTTCGAGCTCTAGAACTCACTTCCGGCCTCGATTCTTTGATAGCTGCAACCGTTTTTCCAGAATCGACGGTTGAAATATCGAAATTTTTGAAAATTCGATAAATTAGGCATTTCGTACCGATTTTTTCGAAAATGTCGCTCCGCGACCATCAACAGCCTATATTTTTGGAATCAGCACGTCGAGATCTACGTCCCTGAATTTTTTCAGAATTTTTAAACGACTTTTTCAAAAGTGAAAATTTTCCAATGGTCCCCCCTTCTTCAAATTTCGCCGAAATTTAGACATTTTCGAAACCTAACTGAGTACATTTTCTTGTAGATTTCGAGCTCTAGAACTCACTTCCGGCCTCGATTCTTTGATAGCTGCAACCGTTTTTCCAGAATCGACGGTTGAAATATCGAAATTTTTGAAAATTCGATAAATTAGGCATTTCGTACCGATTTTTTCGAAAATGTCGCTCCGCGACCATCAACAGCCTATATTTTTGGAATCAGCACGTCGAGATCTACGTCCCTGAATTTTTTCAGAATTTTTAAACGACTTTTTCAAAAGTGAAAATTTTCCAATGGTCCCCCCTTCTTCAAATTTCGCCGAAATTTTGACATTTTCGAAACCTAACTGAGTACATTTTCTTGTAGATTTCGAGCTCTAGAACTCACTTCCGGCCTCGATTCTTTGATAGCTGCAACCGTTTTTCCAGAATCGACGGTTGAAATATCGAAATTTTTGAAAATTCGATAAATTAGGCATTTCGTACCGATTTTTTCGAAAATGTCGCTCCGCGACCATCAACAGCCTATATTTTTGGAATCAGCACGTCGAGATCTACGTCCCTGAATTTTTTCAGAATTTTTAAAGGACTTTTTCAAAAGTGAAAATTTTCCAATGGTCCCCCCTTCTTCAAATTTCGCCGAAATTTTGACATTTTCGAAACCTAACTGAGTACATTTTCTTGTAGATTTCAAGCTCTAGAACTCACTTCCGGCCTCGATTCTTTGATAGCTGCAACCGTTTTTCCAGAATCGACGGTTGAAATATCGAAATTTTTGAAAATTCGATAAATTTGGCATTTAGTACCGATTTTTTCGAAAATGTCGCTCCGCGACCATCAACAGCCTATATTTTTGGAATCAGCACGTCGAGATCTACGTCCCTGAATTTTTTCAGAATTTTTAAACGACTTTTTCAAAAGTGAAAATTTTCCAATGGTCCCCCCTTCTTCAAATTTCGCCGAAATTTTGACATTTTCGAAACCTAACTGAGTACATTTTCTTGTAGATTTCGAGCTCTAGAACTCACTTCCGGCCTCGATTCTTTGATAGCTGCAACCGTTTTTCCAGAATCGACGGTTGAAATATCGAAATTTTTGAAAATTCGATAAATTAGGCATTTCGTACCGATTTTTTCGAAAATGTCGCTCCGCGACCATCAACAGCCTATATTTTTGGAATCAGCACGTCGAGATCTACGTCCCTGAATTTTTTCAGAATTTTTAAACGACTTTTTCAAAAGTGAAAATTTTCCAATGGTCCCCCCTTCTTCAAATTTCGCCGAAATTTTGACATTTTCGAAACCTAACTGAGTACATTTTCTTGTAGATTTCGAGCTCTAGAACTCACTTCCGGCCTCGATTCTTTGATAGCTGCAACCGTTTTTCCAGAATCGACGGTTGAAATATCGAAATTTTTGAAAATTCGATAAATTTGGCATTTCGTACCGATTTTTTCGAAAATGTCGCTCCGCGACCATCAACAGCCTATACTTTTGGAATCAGCACGTCGAGATCTACGTCCCTGAATTTTTTCAGAATTTTTAAACGACTTTTTCAAAAGTGAAAATTTTCCAATGGTCCCCCCTTCTTCAAATTTCGCCGAAATTTTGACATTTTCGAAACCTAACTGAGTACATTTTCTTGTAGATTTCGAGCTCTAGAACTCACTTCCGGCCTCGATTCTTTGATAGCTGCAACCGTTTTTCCAGAATCGACGGTTGAAATATCGAAATTTTTGAAAATTCGATAAATTAGGCATTTCGTATCGATTTTTTCGAAAATGTCGCTCCGCGACCATCAACAGCCTATATTTTTGGAATCAGCACGTCGAGATCTACGTCCCTGAATTTTTTCAGAATTTTTAAACGACTTTTTCAAAAGTGAAAATTTTCCAATGGTCCCCCCTTCTTCAAATTTCGCCGAAATTTTGACATTTTCGAAACCTAACTGAGTACATTTTCTTGTAGATTTCGAGCTCTACAACTCACTTCCGGCCTCGATTCTTTGATAGCTGCAACCGTTTTTCCAGAATCGACGGTTGAAATATCGAAATTTTTGAAAATTCGATAAATTAGGCATTTCGTACCGATTTTTTCGAAAATGTCGCTCCGCGACCATCAATAGCCTATATTTTTGGAATCAGCACGTCGAGATCTACGTCCCTGAATTTTTTCAGAATTTTTAAACGACTTTTTCAAAAGTGAAAATTTTCCAATGGTCCCCCCTTCTTCAAATTTCGCCGAAATTTTGACATTTTCGAAACCTAACTGAGTACATTTTCTTGTAGATTTCGAGCTCTAGAACTCACTTCCGGCCTCGATTCTTTGATAGCTGCAACCGTTTTTCCAGAATTGACGGTTGAAATATCGAAATTTTTGAAAATTCGATAAATTAGGCATTTCGTACCGATTTTTTCGAAAATGTCGCACCGCAACCATCAACAGCCTATATTTTTGGAATCAGCACGTCGAGATCTACGTCCCTGAATTTTTTCAGAATTTTTAAACGACTTTTTCAAAAGTGAAAATTTTCCAATGGTCCCCCCTTCTTCAAATTTCGCCGAAATTTTGACATTTTCGAAACCTAACTGAGTACATTTTCTTGTAGATTTCGAGCTCTAGAACTCACTTCCGGCCTCGATTCTTTGATAGCTGCAACCGTTTTTCCAGAATCGACGGTTGAAATATCGAAATTTTTGAAAATTCGATAAATTAGGCATTTCGTACCGATTTTTTCGAAAATGTCGCTCAGCGACCATCAACAGCCTATATTTTTGGAATCAGCACGTCGAGATCTACGTCCCTGAATTTTTTCAGAATTTTTAAACGACTTTTTCAAAAGTGAAAATTTTCCAATGGTCCCCCCTTCTTCAAATTTCGCCGAAATTTTGACATTTTCGAAACCTAACTGAGTACATTTTCTTGTAGATTTCGAGCTCTAGAACTCACTTCCAGCCTCGATTCTTTGATAGCTGCAACCGTTTTTCCAGAATCGACGGTTGAAATATCGAAATTTTTGAAAATTCGATAAATTAGGCATTTCGTACCGATTTTTTCGAAAATGTCGCTCCGCGACCATCAACAGCCTATATTTTTGGAATCAGCACGTCGAGATCTACGTCCCTGAATTTTTTCAGAATTTTTAAACGACTTTTTCAAAACTGAAAATTTTCCAATGGTCCCCCCTTCTTCAAATTTCGCCGAAATTTTGACATTTTCGAAACCTAACTGAGTACATTTTCTTGTAGATTTCGAGCTCTAGAACTCACTTCCGGCCTCGATTCTTTGATAGCTGCAATCGTTTTTCCAGAATCGACGGTTGAAATATCGAAATTTTTGAAAATTCGATTAATTAGGCATTTCGTACCGATTTTTTCGAAAATGTCGCTCCGCGACCATCAACAGCCTATATTTTTGGAATCAGCACGTCGAGATCTACGTCCCTGAATTTTTTCAGAATTTTTAAACGACTTTTTCAAAAGTGAAAATTTTCCAATGGTCCCCCCTTCTTCAAATTTCGCCGAAATTTTGACATTTTCGAAACCTAACTGAGTACATTTTCTTGTAGATTTCGAGCTCTAGAACTCACTTCCGGCCTCGATTCTTTGATAGCTGCAACCGTTTTTCCAGAATCGACGGTTGAAATATCGAAATTTTTGAAAATTCGATTAATTAGGCATTTCGTACCGATTTTTTCGAAAATGTCGCTCCGCGACCATCAACAGCCTATATTTTTGGAATCAGCACGTCGAGATCTACGTCCCTGAATTTTTTCAGAATTTTTAAACGACTTTTTCAAAAGTGAAAATTTTCCAATGGTCCCCCCTTCTTCAAATTTCGCCGAAATTTTGACATTTTCGAAACCTAACTGAGTACATTTTCTTGTAGACTTCGAGCTCTAGAACTCACTTCCGGCCTCGATTCTTTGATAGCTGCAACCGTTTTTCCAGAATCGACGGTTGAAATATCGAAATTTTTGAAAATTCGATAAATTAGGCATTTCGTACCGATTTTTTCGAAAATGTCGCTCCGCGACCATCAACAGCCTATATTTTTGGAATCAGCACGTCGAGATCTACGTCCCTCAATTTTTTCAGAATTTTTAAACGACTTTTTCAAAAGTGAAAATTTTCCAATGGTCCCCCCTTCTTCAAATTTCGCCGAAATTTTGACATTTTCGAAACCTAACTGAGTACATTTTCTTGTAGATTTCGAGCTCTAGAACTCACTTCCGGCCTCGATTCTTTGATAGCTGCAACCGTTTTTCCAGAATCGACGGTTAAAATATCGAAATTTTTGAAAATTCGATAAATTATGCATTTCGTACCGATTTTTTCGAAAATGTCGCTCCGCGACCATCAACAGCCTATATTTTTGGAATCAGCACGTCGAGATCTACGTCCCTGAATTTTTTCAGAATTTTTAAACGACTTTTTCAAAAGTGAAAATTTTCCAATGGTCCCCCCTTCTTCAAATTTCGCCGAAATTTTGACATTTTCGAAACCTAACTGAGTACATTTTCTTGTAGATTTCGAGCTCTAGAACTCACTTCCGGCCTCGATTCTTTGATAGCTGCAACCGTTTTTCCAGAATCGACGGTTAAAATATCGAAATTTTTGAAAATTCGATAAATTAGGCATTTCGTACCGATTTTTTCGAAAATGTCGCTCCGCGACCATCAACAGCCTATATTTTTGGAGTCAGCACGTCGAGATCTACGTCCCTGAATTTTTTCAGAATTTTTAAACGACTTTTTCAAAAGTGAAAATTTTCCAATGGTCCCCCCTTCTTCAAATTTCGCCGAAATTTTGACATTTTCGAAACCTAACTGAGTACATTTTCTTGTAGATTTCGAGCTCTAGAACTCACTTCCGGCCTCGATTCTTTGATAGCTGCAACCGTTTTTCCAGAATCGACGGTTGAAATATCGAAATTTTTGAAAATTCGATAAATTAGGCATTTCGTACCGATTTTTTCGAAAATGTCGCTCCGCGACCATCAACAGCCTATATTTTTGGAATCAGCACGTCGAGATCTACGTCCCTGAATTTTTTCAGAATTTTTAAACGACTTTTTCAAAAGTGAAAATTTTCCAATGGTCCCCCCTTCTTCAAATTTCGCCGAAATTTTGACATTTTCGAAACCTAACTGAGTACATTTTCTTGTAGATTTCGAGCTCTAGAACTCACTTCCGGCCTCGATTCTTTGATAGCTGCAACCGTTTTTCCAGAATCGACGGTTAAAATATCGAAATTTTTGAAAATTCGATAAATTAGGCATTTCGTACCGATTTTTTCGAAAATGTCGCTCCGCGACCATCAACAGCCTATATTTTTGGAGTCAGCACGTCGAGATCTACGTCCCTGAATTTTTTCAGAATTTTTAAACGACTTTTTCAAAAGTGAAAATTTTCCAATGGTCCCCCCTTCTTCAAATTTCGCCGAAATTTTGACATTTTCGAAACATAACTGAGTACATTTTCTTGTAGATTTCGAGCTCTAGAACTCACTTCCGGCCTCGATTCTTTGATAGCTGCAACCGTTTTTCCAGAATCGACGGTTAAAATATCGAAATTTTTGAAAATTCGATAAATTAGGCATTTCGTACCGATTTTTTCGAAAATGTCGCTCCGCGACCATCAACAGCCTATATTTTTGGAGTCAGCACGTCGAGATCTACGTCCCTGAATTTTTTCAGAATTTTTAAACGACTTTTTCAAAAGTGAAAATTTTCCAATGGTCCCCCCTTCTTCAAATTTCGCCGAAATTTTGACATTTTCGAAACCTAACTGAGTACATTTTCTTGTAGATTTCGAGCTCTAGAACTCACTTCCGGCCTCGATTCTTTGATAGCTGCAACCGTTTTTCCAGAATCGACGGTTGAAATATCGAAATTTTTGTAAATTCGATAAATTAGGCATTTCGTACCGATTTTTTCGAAAATGTCGCTCCGCGACCATCAACAGCCTATATTTTTGGAATCAGCACGTCGAGATCTACGTCCCTGAATTTTTTCAGAATTTTTAAACGACTTTCTCAAAAGTGAAAATTTTCCAATGGTCCCCCCTTCTTCAAATTTCGCCGAAATTTTGACATTTTCGAAACCTAACTGAGTACATTTTCTTGTAGATTTCGAGCTCTAGAACTCACTTCCGGCCTCGATTCTTTGATAGCTGCAACCGTTTTTCCAGAATCGACGATTGAAATATCGAAATTTTTGAAAATTCGATAAATTAGGCATTTCGTACCGATTTTTTCGAAAATGTCGCTCCGCGACCATCAACAGCCTATATTTTTGGAATCAGCACGTCGAGATCTACGTCCCTGAATTTTTTCAGAATTTTTAAACGACTTTTTCAAAAGTGAAAATTTTCCTTCTTCAAATTTCGCCGAAATTTTGACATTTTCGAAACCTAACTGAGTACATTTTCTTGTAGATTTCGAGCTCTAGAACTCACTTCCGGCCTCGATTCTTTGATAGCTGCAACCGTTTTTCCAGAATCGACGGTTGAAATATCGAAATTTTTGAAAATTCGATAAATTAGGCATTTCGTACCGATTTTTTCGAAAATGTCGCTCCGCGACCATCAACAGCCTATATTTTTGGAATCAGCACGTCGAGATCTACGTCCCTGAATTTTTTCAGAATTTTTAAACGACTTTTTCAAAAGTGAAAATTTTCCAATGGTCCCCCCTTCTTCAAATTTCGCCGAAATTTAGACATTTTCGAAACCTAACTGAGTACATTTTCTTGTAGATTTCGAGCTCTAGAACTCACTTCCGGCCTCGATTCTTTGATAGCTGCAACCGTTTTTCCAGAATCGACGGTTGAAATATCGAAATTTTTGAAAATTCGATAAATTAGGCATTTCGTACCGATTTTTTCGAAAATGTCGCTCCGCGACCATCAACAGCCTATATTTTTGGAATCAGCACGTCGAGATCTACGTCCCTGAATTTTTTCAGAATTTTTAAACGACTTTTTCAAAAGTGAAAATTTTCCAATGGTCCCCCCTTCTTCAAATTTCGCCGAAATTTTGACATTTTCGAAACCTAACTGAGTACATTTTCTTGTAGATTTCGAGCTCTAGAACTCACTTCCGGCCTCGATTCTTTGATAGCTGCAACCGTTTTTCCAGAATCGACGGTTGAAATATCGAAATTTTTGAAAATTCGATAAATTAGGCATTTCGTACCGATTTTTTCGAAAATGTCGCTCCGCGACCATCAACAGCCTATATTTTTGGAATCAGCACGTCGAGATCTACGTCCCTGAATTTTTTCAGAATTTTTAAAGGACTTTTTCAAAAGTGAAAATTTTCCAATGGTCCCCCCTTCTTCAAATTTCGCCGAAATTTTGACATTTTCGAAACCTAACTGAGTACATTTTCTTGTAGATTTCAAGCTCTAGAACTCACTTCCGGCCTCGATTCTTTGATAGCTGCAACCGTTTTTCCAGAATCGACGGTTGAAATATCGAAATTTTTGAAAATTCGATAAATTTGGCATTTAGTACCGATTTTTTCGAAAATGTCGCTCCGCGACCATCAACAGCCTATATTTTTGGAATCAGCACGTCGAGATCTACGTCCCTGAATTTTTTCAGAATTTTTAAACGACTTTTTCAAAAGTGAAAATTTTCCAATGGTCCCCCCTTCTTCAAATTTCGCCGAAATTTTGACATTTTCGAAACCTAACTGAGTACATTTTCTTGTAGATTTCGAGCTCTAGAACTCACTTCCGGCCTCGATTCTTTGATAGCTGCAACCGTTTTTCCAGAATCGACGGTTGAAATATCGAAATTTTTGAAAATTCGATAAATTAGGCATTTCGTACCGATTTTTTCGAAAATGTCGCTCCGCGACCATCAACAGCCTATATTTTTGGAATCAGCACGTCGAGATCTACGTCCCTGAATTTTTTCAGAATTTTTAAACGACTTTTTCAAAAGTGAAAATTTTCCAATGGTCCCCCCTTCTTCAAATTTCGCCGAAATTTTGACATTTTCGAAACCTAACTGAGTACATTTTCTTGTAGATTTCGAGCTCTAGAACTCACTTCCGGCCTCGATTCTTTGATAGCTGCAACCGTTTTTCCAGAATCGACGGTTGAAATATCGAAATTTTTGAAAATTCGATAAATTTGGCATTTCGTACCGATTTTTTCGAAAATGTCGCTCCGCGACCATCAACAGCCTATACTTTTGGAATCAGCACGTCGAGATCTACGTCCCTGAATTTTTTCAGAATTTTTAAACGACTTTTTCAAAAGTGAAAATTTTCCAATGGTCCCCCCTTCTTCAAATTTCGCCGAAATTTTGACATTTTCGAAACCTAACTGAGTACATTTTCTTGTAGATTTCGAGCTCTAGAACTCACTTCCGGCCTCGATTCTTTGATAGCTGCAACCGTTTTTCCAGAATCGACGGTTGAAATATCGAAATTTTTGAAAATTCGATAAATTAGGCATTTCGTATCGATTTTTTCGAAAATGTCGCTCCGCGACCATCAACAGCCTATATTTTTGGAATCAGCACGTCGAGATCTACGTCCCTGAATTTTTTCAGAATTTTTAAACGACTTTTTCAAAAGTGAAAATTTTCCAATGGTCCCCCCTTCTTCAAATTTCGCCGAAATTTTGACATTTTCGAAACCTAACTGAGTACATTTTCTTGTAGATTTCGAGCTCTACAACTCACTTCCGGCCTCGATTCTTTGATAGCTGCAACCGTTTTTCCAGAATCGACGGTTGAAATATCGAAATTTTTGAAAATTCGATAAATTAGGCATTTCGTACCGATTTTTTCGAAAATGTCGCTCCGCGACCATCAATAGCCTATATTTTTGGAATCAGCACGTCGAGATCTACGTCCCTGAATTTTTTCAGAATTTTTAAACGACTTTTTCAAAAGTGAAAATTTTCCAATGGTCCCCCCTTCTTCAAATTTCGCCGAAATTTTGACATTTTCGAAACCTAACTGAGTACATTTTCTTGTAGATTTCGAGCTCTAGAACTCACTTCCGGCCTCGATTCTTTGATAGCTGCAACCGTTTTTCCAGAATTGACGGTTGAAATATCGAAATTTTTGAAAATTCGATAAATTAGGCATTTCGTACCGATTTTTTCGAAAATGTCGCACCGCAACCATCAACAGCCTATATTTTTGGAATCAGCACGTCGAGATCTACGTCCCTGAATTTTTTCAGAATTTTTAAACGACTTTTTCAAAAGTGAAAATTTTCCAATGGTCCCCCCTTCTTCAAATTTCGCCGAAATTTTGACATTTTCGAAACCTAACTGAGTACATTTTCTTGTAGATTTCGAGCTCTAGAACTCACTTCCGGCCTCGATTCTTTGATAGCTGCAACCGTTTTTCCAGAATCGACGGTTGAAATATCGAAATTTTTGAAAATTCGATAAATTAGGCATTTCGTACCGATTTTTTCGAAAATGTCGCTCAGCGACCATCAACAGCCTATATTTTTGGAATCAGCACGTCGAGATCTACGTCCCTGAATTTTTTCAGAATTTTTAAACGACTTTTTCAAAAGTGAAAATTTTCCAATGGTCCCCCCTTCTTCAAATTTCGCCGAAATTTTGACATTTTCGAAACCTAACTGAGTACATTTTCTTGTAGATTTCGAGCTCTAGAACTCACTTCCAGCCTCGATTCTTTGATAGCTGCAACCGTTTTTCCAGAATCGACGGTTGAAATATCGAAATTTTTGAAAATTCGATAAATTAGGCATTTCGTACCGATTTTTTCGAAAATGTCGCTCCGCGACCATCAACAGCCTATATTTTTGGAATCAGCACGTCGAGATCTACGTCCCTGAATTTTTTCAGAATTTTTAAACGACTTTTTCAAAACTGAAAATTTTCCAATGGTCCCCCCTTCTTCAAATTTCGCCGAAATTTTGACATTTTCGAAACCTAACTGAGTACATTTTCTTGTAGATTTCGAGCTCTAGAACTCACTTCCGGCCTCGATTCTTTGATAGCTGCAATCGTTTTTCCAGAATCGACGGTTGAAATATCGAAATTTTTGAAAATTCGATTAATTAGGCATTTCGTACCGATTTTTTCGAAAATGTCGCTCCGCGACCATCAACAGCCTATATTTTTGGAATCAGCACGTCGAGATCTACGTCCCTGAATTTTTTCAGAATTTTTAAACGACTTTTTCAAAAGTGAAAATTTTCCAATGGTCCCCCCTTCTTCAAATTTCGCCGAAATTTTGACATTTTCGAAACCTAACTGAGTACATTTTCTTGTAGATTTCGAGCTCTAGAACTCACTTCCGGCCTCGATTCTTTGATAGCTGCAACCGTTTTTCCAGAATCGACGGTTGAAATATCGAAATTTTTGAAAATTCGATTAATTAGGCATTTCGTACCGATTTTTTCGAAAATGTCGCTCCGCGACCATCAACAGCCTATATTTTTGGAATCAGCACGTCGAGATCTACGTCCCTGAATTTTTTCAGAATTTTTAAACGACTTTTTCAAAAGTGAAAATTTTCCAATGGTCCCCCCTTCTTCAAATTTCGCCGAAATTTTGACATTTTCGAAACCTAACTGAGTACATTTTCTTGTAGACTTCGAGCTCTAGAACTCACTTCCGGCCTCGATTCTTTGATAGCTGCAACCGTTTTTCCAGAATCGACGGTTGAAATATCGAAATTTTTGAAAATTCGATAAATTAGGCATTTCGTACCGATTTTTTCGAAAATGTCGCTCCGCGACCATCAACAGCCTATATTTTTGGAATCAGCACGTCGAGATCTACGTCCCTCAATTTTTTCAGAATTTTTAAACGACTTTTTCAAAAGTGAAAATTTTCCAATGGTCCCCCCTTCTTCAAATTTCGCCGAAATTTTGACATTTTCGAAACCTAACTGAGTACATTTTCTTGTAGATTTCGAGCTCTAGAACTCACTTCCGGCCTCGATTCTTTGATAGCTGCAACCGTTTTTCCAGAATCGACGGTTAAAATATCGAAATTTTTGAAAATTCGATAAATTATGCATTTCGTACCGATTTTTTCGAAAATGTCGCTCCGCGACCATCAACAGCCTATATTTTTGGAATCAGCACGTCGAGATCTACGTCCCTGAATTTTTTCAGAATTTTTAAACGACTTTTTCAAAAGTGAAAATTTTCCAATGGTCCCCCCTTCTTCAAATTTCGCCGAAATTTTGACATTTTCGAAACCTAACTGAGTACATTTTCTTGTAGATTTCGAGCTCTAGAACTCACTTCCGGCCTCGATTCTTTGATAGCTGCAACCGTTTTTCCAGAATCGACGGTTAAAATATCGAAATTTTTGAAAATTCGATAAATTAGGCATTTCGTACCGATTTTTTCGAAAATGTCGCTCCGCGACCATCAACAGCCTATATTTTTGGAGTCAGCACGTCGAGATCTACGTCCCTGAATTTTTTCAGAATTTTTAAACGACTTTTTCAAAAGTGAAAATTTTCCAATGGTCCCCCCTTCTTCAAATTTCGCCGAAATTTTGACATTTTCGAAACCTAACTGAGTACATTTTCTTGTAGATTTCGAGCTCTAGAACTCACTTCCGGCCTCGATTCTTTGATAGCTGCAACCGTTTTTCCAGAATCGACGGTTGAAATATCGAAATTTTTGAAAATTCGATAAATTAGGCATTTCGTACCGATTTTTTCGAAAATGTCGCTCCGCGACCATCAACAGCCTATATTTTTGGAATCAGCACGTCGAGATCTACGTCCCTGAATTTTTTCAGAATTTTTAAACGACTTTTTCAAAAGTGAAAATTTTCCAATGGTCCCCCCTTCTTCAAATTTCGCCGAAATTTTGACATTTTCGAAACCTAACTGAGTACATTTTCTTGTAGATTTCGAGCTCTAGAACTCACTTCCGGCCTCGATTCTTTGATAGCTGCAACCGTTTTTCCAGAATCGACGGTTGAAATATCGAAATTTTTGAAAATTCGATAAATTAGGCATTTCGTACCGATTTTTTCGAAAATGTCGCTCCGCGACCATCAACAGCCTATATTTTTGGAATCAGCACGTCGAGATCTACGTCCCTGAATTTTTTCAGAATTTTTAAACGACTTTTTCAAAAGTGAAAATTTTCCAATGGTCCCCCCTTCTTCAAATTTCGCCGAAATTTTGACATTTTCGAAACCTAACTGAGTACATTTTCTTGTAGATTTCGAGCTCTAGAACTCACTTCCGGCCTCGATTCTTTGATAGCTGCAACCGTTTTTCCAGAATCGACGGTTGAAATATCGAAATTTTTGAAAATTCGATAAATTAGGCATTTCGTACCGATTTTTTCGAAAATGTCGCTCCGCGACCATCAACAGCCTATATTTTTGGAATCAGCACGTCGAGATCTACGTCCCTGAATTTTTTCAGAATTTTTAAACGACTTTTTCAAAAGTGAAAATTTTCCAATGGTCCCCCCTTCTTCAAATTTCGCCGAAATTTTGACATTTTCGAAACCTAACTGAGTACATTTTCTTGTAGATTTCGAGCTCTAGAACTCACTTCCGGCCTCGATTCTTTGATAGCTGCAACCGTTTTTCCAGAATCGACGGTTGAAATATCGAAATTTTTGAAATTTCTATAAATTAGGCATTCGTACCGATTTTTACTTCCCGAGCGTAAGCAAAGGAAGTATTGTAATCGAGTCCGTCGGCCGACTCTCTACTTTTACGTTTTCTCGATCTTTCATGACCCCTAGAAGACGAAGAAATAGGTCTCCCATTTCCGTCTGTCTGTCCGTCTGCCCGTCCGTCTGTCCGTCCGTCTGTCCGTCCGTCTGTCCGTCTGTTGTCCCGGATTTTTATTAGACAGGTAATCTCCGAATGTACTCGACCGATTGTTGTGAAATTTTGTACTTATATTAAGAATATCATGTAGATGGTAAAACGCTAACCAAAATTTGTCTAATCATCCCCACCACTAATGCGATGACGTCACTTCAAAATTGTACATAGTAAATGGGTTTTCAATTGTATAAAATAACATAGTCCTACACATGTAGTTTACAACTCTGAATCGACTTTTCACCCGAAACGTCCAGATTTTTGGAAATAAAATCAAAATTATAAATCAACATTTTGAAATTTAATTTTTACTTCCCGAGCGTAAGCAAAGGAAGTATTGTAATCGAGTCCGTCGGCCGACTCTCTACTTTTACGTTTTCTCGATCTTTCATGACCCCTAGAAGACGAAGAAATAGGTCTCCCATTTCCGTCTGTCTGTCCGTCTGTCCGTCTGTCCGTCCGTCTGTCCGTCTGTCCGTCTGTCCGTCCGTCTGTCCGTCTGTCCGTCCGTCTGTCCGTCTGTCCGTCTGTTGTCCCGGATTTTTATTAGACAGATAATCTCCGAAAGTACTCGACCGATTGTTGTGAAATTTTGTACTTATATTAAGAATATCATGTAGATGGTAAAACGCTAACCAAAATTTGTCTAATCATCCCCACCACTAATGCGATGACGTCACTTCAAAATTGTACATAGTAAATGGGTTTTCAATTGTATAAAATAACATAGTCCTACACATGTAGTTTACAACTCTGAATCGACTTTTCACCCGAAACGTCCAGATTTTTGGAAAAAAAATCAAAATTATAAAACAACATTTTGAAATTTAATTTTTAATCTGCTAACCAGAATGCTTTGAAATGTTGCAGATGTTTTAAGGCTATAAAGAGCATCATAAATCTTTAGTCAAAAAATATTTGCTTATCCCCTCCAAAAACTTGATGACGTCAGCTCAAAAGTTTGTGGAATAGATCATATCTAAAATGTACAAAATATGATGAGTCTATACTTGTGATCTATCACTCCATTAATATTTTTTGGATTTGCATATACAGGGTGACTCAAAAAAATTAATGAATGCGTAAATATATTTTACTGATTTACTCAGAAACTACAAAACCGAATGCTTTGAAATCTTGCAGATGTTTTAAGGTTATAAAGAGCATAATAAATGTTTAGTCAAAATATATTTGCTTATCCCCTCCAAAAAATTGATGACGTCAGCTCGAAAGTTTGCCGAATAAATCCTATCTAAACTGTAAAAATATGATGAGTCTGTACTTGTAATTTATCACTCCATTCATATTTTTAGGATTTGCATATACAGGGTGACTCAAAAAAATTAATGAATGCGTAAATTAATTTTATTGATTTACTCAGGAACTATAAAACCGAATTCTTTGAAATCCATTGCGAAAAAAAAACATAATAGGCATGCAGTCGTCACGTTTCCGACAGCGAGGGAAGTACTGTCTAAACTCTTTAGACCAATTTTTAATCTCCTAACCAGAATGCTTTGAAATGTTGCAGATGTTTTAAGGTCATAAAGAGCATAATAAATGTGTAGTCAAAATATATTTGCTTATCCCCTCCAAAAACTTGATGACGTCAGCTCGAAAGTTTGCCGAATAAATCATATCTAAAATGTACAAAATATGATGAGTCTGTACTTGTCATTTATCACTCCATTCATATTTTTTGGATTTGCATGTACAGAGTGACTCAAAAAAATTAATGAATGCGTAAATATATTTTATTGATTTAATCAGGAACTACAAAACGGAATGCTGACATCTTGCAGATGTTTTAAGGTTATAAAGAGCATAATAAATGTTTACTCAAAATATATTTGCTTATCCCCTCCAAAAACTTGATGACGTCAGCTCGAAAATTTGCCGAATAAATCATATCTAAAATGTACAAAATATGATCAGTCTGTACTTGTGATCTATCACTCCATTCATATTTTTTGGATTTGCATATACAGGGTGATTCAAGAAAATAAATGAAAGCGTAAATTTATTTTACTGATTTACTCAGGAACTACAAAACCGAATGCTTCGAAATCTTGAAGATATTTTAAAATTATCTTTAATCTTTAATCTTTAATCTTTATTGATCATTCTACAGGTAAAAACCCAGTTACAGAGATCAAAGTGTACAATATAAAATACAATAACACAATAAAATGACAGGGTATACATAATAAAGACAACAGAACGTTTCACGATTCCACAACACTTAAAGCGGCACGAGCATGATTTAAAATCGAATTTATTGAGTCATGGTGTAAATCACAATCTTGACAAAGAACGTTGTATGTGGACATCAATACTGCTACTGGAGCTTTGACTGCTACATTCGTACGGCTGTAAGAGAGCTTGAACAACGGAGCGTAACGCAGCCCAGGACGAGGAACATTAAACCGAAGGGAACCCAAGATAAAGGGGCAATCAATTTTACCATGAGCTAACTTATAGAGGAAACGCAAGACTGTTAACATTCTTCGAGTTTCTAGAGAAGAAAATTGAAATCTATTCAAGAGAATATTGTAATCGATGCCACGTACAGGATAAGCACCGTCCATTCTGAAGGCGAGAAATTTTAAAAAACGTCGTTGCACTTTTTCAATGGACATATTATATGTTCTATAGATGGGGTACCAGATCAATGCACCATATTCAAGGTGAGGTCGCACCAATGAGCAAAACAGGGTATTCAAAATGGTCAAATTGGTAAAATTTCGACAGTTTCTATATATAAAACCGTAGATTTTGAATGCCTTATTGATAGCATTAAATATATGCTCTTTAAACATAAGTTGAGCATCAAACAGGATACCTAGATCTTTGAAATTGAAATTGCGGTGTAATACTGTTCCTTCAATTGAATATGGGTACATGATGTACATGATTATCATAAGCATGGTAAATTTTTGATCAAAATGTATTTGGTCGTCCCCCCTAAAAAATTTATGACGTCACCACAAAATTTTGCTGTATAAATCCCAGAGATATGTAAAAGACAGATGCTGTTATAGCTTTCCCGATCTAGGGCCAACATCTATGATCTAAGAGTAGCAATACTTTGTGTCGCCTATCCTTTTCTATATCAGCACCAGTACTATGGATTGCCAACTGTAGGCTACATCGATCACTCTCTAAAAGGTGTTTGTCTTGTTATTGGCCCGTTCTGATGGCGGCAATTATAAATAATCATAACCACCCACAGTCCTGAGTGGTCTGACAGGGACCGGCACAAACACAAGAACGGCATCAACGACAAACGTTGCGCCAACTGATTGGTTGCGCCGTACAGAGCGAGACCTTCAGATATCGGATTACCATTATACGTGCTAGAGAAAAAGAGGGAGATATAAACATACAGTGACATTTTGGCCCTAAACGTATGTCCACGAGAACATTAAATATCTGTATCTAGTCTTTTACATATCTCTGATAAATCCTATCTAAAATGTACAAAATATGGTGAGTCTCTTCTTGTGATTTATCATTCCATTCAAATTTTTTCGATTTGCATATACAGGGTGATCCAAAGAAATTAATGAATGCGTAAATTTATTTTATTGATTTAATCAGGAACTACAAAACCGAATGCTTTGAAATCTTGCAGATGTTTTAAGGTTATAAAGAGCATAATAAATTTTTAGTCAAAATATATTTGGTTATCTTCTACAAAAAACTGATGACGTCGGCTCAAAAGTTTGCCGAATAAATCGTATCTAAAATGTACAAAATATGATGAGTCTGTACTTGTGATTTATCATTCCATTCATATTTTTGGATTTGCATATGCAGGGTGACTCAAAAAAATTAATGAAGGCGTGAATTTATTTTATCGATTTAATCAGGAATTACTAAACCGAATGCTTTGAAATCTTGGGAATATTTTAAAGTTATTATAAGCATGGTAAACTTTTGTTCAAAATGTATTTGTTCATCCCTCCTAAAAAAATTGATGACGTCACCCTTAAACTTTGCTGAATAAATCCTATCTAAAATGCAAAAAATATGATGAGTTTGTACTTGTGATTTATCATTCCATTCATATTTTTTAGATTTTCTTAAGAGGTGGTTCAAAAAAATTAATGAAGCCAATTTATTTTATTGATTAAATTAAAGGCAACACTCATTATTAGTGTTACACCCCAACCAACCCAATTTGGTAGACACAAAATTTGTTAAAGGAAAAACTCGGTTGAAACATAAGGGTAGCACGCTTATTTACATCGACTTTAACATTACAGACGTGCATTTGTTTTATGCGTTCACTTGGTTCCGCGAATGTGAAATAGACATGTTTATAATCAACCAATTGTGAATTTCACCGTCAAGAATTAAAATAAAACCCAATGTTTTATATAATAAGCGGAAGTCGAAGCAATAAAACCGATGGTCGTTTTGTTTACAGTTTCTCTGTTTGACTCTCACGTATGCTGTTACGCTTGTCATCTTAAATTAAGAATGTTTATACATAAACGATTTTCAGTTGCCGTATACATGAGTAAATTGTTTCGTTATTTTATTGATTATAAGAAATCAATGTTCAAAACGACCCAATTCATTTTCCCGAAAATTTGGGAATACAATAATTTTATTCTTAGTATTACACTACATCTATCCCAACTGATATACGTGTCCTTGCAAAAATGTTGATGACGTCATCACAATTTTTTTTTAAATTCCCACTACAAAAATGTAATGAGAAAAAAAAACACAATAGGCATGCAGTCGTCAAGTTTCCGACAGCGAGGGAAGTACTGTCTAAACTCTTTAGACCAATTTTTTTTTATTATATGTCACTGTTAGGATTTTGAAAATATTATAACTAAATTTATAATTGTTTTCATAAAAGATGGAGGGGTTTTGCAGCTGGGAAAATATGCTCATCAAGTTTATTTCACAGCTTTTGTTCTCTCTCTTAAGAAGAACCAACTTTCAGCCATTTGTTTGTTATATGTGTAAACTTAAAGATTCTATTTCAGTTCAAATCTCTTTTTACCAAAATTGAATAAAAGATGTTCCTTTTCAGCGCTGACTTTGACTTCCTACACTCTTCCCGCTCCTCATTGCGCCAATTTGTATCCGAACGCATTCCGCCATTCAAAACACAACGTATGGTCCCCATTTTGTTGACGATCACAGTTCATGGCCACTTTTCGAATTTTTCGCGGGTTTTCTAATTTTGTGCGCATGTCTCCAATTTTGGCGGAATGTTTGGGTTATTACACGAACTTTCATTTTTTGTTTACAAAAATTAAGATGGACACTTCTCAATTTATTTGCTAAATGCAGATCCTCGTTTTCCTGAACAACATGTATGGACTGTCATGAAATTAATAAACCCTCTTTAACTTGGATGGTTTTTCTTTCACCAAACACATTCCGTATTAATTTTAGCATGTGGCAAGGATCATAGAAAATGTGTACCTTATTACTCCCCTTGGTAACACAATTAGTATATTAAAGAACGAGTTTCATAAGGCAAATATTGAGGCACGAATCCAAGTTTATAGAACGAGCGGCGAAGCCGCGAGTTATATAAAGGATGAGTGCCTCAATGGCCTTATGAACGAGTTATTTATACTATTTTTTCTACCGCACACGTTTTTTCCCAAAATTTAATTGAAATTTGCATTTTTTTTAATCTGGGGACTTTTGTCGGGGTTGGTGATGGGTTGGTCTGACACTAACCACGAAATATTTGAGGTTCGAATTTTCACAACAACAATTGTAATTCGAATCAATTCGAGTTTTTGTAATTTAAAATTGGTTAAAATGTCTTGCGAAGAAGTTACGCGTCCGGAAACGTGGTAAATTTTAAGTTTAGATTTGCCACTGACATTCACCTGACATTTCTCGTCATTGCTACCAATCTTACCGGTCTAAATTACACCAGATCTATTAAAGAAGGCCTTTCCGCTATTAACGAACTGCTGTGACGTCATTTGCGTGCGTTAATAGCTCTATTAGAAAACCAAAAAACGTGGGCGGTAGAAAAATATTTTTAAGATTGGGAAAGGCGGTGGTGTAGCCAAATAAATGACACATATCTAAACTTGATGGTGCCCCATCAAATGTTACGAAGACAGTCTTCATACCTGTGTCTTTTACTCATACATGAATGAATAGTTTGTCCCACAAGTGTATGTTTTTGAGAACCATTCAAAAAACAGCTCAAAAAATTGCCAATTGGGATTTTCCAAGTACCATTTATCACTTTCCAAATTAAATGAAATAATTTCAACGATTATTCCTTGTCTTTTTTTATATTTATATGTTGGACGCATAAAACTAGCATGTAAAATATAAAAAAACATTAGCATGTCAGGTGTGAATGTGAATGCCACAGTGGTACATATATTACTCCCATTAAGTACAAGCACTGCTTTCGCTTCTTCGTTTTCATGAGACTTAAAGTCAAAGCCACAGTTCATAAAACCAATATATAATGCTAACCGCTCTGGATTAGCAGGAAACCCAGAACTAAAACATAAACATATTATACGTTATTTATTGTAAATTTATAAATGTGATACACAGCAATGCCACAGTAGAGCAATGCCGCTAGCACGAACGCCACTGATGGAAAAGTATGACAAAAGTGGCTGCCAAAATAAATTTGTCTTCAAACAACAAACAACGGGGTTCAAACGTGGTTCAAACTCAACGCATGGGCAGTCCAGGCCTCTCTCTTTCCTTGTCTAAGGCAGCAGCAAAGCAAAATGTAATTCTTTTTGAACAAATGCAAATTCGAGCTAGCGGGACCATTGAATTGTCGCCTTTTGCAAGAAACGTCAAGCCTATGTAAAATTTCAAAACTGTACATTTGTTGAGTAACTTACATGTTTTTCTTGTTAACCGAACCGTCTTTTACCTTCTAAATTCGCGGTAAAAATAGAATGCTATTTGAGATGCAGCCGCCCTTCACCACCTTCATGGTAAGTCCTCCACATAACCTTAAACCCAAAAACGCCGATGACCGTCGCATTTATTTAGAGTGTCGAAAGCACCCGGGCGTACATCGACAACCTGTACTCCTCGGACCCCGAGAAATGCCTAACCTCTATAGTATGCATCAAAAACTCCGTTATTGGCTCGAACCGCCAGAAAGAAAGCGTAATAGCGCAGGGCATTGTGCCGCGCCTTTTGCAGCTCCTCCAAGACAGGAACACAAAATCCATGCTGCGAATAGAGGCGGCGATCACTGTCGGCTCCCTGGCCAAAGGAACAAATGAGCATGTGGAGATCCTAATCAACTCCGGAACTATCCAATTACTACTAAACACGCTTGAGGAAAACGAGCCCCAATTAATTGACGCATGCTTGAGCTGCTTACGCACGCTGTCCCAGTCAGATTCACCTCAGAATAAAATCGACGTGAAGAGGCTGCACAAACTGCTCACCTTCGCCGGACCTGGGGAGAGCTTGCGAAGGCAGGCCTGTGTGGCCAGTATTATGGGCTCGGCGTGCAAGACACCGGTAGAGCAAAACGAGCTGTGCGCCATGGGGGCACCAAACCTACTCGCCGCGCTTCTGTCAGTGCAAAACAGCTCGGTCAGAATACCAGTTCTCGCGTGCTTAGCTTCCATGTGTTGGAACAACCAGAACGTGGCAAATATGGTGGCCAACACAACATACAAGGACGTGAAGGTTTCTAGTATTTTAGCTACGTTGATCGGAAGAGATAGACCTATTGAGATGCAGCTAGAGGCTGCCAGGTGTCTCACTAATTTGCACCGGGCTGGAGCCATCTCGTCTAACGACCCCATTATCACGTATAGGACTTTGCCCTGTTTGGTCCGGCTGTGTCAGGTACGTACAAGTCAAGGGGGAAACCGTGAATACTTCACAAAGCAAGTTGCATTAATTAAATTGTGTGTGCAAGTCTTTCTGTTAATAATGTTGAGTATTGTGTTCTGCCTGTGTATGAACCTCCTTTGGGTGATTTTCAAATATTTCTTTACAGCAATTCCTCAGGTATCGATGCGATATCTAATAAACTTCCAAACATTATTGGTGAAGAAATTGTAAACTTACTGGGGCGGCACAATAACACATTGGTAAGCGGAGAAAGATAAGCGGCCTCCTGGTCCAGTGGTCAGGATACCTGCCCTGTAAGCAGGGGGCGTGTGGTTCGATTCACACCGAGGCAGCAACATTTTTCTTCGCTTACCTTCAGTTACAAGTGCGAGAATTATAGATCGATTTCTGTGTAAAATACCGTATCAAAAATATTGAAGAAAACTGCAATAAACGAATTTACGGTTTTATCGAAAGTGCCACTGTTCTGAAATCTTACAACATTTAAAAATTATCGTAAGCATGGCAAATTTTTAATCAAAATATATCTGCTTTTCCTCAAAAAAAAAAATAAATGAATTAATGGGACAGTTTATTTTATTTATTAAATTGGGGACGGCTGTCACCATTTTCCCGAAAATTTGCGTATACAAAATTGTTATTGTTAGTATTACACTATTATTATCCAAATTGATATACTTGTCACACTTACTTGAACATGCTCCTCTACAAATTACAAACATAGCTGTATTTCAACTTATAGAGGTTATCATAAAACAAATAAAATTCGCAAAATTAAATCGTATAATTTTTCGAAAAACTGGGTTTGTTGTACTATGCTGTACTTTAGAGACGACGGAAGTTCTCTCAAAATAACCTTAGATCAGTTTGTTGTGTCCCAAGTGAAGAGTATATGCGTATATTGCCATTCAAGTTTGAATTCTATATTAAATATTATGTATTAGTATTAGAGATGTACCGACTGTAGGTCTGGCCGACTAACCGACTAGCCGATTGTTCGGCCAGTAAAAACCGACTAGTCGGCCGACTGTTCGGCTTTGCTAAAACCGGTTTATAAATGCGACAGGCAGTGTGTTTTTTTTTTTTTCTATTTCTCTGACTACCTTGAAAATTTGTTTTATTTTAATAAAAGGAATAACTAAAGTTCCTTTGTTTTCCAAAAAATGTGTTAAATTTGTTTGGATAATTTTAACATTTAATTTTTTTTAGTAACTCAGTACAAAAATAAAAAATAACACAATTTAGGGCCAGTTTATATAATATTTTAACTGAGATTAAGTTGATCGCACATTTAACAAGGCCATTAGCGACGTCTGATTGGCGTAGAGTCGGTCACATGGTACTTCAAAGCGGGGTTAAAAATTAAATCGCAATTAAATATTTAATTGAGGTTCTGTAAACCAGGTTTAATTGTTTTATATACTATTTTAATTTTAATAAAAAAAGCCGACCGATCGGCTGTTTAGCCGACCAGTCGCCGACTGCAGCCGACGATGAAAAATGGCCGAATAGTCGGCTTATCCGACCGGTCGGCCACTAGTCGGTACATCCCTAATTAGTATACAAATTGTATCAAGTTTTTATTACACGTTTAAGAGGGATCTCCTTGATATTTGTCAGTATTTTTGGAAGACCTTTTTTTTAGACTGAACACTCGGAAGGAAACAGAGCTTCAGCTGCCAACACTCTGGCTTATTTGACCGAAGTAGACAGCGATTTGCAGCAGGTTGCTGCAATTAGTAATCAATTAGTGAGCGCTTTAGTGAATTTACTGAGCTGCCGTAGCGTTGCTGCAAGGCAGGCAGCCTTCAGGTACATTTTGTTCATTGTTCATACATTTAGGATAATTTTTTCGGTTTTAGAGCTTTTGCTTCCTTAGCTGCAAACGACGAAGACATAAGAAAACGCATTATCGACACCAAATGCTTAATGGACAGTGTTTTAGAAGGTTTAGATGACGAAAACGAGGACATTAGGTTGGCGGCAGTGCGGTGTCTTCACTCTTTGAGTAGGTCAGTTCAGCAGCTGCGTACTACGTTTCAGGATCATTCGGTGTGGCGCCCTCTGATGGCCCTACTGACAGGTATGTGTTTGCAGATTGTTTTTCTGACGTTTCGGTATGGTTTTAACGCCTACATTGCATTGCAGTACAGAAAACGGGGCTTCGGATTCTTTTTGAGTTGCTAGTTGCATGTGTGACAATGTGTAGCTTGGATTTAAGGGCTTTAATGTTGTTTGTATTCCGAGAAATTAAATGCCAAATCGCATACTATTTAGACTAAACGAATTTTATTTTATTCCTACTATGAGTGAACAGAAAAAGTGATCCATGGAGGCGTTAGGCATTTGTCCAGTTGAAGTGTAATTTATTGCTATGTGAGGTTAAAACTGTGATTGTAACCTAGTTCTTAGTTTATTTAGGATAAGACTGCAACTGAACAGCAGAACACCTAACTGGATTATTTTTTATTTTTCATGTACGCTTATTAGTAACGTAAAGACTCTGCATGTAACCATTTTACGATTTTTGACTTGTGTACAAGTCATTGCGAAATATATATTTTTTTAATAAAGAATAGATTTTACAAAAATGGTTTCATCCCCATTTCGAAATTTTTATGTGTATTAAGGAACAACATAAATTTGTTAAAAAAAAAATGTGTTTTTATTAGTTTAGTTTTAGTTCTCCAATTATTTACGATAATTCAAATGCGGCGCTGCATGAGTAATGTACATAATTTTTTGTACATTATACTCACAACAGATATTTTTGAGAAATAATACTTTTAGTAATATTACCAGTCCAAAGTTCGTATTTAGGTTGGTATTAACTTTGTCGCTAATAAGTGCCAAATGTACATTCGTAAAACAAATTTGAAATACCAGTTTTCGACGCAAAAGTTTAGGTGTAGGTAGGTACCCCAGCATTTGCACGTGCGACGAAAGAGAACTTCAAATTAGTTGCCAAATAAATTTAATTTGGAAATCGGTACGGATGCTAACCTTCAGTGATAACCCAAAATTATTCGTGTGGTAAATATACCAAAAATACATCTTTTACCATTTAATGTGAAATCACCGAGTTGAAATATTTGTTTTCTGTTAGTAATTAAAGTGGACACGTTCGTGTATTTTTTAATTGCATTTTGTAGGTATTTGTATTGAAACACGACGTGTTGATTGTGCTTAAAATTTAGTAATTTGTAACATCTTTCGCTTGACTTATAACATCTTTTTACTTCCCGAGCGTAAGCAAAGGAAGTATTGTAATCGAGTCCGTCGGCCGACTCTCTACTTTTACGTTTTCTCGATCTTTCATGATTCATTTTATTGGTATTAAAAATGGCGGCAACGACAATGTGTATAAGTCAAATCCAGAACGACCTAGTTTGTAAAGTTGGCACGTTTTTAACTGTCACATCAAGTCGATATAACCTAACTTTTGCTGAACACTGAACCACATGTGAAGTAAGAAGATAAATATTATTACTATTATAGTTCCTTTGCCCATCCCCACCAAAATTGTGTTGACGTCATCTCAAAAATTTGTCAAATACATCCTATTTAAAATGCATATAATGATATGCGTCTATGCGGTGATTTATTAATTCACCCGTATTTTATGTGGTAAGTACATACTTAAAATTAAATTGTGTAACATACGAAAACACTGAGTTTTTTGTTGAAATATTTAAAAATAACTTTAATTAAAAAACATGAAGACGGAACCCCAAGTCAAGTGGATCTAGTTAATTTTTTGAATAATAGTAATAATAACATGCTTTTACTTCCCGAGCGTAAGCAAAGGAAGTATTGTAATCGAGTCCGTCGGCCGACTCTCTACTTTTACGTTTTCTCGATCTTTCATGACCCCTAGAAGACGAAGAAATAGGTCTCCCATTTCCGTCTGTCTGCCGTCCTGGATTTTTATTAGACAGATAATCTCCGAAAGTACTGGACCGATTAAAAAACGCTAACCAAAATTTGTCTAATCATCCCCACCACTCATGTGATGACGTTACTTCAAAATTGTACATAGTAAATGGGTTTTAAATTGTATAAAATAATATAGTCCTAAACATGTAGTTTACGACTCCGAATTGAGTTTTTACCCGAAACGTCCAGATTTTTGGAAAAAAAATCAAAATTATAATACAACATTTTGCAATTTAATTTTGAATCTGCTAATCCGAATGTTTTGAAATGTTGCAGATGTTTTAAGGCTATAAAGAGCATCATAAATCTTTACTCAAAATATATTTGGTGATGCCCTCCAAAAACTTGATGATGTCAGCTCAAAAGTTTGCTAAATAAATCCTATGATAAGTCTGTACTTGTAATTCATCACTCCATTCATATTTTTTGGATTTGCATATACAGGGTGACTCAAAAAAATTAATGAATGCGTAAATTTATTTTATTGATTTACTCAGGAACTACAAAACCGAATGTTTTGAAATCTTGAAAGTGTTTTAAAGTTATCATAAGCATGGTAAGTTTTTGATCAAAATGTATTTGCTCATCCCCCCTAAAAAATGTATGACGTCACCACAAAATTTTGCTAAATAAATCTTATCTAAAATGTACAAAATATGATGAGTCTTTTCTTGTGATTTATCATTCCATTCATAGTTTTTGGATTTGCATATACAGGTGACCCAAAAAAATTAATGAATGGGTAAATGTATTTTATTGATTTAATCAGGAACTCCAGAACCGAATGTTTTGAAATCTTGCAAATGTTTTAAGGTTATAAAGAGCATAATAAATTTTTAGTCAAAATATATTTGGTTATCTTCTACAAAAAACTGATGACATCAGCTCAAAAGTTTGCCGAATAAATCCTATCTAGAATATACAAAATATGATGAGTCTGTACTTGTAATTTATCATTCCATTCATATTTTTTGAATTTGCATATACCGGGTGACTCAAAAAAAAAAATGAAATCTACTGCGAAAAAAAAAACATAATAGACATGCAGTCGTCACGTTTCCGACAGCGAGGGAAGTACTGTCTAAACTCTTTAGACCAATTTTTTATTTATTACTTTAAAAAAAAAAGACTAATTCGCTTTGAAACCGTAATTTTACTATACTTGGCATTGAGGTCGTAAGTGCACATGAAATTTTATGACATTAAAGATTAAATTTCGCAGATTTTGTTTTTGGCGTTTCGGTGAAGGGGGCAATACGTTTAATTATTGAGAGCAAAATATGTATTTACATATTTAACAAAATCCTAACCACAAGTTACCAAACCATGTAAATCTTGCTGTACTAGTCGTAGCTGTTGACTTATTCATATTCGATTTTTTGTAACTCACCTTTTTTTTTGTATTCTAAACACGAAACAACTCTTCCAGGTTGCCCCTCCACCGAATTGCTCACGGCCGCATCTTCAGCTCTGTGCAACCTCCTCCTTGAATTCTCCCCCGCCAAAGAACCCATGCTCCAGCAGGGCGTGGTGCAGCTTCTGGCCACTCTCACGATCCGCCCGGAGCCGTCCCTCCGCCTCAACGGCGTCTGGGCCCTCATGAACCTTGCCTTCCAAGCCGAACAACGAGTCAAATCCCAAATCCTCACAGCCCTAGGAACCGATCAGATTTTTCGGTTGTTGGCGGACTCGGACACGCGCGTCCTCATGAAAACTCTAGGCCTACTCAGAAACTTGGTGTCTCCGAGGACGCACACGGACACTATGATGTCTTTGCATGGCCCCCAGGTTATGCAAGGTGTGGTACTCGTACTGGAGGGCCCGCATTCTCCCGAAGTCAAGGAGCAGGCGCTGTGCATTCTAGGCAACATCGCCGATGGAGAGAAGGCCAGGGAGCACATCATGTCGAACGAGGACGTACTTAAGAAGCTGATTGATTACATGACCCACCCGGCGCCGTGCCTGCAGGAGGCTTCAGTGTTCTGCATCAATAATTTATCAAGGCTGGGGGAACCCGGGTCGCTGGAACGGCAGACTAGGTTGAAGGAAATGGGAGTGGTGAATATTCTGCAACAGCTGTTGAGCACTTCGGACACGGTGCTGTACAATCGGTAAGAGAGAGAGGTAATGTGCGTGGAGGTAAGGTAACGAGGTTTTTGTTGCAGAGTTAAAACTGCTCTCACGCAATTTACAGATGTATGAAGTATGTTTTCTGTTTTAAGGATTCATGACCCCCCTGTCTGATATTAATGTGATGTGTAGACTGAAAGTGTATATTTTGTTTTGCATTGTTTTAATTTTAGGCAACAAATTGACGCCCGAACATAGTACCTATCCTGTGTTATACTTATTTAAAAGCACATTAAAAGTTAATCAATGTTACTGAGTTTTTAATCTACTTTCTCCAATTATATTCACTGATCACAACAATTTTATTGGTCTCTATGTAAAGGAAAATCCGCACTGACTGTCCATTCTATTATACCAAGAAAATAGTTATTTGCATCACAAGGCCAAAAACTAATGTTTTGCGAATACGAGCGATTTCGCCAAGCCGAGCGTTAGTGAGCATTCGCAAGAGTACCTAGTTTCTGGCAGAGTAATGCATACAATTGTTTGGGCCGCGTAAATGTATGACTTTAAAAAATTAAATAATTTCATATTTCTTGACATAACAGAGTTGACAGTTGCTTGCATTAGAAACGTAGCTTTAAATAATCGAGAGTGACAATCAGGATGGACTTTCCTTTGTACAGAAAGTTATGAAAGTGTCAGTGTGATTTTCCACGGTTTAGGCCAGAAACAGCTTGTTTACGAACGATTTAGGCTACTCGGAAACGAAATTTAGACAATGGTGGCCCAAAAATGAAATCATTTAATTAATTAACTTAATTTCCGGGTTTATAATGCAAGTAACTAGTTACTATTGCCTATGACTTCTTTCGTTTTCACAAGTTGGATGTCCAAAAAATTAATGTATGACCCAATTTATGTCTTTTAGTGTTGTCAGAAATTGTCCAGTTCCACAGTAACCTTATGATTAATAATCATCAATGTAATAAGTCTGCACTACAGTCTTATGCTTTCTGATATCTAAGTATAACTTAAGAACGAAACCCCTTTTTTCTTACTTTACCAACATCAAACTTCAGTTGTTACTTTTAAGGAAATCGTGGGAAAATTACGTTTCTATTATTTTAAGTCATAAGTATATTGATTTACGTTTAAAATAATGCAGTTTGGGTATGACTAGTGCAAAAGAATCACAAAGGAATGTTATATACATTACAATACTCGTAGATTGTGTATAGATAATACTTAAAGATAATCCAGTATAAAATAGCATTACGCCCTATCTCCTGAATTATTCAGTTCCTGATCATTATTTGCCAAAGGATCCAACTCTGCAAACAGACTGAGCCAGGACATCTGCGTTCCATTCTTCTCTGGCGCCTTTGCGCCCCCCTTCTTTGGTTTATCATTCGATTCTTTGGTATTCTCTTCAATTTTTTCAACCTCAATTTGACTAAAATCAAAATTTCCTTCCTGTATGAGCTTTGAGGGCATAAAATCGCCCCCTAAAAAGTCAGCACTGCTCGGCCAACACAGATCCAACAAGGTCGAACTGGGCGCCGAATCTCCAACGGGCGTCGCCTCGGCGGGAGCAGACATGGAAAAATCCTCCCCCAACAAATTGGAAACTTGCATCTCCTGACATCCCTCCTTGGTCACACTCTCCGCCTTCTCCTTTTTCTCCGCCTCCTTATCCGTGTACTCGGCGTTGAAAAATGTGTTCTTGTCCTTCTCATGCTGCGGAGTGGCCAACTCTGCGATCGCGCTGAAGTCGTATGGCTGCACGTCGCTCACTTTGCTCGCCGCCAAAGTCAGGGTCTCCGCAGCTTTCGCCGCGAACGTGGACACCGCCCCCTGGTACGGTACCAGGGCGTGCGAGAACATGTTGCACCTCGCCGCCGCCAGCAGGTCGACCTTTTGCAAACACGCGAGCGTAAGCCGGTCGAACTTCATCTTGGTGCTCTTCACGTAGGACTGCGCCTTGCGAAAACGATCGAGGCCGTGACCCGTATCGGGATCCAGTTGCGATGACACCGACTTCATCCAGCTGAGTGCCGCGCGATACTCAGTCCGGGCCTTCTCCATCTCCAGTACCGTGACGCGGGTATCAGAGACGGCACGGCCCCGAAAGGTCTCCACCTCATGATGCAGACGCACGAGAGGCGGGCGCACGGTGAGCCGCTGGTGGCCGGTGTACGCCAGAGCTTTCCCAGCTGTTGACATGATCTGGCCGGCACTCGCGTTTTTTTCGTTTTTGCCGTACTCCTTGAGGTAGCGGCCGAGGGCGTTCTCCTCCTGGGCTAAGTAGCATAGGCGCTCTTGGTAAAGGTCTATGACTCGTTGTAGCTGGACGCAGCTCTCGTTAATGGACTTGAAAAGCTCGAGTTTTGCGTCGAGCTCGGCGTCGGAGGAAACGATACATTCGTCTTCTTTGCCGCCTAATTTTCGTAAAACGCTCTTTTTTGTCACCCAGTACTGATGTTGCATCGTTGGCGAGATTAACAGACGATAATTTTTTTCAAAAACATTTAATGCGTATCGTATCTATCGTACGAAAAATCAAAATGACTTTAATCGGTTTTGACACCTGTCACTTAAAAAACGGTGCTGCCAACAGGGGAGACGCTAAGGTACGGTTCGAGGGGTAAATTTTGCAAAAAAAGTGCACACACATTTCGAAACATGTTGATCGTTGTAAATAAAATTACAACCTCAAATGCGTTACGTTCTTAATAACATTAATAAGGTTTTAGTTTGGTGGCTCAAATTTTAGGAGGAGTGGAAGTGGGTTGGCACCCCTGAAGGTATGCATTTATTGTGGCATTTACAACACCTATCGAATGTAAATAAAATGTTACACCCCCAGCAAACATGAATTTGGATTTTTACACAATATTAGTTGAGTCTTAATTATATTTAAAAATTCCAAACATGGCTTCAGAAAGCGAGGAAATTCTAATTGAAGACTCGGATGACTCCCTACTTGATATCAAAGAGGTTGGTCTTTAACTCCAATTGCCCCAATTTCAACTGTAGACTTTCCAGTTAAATGACTTGGAATTTGATATTCCTCATGTTGCGGCTCCCTCGCTGGAAAGCGTCCTTTGGGACATGGAATCAGAAGAAGGGAGTGACAGTGCCTCTCTGCAATCATTTCAAAGTATGACCACTAAATTTCGGTCTATGTTGTGTCACCGTATTTTGCAAGGGGTTTCGACCCAGTTGACGTCGGCAGGGGTACCTCGTCGTTGGTTAAGATGTGGTTTATGTGAACAAATTGTTTTAGGAACGGGTTGGTGCTGGTTTACCAACTGTCATAACAAATAGTCTGAAATACGTAGCAATAGGAACTTCTCATGGATATGTTTTAAACTTTGATTCAGAACAGAATCTTTGTTGGTGCTGTTATGACCCTAATTTTAGTGATCAGGGAGCTGTATCAGCTTTAGCCTTTAATCTAGATTCCACAAGACTTCTTATAGGGTAATTATAAGCATGCCTCATGGAGTAAAGTGTTCGTTCTCGTTTGTTCCTTAAAATTATTATATTTAAAAAAAAAATCATAATTTACGCATTTCTACATTAGTCTGGAATAAATTCCTTAAAAATTTGACAGAAATCCTTGAACAGGCTGATGTGATTTTCACGACTTAAAATTTTGTAACTGATGTCATTAGTTATGACGCCATCGGTACATTTTTTATGGAAACCCTAGTTTGAAATAGTCCAAGGCTCCGACTTTACTCTAGTTCGTGTATATTGTATCTGAAAAATTGATTCTAGTATGCATTATTATCGGCAGGTACGAACGTGGCTTTATTTCAATGGTGGATACGGCGACCGGAGACGTAATAAGGAAAATGCCCGATGCCCACGCCCCACAAACGGCCGTTTTACATCTCCGTTTTACTTTTCTCAACAACCTAGCCCTTTGTGGTGACTCTTCTGGGTGCGTTTTCTCTCTTTCGTTCAACCGCAGACTGGGTGTGCGTAGTTGGGACTCCAAATGTCTCTTCTCGGGTGCTCGAGGCGAAGTATGCGTTTTCGAACCTCTTGTACAAGGACACGATATCCACTTCCTTAGTCGTCATATTCTAGTGGCAATGGCAACTTTATCCAAAGTATAAAGCTCTATGACTACAGGGTGTTTCATCTGAGACTTACCCCTCAGAATGTTGCTAACATTCTGAACTTTGTAAATTAATCTTGATCTCTGCAAAAACACGTTTTCAAAATATGTGTTTTCAGAAAAAAAATGTGAGTTGGGGGTTGCCTTTCGATGAAACACCCTGTGCAAACTACAAATTCTTATTTTTAAAATTCTAGGTAATAGTAATATCGATCCGACCCCGCCTCAAAGTCCTCTTCTCCCAGCCCCTTCCACGAGTCTCCACCTCCCTCCCCCTAATCTCCTGGCAGTTGGTGTCCGTGGGGCGGACGTTCCAACCTGTCCTTGCGTGGGGGCGCAGCAGCGAACTCAACTACACAAGAGTGGTTCTGCATGCCACCAATAACAACAGAGTCAGACTTCTTCCGTTGCGAACCGTTCAGTTAAACTACACGCTCACGGCCATGCACTGGCTCGGAACCAGGCACTTGGCCCTCTTGGACATCAACGAGAACCTGCGATTGGTGGAGGTTCGGACACAAACGGAATTGGAAATTCTGGAATTGGGCAACGCGGGCTTAGTCTACAGTTCCGCCCACTTCAAGGCGCTGGCCGTGGGGGGCGGGGTCAGCGAAGCGTTCGCCTTGGCCGGGGAAAGGGCGTGCTACAACAGTCTGTCTAGTCGCGGGGATCAGTTGCTAGTTTTGGGTACGAAGGCTGTGCATTTGATAAAATTAAGGACGTGGCCGGAGCGGCTGTTGTATCTCAGTGAGCAGGGGCGGTGGGCGGAGGCACTGAATCTGGCAGCCGAAGAGGGGATGAATAGAGAAATTTTCACTTCCACGCTGTTGAAGAAATACCTGGAGAATCTCAACCAGAATACCGTGGATAAAGATAGTCTGACGGCGGCGGTCAACTGCTGCGTAAAGCTGAATAAAACGTGAGTAAAGTATTTGAAAGTTATAATATTAATAAAATGTATTTATACAGTTTATACAAGTCAATATAATAATGTGCACAGTTATAATTTAATGCTTGATAATTCTTGTGAAGCCCTTGATCTAATTTCTGTATTAGTGTTACTGTACTATACTGCGTGGCTGTTGTTAACTGAACATTTAACTTAGTCCCTAAATGGTCGAATAGGTGCCTAGTTACGCAAAAATTTTGATTAACGTAGAACACTGAGTTTTTTCTTGTAGTGATATCCTCTGCAACGAGCTCCTCGAAGCCGTCTCCAGTGATCAAAGCAACCAAGACTGGTACTACACCCTCTTGACCGACCACATTAACAACGGCCTCCTTAGAACCACCAGCCCTGCTGTGGCCCAAACCCTCGTGAGTTATCTCGAAAAGAAAGACTCCCAAGCTCTAGAAAACGTCCTTCTTTCGCTGGACATAACCTGTCTGGACCTGCACCAGGCGCTCAGTATATGCAAAAAGCGCAAGCTTTACGACGCCTGGATCCACATCACCACGAAAACAATAGGCGACTACGCTAGCCCTCTGACGGAATTTTTGTGTGAACTTACCTCGGATAACCATCGCCTGGGGAATACCATTTTGGTGTACGTGTCATCGTGTCTGGCCGGTTTGGGGTACCCCAGCGGTCAGATCCCCGAGAAGGATGTCCCGAGGGCAAAGCACGAGGTGCTAAGGTGTCTTGAAACGGCCCACTCCATCAAGGGAACGGAAGATGAGCAGAGCTATCCCTACATGCGCGCACTGCTCAAGTTCAGTATTAGAGAGTTCTTGAATGTGGTGGGGTTGGCCTTCACGGAAGTGGAGTTCTCGGGGGAGATGGGGCTGCTGCAAAGGCAGCGCTTGGTTCAGATTCTTATGCAAATTGTGAGACCGCCCGAATTTTCGGCAGGTCAAATTATTAATCTAGCGTGCTTTATCACGAGATTGGTGACTTCGAACAACTTGAACATCGACGAAGGCATGCTGGACGTAGTGGTGAGATCGCTGACGGATGTCATGGACCAGCCGCTGAGTCTGAGGGACCACGGCGAGAGGGAGCAGGCGTGGTTAGATTTGCTCAACGCTGGGAAACTGAGGCACTTGTCCAGCGACGACTTGTTAAAGCTGGCGCTGGACTCCAGGTGCTACAGGGTGGCCGAATACCTCTACGAGGCACATAACGACTACTCAAATGTCCTCACGTGCTATTTGCGAGACCCGGTGCGCAAATCCGACGTTTTTAACTACATTCTGAACTACATCAGTGACAAGGAGCGGTGCGTGGAGCAACAATTTCTTGTCAATTTCAAAGACTTAGTAGCTGCGGATAGCAAGAAAACTAGCGAGATAGTCGTAGAACACTTCCCTGAACTCGTAGTACAGTTAAGTAGGATCGTCGAGGGTACCCCCGATTTGCACCACTCGTTTTTAAAAGGGATAGTTTCAAGCGACATGAAACTACCTCCGGAACTCGCAGAGGCGTACCTCGAACTACTATGCATCAAAGACAGAAAGGAAGTTTGCGGGTACGTTCAGGTGAGCTCTTGCAGGGTGGAAGAAGCATTAAAAATCACGAGGAAGTACGAAGTTCACCCCGCCACAGCTCTTCTTCTGGAACAAGGAGGGGAGTGGATGGAAGCCTTGGAGTTGCTATTGCAACACGACATGGTGGACGACGGCGTTAGTTTGTGTATTCGCGGAGCTGAGCACTTGGACTCCGACGGGGCACAGAAGCTGTGGCTTATGTTGTTGCAACACCACAAGAGCACAAAGACGATGTCGTTGAGGCAGTTGTTGCATGCGGCCGCCCCCCACGTACCGCCAGCGCAACTGTTGAATCTAGTCTCTGATGCCAGTTTCGGTGATGTTAAACTGCTGCTGCAAGGGATGCTGATCGACTATGTACATGACGTGCAGGTGTTCAGCACCACGCTGAGGCTCCTAAGCAAGGATCTGCATCACGGTACGTTCGCATTTTTATCTTTCCAATGTATACGTAATAATGGATCAATCGGTAGCATAACAGTACCATTAATAATAAGTTTTTGGTGCGTAACAAAAAAGTTACAGAAACCAATTTGCAAGTTACAACGAAAAACAAACAATAAATGTAAGAATATATTTGCAAAATCAAATTAAAATTTATATTTTTATTTTTATTTTATTTATTTATGTACACATATTACTACAGTGGTCGTAAGGCAGTTAGGAAACACGTGCTGTATTATAATAATATTTCTGATACGATTGACAGATATTTCGTTAAGTGAGAAATAATCACAATTAAATATCCAAATTATTTTTGCATAATTATATTTACAGAGTAGTTATTGAATTCTTCAGTATTAAGCTTAGAGTATGTTAAAGTATGATGGTAAATATAGTGCGGTTATCGCTTAATTGCTACCCAACTTGCGGTAATTTTTGTGACTTTGTCAAAGTGGGCCCCAATAAATTTGTTTGCCTGGTCGGACCTTTTCTTGTTTTAAAGTAACAAATAAAAATTATTTCAATACGGCACATGGCGCACCTAACTGTCTGGTAACGTGGTAACATTGAATTTTCCTCTTGAATGACCAGTCAACATTTTCTAGCCGTTTGTATTTGTATAGCAAGAAATAATTATTAGGCGACTAATTAAATCAGTTGTGTCTCTTTGGGTTAGAATTTTATAATTTAATGCCGAGAAGGTCTACCGACTGTTTTTTTTTTATTGATTGAGTATTTTATAATTTTTTGAAACGCGTAACATGCATTGTTTTTATAGAATTAGCGAAATCACTCTGTCTGCACGGGCGAGGCGTTTCCGTGTCCTGCGTCAGCTGCAGATTATGCCATAAACCGCTATCCAAAGATATCGGGAACGAACAGTCAATTGCTGTATGGGGCTGTGGGCATTGCTTTCACGTGGCATGCCTGAAGATGACTGAAACTGAAACGGCGTGTCCTCAGTGCAGGATGACGGCCAGTCAAATTCCAACGAGAAAAATTTTCGGTAAGAAACACGCAAGTGAGGCGAAAACACACGCAAGGCCTGATTTAGAGGGGCACTTTTAAGTACTAGTCTTGTATTAGGTTTTTAAACATTTCATCAACTTCCTTCACTCATTCGTCATACTGAATGCAATTTCTTTTACTACCTGCAATGTAATGCTGTTGTATAAATTTGTGATATTTATATTTTTATTATTTGTACAAATAAAATATATACATGTTTCAACAGGTGTTAGTTTTCTAAGAACGTGGAGTTGTACTGGTGCACGAAGTTGTTCAGTCTCTCATCTATAACAAAAAGCGACAATTTAAATAACGAACGTGCCGCCTTTTACAAAAACCTAGCCTACTTGGAACGATGATAATACTTCAAAAAATGGCGACAAATCTCACTTAAATCGACTAACGATAGAGAAAATTACTCATTAAGACACTCACCTTTGCTAAAAGCGCTAGAAAACTGTGAATTATTCTTAAAATAGTACAAAATGCTATGAAACAAAGTATTATCCCCTGTATTCTGCGCCGCTTGTAAAAACTTCCTAGGATTAGCGCTCTCTTGCGCCAGTTTCAAAGCAGACAACACTTGTCCCTCGCTCAAAAGAATCTCTTGTATCTCTTCGGTAGCATTCAGTCTTGCCAACATATCTAACGCCAACTGTGAGGCCGCTGAATGCAAATTCCCCAACGACAACAGTAAACACGCCAGTGGCTTAGAATCGGACACTACTCCATACTGCAACAGTTGTTGTAAAGCTGTGAATTTCTTCCTCTTCACGAGTGTGGTTATTAACAGCTCGTTTAGATTATGCTGTGCCGGAATGCCTTGTTCGAACAATGACGTCATGTAACTTATTAAAGTCCATTCCAGTTTCTCTAAATCTGTTTCAAGATCTAGTTTCTGATAAATCTCGTTGTACATGTCCATTTGATCTATCAAGACTCTGGGTGGCGGTGGAGATTTTAAATATGGTGCCCCTGGTGGTGACGCGGTGTGTGATTGTAGTTCTGCTTCTAAGGAGTCTCTGTAGATATTGTTAATGTGGTTGAAAGACTCCTGGAGTTTGTCTAACGGCGGTTTTGGGTGTCTGATGGCATCTAGAATCATCTAAGGAGCAGCATTATATAACTAATTGAGAAAAAAAAGTGTTGAAGTGGGCAACACTTATAAAAGCGCAGATACTGTTTTACAATTGTAGCTTACTCAGATTTATACGTACTTTTATTAAGATCAGTTTGCCATTGGTGCGTTTTAGAGCTACTTGGGTACAAGTAGCAAGATCTGGTATTGATGCACATAGTTGAGATAAGCAAAGGTTGATGTGCCATAAGCAACCCAGTTTTGCATCTATGACGATGTTAGGTTGGAATACCACCCAGTTGGGAGAATCTTGAAAGTTCATAAATCAGACAAATGTGTAACATTGGAATCGGGTATGTGTTAATGCAAAACATGGACGAATGAATAATATATTCCTTCGTCCAGGGTTTCAAATCTCATTTAAACAACAGCTGTATTTTTTTTTTTTTTTTTTTTAATAACTAAATACGTACATAATTCGCAAACGTGGGTTTGAGGTTCCACCAACCCCGGAAGAGTGATCTGCGCTTGTTTGAAAGATCTTGCCGCCGCCACTGTGGTGTGATATCTCACGATACCATCACTTTCTCCCGGTAAAGCTGTATCGAAAACTTGAGAGCTTCTTGAAGCCTTTATTTACACAAATAGATTTTTATTACATTTTTTATTGTCAACACAAACTAAACTCACCTGATGATGGACTAAAATCAAGTCATCCACAATATTAATAGCAAATCTACCTGAAAGCCCCAACTTTAAGACATGCGTTTTAACAGGAGCTTGCCCAGGGCCACTTAAAGTATGGACATGAACCTCAGCACTCTGAGGTCCACTTTGGTGCCTGAGAATTAATACTGCTGGAACCTCATACAGGGTAGACAATGTTACGTCCCTTTCTAGGGCCATGCGGCCCGGTTCAGCTAATAATAATACATTGCATAAACCCGACTTTCTAAAAATTGTCCAACTTACTCTCCACTTTTGGTAATTTACTAATCGATCCTGGTTTAAACAGTATAGGCTGCAACTGCGACCCATGCGCTGACGCTAACAACGCTATCCTGTTCAAAGAACACCACACAAACCACTGAACCGTCGCCGAGGTCGTTTTTAAGTACTTCAGTGACTTTTTGTCTGGTATGATCATGTATAGCTCAATACCGTGGTCCGTCATGAACGCCACTTCGTTATTTTGGGACCAAACAAACCCCAAAATGTTGGAATTTTTCTTACAGCTTTGCGAGTATTCAGAATCTAGGGTTACTCCATTGAAATTCATGAATTCGACTGAGGTGTTGGTGCGTTGAACAGCCAACACTTTCTTGTCTAAGGAGAACTTTATGGAGAGGACGGGACCATGGTCCTCCATGCGGAAATTTAGGGGCTTGTCGGTCTCCTTGGGGCCCTTGACCACGACCCCCATAACACCCCCTGAGCGCACAGCAAACACCTGAAATGGAGGAATGTGTTTCGAGTTGAATTCGGTGGTTCACTTACGTGTTTGTTTGAGTCATCGAAGAACACGTTGGTGAGTTGGTTGACGGCCTCGAAGCGGACTGGATTTTCGGATAACTCTAAATAATAATCCAATGCCATAATAACAAATTATAAATTAATCTGAACATAACCCCACTTTAACCATTTTAATTTGACAGTGTCAGCAGAGGTGTCAGTACTGTCAGTGGCTTGGGTGGCTTGCTGACTTGACGACTTTAACTGACGGGCGTACTTTTGAAGTGCTACGTGGGGATTTTTTGCATGGGGTCACATTTTTTGTTTCGTTATATGTGGTTATATCGTTTATTTTTGATTATTCTTTTATTAAAGCCACTTATTGAACTTAAATTCGAAGAAAATTCTTTTAGTGAGAAAATGACTATTCATTACAGGAACTTTGCACATTAACTTAGGTGGCTTTTCTTTTCTATGGGTGGCGCATTCCTATAATAATGTCGTTGTCATTTCTGCATGCCGCATCCAAGTCTGGACATAGGGAATTAACATGGGGAATTGGTTTTTATCATATATCTATTAGATATATGGTTTTTATTTTATAATATCTCCCGAAATCATTTTAAAGCTATTAATGAGTGATGCATTTGTAAAGGTAAATGAAGGCTACGGCCAGTATTTTTTTCAAATCGTTGCATCGCCCCTATTCACTGTAAAACGGCTTTAAAAAAATCATGTTTTGAAATTAGCGCTTGGCCCGATTTGTCACGAAACGTTCCGTCCCAGTTCGATGATCGCATCTTTGGTTTAGCCCTTAGATCATATAATTAATTTTTAATTTATTATATGATCTAAGGTTTAGCCTGGTTTCCGATAGATTAGCTGACAGAAAAGTCACTAAATAGACCGCTATAAAAAGTAGTGCCAAAGGCGCTTTATTTGAAATATAAGGAGATTTGAAAATAATGTTGAACTACGTAAAATTACTTTTAATATTAACATAATTTATTTCCAACAGACAATATTATCTATACTGGAACATACACTTCGAATAACATTGCGTACTTTATATTGAAGTAACAACATCTGTAGGGCATCTTAAATTAAACTTTTCCTTCTTGAAAAATGAATACGCATTGGCAATCATTTTCTGTGACACGATGTCGTCAACAACAGTCATATTGCACAGGGTTGAAGAGGTCTACAAAATATAATGATATATAATGATTGCACAGAATAAAGCAACAACTAACTCTTGCGTAATTATGAATTTTATTCGTAATGTCTTCCGTGGGGTCCATATGAAACGTTTTTTGACACAAACAACTTAACCTAAAATGTCCAAACTTCAGCCACTATACAAAAAAACAGCACAAAGGTCTATAATATCATACCTAACAAATCAAAACAAGTAAAAAAACACAAACACTAAACGCAAAAAACACCCTCTTTAACTTTTTGAACCAAAATTTTAAATTAACGTCAATCAGTTGATCGACCAAAACACAGGTTAAACGAAACCGGCCGACTGGCGCAGGCATAGAGGCGTAGGAAATTCGTTGCGCGGGAAAAGGAACGTTGGTTGCCAACTTAAACACAAGTCTTTAACTGCTTTAAGCGTATAATGTTAGTATGTTTTGGATTCTCCGGTTGGCGATTGTGAATTCAAAATTTTCCAATCTATCGCTGGAAATAGTATACTATTAGATATATGGGTTTAGCCATGGAAAATCGAATTGTCAAACTGAATTTAAAATTCTTCAATTCTTACACAGAAATCACGGCACAACTCAAATTGACTTATTTCATCCAGTGTGATGATTATTGTAGGACAAATTAAATGGAATAAATGCACAAATTGATCCATTTATTAGTGGTGCTGGATGCAGATAGTAAAAAATATCACATTTGACATTTCTAGTCAATATTTGAAACCTGAATGATTAAACCCAAAATCTGATGACCCAAATAGGAGTATGGATTTGAAGTAACTTTTAAATCCAGATTATTGTAATCTGAAATTAATTATTGATGATAACCTTAGGATCTCTATTGTTGTTACGCCACTGTATCCAAGTGTCAATCGCACGTGTCATCATGACGTATGTACAAATGACAGCCGTCACAACAATCGTATTTAACAAAGTACCTGTAAAAACACAAATCAACTCTATTTCACTGCCTCCAACAAAATTTCCGGACAGGTAAGAAAGTGTCATTATGACAATCATAACATATGCTCTTTTTAGATGTCAAACTGCGTTTTTTGCAAAATCATCTCTGGAAATGCCCCAGGTGAAATTTTTTATCAGGATGATAAAGTTGTTGTGTTCAAGGATATTAAACCAGCGGCCAAATACCACTTTTTAGCTATTCCGAAGGAGCACATTATTAATGTAAATAGTCTGACCTTTGATCATATACAATTAAGTAAGTAGGCACGAGGCCACAACTTTGTGCAAATAAAGTGGTAAATTTTTAGTTGAACATTTAATAGTGAAAGGTAAAGAGGTTTTGATCGAAAAAGGAGGTGATGTGAATGATGTGCGCCTGGGATTCCACTTACCACCATTTAACTCTGTGTCACATTTACACTTGCATGTGCTATCGCCAGCGTCAGAGATATCATTAATAGGGCGGTTAATTTTTAGGCCTAATTCGTGGTGGTTTTCTTCAGTAAGTGTATGTGATCATTAAGATTTTTTTTGTTAAGACCGTATTTGCAGGTGGATCAAATCATAAAAAAAATTCAGAATACAAGTAGGCTGTAACAGTTTTGTATTATATTTTATTGGTGAGATTATAAGACATGTTACATTAAAAAAATAAAATTAATACACTTTAATGGAATGGTTAGTAATGAAATAATACCGGAGGTAGATTTAGAAGTACTATCTGGACTCGAAATAATTTTGTAAGTTGTGAAGTTGGCATACGGAATATGTTAACAAATGTAGACTAAATTTAGAAACCACGGGTTTAAGATAACTCTTTGGCATTTTGACTATTTTCTTCCTCAATATATAAAACTTGGTACACCATCTTTAGAGAATAAGATTTAACAAGTACATTTGTATAAAATATTTGACTCTTTTTCAGTAAAGGTTGTGTACCGATAATATAATTTACAAAATTACTACATTTGTTACTGCTTTTCTTATAGTTACATAACTACATTTCTATAAGTCTTATGTTCTGACATATGTCAATGTAAGCAACACAAATCGATACTTTAAAATCTCACATTTTTTTCTAACATGATATATCCAGGCAAACTATTTTTTTAACATCATTATTTATATGACAACAAGTTTAATTGTAAAATAACCAAAATTCTACATTTTATGGTTGAATACTAAATACAAAACCCTGTTATTGTGTTAAGTGGTCGATTACCAAATGTAGAATCATAAATTAAGGTACTTTTGTACTCAAAATAAAAAAATGCATTAACAATCACAGAATCGATATCTTAAAGCATTTTAAATCATGAATATCTCATTATAATGTTCCAAGAGAAACTTGGTAAACATGTTTATAGGTCCTATAGAAACAAGAGACATCGTTTCATTTTCAGACCACACCAGATTAGGGCCAAAAACCACAGCTAAGTTTTGTGCGTTCATCTTATTCAGGTCGGCCCTTTCCATCACCTAGGAACACCAATTTAAACAAAATAAAAAAAAAAACACACCCTTACCCTTGACAGAAAGCTTATAATGTACTTTAGTATCTGATAGTTGTCCACTGGAAGCTTCTCCATAACCAATATCGAAACTTGTCTTAACCGTTGGTCTTTATCCCACGCTGAAAAAAACGAATTCAGCGTTAATTTTTCAAGATTAGATACTTACTATGAAACTGCATAATTTCGTCATAGAGCTCGTGCGTCAAGAGGGGCTCCTTCAACTCCCGAAGAAAAGTTTTAAGTAAAACTGCGGCTTCGTGCGCACTAGCGAAAGTTAAAAGTTCGCCTTGATTCGCTACCTCTTTCAACTGTTTAATTTTTAGTGTGTTGGCCGATCTTCTAAATATACCTTCAGTCTCTAAAGCTATTATATATATATATATATATAAGTAAAAGTAAATTAATTAGTAACAAATTACCGTCAGGTTGATCTAAATATTCAACACACTGTTTAACCACTGGAGGTATTGGACCATTATAATTGTCTTTTATAAACTGAAGAGGAACGCCGAATTGTTGTAAAGGAGAACTAGGCTGGAAAGTGGTATCTGAAGTAGGAGTTACAGTGCCCCCAAGCTTCTTGTCATGTCTAAAATAATCCACTAGAATGAAGTACAAAGACAAAAAAATAAAAGCATTACTCAATCACGTCATTTGGGATGTCGAGTTTCTCCAAAGATATGTGCTCATTCAACTCCTTCAAAGTATGAATGTAGTTCAATTTCTTCCCAAATTTAGCACTAATCAAAGGTCTGAAAATCTGTGACACAATTTTCAGAAAACTAGTAGGATGGACTAAGAACAAAGCTTTTAAGTTTTTCTTATATTTCCTATCAAACGCTTTGTAAGCCTGAACAAGCCACCGCAGCGACGGCTTATTCTTGCTCGAGAGGCCATAATGAAAGTACACTAAACTATAATCCTGCTCTACATACTGGTCTAAAGTGTGGGTTAAATAACTGAAATGGTAAATTTTAAGTACACAATCACGTGGGCGTATTGCAATTACTTCAAAAATAATACGTGATTGATCTCGGCGCTGGGAGGCAGTCGATGGGCGTACACAACGATGATTTTTCGTCCGAGCGAATCATCTCCCTTCACGTCAACTATCTTGTAATTGTCAATGTTGGCGAACTTACTTGTTGGGGAATCATCAACCACTGGATAGGAAGGTGAATACATCAAGCCATCTAGATTTTCTTCGCTGGGGTCGGCTAGTTCCTCCTCGAAGTTGTCGTCGGTGAAGTCCGCGATTGGCGAATTTATTCCATTCGACTCCATTTGGATTAATTCAGCTATTGAGGATTGTTTTATCTGAATTTATGACATGACGCTAGCTTACCGGTTTGGGCCACGGCGTCCGGGCTTTGGTGAAGTTCGCTGTCGTCGAACTCCAGATTAGGTTCATAGTCGTGGTAATCTGATAAACTTGGGTATGGCTCATCGTTGTTATCAACAAAATTGCCTACAAGGTGTTGTTTTCATGAACAGAGATTAGATAAGTTGTTTGTATACACACCTGAAAAGTTTCTTGTAGGGCTCAACTTATTCGAGTTCATTTTAAATGCAAATTAGTCATTTCAAAAGCAAAAGAATTTTATTGTAATTAAGCACACCCACTTTGCTTATGACGAGTGATTGAGTTGCACAAATTATTAACAGGCGAGCTTATGTGACTTATATTTTGTGAGGCAAAATAAGAATTTGTTAACATGTATGTTAACACCAAAAACCTTTTTCACGATTTATTAGTTTTGACGTTTTTTGACAATCAACAAAAATGACACACGAATGACGTTCAATGACGTCTGCAGTGTAATTACCAACCCAAGAAAAAAAACTGCAAACTGCAAGTTACTCCTTATTTGAAATCTTTGAAATTGTTGCTGTTTTCTACTTTTTCTTATTTTGCAAAAATTTCGTCTGAGGGTCTCAAGATACAAAAAATGTTTTTTTCACTAGCAGCCATCAAGCATGCAAATGTCGACTCATTTAGAGGTAGCAAATTCAACTTTTGTGACCACGGGTTCAAAAAGAAGATTGAGGTTATGTACGCAATACTTGATGTGATTATTTCTTAAAAAATGAATAAATGTATGCTACTAACATTACTTGAGTATACGCGTGGTAGTTGCTAGACGGTAGAAGATAAAATGATTAATTCAGCGACAAGTGTAAACGGTTTTCTTTGTGTTGAAGATTTAAGTAGATCAAGTTTGATTAGAAATTAAAACAAATTCATGTTGCGTCAAAAAATTGAACGTTTATTTTTTCAATTTATTGTTTTATGGTTTCTAGTGAAAAAAATATCTAAAGTTGCATATCACTGTAAACGCAGTTTAACGATCTACCAGAATCCTTTAAAAAAATACATATATTCGTTGCAACTAAAAAATTATAAGCTTTCTTCGCGACGCCGTGGATGCGTCATATGTATTTACATTGAACCAAATTAGCTTCTCCCTTCAAGCTAAAAGTAATGGCGTTTATAGAATTTCAGTTAGCATTTTATTTATTTTTTGTTCATAGCCAAAAAAATACGAGTTGGAATTTGTAATTAAATTAAAATAAAATATATTTAAGTAATTGCAACTCTTAACTCTGAAGTGTTCAACTGCTTTCAAAGTATATGCATAGTGTAGATTGTACCGTATGATTTTTTAAGATTAGACATACGGCGAGACTCTGGAAACAAAATATGTGAAAGACTTAGGGCGTAGTTTAATTATTGTTTATATGTCACTGCCATTGACACTAATTGTTTATACATATAAATGTTACTGCCACAAAATGAGGTTAAACTAATTAGACTACGCCTTAATTACGCGCTACGTCTTTTACATCTGCTGTTTCCAAAGCCTCCCCTTACTCTAATTTAAAAAATCATGCGGTACGTATATGCTTTCAATTTTGTGAAAGTATTGTTGGTTACATATGTTTTGTTTATTTTAAAATACATCAGTACCACAGCATAGATATCAATCAGTAGAGACGGCTCGCCGTTTTTCGTGACCCGTTTTCGTGGGTGGTCGTTCGCATTATGACCGAATGAGGGCGCCCAACTGACGTCTAAAATATTTGAAATTTGGCAGTTTTGTTACAATATTTTTGCCAGTTTTGCTTGTTTAAGACTGCTTTTCCGGTAGAATTGTACAAATAGTATAAAAATGTAATTTTCACAATAAAAGGTAAAATCTTTGTCCGATGAATTTTCATACAGGATCCCTGTTGTGCGCCTTATTCGTGCTTATTCTCTCCCTCGTGTTTGGAATTCTTGGAAAAGATAGTAAACATAATAACACACTTTTTGTTTAAAAAGTCGTCGCAAACGAACAACAACGGTGGTTATGAAATAATTTTTTTACATTTGTGAATTAGAGCAAATTTTTAGTGAAAATTTTGAAAATATAATTTTACAAACAACTACTTTGTTGAAATTATTAAATTTAGCTACATTTGTTCATCCATGCCAAAACTTTCCATACGATTATTTGCTTGCTTTGTATGCTAGGATGAGATTATTTTATGCACCAAAATTTGTAAATGCTAGCTTTAAATTTACAAATGCCAAAGGTGAAAAAATTAATAGAAAGAAAATAATTTGGCAGCATTAACTTTTTTCCTTTTTGTAATTTAATTTTTATTTTATTTATTTTTTCTTAAATAAACCTCTTTCTTTTTAGATGTATTTATTACATTATTTTTACATAGATAATTAAACCTCAAGTATTCGGGGAAAGAATGTGCGAATTGTCAAATTGTATAAGTAATAAAATAAAAACTTTAACAAATCATCGTGTTTATAAATTAAATATCGACTTTTCTTTTTTCTTATTGCGATTCACGATTATACGATTTGAGCAAACTACACAGTTTACAATAAATTGCGTACACGAATCAATTTTTGAAATTGTAAATGAAGTGATACTTTTTAAATTGGGTGGCGACATCTAGGAATAGTTTAGGCAACGACCACCCATGACGGCTTAAAATTCGGGTCAGAAAGAACAAAGGCGCCGACACGAGCTGTCTCTACTGATTGTTATCTATACTGTGTCAGTACAGTCGTTTGCAAAAAATTGAGCAAATCAGGTTCTCATAGATCAATAAAATAAAAAGCAATAATGAGAATATGACTTTCATGTCAATGTCATCAGCCCGAATTTTTTTTGGAAACGCCGGTATTAAAGTGTGATCACAGTGTGTGATGTACAACTTGGTAACGTCTGTAAAGCCGGAATTCCACTGAGGCAACACTGAACGACATGTTGCTTGATACTTGTTACCTAGTGTTGCCTGTTGTAGGCGTGCGACAATGTGGCACAAAATTTCAATTAATGTCGCTGTGTGTTCCTTCAATGGAAAGACTGTGTATAGCATGCGTCAATGCCGCATGCTACATGTTTCCTCAGTGGAATTCCGGCTTAAGTTTGCGTCTGTAAATTTGCGACAAATATTGATTGAACTTCCTTAAGAAGTAATATTAAATTGGTGAAAAAATCAGTGTATTTTGTTAGGTATTTAAAATTAATTACACTTTGTTAAAAATAGTTATATGGTGTATTTTTATACATAATAATGCATGATTACAACAGATAATCTTATCACATCATGACGAGTAGAAAACTTACAATTATTGATCATTGTCGCAATAATGAAGTATGTTTACATCCATCGTAAAATTAATTGAATTCAACTAAACTTTTCAGGTTATAGATTTGTCATGCTATTTATTGGAAAGTTTGGGCGCTAATCTACTTCACTAACAAGATTTTTATTATTCATTTATTTGTATAATTTTGTATAACACATAATTATATGTTTATAAATTTCTTCATTTTTTTTATTTTCCTAATGGGAAAACGTTTTCTTCTAACACGTAAAGAGGTATAAGTGAGAAGACGCAGCGTTTAAATTTTTTTTTTTTATTATTAGGTAAACGTATTTTTATTAAAATTGCTACTAGTTTTATTATATAGTAACGTTAAGAGGTGAGTATTACTTATTTGAATCGTTACATTTTTCAATCTGGATTGTTTTATTTTATTCCTAAAATACTAAAACAGTAAACAACATTTTTTTTTATATACTAAACGCTATGTATTTTGCTACTATTTTACATAGTATGAAACGATTACAAAGCCCACACTCTCACATAGTCAACTTGGAAGGCAGCATTATCAGTTTCCAGTTGCCAAGTGGGCAGCCACTGGTCTTTACCCTTCCAGAAATCTGTTGAAGCAGTAGGAGAAGTGTTCAACCACGGTTTGCCACCAGGATTAGTGCCATCGTCAGGGAAATAAGCTATGCCACCGACAGCCAAATTCAGAAGAATATAATACTCCTGGTCGAAAGGCGCCAGTTTCGAATTGCTCCTCTTCCATGGATTATCAAAACCGGAAGAATCAAGATTACCCCATTCCCAGAACCCACCCGCTGGTGGTTCATATCGGGCCAAGACCTCATCATCTATGGAGAACTGAAGACTGCTCTCGTCCCAGAGCAACTGATAGTTATGCCAATCCGTGTCAAAACCAGCGGGATTTTGTTTTTCGACGTGTGTCAACTGATACATGTTGATATTCCATGCTGGACCCCAGTGGAGGGTGGAGCCCACCAACTGGGTACCAATATTGACGCCAGAGGCGTTGACGAGCTCGCGGTTGCCACGGCTTTCCATAATGTCGATTTCTCCAGAAACCGGCCATGTGGAGTATTGGTTCCACCTTGGCAACATCCAAATAGCTGCAAATTTTTTGGTTAGGCTTAGCTTCGTGTGTGTTAAAAAATTTACCAGGCCACAACCAATCACCGCCGGGCAATTTAGCCCTGACTTCGACTTTACCATACTTGAAGTTAAAGGAGTAAACTGTGCGAATGCGAGCGCTTTTGATTGGGTTCAAATAACTGGCTTCGCTACCATCTCTGATACAACCGTACCATTGGGGATTCGTACACCTGTGAACCAGATTTAATTGTTGCATCCTGACAATTACTGCAACTTACTCGTCAGCTGGGGAACCTCCGTTGATGTCCAAGTGACCAGACCACAAGAAATCTTCGCCGTTTTCGTCGGCTACGAGAGTTGGCTTCAGGAACAGATATCCTCCATCAACGTAGCTGTTGTATCTGCTGTTTGTGTACCATTCGAATTCCCAGTTCTATTTATTAAAGTAGGTACCTACTGTTAGTGCAAAGGCGCGATGCGATACTGTGGTACTTACGCCACCTCCGCCGACTGTAATTTCGTGGTTCCATTTTTGCAAATTAAAATCGTCGAAATTGTCTTCGAAGATGAGATCGCCAGAGCATATTTCGCTGGTTGGTGCGTGTGTCCCGCTAGCCGTTGTAGGACTAGGGGTAGCACACTGAGATTTGGAGGAGTGGAAGAACCCCAACAGTAGGCAACTGAGTAGAAGCAACTTGAACATTTTGATTATTTGTCCGGAATTACTGTGTGATGGTCCTTTTATATTCGTAGGTTTATCACAAAAGTATTAACAGTATCTTCATCGCACTTAGGTCGAGTGGAGCAGTGAAGTGTGTTTGTTTTAAGAGGTTTTTTATTTTGAATTGCGTAAAACGTATACTTACCCGAGTAGATATGTTAATGTATATTTTGGTTCATCGTCGTAAAATTAATTAAATGCGAGTAAACTTTCCGGGTTATAAATTTGTCATCCTATTTACTGTAAAGTTTGGGCGTTAATCTACTTCACTAACAAGAACAAGATTTTTATTATATATTTATTTGTTATTTGTATAAATAAAGTTATAAATCTACAGATGTTTATAGAGATTTTTTTAATAGTCCACTTGAAGATGTTAGCTTTTGGCGTTGTTTTATTTTGGAAAAGGACTGTATGTTGATCGGCGTTGGTAAAACTCAACAATTTATTTCTCAATAATCCTAATTTACACGACTAATAACTGTACAACTAATATGTACAGAATAATTCCGACTGGACTAGATTGGATTTGACTAGACTCTAATTCTCTCACTGACTGGACTCGATTGCCCGTTCCCAACAATTATCCCCTCTAACACTTGATAAGGTCACCTCAAAATTTTACTTGGTAAATTCAATATAAAGTGTACAAGATATGGACATGATGAATGCATTAATATTTTTTTTTTAATTATTGCTTAGGCCATTAAAGAAAATCGAATAAAGCAAGTTATTAAAAGTGGCTTATACCTACCTCATTTTCTCGAAATGTTATTAGTATTACAATATAGCCAAATTGCTATGTGTTCTTGTTAAAAGTATATATTAAAATTCTATTTATTTGACACGATACTCTAACAAAGTGTGTAGGTTCAAAATAAAAAAGAAAAAGTATTGACGGACACAGAGTTTCCCAGGTGAAGATAAATAATATCTCACTAAATTGAAAAAAGGAAACATTTTGCGAGTTTAATATATTATACTGCTATACCTACGTATTTAGGTATACAGTGCCGTCTTCAGGCAGAACAGTGACTATTATTATTTAAAAGTATTATTTTAAACTCGCAAAGTGTTTATTTTTCTTAATTTAGTAAAGATCGAGTATAAACAAGTAAAAGCCTCGTCAATACAGTTATTAAAGAATGTTTGTCCACAGTTTCTTTAATTCACGTTTCTGGGGACATCTAAAAACCTGTTAATATTCATTAAGAATATATTTTAAACAGATTTTAAATAACAAAATACCACATACCTACACGAAACGTTATTTTTTCTTTAGAAGTTATCGTTGGCCTGGAACCTGGAAGCACTTGTAATTTTATACAATTATTGACTAGTTATTACACTAACCATTTTAGAATGAACACTTAACATAAATCCAAAACAAAACGTGCATACTAACAAGTTTCAAGTTAAGATCGAAAAATGGTAAACTATAACCACTAACCACCTATATTAAGATCCGTAACGCAAATGGGCGACCTTTGAACGATTTCGTAACTAAATTATTGTTGGCTCCCGTTCATTAGATGTCCCTAATATTTATTAACGTATAAGTATAGCATAGCCCCTCTGTTTATAAATATTATAATAGAGGCTCTATACGCATAACGTAGAAAGTTGATTGGTAGAACTGTAAGCAGAGTGGGATGAAAAGGGAACCAATCAGAAAGATGTTAGAGTATCCATGTCGTTTGCAAGATTGTCACGTGACTATAATCTACCAACATAATATCTTTAGTCTGTTTTGACTATAGTAATTCTTGTATAGTGAACCAAGAGCTATAAGGTTATATGGCCATCATAAAAGTAGTTGACCGCAAATAAATACCCCCTTTGTGTGGTTCGCACTAAGCTTACCGGTTGGCAATAAATCATCTTCTAAACATTTCTTGCTCATATTTAACAGGGCCGGCTTTCAAAGCGAGTGGTTATTTCGGAACCCTCAGCGGCTGCAGGTAGTAAAGAAATAGTGGAGTGGTGGATTTTCATATTTAGTGAAAGCCGCCACTGAACGAAACCACAAAAGCCGGTCGAGCTGCAGTGGACACGTTATTTACAACCCTAAAACCTTTTCTATTGTTAACAACTTAACTTCAACACAATAGGATGATTTTATGATGGCCATATAACCTTATAGCTCTTGGTTCACTATAGCTTTTGCGGACTGGTTGTAGTGTTTTTTGCTATTGTGGTGGTTTTCTGTATTATTATCATTCATTATTAAAGGAAATGTTCTATATAACGAATGTATTATTTACATTTCCATATTTTGCGATTCCTGCTTTGTTGGGGAAAAGCGAAAGTAAGTACCTGTTTAAATTCCCTGAGATAACTTCGGCTATTACACACCAGTGACCATAGGGAACCGATGCGTATACCTAGTGTTACAGGTGCGGAGAATGGGTGATTTCTGTGTCGAATGGTAGACAGTGATCTCTACTGGTTTTGTGAAATTGTTAAGGTGGTCATAAAAAGGACAATAAACGGTACTTGCATTGATTCCAAAAGTTCACATTGCTGGGTGCACTCCCTTTATATATTTCTTTAAAATTATGTTTATCGTTAATTATCATTTACAGGGCAACAAGGTGGCACTTTTAAACGAATATCCCTAAATTAACAAGAATAGTTTTCACAGTAGGTACACGATAGAGGCACAGTATGTAGATGTGCTAAATGTAAGAGTCCATTCCAACAATATAGCGACCGACTATAAGCTTATTCCTACATCATTACAAGCGTCACCATCCCAAGTCGGTAGTGTACCAACCTATCTCATTTACCACCGTGCCTAAAACACCCACCACATTTTTTACCTGTAATTTAAATAAAACACACATTTTTATTTTAACTTCTAGAGGTATAAAAAGATCTGTTGAATGCTAATGGCGGCATACCTGCCTAGCCCCTCCACCCGCAAGGATAAGATCAGAGCTCCCACCCCTTTGAAACACAACCTCCTATTAGAAAGCAGATATTACGAGGATCATTCTAAGATTCTCATTCATTAGAGTCATCTAAAGAGAAGGGGTGATATTCTTATTATCGATAAACACAATCTGCATTCCTAATAAAAACAATAAAGTAACATCTGTTCGCTGTTCTGTATGAATCATATACTCATATTCAGTTGTATCAATCAAAGTTAAACAATAACAAAAACTAGAAATGTTTGAGTGTAGTATACTACAGCTATTTTTAAAATATGGATGCTGAAAGTAGTAAACAATATATTTTTAAATAACGAACGCTACGTAGTTTGCTATATATTTTACATAATATCAAACGATTACAAGGCCCACACTCTCACATAGTCAATTTGGAAAGCAGCATTATCAGTTTCCAGTTGCCAAGTGGGCAGCCATTGATCTTTACCCCTCCAGAAATCTGTAGTAGCAACAGGAGATGTGTTCAACCAGGGTTTACCACCAGGATTAGTAACATCATCAGGAAAATAACCTAGGCCACCGACGGCCAAACATAGAATGATATAATACTCCTGGTCGAAAGGCGCCAGTTTCGAATTGCTCCTCTTCCATGGATTATCAAAACCGGAAGAATCAAGATTACCCCATTCCCAGAACCCACCCGCTGGTGGTTCAAATCGGGACAAAACCTCATCATCTACGGAGAACTGAAGACTGTTCTCGTCCCAGAGCAACTGATAGTTGTGCCAATCCGCATCAAAACCAACGGGATTTTGTTTCTCGGCGTGTGTCAACTGATACATATTGATGTTCCATGCTGGGCCCCAGTGGAGGGTGGAGCTCACCAGCTGGGTACCAATATTGACACCAGAGGCGTTGACGAGCTCGCGGTTGCCACGACTTTCCATAATGTCGATTTCTCCAGAGGCCGGCCATGAAGAATACTGGTTCCACCTAGGCATCATCCAAATAGCTGCAAAATTTTTTAGTTAGGATAAGCTTTGTGTGTGTAAAAAAAAATTACCAGGCCACAACCAATCACCGGCGGGCAATTTAGCCCTGACTTCGACTTTACCATATTTGAAGTTGAAGGAGTATACCGTTCGGACACGAGCGCTCTTGACTGGGTTCAAATAGCTGGCTTGGGTACCATCTCTAATGCAGCCGTACCATGCGGGATTCGTACACCTGCGAACCAGATTTAATTGTTGCATCCTGGACAATTATTGTAACTTACTCGTCAGCTGGGGAACCTCCGTTGATGTCCAAGTGACCAGACCACAAAAAATCTTCCCCGTTTTCGTCGGCTACGAGAGTTGGCTTCAGAAACAAAGATCCTCCGTCAACGTAGCTGTTGTATCTGCTGTTTGTGTACCATTCAAATTCCCAGTTCTAATTGTCAAAGTACTGTTGAAGAACAAAGGCACGATATATAACTGTGGTACTTACGCCACCTCCGCCGACTGTAATTTCGTGGTTCCACTTTTGCAAATTAAGAATGTCAAAGTCGTCTTCGAAGATGAGATCACCAGAGCATATTTGGCCGGTTGGTGCGTGTGTGCCGGTCGCCGTTGTAGGACTGGGAGTAGCACACTGAGATTTGGCCAAGTGCAAGGATCCCAACAGTAGGCAACTGAGTAGAAGCAACTTGAACATTTTGCTTGTTTGTCCAGAATTACTGAACGTTGGTCCTTTTATATTCGAAAGTTTATCGTAAAATTATTGTTAACAGTATCTTCATCGCACTTAGATCGAGTGGACCAGTGAAGTGTATTTGTTTGAAGAGATTTTTTATTTTGAACTACGTTAAATTTCTGTCTGAATAAATACATATGTTAATATCAGTTCTGGTTCATCGTCGAATTGTACAGGTTCTTTTTAAACAGTCAACTTGAAGATGTTAGATTTTGACGTTGTTTAGGAGGAAAGTCTTCGTTTTTCACAAGAAAAATTGTAAGAACACGCCAAAGAAATAGAACGTAATAAACGAGTTAAACCATGTGGATAATCAAATGATGGCATCTTCTTTCATTACTCGGTGCACGATAACACTATATCGTTTACTATCCTACCGTTCAGGGACAATAAATATTAAAATGATCGTATTTTTACAAAGCAATATAATTAAATATTTAGGGATCAACAACCACCTAGAGTCCAAAGGAAAACCAGCACCTTCTAAGTTGTAGGTACAAGTTTTCTCCGATTGTACATATTTTAGTTTCGATTTGTAGAGTTCGGAATAAACAACAGTACAGTAGCAACACATTATTTCATTTTTCGTTCGAGTCATCCCAAAAAATACGGCTGGAAAAAGCTTCAGTCGTAACAGGTTGTAAAATAACCAGGCATAAGGTGTTATGTATGCAGCAATACCTAAGGCGCAATGGGTAACGGGAACCCTAATATTTAATATTCTAGGTATCTAGATAGTAGAGAAATCAATTTGCAATACAACTAACACTATCAAACTACCATTTAACTTATAAAAAACTAATCTAAAATTAACTTTACACGCAGACTAACTAACCGACGCGACGGTAGCCTCTCAGGATAAATGTTAATAAAATGTTCAATAGTAGATACCTGGCGTCGGAAACGCCACAAATAGCGATATTTTTCTCTTAAAAAAATTTGAAAGAATCCTGTATATAGTGATTTGTTTTTGAAAGAGACTAAAAGAATCTTAGGGGCCTCTGACTGTGTTTTATTTTTGAAAGAAGTTGAACAGAAAAATTCAAAACTTCAAAACTTTACAGGTCCTTTTAGAAATTCCTACGCCATTCCGTTTTAAATTTACCACGTGTTTTGAGGTTATCATCATTCCCGTGGATTGATAACCAAAAGTGTTTACCCATCCCCACCAAGGTAAGTGCTAAATGGCTCTTATTTTAAACGTTAACTTCAGATGCGAAGGACGTTTTGTCCAAATAACCGTAGACGAATTTTTTAAATAACAATCATTATGTATTTTGTTATTATTTTACATAATATCTAACAATTACAAAGCCCACACTCTGACATAGTCAACTTGGAAGGCAGCATTATCTGTTTCCAGTTGCCAGGTGGGTAGCCACTGGTCTCTACCCGTCCAGAAGTCTGTAGACGCAGTAGGAGAAGTGTTCAACCAGGGCTTGCCACCAGGATTGCTGGCATCATCAGGAAAATAAGCTAGGCCGCCGCAGCCCAAATTAAGAAGGATATAATACTCCTGATCGAAAGGCGCCAGTTTCGAATTACTTCTCTTCCATGGATTATCCCAACCGGAAGAATCAAGGTTACCCCATTCCCAAAACCCACCCGCTGGTGGTTCATATCGGGCCAAGACCTCATCATCTACGGAAAATTGAAGACTGTTCTCGTCCCAGAGCAACTGATAATTGTGCCAATCCGTATCAAAACCGGCAGGATTTTGTTTTTCGACGTGTGTCAACTGATACATATTGATATTCCATGCTGGGCCCCAGTGGAGGGTGGAGCTCACCAGTTGGGTACCAATATTGACGCCAGACCCGTTGACGAGCTCGCGGTTGCCACGGCTTTCCATAATGTCGATTTCTCCAGAAACCGGCCATGTGGAGTATTGGTTCCACCTTGGCAACATCCAGATCGCTGCAATTTTTTAGTTAGGATTGGTTTTATGTGTATGGAAAAAAATTACCAGGCCACAACCAATCGCCGGCTGGTAGTTTAGCCCTGACTTCGATTTTACCATATTTGAAGCTGAAGGAGTATACTGTGCGAATACGCGCGCTTTTGATTGGGTTCAAATAACTGGCTTCGCTACCATCTCTGATACAACCATACCACTGGGGATTCGTACACCTGTGAACCAGATTTAATTGTTGCATCCTGACAATTACTGCAACTTACTCGTCAGCTGGGGAACCTCCGTTGATGTCCAAGTGACCAGACCACAAGAAGTCTTCGCCGTTTTCGTCGGCTACGAGAGTTGGCTTCAAAAATATAATTCCTCCGTCAACGTAGCTGTTGTATCTGCTGTTTGTATACCATTCAAATTCCCAGTTCTGGTTACGAAAGTACTATTACAGACCAAAACCGTAGCAATTAATTCTGGTACTTACGCCACCTCCGGCGAGTGTATTTTCGTGGTTCCATTTTTGCAAATTAAGATCGTCGAAGTTGTCTTCGAATATGAGATCACCAGAGCATATTTGACTGGTTGGTGCATGTGTGCCGCTAGCCGTTGTAGGGCTGGGGGTAGCACATTGAGATTTGGAAGAGTGGAAGAGCCCCAACAGTAGGCAACTAAATAGAAACAGCTTGAACATTTTACTTGTTTGTCCGGGATTACTTAGCGTTGGACGTTTTATAGTTGTAAGATTATCGTAAAAAAAATAACAGTATCTTCGTTGCACTTAGGTCGAGTGGGGAGCAGTGAAGTGTATTTTTTTATGGATTGTGTAATATGTATACCTGGGTAAATATGTTAATATCAGTTTTGGTTAATCGTCGTCACTTATATTGGCATTTTGAAAAAAATACATGCGATATCTTTTAGAAATTAAATGTCCTTTGAGTGTTCGACAAAAATGCAATTAAATTTGTTAAGTTAAAGCTAAAAAACAATTCTATAATACCCAGTATTCACGCATGTTTCATACATTTTTACTTCCTAAGCGTTAAGCTAAGGTATATAGTATTTGTAATCGAGTCCATCATTTTTCCCTATCGAATTGACAACAGTTTAATAAATAGAACTGAAAGGATTAAAGATCTAGGTATACTCTTTGACACTAAACTTCTGTTTATAGAGTACATTCATGAGATGGTATCTAAAAGTTTTAGAACGTACGGATTTATCTACAGAAATTGCCGAGATTTTACTTATACACGAACCTTGTGTTCTCTATTCTTTTCTCTGGTGCGATCACAACTTGAATACGGAGCTTTAATTTGGTTCCCAGTATATCAGATTCACATTCAACATATTGAACACGTCCAACGTGTGTTTTTTTTAATTTCTATGCTTTCTACTTGATGGTACTTACCCAGCAAGAGGCTATGAACATTCTGCTTTACTCTCAAGATTTGACTTTTTACCTCTCCACTTAAGGAGAATTATAATACTAATAAAATTTTTAATACATCGTATAAATAATAAAATAGACTATCCGTTACTTTTAGAACAACTCAATTTTTTAATTCCAAGGATTAATACTAGACAAAGTAACATATTCTATTCTGAATCAAGCAGAACCAACGTATTAATAAGATCGCATATTGCATTAATGTGCGAATTATTCAATGATATTTCCGCCTATTGTGACATTTATAGTGACTGTATTAAGTTTATTACAAATTGTATTAAAAACCATTTCTGTTAAATAGGTTTATTTTTAGTTTTTTTTTAGGGTTTTTTGGTTTGTAATCAATATTATATTATTTTGTTATCTTTATGTATTCACTCTCACTCTATTAATCAATTATTATTTGTCAATATTTCCTGTAACTGGGTGTAAATACCGTAGGAAATAAAGATTTATTATTATTATTATTATTGTATAAATACAGCTTGAGTCTATAATAGTCTATGATTCTGTAGGGCTAACAAATTTAAATAATCTTCTATAAAAAAAAATAAATATAAAATAAGAATGATTTAAAACAAATTTGCCACACAACTAATTATTATGTAGTATAGTCATTGTATACGTTTTTTTTTTGCTCCTGTACGATTCTCTAGGGAAAGTTGTTCCGGCTGGCAAAGACGAGCATCTTCATCTGTTGCCTGTATTTCAGGGGCGAAGGAAGTCCTGTCTAAATAACTTTACATCAATTTTTACTGCATAACATCCGAGTATTGTTACTGTTTTTTCTAAAAAAAAATCGACCTGTTAATACGAATTTCCTTCTTCTAGAAACTACATCGAATTTCGGACGCTTAATAACAGAAATCGAAGAACTGAATACCCTGAAAGTGTTTTTCTCGTTTAATGTTGGACGATTAAATTTCAGACTTCAGTCTCCATATATCCCCGATGAAATAAGATACTGCGTGGATTCAGGTAAAACTTTGTGTTTTTGTACCAAAACTTTCAGATTGATTAAAAAGTGGAATTCTTGAAATTTAAGCTGAAAATTGATAATAAACAACTTTTGTGTCATACTCATAAGTCATAACATGTAACCTGTTATCTGTATTAAAGTGAAAATATTATTTATCTATGTAATTTTTTTTAAACAAGTGTTAAACAGATGTGAGTGTGATAAAATCAGATTGGGTAAATAACGGTTTTGAAAATATTTTCTTTTAAATGACAGACAAAAATTGGATAAGCTGTTCATTTCATAAATTCATGAGTGTGTAGGTATAGAAAATTTTCCATATTTTGTAATATAAACGAAGATTAAGGGAAAAAATTACGTTAAACTTTTGTTGTTGTAATAATCGTTCAGAGTAATCCATCAATATGCAGTTTTGTATAATAATTGTATGAACTTTTAGCAATCATTTACTGTTTCTTCTCGATATTGATTTTAATCTTTCGGCTGTTTGTACCTTTATATAAAAAACAGTATAGTTTTTGCCACTGTATTATAATATTTGTAACTCACAAATTTACTTTAGTCATCCTGATAACACTGATAACAATCCACTTGATTATTGTCAACAAACAACAGATTATCACTAGGTCGAACTAGCGGCAGTTAAGTATTTTTACATTATGATAAGACGATGACAAAAAAGTACTTACCTACATTATGAAATTACTGCCATTAAGAAGTGAGTACATATTTCATTATTACCTATTAAATAAATTAAAACAATTTAAATTACAATTCAAATCCAAAATGGTGAACCAGAACAACTAAAAAAATTGGTCTGGACTTGGTTAGACAGAACTTCCTTCGCCCCTGAAGAAAAAAATAAATAAATAAATAAAACGTAACAAATCCCGCTTCTTTATAAAGAATTTTAAATTTGATTTTGCGAATTTCGTTTTCTGAAAACCTCTATAAAGTAAAAATTGGTCGAATATATTTCAACAGAACTTCCCTCGCCCCTGAAGTATGATAAAACAAATCCAGTTTTTTCGAAAAATTATAAAAATTGATTATGCGAATTTTACTTTTTTTATGAGAAATATATTTAAAGCAGATAACCAAGTGCATGAAACATCGGAGTGTCGATAAATTAAGAAATCGGGAAAACAAAAAATTTTAAAAATCTAAAAATTGAAGAACCGAAAAATCGAAATACGGAAAGTCGAAAAATTGGAAGATCGAGCAGTCGAAACGAAACATCAAACTCTAAATATATAAAATTTTAAAAATGCTAAAGTCAAAATATGTATTGAAAAATTGAAAAATCCAGAAACTGAAAAATTCCCAAAACTGAAATATTGAAAAATTGGGAAATACAAAACTTGAAAAATCGAGAAATCGAAACATCCAAAAATCGTAAAATTGAGAATTGAAAAATCGGAAAATGTGTAATTTAAGAAACCGAAAAATTGAAAAATCGAAAAACTGAAAAATCAAAAAAAAAACGAGAAACCGAGAAATCGAAAAATCTAAAATTTATAAATTGAAATTGAAAAATCGAATAACTGAAAAATTGTAACATCGAGAAATTGAAACATGAAAAGATAGAAAGAAAATCGAGATATCGAAATAGCCCAAACAAAAAATCAAAAATTGAAAACATTTTAAAAATTCGATAAATCGAAAGATATCTTGTATATGTAATTTATAATCAAACAAGCAAATGGAAGTTGTGCTGTGGTTTAATTGTCATAAACTAACGTTAAATGTAGATGACATAAAAAATAAAAAGTTATTATTTTTAACTTTCTTTAAATTCTGAATTTAAACGATGTACCGAAATGATCCGGTTAACACTCAGACACTCCCTACGTAAAAAATATATCTTTGTATCTCGAAATCACAGTATGAGGAACCTAAATATAAATATTATGCTGTTTCATTACTTATCAATATTATTTTCCTGTAGTGAAGTATGTACAAGTATGTATTGTTGAATCGGTACTGAAAATTCTAAAATTATTATAATAACCATGACAACTCATACCAATTGTCATGTGATAAGCCATCTCTTTTGGGTAAAAAATGGCGTGAAATCAATTCAAAACATCTCTGTCAGCTTAAAAGCACGTGATCAATAACCGCAACGTAGGTAACAAAGAAATGGCAAAAGTACAGAATTCTACACAGTTAGAGTTTTAGTAAATTTGTTTCGATAATAAATCATATTTACCTAATTAAATTGTATCTAAAAACAGTGTACAAGGTGTAATCATCTAATTATTCTAAAAAGTAAAAATTATCCTCACTCCTGGAGCACCGTTTGAAATGTCCTGCAATGTAACGTGCGATGAAAGTTCCCTCATCAAATCATCAAATAAAAAAATGTAAACGACAAATAATCCGCAACGAAAATTATTCAGGTTAATGAAGATTCATAGTTAATTATTACTTATTCCTATTAGTTATTATTACGAATGTGTATACATCGAACAAGGACGTCCTTCATCGTACATTACTGTGTATACTATTTATAGAAACTTATTTATTTAATTGAATTTTTGTTCTGTTATCGTAATACAAAAACACTTATAACTCCAGCTAGTTCTGCCTAGTGATAATCTCGTACTTATTGACAAGCATCAGTTGGATTGTTATCACCGTTATTACTTGCCGGGATGACTAAAGTAAATTCGTGAATTTTTATATTATAATATGGTTGCAACAGTAGAATTGTCAAAACCAAACTCCAAACAAATTTCTAGTACTTTTTACACAAAAGTAAAAACGGTCAAAAATTAAAATAAATACCGAGAAAGAACAATAGACCGTGACTGCTATATTAGGTACAGTTATCGTTACACAAAAATGGATTTCATTGGCCGACATCAAATTTTTAATATTTGTCTGTCATTTAAACTAAAATATTTCGAAATTATTTTTTATCCAATTTAATCTTATCATGCTCATCGCACGTATTGACTAACACATGCTCTAACAAAAAAAAAAATAGACAAATAATATGTATTTTCACTTTAATACAGATAACAGATTACATTTGACGGCACTGCCGTTGCTTATTGCCGACTTTCAGCCTAGATTTCAAAAACTCCACCCTTTGACTAAGTTGAAAGTTTTCGTACGACGCCATGTTGTTCTTCTTTATCTAATAAGAAACCAATTCTCCATCTTTTATTAGTAACGACACAAAAACTCACTTCTCGCAGCAATAGAGCTTTATCTGAATCCACACAATGTCGTATTTCATTAGAAATAAGACTATCTTTCTCCATGCACTGATTGTGCAGCACATTTACCAGCTGGTTATGAACCATTTGCAGGGTCTCTTTGTGTGTTTTCAATTTAGCAATCTAAAATTCGGTCACCCCAACATTAAACGAGAAGAAGCATAAATTAGCTTCACCTTCAAGTTTTTGCTTTCTTTCATTTTCGAAAACTTTGCAAGAAGGTTGGAGTATTTGTCATCATATTGCGAAAGATTCTGTTTCAGTTCTTCGATTTCTGTCTTCAGGTGGACGTTTTCGTCGTGGACTTTTTTAATGTCTTGACTTTTAATATCGAGTAGTTTGAGTAAACCGTGGTGGTTGGCCAGAAGTTCTTCATATCTAGAGGAAATTCGTATTAAGTGCTCAAGTTTTTATTACAAAAATGAGCAAATCTCGGATTTTTAATTGCATTTGAGATGTTGTACGTATATCAGTGGCATTAAAAATGTCATAGAAGGCTAAAATTTGTTCGTCCAAAAGTCCAAGAACGTTACCTTTCTGTAACATAGCATATGTATCAAAATGCCAGTAGATATGTACATTATTACGCAGTAACCTATTTTCAAATTATTTTATATAAATTATGGTTTCATTTGGATTTTAAGTACCTAGTTTTTCCAGCAGGCTCTACAAAACATCTTGGAATGTTTTAAAAATAAGTTCGGGAAATTTTTATCCAGACAAACACAGTTGCAGAAATTTTAGAACTATGATCCTTAATAAGTAAACTATTCACATTTAGATATGACTACTACCTACTTTTCTAAATTACCTATATAATTTTGACGCAAAATGTGGTATTAAATGGATACGGAAAACTTTGACTAATATTTTGGCAATAAATTTAACATTAAATAAGTTTGTCTGTACCGAAATATGCACTTTTTTAAGTATTTTTACATACAAAAGAATGCACATAATATTTTTTAAGAATACTCAATTCGTAATACATATTTACATACATATCGTCTTTCATAAAACTTGAGGTTTATATATAAAATCTCTACAGATTAAGGATCCAACAATACCGTAATTTGTCTTATTTAGATCACATGTGACAATACAGTAACTGCAGTTACAAGCTTGATGGCGTTTCGCAGTCAAATTAAACAATTGCAGATGTTTGTTGTATAGTTTCTTTACATGTAATAAAAAAAGAAATTATTTTTTGAATTGCATTGCGTTTTATCTTATTTTGACAAGTTTACGGCAGAACTGTCCGTCAACAGGTATATTGGTTGAAAACCAACACAACGGATCTTTAACATGTGAATTATGAACAGCGTATAGGTGAAAACTGAAACGTTACTTGTATTGTAAATGGACTATACTCATTGTCGAACAGGAACGGCTTACATCACCCTGAGAATTTGTTCTAGAAATGTCGTTATCGTTACACTTTTGTTGTAAAATATCTAAAAATCAAAACTAAAATATGTAGAACGGAAGAAACATATACAACTTAGGAGCTGCTGGTTCTCCTTTAGAGCTTCCTCTAGTTGGTTGCTGATCCCATGATATTTAATTTTATCGCATTGCAAAGACATCATCACTTGATTATCGGTATGGTCTGACTCGTGTATTTTCTCTTCAAGATTTTGTACGGTATGTTCCATCTCTTTAACGTGTTCTTTCAATTTCTTGCGGTTCTCCTGTAATAAAGCAAACATTTTCCGCCTGAACAAAACAACGCCAAAATCTAACATCTTCGAGTACACCTGACATGTTTAACGTGCTCCAAGCTCCAATTTATGACTGAACAGAGAACGTTTAGTGACACTTGCGTTTTGCGAATGTGTCAGCGAGAACGGGTGACAGAATAAAACAGCCAACTCTATTTATTACAAATATCACATTTCTTCTTTTAACTACAGATTTAAAACGAAAAGCCTCATGAAATAGTAACAGAGAGGCCTTCATTTATAAAACAATAAGCCATAAAATCTAATAAAACTGTACAATCTGATAAAAAAAGAAAAATAAAAAATTAAGAGCCAGAATTTGTACAATGGATAACGTGACGTGACTAGTTCTTGGTTGAGTGATAAAACTTAATTTTTACCGTTTGCAGACCCCGTTATGCATGCATAGAGGCGTTTGCCCCACCACGATTCAAGATCAAAAGGCTTGAAGCCTTCCAGAATGAGCGGTTCGTCCTCGTAATAAACTGACTGGTCACCTATTGAAAAATAATTAGAGAGTTTCACTTGCTAGCCCGAAACTTACTTTTAGGACTTGAACAACCATCTGAATCGTGGTACATCTCTGCACAAACTTTATTCCAAGCTGGAACAACAGTTTTAAAAAAAAAACACACACACATATTTAGTCAATTTACAATCATTGACAAATTTGATAATCTCCTCATGTTGAGGCGATATGACTTCTTGTCTGTGCTGATGCGGCGCTAATTTCTTGTTATGGAACACTGGCTTTGGAACACTGGAGTATCAAATTGTTCATTTAGCAAAACTGACCACTCATACTTACGGATGAGCTTCGTTATCCTCACTTTCAACCGATTTATTCCGTGTGTATTCCCTCATGTTATCCATATTTTGGCTCAAACCTAAAATTGGAGGTTAGTTAAAAGAACAAGAAAGGTTTAGACAATATTTACCTCGTCTGGTGGTTTTTGCGACGATTTTGCTGGGTCCTTTTACATTATACATTATGAAATTGGTGCACAAACATCTAGTTTTCCAAAATAAAACAATAATTATAATACCTTCTGGACACTTTATTAGTGAAGGATAGTGAAAGGTGCGGTTATTATTACGAAATATTATTGTTGTGAATTTGGATTATGTAACGTATAATGTGGATTTGGCTGTTTCGGTCCCTTTAATTGGACAACATGAGTTTGCACAAAATATGAAAATTTGCTAAAAAAGTTATAAAATAATTGGTAATTAAAAAAGGCAACGTTGCAAACTGTCACGTGTACTTAACGCGTGGTAGTGGCAACCTCGCACTACTGTCGTTGACGTTTGACGCCTTGACGTATTATACAGTGTCATAACCTTAAAACGTTATTTACAAAATGTGTTTAAATTATTAACAAATTGTTAAAATGTCTTCTGCGTTAGTACAAAAGGCGTTACAAATTGTAGATCCAGACTTTCATAAACAGTCGAAAGGTAGTTTTTAATTCATGCTATTTTTCCATTCTAACGTGTTAATTCCCCAGGTAAGACACATCAAAGTACGAAGAACGTGTTCGGTTTAATCCCCGAAAAGCAAAAAATTACAAAAAATATTATCCGAAAAGGACATAAAGGTAGTATAACTGGCGTTACTGTTGCAAACTAAACGTAGTTATTCTAGAAAAAGTTGGAGTCTTGTCAATTTCAAAAAAACTAACAGTGACGGAAGCTAGGAAGCTTATTAAAAGTAAGGATGAAATTCTGAAGGAGAACTTGAAAAAACTTAAACAGATTCAAGGAGCGTGTACTATTGAACTCGATAAAGAAACAACTGAGAAAGTAAGTGTTTTATGGACATTTATATTTTTATTTTTATGTTGGTTTGTAGATTCTTGAAAGAGCTGTAACCAAACGACCTGTAAAAGCCAAGAAGAAAACAAAGAAAGCACAGAAGACTGCTTTCACTGAAGAAGATTTCAAGAACTTCGAGGAAGAATATTTAGATTCTTAAAATGTTTGTTTCAAATAGAACTTACAGTATTTCAATGCTCATGTTGAGTGTGGTAGGGATATTCTATATGTTGTTTATGCTTATAATTGTACCCATTTTACCACTGGATGAGGATAATGTATTATCTTCAGTTTCCCAAACACCAATTTTGTTGTGTGCTGGTATTTCTGGACTATTGTTTTGTGGAAGTTTGTCAATTTTTACCATTTTAGTGATGGGTAAAGGAAAATGGAACGACTGTTGTGGTGTTATAAGAGACAAATTTATTAAAAAGTGAGCTAAAAGTTGTTTTATTAATGGATATATTGGAGCTTGATGTAACTACCTTTCAAGACATGACACGGTCGTTGTCATAGAATACCCTCAGTAGGATTTTCCATGGTCGTTTAGATTTTGTCGTGACAACATAATAAATTGAGTATGCAACCAATAATACAATTACCGTTGGCGATACGTTATTTCGTTAAATTCATTAGATAATAATCGAAAATCCAGGAACAATGTAAAATAATTCCGAAGTATACTTAAACTTCTTAATTTACAATGAAAACAAAACTTGACTTATTACGTAAACTGGCGATTTTATGAAATAGGTAAAGTGTCGTCATTTTAGAATTATCGTGAAAATTGTAAGGGTTGTCCAAATTTGCGTATTGATTCTCGGCAGAAAATCACCTTGCTTCCGATTTGAAGTAAAATATATCTCCTATATTTAGTACTACCATCCGCCCCTACTTTTATCTTATGTAAACATATATGTTGTTCTGAAATAATCAAAATTGGAGCAAGTTCTCACAATTCTCACAAATTCAACGAGAGAATGCTGATAAATGTTGATGGAATAGTGAGACACTAACTTTAATTTAAGGATTACAAAATATCAATTGATCAATGTATTTATCTCTTACAAGAAAATCATATTATTATCATCCTAAAAAAGTGAGTACAATTCTTCAGTGCATAAAATGCATAATAATGAAAAATTTACGACTGAAAATATTCTTTTTTATTTTGTCAACAGTGTATTTACAAGAAACCTGTTAAAATTCCTCATTTGGTAGATTCAGATGAAAACTGTTGGATGCGACTCGATAACTTTGGCTTTGAAAGTTGTCATCTATTAAGAATATTGTTACAGACCTGTGTGAAAAGTCGAAAATTCCTTGTATTTTTTCAGTTATTTATTTATATTTTTCCTTCTAAAACCATTTGCTTCAATTCCCGTCTCATTACTTTCCCCGTCACTGTCAAAGGTACCGAATCAATGAATTTAACTCCAGCTCGCAACCGTTGCCTCTCTGGAACTCTCTCCTCAATAAACTTCTCGATTTCTTCCTCGCTAACTCTAAAACCGTCGTTTAGTACCACCAAACCCATGGGATGGTGACCATCGTCTCTGGGAATGCCAACAACGACAGCTATTTTCACAGCAGGATGATTCAACAACTCATTTTCAAGTAAAGCAGGTGCAATAAACCACCCCTGATACTTGAAAGCCTCTTTAATCCTGTCTATCACATAAAAGCAAAAATCTTCATCATAATACACAATGTCGCCAGTCTTCAACCATCCATCTAAATCGAAAGTATCCGAAGAATCTCTATTGTAGTACCCATTCATAATAAATTTAGATTTGATTCGAAGCTCCCCACGTTGCTTGAAACCTACGGTTTTCCCAGTAGCGGTATCCACAACCTACAACTTTAGGTAGCACCTACTAATCATAAAAAATAAATGTTAGTACCTTGTACGAAGTTCCTCGAACGGGAACACCAACAGTTTCAATTTTCTCAGGGTTTGCACGCAGTTCCGCGTGATGTTTGTCGTTCGGAACCAACATGGTCAGAGGCCCACAAACCTCTGTTTGCCCGTAGCCCGCGCCCAAATATGCATTAGGAAAAGCTTCTTGAATTTGGAGCAAGTACTCTTTTGAAATACTAGATCCTATCACCGAAAAGTTCAAAACACATTGAACGTCAACCTCTTTTCGCCTGTTTGCGAGCATTTCAATGACCTGAACTGGCGTCATCATCACAAAACATGGTTTGTACTTCTGGATATAATTCCAGGCTTCTTTTCCGTCAAAAGTTTCACACACAAGCCGGCAGTGACCGTCACCTATAGAACCCAGCAACATAGCGCCAGCTGACAACCAGTAGAGAGAAGTGTAGCCGAGGTGCGTCATAGGAAAACATATATACTTTACGGCTTTTTTCATGTAGGCCTCGTTTGGATAATCAGTAAGCCTTACGTTGATCATTTGTCCAACAAAAGCGTAGTGACTTAAACATATTCCTTTTGGTAAGCCCGTAGTACCGCTACTGAAGTGTACAACAGCAGTATCTTGAAGATTCTCAATTTTCACAGGCTCGAACCCTTCTTCACGAGCATGAGGTTTAAGAAAAGCAGAAAACTCGGTGTGCTTGTTGCTTTGGCCAAAAACAATAATTTCTGCGTCAAGCGAAATTTCTTGTAGTACTTTTTCGAGTATCGGTACTGATTCTGGTAGTGTAAATATTATCTTTGGTCGAACTGTGTTTAAGAGATGGTTCATTTCTTGCGGAGAGAACGAGGGATCGATGGAACCTATAACTGCTCCTATAAATTGCGTTGCTATGTAGGGCACTACAGCATTTAGGTGGTTTCTTGTACACAGGGTGATCACGTCACCACGAGATATTTTTCTATCTAACATATGCAGGGCTGTTCGGGTGGAGCGTTGCAGAAGTTTCTCAAATGTGTCTTTCTGGCCTGTTTTGGCATCTATCTGTTGATAGAAAAAACGTGTTTGACGAATTGCTTATAAATGGATTGGATAGTACCTGGGCGATGTTGTTTTTGTGTTTCTTCATGTTCGTGAACATGAAAGTACCCATGCTTTGTGTTGGTTCTATGGCTATATTGGGGGTATTGATTATATTGTCTTCCGACATAGTGATTTGTCGTGCCCAAATAGTTTTGACCGCGGCCGAGCTTTTGGACACTAACAAAATTATTTATTTGGGTGTAGGCCCATTTCCTTGGAAATGGAAGAGCTAAACTGCATGTAGGGGAAGAGGTAATAATTAAACATATATAACATTTTTATACGTATATTAAAAGAAAGCATAATAAGCATGTCAAAAGAATAATCGAGTAAATGTGTAAATAATCAACAGAAAAATAAAACATAAAATAAATTCACACACATAACACGAAAAAACAAAACAACATGCAAAACTATCTTCTAAAGCGCTACGCAGTTATATTCCACTAATAAAACTCTTAAAATCTATGAACATAACCCACATTTTTAATTAATAAACTTAATCCTAGAAAAATCAGCATGCAAAAAGACTAAAAATTAATTCGGTAAATCCTTAATTAAATGCAACACCTTCTAAACAATATTAATATTACGAGCATGATAAATAACCAAAAAAAATAAACTACTAACTACTAAATGGAATCATTGCTTAATTATTTAAATAAATTGCGATTGGGCATTTATATATTAATTAAATCATTAAAACAACTAAAATAATAATAAAACCAATAATTCAGTGGATTCGAAGAAATCTCCACTGATTATAAGAACAACTAAAATAACGGGTTAAAATCATGCACTTAAATCTACGACAGCTTATGAATACAAACATGTAAAAAGAGAGATAAATAAGTCTTCACATACATCGATTAGCTAAATATGCCGAGCACAACAATTGTTCACGAGAAAAATTGATGGTTACAGGACAGTTAGATACATGTAAAAATAAACAGTCATAATTTATACCTGCAGTTAAACATTGGGACATTAGTATCATAAATGCGCTAAAATACAATGAGACGATTAAAATAAAATATAATGTGAGGTTTCCAAATACTATAGCAAAATAATCAGAGAACGGAGTCATATTTAAACGGCAAAAATTCAATATAAAATAATCGACAGCAAGAAAATTAGATTAAAAGGTTTCAATTCGGGAACTTCCCAAAAACGCACATAAGATATTCATGTCGCAAGCAAAGAATTAAATCGGCAAATTTAAAGAGATATTGGAATAATTATCATAAAAGCAAACGGTAAAAATCAGAAAAATCCTCTCCAAAAACGCATATAAAATATTTATGTCGCAAGCAAAAGAGTTAAATCGGCAATTTACAGAAATTTGGAATAATTATCATAAAAGCGAACGGTAATTTATCGAAAAATCCTCCCCAACAATCAAGAACCGACGCAAGGCTAATAAACGTGCCACCTGCAAACGGGAACATATGGAAGCACTAAAGATTACTTTCTGTGCCGGCGCTAACTGTTCACACCCAACGTAACGAAGAAAACGCATAAATTAAACGCTACACATGTACGATTCGAATTCGAGAACACATGACGAAAAAACGGAAAGCAAGATAAATTAAGAATGACTAAAAGGTAGACTTACACAGCTGCAGCATTGAGAATTTTTCTATCTTCCTCTCGGGCTCAGCAAATTCTTCTAAGTTCGGATTTCTTCAAAATTCAGCAAAATTAATAAAAATCTCGACCAACGATTCTACAGGGCCTTCGGCCGCAACTGGAAACTCTACTAAACTGAATCTCTTTCCTGCTCGAAATTCAGCCTTATATAGCTTCGTTTTGGACAGAAATAGAACCGTGCTTTTGTGTGGTACTATATGCCCTTATATGGTCATGAAAATGTGAAGATGCGTCGACCAATCGGTAAGTCCGCTTCCTTATATGGTAAAAATATGGGAAGCTGATGAAATCTCAGTTCCGGGGATGAAGTGGGGATTATTCTAGCGAGGGCTAAGATGAGTGTGCGTGCACAGATGCACTGCTGGGTTGATGACGTAGTAAGTTTGAAGCGACGGCGTTCTTTGATGTTTTTTATGCGTCTGCGTTTCGTTTGCAGCTGTTTTGGTTTGGATACAATTTTTAGATGAGAGTAATTGCGATTGGCGATGTTTCTGGCACATTATTTTGTACAATTTATTTGCAATGTCTGGCAAGCGCAATGTTATTCGCAATTTGCGAATACGCGAGTTTTGTTCCTGCATTTGGGGATTGATAGTTGATTTTTGTTTATCTATTTGAATGGTACTATATGCCGATTAGAACATGCGTGTTAATTAATTAAGATTTGCAAATTTTCGCGTTATGTTTTGAGGGTTTGTTATTAGTCTTTTTAGTTACAATTTTCTCGTGAACGAATTTAGTGGCGGCTCGTCACAACACTCCCTGGCAAAAAGTAAAATGCGAGCACCGAAATGTTCGCAGTTTTACTCCTACGTCCCTGATATGACTGGTTTGCGATCTGTCTTATTAGCAAAACTTTCCTATTATTTCTGATTGTTAAATTTTTACGGATATAAAAGTTGTGCCAATAATACTTGTTGCTTACTTATTTGTATAGAATGCGCTCTTCTTTTCTTCTGGAGGTGTTAAGTGTGATGCCTCTCTATGGGTCGTTTTGATTTGACGGGCTCAGTTCTGGGTTGTTAGTCTCACTTTCTTGGTCCAAGGTTGTGGTGGTGGACAACTCAATGACTACCGTTTTGCGAGGAGTCACGCCTTGATATATGTGTACGTTAGAGTATGTATGACGTCGAGGAGGCGTTTCGATGGTTTGCCTCTCTGTTGTGTTCGTTGGCGATGGGCTCGTCTGGGTGCAAGTGATCTGCTCTGTGGCTTCATATACTCGGGCTGTCTGGTGTTCGTTGTTGATAGCCTCTCCTCGAAATCTTGTGACTGGTTTCGGGGTGTCATAACCGGCTGCTGTTTCTTTATTCACCATATAGACGGGGTTCTCCTTGCAGTTGGACCGCCACGTTATGTTGGAGGGAGTTCGTACCAACGAGGTGAAGCCTTCTGGGGAAGTTGAGGGTACTTCCAGAGAGGTTGGTGTTGTGGGTATGGATTGTGCGTCCCCACTGGATGGATTTTTGTGTTGTGGAGCCCCTCGGTACAGGATGATCATGCAAAACAACAGTATATTAATGATGATCAGGCCAAACACAATGATTAGAATATCATTGCACTGCTCCAGCTCATTGAAATTTTGCGTTAATGAGCACCTTGGTTGATATACGAATGTTTGTGATTGTTCAACAAACGCTCGCATAGGGTTATATTGCTTGAGACTTATCGTTTGGCGTTCTCCGCAGTTCATGGGGAGGAGAACTAATGTCATTGTGGTCGAGATATTGTTTACGGTGTTTGTGTCATGACTAACCCACCATATGTGTATTGAGCTGGAATTGTTCCTTGGTTGTTGTTATATTATATAATCTGGCATTGTCTTTAACTGGCCAAATTATGGGGACCCATTGCTGAGTTACAGTAGGCATCGTGTCGTCGAATTTCTAGGGTTTACGCTGAATCTCCTTCTTGTGTCGGACTACCTACGGTCAAACTTTTTTATCTTGCTCTCTTACAATTTTACTCTACTCTTATGATCTAAGGATATTTAAATCGAACGTTTGAGATTATATTCTTAATACTAGGCATGCATTATTATTATTGTTTTATTTTTTTTATTTAATTTTTTTGTTTATTAGTTTAGGTGAACAGTTAGAACCAGGTGTGATTTCGGGGTTCTTTTAAATCATCTATCGCTTGCTTAAGGTCCACATATGTTATCGTATGAGATTTGGTTAATTTCTTTTTCTCCGATTTCGCGTCAGATCTTGTTTCTACTAGAGGTTTTTCCGATACTTTTGAACACGATGGTTCTTCCGGTTTTACAGCAAAGTTTTCGGAGTACGGGTAAGCTAAGTCGGGAGCTGTTGGGAAGTATCCCGGATTGGGCGGGTTATTATCGCTAGGTGTATCGCTACGTTCTGTGATTTTTCGCATATTTCGGAACACCTCTTTCTTGTGTTTCCGGTGGAGAAGCCACATTGTTAGGGTGTCCCAAAAACTAGCTAAGATTTTAATTGCTCATCCGTGTTAATTTTGAATAGCTATCGCGTTTATAATTATACAAGTTAGTGTTTTTATAAAGCGAATAATACCGTATAGTTCTAAAATGTCACTTGTTCAGGAACCTATCCCTTTGAACCTGTCCCACACCTTATCTATTGTGGTTTCTGCTAGTTTTTCTATTTCTTCAGCACTAAGGATGTGCATCTAAACTCCCTGATTGTCTATTTCTTGACCCATCGCTTTACGCATGTGTATGTCATTGATGGCTTTTCGTTCATGTCCGAACAGCATAGCGTCTTGTGCCGCTCTGATTTCTTGATTCGTATAAACGTCTCCAGCGCCCAGGTTCTGATTGGGAGTGAATGTCAATTTGGCTTTATTGTTGACTGCTAGTGTTGTTGGTATGAACGCGTCACTTCAACGGGATATGTTTACCCATGTATTTTCTCGAATGGTTTTTTTTTTTCGTATGATCCGAACTTGTCGAGTGTCTCTGACAATCGTAGACGATTAGGGATGCGGCTGGTCTGATTTGAGCGATCTATGTTAGGATGGTGTTATCTTGAGATATTTGTAATTAATATGTGTTTTTAGTACTTGTTCCCTGGTTCATCTAAGTTATCCGTAACTAATCCTATCTATAATGTTGTTTCTTATGGTCTAGGTGCTTATCTATCTCTAACGGTGTATGTACATTGGGTTATGTTCGTTTACGTAGTACCCAAGGGTCTTCTTGGAATTCTGTCTTTGCTTTTTGTATGGTAAGGGTGTGGTTGTGCGGTTACTTTTTCTTTTCGATTGTAAGGAATTTTGTGCGATCTTCTGAAAATCAGCGAAACATTTTCTGTATTAAATAGACGGTTGACTTTCTTAGTGCACGATTCCACTCTTAAATTTTCAAGCAGCTGATGATTTCGGGTTGTTAATAGTTCACTTCTGACAATATTTGTTTCATAGTGATTCACTTTATTTCAATCGCTGTATTTTAAATTAATTTTCACTTTACGCTAATTCACTTTATTCGAATTTACTTTCTGCTAATTCACTTGATTCTGATTAACTTCTTTATGTTTCACTTTATTCCAATTCACTGTAAACTAATTTCCTTTATTTCAATTTACTGTATACTATTTTATTACTGTTCATTTTACACTGATTAATTAACTTTGTTCTAATTAACTTTTTGTCTTCTAATTCACTTCTAATAAACTTCTATTTTGCAACATCTTTCTTTGATTTTTCCTTCTTTCGGATGTTAGTTACTTTCCAGTTGTATTTGTCATTCGCATCGGGACATTTTCTTAATTCTTGCATGCTAAGTGAGTTGTTAAAACGTTGTCGAACTTCTCGTCCAAGGGTTCAATCATGATACACTGCGAAATGGCCAGTTTCGAAAGTGCACCTTGGCAAACAACCTGACTATTCGGTGGAAATTTTCATGTCGCCGAGAAATTTTTTCAACGTAGTTATGTCATCGATTGATCTAGTAAGGTCTTCATTGTCCTGAGGTGTATGGCAGTGTTGCTGGTGCTCTGGAGCAATTATATGCTTCACTTAATTCCTTTTGATTCTTTGTAGCCATTGATACCTTTGGTGATTAATCCTATCCTAATACTATGGGGTGACTTATTTGAGCCATTACTCTATTTTTCTTTATATTGTACCGCTTTTTCTTCTATCTGTTTTTAATAATTCTCATCTCTTTCATAAATACTTTCAGGAGCTCCTGTACTTGGGGACGCCACTACGTTAGCCCCAAATCTCAATACTCGGGGTCGCCACTACGTTAGCCCCTATTTCATTACTCGAGGTCGCCACTACGTTAACCTCTATTTCTCTACTCGAGGTCGCCACTACGTTAGCCTCTTTCTCTACTCGGGGTCGCCACTACGTTAGCCCCAATCTCAAATAAATTCTTCTAATTCAAATCTTCTTCTAATCCTTATGAAGCTACATCTTCGTATGGGGTTACCATAACGGTATCTCTTAAATCGAATGCATCTGCATCTTCGTATGGGATCACCATAACGGTATCTCTTAAATCTAATATGATTCCATCTTCGTATGGGGTTGCCATTACGGTATCTCTTACATCTAATGCACCTGCATCTTCGTCTGGGGTTGCCATGACGGTATCTTTCAATTCAAATCAATCTTTCCAAATAAAAACTTCTCCTAAAACTAATGGATTCATATCTTCGTATGGGGTCGCCATGCCGGTATCTCTTAATCTAATGTGATCCCATCTTCGTATGGGGTTGCCATTACGGTATCTCTTAAATCTAATGCACCTGCATCTTCGTCTGGGGTTGCCATAACGGTATCATTCAAATCAAATAACTCTTTTCAAATAAAAACTTCTCCTAAGGCTAATGGATTCACATCTTCATATAGGGTTGCTATATGGTATCTCTTAAAACTAATGTAGCTGCATCTTCATATGGGGTTTCCATACGGTATCTCTTATTTCTTTCAATTCAATATTTCCTTTTTTTAATCTCTTATTTCTTTCAAATCAACATTTCCTTTTTTTAATCTCTTATTTCTTCTTGATGCATCATTAATCAACTTCCGGTACTCTAAATTCTCTATTTCTTTAAATTATGCACGTGCTTCGTTGGGGTGTTTGTAACACCAACCCAACACGATGTGGAAACATCGTCTCCAAAGGTCTCTTTTGCTACGATATCAAAACGAAAACTTGTTAAGGTGTTTTGGTGCTTGTACTTCTAGTACTGTTACAGATGGAAAAATCCTTTATTTTGTTCTAGATGTTCTTTACTACGTTATCCTTCTTTCTTTCATATTCTTTTCTTTATATTTGTTATGTTATATTACCGGATGTTATAATTATTCTAAAGTGATCGCTATGAATTTATCGAATTGATTTTATTGATGCCAGTTCCGTAGTACGTGCAGAGTTCTTCTCCACACGGTTACAACCACTCTGTTACTACCCTTACCTTCGTCCCTATAACGCTCACTAGGTGCGTCTGTCTTTGTGTATGGCCGGTTAATTGACCCTTGAGCCACAAACGGTTACTAATAAATTTGATTTCTAGTATTATTATTATTATCATCATCGCGACTTACAGGCTGCGTACAGCTTTTATCAGCTTATCTGTTTCTATTTGTCTGGTAATGTTAACTTATAAACTAAACTGCTATTCTACTATTCTACTTTCTGGTAATTGAGTAAATAGTTGTTACACAAATTTCTTCTTTGTTAAACCGACATTATATCGGAGCCTTTTTCACTTAATTATGATAATTCTTTTTCCTAAACGTTATTACCTATGCTTACTTCTTGTCAATTCTGCAAACTATTGTCGTTAATAATTTCTAGCTTACGTAATTTTGAATCTCGGCATTTTTTATTAATTTCACTATTTTCACGCCTAACAGTTCCAATGAAACTGTTTTAAATTTAAAACTTTTTAAATCATTATTGGGGCCGTATTCTGGGTGGTAATGATTAATGATAGAATCTTGAGATTAAGTTCCCTTCTTGTGGTAAATGCGCTAATCTATACTGTTTATAAAATTTCGTCTGTTAACTTGATGGTCGCATTTGGAAAAATTATTGGTAACTAATTTAAACTAGAGATTAATTAAATTACTATTTTTTTTTTTTAGAGACAATTCTTACTATAGGTTTAAAAAAATAATTTATTGATTAAGTCAAGACTGAAATTGAAATTTTGAATGTGATAAATTTTTAGTATTTTACTATTTCCAAGTTGTTAAAAATTTTGAAATGCTATAAAATGTCGCCATGGACTTATGGTCGTTATTTCTTAAAGTATTAATTTAATAAATGCAATCTTTTGTTTATTCATTTATGTACAATTTTTGTTAGTTTTTCCGATCATTTTCACATGTTTGATATGATAATTGTGTTCCTTGCAAGTTCATCTTTTTCTTTTATTTTCATTGTATGTGGGCAATTCCGCCGTTACTTAGACTAAAATCGTACGGGACTCTGCAAAAGTTTTTTTTTTTATTTTAAACTGTCCTCATAAGTGCTTTTACACTTTCATTTTTTAACCTAATCGTAGAGATTTGTTTTCTCTTTTTTCTTAATAATTTGATTTTACTAAAGTCATATTTAATTTAGACAAAATTTAATTAAAAGTTTGCATTACTTACACGATGCCATCGTTTCTTACGCGAACTTGTGAATATTAGCTGCCACGGAAATAAGAAAAATTGCAAATTCGTGTTTTAAACAAAGGAAAAAGTTGGTCGAAGGTTGTTTAGACAGAACTTGGCTCGCCCAAGAAGTACATACCATGAAACATTTCCAGCATTTTCGAAAATTATAAAATTTGATTTTGCAAATTTAAATTTTTTATGAGAACCTCTATAAGTTGAAATAAACAAATGTATGTAATGTCAAAGTAAAAGGGTTAAATATTAAAAGAAAAAACATTCAAACTTACCGAATTTACAATTTATTTACCTGATGACATTACCATAATTTGAAATGTCCATTTGTTTCAATGTCTTTTTTTTTTATGCAGGTTCTGTTTGCCCTATATTGCTGCTGTTATTTTCGGTTGGTTAATTTTAGGTATTCTGAGTCTCTTTAATTTTGTCGGTTTTTTTTTTTTTTTTTACTCTTTCAGTAGATGTTAAAGACATTTTGATTAACACAGCACAATCAAATTATTGGTAGATTGGCGGTTGTCAAGACTAATTATTTAATTTCAAAGCTAAGCCACCAAAAAAATTATCCCGTTTCGCGTAAGTAACGATGCGATTTTTAATAATAATAATCACAAGGCAATTTCAATAAAAGTACAATGAAAATAGAGAGCGAGAATGAGAAAAAGAGATAATGTAATCTGATTTGCAATTATCTTTAATATTTCCGAATAACATGAAAATTAGTCGCTTATCGTTACTTATACCAATTATCACATATATCAGAAGAAAGAAGTGTAATATTTTTTTTTTTTTTTTTTAAGATAATGTTGGAGTAAGTATTGATTGTACATTATTGTCAATAAAGGTGCACTCTTTACGACCGTGATTTATATTGTAAGTGAATATATGCCAGTAAAATTTAAAGTTTTTTGAAGTACTAATTGTAACATTTAGATTAATTTAACAATTTTCAAAAAAATGTGCTGAGGTTGATATTTTCGTGGAATTGCCCATGTTTAACTTAAGTTACGCTATTGATACACATGAGGTTACTGGGGCTTACAGCCACTTTTGGAAAGAAGGACGGATCAAGAGTTTTATTTTCCGAAGTGTGAGCTTCCGTGAATTTTAAGCTGTTTTGGGACGCGATTTTCCATAAAAAATGTAATTTTTGACATATGTAGTTGTTATTTATTGGATTTTATCTACCGTTTATTACTTCAGGGCTTACGATTATCGGATTTATTTTGTTTCAACATCTGGTAATGCTACAACGATTTATTGACTGAAGATGTACAGCACGAGTTCTAAAAAATATCGACGGTTCATCCTTAATTTGATTTAAATTTTATGCATATATTTTTATTTCTTTTAGTAATGGGTGTAAATTATCTCCTTATTTATTTCACTTTGCTGTTCTAGTCTTTTATGCTCTGGAATTCACACTTGCTTTTATTCGGCCCAACCAGTACGCGACAAGAAAGTTTTCTAAATGTTTGTTTTATTCGTTATTTACTTAGTTATTTATGTCTTCTCTATTATAACAAAATTTACTGTATTGCCTTATCGAGTTACTTATTTGTTTAATCCTGTTTCGTTCTTAAATCTGGGTTATTTCCAAATACTGATTGATTTTCTTTATATTATTCCAAAAATTAAAATTTAAATATATTATTATTACTTTATTTTTATGCTGGAAGTTCAACAAAACAAAAGGTCTTTTTTTTTACGTAAAAATCCAAATCGAATTCGTTTATTAGTTTAACTGTGGTTTATAAAATTCTTTCCTTAAATTCAACAAGACAAAATTACTTATGGACATCTTTAAAGTCTAATTTCAGAAAATCTAACAAAATTTTTTTTTTTAGTTAATTGATGTGTTGTTTATCAAAGTTCAGACAAAGGTTCTATTTTTATCAAATATGAATTAAACGTTCAGGAAAAAAAAATTAGTAAGGCATGGCTCATATACAAAAAACAATGATTGACTGATTGGTTTATATATTGATTTTTCTTTTGTTATTTTAGAGTCGAAAAGCTAAAAATTGCCTGTAATTATTTAAAGTAGGTTTTATAAAATTTAAATGAAAATTCTTTAATGATTTCGTCAAAACGTACGTGACAATGCTAGCAATGATTTGTGTATTTGTTTAAATTTGTTTTACTTTATTTAAATATCGAAAATGATTTTTTTTTACTGTTTTATCTCAAAAGCGCTTCCGGTCCCAGCTGTTCCGAGTCAGGGTGAATATCCTTCACCAAACAGAATGAATTCGTTGGGTTTTATTATTAATTATTATATGCATAAGCGGTATTTAAATAAATTGTTCTTTCTTATCATTTATTCTGATGTTGCGAAATTAAGGTAAACTATAGTATGTTATTTACATCTGGGTCTGTGAAAGATGCACTAGGCAGGGGAAGCTATCGTGTTTTATTAAACATCTGGTACGACTTCTTGAGTTGGGGGATCGCGATTAAGAACTGCGCTACTGCACGGGTTTTGTACTGATGCATTTCGGAAAGGTACTTGCAGGGTTGTAGCGTTCGCGTGAAAAAAGTTAGCACATTACCGGTATTGACAGTCATAACGATAAGATATTTTTGCAAAAATAAACGAAACAAAATAAGCGAAAGTATTTTCTTTAGTACTTCGTAATAAAATTCCAGTAAACAATTTTATTTATTCCTTTAGTCCAGTATGTAAAGTTTTCATATTCAACGAGAGTGCGAGCAATTAGTTATGGTATAACATGCAAATCACTGTTTGTGTGACATCTGGTGTCGTCTAACCACAAGGGCGCAATTCGGGTGCATCTTCGCACCAATTAGGGGTTCGTTAAAGCGAGAGAACCGTCTTGTCGCACTGTTTCTAAATTTGGGAACTTAAGATATTGAGAAAACCGTTTTAGTGTTCAGTGATTTTTGATACAAGCAAGATCGTGTCTGTTGTTGTGAAAATTAATCTAGCAAGCAAAAGCAGAAATAGGTAAGTAATAATTTTGTTTTCTATTGTGTTCTCAATGGTTCAAACGTATGTCTGTTAATTTACTTTAATTTTGTAATGAAATCTTTTCAACGATTACTTTTTTTTTTATAGGTGAACAACGACGAGTTTCTACCGATTTTCTACGTTATCTTCGGACAGAGGAGAGCTTTTCTTCGACGCCTAGACGCTTTGCGAGCTTGTCAATCAAATTCGCGTCGTTTCCACGTTAGAAATCGCGGGTTCGATTTGGGACGGACTTTCGACATCGCGCCCCGCAACCAGCAAAAGGCCCGTAGTTGAGGTACAACGAAGACTTCTGCCTACCTACGAAGCGGACTTTGTACCATCACCGCCGAATTTTTCGCGAGTTGGGATATTATCTGGTCAGTTCCTGGTGGTACTACTGACTCACACTGCGATCGTCGCCTATTCCGAACTAAATTGTCGGTGGAGTGATTATACATGATGGTGTTCTTATGGTGTATGTCTTATAATTTAAAATAAATTTGAAGTAATTGAAAATTTCTGGTGTTTATTTCATAAGCTTGCTGTGCTACTGGATGTAATTAAAAGAAAAGTTGTTCCATAATTTAAAAGTGCGAAAGTGAAAAAGATGAGGAAAAAATTTTAGTATCTTATAGACAAAACTTGGTAAGTAAGAAGTACTTAAACTCTGTGTGCACTCTAGTTGAATAAATTGCGTGAATTCTCGAATTTAATGTTTTTCTGGAATTATCATAATAAGTGTGCTCGATAGAAAATAAACTTCTTTGATAAATAAAGGCCGTTGTTTAGATAAAAAGTAAAATGCCTAATTTTATACTAAAAATTGCTCAAAATTAATTTTATTTACATTAACCTTACTAGATTTTTCTAAAATCTCTTTTATGCGGTTTATAACATCTATTTATTTAATTTTTCTGCTAATTTGTTCTTCTTATGAGAACGGTTTATTAAAATCATGCAAAATTATTTTCAATTTTCCGGCGCGATCGTTCGAAATAAGTTCGGCCGAAAAGGGTTGAAAATAGTCGCGCGACGCACGAGCTTACGCTGAGCTGAATTGGCTAAGTTGCCACGGCGGTTCGACAAGATGGCCGCGATAATTGTCGCTATGAAATTAACACTGAATTCATTTTGTTATTAGCCGTTATTTCGTAATAGTTAAATCTACGTTAATTCTACCGTAATTTCTAGGGTGAAATGCTTTGGATTTTTCTTATTTTTTTTTGTTAATTCATTATTACAACTTCCCTTTTTTGCAATTCAGCGAATGATCCTACCGACTGCGCCATTTTGTCGTGCCCAAATAGTTTTGACCGCGGCCGAGCTTTTGGACACTAACAAAATTATTTATTTGGGTGTAGGCCCATTTCCTTGGAAATGGAAGAGCTAAACTGCATGTAGGGGAAGAGGTAATAATTAAACATATATAACATTTTTATACGTATATTAAAAGAAAGCATAATAAGCATGTCAAAAGAATAATCGAGTAAATGTGTAAATAATCAACAGAAAAATAAAACATAAAATAAATTCACACACATAACACGAAAAAACAAAACAACATGCAAAACTATCTTCTAAAGCGCTACGCAGTTATATTCCACTAATAAAACTCTTAAAATCTATGAACATAACCCACATTTTTAATTAATAAACTTAATCCTAGAAAAATCAGCATGCAAAAAGACTAAAAATTAATTCGGTAAATCCTTAATTAAATGCAACACCTTCTAAACAATATTAATATTACGAGCATGATAAATAACCAAAAAAAATAAACTACTAACTACTAAATGGAATCATTGCTTAATTATTTAAATAAATTGCGATTGGGCATTTATATATTAATTAAATCATTAAAACAACTAAAATAATAATAAAACCAATAATTCAGTGGATTCGAAGAAATCTCCACTGATTATAAGAACAACTAAAATAACGGGTTAAAATCATGCACTTAAATCTACGACAGCTTATGAATACAAACATGTAAAAAGAGAGATAAATAAGTCTTCACATACATCGATTAGCTAAATATGCCGAGCACAACAATTGTTCACGAGAAAAATTGATGGTTACAGGACAGTTAGATACATGTAAAAATAAACAGTCATAATTTATACCTGCAGTTAAACATTGGGACATTAGTATCATAAATGCGCTAAAATACAATGAGACGATTAAAATAAAATATAATGTGAGGTTTCCAAATACTATAGCAAAATAATCAGAGAACGGAGTCATATTTAAACGGCAAAAATTCAATATAAAATAATCGACAGCAAGAAAATTAGATTAAAAGGTTTCAATTCGGGAACTTCCCAAAAACGCACATAAGATATTCATGTCGCAAGCAAAGAATTAAATCGGCAAATTTAAAGAGATATTGGAATAATTATCATAAAAGCAAACGGTAAAAATCAGAAAAATCCTCTCCAAAAACGCATATAAAATATTTATGTCGCAAGCAAAAGAGTTAAATCGGCAATTTACAGAAATTTGGAATAATTATCATAAAAGCGAACGGTAATTTATCGAAAAATCCTCCCCAACAATCAAGAACCGACGCAAGGCTAATAAACGTGCCACCTGCAAACGGGAACATATGGAAGCACTAAAGATTACTTTCTGTGCCGGCGCTAACTGTTCACACCCAACGTAACGAAGAAAACGCATAAATTAAACGCTACACATGTACGATTCGAATTCGAGAACACATGACGAAAAAACGGAAAGCAAGATAAATTAAGAATGACTAAAAGGTAGACTTACACAGCTGCAGCATTGAGAATTTTTCTATCTTCCTCTCGGGCTCAGCAAATTCTTCTAAGTTCGGATTTCTTCAAAATTCAGCAAAATTAATAAAAATCTCGACCAACGATTCTACAGGGCCTTCGGCCGCAACTGGAAACTCTACTAAACTGAATCTCTTTCCTGCTCGAAATTCAGCCTTATATAGCTTCGTTTTGGACAGAAATAGAACCGTGCTTTTGTGTGGTACTATATGCCCTTATATGGTCATGAAAATGTGAAGATGCGTCGACCAATCGGTAAGTCCGCTTCCTTATATGGTAAAAATATGGGAAGCTGATGAAATCTCAGTTCCGGGGATGAAGTGGGGATTATTCTAGCGAGGGCTAAGATGAGTGTGCGTGCACAGATGCACTGCTGGGTTGATGACGTAGTAAGTTTGAAGCGACGGCGTTCTTTGATGTTTTTTATGCGTCTGCGTTTCGTTTGCAGCTGTTTTGGTTTGGATACAATTTTTAGATGAGAGTAATTGCGATTGGCGATGTTTCTGGCACATTATTTTGTACAATTTATTTGCAATGTCTGGCAAGCGCAATGTTATTCGCAATTTGCGAATACGCGAGTTTTGTTCCTGCATTTGGGGATTGATAGTTGATTTTTGTTTATCTATTTGAATGGTACTATATGCCGATTAGAACATGCGTGTTAATTAATTAAGATTTGCAAATTTTCGCGTTATGTTTTGAGGGTTTGTTATTAGTCTTTTTAGTTACAATTTTCTCGTGAACGAATTTAGTGGCGGCTCGTCACAGATTTTACCTGCAAGATGAACAATGTTTGTTGTTCAAAGAAAAAGTGTGAAATTATTTTAAATTCTACTTACTACTAGTGCTTTGGTTCGCCATGGTTTACGCTACTAGACCGAGTTGCGTAATTATCACGACGTATTTATACGTATCTAAATAGGTACATATTACGATACAGTGTCCAATGTCTTATCATTATCACTTATCTATGTTACACAGCTAAAATAAGTGTGTCATGACTGAGAATTAAAAGTGATATGTGCTTATATCAGTACGTGGTGCCTATTTTATGAGCTCTGTAATATTTCAGGATGATTATGTAAAAAAATATCTCTAGGATATTCGACATAATTTTTGAACTTATTTTAATTGTAACAATGATTTGTTTTACTTATAAAAAAATGCAATTTAATATGTTCCCTTAATTAATAGGAGTATTTTTTTAATACATGTGTTATGTGGAAACTAAGATATATAGAAACGATTTTTATTTCATTCCGCCTATCAAATTTAGAGGTAATCATTACAATATGCCTACATATGTATATTTTTTTATTGTTTAAGCTCTATTCAAATTTATATATTATGCAATTTGTGTGAAAAATTGTAATAATACTTAATAAGCAAAAAAGTTCTTAAAAACTTATAATTTTCCTCCTAAAACCATTTGTTTCAGCTGCGACCTCTTAACTTTTCCCGTAACCGTAACAGGAACCAATTTAATAAACCTAACACCAGCTCTCAATCTCTGCCTTTCCGGCACTCGGTCTTCTACAAACTTCTCAAGTTCGTTTTCGCTAACTTCGGAATCATCATTAAGGACTACCAAACCCATAGGGTGATGACCATCATTGTGCGGTATGCCGATCACTACTGCTAATTTGACGGCAGGATGTTCAAGCAACACGTTTTCGAGAACAGTGGGTGCTATAAACCATCCTTGGTACTTGAAGGCTTCTTTTATCCTATCCACAATATAAAAACACAGGTCTGTATCGTAGTACACGATGTCGCCAGTTTTCAGCCAACCGTCTTTATCAAAAGTGTCTGAAGAGTCAACTTTGTAATATCCATTCATTGTGAATTTGGATTTGAGGAGGAGTTCGCCCCGTTGATTGGGTCCTAAGTGTTCGCCGGTTTCGGTGTCCACAACCCGCAATCGTGGTATGAAATTGGGGTATTGAAATATTTTGTTAGTAGTACATACATACCTTGTATGAAGTACCGGGCATAGGAAGACCCACAGACTCTATCTTGTCGGACCTTTTACTTAGTTCCCTGTGATGTTTGTCCATAGGTTTAAACATAACGACGGGTCCACAAACTTCGGTTTGTCCGTATCCACTATAAATATCAGTCTGTGGAAAGGTACTTCTTAATTTTAAAACGTATTCTTTGGAAATAGCACTTCCTATTATTATGATACTTATGATGCAGCTAACATCAACATCTATTCTCTTATTTACCAACATCTCTATTGCTTGAACAGGAGTCAGTAAGAGTACTGATGGCTTAAATCTTTGAAATAAATTCCAAATTTCTTTTCCATCGAAATCTTCACAAATTAAACGACAGTATCCTTCAAGAATCGAACTCAACAGCATCGCCCCAGCCGAAATCCAGTACTGGGAAGTATAAAGAAGAATAGTTGGAGGGAACGACATTCGCGGTAGTACCGAAGCAAACCACTCCTCATCCACGTTTTTCGAAACTTTGCTATTTAAGGAATGTCCCAGAAAACCGTAGTGGTTTAAACAGATACCTTTAGGCAAACCGGTAGTACCGCTACTAAAATAAATAAGTGCCGTTTCTTTCAAATCGTGTATTTCAACAGGTTCGAACTTATCTTCGTCTGCATGAGGCTTAAGAAACTCTGAAAACTCAGTATGTTTGGTACTTTTCCCCAAAACCACTAGTTCTGCATCTAGAGAAATCTCTTTCAGCACTTCGCCAATAGCCCGTACTGACTCGGAAGTTGCGAAAATAATTTTCGGACGTACCGTGTTAAGAAGATGATTCATTTCTTGTGGTGAGAAGGACGGGTCGATTGAGGCCATTTTAGCACCAAGGAATTGTGTGGCAATGTATGGTACTCCAACGTTAAGGTTATTCTTAGCGCAAAGGGTGATGATATGGTCACGGGTTATACCTTTGTCTCTCATATGAAGAACAGTTCGGATAGAACGTTGCAGAAGTTGACCAAAGGTGTCTTGTTGGCCGGTTTTGGCGTCAATCTATTAAAAAATGGTGTATTTAGTTGATAATAGTTGGTAGATGGGTACCTGTGCTATGCTCTCTTGGTTTAGCCTTAGGTTGGTGAACATAGCAGCTCCCAAACTTTGAGTGGGTTCTATTGGTGCATCTGCAGTAGTGATTATATAGTCATTCGAAATGGTGATGTCTTCTGAAATAGATTGTCACGTGTTAAAATGAACACAGCATAACTGACTGATGGTTTCTGCTTTTGATTTTTTTGTGTAAAGAAATTTCAATATGTGGAGTGCGTATCAGATGTGGATTTTCTGTTTAAACTCACCATATTTATTTAGGTTCATTTTTGAAAATTTAAGGACGCTATCACAAGCCACGTTCGTAGGTAGGTAGCTTAGCCTTGTTTTTTTTTATCAACAATAAATAGTTTGCATGTAGGGCATCTCTAGTTTTATTGTTTAATCACTGTTAATCTCCACTATCACTTTGTTCTTATCACAAACAATCACGCGATAAGTCCGAAGTTGATGTGTTTGTAAACGGAGTATTTTTGGGCAATTCATTGTTGTTATTTTTTGTTTACAGTAGTATTTAATTTTATTGCTTACTGGTAATGCTTCATTTACGTTCAATAGATGAACTCTGATTTTGTTTTATTGTTATATTATGAATTTATTACGAGATAAACGAGCTCTGCGAGCTATGTGGGTACAAAAAATTACACACGATGACTAAGTGGTTTCAATGCGGATAAATATTGCCAGCATCATTTTCATGATAACATACGCAGCTAAGGATCGAGTTGATTTTATTTAAATTTAATTTGAAAAATTAATTATTCATTTCACTGACATCTTTCTACTGGAATAAATATCAACAGGAAAAACCAGCACATCAATATTTTATTATAACTAGAGTATCAAAAAATATACAGCTTCTTCTAAAATTTGCATGGTATTTTTTTATAACAATGAAGAGGAATTTTAAATTCAGGTATATTAAAAATACAAGCGTTACGTAATGCACAATGATTTCAATTTCAAACCTACAATTACAAATATCCGGCTCCGCCATCAAAACACCAAACAGATTAAAATTTAAACCTCAACAACTGAAACAACAATTATAGCTTTGTAGTTTCCCGTAGGATATTGTTCCTAATTTCCTTCCTCATCAGCTTCCCACTCGGGGTTTTCTGCAACTCATCAACAAAAATCACCCCTCCTCTCAGCCTCTCGTAATCCGAAACCCTCTTCTCCACAAACTCTTCAATTTCTTCCTCCCGCACACAACCCTTTTCCTTCAAAATAACACAAGCCGTCGGCACTTCTCCCTCTTCTTCGCTCTTCGGTGTCCCAAAAACCACAGCTTCCTTAATCCCAGGATGTTCAAGGAGTACCGCCTCTATCGACGATGGTACCACATGCCAAGACAAATACTTAAACATCTCTTTCAGTCTTTCAATAACATACAAACACCCGTCGGAGTCATAGTATCCTATATCGCCAGTTTTCAGAAAACCATCACTGTCAAAAGCTGCGGTACTGGCAGCTTTGTAGTACCCTTCCATCGTGGTACACGATTTCACACAAACCTCGCCTTTTTGATTAGCTCCGAGTGTTTGATTGGTGGATACATCAACAATCTTGATGGTCATACCGGGGGCTGCCTTGCCGCAAGAACCGAGTTTGGTACGCATGAGTACTTGCTCCGTGATTGGGTTAAATGTACTTACGATGCCAGCTTCCGTACAGCCGTAGACGAAGAGTATGTCGGAGTGGTTGAAAACGGTAGATATGCGTTCTAACTGGGTGGCACTGATCGGAGTACCTCCGGTTGTGATGTGTTTGAGAGAGGAGGTGTCGTAGGAATGACGACCGTCAAAGTTTGTGAGTTTGTAAGTGAGAATTGGGGCTAAGAATAACATGGTTACCTAGAAATGAAGAATTACTACCATATTCTGCAGTGTGTGAAGTTGGTACTTTGTATTTATCTATTATTGTGAAAGTTTTTTCAGCGTCCATCGGACCGCAGAAGATGCGGTGACCTCCGACTATGAACGAAGTGGTGAGAATGATCATTGCAGACACCCAATAAAACGATGTGAAGGACAAAATGACGTCACAGTTTATACCAGATTGACTTAAATTATGTTATTATTAAATCCACATGTTGGATTAATGATTATTAATAATACTTACATGAAAGAGTATCCCACATTCAAGAAGCTATGGTGGCTGTGACAGATCGCCTTTGGAAGACCGGTGGTACCACTACTGAAAAAAATAACCGCAATGTCATGAATGTCCACGCTAGTAGGTTTGAACTTATTTTCATTTTCTTGCGGTTTAACGAATTCCGAAAAAGTCGAGTACTTTGAAGATTTTCCAAAAACAACAATCTCAGCTTTCAAATTTGCAAAAGCCAGACTTTCTTCAATTAACCCCAGCGATTCTTCTTCCACGAAAATTATCTTCGGTGATACTAAAGACAACAAGTGTGTGGTTTGTCGTACAGACAACGAAGGATCTAAATTTGCTAATTTAGCACCTAAGAAAAATGAAGCCACGATTGGTACGACATTATCAAGAGTGAGTTTAGTACACAGTACTACGACATCCTCTGAAATGACACCTCTGTTCTGCAGCGCGAGGGCTGCTCTAACACTTCTTTGTTTAACATCAGAATACGTTTCTTTTTTATTCAATCTGGTGTCGATCTAGAAAAAATTGTTATTGTTTAAAGGCGAAAAAAAAAAGGTTTTACCTGGCATATTCTATCGCTAAAGCGTTCTGCCTGATCGAAGAAAAATTGTCCCATGCTAGAAGTAACATGGTGCTTTAGGGCTGAGCCTTCTAGAATGTCGTCTGTCATTCTGACTTTACTTTGTATTAGCTTGAAGATGAATGTTTATTTTACTGGTACTACAGTGAAAAAAAAGTTGCGTGTGAGCGTAATTAGCAGGTGGTACTTTGGTTGCATGTTATTTTGTAGAGTACAAAAGAACTTTGGAAAGACCGTAATTAAGTAATTACGAATAATTTGGCTTTTAGTTATAGCGTGACTATATTTTGAATGACCTTGTTTGGTTTGAGCAAATGCACCAATCTCGAATAGAGTAGTTTGTATGTACCCTTTAATCACGAAAGATTTAGTTTGTGGTTTATTACACACAATTAAGATAAAAATTGTTGAAGGGATGGAGACCGTTTGTGTTTTATATCACCTATATTTATAAATCTATAAAAATGAGAAAAACTATTCTTTATTTATTTCTAATCAGTTTTATATGTTTTGAATTTACTTATTGGGGGAGTTTATTACAGACTTGCGCACTTCTTTTCTCATCGCTTTTCCGCTCGGCGTTTTGGGGATTTCCTTTACAAAGTACACTCCTCCCCTCAATTTTTCCCTATCGGAAACCCTATTCGCAACAAATTCTTCAATTTCTTTTTCAGTAACACAGAAACCTTCATTAACAACAATACAAGCTGCAGGGAGTTCTCCTTCTTCTTCGTTTTTGGGAAAACCAAAAACAACAGCTTCCTTAACACCAGGATGCTCAAAAAGTATTGACTCTATAGCTGTCGGTACTATATGCCAAGACAAATACTTAAACATCTCTTTCAACCTTTCAACGATGTATACGCAACCATCTTCATCGAAATATCCCACGTCTCCCGTTTTCAGAAAACCTTCACCGTCGAAGACTTCGGTACTATCGGCTCTGTAATAACCTTTCATAATAGCAGAGGATTTCACTCGTATCTCGCCATTTTGATAACGACTCATGATTTTGTTAGTGTCGGGGTCAACTATCTGTAATTGCAAATTTAGTCTTGATTTAGAAAAAAATCAAAAGTACCTTAAGCGTAATTCCGGTAATAACTTTACCAGAAGATTGATTTTTCACACGAATGAGCTTCTTGTCGGATTTAGTATCAAACATTGAGATTACGCAAACTTCTGTTTGCCCATAGCAACCAATAATATCGACTCCGGGGAAAATAGTGCTCAGTTTAATAAACTGAGTGGTACTCAAAGCAGTACCAGCCGTCATAATAGTACGAAGCGAGGAAGTATCGTAGGACTGATAATTGTCAAAGTTTGTAAGTTGATAAGATAGTATTGGTGCTACAAACATGTAAGTTACTTTGTATTTTTCGATGATGTTGAAGGTTCTTTCAGCTTCTACTTTATTTCCGCAAATGATTCTATGTCCACCGCTTATAAATATGGAAGTAAGGAAAATCATTGCCGTTATCCAGTAGAAAGAACTGAAAGAAAGAACTGCGTCCAGGTGTTCGGTGGAATTGCTGAAATAGAAAACATTAGAACGAGAATACTCTTTTTTGCGACTTACTCAAAAGAGAAGGCAAAATGTAGAACACTGCGATTGCTATGGCAGATAGCTTTGGGAAGGCCGGTAGTACCACTACTAAAATACATAACTGTGGTCTCTTCTAAATCAACAACGACGGGTTTAAACTGGTCTTCATTTTCCTGAGGTTTTACAAAATCGGTGAAAGTACTATAGTTTGGCGATTCTCCAAAGACTACTATTTCTGCTTTCAAACTGGCATTCTCTACACTCTTTTCGATTAAGCCAACAGCAGACTCTTCAACAAAAATCATCTTTGGGGATACAAGAGACAGCAGATGTGTAACTTGTCTAACGGACAAAGTAATATCCAAATTAGCAATTTTAGCTCCTAGATAAAAAGTAGCCAATATTGGTATAGCAGTATCTATGGTACTTGAAGAGCACGTAACTACCACATCTTCAAAAGTAATACCTCTCTTTTGCATTTCTAAAGCAACTCTGGTACTCCTTTTTCTCACGGAGGAATAAGTTTCATGTTGATCTCTAAGTACATCGATCTGTATTGTATTACAAAGAAAGTTCACAAAAAATATTAAGTACCTGGCAAATACGATTTTCGTACTTTTTAGTAGCTTCGAAAAAAAACTGCCCCAAGGTGGTACATGGAACGTAATCTAGAATAGGACCTTTCAAGATGTTGTCGCTCATTGTGCTTACACTCAACTGATAAAACTAGTGCTACTTTGTCTTCTTCTATTTTCGTTCACTGTTTGGCATTGAATTTTTATCTTAAGTAATCGCGTCATGTACAGTAGTTAAATAATAGCTAACAGAGATAAATGGCACTTAAGCTAAGATTTATTTAAATTGCTTTCTTGCAACATGCACAACAGGGGAAAAGTGGTACCAGATGGAGTGTACTTTGAAAGATGTAATAAAATTATCAGTTATTTTTCAGTGCTTAATGACAATTTTGTATAAAAATGAAGCCAGACCGTTTCATTACAATATTTTTAGCTATTGTTCTCAATTTCATTTAACTCTATATTCTAGGACTACTAGGAGAGCCCCTTGAGAACACAATACTTTTTTAAAGATTCTTCCCTGTTTTTAAAGTATATTAAAAAAGTTAAAATTTCAAAACATTTCCGCTTGTTTTTAAGTTTGTAGGTACTAGTAGGGCCCCTTCAATACACAACAATTTTTTAAGGATTTTACCTTGATTTAAAAGGTATATTTAAAAAACCAAATATTTCAAGGATATAAAAAGTAACATTTTTAACAATTTTACCCTGTTTTTAAGGCATCTTTTTTGAAAAACTTCAAATTTTAAGTATCCTGCCCTATTTTTAAGAAATATAAAATTCGATTTCGCCCAAAAAAAATTCACCTAAAATTTATAGATCCACCTTGTTTTTAAAGTACATATATCAAAAAAGTTAAAATTCTAAACACATCTTGTTTACAACGAGAGTACCTATCTAATCAAAATGTGTGATCTGAAAAATCATAATACAAGTTGATAATAGACTTATATTAATTACAGTTGCTATTAATAAGTGTTTAATTGTTGTTTTAAATTCTGATTAAGGATCAAAAGACTTGTTTTTAACTTATTTATTATCATAAATAATATAACATAATAATCATTTTATTTTTAAAAACATCCATTTTCAGATAACTGAACTAAATGAAGTACAATTTTGTCGTTACGATTTATTTATTTCCAAACTCTGAATTAAATCATCTCGAATTTTCTTTCGCATCACTTTTCCAGTCGGCGTTCGAGGGATTGATTTCACAAAATAAACTCCACCTCTGAGCTTTTCTTTATCTGAGACTTTTCCGGCTACAAACTCTTCAATTTCTTTCTCGGTAACTCGACAACCGTCTTCTAAAACAACGCTAGCAGTCGGTACTTCTCCTTCTTCTTCATTTTTTGGTAAACCGAAAACTATAGCTTCTTTAACTCCCGGATGTTCAAACAAAACATTTTCAATGGCGGTTGGTACTATATGCCACGACAAGTACTTGAACATCTCTTTGAGTCTGTCCACAACATACAGACATTCGTCTTCGTCGTAGTATCCTATATCTCCAGTTTTCAAAAAACCTTCTTCGTCAAAATCTTGCGAACTGTCTGCCCGATAGTACTCTTTCATCATCGTCGAAGACTTGAGGCGGATTTCGCCCTTTTGATTCGTACCTAGTATTTCATTAGTTTCCACGTCTACAATCTGACACTTCTTTTAATTTTTACAGTGACAATATTGGGATACTTACTTTGAGGGTGCATCCGAAAGTGACTTTTCCACAACAACCAATTTTCCGAGTTATGAGCTCTTTGTCTGTTGTGGGATCAAATAAAGTGAGTAAACCGGTTTCGGTTAAACCGTAAGCGAAAATAACATCGGAATGCTCAAAAACGGTGTGTACTTTACGCAGTTGCGTGGCACTTATAGCGGTACCACCGCACAAAACCGTGTAGAGCGAAGATGTGTCATAATTTTTGTAATCGGGGAAATTTGTGGCGCCGTAGGTTAAAACAGGGGCCAAAAATATAAAAGTTATCTAAAAAAAAATCTTCAAAGAGACAAACAGAACAATACGGTACCTACCTTGTATTTTTCAATGTTGTGGAAAAGTTGTTTAGGTTTTACAGTACTACCGCAAAGGATTCGCCGGCCACCATGTATGAAAGAAGTAACCAGAAAAATCATTGCCGAAACCCAGTAGAAAGAAGAAAAGGAGAGAATAGTGTCGAATTTACTTCCTGATTTACTAAATTATATATTAATCACTAATCAATCAAAATGATTAAAATTTTAGTGCACTTACTAAAAGTTGTATGACGCTGTTAAAAAGCTACGGTGACTATGACAGATAGCTTTTGGAAGACCTGTGCTACCACTACTGAAGATCAAAATACAGGTTTCTTCAACATCTGCAGATTTAGGACGAAATTCATGTTCGTTAGTTTGTGGTTGATTCAACGACGAAAATGTTTTATATTTCTCAGACTCCCCAAAAACTACGACTTCTGTTTCAAGTTTTGCCTCTAATAAACTTTTTTCAATTAAATTGACAGACGCTTCTTCCACGAAAATTATTTTTGGAGAAACCAAAGATAGCAAGTGAGATGTCTGCCTCACTGACAAACTTGGATCTAAATTGGCTACTATAGCTCTGATATAAAAAGACGCTACCAGTGGTACCGGTGTATCTAGAGTTATGGTACTACAGATTACCACCACATCTTGAGGTACCACTCCGAGTTTCGTCATCGCAAGAGCTACTCTGATACTTCTTTGATTGAATCCAAAGTAGGTTTCGTGTTGATTGGTGATGGCGTCAATCTAAAAATCCGAATTTGAAAAGTAGTACCGTTATGGGTACTTACGTACATGGCATATTCGATTTTCAAATTGTTTTGCCGTTTGAAAGCAAAATTCACCCATGGTGGAAAGGGGGATGGAACTTAGGTTAGGCCGAGTTAAAATTTTTCCAGGCATTTTGTGACTGGGTCGAAAGTGGACCGTTCTTAAATTAATTGTGTATAACACTGATAAAAGAAATGTTGCTTATCTGTCAATATTTACTCTCTTAAGTACAGTCTTAGAAAAAACCTTGGACGTTTGAAACTCGTTATGATTTATTCTTTAAATTTAATGATAAGTGAGCCAGTAAATACAGCCATCTTTTTTTTTAATATTGAATATCTATTACTGTATATCTTGCAAAGATTTCTCCGAGACATTGGATCAGTTTTAGTTTTTTCAACTTTTTTTTTATAAAAAAGGAATCCACAGTGCTAATCGATCAAATATTTTTTGTGCGTTGTAAAGTTATTTACGCTTCTCAATCACAACGAATTGAGTACGCATATTAGAGGGTATTCTTCAATGAAGATTAATTTATTATTTTTTTCTAAAGGTAAACATTTTAATTGTTATAACTATATAATAATTATATTTAATATGTGACGCAATGTGACGGTCCACCCTTGAAGGGAAACCGCAAAAAAACCGCAATAAGAAACTTCAGAACATAATTTTCTAACTCAAAGACTAAATTCGCATATTCGCAAAAAATAAGCAAATTGCGCATGTCCAATCGCGTATGTATTACCCAACCACCAGATAATTGCAAACCTATATTCGCACACCATTGAGAAGTACTCACTCAGTCAACCCTAGCTAAATACCACACCCAAGCAAAAGTGCCAAGATGGCGACAGCATGTGACGTTAACATGATAACAAGACAAAGAAGAATCCACAACGTTGGCACGTGATTCTAACGACATTCAATTAAAAGCACAGAGGAACCAACACCAAATAAATCACATCAAATTAACTACCAAAGGCGTTACACAATAACGCAACGCAAGATAAAAGAAGCATAAAACAAACCAAATCTCACGCATTACCATCAATCTATTTTGCGACTTATCAGTCTGACGAAATTCTCGGAACAACGAAACTAAGACTTATAAAACCTCTAAATAAAGCCCAAAAGGATTGCATTCTTATCAACTGACCCAAATACGAATACCACGATGCAACACGTGCACTCATAAAGATGCCACCAAAGACATAATTAATGAGAACAACGCAGTATAAAAGGGCGCAAAATCGAGAGGAAATCGAAGAAGTCGAAGAAGTCGAATCCAGTGTGCCACGAAGACGAGAAGTACCTACAACGATCGATACCCAAGTAGAGCCGTGCTGAAGCCTTGTCCAGCTGGTAGTTCCTTGCCCGAAATTGCGAAGGAAGACTTAGAAAAGTTCCATGGTTTTTTGTAAGTGAAAGAATCTAAATTTAAACCGTCATGCATGTGTTATCTTGCTTCTGTGCCTTCTTCGATAATCGACTGATGTGTGATTAACCTGGACCTCCGTCATTATACGAAAAATTTAACTTGTTAAATTGGGGAATGGTCCATTACTGTCATCGAAAGGGCGAACGTTTATCAACTCAGAACTGAGGAATTATCTGAGAGATGGGTTACTAGTCTGTCGCTCAAATGCAAACGCCATTAACAAAATGATGAAGATAACGAAAGCGGTCACTGCTCTCTGCGGTCCCTGTTTTAATGTGAATCTCGGAATTTTGACGAATCTTGGGGGGATTTCCGGATAACCCGTGTACCTTAATAAAAGCTTTAAGACTTCCCGATTAATCGCGCATTTATGAAAATATGTAGTATTGTCATTTGTTATTTTTGCTCTAAGGTCCGGAAACTTCCTTCCATGATTTTTGAACAGTTTCTTTTATTCTTTTTAATTTGTTTATGGAAATGCTAATCATTCCAAATTTCATTACTGCGACTTAGGGTAATAGGGAATGATCCTTGTGAAAGGTATCATTTGCAAATTGGACCTCATACGTCCATATCAATTTAACGTCATACTTGTAATATTTACTGCCAATTAATTTAAGTGTTATGCTAATATCTTATTAATCAGGGATAGGGAAACGATATTTAAAGGATATTTCAAGTAACGTTTTCGTTTAATTTAACTTTAAGGAGACATTGATATTTGGCCCTTTGTAGTAACAGTTGATTGTCATGTATTTAAATAATTGAAGTGAATAGTAACTCTTTTAGTTTTGTTTTATCAAGTAGGTAGGGATTATTTAGCGGACGCGTCAAAATACGATTTTTGGATTCGTAGCCTTAAGAATGTATTTATATTTAATCTTTGTCTGGGACTTACAATTTTTACCATTAATTCTGTTTGAATTTAGATTTAATATACTTGTTAAATGAAGACTACATTTTACTTATTACCTCTCCCTGATTGCAATTTAGCTATCCATTTCCAAGGAAATGGGCCTACACCCAAATAAATAATTTTGTTAGTGTCCATGCTTGGCCACCGATAATAACACGGATGGACACGACAGCAAACAATTTTCTCCTTATATTTTCTCTTCCTGATTTTTGTATCGTTTCCTTTTTGTTTCTTATATTAACTGACGTCGTACAAAATTTATCGTTCGGCAAGCATCTGGTCCCTCTGATTTGTTGTTCAACAGTGATAAACTACAAGTAGAAAAATAGATAGTAATAAATGTACAGGTTATTTTTTTTATATTTAACTAATGCGTAATAAAAAATACGCAAACCAAAGTGTCTCTCTTTTAGTTAAACAATGTAATGCATTTCGCCATTAGAATGTGCCTAATTAACTTTTCCATTCATAAAGTTTGTTTTTAAGTATAAAGTTTGACGTATTTGAGTTGAGATAAATGGTAGGGGCTAGTGAGAGATAAAATTTTATACATAAATTAAAACAAAAGCGTTATCTGTTTTGTAAATACATACTTATATATCAAAAATTCTAAAAATATCTGTAATAATATGACACGTTCGCAAATAAAATCATAATACTGAAATTTCTGAGAAATGATCAACTCAAAAATTATTTTGAATGATATCCACATTCACTTTCCTAATTTTTCTGCAAAATAAACTTTTGTACAACAACTAGCGATCAGAAAAATAGCAAGCAGTTGGTAACGACGCTGGTGCACTATAAATAACTATATTTATTTGGACAATTGTGTCCTTCAATTAGCAACAAATTAAAGCTGGGCTATCATAAACCGGTTTTTCATCGCATACTAACTGAGATGCTCTTATCTTTAAAAGTTACACAACATCTTGTTAACCTTATTCATGCAAGAGTTCCAAGTATTAAACAAAAAAAATCAATAAACAAATGGAATCATATATAAATACGGAATAGAAAAAATATCGTATTGTATGTTTCATCGTGTCAACATGAAGATAACTTGGTGTGTTTTGGTTTTAAGTGTCCTCATTTTTACCACTTTTGCTGGTAGGGCAAGCTTTATTATAAAAATACATTTAATAAGTGTTTTAAAATTACTATTATTTTAAATACAGATGAAAAATGTGGCGACAATGAAGTTCACACTACATGTGGTACTCACTGCCCTCCCACTTGCGAGCACAGAGGACCCCAAATATGTATAGCTTCTTGCAAAATAGGTTGCCAGTGTAAAGATAATTACCTCCGGAACTCACAAGGAAAGTGTGTTAAAAAAGAAGATTGCTGAAACTGTCGATTTATGCTCAGTCGTTAATTTTGATGGAAATTTTGCAGGCAAATTTGTTAGGTACAACTTGTAAGCACTTTGGCTGTAAGTATAAATAAAATAGCAGCATCTTATTAATTAGTATTATTTTTTGGAGTTTTAACTCCCATCTTTTCGTATTATAGAACACGTATACGACGCGCGCCGGAATAGGATGTCGAGTTCGACACCGACACCGACACCAGTCTGAACAAATGTAATCATGATGCGCTGGATCTTCGGGACTCGGTGGCGGGTGATAATCAGTGAAATTAATCGTCACTTATTCCATAAATACAATTAACGAAAACGTAATTAGTAAAACGGCTAAGTAAATGAGAACGGGAATTAACAGCAGAGTGCAACGAAGCAACGTTTGTACAACAAAACTTTGCAAGTTATCATTGAAACTACTAAACTCATTGCTCTAAGTTTAACACATGCTTATCATCAGCCTGGTAGATTGCTAACTAAAATTTGTCTATCCATCCCCACCAAAATTTTGATGGCGTTACCTCAAAATATACTAGGAAAATCGTATTTAAAATATGGAAAATAAGTGCGTAGACATCATATTCTATCCGGAGTCAAGACTTGGGTGTAAGGTATGTAGAAGTAAATCTCTACATAAGTATGTAGAGATTTACTTCTACATACCTTACACCCAAGTCTTTCAAGTTTCATTGGTCATCCAACCAAGCAAAGTTGCTTGGTTGGATGACCAATGAAACTTAAATTGTCCGTTCGCCTGTACGAAGGTGTCACCTCACCAGACGCTAAGGGGGGCAAACTGGATACGGATTATGTATGTACGAGGTAGGAATATGCATGTAATGTGGAAAATAATATGCATTTATACGTATACGGGCCGGTTTATAGAACGCGAATTAAATATAAATAATCCTCCATTAATTTAACAGAGGATTAAAATCTATGTAGAATATATGAGCCCGTGATTGGTTGCTTAGCAACGGACCTCAATTAAAAGTTAATCGCGAATTAACTTTAATTCACATTCTACATACATATAAACCGGGTCTACTACGAGTAGTTTATTAATCTACTCACATTGCACACTTACTGGGAAAAATTGAAATACAGGAACAGGAGAAAAGAGCTATTATAAAATACACGTTTTTTTTTTTTCAAACAATAAACTATAACACTGCTTACGTTCAATATTTTGTCACTTGTAATTTTTCAAGTTTACAACAAAATCTCGAATTTGTCGCCGCTCGATTTTCCCGGTGGGGGTTTGAGGCAGTGTTTTCACAAAAGTAACTCCTCCCCTCAACCTCTTCCTATCGGCAACCCTTTCTCTTAAAAATTTGTCAATCTCTTGTTCTCCAATGGTACCACCCTGTTTCAACACCAAACAAGCAGCTGGAACCTCACCATCTTCATCGTGCGGAAGTCCAAAAACCACAGCTTCTTTAACAACTGAATGTTCCAGCAACACTGCTTCGGTTGAAGACGGAATTATATGCCACGATTGATACTTAAACATTTCTTTGATTCTTTCAACTATGTATATGTAGTCTTCTTCGTCGTAGTACCCGTAGAGGGATTTTCTTTAAGGTACCCTTTCATGAGAGAGCGAGAAAAGACACATATTTCTCCTTTTTTGTTTGGAGGGAGCATTTCTCCAGTGGCAGGATCAACTACCTAGAAAAGAAGAAATATTGATGGATGTGTCTACATTCAAGTTTGATAAAGTCGTACCTTTAGTTTAGTATTTGGGCTAAGTTTTCCACAGGACGCAATTTTTTTGTTAACCGTTTCTTGATCGACGTCTGGTCCAAACCCTGAAATCAGTCCTATTTCGGTCATACCGTACAACTGGCAGCTTATTGCACTCGGAAACGTTTGACTCAGTTTCTCAATCTGAACTGCTGATATAGGGGTACCACCAACAGTAATTACTTTGAGAGAAGAAGTGTCATATTTTTGCGAATTTTCGACGCGAGTAAGTTTGTAGGTTAAAGAAGGAGCCATAAACATACTCTTGACCTGAAATGAAGAATCACTACATATTCTATTAACAACACTTTATGTAACAGTAAATTAACATTAAAAGACGACAGACAGTACCTCAGCACGTTGTTAGCTAGCCGTTCAACTTACTTTATGCTTTATACTTCTGAATAATTTTGAAAATGTCTTCGCCACTTGCATTCTGAATTTCTGACAAAACACTCTGTAATTACCAAAATTACAACATCCAAGGAAGATCATCATCGCTGTCATCCAGTAGAATGTGGTAAAGTGTAAAACGTTATCAACCCAAACAATTTGACTAGAACACAAACAAATATAACAGCCAATTAGAGAAAAAAGTGTAGTCACCATGTTTGTGCGACAATCTCCATATAGCCTCTATTCGAGTGACAAATTGGTTTAGGCAGCCCTGTAGTACCGCTGCTGAAAAACATCAAGGCTATCTCTTCGGGGTCAAGATCGACTGGCTCAAACTCGTCTTCGTTTTCTTGTTCTTTAATAAAATCTGAAAAGAGGGAGTACCTTTGCGAAATACCAAAAACGATGATTTCTGTTTGAAAATCGTTATTCAAAATATACTCCTCGATTAATTTGATGGACGATTCTTGGACGAAAATCACTCATTGTTCCACTAAACTTAACAAATGTTTAATGTGCCTTATAGAAAGTGAAGGATCCAAGTTTGAGACTTTAGCACCAAGGAAGGTATCTGCTATTATTGGAATAACAGCATCAAGTGTATTTTCGGAACACACTACAATTACATCTTTGGATGTCACTCCTCTTTTCTGGAGTTCGATGGCTAATCGAGTACCTCGTATTTTCAGGCTACCGTACGTTTCACATTTGTCGGTGGTACCATCAATCTATTTTTTTTTCTGGTAAAATTTTCAGATTGTAACAAAATGAAGCTTGTTCTTACCTGGCAAAGGTTATTGTAGTATTTTGTACAGCGGTTGAAAATAAAACGACCTAGTGTTTTTTCCTCAGTGAGGTACTTTTGTTTAGCTCCCTGCAAAATTCGCGCACTCATGTTATTGTAGTTAGACGTTATGTTGCTACAAGCAACTAGAAACAAGATAAGACACCTATTAGTGAGATTTAGACAATTATTGCAATTCAGTGGCCTTGATATTAATGGCAATTTCTGTTTAGGTTTACCATCAAAATAAAAATTTTGTGCTGATAAGAAAAACTTGAGATTTTCAAAGATTGTAGCTTACAATATGGCGTTTCGTTAAAGTGTTTGACATTACACAACCACATCTATTAATAGGTGACTGCCTAATTTGTAGTGGTAGGTATTTAGTTTGCTAGACCAGTCGTGCTATTTTTTTCGGTATCTCAGTGATTTTGAAGAAGATCGTACTTCTGAAATTCTGAGAAACTTAACTCAAAACTACTAAAACATATGCATTTAATAACTGAAGTATCTTGACACTTAATTAACAGGTTTTAAAGAAAGATCGGTACCTAGTACCTTTGATGTACTTATATGCTTTTCACTTTATCAGGTAATCAATAAGTGTCACTTGTATTTAAAGTAGAACTCACGTAATGAAAGCATGAAGTGTAGTATTAATTTTAATAAAACTGTAAAAATTGCATGACTGCGTGACACTGGAATATAATTGATACATTATTAAGCATCACACAATGTTTTATGATCTATTGTTATTAGTCCAAGGTCATAATTTATTCAACAAATCAGTTAAAATAGTTTTAATTCCTGTTTGAACAATTTTACCGGTTGATGTTCAGGGAATGTTCATAAAAAAATCTCCTCTCAGTATTTCTCTGTCTAACACCATCTCGTTTAAAAAATTGTCAATTTCTTTCTCATAGACGGCAGTACCCTCCTTTACCACGATAACTGCAGCCGATGTTGTTCCCTTTTCGCTGTAAAGAACGCCCACAACCACACTTTATCCAATAGGAAGGTGTTCTCTTAGTGCCTCTTCTGTTTAATGTAGTACAATGTGCAACGATTGATGCTTGAACATTTCTTTAATCCATCCGGCAATAAACGTACAACAAGTCTCAAAATCACACAACTGTAACAGCTTTTTCTAAAAAAAAAGTCGTATCTTTACATTTCAATAATAAGCGCTCCTCATGAAGGCTATAATTACGTGGGGCATTGTGACAAGTTTTCGTACTATACTAAATATTTGATTTGTGATTTGGAAAATAATAAGGAATGGATGTGACAAATTGCTTTAGGAAGTCATCAGAAAAACATGGCCACTTCATCTGTATTGCTATGTAATGGTCTACATTCTTTTTCACCTACTCGAGGTTTTATCAGTTCCGCAAAACGGGAATGCTTATTCGAATTTCGGAAAACTATAACTTCACTGTTGAAAAGTACTGTCATCAAGACTTTCCTTCACTGAATTTACTGCATTTTCTTCAACAAAAATTGTTTTTGGGATGATTAAATTTAACAATGCTTTGATGTCTCATAAACAGTAAACATTCCAGGTTTAATACGGTAGTACCAAGATAAAAGTGCAGCTATAATCGGAATGATGGTATCAAGTACACTTGAACAACATAAAGCTATAACGTCTTTCTTTGAAATTACACTCTTTTGCATTTCCAGTGCTAATCTAGTACTTCATAATCATAAGTTAACACTAAGTAGAATATGTTTCGGAAGTGTCTATCGCAAAGAAGTCTATTAATTCTGGAATCTAAATCCCAGAAAATCCTTATGTGACAGATGCAACTATGTATAATTATAGCCCCTAGAAATACATAGTATTTTTAGTAATTTCTATATGTATAATGTTTTTGAGCATTTTCTAGAAAACAAATGATCTAAGCTGTGTTTTTTTTTCCGTAGGATATTCAAATTTTTTTCAATATGTGCTGGTTACTGGTTCTCTCTAAGCAGAGACAACTAATTCAATGTTATCAACAACAAGTTTAAACCTGTTTGCTTTGTACTCTCTAATTGTGATGTTTTCAGTTCTACCAAATTTTCTCAGAAGTACCTATTTAAAGCAAAACAATAAACTCACGAATACACATCATTTTATTTTCAAAGAGGACATTTTTTAGAATTGATAATAGAATCCCTAACTTTTTTTCTAACCACCTTTCCAGTTGGCGTTTTCGGCAACGTTTTCACAAAAGTAATACCACCCCTCAATCTCTCCCTATCAGCAATCCGCTCTTTCAAAAACGAGTCAATTTCTTCCTCACTAAGTGAATACCCGTCTTTCAGTACCACACAAGCAGCCGGTACTTCTCCATCTTCACCACCTGGAAGCCCAAACACAGCCGCTTCTTTAACCCCTTTGTGCTCCAGCAGTACCGCTTCAATGGCTGAAGGTACTATGTGCCACGACTGGTACTTAAACATTTCTTTAATTCTTTCAACGACGTACAAGTAACCGTCTTCATCATAGTAACCAACGTCCCCGGTTTTCAAAAAACCGTCTTTATCAAAAACTTCAGAAGAATCAAGTTTGTAGTACCCTTGCATTAACGAGGGGGAGAAGATGCAGATTTCACCCTTTTGGTTGGGCCCTAAGAGTTGTTCGGTGTCTATATCGACTATCTAGAAACAAATATTAATAATAATGGTGAAATGGTGTTTTTGATGGATGAGTAGTACTTACTTTTAGTTTTAGACCTGCGGCCGGTGTTCCGCACGAAGTTAATTTTTGGGTGCTGTATTTTGGGTCATTTTTCGAATTCATTGCGGCCACTACTCCTACTTCGCTCATTCCATATCCTAGACCAACGTAGGCGCCCTTGAATAAATTTCTAACATTTACAAGTTGAGAAGCAGCCATTGGTGTACCACCACACATGACGTACTTGAGGGAAGAGGTATCATACTTGTGGGAATTTTCAAAACTTGTTAGTTTGTAAGTTATAATAGGTGCTGTAAAAATCGTAGCGACCTGAAAAGCCACGAATAGAAACTATTTTAATAATTTTCAAGATTCTTACCTTGTATTTTTCGACAAATCTGAAAATATCCTCAGCACTTGGATTGCGGCCAAACACTCTATAGCTGCCATTTTCAAAACAACAAAACATGAGCATCATTGCTGTCATCCAATAGAAAGTGGTAAAATGCAGAGCAGCTTGGTATGGAGTAGCTTCACTAAATCAAAAATTAGTACTGCTAGCAAAAATTATGATCAAACGTACCAACAAACAGAAATAAAAAACATAAAAGAATTATGCGTGTGGGAAATAGCCTTAGGAAGTCCGGTAGTCCCGCTGCTGAAGTACATGATGGCTAGACCATTTGGATCGACTTGTACAGGTCGAAATTCCTCTTCGCAGTCTTGCTGTTTTAATAAATCCGAAAATACAGTGTATTTCTCTGATTTACCAAAAACTATAATTTCGGGTTTAAAATTTGCACCGTCCAAACTTTCTTCAATTAAACTTATTGCCGCTTCTTCCACAAAAATCATACTTGGTTCTACTAAACGCAATAAATGTGTAGTGTGTCTGACTGATAACGACGATTCCAGGTTTGATATTGTTGCGCCTAAGAACGCTGATGCTATTATGGAAATTGCATTATCGAGAGTGTTGGAAGAACAAAAAGTTACAATGTCTTTAGAAGTAATTCCTTTCTTCTGTAAAGCGATCGCTACTCGAGTACTTCGTAATTTGACGCTGGAGTAAGTTTCTGTTTTGTTATCAGTAGCGTCGATCTGAATTTAAATTTTCGTAGAAAGCGTTTTCAAAAGAGCACAGTACTTACGTGGCAAATGTTATCTCCATATTTTTCACAACGGTTGAAGCAAAACTCACCAAAGGTCTTCTCCTTTATGAAGTATGTTAGTTTTGGCCCTTCGATTATTTGCTTGTTCATCTTGTGTCGTAGAATTTGCACTAAATTTAGTTGCTACTTTGGTGAAACTAGTTATATGAACACAACTACGTTGATAACGTAAATCACTTTTAGATAAAAAAAAAACACGTGTGAATTATGTGAAAGTAAACATTCTTTGCCACTACCGCATTTTTTATTTTAACTTAATCACACTTCTCACTTATCTTCAAAAAACTTATCTATGATTGGATCTAAACGATGCTTTTTAAAAAACTTGGCCGCAGTTTCTGAACTCATTTGATTATAATACAAATAAAAAAAAAATATCGCAATAACATTTGTGTTGGTGTTGCGTTTTTTTTTTTAATCGTTTCCACAAAAACAACATTCAAATGCTCTCCATTCTCCTTCGGTACCACACAAAATATCAGCTATTATTTGGTTATCCTCAACCTTCCTCAGTCTTTTGTGTTCCTGTGGTACCGATTCAGCAGAAGGTAAACTATCCTTTACCTTGGTGGTACATATGGTACTAGACTCTTTCAACGTAACCACCTTCATTACAATGACCGACCAAGAAACCGTACAAATAAATCCACGAATAAAGAACGTAGTACTTTATAAATTTCAAGCGATTTTACTTACATAAAATTTTGAAAAGTTGAATTTTATTATTCGGAAATTATCTGACTAATGAAACCATCAACAGACATACAGACGGACGGAAATAAAAATGTATAAAAAATAGTAAAAATAAATAAAGAGTAAATTTATTTTCTGCACTAGATTCAACTTTGACAATATTCTATCATTTGAGCCTTTATATTTTGAGACAGCCCCGTAGCTAGAAAACTTATTTAGGGGGGGCAAGTTTGTCGACAGAGGGGGCTTCATGTAAATATATATATTTCAATAATACACTCAGATAACTGCTTTATTTTTTCATTAAAATAATTGTAAACGTCGTTTTCTCCGCTATTAAATTTTCGTAAAAAAGTCCAAAGAATTGGTACAGTACTTTTCAAAAGCCAGAAAAACCAAGTTTGCCAATCTTTGATGCGTCATTGCGATCGATTCAGAGAATATAGATTTACAAACAGCTGTATTGCATCTAAAAATTCGTATATATTGCCAAATAACATACCCTGTAAGAAAATAAAGGGTGGGCGGGTGGGGCTACTAAATATGCTTTAGCAATCGGCATTATATCGAAATTTTATTACTAATTTGAAATTTATAATGTCTAAGTGTTCCAGGGGGGGCAACCACCACTGCTAGGGGCGGCTCAGTCCCATCTTCCCCCCCCCCGTAGCTACGGGGCTGTTTTGAGATTAGTACTAGCGGCGAGTCGGGGACGCATTATAATATTGTCATTTATTTCTTCTTGTTTTGCTTCCCTGGGAGTTAGAACTGTCAGTATTCATAAACAATCTAATAACAATAATAACAGTATTTTTATTTAACATGTGTGTTACAAGCTACCATTGTATATTATTAACTTAAGCAGTTTTTGAATTAATAACAAAATCTCTAATTTCTTTCCTCACAACCTTCCCAGTCGGCGTCCTCGGCAAAACCTGCACGAAAGTAACGCCACCCCTCAGCCTTTCCCTATCCACCACCCTCTCCTTCAAAAACACATCAATCTCCTCCCCACTGAGCGTAAACCCCTCCTTCAATACCACACATGCCGCTGGTACTTCCCCATTTTCGCCTTCCGGAAGCCCGAACACAACCGCCTCTTTAATCCCCGGATGCTCCAGCAGTACGACCTCGATTGAAGACGGAATAATATGCCACGACTGGTACTTGAACATTTCTTTAATCCTTTCGATCACATAAACACATTCTTCCTCATCGTAGTACCCTATATCGCCAGTTTTCAGAAAGCCTTCTTTATCGAAAGCGTGAGAAGCGTCGCCGCGGTAGTACCCTTTCATCATTGATGGAGCTTTAAGGCGAATTTCACCCTTTTGGTTGGGAGGTAGCAGTTCTTCGCTGCCTGGGTCGACGATCTTGAGAGAAAAAATGTAAGTAATGCAGTTGTTAATTTTTGCAGAAGTACCTTCAGTTGTACCCCAGCGGCGGGATGTCCGCAAGATGAGTATTTTCGTTTTATGAGTTCCCGATCGTGTTCCAGGTCAAAACTTGAAACGACGCCTATTTCAGACATACCACAACACAAGATGGTCACAGCTGTCGGGAAAAATTCGTTCATTTTTTGGATTTGGGAAGGAGCCATTGGAGTACCGGCACACATGACTACTTCGAGTGATGAGGTGTCGTACTTACTGGCATCTTTAAAACTTGTGAGTTTATAAGTTAAAACAGGTGCCGTAAATAGGTATGGAATCTAGAAGTTACGTGTCAAAATTAAACCGAAAGAAAAATAAAAATTACCTTGTACTTTTCGATTATTCGGAAAACATTTTCGGTATCGAAACCTCGTGTAAAGACTCTACAGCTTCCAGATTTGAAGCAGCAGGTGATCATCATCCATGCCGTCATCCAGTAGAAAGAAGTGAAGTGAAAAACAGAATTTCGAACTCCCCCTTGGCTACAAGTATGAACGTTATAGTAAAAAAAATATTTTACAATTAGTACCTACTAGGTTTGTAGGGTGGCCCACAAAAACGACCTATGTGAGTGACATATAGCCTTGGGTAAACCTGTGGTACCACTACTGAAAAGCATAAGCGCCACATCTTCAACATCAACTTCCACCGGACGGAACTCCTCTTCGCCTTCTTGCGGTACTACCAAATCAGAAAATCTCACATACTTTTCAGATTGACCAAAAACTACAATTTCTGTATCAAAACTAGAACTAATTAGACTCTCTTCGATCAACCCAACCGCCGCCTCTTCTACAAAAATTAGTTTTGGAGTAACCAAAGCCAGCAGATGTTGGGTGTGTCTGACTGACAGCGAAGGTTCCAAATTTGCTACTTTGGCACCTAAATAACTAGCAGCCAACAGCGGAATCGTGTTATCTAATGTGTTTGCTGAGCAAAGAATCACAACATCGGCGGAAGTGATCCTTTTTTTTTGTAAAGCGAGTGCTACTCTGATACTTCTGACCTTCACGCTAGCGTAGGTTTCGCTTTGGTCGGTACTACCGTCGACCTACAAGTTATGTGTAATTATGTATTTTTAAACAGACTATTTATTCATTTACTTACTTGACAAACCCTATCTGAATATTTTTGCGCATTGTTGAAGAAGAACTGACCTAAAGTATCTTTGTCCACTGGATGTCTGAATTCCGGTCCTTGCAGTACCCTTGCGGCCATCTTCACAGCGTTATTTGTGTTCAACTAAAGTAGGTTGAGATATATCATCATGATCATGAGACAGTTTTACAGTGCACGATGGCTTTTTTTGAGGTTTAGTCATCGTGTGGAATTGATGAGCACCGTATTCAAAATCCAAAATAGTTTGTTTTATGGCCCATTTTTGTTTGCCTTTACTAGAAGGTCTTTATGTGAATAATCGATCGGCGTAAAATTTTGAAAGTGAGTTTTAATAGCAGAGGATTTGTTAAATGTGCTCGATGTACATACTCACCTCAACAGGCTAATTACTGTGGTAATAATGTAACAAAAATGATTTCTCAGTTATATAATATATTATGTATCATTTTTAAAGTGTCGAGTCATCGGCTTAGATAAAATTGGCTGGACCTTGATCCTGTTTTGTCTTTATTGTTTGTCTACTTAAAAATAAATCAGATGTGGTTCTGAATAGACGCTGTAAATCTTAATAAAAGTAAAACTATTGCATAAATATCATTCATCATTAATAATATGTATGTACTTAGATATCATGAGAGATATACATCGTTGTTTAAATTGTATAATTATTTGCTATAATTGTCTAATTAGACGTAATTTTATTTATCTAGATAACACATAGGTACAATTCTCCATGTGTTTTGTTTTTATTAACTCTAATTCAAAAGATAAAAAATATCTTTTACAAACTGCAAAAAATGTTCTAAATAAGAAATAAAATCTGTCAAAAATTATAAAATAGAAAGAATTAACTGTACCTAATTAATGACGCCATCAACTTTTTGAATAAACAGATTTGTCCAATAAAATTTGCTTCGAATGACAGGTAATACGAAAGTATAAAGTCTGCAAAAAACACGGAAATAAAGAAGTCTTTGACCAACAGACTTCCCACATCTACCATTGAGAGGGAAAAAATAGAAACAAATGCACCTTAGTAGAGAAAAATTTTAATAAAAATACTCTTAGATATACAAATATACAAAAAATAAATAGTTAACAATTTCTCGATATAAAAATACAAAAATAGTACTTGTAAACGCTATAATAAAAATGGCTGCTTAAAAAAATCCCGGATTCGTGTGCTCGATCACGCACCTCTTGCAATACTTCTTCACAGCTCTGTACCCCTCCAACGTAATCTGACAATCCTGAATATTAAGCTGCTGCAGCCCCCTGCAGTAATACGCCACGCACTGCACCCCCCTATCCGTAACCAGATCGCAGCTCCTCAAACTCAGCTTCTTCAGATTCGGACAACTCTCTGCCAGCGCCCTCAGCCCCGCGTCGCTCACGTCGCACTTCCCTATATCCAGGGCGCACAGCCTCGTGCACGAGCGCGCTAAGAAGATGATGGCGTCGTCGGAGACCGCTTCGCAGCCGCGCGCGTTCAAATACCGCAACTTATAGCACCTTCTGGCGATCACCTTGAGCCCCGCGTCACTCACCCGATGGCACTTGGCTACCGACAGGTAGCGCAAGACCGGTCCCAGCTTGCCCAGCTCGTACAGACCGAAGTCCGTGATGTCCACGCAGTCGCTGACGCTCAGCTCCTTCAGGTCGGTGCAGAAGCTGGGCACGAACTTGAGGCCGGCGTCGGTGATCTGCACGCAGCGGCGCAGGTAGAGGTGGGTGATCTGGGGGCAGTTGTGTACGATAACGCGCAAGCCGCTATCCTGAAGAGCCGAGCAGTCGGTCAAGTCCAAGTACTGCAGCTGGAGGCGGCGCGACGGATCGAGGCCCGGGTTTATACTAATACACGAAATTTTCACGCAACCTGTCACGTCCAGGTGCTGCAGGTTGTTGCAGCGAGAAGCCACCTCGAAGAGGGCGTTGTTGGTGATGGCGGTGCAACCTTGAATTTGCAGATGAGTCAACTCGGGGCAGCGTCTCGCCAAAGTGAGGAGACTCTTATCAGTGATTTTTGTGCCATAAGTGATGTAAATGCGCTCGATGTTTGGACAGGTGTCAGTTTGCCCGCACAATTGGCGCAGGATACTCCTGATGGCTCTATCACCCCTCACGTTATCACCTTCGAGCCTTATAATGCGCCACAGTGAGGGGGCCCACGCTAGAACGTTAAATCTACGACATACAGTGGCACAAACACTCAGATCCACGCTAGCGAGAAACGAGAAGATCTTAACTATAATATCGTCGGTCAAACGATCAAACGAGTTATTCTTGTTGTGGTACTTTTTCCCCTTGAAAACATTCCCCTCTGACGCTCCAAACCCTAAAGTGTGGTACCCCTGATCCAAACTCGGACTCGACTTTCCCAGCTTCGTAAAATTATCAAGTAAGTAATTCGAGGGGGCCCTGTAATACTGCTTCGCCGGCTCCCCGTACCCCCAGTACCCACTCCCTAATGATAAACTGGACAAGTCAAAAGCGTTGCTCTTTTTCTGCCCCTCTGGCAAATACAAATGTGGCTGGTTATAGTACTGGCTACTGTCGAAACTATTATTTTGCTGATGGTGATAGTTGCAGTTATGGTCATCTGAAGGGTAGAAACGGTCAGCTGATGGGTCTGCTTCCTTAGAAGTGTGGCCAAGGTGCACCAAGGGGCAGCCGCCCGGTTGTGGAGAAAGGCGCTCCATTAGCTGCTGGTTCATGCTGGTGCGCATCCAGCTTATGGATTAGTTGGGCTGAAATTCATATTATTTAGGAGTGGTTCTGGTGATAGAAGGACAATATGCAACCTTCATCTGTTACTTGTTGCGGGTTTGTTGGTCGACTTTTGGTAGCTGGCGAGTGCGAGAGGGCTCATTTTGGGGTTTGCATGAAGAAAAGTTGCTATTTTTGAACTGGTGGAGGCTGAAATGGATGAAATGGAATAAAAGTGATATAACCTAAATAAATGTCAAAGCTGTCACTGGTCACTGACATTTGTGGCATTTGCGCAATGCGTGCGCTGATTGGTGGAACTGTGCGGGAAAATGAAATTACTTCGTCAATCTAGTGTTTTTTAGTTGAGTTGCAACATCAATTAGTTCAATAGAATTCGTTTTTAACTATCCATATTTAAGTTACACACCAACGAAGCTGTTTTTCTGTTCTAAATACAATACCCATTATTAGATCTAGCGATGAGCATTCACTGGTGTGTATTATAATAATCTTGAAACTCGATTATCCTTCAACTTGAGATCTCCATTTTTTAAAATACTGCCTCATCAGAAGACAACAATTGATACGTCGTCTACGCCACAGATCAAAGCCTAAATGATCCTCTAACTAATTCTGAATCGCAAGCGTATCTTGCTTAAACTAACATAGACTGAAGGATTAAACAATATTTTTTCTCATTTAGTCTTAACTTTATTTACTCTGTTCTTAAAACTAACAAAAAATACCGTCAGTTATAAAAATTAAATCACATATTACGCAGGTAAGAGATCAAAGTCATCACTGACATGTACCATCGGTACATGATGCTCATCAATTGAAGGAGTCGTTTTCTTATCACACAAACTCAGTTCTTTCATTTTCCATTCCCAGTCCATTTTTTGCACAGCGTGCAAAGATTCTGCTTCATTATGATGTCGCAACAACATGTGCTCTTTGATTTTTTCCCATTTATCATCGACATCTTGTAACCAGCTTAAGAAAAGTCGACCTGAAGAAAAAAACTAAGTAAATTTCAAATATTGAGCATGGAAACTACCATTATATCTAGAACGAGCATTTCGATCCTTCTCTTCTTGTTCTGGCGTGATGAGATTATAGACCTCTTCATCTCTCAAAATCGTACACACAGAAAATGGAAGCGACTGATTGGCCAGAGCGCGTGCAGCCCTCCCATGCACCCGTAGAATTTCTTGTTCCACAGACAACACGAGCTTCTCTTTCTCAATTACATGCTAGAAGCAGTGCATTAGTTAAATCTGGGCTCGTTTATAGTCATAAATAATTCAACAACGTTAATCGAGCACCTAGTAATGAATTTACCTGCATTCGAAGCCTGTACCGCTCCTTTTCCTGCTCCGTGAACAAATCTTTCATCTGCGCTGGCAGTGTGGGAGGGTAGGATATGTTTGGGGTTGTTGGAGCTGTGCTTGCCAAGACGTACGTACATCTGTTCATCAGATAGTCTTTAAAGCCTTGCGGAGGCTTTGGTTGGACTGGAAATAGCCCCCTTCTTCTTTTATCGATCTGCGATGATTTTTTTAGGTGTACTTTTATTTGTCCAAATTCGTTTTGAATATGATCCTACCTGCTTTCGTATGTTCAAGAAGAGTTGGTAACAATTCGTGATTGGTTGATCGTGCGGATGAATCTGTGTTTCTGCTGGTGCTTCTTGCGCTTCTGGGGGCGGAGCCGACAGTTCTTTGTTTGGTTTCATTTTGCGCTTGCGTGGATGCAGTTCCACCGGTGCTGTGGTTGTTGTCGTCGTGCTAGAAGTGGACGAGGCAGATGTGGGTTCGGTGTCATTATTCAAAGTGGCCTAAAATGATGATTTTTGGTGTTTTAATATATTATGTGTTTCAATAAGCGAAAATACAAATGCATTCTATTTCTGCGGCAGAAAAGCAAAAGGGAATAACTCGATTCCCAAAATTTAGATAATGTTGGTATGTAAATACACACTTTTTAAAAATTGCTTTAAATTATTACGTTTCGATATATTCTAAGTATAGCTAGAGAAGTTTTAACATTCATCTGTCATGAGACTGGTATCAATTAGTCATAACAGCAGTAAATACGAAAAAACGGAAATTCACCGGCACAGAAATGATACAAAATGATTTTTTTTACTTTGCAAATTTATACAAAGGGCCTAATCGAAAAATATAACAAAATAAAAAAAAATGCTCATGGAGAACTACGAAATGGTTAAGATACGAGAAGGAATCTGGAATTTAAAATTTTTAATTTCACGCGAAAAACTATACATTAGCTCCAACCGATACTGCCTTAAATTTTTTATATTTAACTGCAAGAAAAATACTTTGATTAAAAAAAAAGAATTTATTAGAGGCTTTATTGATTATAGCGTTAAAGATTTTTACAGGAATTTGCAGTCATCAACGACATCGTCAAGAGAAGAATTTTAATGTCCACGTCTAATGAAATTCTTTGTTTCTTTGATGTTAGTTTTATTGTTGTTAATGCGCATTTGAGGAGTATAATAATTTTTGTTTGTTTTTACTAAGAGTAATACTTTTAGGTTGTAATAAATCATTTGCCTAAAAAGATTGGAAAAAAATATCTTCAGTTATTACAAAAAAAGTGTGTTTGATTTTCGTAAACTTGATCTACTATAACGGTATAACTGAAGATGTATTTTTTAGCCGTAACATTATGCAACAGCAAGCTTAGTTTTAAAACAAAATAAAAAAATCAATTTGTGATTATCACAAATTTAATATTGCATTAAAATCTAAATAATTTTAGCTGCAAATTGATCGTTTAGTAAAAGTTCAAAAGTTTTGCTTTGTTTAAGTTTTTTGAAAAAGATTACATTTCGGACTTACGCCCTTTTGCCTTTCTCATAAATTTGTAGGTATTAGTATCAAAAGTAAGTATACAATTTTTAAATATGTTCGGTAATTCGGAACTACATCTTGTTAGTATAAATATTCTACCTGTGAATCCGACGTTTTCGACAATGTACTTGTAGCAGTAGCACTCGACGCAACAATTTCGTTCTGATTAGAAGGCGTAACTGGTGACGCCGAGGGCGACGGCGAATGCGACCTCTGTAGCTGAGGAGACGAATTGTTACTACCACGATCAGTTCCTTGAGATGGACCTGTTCTATGCGAACTCCTCAGTACTCTCTGGTGACTAGAACCTCTCTGAAATGTTTATGAGTATCTTGAATTTAATTTACGCCGCAGCTACTTACTGGATACTGAATCTGGTCATGTGAAATGTTGAAGAAGTGAGAACTTTTAAATCCCTAGTGCGAAAGAAGTTACAGAGCGAGTGATTTATGTAAAATTTGAAACTTTATACAAAACATCTTCAACTTCAATTTTATTTTACAAACCGACCAAACTAAAAACCACTCCCCCTCACCTGTTCATCCGCCTGCCCCCCCGCATTGCCCTCCTTCTTGTCATCCCCCTTGCTCGCCCCTTCCGGACTAACGCTCCCCGCCGCCATCTCTTTGTCGTTCGAGTCGCTGCTGCTATTCGAGCTCGCTACGACGTACGGCAGCGGATGCGCCCTTTGTGAGCTGCTCTTCCCGTTCCTACTCGTGCCCCCCTCCTGCTCCCCGCTGCCACCCTGAGGTATCACGATCTTCAGCGGCGGTACTTTCAAGTCCGACTTTCCGTCCTCCAGCTCCGCGTCGCTGTTGCTTGACGGCTTCGGGCTCGAACACGGACTCTTTTTTTCTGAGGCGGCCTTTCCGCCTCCGGTGAGTCCCTGCTTCCCTTGCGCCGCAACCCCCTGCTTGCCGCTCTGCCCCTTGCTCTGGTTCGCGTTTCTTTGCGTGGGCGTCTTCCCGTCTTTGTTGCCCTCCTCTTTGCGCTTCTTCCGCCTGTTCTCGTCGTCGTTGCCGCCGTCTTCGCTCGGGTCGGCTATCTCCGCGAAGTTCCGCTTGGAAGTTTCTTCCGACTGCGCGGCGGCGGCGCTCGGCTGGTCGCCGGCATCGCTGTTCGCCTCCTGGGAGACGCTCTTCTGTTCCTGCGTCTGCTCGGATTCTTTTATCGACTTGAATTCGTAGACGTCTTCGGCGGCAGACATCTTAGCCGTGTCCATTGGTTCGTCAGGTAGTTTTGACTTGGTGGGTTCGGATGAGAGTTTTTTGTCATCCCTTACGCGTGGTTGTACTCGAGTGGATACAGTCGATTCTGAAAAACAAACAGGCGGCAGTCAGTGGATTGAAGGGAGCAGTTCATTGGACTGTCAAATCGAAATTTTGATCATTGAAAAAATAATTGCGTTACGGGTTACAAGTTCGTGGAATGACTGAATTTTTGTTTCTGGCGATTGTGAAAATGCCACGCAATTGATACACTATTTGTTTCTGTTTTCGGTATAAAACGCGCAGCATCACACTCCTTTCATAATTTTATCGCATTTTTTGCAGCGCTCCCAATTGGTCTAAATTTTCTTAATCATGCACATATTTGCATAAAAACATTCCAATGTTGTTAACGAAATACTGCCACGTTGCTATAGCCTTGGACAACGCATCACTTTCATCGGCAAGCGCTATAATTACACACATAAAAAATGTTGATACAGTTGTCGCTTTTTCTTTTCGTGAAAGATTTTATGTTTCAACATTTCAGAAATTTGAGTAATGTACGAGATAAGAAAAACAATTGTAAACGCAATTAACAACGACCGACGACTCCTGGACCCATTAAAGTGTCATTTGCTTTGTTTTTTATTTTTTAGACTGGTTTCTATTCAGGGGTTTTCTCGTAAATGTAATGATAATAAATGTTACTTATTTTAACTACATTACTCATAAATATTATCGCTTCTACACAATACGTACGAGTCGCAAAACAAGATTTTTAAAGTAATTATTATTTGCCAAAGATAACATCAATGTTAAAGAGGAAAATTTTCCTACAAGTAGCGATAATTTATAAGTTCACAAATATTTTTTTTTTTGTGTTTAGATAAGATTGTCACTGCTAGCAATTATTTTTGTCACATTAGTCCACAGCAGAAATATTACACAGTTACTGACTTTAAATTAAAATTACATTACGCTATTCAGTAACTGTTACATTTATTTACGCAAGTAATATAAACTTTTATTTAATTTAATCGAGTGAAAAGTGAAAAGATTAAAATATGGTTTAGGAAAGTTAAGTTGGTTTAACGATTTTACATAAAAAAAATAATAATAATAAATACATACCGAAACTGAAAAATAAATAAAAAAACTCACAGGATCTGTATTTAATAAAAAGAAGCCTACCACTGTGCAATTTTTCAAAAACTACGCGTTTTTACATATACGAATTCATTGTAATGCTGCCAACAAGTTTAAAATGTCTCCAATATACCTTAAAGTTAAATAAATTTCTGACTATTTCCACTAGTCGGTATGCTGTTTCCACATTCACACTATCTCTGATAAAAGCTGGCTCGATAACCATAACAAAAAAGTTATCTTACTGTATGTTAAACAAAACAAATGCCGATTATTTACAAGCAACACAGGATTTAACTCATCTGCCGATAATCTTTCTCCACTCGTATCAGAACAAAAAACATCGCTACACACAATACCGCTTGATCTGAAGTGTGCGCAAATTAAACCGCAGCTTGTTTACTCGCAAATCGCGATTCTCTAAAAATAGATCCATAAAAAATGGACAACACGCGAAACTTCAAATCCCACCCTAGATCTTGGGTAAATGTACTACAGATTTTAATAGAATTGTGTTCAAATACTCTCAGTTAACTAATACATACAAAACATTTGAAAAAAAACAATTGAGATGACGTCACTAGGCAAAAAAAAATTAGTACATAGATACTTCGGTCATTATCATCTGATTGTGAAAGTCCGTGCGCCATTATTTTTAAGGAATACGAGGAAACACATTTTAGTCAGCATTTTGCAGTGTACTGATTTTTTTCATGATTATGATACCTGTAAAATCAAAATATTAAACATTCCTCATTTATTATTCCTATTAATCAGTATCGTTGATAAAACTTGGCCGATAACAACACAAAAACCATTCTACTGTGTGGCAAACGAAACAGAACACATTTTTCACACAAACCTAATAAGTTTTCTTTCGCCAGTTGACCCACTTCACACTATACAACTGCAATTATTTACGACCAACACCAAATGCGATTCATTTCCTCGCTCCATTTTTTCATCCTCATTAACCCACATCGTCTATATCAAGCACATAATCCCAGGTAAAACCCTAGGATTCACTATCTCCGCCCGGGCCAGTTATTTTATTATTTAGATTATCAATATTTGTTCGACACCCAACAATCGCCATTTATTTACCACCCCAATTTTAATAATCAATTTCTGGTCCGATAATGTCGATTCCAGACAAAAATAGAAAATCACAGTCAATTATAGTTACCAACATCGGTTGCAGCGAGATATTTTTATCTCAAAGTCGCAAAAGAATTTCAAAAAATTGGTAATGCCGGAAGTCAGATCTTAAAAAAACAATATTTACGTATTGTTGTGGCTTTTAAATGTAGGTGAATCACACTGCAGTACTTTTAAATTTTCTATGTAACCTTGAGCTGTACGGAACTGTATGCAATAAATTCAAAAGCCAATGTACGTAATGGACCATTTTAATAATCTATTTCAAGTCGAAGAAAGCTGAAAAAAATATCCTCGACATAAATATGCACATTGCGTTTGAGAAATTCGTATAATTATTATTATCGCTACGTTACTGTGTTCTTAGAATTTAGGAAAAACGGGATAATCCCTCTCTGAAATATTAATAAAATAACTCGATTGATACACTTTTTGTGATGATATCACCAAAGTAATGAACAGAATGAACCAATATCGACTTGACAAAATTTCGAAGTTTGTTACATAATTTTATTTATAAATTATATAATATGCTTTCAATCTTAAAAATTAATTTTTATAGTAATATGCAACATAGAATAAGAAAGGATTATGAAAGCATACGCGAAAAGTAGCATGTTTATAATGTGCACTTATTTTTGAAATGTTATCAATTTTTGTGCACATTTCGGAATCGAAAGAAAACAATTCGTGTCAACAATTATCTACATCACTTTATTTACAGTGACCAACCTATAATTTGCTTCAGTAATACATGTTCTCATGATCTTAATTACCTTATTGTGTTAAGTCGTTTCTTAATCAGTTTTATTTAAATTTTTTATTGGAATCCTAAAACCGCTTTAAGATCTTGACTCAACTGTCAAGGGATCACATCAAAACGTTACGGACTATTAATTAAAATGTTCATCAATTCATTGCGGTTTTTTTTTTTTTTCAGTTCAACTGATACAAGGTGGCTCACAGATCTGGCGGTAAAAGATTACGCATCTATTATCAGAGACTTTAATATGTACATATTAAAGTCTCTGTCTATTATGGACTTTGAGAAAAATTCTTTGGCGGTATCGAATTGAACTCAGTTTAATATTATGAAAACCGATATTTCATTTAAAGATTATAGATGGAAATCCAATTTTTTTTAATGGAAACTTCGTTTTGCAAATAGAATCCCCTATGTATTTTTATATACATATGTATTCTGATGGACCTCTTCTTAGGCTTTATAACGATTTATTGTTGAAATTCCGATGCCACGGTGCAAATCATTCCAATTATCTTGAAATTTTTTAGCAATGAATGGGGTTCACAAAAAAAAACGCAGTAGGGTTATTTTTAAAATCTGTATCACAATGTTTTGTAGAGATATAAATAAAGATACCAGCTTTAATGTGTTATAAATAAAACTGGATTTTAATATATTTATGTTCAACATCTCTTCAAATATTTATATTTCAGTTTTTTTCAATTGTATTTTCGTTTCGGTTTTTTATTTTCTTTATTTTTTAAATTTTTCGGTTTTTCATTCTTCGGTTTTTCAAATTTTAGAATTTTTAATTTTTCGTTTTTTCAATTTTAAGTTTTTCGGTAAGTCGATTTTTCAATTTTTCGTTTCTTCAATTTTTGATTTGCATTTTTTCTAGTTTTCATTTTAAATATCTATATAAATCTGGTGTCACGTTGTATGTTCGGGATAAACTCCGAAACTACTGAACCGATTTTGATCAAATTTTGTAACTATCTGTACTTTGATCCACCTTAAAAGATAGTATAGTTTTTATTTTCATTTTATTGCAAATTAAATGTTTATTATACCAAAATAGTGTGTAATTTATTGGTTAATTCTATGAATTCCTAATACATGGCGGTGTAAGTTGGAACCCTAGGTTATCGTATTTATCGATACAACTCTCTAACATCGTTTGCCATCTAGGTTGCGTAGACATCCGGTAGAGGACGTATATAACTACTGAGCCACAGCAACGCGTGGCTGGGTCAGCTAGTATCTAATAAAAATTTTAATTTTTTTAAATTTCTCACTTTTTCTTTACTTGATTTTCAATTTTTCGATCATTCTATGTTACAGTTTTTCTACTTTACAATTTTGATTTTGATTGATGAAAAAACGAAAAAGTATCAAATGAAATCTTTGAAAAATCTAAAAATTTGAAATCAAGAACTTGAAAATTGAAGAAACAAAAACTTGAAAAGTCGAAACATTAACCATTGAGAAACTTAAAAATCGAAAAATGGGATAATAAGGAAATATAAAGATTGCAAAATTGAAAAATTAAAAAATCCAGGAATTGAAAAATCAAAGATTGGAAATTTGAAGAACTGAATAAACGAAAAATTATGATATAAAATTGAGAAAATGAAAAATTAAAAATCAAAAAAATGAAAAAAAGTGAAGAACTTGAAAAATAGAGGAAACGAAAAATCGAAAAATTAAAGAAAACAAAAAATTGTGATATCAAAAGGTAAACAAATCCAGATTTTTCGAGAAATTATAAAGTTTGATTTTGCGAATTTTATTTTTTTGATGATAACCTTTATAAATTAAATTAAATATATGTATGTAATGTTTAAGAAAATGGAAAGAAGCGTGCTACGCATTTGTCTGAAGTGCGTTTCTGTTACAAAATTTTGTGCAAGGAGACGTATCAGTTTGTACAGATGCAATGCAATACTAATAATAACAGTACTGTAATCCCAAATTTTTGGGAAAATGGAGTGGGTCATTCTTGATTTAATCAATACAATAAAATGCCCCGTCCATTAATTTTTTTGAGCCACCCTGTACAAGTAATTTTAAAAACTATGAGCACATTGATAAACCACAAGTATAGAGTCAAAATATTTTGCATATATCGGAGAGAATTTATTCGGCAGTTACCATTCTTGTGCAATTTCAAAGTTACATTGCAAAATGTTGTTATACAATTTTAATTTTTTTTTCCAAAAATCTGAAAGTGTAGTGTAAAAACTCAACATGGACTCAGTCATACACTACAAATGCACAAGTATACCTCATCAAATTGTTGGTGGGGATGAGTAGCCAATTTTTGGTTGGCGTTTTACCGTCTACATGATAGTCCCAATATAGCTACAAAATTTGACAGACAGACGGAAACAGAGAGACCTACTTCTTTTTACTCTAGGGCTCATGACACGTCGAGAAAAAACAAGAGTAGGGCGCCGGCCGATGGACTCGATAACAATACTTCCTTACTACGTTCGGGATGTAAAAATGTTGGCAACTAAACAATTTATAAAAATATATTCATCTAGCAAAATTTTTACAAAGTCTTCGAATGTTTTTGTGCCGCACTGTAATGCATTTATACTCTCATTGTGGTATAATTAAAGTGGAATAATGCCTTATTCATATTCTTAGTAATCAGCATGCTATTTACGTATGCACACTATCGTTGATAAAAACTTGCCCGATAATGACGACAACAACTACGTTACTGTGCAACAAAGGAAACAGAACAAACACATTTCCCACAAACCTAAATTTTTCTATCGCCATTGACCCACTTTACATCATACAACGAATGCAGTTATTTTACAACCGACACCGAATCCGCCTGGACTCGCATCTGTAAGCCCTGTTCCATCGAATGGACAATATCAACAATCATAAAAAAGAAACAGCAACACACACCATATAGTCCTATCATCATCGAAATCACCCTACTCACTCAGTTCGCAAACGACAAACCTCTCAAAACTCGGCGAATTTAAAACCCACCCCGGCCAAGCCTCCGTGTCAATTAATTACCAACCACCTAGCGCAGCTCTTAACACCCAACAAACAACCGGCAATTACTATTACTACCGTAGCTCACCACCTCCCGGTCCGACAAGATACCAAGCTAATTGCATTCGCGACCATCATTCCCGTAACTCGGAACCCAAAACAATCGCAGCCAGCGCGACGGGACGCATCTAGATACAAACAACAGTCAAAATCGGCCCTGCCAATCCTGCCATGCCGCTGCCCACTCAAAGGGCAACGTCCGTCCGTCCGTCCGCTCCGCGCCCGGCACGCGTTCGACGGCCGCCTCGCGGCCAGCTCGCACAAGATGGCTCCGCATGCAGGGGAACGGCGACACACGCGGCTTTTTGACGACGGCAACGTACCTTTGTGGGCCTGCGATGCACGACGCATCTCACCGTGGGGAGGGAGCCGGATCTGGCGGCGGCTTCGGCTTGCGAGAGCGACCACTTGCGTGTGTTGCGAAAGATTGGAGAATCCGATATGAAGGACCGTGACGGGGACAGCCCGGCCCGGTGCGATTCTCCGAGGAGACAGAGGTGGAGAGTCGAGTTGGATTGCCGGATCGGAACGGGTCGAGGAGGAACCTCCGCCGTCACTGATAGATAGACCTACCGCGCCGATGAACGTATACGCACGAGAGACGACGGACGAGGCCGGTGCGATGATGGATTTTTTATTTACAATATACGACGAGCGGACGTCTGCAAGGGTGAAAATACAGGTCGGGCATGTTGGCGATTTAGAAATAAACTAAAGAACCGATTTTTTTTTCCTCCGAATTTTAATAATTTGTTGTGTTTATCAGCTTAAATCTAGCGGTTAGAGTAAATTCGAAAAATTGTAGTGGTGACGGTCAAATGAAATTTTATTTTCTGTATGATGATGAATTTTTAAACAAGTTACGACAGCAATTGTAGTTAAAAAGAATTGGTCGAACGTCATTTCGGCAGAACTTCCTTCGCCCCTGAATTGCAGCCCAACAAATCCCGCTTTTTTGATAAAACATAAAAATTCGTGATATTAAAAAATTGTAAAATTGAAAAAATTTAAAATGACGTTAACAATCTACATACAATAACATCTACATATTCAAAAACACATTTAAAATTTCACAACAATCAGTCCAGTCGTTTCGTAAATTATTTGTCTCCTAAAACCGCCAACAGACCACAAACACGCGATAAACGAACAGACGAAAACGGGAAACTTACTTTTTCATACTCTAGGGATCTAGGGGTTATGAAACGTCGAGAAAACATGAAATTAGTCATTCACCAAATAGACCCTATTACAATACTTCCCAAGCTTGCAGAAAACTCACCTTCGATTATTTTCAAATTATATCCTTTTTTCAAAACTTAAAAAAAATATTTCCGTCATAGAAATGAAACAAAAAAAATTGATCCCAGATTACTTCGACAGAATTTCCCTCGCCCTTAAAGTACAATTCAATAAATTCCGCTTCTTTGAAAAATTATAGAAAATTTGTGCGTTCTGATAACCTTTATATCGGAAAAACAGGTAGTGTAAATGACACCTCGAACCCCCTGTGCCGCAGGGGTGCAAATTCGAAAGAGGTGCCGTCCCCAGATAATATGAAATGTATTCAAAGCAAATAACCAACAGAAAAGAATGTATTATTATCAGTGTTCATGCTTAACTTCATTTGTTTATGTTTATGCATCGAAAGAATGTCACATCGAAATTTGTTTCATTGGAATGAGTTGTATCCTCAAAACAGAAGAGTAAAATTATTAATTATATGTTTTGGAACAAAATGTTTTGAATATTGTTATTATTATTCCTGACAACTCTAGCGGGACGCTTAGAGCGTTTGATTATCACCGAACCTGAACTGTCCGACTCTGCATCACTTGTCACTATAGGAACGGGTTTTCGTTTGCGTTTAACTTCAATAGAACTTCCACTATCTGAATCAGAGTCATCTTCAATGTATCTTCTGCGGACTCGTCGTCTGGTACTAGTTACTACTGAACTAACGGTGGAACTACTTCCACTACTTGGGCTGTCGTCTAAACAAATATTCCTTCTCCGTTTGTTTCTCGGGCCGGAATCACTGTCATCACTCATTTTTCAGCTTTTATTTGGATGCACTCATAACAAACTCGTAATGATGCGGCCCGTGCCAAATACAACCAACTACTCACTGATTTCACACTAACAAACTTAAAAAACGATTTATTAAAACAAAAATTAGTTGAAATTGGTACTAGACACAACAAACAAGATTTCTGATGACAGTTTGTTACAGAAATGCAAAATTTCGTAGCATCGTCGGCTACGATGTAGCCATTATTAACGTAGCATCTGTAAACACTTTCGTTTTGGAGTGTTCTTTTGAAGGATTTTTTGCAATTGTGCATGATTTGGGTGGCTTCTACACCTAATCATAATAACATCATTTAATATAGTGCCTTTGGCATTTATTTTCTTTTTTTGGCCGATCTTAATAGATTGGCCGAACTTTTTCGGTTCATTTCTTTGGCTTTTGCTTCGTCTGATAACGTCTTATCGTTATTGGGTTTTTATTCTTGAACGTTATCTGACCCTATACAACTGAATAGGAGTTATTTTAAAAGATGGCGATCAAGTGTTCTAGATGCACAATTGGACGTACTGACAATTACTTGTCTTGTAAAGCATGTAAATCTTATTTTCATTCAGAATGTGCTAATGTTATAAAGAAGAATATGACCAATTAAAACTGGCCAGGCTGTCGTCCTGGAAATGCAGTTTCAATGAAACACGGATTTAAGCATTTTCCGAGATTCAACCCCTGGGGGGATGAAAAGTACTGGTTAAGTTTGTATGGAAAAAGTATTTCTATTGTAAATTTAAATTTTTACGTGAAACTTGATATTAAATTAATGTTCTTCAATACAAAGAATGAAACCCGCATTTAAGCATTTTCCAAGATCCAACCCCTAAAGGAGTGAAATGTGGAGGCTAAGTTTGTATGGGAAAAATATTTCTATTGTAAATTTAAATTTTTACGTGAAACTTGGTATTAACGTTCTTTAATAAATAATGATAGACGTATTTAAGCATTTTCCGAGATTCAACTCCCAATGGGGTGAAAAGTGGTGTCGAAGTTTGTATGTGAAAAATATTTCTACTGTAAATTTAAAATCATTTTAAAATACCATTCATTGAAACGACATCATCAAATTGTTGGTGAGGATGATTAGCCAAATTTGGGATCGCGTTTAACTATCTACATGATATTTCTAATATACATACAAAATTTGACAACAATCGGTCCAGCAGTTTCGGAGATTACGTGTCTAAAAAAATGGACACAGACACCAAACAGACGGACGGACGAAAACGGGAGACTACTACCGGTGTGGTTACGTCCACTGCTAATGTTTTAAGCTTTCAGATTAACAACTGAAAATCTCCAAAATGGTAATATTGTTAATAAGAGTATATGTTCAACTTGATGTTAAAGCAGTCAAACACGTTACAAGCTAGTAAGGAATAACAGTTCGAATAAAAACCGCTGGTGGGGCCATAGTTTCTTGAACAGCAAATTTTCAACCCACTATGTAAACTTGTGGCGACTTGCGCACAACTTTAACGACGCGGTACAACCGACATTCCAATTCCCATAATATTCGATTCAAGGGTAAAAAATTGCAAAACTGGAATCTCGTCGAACTTAAGGTCACAACACAAATCATTACGACTTTGTAAACACTTTTTATCAAACCTAAAAAGAAAGTAACAAAAATGCAGCCCACAGTACCGTAGCTAATAAATATGTACTGATATTGCAACTGAAACAAACTCAGACCACCCACCTGGTAAAGGCAAACTTGGATTGAGCAAATACGGTGTAACAGCACTTGTGGCAACATCTAAAGGCGTTTTCCCCTTGGAATTCTTAGCATGTATGTCGGCGCCCCGTTCGACCAAAAGCTTGACCAGCTTGATGTGTCCATTCATGGCGGCGTCGTGAAGCGGCGTGTCGTTCTCGTGGCCCTTCGCGTTGACGTTGGCCCCCGCCTGCACCAACCGGAAAGCAACCTCGTACCAGCCGTGGTTGCACGCTTCATGCAGAGGCGTCCACCCTGCTCCAAAATGACAAAGTTCACAATAACTCCCGCAACGGCAACGCAAAATCTACACGCGCTTCATAATTTTGTTAGATACGATAAATTACCAGCAAAATCAGTAGCGTTAGGATCAGCCCGATGTGCCAATAATTTACAAACTTGTTCGACATCGCCTTTAATTGCAGCTAAATGCAATGGTGTTTCACCTCTTTCGTTTCGGTCTCTTGATCGCGACGAGTTGGGACCGCTGGGGCTTCGAGAGCCAACGTCGTTCGTCGAGGAGGTCATTTGCATCAGCAGGGCCATCTGCTGACGCTCTGACATGGGGGTAACTGGGGGAGCGCGGTTGCCGCCACCAGAGCCCTTTGGTCGAACTGACGAAGGCATGTTTACGCTTTCAAACCTGAAAAACAACGAACACAAAATAACATAACCTAGAGGCGGAAGGGCACAAACGGCACGAACTGCGGCGCTGGCGCGCTTGTGCCCTTCGGGGCAGGGTGGAGGGGATGATTTACCACAAAGTTCGTGTTTTGCGCCAAAGTTTTTGCGATTTTTTGTATTCGGAGTATTTACCCCCGCAGTTTACATCACTGTTTTTAAGGAACCTGTTTTATTGACATGGCCGTGCTGGCCAGAGGCGCGAAATTCAAATAAGTCGGCAAAAATTGTCATTTGCTTTGAAAAATCGAGTCAAAATACTACCAACACATTAAGCACCGCTTATATTTCAACCATAGCGTCACAGGAGTTAAATTCAATAAATGTTTTTGTTATTTCCATCTTGATGAGAAATTTGTAGGTTATAAACAAAACAAATGTCAACTTTGTCAGCACGGCAAATAATCTCATATCAAAATTGTGTACTAATCTGTGATTATAGAAGCAAAGCGTTAAAAAGTATATTTTTCGAAAAATCATGCCCAAAAAAAACTCCGACGATCATCCAATCGAGAAACGAACTCTCTACGCTGGTGTGAAGACGGTTACATTTAAAGAAGGAACAAAGGTATGTTTCAGTCCACAAAAACTTTCTAAAAGCAGTAAATCGTTAGGTACATTTTCACTTTCAAACGCGTCTATGCAACAAAGAAAAAACGCTTTTGGACGACTCCAGAAAGATGGGACCCGGGAAACCGATGGAGTTAGTTCTGGGTAAAAAGTTTAAGCTAGAGGTCTGGGAAGTGATTATACAAAAAATGGCTTTAAATGAAGTGGCAGTTTTTACAGTGAAAAAAGATGTAATTGTTACATTTTTGGCGATTTCAGATTTTAAAATTGGGTTGTTGCAGTTGGTGTTGCAATATCCTTTTGTTTCAAAAACTTTGAGAGATGTGCATGTACCAAGATCAGAACGTAGAAGTCACTGTTGTGCAATGACAGTGCAAACTGAAGGAGTTGGTTACAATGACTTGAATGATTTACTGAAAAATCCACAAGATTTAGAATTCACAATCGGTATGGAGAAATGTTTTGTTGTTGTTGTTGTTGTTGTTGTTAGTTGTGTTTTATTAGAGCTTATAAAAGTCGAACATCCCGAAGATTATGAAAAGGATGCTTGGCAGATGAATGAAGGTGAAAAGTTAGACTTGGTACCACAGTTGAAGGAAATGGGAAATAAAGAATATAAAGAGAAAAATTATCAAATTGCTGCAGATCAGTACGCCAAAGCTATAGGCATCATAGAACAACTAATGATCAAGTAATCTTGTAAATCACACTTCATAGAGAGTTTTGATAAATGTTGTCATTTAATCAAACTGTTAGGTTGTCTAGTATGGTCACAATTATGTCAAACTGATTAAAAGAAACAAGGAATGGGTTGGTGTTGCCAACATTTTTTTTGAACATTGATTATATGGTAGCATAGCAGCCTATGAAGGCAGATATGTTTTAAATGGCTTTTAATCTACTTCTCACAGTTTATGTAAAACGTATGGCGGTCTGCTACCGTCTGTATGTTTGTTTTCGTTTCTAAAAACAGATAATTCCGTAAACTATGGAAGCGATAACCTTGAGATTGAAATTTCGTTATTTTCTCTTTTACTGTTTCCCAATGTACAACCAGTAGCAAAATTTTCTAAAAGTAGTAACATTTTAGAGAAAAACCTCATGAAGAGGAATGGAATGAATTGGACAAAATGAAATTACCACTTTTGCTCAATTTCGCGCAATGTAAATTAATGGAAGGCGACTACTATGCAGTGATAGAACACTGTACCACCGTTATTAAAAGCGATCCAGGTATAGTCAGAACGTTATTTTTGTATCCATTAAAATTTCATGACGTGATGATGAGGGGTTACATGGAACAATAGCAGGGTTAATGACGTTTATAAAATAACCCATGATGATTGCAAGTTTTTAATTTTTGATGCGACTCGAGATTCCACGTGCTGCTAGTGCACTTACATTCTGTTCACACAATCAACAAATCGAATTTTAATAGATACAGAATTTACGTTTCAATAATACAAAACTTTTAAAGATAGTACAGATTCAAACTTGACTAATTACAGACAAAGTGAAAGCCTACTACAGAAGAGCCAGAGCCCACGTCGGCGCTTGGAACACCAGAGAAGCCTTTGAAGACTTCAAGAAGGTCATAGAACTCGATCCCTCCCTAGCAGCCGCCGTCAAAAAAGAAACAGCTGCTTTAGAAGAACAAATCAAACAAAAAGATTCAGAAGATAAAGAGAAATTGAAAAATTTATTCAACTAAACATATGTACAAATAATTGTGATATAAATATGAAACTTATAAATGTAAATAAAGAAAATAAAAGGAACATGTTCATTACATTGACTAAACAAGTATTCATAATACTATCACGCTATCACAAACATGGATACATATTTGGCACGACACTGGAATGTAAGCAATACTGTTTAAAGTAAGATTATGGAATGGTCCCTCTCAAGCCTGCGCCTAGCCTTAAGGGGAACAGTGCTCATGGGATCCGCCGGAGTCGGCAAACCCGCATTCGGGTTAGCCGCCTGGTGGTAAAATACTTCAGACTTTCCACACTGATAACCATAAATCACGCCGTCACAACATCTGAAACAAATTTATATATATACATACCCCCAAATACCATCACACAAAAAATACCGAATCGTCGAATCGAATAACTATCAATGGTGAAATCCGACTCCTCGTGCACCTTCTTCTGCGCGATCTGCGTAAACTTCACGAAGAGCAGAATAATGAAAACCGCGCAGATGAAGGACAGAACGGACAAAACCCCAAACGCGAAGGCCAGTTCAACTGGGTCATGCGGAGACACATCGACGAAAAAAACTACTATGGCTCCGACACCGTTCGCGAGGCAGGCGAAAATGTTGACGACGAGGAAAGGACAGAGGAGCTCGCGGGTTTCGCAAGCTATGCCGAACACGTAGGGCACGAAGGGCATGAGGAATATTATCTGAAAGCCCCAGTTGATCTGGTCGATTCGCGTCAGCTTTTGCTGGAGCAACAAAGTCGTCACCACGAGATTCGCGATAGTGCACAAGACGAAGACTACACTGAAGAATACGTTCAGAATTTTTAGAACTTTGTTGGATAACATTGTCGCGAGACTCGTGACAAAGGTGAAACGGTTTTGCTGGGTTGCTACTTGATTACCGTTTGTTTTGTAAATAAAATAAAAAGTTAATGACTCATTGATTTTTTGTCCGTTAGTTTCGAATAAAACATAAATAAATAAATAAAAAAGTGCAAGACCATGCTATGTTTTAAAATGCAAATACAAAAATTATTTCGCATTGTATATTACGTTTTTTACCAAAATAAGCTCGCTTTTAAATTAAATTTTACTGATCTTACACAGTACTAATACTTGCCTCATCAAAATCTCGACTAGATTCTTCGTTTCCTGAAAATCTCTGTGAAAGTAAGTCAGCGCCCCCAGCTCGGCACTTCCCCACGGTCCCCCTCGATGAATCGTATCCCAATCCGAATCTAAATATAGGTAACTGTAGGGTTCACTGTCGGTCTGCACACCTCCCGCCGGATAGGTCTCCAAACAGTGATGCAACTGCTTCTCCAATTTCCCCAAATTCTCGGTGCAGATCTCCCACTAGAACAACCACTCAAATATCGCCAAAAACAACCACAGCAATCTTACCAACTTCGTAATCATCTCCGACGACGAACAAGCCTCATCCTGAAGCAGAAGCGTCACAACCATATCCTGCTGTCCACAAACAAACAAAACACATTTATGAAGATCCTCATCATTTCCTTCTTGCAGGAACCTACTCTTCGGCTTTTTGAACGGAAACGGGAACGAAGGTTGTTGGGTGGGGGTAAAAATAGGTGTGGTGTCGCGGCTGCAAAAGCCACTAGATCTTTCATCGAAAGTAAAAGAGCTCAGTTTAGACATCAGAGGTGTCAGAAGAACTCCAGAAGAATGTCTTCGGATTGGAGATGACGGAGCTTCATCCACACTGAGTGACTTTAGTGGAAGAGTCAGAGACTTGCGGTGTTCTTTGGAAGGTTTGGGTCGCGGTAAGGCCGAAATTTCAATATTTTCGACCACTTTATCAGAATTTTTTTTCACGGGTGCTACATTTTTAACAAAATCCACTAAATTTGAATCAAAGTCTTCGAAAGAAGTCTCTAATTCGGATTTCTGTGTGGCGATTTCAGTAGTGATTAGGTCCATTTGATTGGTTAAGTAATCTTCGTAAAATGGGTGCGACACCATGGTCCCGTCTGTGCGAAAAATGGGGTAATTTGGGTCAGCGATGGTCTTGAAAGCGCGATTTTCGTCTGGCGTTACGTCGCCACTGTATTCTTCTCGTACACTCGACTTGTAATATTTCGTGGTAATACCTTTACTAATACCCTTACTTTTCTCTCGAACATCAAAAACGCTCGAATATTTTTTGCAGTCATATAAATTGTTTGTTACTCTCAAATATGGCACGTTTGTTATTAAATCTAGATTTGGACGTTCGACGTCTACAGTTGTACTTTCTTCGTTTTCTTTTTGGGTTGGTTCTTCCAACGCGTTTGTACAAATCGACATCGGTTTAGAATGCAGTACTTTACTTAAGTCAGTCATGGGTGTTGAGCACACGCTGGTTTGACCGTGGAAGGGGGTGGTTTGTTTTTTCTCGATTTTCTCAATGTCGGTAGTTTTGCTCTTGAGATTGAGAAATTTCGGCCGATTTTGCGAAGCGCTGGGTTTCTCAGTCTTTATGATGAGTTGATGCTCAGAGTCCTCTTCTGGGACTGCGGTGAAAATGATCGATTGGTCGCGTTTCATGGCTGACATTACAGGTTCTTTGGAGGACATAGGTTTGGTCTGCAGCTAAATAAACAGTCAGAACTTGTATATTATTTCACAGATTCTCACCTTTTTAATACTTTTATTGCTGAGGAACTGAAAAATATTCCTGCTTTTGGTTGCATCCTCATGCAACCTATAATATTCCTTACTAGAAATGTATACTTGAAGCAATTGAACACCTAATGGCAAATCAAAATTTACTGCAGGTACTTCCGCTGGACACTTAATTCGATATGGGTCAGTCAAAATAATTCTTTTAGTAATGTCTGCACTTAACTGTGTCGCCACAACTCTATAAACGACGTTTTAAACAACGCAAAAAATAACCAAAATCAATCATACTTATTATGGTACAACAGAGTGCCCCCCATCACGTAATTGAGCTCCTGGCAACACTGCAAAATCTGTATAGCTTCCAAAAATACATTACTTGCACTCTATAACAGCAAAATTGATATTTCATCACAATAACAACAAAAATGGTTGCACCTTTGGCAACTTCAGTGAAGGACTATAAGCAAAAATATTGCCCCCTAAAAATAAATACTTCAAGTACGTTTCAAACAGTTGGTATAACTTTGCCGAAAGTTTTGAACTCTCTGTATACAATTTCGACATGACTTCAATGTCCTGGTGGAAGAAACTTATAAGAGAAGACATTGTGTTAGCCCTGTGTTCCAGCAACCAATCAGCTATGTTACGGTCAGTTCCTACAGCCTAAATACTATAAATTAGAAGAAAAAAAAACCGATACACTAAACGCCGCTAACCATTAAATAGCGCCCATATTCTTTGACGAAAAACTTTCCGCTTTGCAGCGAAACTATCTTCGGTGCTGAAAAAATACTTTTGACACAGTGAACAGTACCCATTAGTTGGCCACATAATGCCGTTTTTTGTTGGTCCGACACCCACGTTGGGTGAAAATATAGAATCGCAGTCGCGGGGTCGTCTTCTTCCCTTTGTAACAACTGGGTGTCATAGACCAAGATTATTATCATTTCTCTGAAATGTTTTCATAACTACAGGAATAACACTTGGGATGTACGTACTTTGCCATTTTTGTGGAATGTTTCTACTACACGAGGAAAAAACAGCAGGTTCTGATGTATACTAAAGATATTGAAACAAATATAGAAAGTCTTTGATATATAAAAAAATTAACCTAACCTCACTTTGTGTACAGTTCACAATCGATAAGAATGAGTTACATGATTAAATGTATATTCTCATTTTCAAATGATTTGATTTTGTCGTATGATTGCAAAACATTATTTTAGTACACAATTCTTACTCTTTAATTTATATTTTTTTTATTTTTTTTGTGAAAAACACGCTGCACGCCACTGGAGTAAATTTTCAATGACACAAGGTTAGTTCAGAGATGTTAGTTAATAGAGAATAGAACCTATTAAGTGACTTTGCTGTACAATTTATCACTGGTACAACGATATAAGAGAAATAAAATTATCAGTAAAAACCTGCTCTTTTATTATAATAATTGCATGATATTTAAACTACTTGAATGTCTTGTCTTTAATGTCCTTAAATTTGACAAAGGATAATAAATCGGTAGGTACTCCGTAGTGCTCCGTACTAATCAGGGTGTTTAATAAGCAGTTCAAGTTATAGGATTTTCTATGGTTTAAGTTTTTTTTTTAATACACTGGTTTGACATATGACATTTGTTGACACTAAATTTGGAGGGAAATATCCGAAATGAATTTGCAGAAGCATGAAGGCAACAGAAAATATGAGATTTTACAAACTGAAACTACACTATGAAACCTTTAATATACATCATGTAATATTTTAAAACTGCTTAAGTATTGGGATTTTAGTGAAATATTCAATTTTAAACCAAACAAAACTGAAAATGGAGGAGCAAAGTAAGTGTTTACTTATATTGTCCATAATTTAAACATTTAATAAAACAATTTTAGAGCTTTTAAAAAAGCGTACAAAAGCTCAGAATGAAAATAACGAGGCAGTCTTAACAAGCGTTTGCACAGATCTTGCAAATTTGTACATGGTCGAAGGCCGATATGATTTTGCAATTGAAGAATTCACGACAGTGGCAAACGTTTACAAGAGACAGAAGAAACAGTTGGAATATGCTGTTGTGAATAGGGGCATTGGAGAAGCCTATTTAGGCCTGCAGAAGTTTGAAAAAGCGTTGCATCACCAGAAAATCTACTTGGGTAATGGAAACAAATTTTAAAAAAATTGATCTCACTAAACGTTTCAGATACCTCGAGAGAACTTAAAAATAAGTTAGAGGAACAAAGAGCACTTGCCACAATTGGACACACTTACCTGTCAAGTCATTTAGACAATCCCCAGGCTGATAAAAATAGTCTAGATTTAGCTAATAAGTTCTTGAAGAAGAGTTTAGTTGTCTCGCAAAGGTAAAACTGTGAAAATTTTGACTTCGTATAATGTTTATTTTCAGCTTAAATGGACAAGCAAGCAAACTTGAACTCGCAGACATGTCAGCACGCCTTTTCTCAAATTTAGGTTTAGTTCAAGACTGCATGGGAAATTTTGAACAAGCTTCAGAACTAATCACCAAATCTATAAATCTGTGCAAGGCACATGACCTGTATGAACAGCTCCAGAGGGGTTATTTATCTTTAGCATCCATTTCAGTGAAAGCAAAAGATTATAAATCAGCTGTACAGCAATACAATTTAGCGGCAGAGGCAGCAAGTAATGTTTTTGAGCAGTCAGGTTAATTTGTTGCTATTTTTGAAACTTTCCTTACAGAAAAAATACGCAATAAACCCAGTTTATTATCTGGCGTTCTTCTTAGCAAATCTGAAATCCTAACCAAGTTGGGGGACCTCCAAGGAGCAAAGAACGCCCTCTTGAAAGCCTACAAATTAAAGATTCCTGACGTGAAGGAGCGCAAAACAATAGAAAATAACTTGAGAGTAGGTAAGTAAGCAGTTTTAAGTCATGTGCTCAAGTGCTTCATTATAATTGGTAATTGATAATATTGTTATAATTGGCTACTCACCCACATTAGTTTGTAGTTGGTCATTTTCTCATTACAACATACAGTAATAATTAATAACCAACTTCGCTCTTCCTCAGTTGCGTCAATGTGTCGTAATGAAGATAAACTCCTTATAACTGATAGCAATGACCATAAAACCTTGAAAACCTTGTATGAAAAAATGGGCGACGGCGCCTGTGAGTTAAGACAGTTTGAGAAAGCTCTAGACTACTACAAAAAGATGCTAGAATCGGCGGAAAAAGCAGGTTTAGCGGGATCAGACTTAGGCACTTGTTATTACAGCCTAGCAGAAACGTACAAAGACAACAACCAGTTTGAAGAGGCAGTTATTTATTTTGAGCAAGAACTGGAATTGTGTCGATCGCTCAAAGACAGTTTAAATACGTTGAGTAAAATCGCTGACACGAAAGAAGCAGCGGATGCACCTGCTTCAGAAGTGGAGGCAGTGTATGATAGAGCTATAAAGCTTAGTCAGATGGAAAGTAATGCTCACGAGGAAGGACTGATGTTGAAGCGATTCATTAGATACCTGCGGAGACAAAACCAACATTCTAGAGCGTTTCAGTGCGAACAAGAGTTGGCGAAGTTGAATTTTCATAGCTCTGATAGTGAAGGCGAGAGTTCAGAGAATCAAGCTGGATCTGTTGTGGGTGCTGAAATCGACTTGGACGCCATCACAGGTACATAACGCTTTGCTCGCTCCGCGGACTAAAATAACTGTAATTGAAAAACATGTTACTTAACTGAAGTATGTTTAGATGTTTCCGACGACAGCGACCTCGACCAACCAACAAAACCCCGTAAAAGGACCAAGAATTTCCAAGTGAGAAGAAACGTGAAAGGGGAAACCCAACTTCACACGGCATGTATCAAAGGCCAGCTAAACGTCGCTAGTCATTTGTTAGAACAAGGCCATCCCGTCAATGTTAGAGACAATTGCGGCTGGTTGCCTCTGCACGAAGCCTGCATTAACGGTCACATTGAGGTCGTGAAGCTTCTATTAGAAAAAGGGGCAGCGATTAACGACAGGGGCGGTACTAAGTGCGAAGGCATCACCCCTTTGCATGACGCCGCTTCCAACGGACACCTCGCCATCGTTCAATTATTGTTGAACAAGGGTGCCAACGCCGTTGCCAAAACCGATGAAGGCTACACCGTTTTAGATTTTTTGCGAAAGTGGCGCTTGCCGGTGATGTTGGATGAGGATAGTCAACGTCTTTATGAAGATATAGTCGAACAGGTACTTGTGATTATACTGAAAAATCATTGAGAAAAATCTAAAATAAATCTCGGATTAAATACGGATCTTTGACCCTCATTATTTCATTATACAGTTGTTTGTTATTGTTGGTTTCGCAGGTTTCGGGGATATTGGAAAAAGCTGGCCACGTGATCCACGAACCTCAGGAGGTGATCGCAATTCCAAGTACAAGTAGGGACATGAGAAGGTGTGCCAGTTTTGGACTGGAGGATGAAAGTAGTGCGAGTAGTGAGAGTACACACTATAAGAATGTCATGGAAAGCTTGAGGCACAGAAATAGTGATAAAATCAGTTCTAGCAGAACCCTGGTTGCTAAAAGACCAGCGCTATTATCCGCCGATGACGTCATTGACGACTGGCTTGAGGACGATATCGGTAAAAGCTTCAAGAAACGTAAGACCAACTCTCCTCGGAAGTCAAATTCCCCTGCCAAGTCGTACACGTCGCGAAAATCCTTCGACGAAGTTGTACCTGCGGATGATTCCAGTGAAGACTTCCAAATGTTTGACGATGAACTATCTCGTTATTACGAGCTCCAAAATACCCACGCTACCCAAAGCAGGCAGTCGTCTCCCGGTCCCAAAACAAGTCCTAAAAAGGTTGTCAGAAAGAAACAAAGTAAGTTAACAAATTTCGGTCACACTAGAACGTTCGTGGAAGCAGATTCTACGTCCCCTCCTAGTCTAAGCAGAAAAAGTAGTGTTGATGCAAGCCCTAAAAAACAGTTGCCTAGGACACACTCTTTTGATAAAGGGCAACCAGTGATGGAACCTACTCTATCGGTAGATGTTCGAATTGACAAAAAATTGTACAGAGTACCAATTTTGTTATCACAAGTAACTATTAAGACAATCAAATGGTTAGCAGACGAAGCTGCTGCGAGATATGCTCGAAAAGAGTACATGGTTCCTACTCTAGAGTTAGAAACTAAAAACGGCGCCATTTTGGCCGACGATGATCCCATTAGCGTTCTTTTCCCGATGGGGGCGACGCAAGCCGAAGAAGTAGAAGCCCGGATTGTGAAGTGGAATGTTCCTCCTCTTATTGACAGGTTTAAAGAGGCTTGTCAGGATATGGGGATCGGTAAGTACAGTATTTAATAATAGTACGACAAATACCTAAATGAAAGCATGTAAGACCGCCACAACACTCCCTACAAAAAAGTATAAAAAGGGGTTTTCTTCTTTATTTTTTCAGTGTGATATGTATACATCGCATTTAACTTAATTCGTTTGTTGCCAGCTCCGCATGACGCAATCTATCGAGTCCTGCAAGAGTTCTCCGTCGCTCTAAACTTGTCGGATAACGGTTTAAAAGGACCCTCGTTGTCCCCTCTCTGTAAAGTCCTGAATAGACAAACCACTCTGCACGAGCTCAACTTATCGGGGAATTTCCTCACGAACGAATGTTTCCAGTTATTGGCGGCCAGTGTGGCCTCTCTCGAAAACTTGAGTCGATTAAATTTAAACTGCACCAACCTACACGCCGATCACTTACAAACTTTAGCAAGTACTTTATCGCCAGATGTCGCTTACAATGTAACGGATTTAGATCTCAGCGACAATCTAATAGGGGATTCATGTTTGGAAAATTTGGCTGTGTTGACGCGACGTTTCCAATTGAAGAAGCTGAACCTGTCCGGCAATAAGTTCACGAAAGACATTTTTAATTATTCGTCAAATAATCAAGTGTTACTTAATTTGGATCAAGTTGAGGAGTTCGATGTGAGCGATAATTGGTTAAATGGTGGTAATTTAGTCAAGTTACTATCGTGGCTGAAACCATCCATTCTGCGATACGTTAATGTATCCAGGAATTCAGTTACGGACGGGTTTTTGGCCGAGGTTTTCAAAAACTGGAGCGACGCAAAAAAGTTGAAAATTTGCAAGCTGTCGAGGTGTTGTGTGCGTGACTCGGACATGTTCGACTTGTTGAGGTTATAATTTTTAAAGTCTTGAATGTTGTTTAAAGTCGCTTTTTTAGGGTTGCGAATTGTTTGGAAACACTAGACGTGTCCTACAACGACGACTTAACCAGCATTGCTTTAAGGAGGTTGCTTGAAAGCGACGTCCAAAATCTGTACTTGTATGGTTGTAAGAACATATTCCAGTACTTCCTCGACTTTTCCAAGTATCTGGATGGGTCGTCATGTGACCAAAATAAAGGTAAGACTCTGAAATTAAGTCTTCCCGAAAACTGTGAAAAAGAGAAAGATTGCTTGGTTAAAATGTGGAAAGAACTGTACGGCAACAAAGCCGAAGTAGAAGTGAATTCTCGCTTTTTTTGTTTGTCGTTGTCAAAATAATTCTGTGATTATTTTATAAAATAAAATTTATTTGATTATTTACATTATAACCGTATGTGTAATTACAACAAGAACAATTTTGTCAGTCCTGATTTTCCTTTTTTCCTAATTACTTACATTCGTACTTCATGCAAAACTTATCCTTGCGTGCTTTGTCATACTTTGAACACTAAAAAGTTGCAAATATTGGTTCCAACATAGACTTAATTGTACGAATGGACGAGATAAAACAAACGATTTCATACCAATGGTTTAGAAAAAATAAACGTCTTTTGCAGCATTACTGTATTGGATTTGTTTTGTCTTTATTCGATGCTGGTTTCAAAATTATATCAGTTTTGGGAGTTTTGTCCTCAAAATTTTGCGAAACGCGAACGAAGTGCCGAAATTTCGAAAGGAACTCACAAAAATGTGTTCACTTTTGCACGATACAGGACATAAGATCTATTAGTCAAACATAAAATTAATACAAACTGTATCACAATAATATAACTTATTAAATTAAAAATAAACTGACTATAAATGACAATGATTAAAAAATATGGCAACGAAAACCCCAAAGTACTACATCCACGGCTTTAAAAAAACTTGTTTGTGTCACAACAGTTGATGCATTAATGACATATCGTGTACGTTGCAGCTGCACCCACATGAAATTTTGTTGTTGGTAAAGAATGATCACTTATTTAAAGTGATTTGGTGATACTGCTACTGATTAAACTGTAAAAACTGCATAAATGATCACCATAACCAAAGAGGACAATTCCACGGTATGCGATGAGCATATTACAAACGGCCAGATATTATCAGAACAATGCTAGATGTCATTTGAGCCTTGTGTGGCACTGTTCTTTTTGGTTTGAACCGCGCAACACAATTCTCAATGACAAGAGTCATTGTTACGTTTCTTTGAGACAGGCGATTTTTACTGAATTACGCATGCGCAATTTCACGACACAAAGGTCTCCTTTATTGACTCCGCTGTTGATTCGTAAAATTGTACGTGGATGCGAACCAAACAGTATCTCAATACAAAACACTTCAGCTATTTGACCATTATACAGGTTATTCAGGCCAAAATCCACGCCTGAAAAATTCAAAACGCAACCAACAGTACAAACCTCTTTGATATTCACCATAATTTCTGTTTTAAGTTAAACACAGCTGTTTGGTTTTGATAATTTAGAAATGAACGTAAACGTTTAGGTTAAAATTAAAAACGAACAAATTCAAAATAAGGGCTTGTCAGGAAATCTGTACGGATAATGTTCGCTACAAAACCGTGAAGCACTCACCAATCAATCACCATGTATCAAAATCATGTCAGTCTTTCCGTCGTTTGAACACTCATTGCATCAACTTTGACGAAATTTCAGTTTTAACGTGATAGTATCTGATAATACGTCAATGTTGTTAAATACAACCGATAACTACCGTTTTACTTAAAAAAAAAAAATGTATGAAATATCAAAGATGGTTTTGAAATTGTATTTCTGGTTGCGTCTTGAATTTTTTAGGCGTGGAGCTTCTCGTGAAACACCCTGTACACAGTTAACGACTTAGCAAAGCGAGAAATAACAAAAATAACTGTATGCATGGACGAATGACTTAATCTTTTCGATTTGTCACATTATTATTTGTTGCTGCAATTTACCGGGAAGATGCATGTGGAAAAATCGTAAAATATTAATTTGACTCAACTGAAAAACCTGTATCTTTAAAAAATATATTTATCTTAGGGGTGGTTATGCAGCGTCGAAACTCGCAAATCGTGTCTCAATTAAACTTCTAACCCCAAATAAATTCGTTGCGTCACCCTGTTCACCATTATTTGCTTCACTTACAAAATTATCAATTTAAGAAGAGCTTCAAAATAACAGTGCATCAGTTTTCTTCTCGACACAACGACGCAAACTTCTAAAAGCCTCAGGCACCTCCAGATACCAACTTACATCAACTGATAAGCACCAACAGCGTATCACATGTGATCGATCACCATATATCGAACGCCCCCGTCGTCTTATTGACCTCTCCGATGACGCTCTTCGGATCCGGCGCATACGAGCTCCAAGTCGTCTTCTCGCACTCCTCCATCTGCACTCCACAAACCTCCACGTTTTTCTTGACCGCACACATTCTCTCCACCACGTAGAACTTCGCGAAGAGGGCGTCGATCCACTCCCTCAGCTCCCGGCCTATTCGCTTCGCGTTAGATACACTCACGGCTTTGAGCATAGTTTCGTCGTAGCGACTCTTCAAAAACTTCTCGAAACTGTCCGTTATCACGCGTGAGTGAGACCCGCCGTGAATCAACGCTGCCTGCTTCGCGGTGATCGGAAGCCCGGAGTAGAATTCCAGCGGGGTCACGAGAAACTTGGCCTCGGCGATGAGCGCGTCGTGTTGAATGAGTTTAACGGTCCACGCCCCAGGCAGATGCGGTTGCTTCATGAGGGGCTTCGAGTGCCCGATGATGGCGTTCTCGTCGACTGATATGTCGGTGATTTCCGAGAGAGTCCCCGTGGGGTCTATCCACAAGCACGAGATGTTGTGGACGATTGTGGTCTCGCTGGAGGCGAATTTGTAGATGAGGACCGGTTCCGAATACGGCGAGAGGATGCGCGGGAAGTTCCTCGAGATTTGTTCTTTTTGGTCAAAGTCGCTGCTAACGCTGAGTTCCTCGATACGTTTGGTAAGAGCAGAAGGTGCTACTAGATATGTCATGTTGATGGGCCGGAAAGCCACCTCGATGTCAACCTCGCGAGAGTCCGCGATGACCTTGAAATGCACTAGCGTGAATTTGTAGGTGTCCATGACGTGGTACGTGGTGGCGGTTATGGTTCGCTTGGGCTCTACGGTGCACGTATTGTTGGAGATGGTTTTGCTCCAGGTCCGCCCCACTGACGTGATGGTCGTTTTGAGCCCGTCGTCGATGGAGGGCGACAGGTCCACGTGATGGTACACACTCTGCCAGTACGAGTGTAAGTTCACCACCTGCAGAAACAAATACAATGATGAAGCCACGTTAAAAACTGACGCCGGAGGCTCTTACCTTCCTCGACGGCTTCTCCAGCCCGAACAGCCACAGCTCCAGCTTCAGCAGCACCGCCTGGTTGACGATCGGCTCGAATTTCCTCGCAAAATACAACTGCCTGCTCCCCGTGCTCTGTATCCGCCCCCAGTCCTCCAGGCGGAAGTCGTTGGGACTGCACCCGCACCAGTCCACCACGTGCTTGTACTGGCACTTGCACCCCAGCTTCCGCTTCCAGTTCGTCACGTGCAGGTTATTGTCCACGTAACTTCCGCAGAAGCGCGAGTTCCTCAGCACGGTGTGAAAGAACGTCTCCGCCGGCAGCAACGTGTGTCGGAACACCTGGCGCAGCCCCGCCACCAGAGTGTCGGGCTGTTTGGCGGCGACGTGGGCGACAAACGAGCGCGAGAGCGCCACCCAGTCGCTGCCGCCGTCCATCTGCAGACCGGCAGGCAGCACGCGGTCGGCAACTCGCCACATGCGCATGTCGCACTCGACGAAGGTCTTGTCGAGGCCCTGCTTTTGCAGGAAGCGCTGCGTGTCGCGGCCGTGCGATTTGACGAAGTTGCGCTCGCGGTTGGCGGCGAGGAAGCGCTCGAGGGAGGAGATGAGCTTGACGGGATAGTCGGATTCGCTGAGGTTGAGGACAAAGTCCCAGCGCCAGGGCGTCTCGAGCAACTCCGTCATGCAACTGAGGAGCATCTCGAGGAGGGACGCGCCGCCCCAGATCGTAGCGAAGCGGCGACGGGTGAGATGGATGTTGGGGAAGCGGCGCTCGAGGGCGAGGAGCTCGCGGAAGAGGTAATCCTCGCGCTGAAAAAATATTTGAAAACATTTAAGCAAAAAAAATTCTACAAACTTACCACATCCACGTGAATGTAATAATAATGGTTTGTATGATATAATATTTTGAGCAGTCTTTTAACTTGTCTTAATGCCCTGCCGTTCAGAGTTAGTAAAAAAACAATCTTCACGTGTTCATCTGATGGTGGCGATTCGGTATTGGCAACTTGAGGCACAAATTCTAAAAAAGCAATCACAATTAAAACTAAAATTAACCATTTAACCGCATACTTTTTATCCCCGTCTGATACACATTTATAGTATAATAACCCCCACAAATCGCGTGGGAATTCCCTGGGCATTTCATATTGCATGAAGAATCTGGTAACTTGAAAGTGGAAGGGGGTTCATCATTTCCACAAAAACATTCATATCTAAAAATAAGAGGATTAAAAACATCACCATAGTCTATAATTAAAAAAAAACTTACGAATACTCTACACCAGCATACTCAAATCCTGACTGAAGACACATTTGTATACAATACTCCGGAGAATTGCCCTTCTTACTGACACCAAAATACCCACTGAGCAACCTATAGCTACTTTCATCTTTAAAACACCCCAGCGACTTTCCTGTAACTCTTCCATCACTTGGACAATCACCAGACAGATGTTCGGAGTATAACACGCCCGCCAACGAGCGACACGTTACATTAGCGATAAGTTGTTTGCAATACTGGGTTCGTGCTCTATGGATTGCCGACACCGCTTCTTTCCCCGTGATTTCACATTCAGGCTTGAAATTCAGTTCTTCCAATTTCAGAACGGTGTTATTTGTGGGTTGCGTTTTTTTCCGGACTCCATTTTCCGCATGTTGTGGCGCCGGTTTCGGACTCTGCGGTTGCCAGTCATCGACAGAATTGGTTCTATTCAATTCAAGGAAATGTGCAGCCAAGAGCACTTGGAACAAGAGTATGACTAAACCGATGAGAAAAAAGACTTTGTATTTGCGTAGCCATCTGCCATTACTTCCTTTCGACGCAACCATTTCAAGATGAAAAACAGGCAGCCCCCATGTCTTAACATAACCTCACATTTTGTTGTTTGGGAATACGTAGAACCTGATTTGGAATGAGGGAGCTTCACATGGTCTGGAAAGTGTAAAAAAAGTTTGATGAAAAATTGAAAACTGAGAATGCTTAAAATATAGTTTTTGTTGCATGTAAAATAAAAATTCGTACTCACGACAAGTCTGTATTTTTCTTATATTAATTTTCGTAAAAATAGAAGACGTGATATATGCAGGGTAACAACCCCCTTGAATTCTTGTTAATTGCACATGTGTGGGCCCAGTTATGCGAGGGTGAAACCTAAAAACGTATTTACGTAACGTAACTTAACTTTAACGTAAAAGGTGACTACAATTAAGGCAATCTATTAATATAGTAGTTTTTGATATATTTTAGAAATGTGATGCTTTTTATTTATTTTTTTTTTGTGCTATATGTGTCAGTATCCTAGTATTCCTACTAATTTCCTAGTATTCTTCCTTCCTTAGGAATACTGCGTTACGGTTACGTCAGGAGAAGCTAGTTTACATGCGAGTTTAAATGTCAAAAGATATGACGTATAACCACCAAACATAACCTTTAATCCAGTTTAATTCGTTTTTCGACGAATTTATTTAAAAAGGAGGAAGATGACTGAGCTCCCCATCAACCAGAAAGAATATTTGAAGAAATATCTTGCAATCGGCAAAGCCCCAGGTGAAAAGAAAAAGAGAAAGAAAAAACACATTTCTACCAGGTAAACTGTGTAGATCTCACAGTTTAGCTCAATTATATTCTGTATTTTATTCCAGAGTTCAGATAATAGACGACGACGCCGTTACAATTGTCACGAATAACACAATTGAAAATGACCCCATTGTCATAGATGAAGATGCTCCTCAGATTGTTGCCATCATCGATGAGAGACCCCCATCATTAAGATTTGACGAGAAAACAAAAAATCCTTTGTGGCGACCAATTGGACCTGTGGAAAATACCAATCCTGGTGAACAAAAACAAGTGATTAAAGGGTTCAAAATTGAACCAAAAATTAACGATAAGTCGTTGTTGCGTCCTGATAAGTCACCGCCTAGACGAAAGCGAAAAAGTGACCATTCTCCACCACCAAAGTCTAGACGCGAGAAATCGCCGGTTAGAGATATCGTGGTTAAGGAGGAAAGACAGTCTGTACCCAGAAGTGTAGAAAATTCACCTAAGAGTGTTGATGAAGAAAATGAAATTTTATCCCCTAGAAGAAGTAGAACTGGCGATAATAATTCGCCCCCCAGAAGAATTAAACGGGAAGATTCGTCGCCACCTAGGAGATTTCGGGGCGATGATCATTCACCTCCTAGAAGAAGTCGAACCACGGATGATAATTCGCCTCCAAGACGAAATAGGACAAATGATAATAATTCCGCTCCTGGAAGAAATTGGGCGAATGATAATTCACCACCTAGAAGAAGTAGGATGGACGACGATAATTCGCCCCCTAGAAGAGGCAGAAAATCTAGTATAGACAGAAATAAATCTCAGCCACAAGACGATATTTCGCCTCCACGGAAACGTCGACCAGAAGGAGATTCTTCAATTTCTAGACGAAGACATGATGATTCACCCAGAAGAATCAAAAAGGATGATTTTTCTTCTCCTAGGAGACGAAGACGTGATAATTCTTCTCCAAGGGGAAGCAGACCTAGTGAAACTCCTCCACGCAAAAAAGATGATAGAAAAAGTCTCAAAAATAGAACACCTGATCATTCTCCACCAAGGAAAAGTAAAAAAGAAGATAAAAGTAGAGTGGCAGGAAGCAGCAGAAACGACGAAAAGAGGTAATTATTGTTGCGAATTTAAACTCCTTTTGATGTAAAACCCAACTTAATTACACAATAGTGTCCTTATTTACTACTTGAATGTAAATAACTTTTCTTTTACACCAGTGCGATAATCGTGTGGCCAAATATCAACGAACATACTGACTGGCTGGTAAACTCTAAAATAAACCGAAAAATCCGATCCAATCTTACATGTTAATCTAAATCGTAGATTTACTAATCACTATTTTAAACTGACATGATAAGTTTTTTGAAGAGAATGGTTAGTTTTACCATCTTGACGGTTCCTTTAAAGTGAAGTACAACTTTTACAGTAATTGATTCATAAGTTTAGTGGTTACTTAATTTTCGTATTTCCAGACCGAAGAAAATGGAGAAAACCCTTGATAACAAAACCGCAGGCCTTCAGAACGCCCGCGAACTGATCGAAGAAACCAGAAACCACCACCTACGCGAAGACAAATTCTTCAAATCTCTCTCCAAAGACGTATCTGGAGAAAGCGCCACAACCGTACATCGCGATCGCCAAACTGGCAAAATCCGCAACCTGGAAGAAGAGGAGGAACGGCAACGCAAAAAACGCGAAGAAGAAGAGAAAAACAAAGAAAAATACGAAAAGTGGGGGCGCGGTTTGGCACAGGTGGAAAGTCGAGAGCAGCAACTGAAAGAACAGTTGCATGAAATGAGCAAACCGCTAGCGAGATACGCAGACGACGAGGATCTGGAGAGGTTCCTCAAAGAGCAAGAGCGCGAAGGCGACCCGATGTTGGCCTATATTCGCAAGAAGAAGCGAAAAAAGGCCGCCGATGCCGGGGAAGTGACGAAGCCGCTGTTTGAGGGAGAGTTCATGCCCAATCGCTACGGGATAAGACCCGGCCATCGGTGGGATGGGGTTGATCGATCCAATGGGTACGAGAAGAAATGGTTTGAAGTGCAGAATCAGAAGAAGGCGCAAGAGGAGGATGTTTATAAATGGTCAACGGAAGATATGTAGTTTGTACATAAGAAATAAATATAAAAGTACTGAATTAATATAAGGAGCGAAATTGTATGTCTAAAATAAAGTTTAAGGGGTCATTATACAAATTTCTGCGCTGTTTCATTGTGACTGGAGTAACTAAATTTGGTAACTTCCGTAACTATTGTGTTTTGAATTGGGTTTTTGTGTAACAAGAAGCGAGAATTTTAAGCAATTTTTTGGTGTGACTACGTTTTAGTCACTTCGTTGATGTTACATAATTATTGTTGACACAGTTTTATTTCATTACATGAAAGATGAAAGTCACATGAACACAGTGTCATAAAATTACGCTATAATTAATTTTCAAAAAATATCACTATATAGTCTGGGACAGTATTTTTTTTAATTATAGATAAAATTATTCCGTAAAAGTATGTGAATGTAGAAATTCTAGATAAAGGATGTGTTTATACTTGTATGTTTGATTATGCTCCTTTGACAGATGAAAATAGCCACGCAAATAAACATCTGTTAGACAACTTGCAATTTCAAACACATATATATACACTTTCGTAATATATAGGTATGTACAAAGCAGAGACTTGTACCGAAATTAATACAAATTTGTTAATCAAACCCAAACTGGGTAATACATATAAGAAAGATTTTATTTTATCTCCCAGATCACGAGTCGCTACTGACCATGACAAACTCTAATGATTTCCCGCCAACTCATGGGTATATAACAAGTTGAGAAAATTTTTACAGTTACATATATGTATATCAATTTGTATTGGATCTCCAGGGCAGTGGAAAATCACGAATCGCAAAGATAATTATCACGCTAAATTATTTTACTAATCCCAAGACAAGAGAAATTAATTTTAAAAAACCGTGAAGGGACCTATTTCAGACAAATATGTCGTGATTGGTTACGTAACGCTATTTTTTGGCGGCCCAAATTTACTCAATCCGCCACTGTGAAATTGTTCGCTTTAAATTTTTAAATTCTCTCACGTCAAAAAAAAAGTTCGAATTGCCTTCTACTCATACTCAAGCTAAAACTCAAAAATTGAAAGTTTGTGTGTGGCTATTTAAAGTTATCATTATTATCATTCCTCGATTTTTCTCGTAGGCGCCATTTTCTTTCCGGCGGAAGTTGCTCTGACGTCATCCACGTCCCAACAACTAAAAAGCCACGCCTGTCACTGGAGAAATGCCAACCCAAGTTAATAAAAATAGCATTTTCACCGATAAATTTTAATTTTCGAGGACTGGAGGGCTGTTTCAACCACGATTGACCCACTGGTTTTGTTTCTGGGTCGAGCGGGCGCCATTTTGGCGGCATTTGCGCGTTGGGTTGGCAGCCGAACGCTGCTCAAGTTGTCAGGCATTTTTGCTGTGTCAAATTCTCTAACTTGGCAGCATTTGTTAGTCAGCCCTGTTTTCTCCGAAAATAAAAAGTTTCCATAAATTACTCCATTGATTTGAAAAGGTAAATTAAAAATAAATAATGTCAATCGGACGCGCCTTCTCTGTCAGTTTAGACGGCCGTTTCGACCATTTTTACGCCCGAATTTTTTTCCATGGCTCGTTCCAACGTTCTAAATCCGCAAATTTCGCCCATTCCTAGGGACCTTTTTGTCATTGTCAAACCCAGATTATTTTATATTGGCAATATCCAAAACCTTTTAAATGGAACCAGCGGAGACCACGCGATCGGCGAAAAAGATGCAGCGGCCCCCAGGACTAACGCAATTTTCTCATTTTCAGCATGTCTGCGGCCAATATCCTGTGTCTAATTTGCAATGGAAGCTGCGTGTCCAGTCGGAACTCGATCCCAATATTCAACAAAGAGGTAAGAGTGTACATTCTAATCTGCCGACGCTTGCTGAAACCGCGCAAATTTTAGACAAAAACCAGCCTTGACACCCCTCTGATGGACACGGTGACCAAAGTACTCAAAGACCTGACTGAAGAATCGGCGCATTCCCAGGTGATGTGCAAGAAATGCTTCAAAATGTTTGATGAAATCGACGAACTGGAAAACAGATTGGCGGAAATCAAAGGTGAAGTCGTCAATAGCTACACAAACACGACGACAAGGCACAAAAACGGGGACGTTCAAATCGACGAGAGTGAGACTATGGAGAATGGGATCAAAAGTGCTGAAGCGAACAAAGAAAATGAGTTGCCCAGGAAGATATTGGATATACCGTCTTCAGATGATGATACTACACAAGTGAGTGTGTTTATGACAGTTTGTTCTTTAGTAATGGTGGTTTTGTGTTATAGCAGGTGGTGATGGAAAAGAGTCAGTTACAGACTATTGAAGACATTGAGATGGAGTTGGTGAAAATGCATGGTGGTATTGAGAACATAGAAACTGTGAAAGTGAGGCAAAAGGTTGATGATGGTGTTGCAAATGAGGGTTTCCAGGAGCTGACTGGGGATATTATAGATTCGGGGGCTGTTGATCATTCGTCAGATTCAGATTATGAGCCACCTGTCAGTGTTGAAAACTCCATCAGCAGTAAGAATAATTCAGGTAATTTATAACTTTCACGTCATTTATTGTTTGTTTCACTTTTTTGTTAATGAAGAAACTACAGGGGGACACTGATAATTTTAAGAAATGTTGGTAGCTAAAGTGAAGTTGTTTCAAAATTGTTACAAGTAAAATATATAGACTTTTTTCGATTTTATTCATAGTATGGCGTCACAAAGGGCTTTGCGAAAAAAATCGAGGTTAAGTAACTCATACATATAAATAACAATAGCCGATACTCACTGGAAGAAATGATAAATGAACATTATATGCAAGCTAAATAAGTACATAGACTTATTTTTAAACAACCTGACAAGTATGACACTATATAGATCATTGCCATTTTTAATACAAATTAACACTGCATCAACTCGCATTTTTTATTTATTTATTTATTATTTTTTTTCTTAAAAGATGGTGAGTTCCTTTTGGAAATAAAATTGCACTATTGTTTTTACTAATTAATCCAAATTGTTTTTAAAGTTGTTGCTTCTCAATTCACTGTTTCATGTTATAAAAATTAAAGATTCTCGTCTTCCCGCAGACATCAAAGTGAAAACGGAGCCGCCCCTCGACGGAGGCGGCAGTGACCGCCCTAACATCCTCCGCAAGAAGCCCTCGACCGTCGAATCTTTGAAAGTCAAGGAAGAGCCCGTCCATCTGCAGCCGATGGTGGCTCGCCAGGACTCCCTCTTCACCTGCCTGGTCTGCCAAGGCGAAGAAACCGTCGCCGGAGACGTGCGCGCCATCACCGCCCACATGAAGTCCTGCCACGACATCCGACTGTACATTTGCGACGTCTGCGGCCAGGACTTCCGCAAGCGCAACGAGCTCTCTGCCCACCTCGACGAGCACGTCGCTGCAGAAGAGGGCGACTTCCAGTGCGAGGTAAACGGGTTTTTTACAAGAAAACGAAATTGAATTAACTTATGAACGTTGCTGTAGGTATGCAACAGGATCTTCAGCAACCTACGTCTCTTCCGGATTCACAGGCGGATGCATTACCCTCAGAACAAGGCGTGGCCGTGCGAGACCTGCGGCAAGAAGTACAGCAGTAGGAATTTGCTGGAGGAACACATCAACACGCACACGGGGGTGCGGCCGTACGTGTGCCAGCAGTGCGGGAAGGACTTCGCGTCCAAGTACACGTTCAGGGCTCACGAGAAGACGCACGAGGTGAGGCCGCGGCCGTTCGCTTGCCAGCAATGTCCCAAGACGTTCTTGAGTCAGCAGAACCTGGTGCAGCACGAGAGGACGCATTCGGGAATCAAAGAATATAGCTGCCATTTGTGTGGGAAGCGGTAAGTGGGGTATGTGTATTTAGATTTCGGTAATCTACAGCGTCTTCGACAGATTCGGCTCTGCCCACAACCTGGAGGTCCACTCCATCGTGCACACCGGCTACCGGCCTTTCGTGTGCGAGATCTGCCACAAGGCGTTCGCCCGCAAGGCCGAGATCCGCGATCACGAGCGCACTCACACCGGCGAGCGGCCCTACCAGTGCGAGATGTGCGGGGCGACGTTCTCGCAGCGCTCTAACTTGCAGTCCCACAAGCGCGCCACCCACCTCGACGACAAGCGATACGTATGCATGGATTGCGGCAAGGGCTTTAAGCGGCGGCGCCTCCTTGACTATCACATGAAGGCGGCGCACACCGGCGAGCGCCCGTTCAAGTGCAACGTCTGCGACGCCACCTTCGTGTACCCCGAGCACTTCAAGAAACACCGGCGGATCCACACCGGCGAAAAGCCGTTCCTGTGCGAAGTGTGCGGTAAAGCGTTCAACAGCAGGGACAACCGCAATGCGCACAGGTTCGTGCACTCCGACAAGAAACCTTACGAGTGTTTGGTGTGCGGCGCTGGTTTCATGCGGAAGCCGCTGCTATACCAGCACATGCAGACGCAGGGCCACTTGAACGACACGATCGTGGTGAATCAGCCGCGGTTGACGACGGACGACGACCAGCTAGTGACTGTGAACTCGAGGGGCGAGATGGAGATCGTGGATCCGATGTCGCTGGCAGAGGCGGTGGAGGGGGATTCGGGTGTACCGGAGGACTCAAAGCTATACATCTCAGAGCACATTTTACAGTCACCAGCAGAGCAAGAGAGCGGAGAGGCGGAGGGGCTGGAGACGGTGGAGCACATCATCATAGATGGACAACACATCCGGTTCGAGAACGAGGACGAAGAGATGGACACGATCACAGGCGAAACGCTGGCGGAAAGTGAGACGCAGATCATAGAGACTCCAGACGGGCCGGTGCAGCTGGTGCGGGTGAGGATACCGAACGAAAACGGGGAGGAGGAGGAAGCGTGGATCAAAATTGTGCCAGAGTAGATAGAAACTTTACTTCCAGTTGATATTTCCTGTTGATTTTAAATATTTTCTGTAAAGTTAGGGTAAGAGACACCACGTGCTGGTATGTCATCGTTTTAGTTTCTTTTTTTATGTTTTAATTTCGGTCATATTTATTACAGATGACTTGTACATGAGTTGTATATTTCAAACAATAAATTAATGAGAATTTAATTTTCTTGTACCTATATTTTATCTAATGAGGCATAATATGAAGTCGTCAGGGACATTAAAGTGCAGGGGGCGGCCAAATATAGTGGTGGTATAGTGACAACACTACAAAGAACTAAATAATAGTCTCATAATGCAAGTAGATGACTAGGCTTTGACCAGTAGCGTATCATGGACACATTTTTAAAAAGATGGAAGATGGCAAAACTGTAGTTCTGAAAAGAACTGATTTAAAAAAACGCTCATCCACTACAAAAAGACGAAACCGTTGTTCACTTCAGTTTCCACATCCAACAACCAGTGAAGTTTGGGCCTCTCAAATACGGCAGTGAACCCACACGCCTTAAGTCGACTGTGATGTTTCATTGGTGTGTTTTTCTCAAAATAACTTTATTTTATAGTTTTCCAAAGTTTAGGAACGGACACAAACGACTCCATTCTTTCTGACTGTATTTTTTTATTAAAAATGATTTGTACACATATTAAATTGTACATTTCGAACGATAAATATTGAAGATTACACTTTTTTCTTTGGCGATTTCGACTTGCTCTTGCGTTTGCCTTTGCTTTTAGAGCGTGGTTTGCGTTTAATTTTTCGTTTAGGTTTATCGACTTTCGACGATTCTGGCGATAAAAGTTTTTGGGAAACTTTGGACACTTCGGGAGTTCGAGCCGAGCTGTCGTAGGTGAATTTACTGCATTCTTTACCTGAAACAAAGTAGTGCAGAATTAAGAGTTTCTGTATTCTTCCTGAATACCATTACAAAAATCTTCGCCACAATCTACGCACGATGCAACTCTTAATTCAATCACTCCAGACTTATTCTTCAATTTTCTGATTTGCGGATCCAGAGCATACTGGCGTTTTTCGAATGTTCTTGTTTTATTTTCCAGTTTCTTAAGTTCCACCAATCTGAAAATATTTACATGTGGGACCTCATACACTAAAAATTAATACCACTTTATAGGAGTAATCATAAATCATCGCAACAGCTATAGTCACGAAGTTTCTTAAACTTATTGTACGAGCACGATTTTTTTAAATTAGTTTGCATAGAGAAACTAATAACATAATAATTAAACCGAGCTCAGTTTTAGATATGTATGTTCTTTTTAATTAGTAATTACGACATGAATTAGGACGGTGAATGAAAAGAGGACCGACATGTTGTGTCTTTGAAACAATTAATTATGTACCTTGAAAAATAGCTTTCCTCCACCTTGCTTTTCGGCCTGATCGTCGTCAGCATCTTCCAGTCAATGGGCACTGCTGCCAGTTCGCTGATCTTCAAGTTTTTCATCTCGCGCGGTAGCGGATCCAGAAACGTGTACGGCTCCTTCATGGCTTTCACGTCCTTCTTGCCCGACTTAAACTTGAACTTCTTGTCCTTAATCTTAATACTCTCCATTTGCACCTTCTCCGCCTTGATTTTAAAATCCGGAACCTTCTCCAGAAGCCTCCGGAACTCCTCGTGACTGTTGGCGACCGTCTTCGACAAATCCAAAATCGGTGCCGTCTCCTTCTTTTTTCCCAAAAAATCGTCGAGTTTCGCCATTCTAAAAAGTTAACAATATTACGAGGACCGTGTAGAAAACTGAAAAAGTGAAGTCTACACTTTTTGGACTTAATTATTTTCGGTGTTTCGCGTAGAGGAAGAAAGACTGGGGGTTCTGGGCGAATGTTCCCACTGCTCCTGCTTCATGACTAGCCCGTTGTGCAGGGATGTCAGTTTGTCTATGATGTAAGTGGTATTTTCAAGGTTTTCATTGCAGTCGGGCAATCGGTCGCGTGGAGAGGTGTGCTCGATTTTGAGAATCTCGGTTTTAGTTTCACCGCAGCGACATCTACAGCAACACTCGCATTTGTGTGGGTAGTAGATTTGTTCTTTGTCGGACTCTAATGGAACTATCTCTGTTTGGTACATACGAATGTTTCTAGAGAAAAAGTGGTCGTTTTTTCGCCAAAGAGCTCGAGTTTGTCGTTTTTCGACATAATTCTTCTTCCTGTATGATCTCGGGCTTCCGGTTTGGCTCTCGTCGCTCGAATTCTTGTACTCTCGTGCTTTTTGGCGAAGTTTTCGTCTTTGGTAAAACGGATCTTTTTCGCTTTGTTTCATATATCTTGTTGGTGGTCTGTTGGCCCCCCATTTTGGTTTTTCCTCCATGCTGCGATCATCGCTTCTGCTTCGTCTTTCTTTTCTTGTTCGATTGTCGTAGTTCAGCTCCAGATTTGTGAGTTTTTCTCTTATGTACTTGTGGTTGTTGCTGCAAGTGTCAATCCCTTCTGATTTGCTGTTGTGGTCGTGTTCTGTTTGTGTACTACTATCACAAAGTGTTTTATTTTTGCTTCGGTACTGTGTTGGCGTTAGAATGCGATTCTCCGTTCTTGAGGTGTAACTTTCGTTGGTTTTTTCGGGTGAAACGGCTAGTGGAATGGCAATTGGTATAGCGTTGTTACCACCTAAACTGGGCATTAGCACCGCGTACTGCATATTCTGCAGCACTTCCAAAGGCGTTTGCAGTACTAACGCCATCTCTGCTCGTGGAGTCGCCAAAACTTGGAAAGAACAAGACGATTTTGTGTTTCTAGGAGTTTCTGGTCGTTCGTTGTGTCTAGGAGTCAGCGACCTTTCGTTGTTTCTAGGGGTAGGTAAACGTCTGCCGGTAACTTCCAAGTTATTGCTATTGTTACTGCTGTGGTTAATTTCATTATTTAATACTTCTTGCCTCGGTGAAATCACTACACTGTTGTTATTCTGCTGCTCGATGTTGCTCTTCTTCGTTTCACTTTCTTCGCTTACTTTGTCTTTTTCCCGAGTTCCTGCCTCCAAGTCGTTGTGTATAACATTATGAGTGACAATCTCAGGCTCCTCCACAACGTTATTCTGCTTCTTCATCTTCTGCTTGATCTTCTCGAGCTTGGCTTCCTTCTCCGCTATTTCCAGCGCTTCCTGCAGAGCTTCCTTCCTCTTGCGTTCGCGCTCTTGCTTTTCACGAATAAGCCGCAACTCATTTTCTTTTCTTCTTCTTTCTATTTCTTGTTCGCGTTCGATGCGTAGCTCCTCCTCTTGCTCCTCTTTAATCCGCTTCTGCTTCTCCTCCTGGCGCCACCGCTCCCGCTCCTCCAGCTGCTGCCTGATGGCTTCCTGGTGAGCAAGAGCGATTTGTCGACGACGTTCGCGTTCGGCGAGTTCCGTGGAGTCGACTGGAATGTTTTGGCCTCGAATGAAAGTTCTGGAAAAAGATATGGAAACAACGATGGAGAATTAAGGGGCTACGTACCGATTGAAACCGCCACCGCTCGTGTACGGCCGTTCCGCTTCTTCGTCTTGTTGCGGAGACTCCGCGGGGGACGTATTCGTTACTACGATTTCCTCGTCGGTTTGTAGACCTCTTTTAACCCAATTGGGCGGATCGTTCTCGTTGACGTCCCAGAACTTGTTCTTGTCCTTCCATTTCGGTCTATCGTCTTTGAAACTGGAAGATGACTCGTACCCTGATTGGTTCCAGTTGTTGGAAGGTTGGAGTTCTGGGTTTTGGTTAGGATTGTCGCTACCATAACCTGAGGTTTCGCCTCCCAGCTCCCTTTCGGCGGAGTTGTACTGGGTCTTCGATAAAGGAGGTAGACTCGAGCGACGCGTGATGGTGAAGTCTTTACGGAAGAACTCGTTGTTGGCCATCGCAAGCTTAGGAACATGTCTGTTTCTGGCAAGAGGAAAGAACAAGGTTCACAAACAATTTTTTGTTAGAGTAAAGGTGGTGGCGATACCTTTGGAATGACCTGTCGCACGTTTGAGAATCTTTGTTGCCCCAGGGTGCGCACAAACCCGCTAGTTCTTCTACGACAAAGCCAATGAATGTTTGATACCGTTACACAGTCCAAGAAAATTAAGAAATTGTCATTTAGTTTCTTGTCTATGGAAATGGTTGAATGCGTCGCACGGTTTTTACGAGAATAAACATTTTGCCGCGTTCTGACTTTGGTGATCTCGACTAAATCTCAAAAAATTTGGAATATGGTAGAGCGTTCAATATTTAAAATTATCGTACCTAAATTTAGAAAAAAATTCCGCTATAGGAATATGCGCATAGCGAAGAATGATGAGTTATTTGCATGCTTTAAAGATACTGGTACAAGACAGTTCGTTTAGCTTGAAGATTCTAAATTTAGATGCGTCTACGCACAAAAGTCAACTCAACACATAATAAATTATTTTCATGTTTGATATACGTGGACGATATATTCACAATTTTCGGAAAATTTTGTGCATAATTTTGGAAAATGAAACCTAACTCCCTTGGACTCTAAACGTACTTACCTTTTTCTCGTGCCCACTGCAGTTTTTTTCTCTCTATCAACGACAAAGGCTTGTCTACGTACGTGGACATTTCATTGTACAACTAGCGACAAGTTTTACCAGCAATATCGTGTATATTACTGAAAACTGGAAAAGAAATTTCCGTCGTTCCAAAAAGTGTAGACTTGGAAGTGACAATCAATACTGTTGTCGGTGTATGTACTTATTGTGGGTTTATTGCAACAGTTGAAACACTTACCTCTGCAAGTTCAAAAATCAATACGAAAGCATTTAAATCACAGCCACTATATTTCAAAGACTAGAAGCAACTGAGTGAAAGTGTAATGAAACCAAAACCACAGTAAATGTATGCGGGAAAACTTATCTCGTATTTGATCAATCGCATCGCTATAGCAACAGCTATTCAAACATCTTGAGGGTGAATAACCGATTTTGTTGAAAGAAATTTTACTACGAATCTTGCGTGGTCTACTTCGGAAATGAGTTAGTGCGACATGGTTTTCCAGTTTTATAGATTTTTTTTTAATTAGCGTGAAAGACGGTGAAAGTAGAGTAACCCCTATGTTATTAGGTAACAAATGATTATTATTATGAAATTTTAAGTTGGTGGTTTTAGAATGAAAAATATATATATATTTTTGTTTGTAAATCTTAACTCGCCTTGTGTTGACTAGACTACAACTTGAGGCGTAAAGCGAGGCCAAGATACATAATTAATTGGAATATTTCATTTACAAGCTTTGTGGACACACTATATACTTTTTAGTTATATTACTTCAACGAGTAAGTAACTGACCTGAGTTACCTAATTTATTGATAAGTCAATAAACAAGAAATAAAACTATGAGTGCTCGAGAAAATCTAAAGTAGATGCGTAAACAACGCAAAAAAGTAGGTTAAAAACGTAATTTTCGTTTCTGGTAATTAAGAAAACTCCTGGTACCGGTGTTATTAAAAACATATAAATTCTCTTTATGTCAGAGAACGTGGAGCGCTTTGATTTATTCACGAAATTTGATATGAATATCATTTGCAATAACCCCGTTGCGACATGCAAAAACTTTACCCCAATCTCTGACCCCGTTCTGTCTGGCACAAGTAAAATGAGCATGCAAAATCCTCATGAATTTTAAACGAAATGCTTCGATCATCGTATTTTTCTCGTTAAATAAATTTACATGACATGAGCCGAATAAAGTATACCAAGCTCAATTATGCGCTGCTTCTAAAAGTAGAAACTTGTCAGTTAAATATAACAAGCCTACGTTTTTTTTTTGACGGTGGCATGACTAGTAGTGTTTGGGTACAACCTTATAAGTTATGGGAACATTTATTGGGAACGCAAATGCGTCCACAAGTTTGTGGGTAATTGAGATATTTTATAAATACCTAAATGTGGGTCAGCATTTTTGTATTAACTGGACAAATCGATAATGTGGGCGACCAGTTTACGGTTTAGAAGAAATACATGCGAAATGAGCAAGTAAAGTGGAAAAAGTTGTGTGTTACGACTAAACTTACGGTCGTTATTGATAAACAGGAGATAGGAACGGAGGGCGACGTTAAATGGATAAGAAGAGGATTTGTTAATTTGTGGCCACACCAGGAAGAGTCAACATACTCTGTTCGACTTCTTTTTTCTATTTTAGAGGTAAAAGATTGTGCAACGGTTTGACAGCCTTCACCAAGGAAATGAAAAATATTCAACACTGGTTACTTTAAGTAAAATTTAATTTTTCTGTAATTCTTAACTGGTTATTAATGTTAATAATTAGTATTGTAATTATTACTGTGTGTATAATATATGTATTATAGTCCATAAACTCTTTTCCGTTCGTTCTCTCCAAAAAATGTATGACGTCAAAATAAATACACGTGTGCGAGAGAGGAACTACTATCACCGTATCACACATTATTACGAATACATGGTAGTAACAGTAACAAGAATGTAAGTCTTTTCTACACTCTACTCATTTAAGTCAGCGCTATTTGAAGCTGAATATCGATGTACGACATCCTTTCCAGATGGTACAACGAACCGATAAACCAGAATAAAACAAAACAACAAAAATCTTAGACTGCAGCACGTGAATAGCAATCACCTGCTGCACAAGCCGCAATAAAACTCCAATCATCGCATACTTGCAGCACCCAGCGTGGGGGAAAATGATAAGACTGCTCCTCACGTAACTGTTCATCGCCTCGTAAAGCTATGAATTAACCGCGTCGCCAGAGGTCATCAAACGGCAAACGATCGATCCGGATTTAAATCACCAGACGGGATCGCGATCTCATCAATAATACGCGAGCACTCCTCCGATCCCAGAAAAAAAAGATTCAATTATACGCGCCGTTTCGCCAATCATAAACCCACAGGTTCACGTTCCGCAAATTATGCTAATAGGAGTTTAATTTCTAGGAGGACCGCTACCTGCACCACACACAGACGTTTGCTAATCGGCGCCTTCAGTGTATGATTTCCAACGGCACGATGCGGCGAGTTTTTGTAGTGATGGTCTTTCTGATGCAGGAGAAGAACGCGAGGTACATCCTGCCGACAGTGCCCGACGTTGTGCATCCGCCGGTTCCGGACGATGGTAGTGTGATGTTTTAAGCTCGGCTTGGACGAAAGGAAAACCCAAGGCTTTTCTGCAGCCTGGACCCCTGTAAACTGGTATTCACAGTTTTCTTTACATATACATCCATGGTACCTATCTATGTTATCAGTATCAGTGCTAGGGGTTGAGCGTGCAGAAAAACCAAAAGTTTTGGTTCTGTTGGAGTCGAGCAATCGAGCATAGTTTTATGGAGAATTTATCATCGATTCTCATTAGTCAAAGTTAGCCCGGATATGGAGTACATGGTGGACGATCCGGACCCGGAAGTCACCCCGGGGTTGTTCCAGGGAGACATGGCCATGACCAATGAAATTTACAACTATTGGAGGGTGGGCATTCGGTGGGACGTGTTTCCGGAAAAGCTGTGGAAAAATGGGACGGTGCCGTACTACATTAGTCCGATTTACGGTCAGTAATCAAAATAACTTTAATTTTAACATACATTTTGAAAGTATATTAACACTGTATATAGAATAAAATTTTACAACTTAAAAATTAAACAACTTGGGGTCCGTGGTAAAACCATACCTAAATCTTCTTCTCTATCTTTTTCTGTTTTAGTAGACTTGTTTGTGTTCATGGTCGTTCACAAAATTAGTCATTTAAAAAATTATAAAAGTATGTAGAAATCTTCACTCAGCATATTTTTGACGAACAACTATTTTCCTAAGTATTTACTACCCTGAAATTTACTTAGATTTTAAAGTGGCAAGCCTCGAGTCTGGGAAGGACTAACGAAGATCCTTACCGAGAAGATTGTTCGACTTATGGTTGGAATAAGCAATATTAATATCAGGCCACAATAGTTATTTATGTATCAATAATAATATAATATGAATAAGTAGTTTATGCCCGAGGGTATAAACTTCAAATGATAGCCGTGGTAGATACATACGTTTCTCGGAACTAAACAGCGTAACCATAAAAAAGAAATTGATGTACTAATGAGTAACAAATGTAGATCCACAGTACTTGATGCAATTTAAAAATAGGATTTTTGTTTCTTGGATTTTTTTTATTTTTTCGATTTTTTTGTGTTTTTGGAAATGTGTTCAATTTTTTGGATGATTGGATTTCTTGAGTTGCCTGATACCAGATATTGTGGTTCCAATTTTCAATAATATAAATTAGCTCTGTTGCCGTATTTACGCAACCAGCAATACACCAAGTACTAAATAGTTGGTTTCCAGCAAATTCCGTTTTCTGTTGACGTTACTATGACAACTATTCTCAGTGCCCTTACCCTAGAGTATTATTTGATCAATAATGTACCTCAAATCCAGGTCATTATAGACCAATAGTAAGTCATAAGACATACAGTTTTTTTGCCACACTAATAGGGTCTATCTGACAGTTATTCTAAGCATTTTTAACAAGTGCTTAATTGTCAAACTATAATTATAAATATATTCATACATTTTATTTTATTGTTTAAATAAAACAACACACTTTTCGGAAAATAGTAAAATGAAGTAAACGAATGTTTTTAAATTATATTTATGATATTTTGAAATAGCGAGAGCGCAATAAAAAACATGAAACAGTCATGGATTTTTGAAAAAAAAATGTTGATAGAATTTTCGTATTGACATATTACTGTAAGTTTGTGTTGAAAATGCAACGATCAAAGACACATTTAAAAAAATTCATGTTGCACCATAAAACTGAAAACTAAAAATACCTAGATCTACATTCTACACCTCTATCTAATATTCTTCCACAGAGCCCGCAGACCAGGTAACCATCATGAAAGCCATCCACACTCTCAACTTCATGACGTGCATCCGCTTCGTCCCATGGAACGGCAAAACCAAAGACTACCTCCTCATCTGGCCCATAAAGTACCCCAAAGGCTGCTGGTCCTTCGTCGGCAAATTTGGCGGCGCTCAAATCGTGAGCTTGCAAGCCCCAGATGCCACAGGACCCAACTGCCTGGGCACCGAAGGAAGAGCAATCCACGAGCTCATGCACGCGCTGGGTATCTTCCACGAACAGTCCAGATGGGACAGGGACAAGTTCGTCAAAGTCCATCTCGACAACATCATCCCACGTAACAGTACCCTCTCCTTATTTCACTCTTAACAGAAAATTTCTTCCAGAATTTAAAAACAACTTCGACAAGCAGAGTCTCGAAAACACGACGTACAGTTTCGAGTACGACTACGACTCGATCATGCACTACGGCAAGTACTTCTTCAGCAAGGGTAAAGGAAAGCCGACGATCACCCCGAAAACGCCAGGAGTGAAGACTTTGGGCCAGAGAAAAGCGCTTTCCAAGGGGGACTGTCTCAAACTGAACGACCTCTACGGGTGTTTCGATAAGCCGAGGTTACGTCGCAAGTACTACTTTTTGTGCCAATTTATGGGAATATGATTTATTCGTTTGTTAATATTCGTAAATAAAACTACGTTTCCGTTCTGGCGTTAATCGACTCCGTTTCTGACTGGGACGTGTCGTCTTCTTTGTGTATTACTGGGGCTTGCCCTGCCGCAACTGGGAGATCCGTGATAGGGTCGTACGTTTCGTCGAAAATATCGTAAGGGACGAAGTTCTTGGGGGCGGGCCACGTTTTAACTACAAACGAAGTAATAATAAAAGCACAAGATTAGTGAAGGACATACAGCGATAGTCTTGCGACTGTCCAATGTATTCGTAATATTTGTAATACTGACTCAAAGTTTTCAAGTATTTGCACGACGTTAAAAAATCCAAGAGTTTTATCTCTGGGAGGTGGACACTGTATATGTCTCTTTCGACCAAGCTGCGAGAACGAGGTTTACTTCCGGGTAGCGGGATCTCGTCGTCTTTTTCCTCCTAAAATTAAACCTTACCACGAAAACGTGAAAATACACTCAAAGTACTTCTTCCTTTGCCGCTCTTAATTTCATTTGATCGCTGATGAAAGCGTTCGCGAAGCGGTACAGCTTCTCGCAGCATTCGGTGACGTATCTCATCGAGTTCTCCAGGTTGCTCTCCGCGTCGATGTCCTCCACTCTTTCTGGGGGTCGACCGTAGTACGACATCCACTCATTCAAAAAACGCTACGATTTTTTAATAAACGCTAAAAATAAAACGACTTTTCGTGTTACCGCTTTCACGTGGTGAATCGGCGACAAAAGCTTGACATTGTTTAGATCCTTTTCATGGGTGTGGAAGAGTAGATGCAAGTGTTTCGCGATCGCTTCCTCTGAGCCTTCTACTATACAGCAAAAGTATTTCGAGTAATGTAGCAAAATGCCAGACAGGGGCTCGGTGCCGTATCCACTATTAGTCTGTTTGTAATTCTTTTCCATGACTTCGACCACGTCGCCGACCGAGAAGTTGTGCTCTCCTATGTACATCAGTCGGTGGATGTAGCAGACCTAGAAGTGGGCTGTCAGAGGTGGATTTTTGCGTATCACGGTTTACCCTTTTTGCGATCTTCAGATTCGTTTGAAGAACGTCGTAAATGGAGCGTCGGGCTGGTTCTGTGATAACCTCCCGTTCAGGAAGCTCTTTTTGTATGCGGCGATACCGCGGTGGACGCACCATAACTGTCAATAGCGACAAGACGTGTTTGTCGTTATAGAAACGTAACAGTGTCGATGTCGCTTCGATCATTGTTAATCTATAGGTAAATCTTTACGTTTTGTGCTGCAACACGCCAAGATTTGCCGCGAAGTTGGCATCGACTTGTAAATTGAAAATGATCTTACTTCCTAAATTCTGGTTAGTTAGACTAATAATAATCCGGCAATGACACTCACTGTCCTAGTACGTTTGGTGCCATGGTTGCCACACATTTTATCTTCACATAATTCTCCATTTGAGACAAAATAACCTAATAATCATTAATATTATGTGAAATTGAAACGAACTAAATGGAATGAATGAATGAATGAATACCAGTCAATCTTCTGTACTTAAAGAAACTTGTTCATCGACCAATATCCGCCACGTCAATAAAAATACCTTTGACTGGCACTGAAAAGGGACTGGGATGCTGTTAAGAAAACAATTCCTTTATAAGACACATTTTTATTTCTTGACAACTATTATTTTGACGAACTGCTGGAGGTAAATTTGAAAATATTATATTACAACAATGTAAACGTTCAAGATTATACCAACGTAACTAAAAGTGGATTCTAATCACAGTTACAAACATTAATTAATAACATGAGAAACTTAAATGCTACAGAGAAATTAAGAAACCACTCGGGTCACGTTCAATAAATATGTTGTGAATTGTACTAAATAAATAAAAAGTTCAATTTGCAACTAAATTCGACGCACTTGGAATGCATCTGAAGAAAAAATACTGTCATAATTGATCAGCTCACTCTCGTGTCCACACATGATTTAATAAGAACCTCCGTTACTATATCCGTTGGTTCTTCCGCCATTGTTAAATCTCTGGTGATGTCTCGGTCCACTGTTTTCTCGGCCCTTGAAACCGCCTCCGTAACCGCCCCAGCGACCGCCGCCACCGCCTTTATTGCCGTAGCCGCCGCAGCGGTTTGCCATTTCAGAGAGCTTCGGATTTACAACCTACCAAAAAACAATACTTTAGGAGACTTGTTCCATACACGCAAGTGTCGATGTGGGGAAACTTGAGGATGGGATCCAGACAAGAATCGTGTGGACACCGAAGGCATATTTCCCAAACTGTAATTTTCCTTCCTTCAGCATTCATGCTCTGCTGATTGGTCGACGCAGAGGCATGCCAAAAAAGGAAGGAAATTCCGAAGATGATCGATCTTACCTGGTTGGCTTCTTTGAGGACAGAAACCAGATCTTTGGCTTGCCGGAAGTTGGATGGAGTGAAGAAAGCGTATGAAGTACCCGTGGAGTCAGATCGACCCGTTCTGCCTATTCTGTGAATGTAATCTTCTGAAGAGTTGGGATAGTCATAGTTTATAACGTATTTTATTCCTTCCACATCTATAGGAGAAGTCGTTTAGCGTCGGTTTTCAAATATGTCCGAGTTTTAGCGTTATTAGTAAACATAAAAAATAAACTTGTCTTAACAAAATAAAATTAGTCAACACAAGTTAAGCTGAATTTGAATTTTTTAAAATAAATCGGACACCGCGTCGAGCGGCAACAGTTTCCATTTTGACAACACAAAGTGCCGCTTTCCGCTCGACGCGACCCCTACTCGATATATAAATAAAAAATATCAAGAATACTAACCATGACTCGAGTTTCACGGATCCACGTAGTAGTGAAGCTTTTACAACAAATCATCGGGAACAGCTATAGTAGCATATAGTGGCGGTGGCAGTGATGTCCGAGCGCATGTGCTGGAGGATCAATTAAAAATCGTGCGCTCTAGACACCGCACGACCGAACGGAAGACAAATACGCGAATTTGAATGACATTTGTTTGACTTGGCATTTAGTAAATCCCCGAAACGTACGATTCAAGGAAACGGGAGTGGGGGAAAGGGTGGATTTTACAACCTGGATTATACAAACATGTGCCATATTTGATGCGAACATACATCAAATCTTCCATCGGTCTTCTACCTCCTCAACCGACCAACCTGAGAGCGGGTTAGCCAGCCAGAGGCACCGCAAGACACAGAATTGCATCCTATAAAAGAACGCAACAAAGGCGTAATTATTAGCACGTGCTAAATACGCTCATCCTGCATGTGCCTCTGAAACAAAAAGGACAACCAGACTGATTAATAATCTGCTCCGTACGTTATCCTTAACCTACAATCTAGGCTTGTTCAATGCCCCAGAGTGCTACTATGGCATAGTGAAAAATACCGACGTTTACTTTTTTGATTTTGTACGTCGAAAAACAAAACTGAACATGGTTAAATTCCAAAAAGAAAGATGAAAATCAAAAGGACGCGAATCATTGACAAAAACCTACCCAATCCGCGAGCCGCTACATCTGTAGCTATTAAAATGCTCGACTTTCCGTTACGAAATTCTCGAAGGACGTAGTCGCGCTCCTGCTGGCTTTTGTCACCGTGCATGCACACCGCTGGCCAACCGTAACGTCTAATTGTTCTCGTTATGTTTTCTACCTTCTTCTTTGTCTCCACGAAGACGATTATTTTGGTGCCCGGCTCGCCGTTGTTGCCGATTTCCTGCAACAAGTTGTTTAACCTGGAACAAGAAATCAATAAATATAGTAACTTTCAACACTCGGATAATCGTGTCAAAATAAAAGAAGTCAGTTCTTCTTAGAGGATAGGGTGATTAAAAAACATCATAGCTGTCATACAGACACGTAGCTCATCATTACATTACTGGCTCTCTGATCATATGGCATAAAACAGCAACTCACTTTGTTTCCTTTTCATGTTCTTGACACACGTCGACGATCTGCAGAATGTTATGATTGGCCGACAACTGCAACGACCCAATGGTAACCTGAATGTAGTTCCTCAAGAAATCTGAAGCCAATTTCCTAACTTCTTTCGGCCAGGTTGCGGACCACATCAAAGTCTGTCTATCTGGTCTGATTTGTTCAATAATTTTCCTAATTTGTGGTTCAAAACCCATGTCCAACATTCTGTCGGCTTCATCTAATACCAAGTATGTGCATCTTTGCAAGTTTGTGGTACCCTTTTCTAAGAAATCGATTAATCGTCCCGGAGTGGCGATGCAGATTTCAATCCCCCGTTCCAGATCTCTGGCTTGGGGTCCTTTAGGTGCTCCACCGAAAATGCATGTATTTCTAACGTACGACGAACTACCAAACTCGTGAGCGACTTGCTGGATTTGTTGTGCTAGTTCACGTGTTGGGGCTAAAACTAAAGCGACTGGACCGTCACCTCTGGTGATTGGGGGTTGATTGTTGATATGAACTATCGCTGGAAGGATGTAAGCAAGAGTTTTTCCCGAACCTGAAAAAAAAATCATAAATGTATTGGGTGTACTGCTGACATTGTTATGATCAAAATTTTAAAAGATGCTAAATTGCAAAAAACTACCCCTACATTATTTATAGGAGTAGTTTTAATCAAACTGATCATTTAAGCTGATTCACCCTGCATGTAGAAAGTTATGGACAGGTTCTATTTAAAATCTCATAGCAATAAGTCTGTTAGTGTTGGAGATATTACATTTTAAAAATGTACCGAAAATCCCATGAAAACGCAGCGATTCCTCTTAAACTACACCTACTAAGGAATAGTAAAATAAAGTTTAATTTTCACTGTTATCAATTAGGATCGTTATTTTTAAGCTAATTGTGAATGAATCTCAGTACTATCTAATTTAAGAATTCAACAAGCACATTGCAGGTTTCAATCATTTAGTACCTTTAATTGAACTTGAAGCAACTTTACACTTGCACGTGTTTTTTACTTACATTTGTGAATCTTTAGTTAAACTGCTATTAGTTCACAACATTTTTTATGCTAAATTCCACCTTGCCATTTAGAATAGATGTTTTTTATTATATTATCCTCTATAAAAAGTTAAAAAATGTTCACACAAATTAATAACATTTTGTTCAGAATAAAAACCATTCAAAACCCAGAAAGTTCACCTTCTCGTACATTAGCACGACCTTATTTTCATAAATCCATACCACAGTTACAAGTCAAAAAAAACCTTAAAAGCAAATATAGATCTCACCTGTTTGAGCAATGCCGACCATGTCTCTTCCACTCATCGCTACGGGCCACCCTTGGGCCTGAATTGCCGTGGGTGCATCGTACCCCTGTTTTTGAATCTCATGCATAACATACTCAGGAAAACAAGCTTCGTTAAAATTTTGAATGGGATTTGGAGCATCCCCATCAACTGTGATCCCTTTTGAGAGTCCATATTGGTCGACCTCGAACTTGGAGCGGTTCGCTACGGCAGGATGTGGCACGTAGAAATCTTTCTTGAAAGGTCTCAGATCCTTCATGTCCCAGTTGGGCTTGCGGAGGCGGTTTCCAGGTAGGCCTCCATTTCCGATTCCGTTGCGGCCGCCGCCAAAACGTGCACCTCCGTTACCGCCACCATTTTTGTATCTTCCCGATGCGAATCCGTTGCTAGTGCGGTTTATGCCGCCCCCGTATCCATTGTCGGAACCACGACCACGATACGAGCCGCCATTTTGTTTGCCGTAAGACCTGGAATTTGGCGAAAAGACACTTGAAATGGGGGCTACAAACACCATTTTTGGATGAGTTGTTCACGTTAGAATTTTCTGACGTGAGGTGGGTGAAAAATTATCGCAATTTGTACAGAGTTAGGCAGGGTTGCTAGGTTACGGACGGCAGACATTTTGAAAATCCCAAAAATTATCGATTGCCCACTTTTGCTGTCTGTATTTTGAGATAATAAATACAGATTTACAAAATGATCATGAGGAGCGATTAAACAGGTACTTACATGATGAATTTAGTTGGATGGTGTTCCTAAGACGGTGTTAACTTCCTTGAATTTTGCAGACTTTGGAGTTGTACGGCCTTCTTTGCAAGGAAAAAACGATGAATAAGTTTCAGTAGCGTGTGTTCTAGGTACCGTAGAACGTTACAAGTTTGTTTTTGGTAAATTTCCAGTGGTTTTTACAAAGAACAGCACTTACCTCAACAACGTCCGACGTCGAAGAGAACAAGCAGCGCCCCCTGGGATCAATAAAACGGATGTTGCGCACTGCGCGTTGCGTAGACGGAAACATGGGTAAAATTAGAAGCAAGGTTTGAAAAGATTATTTGCCAATGGAAAATTTAATGTCTTGGACACTATTTTGTTTTCGTTTATTTAAAGCACGGTGGTTTAAAGAAAACGGCTCTCAAACTAATATTAAAGTTTCAAACGCAGTTGTCATTTTTTTTTTTCAATTTTCGCCTTTTTCAAAGGTAAATTGACTTCACAAAGTAAAATTCTAATATATGTTGTCAAATTTCTTAATATTCTTTGATTAACCGTATTTTCAACTACAAGCGTACATTTCAAACGATCCAACATACCTAGGTGCAACTAGAACCAAAGACGTTGATGTAAATATGGTGCTTGTACACTTACGAGCACGTAATCTCAGGCACTGATGTGTCATTTTATTGACATAATTTGTGAAGTACTCCTTAGGCCTTGGGTACCACAATTTTACTTGTATAATGCGTACTTAACTCCGACTGGTTATGTTCATACTGCGAAAGAATTCGACCATTAGCACGTTCAGAAAAGAAAATTTGATTGATTTTTATTGAACTAATTGATATAATTATACACTCGTTTTATTTTCAAAAAACTGATGCCTAGCCTATACACTCATAAACGAACAAATTTTGATTAAAAATTTAGCTTGCTTTCAATAACCTTAAAATGTTTGCGAGATTTCACAAAGTCAAACTGTAAAATGTTTTGATTTTTTTTTCTCAAAAATCTGGATGTCAAGGGTAAAAACTCAACACGGATTCATAAAACCACAAATGCAGGGTATTTTATTTTATAAAATATAAATAACATTTACTACTGTAAATTTTGGAGATGACGTCACTCCATCATTAGTGGGTATGATCAAACAAATTTTGAATAACGTTTTACAATCTTCACGATATTCTCAACAAATATATAATCATCCATTTCAGAAAAAATCTTGACAGACGGAAGCGGGAACAAATTTTTCCCTACTCAAGGGATCATGAAACGTGGAAAAAATATTAGCCAGTCACCAAATGGACTCGATTGGAATACTTCCTTCCGAGAAATAAAAACATGTCATTGTGTAAACTATATACATTACCTTGTAATTTTACATAGTTTCTTTTCAAGTGAATAACATCATGACGTTCAAATTGTCTCGATAACATACTTTTTCATTGGTTATACACAACTTCACGCTCATTTTTTAGGTTGAATTTCCATTCCTTTGAAATGTAGAATTCAGACCTTCATTTTATAATGTGCCGTTTTAACACAAAGACTTTGTTTACAAAAACATTTTTATTTCTTTAAAACTAATATTTTGACGGATTGCCAAGGATAATCGGGAAAGATTATATTGTATCAATATAACTAAAGTCGATTCTAATCACAGTTACAAACATTAATTAATAAACATGAGAAACTTAAATTCTACAGAGAAATTACAAAAACCACTCGGGTCGCGTTCAATAAATATGTTATGAATTGTTATAAATAAATAAAAAATAAGTTCTCTTTTAGTCAATTCGCAACTAAGTTGGACGCATCCGGAATGCATCTGAAGAAAAAAATACTGTCACAAATGATCAGCTCATTCCATGTCCACACTCGAATTTAGTATGATCCTCCGTTACTATATCCATTGGTTCGTCCGCTATTGTTAAATCTCTGATGATGTCTTGGTCCGCTATTTTCTCGGCCCTTGAAACCGCCTCCGTAACCACCCCAGCGACCGCCACCACCGCCTTTACTGCCGTAGCCGCCGCAGCGGTTCGCCATTTCAGAGAGCTTTGGATTTACCACCTAAGAAAAAACGATACTTTAGAAAAGTTATTCCATTATAAGAATGTCAATGTGGGGAAATTTGAGGATGGGATCCAGACAAGAAACGTGTGGACACCGAAGGCATATTTCCCAAACTGTAATTTCCCTTCCTTCAGCATTCATGCTCTGCTGATTGGTCTACGCAGAGGCATGCCAAAAAAGGAAGGGTCCTACGACGACACATGAAAATGATCTTACCTGATTGGCTTCTTTGAGGACAGAAACAAGATCTTTGGCTTGTCGGAAATTGGATGGAGTGAAGAAAGCGTATGAAGTACCCGTGGAGTCAGATCGACCCGTTCTGCCTATTCTGTGAATGTAATCTTCTGAAGAGTTGGGATAGTCATAGTTTATAACGTATTTAATTCCTTCCACATCTACAGGAAAAGTCGTTTAGTATAGAGTTCGGAATGCGTCCTAGTTTTAGTATCGTTAGTAAACACAGAAAATAAACTTGTCTTAACAAAATCAAAATTAGTCAACACAAGTTAAGCTGAATTTGAATATTTGTAAAATAAATCGGACGCCGCGTCGAGCGGCAACCATTTCGATTTTGACAATACAAAGTGTCGCGTTGCCGCTAGACGCGCCCCGTGATTGATTTATAAATAAAAAATATCAAGAATACTAACCATGACTCGAGTTTCAAGTGATCCACGAAGTAGTGAAGCTTTTACAACAAATCATCGGAACAGCTATAGTAGCATATAGTGGCTGCTGCAGTGATGTCCGAGCGCATGTGCTGGTGGGATCAATAAACAATCGGGCGCTCTAGACACTGCAGGACCGAACGGAAGACAAATACTCAAATTTGAATGACATTTGTTTGACTTGGCATTTGGTAAATCCCCGAAACGTGCGCCGAAGCGGCGATTTAAAGGAAGTCGGAGTGGCGGAAAGGTTGGATTTTAGAGCCTGGATTATACAAACATGTGCCATATTTGATGCGAATGTACATCAAATCTTCCATCGGTCTTCTACCTCCTCAACTGATCTACCTCAGAGCGGGGTAGCCAGCCAGAGGCACCGCAAGACACAGAATTGCATCCTTTACAAGAACGCAACAAAGGCGTAATTATTAGCACGTGCTAAATACGCTCATCCTGCATGTGCCTCTGAAACAAAAAGGACAACCAGACTGATTAATAATCTGCTCCGTATGTTATCCTTAACTTACAAACTAAGCTTATTTAAATAAATGAGATTCGGTTTTTGAGATGCTCCTACGTGTTGGCGGTCACCAGACACATGCCGTAAGCTTACTCCCCACCCATTCAACTGGCGCACCCTTCAATAATGAAAACAAAACCAGTCTGGAAAATCCCCAGAGTGCTACTATGCCATAGAGAAAATTCCGAAGTTTACTTTTTGATATTTAAGTCCAAAAACAAAACTGAACATGGTTAAATTCCAAAAAAGAAACAGATGAAAATCAAATCGACGCGGAATCATTGACAAAAACCTACCCAATCCACGAGCCGCTACATCTGTAGCTATTAAAATGCTCGACTTTCCGTTGCGGAACTCCCTCAAAACGTAATCGCGTTCTTGCTGGCTTTTGTCACCGTGCATACACACCGCTGGCCAACCGTAACGTCTGATTGTTCTAGTTATGCTCTCTACTTTCTTTTTGGTTTCCACAAAGATGATTATTTTGGCGCCCGGTTCCCCATTGTTGCCGATTTCTTGCAATAAATTGTTTAATCTGGAAAGAAAAACAAAACAAGTGATAAAACAAGTTTCAAAATTCGAAAGTTTTTATTAAACGGTGTGAAAGTCAGTTCTTCTTAGAGGATAGGGTGAGTGAAAAAGCATCACAGCTAATCAGACACGTTGCTCATCATAAAAATATGACGTGATCAGAAATAGAAGTGGTTTTATTGCACACTACATATATTTTTCCCGAGGGATGCATTACATTTCTATTTCTGATCATTTGTTGTCAATAACACACTAAATATTTCATAGAATTACTACTCACTTTGTTTCCTTTTCATGTTCTTGACATACATCAACGATCTGTAGAATGTTATGATTGGCTGACAATTGCAGTGACCCAATATTAACTTGAATGTAACTCCTCAAAAAATCTGAGGCCAATTTCCTAACTTCTTTGGGCCAGGTTGCCGACCACATCAAAGTCTGTCTATCTGGTCTGATTTGTTCAATTATTTTTCTAATTTGTGGTTCAAAACCCATGTCCAACATTCTGTCGGCTTCGTCTAATACCAAGTATGTGCATCTTTGCAAGTTTGTGGTACCCTTTTCCAAGAAATCGATTAATCGTCCTGGAGTGGCGATGCAGATTTCGACTCCTCGTTCCAGATCTCTGGCTTGGGGTCCTTTGGGTGCTCCACCGAAAATGCATGTGTTTCTAACGTAGGACGAACTACCAAAGTCATGTGCGACTTGCTGGATTTGTTGTGCGAGTTCACGTGTTGGGGCTAAAACTAGAGCGACTGGACCTTCGCCTCTGGTGATTGGGGGTTGATTGTTGATATGGACTATCGCTGGAAGGATATATGCGAGAGTTTTTCCAGATCCTGGAAAAAAACGTAAATGTAACTAATGTTAAGGTCACCAACCTGAAAGATGATAACTTTGTTTAAACGGTACAGTAAACACTGACAAGTGGTTAAGTTGAGTTTCACATAACACTCTACTTACAATTAATACTCTATTTATTGTCTGTACAGTTAAATAATGTTCACAACAATCAATTTAATAAGTTTCTCGTCAAAATTATTTACATTAAAAAAACAAATAACATTTCACTGAACGCTTTCTACATCAGAATTTATTTTCTTAAAGCGCCCACATCACAATTAAAACTAAAAAAAAAAAGAACAAATAGAAACCTCACCTGTTTGCGCAATACCGACCATGTCTCTCCCACTCATCGCCACGGGCCATCCCTGCGCCTGAATCGCCGTGGGTGCATCGTACCCCTGTTTCTGAATCTCGTGCATAACATAATCCGGAAAACACGCCTCGTTAAAATTTTGGATAGGATTAGGAGCATCCCCGTCAACAGTGATCTCCTTGGAACGCCTATACTGGTCGACCTCGTACTTGGACCGATTCGCCACGGCAGGATGCGGGACGTAGAAATCCTTTTTGAACGGCCTCAGGTTCTTCATGTCCCAGTTGGGTTTGCGGAGGCGATTTCCAGGTGGGCCCCCACTTCCGGGTCCGTTGCGACCGCCGCCGAAGCGACCGCCTCCGTTGCCACCACCTCCGCCGCCACCGCCCCCGCTTTTGTACCTGCCGCCCGATCCAAAGCCGTTGCTGCTGCTGCGGTTCGAGCCGCCTCCGTATCCATTGTCTGAACCTCGGCCTCGGTACGAGCCGCCATTTTGTTTGCCGTACGACCTGCAATTAGAGGAAATATCGCATGAAATGAAGGCTGCAAGCTCCATTTTTCTTTTAATAGCGTGGTTTAGCTTTCGAGTTAAAACTGTATTAATGGAAAATATTGAAAAGTAAAGAAAGGTTGCTGGGCTACCAAAGGCAGACATTTTTAAAATCCCGAAAATTATCGATTGCTTGAATTCCATCGTTTGGACTTCGAATTGAAAAATATTTACAAAGTCCGTTTACAAAGGGCGCAAAAACTGTACTTACATGATTACAGTTGCTGGATGGTGTTCTTAAGGCGGTGTTAAACTTGATTTTTGCTGGGCTTTGGAGTTGCTGGAATTCTGCCGAAAAAACAAGTGAATGAGTTTTTGTCGTGTTTGTTGTCGTTAAAATGGCGTGAGAATCAACAGTTGCACACTTTGATGCAACAAAAACAATTTTTTTTGTAAAAAAGTGAATATTTTTGCGAAAAGCTCTACTTACCTCAACAACGTCCAAAGTTGAAGAGAGCAGCGATGACGAAATTGGGGTCTTCGGCTTCACAAATTTCAGAGCACATGCGCACATTTAGAACAAAGCGGTAGTGGCGGCCTCTGGGATCGATAAGGCGGATGTTCACCTTTTTAAAATGCGCGCTAAAATTTAAATTAAGAAATACATATTTCTAAAGTGTACACAAAAAACACATTTCTTTACTTTTATTTTCTAATAATTGATTCAACAATAGTTCGATGTACAACGTGTATTAAATTTCCATAGGATGACAATTCTTTCCATTTTCCAAAAAATTTGAGGGCAATGTGGCGGCACTATTTTAATTTGTAATTCTAAAATTTTACAATAATAATACTAGTTTACAAATTTAAACTTTTTTTCATATCCAAAAATAAAAAAATATTTTTTTACTTCTAAATTACTTACTGATAACAAATCCAAAAACGGATAATTCTTATCACGTCAGGTTTTTTCATAAATCCAAAATAACGAACTTTGCTTTTACCTTCACGTTAGTGTTGAACTGATTCATGTTAATGCACCATTGTCGCATAAAAAATGTCTTCGAGATCGTGCAAAGTATAAGTGCAAATCAGGTTTGTTACGTTTGTGGTAAAATTATAGAACCTAAAGAAGCAATACCTGTTCAAATATGCTTAAAAAGAAGGTATCAAGGTTTTTGGGATAAAAATGTGTTACTGTTGGTCTATTATAAAGGAAACTGACAGTACTGTCAATAAAAAAAGCCAGTGTCAGCCAGTGTTAATCATTTTTAATTTTCACTCATGTCATAATGTTTATAACATATACTGGGTGTTGCTTTTATTTGATACAACCCCTGTAACTTCTTTACTTTTAAAGATAAACCTATATTTCTTTGAGCAAATTTGTATCATTTTAAAAGATCTTTGTGAGGCCAACCTCACATTTTTATTATCATTTCCCGTGGAAAAATCGAAAGCAATCAATTATTCTAAAATCAGTACTTGAAAAATTTTAAATAAAACATTGATGACAATCTAGTAGCTTGAAAAATTGACACTCATGTTATTGATTTACGTAAATGATCTTTTAAAATGATACAAATTTACTTAAAGAACTATATGTTCATATATATTTAAAAATAAAAAAGTTACAAGAGTTGCGTAAAAGAAAAGAAATCCGGGTTTGTTTATATAAATATCTCAAAAACCTGACGTGATGGATTTTTTCTGCTTTCAGATTTGAATTTCCTGAACCCAAATCCTTTAGATTCAACTATTTTTGTCTTTGGATATAAAACCTTGTAAACTAGTGTAATCGATACGATAGCTTGGCCACTCTAATAAAATCAACAGTCAAATAGTAACTATAAAAAGTATCTTTCAGTTAGAAAAATAAACTGAACTAAAAGTAAATGTGTTTTTTTGGAACTCGGTGAGTGGGAAATAAAAAGACACCTTTACGGTACATTTTTATTTGAAATATTTGAATAAACAATTAATTCGGATTTTTTGACATTTTAAATAAACCAGATGGAATATTTTTGAAAATACATGTACAGCCTTCTGCAAATAAAAATATGTGTGTATGAAAATAAAATCCAATTTTTGAAAATTTGTCGTATGTGAAATTTTCTTAGAAAATACAATACAGCGACATTTGTAGATTCCATCTTTTTCATTAAAAATTTCAAGTCCCAATTTTTTTCACAAAATATAAATATTTCGTTTCCTTTTTTTTTTTAATGAATATACAATTATACATCCAGGTTAAAAATCGAATTGCCAAGAAAACATTAGAAATGAATATATTCAAATTACAACTATATTAATACTGTATTACATACAAGAAATGCACTTGCTGGAAACTTACAGAAGAGTATATAACTAATAACTTTTTCTTTTAACAACAACTTTTTTTCTTTAGAGAGTTTTAATGCGAGGGTCATGCATCTAATTTGTCGATAAGGAAAAAAACAAACTAAAGTAAGTAGTGATAAAACATGACCGAAATCGCGCTTAGCGGATCACTCACGTTTGATTTACCCCAGTTCTGGTTCGAGACTTATAATTACAAGGTACTTGCGACAGAAACATACCACGAAAGAAAAACGAAACGTGAAAAAAAAACAGACATATTAAATATTATATAAAATCGTTAATCGTTACGATGCAATGGCGCGAATGATAACGTCATAGAATAATGAAATAACTTTGTGCTTGCCGCACTCAGTGACCGAGATACGCTCTCTTTCCGTATAAAAACTAATAAAACTGTATACGTAACAATAAAAATCTTGAGGTTCAAAACGGACCGTCTGGCCTTGCTTTAAAACGAAACATTATCTAGAGATATTTCAGTCTTTTTTATAGAAAATATCACATTCCTTGCAACGTTATTGTACATAGCTTAATATAATAACGCTTGGCGTTTCTCCCAGACACGGAAAAGTTAATATTATTATTCTTTTGCTACCGTAATCGCTAAATATCACAGATGGACGTGCGCACTAGTCAGCACCACGCTAAACGACGAACGAGTTAATACTTAATACTACACATATTTACACGACACAAGCAGTCATGTCAAGAATCGCAATAAATTAAAAACGAAAGGTACGAGTCACTTGCACACGACGCGTACGGCTAAAACTCTCACTCTGCGCTGCTGCTGGCTACAATTTTCCCGTACAGTCAAAACATCCATACTTCGAAGCGACCCCAAACAAAGGAGAAATATAAATCTTTGACTGGACGCTCTTCTCCTAAACAGCATGGATTCAAGTTAATATATGAAATACTATAGAACGAAACGAGCCCGAACTCCCCTTCTATATGTTTCGTGCATTTCAACAGCATACAGATAGTTACACTAGACTACCTAAATCTCGTTGCGAGAACACACAGATTACACACTAAATATATAATAACGCCGGAACCGGCAAACAAACACCTGTAAGAGTCGGAGAGCCCACTGCGTTATCGAATAAACATTAAGCCAAAGCGTGCAAACGTCCCCGGGCAAACCCCACCCAACATCGAAACACCAAAAACTGGCGACCGAGCACTTTTCCGAAAAATTATCACTTCAACCGCATAGCTCCTCTGCCGATCAAAGTAATAACGCAACCTAAACTATAATTTCGATATTAAACGAGGCCTGCCCCGGGCGCGTGACGTCGCGTCGTTGTGTTAACCAAAAACACCGAATTGACAACGTGTATGAAGGGGATTCCATTTCAAAACGTGCAACCGCACTAAACCTCAACACTTGACGCAAGAAATTTATTATTAGTACAAAAATAACTATCGTTTTGACATGGATCGATCCACCCTTCAATGAGATTACATATAGACTACATAAAACAGGAACGACGCTGGCGCCCTCTGGTGCGTATTTACTGCTGTACGGCGGTTGCTGGCTGTTGGGTGTAGGGGTAGGTGTAGGGGAGGGGGCCGGGGAATTGGTTGTAGGGTGTCGCTTGACCTTGACCCATTGACTGATAAGCGCACGGGTTGGTGGTGCTGGGCAAGCGGCTGCTCTGGAAAAATTTGTGGTTGATGATGGACTGGATGCCGTCCGGGCCGGGCGCCGCTTGCATCATGTAGGCCTGTGGGGGCACGGTGTGGTACATGTTGGGGCTGCTGGCGGGCGGGGGGCCGCCGTACGCGGGCTGGCGCTGCTGGTTGTAGCGGGAATGGGCGTTGTAGTTGCGTGTGTTGTTACCTGGAAGTTGAAACAAGTCAATTAATCCGGTTTATCACACAGTGTAGCGACGCGCTAATAAAAAAAAAAACAGAAAACACTACAACGTACCATAATGTCTCCCGCCGTTTCCCTGCTGACTCTGCTGGTACATGTTGGGCGGACTGTAAGACGCTTGATACCCTTGACCGTTTTGGAATTGAGGATTTTGATAGCCGAATCCATTCGAGTAGTTCCTCTGACCGTTGTTCCGTTGCATATTGTCGCCCCTCGGTCCGTTTCCGTTCATGTTGACTCTCGCAGATTGGTTCTGCCGATAATCATTGCCGTTGCTGAAATTCTTGTTACTCCAACTTTTCGTTCCCCTATTCGAGTTGTTCGAATTAGGCGAGGAATTATCTTTGTTTCTGTTGTGCCATCTGCTTCTACCGTTTTGGGTTGGACGGGCGTTTTGCGCCATTTCTTGTAATTGGGAACATACGTTCTGGCCGGCTTCTTCTAATACGGCCAATAGATCTTTTGCTTGTCTTTGATTGTTGGACGTGAAAAATGCGTAAGCTGTGCCGGCTTGTTGGCATCGGCCGGTGCGACCGATTCTAGAAAATAGGAAGTGTTTACTGCGTCATATCGTTGCAGTTTGTCAAATACCGAAAGTGAGCACAGTATGACATACGCGAACGTGACACAAGGCACAAAGTGGTGCGCTGCATGTAAACGAATGCTGCTATGCACGCACTTTCGGTAAAAGTAACTTATTATCCATTCACTAAACATAAATGACATAAGAATAAAATAACAAATTCTCGTATACTGTTTTTAATGAAATATTAGCGTTGGCGGCACTGAGATTTTTTTTCAAACAAATGACCAGGATGCTTAAACATCAATTTAACTACTGTCATCATATCATCGTTAGTCCACCGCGATAGAATGCGAACGATTTTTTTTTTGTGCCAAGTATGAATTATTGTCTAACAAGACATGCAAACTAACGGCTAAAATATTTATGGTATTTAAGATCCTAAATTTTATTCCCATTCCACGTAACTAAAAGTATTTATGGAGAAATATTTACTGAAGAAAAACTGAAGAGATTAGTTGACATAAACTATAATTTTATAATGACGGGCTGTACTCTCTAACTACACACCGATTTTTGAAAATTGAAAATTTGACATTGCTTGTCATTTATGTTTCGTGAATAGATAACAGGCCACGTTTCACAAAAACAAATACTGACCTGTGGACGTAGTCTTCACTGGAGTTGGGGTAATCGAAATTGATGACGTACTTCACATCTTCTACATCCAGGCCTCTGGCTGCCACATCCGTAGCAACCAAAATCGAAGATTTGCCCGAACGGAACTCCGCCAACACATAGTCGCGCTCTGGTTGAGACTTATCACCATGAATAGCAATAGCGGCATAGCCTTCTCGTCGGATACATTTCGTGATATCATCAACCTTCTTCTTGGTCTCGACAAAAACGATAATTTTGTTGCACGAGTCGGAACCGATCTCTTTCAGAAGCTTACACAACTTTTCTTCTTTGTCGTTTTCGTCGCAAACTTCCACGATTTGTTTGATGTTATGGTTCGCGGCTAAAGATAGCCCACCGATGTTTACCTATTAATCAAACAATTTTCATTTCATAACTATTAAACAACCAATTATTTACCTGAACGTAGTCTACCAAGAACTCTTCGGCGAGTGCTTGCACCTGTTTCGGCCAAGTTGCCGACCACATTAGGACTTGCCTGTCGGGTCTGATCTGCTGGATAATCTTCCTAATCTGGGGCTCAAAGCCCATGTCCAACATCCTGTCGGCTTCGTCGAGCACCAGATAGGTGCACCTTTGCAAATTGGTGGTACCTTTTTCCAAGAAGTCGATTAATCTTCCAGGCGTCGCGATAACTATTTCCACTCCTCGTTCTAAATCCCTTGCTTGAGGCCCTTTGGGCGAGCCTCCGAAAATACATGTATTTCTCACCATGGTCGTTGACCCGAACTCGTGGGCTACTTTTTGGATTTGTTGGGCAAGTTCTCTAGTTGGGGCTAGGATTAGGGCAATCGGGCCTTCGCCCCTCTGGGGCCTTTGTTGATGGTTAATGTGGACTACAGCTGGTAGCATATACGCGAGAGTTTTTCCAGAGCCGGTCTGGGCAATCCCTACCAAGTCGCGACCCGACATCACCACTGGCCAACCTTAAAATGAATTTTTGGAGTTTAGTAATTGTTTACCCTAATTTTGAAAAAACAAAAAAATTATGAGACCAAACTAACGCTGAAAATGTATCACCTTGCGACTGGATGGCGGTTGGGTCGGCGAAACCTTGCTTCAGTATGACCTGCATGATGTAGTCAGGGAAGTTGCCCTCTTCGAAGCACAAATTGGGACACGGCACGGTGTTTCCTCGCACTATTATGTCGTTTACGTCCCGGAATTCGTCGACATCTTGCTGGCTGCGGTTCTTCACGTTGTTGTGAGGAATGTAAAAGTTCTTTCGGAAAGGTTTCAATTCCATTCCGTTCCACACAGGTACGGTACTGGTCTGTTTTTGGTCCTCTTGAGGTTTCTTTTTGTATTGTTTTGAAATAGGGCCCCCAAAATCTTGAACTGGAGCGATGGTGTGCTGTGGAGGGCCGTACCAATAGTTGGACTGCTTACCGAATTGTTCACTGCGATCAGGACGTGATCTGAACCTGACACAAATCTCGTTATTGTACGCGGTCTTTGCGATTAGACAAATTGCTCAAAAATCAGCTTTGAAATTATTTTACTGAAAATTGTTCGTGATATGCGAAGTTGTTCAATTCTTTTAGGACGTCACAAGGGGGGGGGGTACTATAGTTATTGTTGTATTCAAAAAATGTATGTAGGCGATAGTGGGTTGCAAAAAAGGTGAACTGACGTCATAGTTTCTACAATCGAAAAACCAACACTTTTTTTTATTTAAATGCACAAAATTACTAGTTTTATTGTCATCTCTAGATCTGACAAATTTCTTTTATTTCATTTATTGTACAGCTACAAGTAGCACGAGCCCACACACCATGAATTAAATCTTTTTTATCGCCTTTACATTTGCATATATGCAAAGTTCATACTTAAACGTATTAATGTCGTCATTACTCAGGACCGCAAATAATAAGGGACTTAAAAATGAATCTCAATGAACCTCTCAAAATCAGTGTTACGTTAAAAAAATTTCTTCAATGTTGTACTTTCTAGAATTTAACGACTATTAAATCTAAACTGCTCTAGGCAACACGATACCCACGCTATGACGTCATTATTTCCTTATTTCAATATCTTACATTTTAACGTTTACTAAATGAATCGAGAGAATTAGAAAAAAATAATTGCTTAAATATAACTGTCAATTTTCTACAAATGAAACCTTTATTGATTTTACCATGTTGTTTTTCTGGCAGCAGATCCTTTATTACGAAAGACAACGGTCCGGTTAAAAGCAATATTTAATAATAATTTCAAAAATATACAAAGGAAAAATTAAAGGATTGGTGCAAGGTTACTTGCACAGAACTTCCGTCGCCTCTGAAGGAGTGCAGCATATTCAGGTATTTCGAAAAATTATAAAACTTGGTCTTGTGAATATATTTTTTATGATAATCCCTAGAAATTAAAAAAGAATTGCTATGAAATGTTAACGTAAAGATAAAGAAGCGTGCAACCGTCTTGTCCAAAAAAAAATTCGGGCAAATGAGATTTGACATGGAAGTCCCATTGCTTTTCATTGATCTATGAGAACCTGATTTGCTCATCTTGCCCGAAATTTTTTGGAAACGACTGTATGTGGATGTTTCAAGTGAGTGTTTCCATTACAAAATTTTGTGATGACGTTGTCAGCGTGTATATCAATTTGGATAGGTGCAGTGTATATACTAATAGGTAACAACACTATATTTCCAAATTTTCGGGAAAATGGAGTGAGCCGTTCTTGATTTAATCAATAAAATAAATTGACTCATTCATTAATTCTTCTAAGTGACCAATTCTAAAAAATATGTATTCACTTATATTTTGCAAATTTTAGATCGAATCAGGTGAAAACGGGATATCTATTTTTCGTACTCTCGAGGTCACAAAACGTCAAAAAACATGCCAATGGACCCTGTTTCAAGCTCGCGGTCGGGAATTAAAAATAGTCGGAAATTCCCTTGCACCTTATTACACAAAACCAGACTGTTTAATAAAGATGTAGTAATTCTTGACAAGAATAAAAATTAATTTTAACAAGTTGATGACAATATCATAAGTTTATGGTCTGAGATTTTCAAGGAAATTAAATGGACAGTTTCTCCAACAGGGAAAGATTAGTGGAACTGTTTATGAGAACATTTTCAAACAAAACACCGTGTATTTGAATACTGCATATTACTCCGTCTCTCATTCGCTTATTTCGATGTGTTGGTGTGACCCTTAAAAAAGGGAAATTTTTGAAAACACTGTATAATAAGACTCACTTTTATTGTTACCACAAGTTTGGTTTGTATCTCTAATTATTATTATTCATTTCGTAACTCACCATTTACAGTAAAATGAAAACAGTGATTGACTAGTAAACACAGATAAAGGAGCGTGAGATACTATAAATTTCACGTGAGATTTACTTAATAGACGGACGGAGAAAGACAAATAAACGTAAACGGGAGTAAGAAAAACATAAACACTCAAAAATATGAAATTAATACAGTCGTCAAAACGATCTCATGACGTTTCTTTTAATTACGATCGAGAAGTAAAAATCATATAGCAACCTTCAAAAAAATTTGCGAAAAAAAAAGGTAACGATAATGAACTCCTCTTACTTTTGTACTCGTTTTAAATCAAGTTTTTACCGCACGAATACCATAATTATAATAAGAAATAATTGAAAAATTACTTTCAACCAAAATCAGTCTCAGTTCATTATTTAACTATTTAAATAATCTAAATAGTACGCATATTTGCGTTATTATGAAATGGAATGATATACAGCCATATTTACACGTAAGAGACACGGTGACGTTTGCAACAAGGACAACACCATTAACTTAACCGTTTCTTATCTACTTGGAAGTAATGTTTCCGCTTTTCATACCTTTGCCATGTCAAGATTTTTACGTTTGAATATATTTTTAAATCTTCTAAACTTTTGAATATCCACTATACAACCAACAAATATCAATAATTGCAAACAAAAATTTAAAGTTTTACAAGTTTTACGTTTTCTTTCAACATCTGACAATTGTTTCTAAGTTTAAAACCTTCAAAAGACTAAAACTGTTTAGGCAATCTGTTACGTTACAACATTATAATGATTTGTTTTTTGCGAATACATTGAGCAATAACGACATAGATTAAGGATGCACATTACAATTTATGTTAAATAGTTACTTTTTTTTACAAATCTTAATAATTTTAATGAGCATGAAAAATGTGCATTAGTTTTCGTTATAGGGTAAAATTTCTTAAAAGTTAAAAAGTTCAACTCGTGCAAGTCGTACGACCAACCCCTTCGAACCAGTCTACGCTACACTACAGCCTTCACCAATTTAAGACTCCCCATAAAACGTACTCGACCGCAAAATAGCCAATTTCTCACACAAACCAAACCTTTCCATCCCAATTCCCGACATTTAATTGAAAATTGTTCGCATAACACGACTGACAATCAGAAAATGGCAGCCTTTGTTACAGAAGTGGAACAAGAGGTCAACCACTTTCCATTGTCAAAATCGCCAAATTCCGACCCGAAAATCAAAAAGACACATCACTTACATCGAACTATTGTGGAATACGTTATTATACTGCATACTGCAGCAAAATATGGTACCAAATTTGTTTCAATGGACTCCCAGTGGTGAAATCTGCAAAGAAAGAATCACGTCAGAATCGACACGAAGTGACCGATTTGCAACTTTCGTATCATTATTCGATCGCCGAGAGGCCCCAAATTAGTACTGCGGTTGCAATTTCGCGAAAATAGGTCGGTTTTTAAAGGAAATTGGAAAATTATGGGAGAAAACCTCACCTATCCCCAACCAGACCGGCGAACAAAACGGTAATACGCATGTGCAGCGGTAATTGGTCGATTGCGATCATATGACGAAACGTCACATTTGAATTTATGCGGCAATTTTAGCAACTAGTTTATTGTCTTAAAATAAATAAAAATAACATTTAAATATGTATGTATTTTCGATTTGTCTATGTTACAGACGCTTCCTTGGACTTATCTTCCTTGTCTTCTAAAAACTTATCCCATTTATCCATTCGTTCGTTAATTTCAGCGTCCGTTTCGGCTATTTTAAATTTCGTTTTCCCATCCCAGATTTCCGCTGTAAGTTGCCGTTTCATGAACCACCTCCCGTTTAGCATTTTCAGAACTTCATCGGCTTCCTCAGGCGACGACATGTTGATCTGCGCAACCCCTTCTGGGTGTCTATCATAAATAATAACTTTTCGAACTACGCCGATTTTCGATACTTCCTCCCTTAAATCCTGCTGAAATTCTAAAATCAAGCCAACGTCTGTGTCGAAAATCGACGGTTCAAATAAGTTCTTCACTATGACGACTTTCTCGTGTTTGGCTCTTTCCCCAACGAATTTCTCTGGCCGCCAATCAAATAACTTCTCTTGAATTTTCTTCAATCTCATTTTTTCTTTCCGTTTTTTCATTTTCGGTTTTAGTTTAGGGTCATACGCTCCCTTCATCTGGAACTTGGCTCTCTCGACTCTAAGTTTGTGCCCTTTAAAATCTGATCCATCCAATAAACTTAACGCTAGTTCGACTGATTCTACTTTGATGTAAGTACAAAGCGCGTCTCCTTTGAGGTAATCTGTTCCAGGTTCTTTGTATAATTTAATTTTAAACTTGCCGCTGGCGGCATCTCGCATTACGAGCCCGCACTTTTGCATCAAATCCACAAACTCTTCTTCCGTTATGCCTGTAGGTAAGTTGCTCACATACACTTTTGTGTTTTCAGATTCACTAACGTCGAACCATGTGGGTTCTGAAGCTTTGCGTTTTTCTGGTTTCGATTGAGGTTTTTCGGGTTCTGCTTCGGTTTCGGATGTTTCTTTTGGTTCTTCTATATTTTCCACGAAGCCATAACTCATTTGGTAACGTGCCATGAAATCGTCGTCCACTTTTGGAAACCAAGCTTTTTTTTCTTTGTCCCAGAAGAACTTTACGCCGTCTTTATCAGTGTAAACGTGAGTATCACCTTCAAAAGTATAAGCAACTTCTCTTAGGCTCCACTCTTTTTTGTCTGAATGCCATTCATATTGTGTGCCAGTGTTGGGGTCTGTGTATATTGCAGTGCTGCCCTCATAGTGAACATTATTTGGGTCATAATTGGTTGTCTGATCCATGGAAGGTTCTGTTGCTTCAGTTTCATCGCTGTTATCGGTTTGGGTTAATCCAACCTCTGTTTCTTCGTGTGTTTTGGTAGTGCTTGGCTCTACAATTATAATAGTTTCGTTAAAACACAACTGTGTGTTACGGTCTGAATAAAACATATACATACCTTCAGAAACCGAACTTTCCAAATTTTCGCCATCATCATTTTTTTCCATACTTATAAAGTAATATCATTTAGGAAATAATAAATTCTTTTTGGAAACGTAACGTGTATTATAGGTTATGATAACCACCACAGAACATCAACAAGATGACAACTTAAGTTGACGAACATTAAACATTTGTCAAGGTCAAAACCGTCAAAAGACAAAAAAATCACGTTAACCTCACAAAGTCATGCATTAAAAAAAATCTTTCATAACTTTTGGAAATTTGATTCTTGGGTAAGTGTACTGATTCCTTTGTTTGAAATTAAATCGTTTTTTTTTTAAATTAGTAAAAATGGGAAAAGTTCGTCGACAAAAAAAGAAATTCCATTTACCAGCCAATCAAACAAAACCTACAACTTTTGGTTTAGAAAAACCTATAGAAACTGAAACGGCATCCGGTCCTGAGTTCCTGATTGCGCCTCAAGAAAATCTTTTTGCTAATTTAAACATCGACATCGGTAATCTCAACAAAAGTCTCCCAGATGATGTTAGAAGTGTGAAATCATTTAAATCTGTAAAATCCGAGTCAGAGAAAATTATATCAAAAAAGGGCAAACTAAAATTGCGCCGTGAATTACTAATGAAGAAATTTGAAGCTATAAAAGAAGAAAAACAGCTGGTTAAAAAGAAGAAAGCTGTAGGTGGTGATTTAAACCCACTACGAGATGCATTACCATCTTTGGAAAGTTTGTTGAAGAGTAAGGGGAATGTTCCTTACAAGCAGAAACCACAGAAGAAGAGAAGGGGCATTGAAAAGGCAAAAACCATAAAGAAAAATCAACTACAAGGTATTCAAGTTTTTCAACAAATGTTTAAAAGTAAACAGTTTCAGAAAGACCCACAAGTGGCTATTGCTCAACAGATAAAGGCTGTTTTAGAGAATGACAAAAGTAGTTAGGTTATTAAAAATAAGATTCATTGTTGTAGTCTTTATTGAAATATTTTTTTTTTTAATGGATGATAACGTTAAAGATCTATTGTTGTACAGATTAGTTGAAGATACAACGAAAATAACACAAAAATAATTAAGGTTTTTTAACATAACAATGTAATGGTATTAACATTATAAACAATATATACATTCTAAAATTTTATGCCTAAGGCGCAGTCAATAACTCTTCCTGTATGCTGTGGGATCTACTGAATTTGCCTCCTAATTTTGCTGTGATGTCTTGCGCGGCTTGAGCTTTTTCGTTGTGATATTCGTTTGAATATTCCTGAAACGCATTTAACATTTAACAAAAAATGAACAATTTAGAGTATGAAAAACCTTTTTAAACGGCATTTTATTGGTTTCTATAACCAAACACGTGACTTTTACAATGTGGTCATTTCATTCCTTGCGCTTTAATGTTGATGTCGTTATATGAAGCACAGCATAAATTAATAACGTGACTTTTTTTGTGTATACGGAAGGTAATTTTTTCATTAAAAATTTTGCACTGAATATCGCTTCTTTTCGTAAAGGCATTTGGAATAATAACGCGATTCCCTTTATATTTCTAGAATATGTGGTTAATACAAAAGGCAAACAAAACTAGAGCTAGGTTGTACTCGTGCGATGCCTTATGACTATCAAAAGTTGCAAAACTATTGTGAATGGTGATAGGTAATTCAAGCCTATCATGCGGTAACTCACCTTTAACCTGTTACCTAAAAATACGGCCCTTTCCCGCTTCTTAATCATGTAATCCGTGGGCAACAGCCACCTATTTTCGTGACACTCTTCCGCAGAAGGTCGTTTGCTGAAAAAAATACTGGTTGTAACTACGTCCACCAAATCCCCTGAAACTTACTTAGGTTGCCTCTTGAACAGCAACATCAAAAATCGAGTACTCTCCTGTGAAATCTCCTTGTACAAATGCTCGAATCTGTACCTTACGAACGAAATATTCTGCTTCGTTTCGTTTAAGTCTTGACCTTTGAAAGGTACTACACCGGATAACATAACGTATGTGAGGACACCCACAGTCCAGATGTCGGTTTGAGGGAACGCAGGCTCTTCATTGAGCACCTCGGGAGCTAAAACAAGCACTCATTTTCATCTCTTTCTAAGAAGCGCACAGCCCGACTTACAGATGTAATCCAAGTGACCGACCACTGGTACTCGTGTGCCAAGTTTTGTAACACGATGAGCTGAACCTAAATCGACTAATTTTATTTGGACAGACCTCACTCCAGCCATCACGATGTTGTCAGGTTGTAAGTCCAGGTGGCATAAGCCTCTCCAGTGGAGGTATTGCAAACCGTCAATAACCTACGAGTTGAGTTGAATTGATGATGATGTGAACTGGGAGACATACCTGTGAAACTATAGTAGCGACGGTTTGTTCGGTGTACTCGTGTTTGCTGGCCAAGTATGTCAGAACATCGGAGCCTTGTAGTTTCTCCATAATGAAAACAGCTACGGGACTAGAACCACTCTTGAAGGCTGCCAGCAACCCTGCGATTCTTTCATGACGTAGCGATCTAAGAGCGGCAAATTCGCCGTCAATGTCTTCGGCTTTGCTCATATCTAGGACCTTCGCGACTACCACCGCGTCGGAACTTTTGTCTATTGCTTTAAGTACCGCTGAGAATTGACCCCTGGAAGAAGCGTGTACTGTTAAGGCGTAACCACCGTACAAGAACGTACCGAGAAACTTCTGAAATTAAGTTGTAGTTTTCTTGGGCGTTTGAATCCTGCCATTCGATCGGTTGCGTTTCAGTTGCATAGTCGGGGTAACTGACAGGCTCGATTTCTATAGGCAGTCCACTATCCGTGATCTGCTGCAAGTGCTGTACCGCGGGACTTAGGTGTATTTTTTGTGCCCCTTCTCCTTTCGTTTTGACTAACCCAGTCGGGACTCCATAGTCGCTCCACCCAATAGCATTGCGAGCCGCCAGCCTAAACATGTAACTGGTATTCGGCGTCAACCCCCGCAAAAGGTAGAACTCGTGGTCAATGTTATCCGCTTTCGTGGTCCAGTCAACGTCGTCCGCGAGTTTGTAGTCGAGACTGTAGCACAGGACCGGAGAATTCCCGTCGAATCTGGGTTGTTTCCAAGTCAGGAAAACCTCAGTGTCTGAAACTTGGCTTGCTTCGGGGGAATCTGGTTCCTCGGGTGTACTTCCGTAGACTATTCTCGCCCTTGCGATGGTCTGTCCTAGCTTGTTCCTTGCCACTACTTTGTACGTCCCCTGGTCAAAGGCCAAAGCCGGCGTGAACCTCAAATGACTCCGCCCTAATTCGTCGATGTCGATTTTGACCCGGTGAGACTCGGCGATGATCGAGTCGTTTCTACAAATACTCATCAACTTTCGTCCTTTCACGGATGAGAAACTTACTTGAACCATTGGACTAGAGGTTCGGGTTCGCCAACCGCAAAACAAGTCAGTTCGGCGTTGTTCCCTTCCACCATGGCAGTCATCTGTGGTTTTTCTCTGAAGAACGGTAGACGACCGTCTTGCCTGCTTTCCAAGTAAGCTTCCGCTTCGACGTAAGTATCGAGACGCGAACCGAGCTCGTGTTTTAACCTACGAATGCTATACGAACTATCGTCGGTTCCGTACTTGTTGATCCTTGCTTTTCTTTCGTCGTCGATTTCCTCGTCCATGATATCGGTGAAGCGACGACGTTCCCTGATGGTTGGCGTCTGCAAGGAGAGAGTTTGGAACAGGAAGCGACAAAGATCGAGCTTACCCTCCAATCGAAACCGTTTTCGTGGGAGATGATGAAACCAGCACCCGTTCCTCTGCTGCCGGCGACTTTCATGTATTCGCGCAAGCGTACGGGAAAGTCCACGTCGCGGAGCTGCAGGAGGTAGGTGTCCGGACCGGCTTGGTAGCTAAAAAATATTACGTGACTTTTACGAAATCTCAAGCTTCGAATATTGTACTTACTGACTCTCGGATTTTATTGAGCCGATTTCGTAGTTGAGAGGAGATCTAGCCGGAAGCTGATCCTCCCAAGTGGGCAAGCGTGGCGCTTTAATAGGCGAGGGGGTGACCCTTGGAGAATCATATTCGCCGGGTGGATACACCATTCGAGACGGATGAGTAAAGGCACTTTCTAAGGTGCGACGACGGAACCACCTCTTGCAGGACGCGTTGTCGTACCATTCCCTGTAACACTCTTAGTAGAAAAAACTTACAACTTCGTTAACCGTACCTGAAAAGCTTGTAGTAACTGTCCAAGTACTTGCTGCTAATCCTGTACTCGTCGGTGTAAATTTTATCGGCACGTTCCAGCCAAGGATGTCTTAAGGCGGCGTGCACATCCATCCTGCCTTCCGCGTTGTAAACCAGAAGCTTAGATATGAAGTCTTTAGCTTCGGCGCTAATGTTCAACCACCATTCCTCGTCAAAGATCCATTTTCCGCCTTGTACGTTCTTCAAAGTCTCTCTGTCGTCGTTTCCTCTGAAAGGAGATCTTCCAGAGAGAAGAATGTAGGTGATGATACCCACACTCCACATGTCTTGGCCGAGACCGGTACCCTCGCCATTCACAGCCTCCGGACTGACGTACTCTGGCACTCCATACAGAAGCGGCATCAAGTTACCCGCTGTGATTCTACGAGCCAAGCCAAAGTCGGTGATTTTGAGGTCATCTCCTCCGGGATGAGCGATCAACAAATCGCCAAGCTAAACAACGATTTACAGTCACAAACCGAGATCATTAGCAAGACTTACGTTGAGACCCATGTGTCCGTAACCCTTCCCGTGCATGTATTCCAGGCCCTGAAGCAGCTGTCTAATGAATCCGGCGATCTCTCTTTCCGTGTAGTACTCCTGTCTGAGGAGATAATCCTTAACGAGCTCCCCTCCAGCAGCCAACTCAAGAACAAGAGCCAAAGAGTCACTAGTTTCATAACTGTCATGCAAAGAAATGAGCTTGCGATGGCGCAAGGAATTGAGGACCTCGAATTCGTTGTACATCCAAGGTCTGAGTTCGCCGCGTCCGTGCATGATCTTAGCAGCGTAATTTCTTCCGTTGATGCGCTCAACTGCATGGTATGTAATCCCTTGAGTGCCACGACCTAACTCATCGCCCAAATCGTAGAAGTCGCTGAAAGGCTTCTTCTTAGCTTTGATGTTGGCTATGTTTCTGTAGGTGTGGATGTTGTAGTCTAGGTCGCTTTCCTCCACGTAGAGCATAGCGCTACTGGAGATGGAACCGGCAACGTTGCGGGCGCTCACAGAATAGAGACCTTCGTCTTTGCTGATGATGTCGTTGATGACCAAGACGCTAGTATCAGGCTCGATGAACTGGATCTAGAAGACGAAGTCGTGAGATTGTGAAACGCGGCACGCAACAGGTACCTTAATCCTAGTGGATGTGGCCAAAGGCTTCCAGTCTTTGTACCACTTGACGTCCGGATATGGCACTCCCACGATTCGAGCCTCGAAACGTATTCTTCCTCTATGCATGGCGTATTGGATTTCGGGTCTGCGCAGGAACGCTGGGGCTTCTGCGATCTCTAGACGAACCCTTTGTCTGGCTTCTCCGTGCTCGTTTTGGGCGACGGCTTCGTACCACCCGACGTCTCTTTCCAGCATTCTAAAAGAAATTTGGCTAAAATGGAACTTTGACGTTTCAACACTTTACTTGTTGATGAAGAGGGTCGCTTGTCCATTGCGGGTGTAGCTCATATCGAACCGACCTCCACTCTCGATGAGTTCGTCGTTGAAGTAGAACGACACTTTGGGTTTAGGGTAGCCGTAGACGAACCAGAAGAGGTTGGTATTTTGATCCTTGACACCATACTGTGTGTCGTGCTCCTGGCGTAAGAACCTCGGAGCTTGTGCCATGTTGTCATGCGGGGGTCTTTCAATATCGAAGTCCTTGGGGAAATAGGGGGATGTTTCGGGGCGGAAATCGATCTCTGGTGGTAAATACGGACGGAATTTTGGCGGCTCGGGTTCAAGTTTTGCCCTAGAGACACGATAAAGTACGAACGAATAAGATTATCTTCAAGTCTTACCTGTGAGTCGTGGCGTATGGTGACGGATCGCTAATGCCGTACTTGTTTTCAACTCTCACTCTAAACCTGTAATCCCTGAACGGTTCCAGGTTGCGAACTCCGCAAGTACAACTCCTGATTCCCGTACGAACCGTGAACCAATCCCCGTGAGGAAGTTCGCACATTTCCAGTTGGTACGTGACGGGTACCCTGGGTCCCGAGGGAATGGACGGCTTCCAGGAAAGTGTGCAATGCCTGTCCGTCATCTGCGAGATGATTGGTGGATCCGAAAGCGGCATAGGTGCTCCGCTCCTCTTGTACTTGTCGAACTCGCTGTACTGATCTGTGATTGGACGTTTCACTCTCGGTTCCAAACCCTCGTCCATATTCAAGTTCGCATGGCAAATATCACCGCCGTACTCGTTCGTAATCTTGCACGAGTACTTTCCAAGATCGTCCTCGTCGAGGTTGGAAATCACCAGCCGCAAAAGACCCGCGTTATCGGTTTCCATTCTGATGCGATTCGATGGGAACAGCTTTTGATCGTTATGGTACCATTCGACTTCAGGATCGGGGTACCCAGTAGCGCACGCGGTAAACTTGGCCGTCATGCCGCGGAACAACTCGGTGTCTCCGATGCGCTTCAGGAACGCAGGTGGCTCGATCTTCTTCTGGGCTTTTCTAGAAGAAATAAATCAGTCGTGTTCTTCTTGGACGCGGTACTTACATTTGGTCCACGACTTCGAGTGACGCAGTGCAGATTTCTTCACCTTCTTTGTTGGTGGCGGTGGCTCTGTAGACCGCAGCGTCGGGAGCGTCACAATTCAGGATGTACAAACAGCACAAATCTCCGTCGCGCTTGATGTGGAACTTGTCGGATTCGTGTATGGGAATGCCGTCTTTCGACCAGGTGACCTCGGGTTGCGGTACGCCGGTTACGCGACAAGGGAATTTGGCGTCGCGACCCGGTAGTTGTTGGAGGTCTGTGAAGCTTTGAGTGAAGTGTGGGGGCATGAACACTTTGTGAATGGTGGCTTTAGCTTCAGAGGTTTCTTTGCCAAGCGGATTACTGAGGGTTACTGTGTACTGGCCGGCGTCCGAAGGGAGAGCGTTTAGGATTTCTAGACCGACTTTCTTGCCGTCACAGATGATCAGAATCCTGTCGGAAGGTTCCATGGGCACGCCGTCTTTGCTCCATTCCACGTTGGGTATCGGGTTGGCAGTGAACGGAGCCGACAGGATCAAAGACTGACCTTCATCGCCCACTGCGTCCTTCAGGGGATGCAGGAACATGGGTGGTTCTTCCGGCTGGTCGCTGTCACTCGCAGGTTTGATAGTGAGGGCGGCGCTAGTTTCAGCTTCTCCAGCCTCGTTGATAGCTATAGCCCTATACGTCAACGCATCACGTGCCTGGTTTGCGGCATCCAACAACAGGATGCTGGTGCCATCGGGGAGTTCTTGAATCTTCACGTGTTTGCTGTCGGAGACGACTTCGGCGCCGTTCCTCGTCCAGGAGATTTTAGGTGCCGGGAAACCGGTGGCTCTGACTTCTAATTTCACCGGGAAGCCTTCCACCACCGTCTGAGGTACCAGACGGGTGATGAATTCAGGCTTCGTTGGCTTCTTGGCTACTTCTATGTTGGCCTCGCTAGATGCGTCACCATATTTGTTAGATACGACAAGTTCGTACTTCCCGGCGTTTTCCGGTTTGGCACAATCTATTATCAAGGCGATTTTGCCGTCCGGATGCAACTCGTAGTGGATGTTCGAAGATGTACGGACTGGAACACCGTCTTTGAACCATTTGATTTCCGGTGGTGGGTGGGCTTGCACTTGGGCTTCTAAACGAAGGGATTCTCCGGCAGGGAGTTTCGCGTCTTTGAAACACTTTAAGAATTTCGGTCTCTGAGGTTTCTCTGTAAAATGGTTGTAAGTACGAGGTGGTTAAAGTGACACGAAACGTACGTGCAACAGCTACAGCACACAGACAGGCTGATTCTCCATTGGGGTTCTTGATGACGAGCTTGTAGGCGCCACTGTCGCCAGGTTCGGCCTTTTCGATGTTGAGCTTTACGGTACCGTCAGGTAACACCGTGGTTTTGATGCGTTCGTCGTCGATGGGTTCCCCGTTTTTGAACCAAGCCACCTAAACACATCTTCAGTGTGGTACCGACGATGATCGCAAAACTTACGGTAGGTTTAGGGCTTCCGTTAATCTTTGCTTTGAGCTCGATTGGTTCTCCTTCGTTGAATTCCTCCGAGCGTTCCAATTTCTTCCCGAACCCAGGAGGTGTCTGAAGCATGACGATGCGTGCCACGGTTTCGGCGGCTCCGGCGACGTTAGCGGCCACCGCTTTGTACTACAAGAACGTTTTCAGATTTTACCACCTCCTAGAGGTGTCCTTACCATTCCAGAGTCGGCTTCGTTGAAGTTCGTGACGGTCAAGGTACTCGTTACTTGCGCTTCCGTGTGACCTTCTATCTTGTGGTTCGCGTCTTCCGTGAGAGGATTATCGTTGAGGAACCAACGTATTTGCGGTTTGGGCAAACCATCGGCTCGCACCATCACCGAAAGTTCTTTGGTGTGTTCGACTTGTTCGTCGGACAAGCCGGTGATGATGGTTGGTTTCTCAGCTATAATCGCAAATGTGAGATCGTGCATAGCGTAAAAGAGTGGGGTTAAGGCAGAATGCGGTTAAAGTAAAGCACAAAGAGAGATAAGCGAACAAGAGACGGACACTTACTAGAGGGTTCTGCTTCTTCTGTAAAAACAAAGTCGCAGATGAGTCGTAAGTATTATACCCCTCGATAGGGACACGTAAGATTTGTACTTACTGATTGCTTTGAGGCGCGCCTCTGATGAACTCTCGCCAAGATTATTCTTGGCGATAACCTTGTAATACCCGTCATCAGAAAGGAGCGCCTTTTTGAAAACTAGCCTGTAGGTTTCGTTGGCCACGTCCGCAACGATCTCCCTGTCTTCGGTCGCCTTGATCACTTGATCGTCTTTGGTCCAGCTGACTTCCGCAATTGGGTTAGCCTGGATCTTGCAGACAAACTCGACGAATTCTCCTGGAATTACCGAAACGTTCTGAGGGCCTTCGATCTCCGGACGCAGGACGATGGTGAGCTGAGCGCTGCTGTTGCATTCTCCCCATTTATTTTTGGCAAAGAACGTGTATTTTCCTCCGTTGCATCTCTCACCTATGAATTAACCTTGAAGTTGGCCCAATTGGCACAATTACAAGTACTCACATCTGGGAATTGTCAGAGAATACGAACACTCCTTCAAACCATCTTGGATCTCGTGGTCTTCGCTCTCGAGGATGATCTTGTATATCTCGTACTCTTCATTCGTGATCTCTTTACCATCGACTGACCACGTGGCGACCGGTACGGGATCCCCGATGACCACGGCCTTGAACGTAAGCGAATTTTTCTTGACGATGGTTTGGTCGTCAAGGCCTTGTTTTAGTTTGGGGCGGCGCAGTTCCTTTTCCGCTAAAAGTTGCGAATGAGTTTTGGCTTAATGTTATGAAAGAAGAATTTACGCGTAACTTCGAGGACTGCTTGTTGTTTAACATCTCCCAAAGGATTCGATAAGGTGCATTGCCAGGTTCCGGCGTCCGACATTTCTAGTTTGAGGACCTCGAGTTTGAACTCTTCTCCGCTTTCGGTGATCTTGAGGCGACCGTCAGGTTTGACTTCTTTGCCGTTCAAACTCCACGTGGCCTTCGGTGGTGGATTTGAGGTACCCTTAACGATGTAAGTGATCCCCAAGGACTCGGGCCGAGAGCTGTCCTTCATGTTCGAGTCGGTGATCGTGGGTTTAGCTAAACGAAACGGGTGAATTAGAATCAGTCAGAAACTGAAAATCCAGAGCGTAAGCTCTACCCTTGCTCTTACCTTGTCTGAAGAAGTGCAGCGTTGTGAGTTTTATAAAGCTTGCGTTAGTAATGCACACGACAAAGATTAATTACATTTATGTGGTGAATTTGGTGTGTTTAGTGGTTGCTACTGTGTGATAATCGTAGTACCTTCAGCTAGATCACTTTTTTTGGGTAATTCCTCAACCAAACTCCTCTGTTTTTGCGCTCTCTTGAGAAGAGCTTCCAATTCTTCGTCGTCTTCTTGGTCGTCTTCTTTCGTACCCTTTTGACTTTGTTGTCTCTCGATTTCCGTCGGTCGTACTTCGTGGCTGGTATCGATAAGTTTGTTCTCTACGAGTTGTATGTCTTCCTGGGTGGCAGACATCGCCCTACTGGCTTTCCGTTTCGGTATTTCCGTTTCTACGGGAGTTTTGGGTTCGTCCGGGAACTGGTCGTTCTCTTCGATTTCCTCGATCTGAATCGATTTGGCACGTTTCGATTTAGGTTTGGGTACTTCTTCTTCGGTGAAGCGTTGAGGTTTGGTTGCTTCTTCGTTTTCCACTATTTCTGATTCTTCTAGAATGTCGGAATGAACCCTTTGTAACAGGTTTGGCGAGAGAGGTTCCTCGATTATAGGTTCCGGAGTTACGCGAGTAACTTGTTTCTCTTCGATCTGTACTTTTTCTGCTATAGTACCTATTTTGTGTGAACTGTTACTAAACGTGTCACCTAGATGATCCGAGAGACATAAGCACATGTAAGCATCGCAAGCAAATCTCTGTCACTTGAGAGTTTGTTACGCGATACTGACCATACTTACGACTCAATATACTCTACCTTTAGCCGGTTTCTCATCAAAATCGTCAATTTGAGGTTGTTTTTGTTCTTCTCTACCTACTTCTTCTATTTCTTGAGGCTCCGCTAATTCCGCAGCTTGCGGTTCTTCGTCTTCCACCACTTCAACTTTGAGTTTAGCGGGTGGTTCTCCTTCTACTTCAATAGCATCGGTATGGGTTACCTCTGCAATTCGGTTAGTGAAGGGTCATAGGGTAAGAACATTTAATGAGTGGGGCAACAAAGCCGACTATCACTATAGACGTCACAGGGGGAAAAAAGACTTCACAAAATCTCTTTGGGGGCAAAACGGTACTTATCTGAATTGATCGAGGCCCATCAAAAAAAAATGATAGGACCAATGGTCGGCGGGAATACTTACTGTGTACTGTCACGTAACTCTTGCTGGAGACGGTACCCAAGGAATTAGTCACCACAACCTCATACTCTCCTTGTTCTTCGTACTTGATGAGATTAACAGCCAGGTTGTAGTTTTCTTGACGTTGGGTATCTCGGCTGATTTTGATGCGAGCGTCCGCGGAGACTTCGCGACCATTACGCAACCACTTGACCGTAGGTTCTGGACACCCTTCTACTTCTACCTCTAAATGTAGAGTGGCGCCTTCTTCAACTGTGGTGTCTTTAAGTTGCTTGATAATGCGAGGAGCACCTGGAATTTGCAAAAATCAGTGAAGACTTCATACAAATGGACGACTTACAGTTGACAGTAAGTTTAGCGCTGGTTTCTGCGTTTCCGCACTCGTTGCTCAGCTTGCAGGTATATTTTCCAGACAATTTACTGTTGACTTCTTTAATTACGAGCTTGACACCGTCATCCGACTCAGTTCGGGTGAATTCTGTTTTTGTTTCTGTGATTTCCATTTCGTCGAGGTACCACTTCACTGTCGGTTTGGGGAAGGATTCAAGCTTCACGTCGAACGTGACGTTAGTGTCATGCTCTGTTACCGTCATGTCCTGAAGACCTTTGGTGATTTTGGGTGCTTTCTTCACGAAAATTGTTAAATCGTCATCCACGGAACCGTGAATATTGACGGCCTTGAATTTGTACTTGGCCGCATCGGTCGTCACCGCTCCTGTAATCTTGAGGATGTAGGTATCGCCGTCTTTTTTAATAACGTAGTGGTCGCTGGAGGAAATTTGACTATCGTCTTTGAACCACTTCACTTCGGCTTCAGGTTCCGACTCCAGCTTCACTTTCAGTTCGACCGTTTCTCCTTGAGATACGATCTTATCTTTACCAAGTTTCTCAAGGATTTTCGGTTTAGTGTGAATATTCACGTTGAAGAATTGCGATATCTGGGCGAGTTCGTTGGTGGCCACTACGGAGTACGACCCTGTATCTTTCAGGGTCGTCTTCTCAATGACCAAGATAATTTTATCGCCTTCTTCGACCACCTTAACGCGCTCATCTTTCTTAATCTCTTTGCCGTCCTTGTAGAAAATGACGGTAGGTTTTGGGGTACCTTCAATTTCCACCGGTACCCTCAGAGTGAGGTCGGCGTGAGCATCCACGTCTTCGATTTTGCTCTTGAGCTTCGGTGGCAGCTTCACCGTGAGAGTCATCTCGGCAGTGTCGCTTCCGATCTCATTTTCGGCTGTACACTCGTACTTCCCAGCGTCTTCCTTCTGCACGTCTTTGATAACCAAAGACATGCTTTCTTCATCTTCATACAAGAATTTATACTTGCCACCGGCCTCTATAGGTTTGCCTTCGTGCGTCCACTTGACTTGTGGTTTAGGGTATCCTTTAACCTGAAGCTCGAGCATCGCGGATCCTCCCGCCGTCACGACGGGTTCTCGCTTTTCAATAATGAGCTGCGGCTTTTCTGGTTCTCGGACTAGTTGGTTGACGGTACCGTGAACTGTCAGTTCCGCGCTGCAGCTAATGTGACCCCTGGAGGTCTGCGCGACGCATGTGTATAACCCGACATCTTCGGCACGTACGTGCTGAAACACCAAAGCGAGGGAATCCTCGTCGTCTCCCATTAGGACCTTGAAGCGTTCGTCGGGAGTGAAGGCTTCTCCGTCTTTCTTCCACTGGAATTCTGAAGCTTCGCCAGGAGCGAGGATTTCGCCTTCGGGCATGTCCTTGTGGAGGTCTTCGGCTAGAAATGGACGTGTAGAGAAAGAACAGGGTGGGGTTTACACGTACTTGTTACTTTGAGTACCGCGTCGGAGGATTCTTCACCCCACTTGTTGGAGGCGACGCATTTGTAGTAACCAGCGTCTGACATTTTCACTTCGGGGATGAGCAGTTCGTAGAATCCACGATCTGAGTGTTCACGGATGACCTCGTAGCGGTCGCTTTTTTCAATGATGGCACCATCTTTGAAGCTAAACGAATTTTTAGAGAAAATTTTCGCAGTAACGTGATACTCACAAAATAACGTCGGGCATGGGTTCACCACGGACTTTGACCATGAATCTCAGATACGTGTTTTCGGCTAATTCTGTGTCTTTGAGTTTGACAAGGAACTCGGGTTTGTCTGTTTCGGCTCTTGCTAGCTTTTCATCAGCGGTCACTGGAAACAGAAAGTTAGAAGAGGGTTCGGCGGATTCGAAGATTAGTACTTTCGTGGACTATAAGCAATGCGGAGCAGGAAGCAGTACCGTGAGTACCGGTAGCTAAAGCAGTATAGTAGCCGCTGTCTTCTACGTGAGCTTTGTTAATATCGATTTTATAATGGTTTGTTTCGTCGCAGTGACTGATCTGGATGCGCCCTGTCATGACAGCGTCCTGATCTAGAGGTTTATCGTCTTTTAACCAGACGAAGTTGTCTGGTTTCGTTTTTAAAGCAACCTCAAACGAGATGTTTTCGCCAGCTGCCACAACAAAAGCATGAGCTGAAGCCACACTCTTCTATCTACCAACTTACGTTCAATATCCGCGCCTCTGATCGTCTTAATGAATCTGTTCCTCTCCTCATCGCCGCTCGTTCGGATCTCTTCTCTGTGTTTCGTTCCCGACTTTGTCGTTTCCTTGACGAAAGTGGTTGATGATGATACAGATTCGCTGCTCTCGACAGCTTCCTTCTTGATTTCTTTTCCATTGGCGATGGTTGTTTCACTCACGCTGTGAATGGAGGATGATTCTGAAACATATCGGAGTATTACCGAATGCGTTCGTGCTTTGGCAACTAGTAGACACAGATAGTATGAAGAGTGTTTAAGTGAGAGTTGACCCTTAGCGGTGAGTTATTAAGCGGAAGCTCAATTCCATCGAACTCACCACGATCGCTCTTCACGGAATCTGTTCTTTTGTAGGACTTTTTCTCGTTCGAGTCGGTTCTTGCGTACTTTCGATACTTGTCCTCTTCCTCGTCGCGATTCGATTTTGAAGAATCGGTCCGGGAGTACTTTCTGGTATATTTGGCGTAAACGTCTTCTTCACCTGCCTTTTGTTCGATTGAACTTGTTCGAGCGTATTTCGATTTGCTTTCGCTCGAGTCTGTTCTAGAGTATTTGCGTTCGTATTTTGCGTATATGTCTTCTGCTTCGCGATCTTCGCCTAAGTACCTAGAGGGTGAGTATTTGGACATTAAGTCTTCTTCGATGTCGTCTCGGAGCGTTAGAGCCTTTCGCCCGTACTTGCTTGTATCGCCTACTTCTTCAATTGAAGTAGATCTTTTACCGTAGGTTCTGGAATCCTTGCTTTCTTTGATAGATCGTCGGGACAAGCTGTAAGAATCGAGTTCGCTGTCGCCGTAACCTCCTACTCCCTCTATCGAACTACGGACGGATTTTCGCACGGAGTAGGAGTCTAAGTCGCCGATAGCCTCCGCGGAGGCTCTGATTGATCGTCTTGAATACTTATCACCGTCGCCATACTCAGTTGTGACGGTTTTAATAGATCGCCTAGAGAAATTATAGTCGTCGTCATCATCTCCCAGATCGAGGTGTCTGGAATAACTATGGCTATCTCCCCTCTTCGAGTAACTGAGAGAGTCGCCAGTGTCATACTTGGAACTTAAAGACTCATACTTTGATCCTCCTAAGGAGGATTCGGCGCTGCTGTATCTGCTGGCGATCGATTCGCTACCGTATCTCGACGAAACTCCATCATTGGAGAAAGAAGACTGGGATCTTCTACTATAGGAATCCGAATAGCCTTCTGTGAAGGAAGATTTCCAATAGATTTGTGCATTTCATAGCTAAGCGTGACTTTATCGACTACACAAAATGTGTGATTTGTTCATGTTGTGCAAAAATGAACAAATTAAAACGACAAAACACAAAAACGAAACAATTCAAAATGGTTTATTGAAAAAAGTTGCAGACATATTTTAGAACTAACCTGCTCTTGCAGAGGACGATGTGTATCTCCTACTCATGTCGTCGGCAGTTTCGACATTAACCTCTAAACCTACACTTGAATCTGCTAAATGTGCACTGTGAACAGATGAATCAACACTAGATTTGTCTAAAGCACTAGAAACTTCTTTTGAAGCTTTGGAAACATGAAGATCTTCGGGCTCGCGGTGGTTAGTAACCACGGACGGCGGTTCTTCGGGCGGAGTTTCTACTACTAATGGTGGTGGCTGATCGTCTTTCTTGGTTTCTTTCAAAGATACTTGCAGATCTTCTTTAACTGTTGTTGTCTCTTTTGATTTTATGGATTCTTGATGATTAGGTGTTTCCTCTGCGGGTGTCTCTGGAGATTCTTTGACTTTTACCGGTGGAGGTTGTTCTAATTTCTGTGGTGGCTCTTCTGGTTTTAATTCTTGCCGGTCAACGTTTACTTCGTCTTTTCGGATTTCTGTTGCCTGATGCTCTTCCAATCGGTCTTTGCCCTTTATGTGTAAAGGAGTTGATTCTATTTCGGGTGGTCCCACACGTTTTTCTTCCTCTCTGCTTTCAACTTTTATCTCTTCAACTCTGACTTCCTTTGCTTCAGTCTTTTGAATGACCTCTTCCTCTTCGGTCTTAACCGCTTGAGATTCCTCAGTAACAGTCTTCTCGGCAATTCGAACTTTGACTTCCTGGAGTGTGATGTTCTCTTCTAACTTGGTTTGAGTTGTTTCTGTGGGTGGTGACGATGACGCTAACTGGAAATCGTCTTCGGTATCTTCGCCCTCTTCTGTAAATCTTCGTTAACAAAAATGTCCACCAAACGCACGACTTACCGTATTCCTGCGCGAACTCTTTGATTTCTTTGATCCAATACTCGGTGATGTGGTCCCTGTGGGCGGTGAGGATCAACGGTTTCCCGTTGACGGTTTCGATCAGCTCAAAAACCCTCTCTTCGTCTGGATGGTCTTTAACAGCGACTCGATTCAGCTAAACAGAGTTTAAAGCCAAAAAAAGTTTTGTGGCGCTCACCTGGATGATGTCCTTGAGTTGGAAGACGGACCTGTCCTCGGAGATGCGTCTGACTTTACAGATGAGGATTTTGCCCTTGAACAAGAAGAGGTAGCGTTCCTTTGAGACGTCAGCAAGCGCCACTGAAAACCAGTCGTGAGCTAGTAGACGGCCGAGTTTGTGGATGCTTCCACGGTAGCCTTCGATGTTAGAGGTGAACTTTTCGTCTTGCGCTCGGTGAGGGACACTTAGCATCAACTCCAAAGCCTTTTGGAGGTCGCTATTGTCTTCGCCAAGACAAGCGCTATATCTTACCAACTCCTGGAAACCGACAGTGCTACTTAATTTCTTTTGAGGATGACGTTGATGATGATGTAGTAGAGAAGGATGATAACCGTGATAAGCCCGATGTAGTAAATGCAAAGATCGCCGGTCATTCTTCGCGCACGAAAATTTTGACAGTTTGCTGGAGGAAGTGTCAAATATTACCGAAAATTACTCCGCCATGGAGGCAGAGCCCTGGATCATCGAGTAGTACACAACGACGGCGATGACTATGATGACGGCAATACCCACCAAATACAACAAATTATCGCCGAGCATGGTGCACGAATAATTTAGTGGGATTTTCTAAACTTTCTAGATTTCTATTGTTTTTGTCAACGCCAACGATGGGTGGAAAGTTAAAAAACTTACCAGGAACTAGCAGTTTTGAATAAACATTTTGTAGATTATAAGGAGAAAGACGAGAATGATGCCGATGACTCCGACCCAACTTATAGGTTCTTTAAAGGAAAAACTGGGAACGGGAACCTCTTCTGCCATAACACGGGAAATTTAGACAATGTAGAATGGACACATAAGTGTCAACGATGTCAAAAAGTTGCTGACAACTGAGGGATTGACACAAATGCAGCAGATTTATAAGAGCGTTGTGAGAAGAATGCCAAGAAATTACTTCATGGCCTAGTTCAATATCTCAGGCGTGTCCAAGATCTTAAATTTCAAAAATCACAATCTTGGATAAAATGACTTTAGATTCTGGAGAATATATCTCAGAAGACAGGATACTGGTGCCTAAGATCCAAAGTTTGAGATCACAAGAATTTGAGATACTACTATGTACAATGTAGAAGATAACTCTATTGTCGAGAAGTAGACTTTAAAATTTGAATTGTCAGGCTTTGGTGTTGCGTAAGGTGTGGCATAAAAATCTAAGCTCACATAGTTGTGAGATTAGATTACACAGGTTACAAAGATCATAAGCTTGGTGTGATGAAATTTGAGATGGCCATTTGGAATTCCGAAAATGAGATGTCAAGGTTAAATTTTAAAACAGGTAGAGGTATATACCTAGTTACAAAAGGCATGTATATTTAATTCACGCGAAAGTAAGAGTTGTTTAGCGGCCTCTATTGTCGTATGCATACACGCTAAAAATTTTCTAAAACCACCGATTCGTGAAGTTTACGTGACATTGATCGTGGGCGTTTAATGAAATGGGTCAACACTAGCTATTTCTGTCGCTCTAAATATATTATAAAGTTTCGGGATCGGCGCCCATTCTGCATGCACAGTCTACCATCACATTTCTGTACAAAAACAACTCTATTTATTTAAATTTCTATTGGCACAAACAAACGATTTTCTTTCAACTGCTCACCTTCAAGAGAAGTTGGTAGTCGTTGATACGTTGGATCGGAAGTTTCAAATGCTCGGATATGGTTTTGTCGTCACCCAGGCGTTGTGACAACTCCTGCGGATAAAAAAACGCTCTAGTCTAAAAGTGGAAATGCTAAATTATGTGGAAATATAATTAGGACGAAGAAGATTAGGAAAGTGGGCTTGCCAAATTGATTTGATGGTAGGGCTGCTAAACATATATTGGGTTGGTCGATAGAAGCGTGGAATTTAATTTGCCTGCCAACAAGTGTGTGTTATGACATGATGTGGTGTGGGGAATTTTTAGAGTTGGAAGGAAGTAAATTTCTTTAGTTACTATATTTGTTAATTTTAATTAACAATTTTTACCAAATGTTGGTGTTTAATTATTAATAATTATTTTGGTATTGATGTCAAATAAGTAATTCATAGGTACATATTATCAGTTTTTAATAATTCTCATTAACGAAATATTTTTTCTGGATTAGATCACCTTTGTGAAAATACAGAATCAAACACAGAAAATGTGCATCACATTGTCAAGAACAAAAAAAACTTTTAGTACGTAAAAATTGATAAATATGTATAAAGTCGCGATCTTTTCTATAGAACCACTCCCTAGTGTAAATTTTCAAAATTTGTTTGGTGTAAGTGACCTTGACGGGTTTCTGGGGGATAACATATGTGTCAAAAATTTGACAGGTTAGATGGCCCCATTGTCAATGTAGATATTTTATTTTAATAAATAGATGAACAGAACATACAGTCTGCACGGGATACAGTGCGGCATAGCGGAGGGCAACCGAAACATTCGTGTTGTAGTAGTTTCGATTGCCGTATCAACTACCGCTACCAACCGCGTTCGGCGTAAAGTACTAGATGACAGGGCTACCAACTTGACTTTTTATCGAGTGGTTCCGTAGAAATGACCGCTACTGTACATACATTAAATACGTATATGCAACCAATTATACACGCAAGTAAACCATACTTATACGTTAGCTCCTCCGGAAATCATCCACTGATATTGGGTTGGCCTCAAGGTCCCTTTATAGTCACTATTAAGTAACCTTGGGTTGGCCTTGGGCGAAAAAAAAAAGTTTCAAAGTGCGCTTCAGGCTATAGTTTCTTTTGTAGTAGTACCAACCTAAGTGTAGCCAACAGTAGGTTTATTTTACCATACGCAATTTTTATTTCGAGATACGTTCGTAGCTGTCTCAGCAAGCGGAAGCTAAATGAAGATTCTATAAAAAATTATCTTAGATTTTCATCTTCACATTTTTAAAAGGGACATTGTTTAGGTGTCGCGGTTTTTGAAAATGGAAACAACATGAAAAAGAAACATGTTCATGTGTCGGCAACAAAATCACTATACAATTAAAAAACTGCCTGGCAATTCAAAGTCTCCGAAATGGTTCAAAAACCTTACTCGATTTATTTTGTAGAACTTGGCAGAGTATCTGGTTTGTTGCATATTTCTGTTTTGTAAGAAATTTGTGTCGATTTTTCACTTGTTACAAACAAATGCATTTAATTCTGTACACGAAATGGACCATGTTTTTGAATTATACAGAGCGACAAGTTCAGGAAAGTGAGTCACAGAATCGCTCCAAATAATTTCAATTTAACATATATACTTTTCCTGGTGATTTACACTCTATGGAACCAGCATTTACAGTAAGAAATTTATATTGAGTAAACACTTCATTAGATTAATATATTTTGCTATCTTCAAACTTATTTGGGTACATATACATATTTATACGTATACAAGAAAAATGCAATGTTGGCATAATTTGGAATAATCTAACAAATTCTTGAGGGTCCCTGGTGTCACTTAGGCATATGTATATTTGTTACTGTCACCCGAATACACTGAAATCTAGTAAAAAATCTACATTTCCTAATCTAAATGTTCAAGTTGATGTTTGTTGCGAAGTTTTACGGTGGCTTATACATAAATTAACTGTCTTCTTAATAATAAACTACAATAATTTCAGTTTAGTTTAAATTTCTGATTGGAAAAAAACATGTGTAATTCATTTGATAGGGATGTATACGTTTAAAATAAAAACAACAAAATTTCAATGTTGGAACGAAATTTTTCAGAAAATAACTTGATCAGAGACTAAAATAATCAGAAAACAATATGCTGGAGGACCAAAATTGTAGAAAATTTGTTCTACTGCTACACGTTTTTCGGCACACAAGATCTTCATCAGGAAAATGTAATTATGATGAAGGTAGGAACTGTGTACCGAAACACGTGTAACAGTGGCTACAAATAAATTATTTTGGAACCGAATGCGTATTATTTATAAATTCGTGATGGAGTTCCAACAAGTACACGCTTCATTAAATCAAACGTTCAGAGATTATTTTCACTTCATGCAATGGAAAGTATAAATTGGTTGCATCTCCATATTTATTTAGTATAATTTATGTAATATTTAAAAAATGACGGCATAAACATCGTTCGATAGTCCTTGGATAAGTGTAAATATTAGTAAAAATATTAATAAATTACTAGAATGTTTATCCTTCTACATATTTTTTTTTTTGTAGAAAGTTATTTTTACTGTAATATTTTAGGTAACTTTTCGTTGTACAATTTTTTTATAATACCATGTGGACAATCGAAGCTGGTTCAGTAAATTCTATAACATTACTGAAGAAGATCTGCTTATGATTAAAGATCAAATTCCAAGAAACAAAAGAATGAACGGTTTTCTGAAGGTTTTTCCTGAAAGCGTCACGTTTTTTCGTTTATTTTTGATATGGTTTATTATTATAAAAGATAAAAATATAGATTACAATTAGGTATTTCTGATTTTTTTTATTCATGGTGTCTGTAAAAAAGTTATATCTGAGCCCCGAGAGAAAAATTACAAATTATTATCACTTCAGTTTAGAATTTAGATAGAAAAAATGTTATTCTTGTTTAAAAATACCTAAAATTTTAAACTTTTCTGTATTGGCGGAATGAACTTTAAGTGGATAACATTTAAAATTCGATTTAAGAATATATTCATATTGTAAATAATGAAAGTTGTATGATTATTTGTTTCACTTCATACTGAGCAAATTTTAATTTATGAAAGACATTTTTTGTAAACAGAATCACTTGGGCACTCATTTCTGTTAGAAAAATTCGTTTGGAGTATCGATAATCAGTACCCAGGTACGTGAGGATGTTCACGTTTTTTGTAGGTTTTTAACGATCTTTCTTCTACATCCAAATCTCGGGCATGTTTTTATTCTAAGAGTAATGAACAAAGGAGAAAGCTACCTAATATATGTAACAAAAAAAAAAAATTCAGTGCGCACAAATTTTCGCCTTGTAAAAGCAACGCAAACTACTCTGATTTAAACTCGAGAGAAAAATTAGAAGGCGAAATATACCCATCGCGCTTAATTACCCATCCCAGTAAATACTGTTTTCGTCAATAATACAAATTTTCACAAACATACCCAGTCCGCACTAAATCCACTCACTAAACGTCCCTTATTCACAACTGATTTATGAGACCACCGCCCGTGTTTTCGTCAATGTTTACCTCCTCACTTGTCCCAGAAATTTGGCACAAATTCCCTTCAAACTATTAATTGAAACGGCATAATAAGAGCCATTAAAAAAATTGGCCGACATTTTGCTTTGATCCGTTGGCCACCAATCAGAACCGGCCTTCGCTTATCATGTTGCAATTTGACGCAACCTCTCCGGCGCCCAATCGGCGTCGCGCAACGCACCCTCGTCCACCCCTTGCGCAAACGCCGCCGCCTGGGGAATCCCGCGTCCGCCCGTAGGAGCGACAAATTGGCAATTAAATTCGCGCTAATCAATCACTAAAAATAGCCACCTGCCGGTGGTTAATTAGACGGAGGCAGCGACCCAATAACAGGCCGAGTAGGACTGCTGACGTGGAGGTCCTACCTGTGGATCGGGGGTAAGTCCACGTGCAGGGGGGCTGAAGCAGACGCACACACTTCGCGGACACGAATCGACTGACTAGGAGCAAATCGACTCATTCCCTGTGGCTATACATAGACGCGTGCTCGGATATCACACGTAACAGTTTGCACGGACGATTTTCGGTTTTGCTGCTCGAGATCGGCGCAAATTTTCGATGGGATGAGTGTGCGGAGGGTAGAGAGTTTTGGAAGGACGTGGGAAGGAGCGATGATGAGGATGATGATGGCGATGACGAGGACGAGTGCTGTGCACAGGAGTGGGCGAAACGGGGTTAGGCCAAGGCTTCGGGTTCAAAATAGGTTCGTGACGTCATGGTCAAGAACCGACCAAGCAAAATTTTTCGAGTCGTAAAGGAGAAATGTGAACAACACGCGTTAAAAAAGAAAATGCATTTCTTTGGAAAGTTTCATCTTTTTCAAGTCATTAATTCAGGACACGTAGACCAAAAATGGTCCTGCGAGCCGGATCTTAACGTGTTTTCGACGACCTTTCATGACCCCTAGAGTACGAAGACATAGATCTCCCGTTTCCGTCTCTGTGTCTGTCTGCCGTCTAACCGGATTTTTATTAGGCAGATAAATTTCGAAATTACTGGACCGATTATTGGGAAATTTGTTGTTGTTGTTGCGTATATGTATTAGGACTATCGTGTAGATAGAACAATTTGTTGACGTCATCTCCAAAATTTATTAATTGGACTAAAAACATGTGTTGTAATGTGTAACGTCTTGATGTGGTCCCTTAATAATAATTCAAATTATGTGGCTATTAAGCTAAGGACTAGTTTGTTACAAAATAAATAAGAATACGGAAACAAGACACGCTGGACACACTTTTTAGATTTTTTATTTCATTAGTGAAAATTGGAAGCAAAAGTTTAATTCAAACAAATTTTTTTTTTTGAAAATGGTTTCGGTCGCACTAACCAAATACAATAATTGATTTTACTGTTTTAGTAAAATAAAAAAATATACATTAAAGCAAGAGTTTCTTCTGTTCTGGATATAAATATTTACTTTTCACAATTTTTTTAAGTTTAGAATCTCGGGTAAATTCAGGATTTTGTTGAAAGTCATCACAATTTTTTTAGTGGAATAACGGCGTAAATCCAATTTAAATTATATCTTCAATGAGGCGTAGAGCGCTATCAGAATTTGTGCCAACTTGGCACATTTTGATTTTCACGCTCATTAAAAATAAATCTCACTCTTAATTTTTTCGGTTAACAAGGTGTGTAAATTTTGTACAGGTTGTTTCATCTAGACTGAAACATCAAAAATATTATTTAATCTTCTACATTTTGATCTTCAGTTTTAAAACTCCGATTGAAAGTTTACGATGTTTGCAACACAGGTTAGAAAATTTTGACAGTTCTAGTGTTAGTTGCGATGGTAACTGATATTATCGGCTTTAATTTTAATCCAGAATATTGTTCTGGAATGCTATGCTCGTTGTACAGTACAAAGCAAAAACATGATTAAAAAATTCTTCGACTAACCATGTATAGACTGAAAAGTTTATCACATTAGAACCACTTATAAATTGGACAGTTTCGAGTAATTTCTTTTCGCAAAGCCAAAAATGTTTACAAATTCTAACTAAGAAGTGCAAAATTTTTTGCAAACTGGGTAATTTAAAATATCGATTAAAAAATTATTTTTTGTAAATGAAAAGCTACATACCTCCCACTACAGTTTTTTGACTTTTTTTCACTGTCTTTCTGGTTTCCTCAGCGAGAAGTATTTTAAAAATCTAGGTGTTTACAGCGCAGGAACAGACACGAAATAAAAATCAAAATTTTAGACGAAGCTGTTTACTACACTTATTATTAAGAGTTCGCTCCTATTTATATCTGTTTTGTATTAAATATTTTCTGAACTCATGCAGTGACCATCATCGCCCAGGAATTTCCCGGCAATCCCCCTGATCTGTCTGGAGCTGTTTAAAGACGACTTTAACAAAGAATGACGTCGTAAGAGCTTGGATTAAATTCATCACGAAGGTGCGTACCTGGTGGAACGGTTATCTTGAAATTTTGCGATCCTAAAAATAGCCAGATATTTCGGGAGTTGTGTTGACGGTAAGAAAACGTAAACTGCATAAAAACTTACCGCCCACAAGGCATAGTTGCTTGGGTGTGGAATTATTTTGTATGATGAACGAAAGTGATCCGCATAGACAACATAAAAAAAAAATTGTTGGAGAAGATGTCAGTGACAAGTGTAACTGACAGCTACTAATAATTTATGAGACGCTATTCAAATATTTATAATGAACGAACTCCTAGATGTGATAAATAAATATTTTATTAATAGTCGTTGCTGTTTATGATTTACGTTCTACGTTTCAGACATAAACGTAGGTCACTAATTTTGATTAATCACCTTTGTAACAAAATTTGTTTTATACCCGTCCTTGGTAGAGAAAAACACAACTTTCAGTACGCTCATCTGCTTCCAAAGAACAACAATCAAAAGCTATTTTTTATTTCAGAATAACTCATCTATTTTTCAAATTCTAGAAAAACTCCTCCGAAAGTGATAAAATCTGACAGAAACTTCAAGGCCCTCCTGAAATACCTGCTGGTATTAGCGAAAGAAAAAAATGTTGGCTTTGAGCCCACTGTTACATTATCTCCGGTTTCTCAATCGATCACATTCACAAACAAAATTTAAAGTGCATTCAAAATTATAGGCGTAATAATTGTTGTTAGTTACGTGCACTTAACACTGCTTTGCGGAAATGGGGTCGAAACCCAGATCGACCAGTGCCAAGTTAAATTTTGCCTCTTGTGCTTTCCAAATTCTTGCAGCAGACACAGTTTGTATTTTCTGATTTTTGTTCGCAATTTTTTCCTAAAATCGGCAAATTTTAACTTTTGTGCTTACCTTGTGTATAAACTGAGAAGAAAGTGAAGTGAGATAGTGCACACGCAGTAATGAAGAATGAAGCACTGGCTACGTAAACAAAAATTTAATAATACTGCAGTTCTAAAAAGCGATGATACGATGTGTTTATACTTTATTTTTGCGCGTCTTCTGACGTTCGTCCCTCAATATCCTTTTTTATTATTAGATAAAAAGAGGTCGTTCGTTATATGTATCATTTTATTGCAGTGGAAACATGTTTTCGTTTTGTTTTGTGAAAATTGTGGGTGTTTCATTGTTGGCAGGACCGAAAAATACCCAACTATTTTAAGACAAGACCATGCAGTGATTAATGCAGAAAATGTTCGTGTGTATCCGTTCTGAATGTGTTCGTTAAAAATAGAAAAACAAGATAATGGAAAATATGTTAATGGTCGTTTTTTCGGACAATTTTCTACGTTGCTAAATCGTTATTGTAATAAATAAAATTGGTTGCGATGTGCATTTGCAATAAAGTTGTTGAATTGAAAAACAGGATAAATCTTTACGCGCATTTCCTAAATTAAATTTCTCGAAATATCCCATACTAAATTTTGCAACATCTATTTGAATCATCCTGGACATTAAAATATCTTTATTTTAGAACCGAGTTACAAGTTATTTATTCACTTTCTACTAGTTTATAATTTATTTTTTAATATAATCAGCCGTACAATGTTGTCGAACTATTAATTTCCTTAAAATAGATAATTTGGGTTTCATCAAAAAACATTCATCAACAGACAGTGGAAATTTTTCGACTACATATTATAAGCACCATATTTCATATCATCCACTACATGTTGACTCCAAGTCAAAAGCCAAAAAATTTACATTCGTTGTTTTTTGTGGCTGAATTTTCAGTAAATTCTATTTTTAATTATTCTTTATTGTGCGCGTCGTACAGTTTGCTTACATAAAGTGCTACCCACGAACCTAGTTGCAGTTATCAAAATATATACAGGGTGGTGCATCACCAAATACACCATCTGTGTAAATTGTATAACCATGAACATGACTATGGGTTTCTTCATAATTAGACCAAAATTTAATAAATTCAGAAATCGATTTTATTTCCTTCTTTTCCTTATTTTAACTCAAGTTGTGTTTTCGTTGAAACGCCAAGAACAGAACAGAAATCATCCAGTTTTGTGTAGATAACATATTATTTAGCATTTTTTGGTAACAATTTTTGATTTTATTAGCTCACGAGACTGATGATTTTTGTTTAAAATTAATAACATCAATATTAGACGATTTCCTTCTCAAAAAATATAAATTTCGTTATATGTAAATAACTGATTAGAACTTATCTATAAAACTGATTACATTTTTTATGTCTTAATCAATAAATAAGATTTTTTTTAAAAAACAAAAATTGTATTGTTTTACTGAATTTTGTTGATTCATGACAGTAGTGAATTGGTAAATTTTTCATGTTACATGTTAAAATTTATAATAAAAACTTCAAACCAGAAATTAAACAAAAATAGGCATAGACGGTAACAAGCAAGCAATGATCTTTGTCACTAGTAAATTCATTTGCTATTTGCTTATTAGTGGAATATTATATACCTACTTTTTATATTACGATTTGCTATATTAAAATTTTCATTAAAAATTTATCAAAATTTTCAAAGCATTTTACATTTGCGATTAGTTTCATTACAATATTGTTTTGGAAAAAAGAAATGCGAACTTTGAAATCTAAAAGTTTAATAAGTTTAAAGGCAGCTTTCGGAGATTTTTTAAATGTGACTTCAAAGTTTAGTTAATTGGATACTCCATGAAACAGTTTTTGTTAAAGATATATTCTATACGTTGTCTCAATTTCATTCGTTATTATTTTAGAAATTTCTTTTTTTTTAATTAATGAATGCGTGAGGTCTGATTTAAATAATTTTCTTAACTGACTATATACCTCCAATTTTGAAATTGTTAGGATCAGTAATTAGTACGTGGCTTTTTTTAATGTTATATTAGTTTTTTTTTTAATTTCTAAAATTGCTTGATCTCACTTTTATTGTTTACTTAGAGCTTTTGAACGGTTCTAACTTTTGGATTTTTTAATTTAAGGGTTTTGAAATGATTCGTAAAGCTATAAATTAATTTCTAACTTAAAAATTAATAAAACAGGACTCCCTAAGTTTTCAAATTTTCAAAATACACAGATTTCAACATTTCGAAGGACATTAAATGTAAAAACTTACATCTACAATATTTTAGAAATCTATTTTTTACTTCGTCAGCGAACTATGAAAATAATGCTGTTTAATATTCGCTTGATATTTCGCAGTTCAAGAATCTAGGTTTCTTATTTTAATCAGCATCTCACTTGGCTTGTTGGAAATTTTTCGAATGGGTAATTGTAGGTAATTTTAAATCCGTTCGCCCGTTCTACTATGGACAGTAAAGTCTAATTAAAATTGCTGTATTTATTTCAGTCAAAAAATTGATGAACTCGTTGCAAAAAATATTATTAGGTAAATTCTAAATCTGACGGACTTGTGTCAATTTAGAATCACAAGTGATTAAAATGTCATTTGTAAGGAATTTTAAATATTGCTAATAAGTTACCAAAACCGTTGAACAGCTGGTGGTCTTTTTAACACAGTTTTCGAGTGTCAGAATTTTTCGTATTTTAATTTTTAAATCTCATCTAAATCGACATTCAAATTTTTTTTTCAATTTTAATTTTAAAAGCTCTAAATTAATAATAATCACATTTTTTTATAGTATCGTCGAAGTTGACACAACAAACAGAAACTCACAAAAAGGTAAAACCTGATAAATCTCAATAACTTTAATCATCGGTGTTTATAGCTTTTGCCTCGTCGAATAAAACTTGTCCGTGATGAAAGACAAACCGCCAAATTCCTCATTTCACGTAATTTCAACCAACTCGTCCTGTTTTCATTACCTACCACTAATCCATCCAACTCAACAAGCTTATCCCAGCTGAATAAACACAATTACACAAACTAAACGTTCCATTATCCATTTTTAACACGCCACAAACACCACTTACGTCAAAATAGTCGTGCGCTTCATCGCAATTTTCCAAAAATGCTTGAGCCTGTGGTTCGTACATGTAATAATCAACATGCCTATCGAAGTCTCGTTCCAAACGCAGAAAGAACTTTCCCAGCAAATGAGGCTCGGTCGCGTAGTACTTCACACCTTCCATCAACACCCTACAAAAGAAACGGTCACCATCGTAGTAAAAAAATTATCTGTAGCTTACGTCCGATGAAACTCTGCTATTTCTTTCAAGTTCCCAAAAATCACCTCAAAGTTGTCTCTGATGACTTTCGGGACTTTCTTGGTTTCTGAAAGGAGGAGGTACTTTTGGACTACGTGGTCCAAGTCTTTGACGAACTCGTGCTCGGTTTCCACGAGTTCTTTGACCACAGCTCTGGAAAAAAATGTTTATTTGGGTTGTGGATCGGACTTCACGTACTGTCTTCTGTAGAGTGCGTCTCCTGGAAGTCCTGCTCCTCCAGGAGTTGGGTCATCTATGGTTTGGAGGATCTTGCAAGGAACCCATCCTTGCTTCTTGCCGCCACTTACTTCACGTACCAACCATCTGGAAAATAGTTTTAGTAGCGATTAGTACCATCAACTTTGAAAGTGAATTACCGTACCTTGCTTCTAAGTTCAGTCTAGTAGGGGAATGTCTAGAACTTGTATGGGTCCTTCTGGGTTTGACCGAAAGCTTGTGGCGAGCCGCTGAACTGTCGAGAAGCTCACCAGATACTGTGTCGAGTTCGGGATCCAGTTTTGGCTTCCTGCAAAACATTTTGGTGTTAGAAAAAGCCTTCATAGAAACTCTAGAATTACTTTGCCGAAACTGGATCTTCAGCATCCAGCAGCTCTACCACATCTCCTTCTTTCAGAGTAATCTCGTCGGAACTGCGAGCTATGTACTTCTGCCAAGCTACAAGGATTTCCCCCGTCACCTAAAAACACCACCAAGTTATTTCCTAGAAAACTTTCCCCTTGCAACGTGTAGACTGTTTGCCAATGGAGCCTAAAGACGCACATCGATTCTACCGATTATTACAGAAAACTAGTTTAGTTGTGACTTGAACCATCTACAATCTGTGAGTCTTTGCCAAAATTTTTGCAAGTCGAAATCACAACCCGAACAGAAGCCTATAACCGTAGCCTTCTGTTCAAATAGAAGAAGAGTAGTTACTCTAGCTAGAAGAAGCAGCACTACCAAGCACTAGTGAAGGTGTCTAACATACTGGCTGTCGTAAAACGAATATCATTATTCAAAAAAATTTTTGATCGTCCTTCTGGTCCTCCGTGTGTGTTTTGTGTAGTGTGAAGGTGCGACTAGTTTATCTATAAATAAACAAACACCATTAGTACATTGTGCAATTTTGTGCAACAAGTGTCTACAATGTGCAGTTATTTGCTGGTTTCGGGGAGCGGGAGGAGGCTTACCTCTGGCTTTGTCTTACGTTGTGACGCCATGCTGTTGACCTGGAAGAGAGAGAATTAGTTGACGGACTGGCAGAAGCGACTAAGACTGAAAAATCTCGATGCAATTGATCTATATAAAGAGTGGGTCAGTCAATCTCTGTTAAATATCATACAATTGGTTTGCTGCCAACAGGAAAGATGCACTGGGGTGCCAAGACGTTTCAACTTTCTCCCGGTCACGGCAGCCGACTGCAAGAATTTGTTTTTGTGTTTTCGAGGTAGTTGTTGAAGAGCGAAGGATGATGAGCAAGGTTTCTGGCTGTATACGTATCTCTTAAATTTATTTTTTGAAACAACTGTACTTAACAAACACTTATTAATATAAGGACAAAACAATACCTTTAATTAGTGTTTTAAAAAAATGTACGATCTTAGCGGGCTCTGGATTGAATGAAGTGACCACAAAGATTAGCTACTTTGGAGTTTGTCAAACCCTTTCGTAGATAATATTTTGTCACTTATTCAAAAATATTATTTTTGCATTTTATTTGATTTTTAAATTTGCCCTTTCTGCAAACAGCTGTGGCACAAAAAGTGACGTCCCTTGACTTCCAACATTTTTTCAAAACTCGGCTAGGATTGGTCAGTTCAATATAAGTTTTACCACACGCTCGTCGTATTTTTCCGATCTACCGACACTATAATTTATTTTCTGTTCTACTGTATTTCCGTTCACCTCTAGAAAGAGTTATTTGTTTCTCAAATTTTCAAAAAAGTCGTTAAATAAGTATTCCAGTAGGTACACAGTTACACACTTTTTTATAGATTTGTTGAAAGAATAATGTATGTAAATCGGCGTTATTCTAGTAAAAATATGCATACTTATTTTTCTAGTCACATATATTATGTATTGCATTTATTATTACATTCGGTTGGAAAGTAAAATTGTTTACAGTGTGATTGTGAAAATCTGAATGTACCGCTTAGTCATGTCCAAAAACGAATCCGGGTATAAAAGTGCCATCACCTGCTGCAGAAATTATAAGGATACATATGAAACTATAATTGTCGAAGGCGTCTTTAGATTGGTAGTTTACTGTTTTAATCAATACGGAATAGATAAATAATCACTTCTAACATGAACAAATAAATTGGAACTGGAGTTTTATATTAGACTGATTTATTTGCTTTAAATGCCATGGATAGTTTTGTGTTCCTGCATATTACAGTATATGTACAAGTGATTAAAAAAGATGATGACATAAATGACCAATTTTTTTTAACTGTCGACTTAGTAATTACATTTCTGTTTTGTTTGTGTAACCGAAGTTATAATTCTGGTTCCGCAGAAATAAAAAATATTTGTCATTCGTTGCAGTAAATGGTCACTATTTTTTTAAATTTCCTATTCAGCTGTAGAGAAACTTATATCAGAAAATATAAAACTGTAGTAATCTCTAGATCTATATCTTGTTGTTATCAGTTTCAAACAAACATGACATAGGTATGCTAAGAATTATTTTTTTCAGTTTTCTGAACTCAAACGAATGTCATTAATCATTATCATTAAATATTGTACACTATACAAAATACTTTACGCTTTATTAAAAAAGAACTTCCTTAAGTTTGGTATAAATACCTATACTTTATTTTTAGACTTTTGTAATTTTTATCCCGCCGACATTTTTATGAGGGACAAGCTGCAAAATGAGTCAAGAAACCAAAATTCGCATCACGTTTCTTACATTCATCTGTTACCCGTAGTGGTGATAGAAAACACGATGACGCGCTTGTTGGCACACAACTAAGGAAAATATTGTATGATGGATGCAACAACGTTTAAATAAACAAAACTGAATAGCGTAGTTGTTCCAGAGTGCATCCCCCGCAAATTAAAACAAAAATAAAAATTAAAACTCATTCCCCGAAATACCCAAAAGCATAAACCGCGATTCAAAAACCCAAACACGTGAATCCAGCACACGAAACTATGTCAACATCTCCTCAAACATTCAATTGTTCTATTTTTGGTTTTCGTATTTCTCGGTCCAAGAACGCACCAGGGTTACCCGTGCCCAAAAATTCGTCCACTTTTAATTATTAAAAAAAAAGAAATGAAAATGCACCGCTCGTTTCTTCGAAAACAAAAAATACATAAATCGCATTTTGGCCTTGCAGCGGCTGCACCAACACAGTTTTGGCGAAATTTCCATAATTTCTGTCTTGCCGTCACGTCCTAATGGACTCTTGTACACACCTATTCGTTGTACACAGTGCACTTTTCACGTTCAATCAACCACCTATAAATAATACGATCAAGCAAGCTCGTCGCGAAACACTGGCGAATCGTCCGCCGCCACACACCAGATCTGAAGCCTTCTGAGTTATTCTGGGCTGGTATTTGCACTTGCTGGTGGTTTATGATCGTCGATATCCTTAATTAAAATTAATAAATTATTTGTTGTATCTGATGCGCTGGCATTCCGTCTTCGCGGCGAGGAGCGATTTTTCGTTGATGTTACATAAATAGGAGATGTGACGCAAGATGGTCCGCGGGAGTCGAGCAAGGTTTCTTTATGGTGGATAACTTAAAATAGCAAACAAAATCGTACACCTGTTGGATACATAATTTCCAGGTTTCGAGGATGACCGCAGCGTTTTCCTAAACATTTTATTTCTAATCTTGCGTATACTGTGAGAGTGGCAAAGATCCATCAACGGAAGATTGTTCATGTATATTTTGTACATACGATTTTATTGCATTTATAGCATTTATTATTATTACTGTCGATTCACTGATAGCCTTAGCAGTTGATGTGCTTATTTAAATAAAAAAAAAATATTGAGTATTGTCTATAGTTGTATATAAAATACTTATGTACACTTGTTACAAAAAAATATACAAATTTTAACAGTTTATTTTATAACATTTATTAACCTTTTTTTTTCTTTTTCCATTGACAAGTTTGTCATCTACCCACTGTATAAAATGTATGTATTGTAAGTGTTTGTATTTAGAATTTTATTAGTCCCTGGGTCCCTGTAAGTATAATCACTGACTTTTAAATATGACAATTTATATTTTTTGAGTGTACAACAAAGTGTAAGTATATAAGAAACCTTTAGCGATGACGTCACATCAATTTTCGTTTCAATCAGAGCAACAGTTTTCGCGATTGTCAAATATCTGCCAAGGCATTTAATTTTTCTTTTTCTCAATCACCGGGTAACACTCCATTTTTGACAAGTATTCCTTCCCTTCTGACATGTTGCCATTTTGACATTTCGCTAACAGTCTTCTTACTCTATCGTGGCATGAAATCCACCACTAGACTATGCCAAAATCCCTCCTCAGAACCTTAGGAATCACTCTGCTAATCTTGATTATTTCTCAGTCTTCTACACCTAAGCTCAATCAACAAGACGTTGCCTTAGCCAAGCGGTCGCTCCTCCAACGAGAACGCAAATTCTTCAAAACGCAGCCCATGAGTGAAGACCTAAAGTCGTTCATCCAAAGGTACAAACGAAGAAATGAGAACCCCGACAAACTAGAAGACACGAGGAAGAAGCGTTCGCAGGACCTCGACGAAAATCTTCTATACGTGATACAAAACGGTCAGTTGGTCCCTTTTAGGAACATCAAGGAAAGTAAGAGAAGCGAAGAGCTGAACATGGAACAAGAGGGCTACACTGTGGTACCTTTGATTATTCCGTTGAATATGAGAGCGCCGGGGGTTAAGCTAATTAAAACTAGAACGTAAGTGGAAAGCCGAGTTTAATTTTGTTTAATTTGGAATTTGGTAGTTTGTCTGAAGAAATGGAGAAACCTCTAGCAAAAGACGAAAAGTCTGGAGCTTCTGTGGCGCCGGTGTCAGCGATTGGGAGCAGTACGGCGGCTTCGGTGGGTAGTGATAAAGGGGCAGAGGGGGCGAGCGGAACGCCTCCAACAGCATTAGAGGAGGAAGGAAGCGACAATAACACAAAGGAAGAGACCCAAGTTCTGCACAGGATACTGGAGGATGTGGAAGGGTTGATGCAGTGGAAGCACGAAGGCAACAAAAAAGAAGGTACTTACAGTACTGTCTAGAAACTATAAAGGTGGGAGTGGAGTGAAAAACTTAAACATAAGCAGTAGGATAGTCAGTCAGTTAACGCCTCTTTTTGCTCTAGGTGTGCTTTGTAACCTCAACGGTTCCTGGATCAGTGACGCTGCCGGGATGCGTTTCGACATCTGCTACAAGAACTCCACGCGAAAAAAATTCCGAATACACGTGGCCGACCGGATTCCGCCCAACGAAGACGGTTTCTTGTGCGACGGTAACTGGACGGTCTTCGGCGAACTTCCGTTCCTGCATTCCGGGATGGTGATCGCTCTGGCCGTTCACGAGAAGGACAAACATATAGCTACTTTTATAGGTAATCGCGTAATTTTTTTCTGACTTTTTGTAGTTTATTCGGTAGATTTGTAGGGGAATGTCGAACATGCGAGGGAAGTGAGACGGTCACAGGAACATGGCTTATAGGGCGAAGTTCACGTGACTGCAAGGACCAGAAGGCAGCACACAAAGTACTGAGCGACGTGTGGAAGCGAGAGCAGGGGCATACGTTGAGGAAGAAACACTTGGAGCAGATCGGATATAGTATGAAGGACGACGACGATTAGGAGAAGGTTGCGTATTTGTATATTTTTGTTTTATTTGAGTAAACGTAATTTATACAGGTCTCTTTCTTTAGAAGGGTCTGGGTTAGTTGAAGAAAACGACGTTCAAAGTAATAAAGGTTTTAATGATTTGAAGCTTAGCTATACAGTAGGTTTAGGTTTACGTTATCGCATAACGTGTGCACATAATACAAAACTTAAAAATGGCTATAGCACAATACATGGAAGGACAACATTATATACATTTAAAAATAAAACAATGTACATAAAAATAACAACTTCGTACAAAAAACGCCGTAAAATAAAAGGCACATCGTACCTATTTACATTTGTTTACACTCACTTGCTACCTATTTCATCAGTTAGCGTTGGACTTAGATGTCTTTCTCCAATGATATTGTTTCCATTAACAATGGGGCTGCCCGCGGAGTTTGTCAAAGGGTTACCTTGGCACTTGTTTCTCAACTCAAACACTTGTTGTATTGCTTCGCGAAAGCACAAAAAATTGTAATCGATGATACCTGCAACAAATAAAAAGTTTACGAATACCACAAAATAACACCAATTTACCTTTGTGGTCGAAATTATCTTCTCGCAAAATGCAGACTAGAGCCAGGAATTTATTCACTTCCCGCAAATAGAGAACTGTACCGTTGTTTAGTTTAATAAGACTAGAACTCTGTTCGTCGAAAGCGGCCGGGTCTTGCTCCTCTTTGACACTGAAAACGTGACTACTCAAATAAACAGATTAATTTTTGATGCAGATTAATACACATTGAAATAAAAAATAAATACCCATAAATCCACGACACATCGATTACGACGTCGATCATGTCACAGCACAACTCGTAACTCTGCATGTCCACGGGCGTCGAGTCCGTGGCGATGTAAATTTTTGACACCACGTCGAACAAAAACGACTTTTCTATAGCAGAGTTCTGAAAAAGGGGTCCTTAAGAAGCAGCACGAGTGTGGCTTACAGACTTACTGTGTTTAAAATGTTGAGCAAATTTTCTAACGCGGGCAATTGTGGAATTAGCTTTTGAACTACTTTAGAGAAAGCTTCGAAGATGGAGTGGTCGTAAATTGAAGTCAGGTGGAAACTGAGGTGAATCTGGTCATAGCCTACAAATGAGTGTCTCAAATATTTTGGAAAAACAGAGATACAATTTTAATTATTATAAAAAAAATATTTATGCCGTCATCATTTTTAAATCATACAACACAGTATCTATTACAAATTGAACAAAAAGGGAAAAAGGTAATATCATAGATATAAAAATATATTCAATGTGAAAAAGGTTTTATGCAGTGCAGCAAAAAAATGTACCTGAATCAGCCAAGTCATCTGTAGCTCTTTGATGAATATCCCTCTGTGACTCCATTTTGAAATCATCACCTAAACCATCCACTTTATGAATAAAAACTTCAAACTTAATATTAGGGTTCACTTTATACGCCTTTGTAACAGTAAGGTTAAGTTTATTGAGAGCTTCCATATAATCATCCTAAAAACACAGTGTTTCTAGAACACTTTCTCGTTTTATAAATAAAGTGTAATTCCTCACTTGGGCATCAATCACGAAAACCAGCGCCCCGCACCCCCCGAAAATCATATCCGAATCGAACGACGAATCAAAAAAATCGATCTGTCCGGGGAAATCCCATATTTGAAATTGTACAAAACTGGAATTATTAATATCATCCTTAACTATCTTATTTGTACTCTCCAGGAAGAGGGTTTCGTTGGGGGACATTTTGTGAAAGACGACTTTCTGTATCGAGGATTTTCCAGATCTGTAAAACGAAAACAATTATAGGAGCTCCCTTTGCGGTCAAACCGAACCACCTTCTCAATCCCATGAGGAGTATTCGAGGTTTCTGTTCGCCAGAAGCTGATAGGTTCACGTCGTGTTCTCCGTCGAAAGCCCCGTACCCAAAATCTTTAGGAAACGAACTCGCGTGCCCGTCGAAAGCACCGCCTTCCTCTTCATCTTGATACGACTGGAAACAGCAAAGTTCATTCACAGAGATTACTTTTGTTTGGACAACGTTGATATAACCTAAAAGTTTTTGAGGGATTTTTGGCGACATACCATTGTTGAATTTTGACTAAGGTGTTTGGGTTTGTTTTGTTTCACATTTAGACTAAATTAAACATTCCATAAATCACGAATTTCGCACGAATTATAAATTCTTTTGACATCATATGACACTTTTGACACTTGGGCAGCCATTCGAACCAAGCAAAGAGAGATGGACAAATACGATTTTGTTGAGGAGAGAGGGAGACGGACGAATGGAATTTTAAAAACGCCATCCAGAAGTGGGCTACAATATCAGTGGTTCCGAACGTGTCTGCGAACGATAACGACCAGAATTTGATTACGCTTGTGGTAAAACGCAATCAGAAATAATGCTTTAAGGAAATAACAACAATAAAAACGACTTCAATGAATGAATAATGTTTCAAAACAAAAAATTTCCAGACCTTGCAGTCTGTAGGTGTATTGTTAGTTTTCTACGACTAAAATTCAATGTAATGTCTTGGTCGTACTCATAATAATAATAATAATTAAGTTTTTATGTCGTTAGAAGTTGGTTTGCGCCAAGTACTGTCAGCTCAGTGCACATTTTCAGAACCACTGCCTCTGTTGACGTTTCGTTGACATTTACACGTCACTGTCAATCCGTCGTAGAAATGTAAACAAAAATTTTATCTATTTTTTGAATTCAAACTTTAAAAATGGACAACGCAAGCGGACACACCATAAACCTAGCGAACAGTATAATAGGTGTCAGCATTCTAGCGATGCCGTACTGCTTCAGACAGGTTACTTCCATCCACCACTTCGGCCACGTCCTAACATGTTTTTTTTCAGTGTGGCATTCTTCTTTCCATATGTCTACTTCTGATAAGCAGCATCATATCCCGGCTGGCCTGCCACTTCCTACTTAAGTCGGCAATTCTCGCCCGAAGGAAAACTTTCGAGTTTTTAGCATTCCACATCTTTGGGAGTTTGGGGAAATTTTCGATAGAGATTGGAATGATAGGGTTTCTGCTGGGCACTTGTGTTGCATTTTTTGTCGTGATGGGAGACTTGGGACCTGCGATTCTGTCTGAAATAACTGGCGTCCGCATTGGAAATGCGCTACGAAATAGTACACTGGTAGCTTTGGCTGTGTTTTGTGTCTTACCATTGGGATTGCTGCGAAATGTAGATAGCTTGAATGGGGTTTCCACTGCTACGATAGGGTTTTATTGTTGTTTGGTACTGAAAATAGTGATTGAAGCACTTCCACATATCTTCACAGGAGATTGGGTTAGCGAAGTAATTTTGTGGCGACCAGCTGGGATTCTGCAGTGTTTGCCGATATTTTCCATGGCGTTGTTCTGTCAAACGTAATTATAAAAAAAAAACATTTCCCATGGTTTCCTGTGGTTATTTCTTATAGTTAGAGTAAATTGTCTTTCTAGTTCTCTTATTAGAGTTACACTTAAAGGAAGAACTGATTTATGTTATTTGTAGGCAACTGTTTGAAATCTACCAAGCTCTACCAAACGCATCTTTAGAAAAAATGAACAGTATGATCAGAGTGGCAGTGAATATGTGCACTTGGGTTTACATTTTCGTGGGAGCTTTTGGATATATTGCATTTTTCCAAAAACCATTCACTGGAAACGTCTTGCTCACATTCACACCAACCATCACCAGTGACGTAATAAAGTTGGGTTTTGTCTTGTCACTAGGATTTAGTTTTCCATTGGTCATTTTTCCATGCAGAGCTAGCCTCTACTCTCTTCTCTATAAAGGGGTAACAATAAACTTTTTACTCTGCCTCTTTTTAAATCTGTAATTTTAGACTTCATATACTAACCTTCATGAAGGTGGCGCCACCAACTACATTCCTGAAGGAAAATTCAAAATGTTAACTCTCGTCGTAGTATCAGTTTCGCTCATTATCGGGATCATGATACCTAGTATTGAGTTAGTTTTAGGTTTGATAGGATCCACAATCGGGGTTATGATTTGCGTACTTTTTCCCGTAACGTGTTTCATCTGCATTTCACCTAAAAACACCAACGAACGAATTTTAGCCCAGGTTGGTAGCTTTGAAAATCATCTAAGCACAGCCTAATCATTTACTTAAGATTATGCTTTTTGTGGGCGTAATCGTCATGGTTTTAGGAACCTACGCCAACTTGCAAGCCGTCGAAGAAGCTAAAAACTTTCACATTGTAACTGAAAAAGTACCACCGGTGCCGCAGGTCGCTCTCAAACCTAATATAGTGGAACCCGAGAAACCTGTCGTGATGGACATACCCACAACGAGTAAGTTACCTCCCACGTACCATTCCCGTTTATTGTTTTGTTCAGTTAAAATAGTTATCCCCGAGGAGAAGAAACAAAAACCGCCCGATGAACCACCGAAGTTGGCTGAAGCACCACCCCCTGAACAACCCAAGAAAGAAGAACGTCCCAAAGAGGTGCGTCATGAGCCGCCTCAACCCGAAGAACCGGTAGAAAACCAAGAAACACAAAAACCCGGCAAGACTGAAGAGAAGAAAGTTGAGAAAACCGACAAGCAGGAGCCGGTGGTGGAACCTGTACAGCCAGCAGACGACAAACTTGAAGAACAGCGCCAAAAAGAAACAATCCAGAAGGTTATAAAAGAGGCGATTAACGAAAAAAAGCCTGTCGAAGTTCCCGATGAAACGAAGAAAGAGAAAGAGGTCAAGAAGAGCGAGGAAGTTGACATCGAAGCCATTAAAAAAGAAGAGAGTGAATTAAAGGAACAAGAAGACAAAAAAGAGAAAGACCCAAATCAGATTCTTCTAGATACGATACAGAAGCAGAACGAGGTTCAGAAGGAGATAGTCGAGCAGCAGAAGAAGCTAATTGAAGTGATTCAGAAGCATCAAGAGAACCAAGATGTTGATAAAGTGAACGAGGAGAAAGTCAAAGCCGTGAAGCAGATTGAAGACATAGCGAAAAGAGCAATAGAGAGCATTAGTGGAAAAGATAACAAAAACGCCCCAGAAAATATGGACAAGCAAGACGAAGAAAGTTTAGCTGCAAAAGAACCTGGTCCTATTCCTGAAGAGAAGAAAACGGACCGCAAAAAAGTTGAACAAAGAGGGGAAAAAATTACGGAACGTAAAGAAGAGAAAACTGGTGATAACAAAACCGGGGTCGTAGAAGTGAACTTGAAACCAAAACAGATAAAGGATCAAGATAAAGTCAAAATGGTACCGCTGCCGATAGTTCTAGCGCAACTAAACAACGCCACGCTTGAAGCAAAAGTGGTGGAAATGGACGCAAAGAATAAGACTAATAAGAAAGAATCGGATGTTAAGGCAATGCGAAGGGATATCCTGTCAGAGAGCGAATCGGCGAAAGCAAGGACGAAGAGGGAAGTTAGTGACAGCAAAATGGAAAATTTGAACAATGCGGTAAAGGAAGTGTGCGAGGAGTTAAGTAAGTCCACAAGTACTGAAAAACCCATAATTAAAATGTTGTGTAAGTTGTCTGAGCCAAATCTAGAGCCAGTTGATCTAGGGGTCCTCGAAAACCAGAAGATGCCGGATGTACAGCCCCAGAAGCGTGATTTAAAGCAGTTTGCTGAGAAATGATCTGTGATTTGTGTGGTCTGATGTATTTATGTAACGTGCGTCCTGTACAGTTTGTAAATAAATAAATAAATTAATAAATACATGTTAAGAAAAGTGTGTTTTATTCAATAAATATTGTTTATCAACAAATTTAAATCATTAGTTTGAAATTTGGTGGGAGCTGCCATGAACTAAGCTGACTTAACTAAAACTGTGTTAACTTGACCTGACTTAACATCCATTGGCTTACACATCCAACAGTTATTTCTATGCCTCTGGTATAAAAACATGTTATGTTTCAGTAGCTTATCCTCATAAAAAAGTTAGTGGCAATATTGTCTTAAAACACTCTGTATAAAAAAGTTTGTAATTCAGGGATAAGAAAATAAAAACTGGAAAACACCACCTGTTCCCAGATCCGCCACTTCCTTGTCCTCAGACCCATCACTTCGCCCCCTTGCACACAAATATACGGCCGCTTTGGTCAGCCCCCCGCCGCTCCCACTGCACTCCTGCCATAAATACCCCTCCTGTCCTACATTTGAATGCCAGCGCTTTTGCTGGTAGAGCGCCTAAGTGACTGAGCCCCGGCGTCGCGACGCTGACAGTTGCTCGTAGCCGGCGCGACGTGCGTGTCTTCTTCGAACCTCGAACTCGTGCAGAAATAGAGTGAATCCGGCGTGTTATGAGTGATTATTTTTATTGGAGTGTGCACACATGTGAGGATTATGTGATCATCGGATGAATTGAGGTAATTGAGGGTTTCGGAGGCGGCGCACACCTGTTGCGCTTTTGGAATTCCGTAATTCGGGTGCGTTTTATGTCAGAAAAAGCCGAATTGTCGCGGTTTTATATCGGGACGATGAAAGAGCCGAAAATTGGATTGGGCTGGTTTTTTCGCGATTAAGTGACGTTCATGGCTACAAGAAGTGCCGTGTGAGATTGGGACATTTAGAAAGTGAAGAGGTCGGTTTTGATTTAAGAAGGGAATGTATGACGGGGTTACGAGCCAACGTAGTATTTTTGTTTTGTTTTGTTTGAAACGAACACAGTAATAATTTCATGTTGGCGTATTTCGGTGTTAAGTTTCTAAAGTGTAAATAAACAGTGTCAGGTTGTTAAAGTTTACGATGACTTTAATGGGTTCAGGTACACAAAAGCAATTAAATAAAAAAGGTCCTATAATGGAATGATTTAATCAAATTTTCGTATTTATAGCTCGTTTACTTTCACGGGTTGACATTTCACTGATGCATATTATGGTTTTTGACGATCTGCAGTTCTAAATGAAACCCCCTGTAGTTTCAACATGATAAATTTAAACTTTACAAATTATGACAATAAATGTGCTATCGGTAAAATTACTCCCACATATCTATTATACTACAAAAGTAAAAATGAATGAAACAGTTGAATTAAATGAAAACTGATTTATATGTTTATGATTATAAGCAACGTAAAGTTATTAGGAAATTTTTCAAAAAACACATGATAACATATGACCATCTTAAAAATAACAGTGAAATAAAGGAAAGCATGTTACATCACTCCGCTGACAATTAGATGATAAGTTTCAGGGTTTTCATTCTGCGTAGGAAGATTTTGATCATCAGCCAAAATTTGCTTATCTAAAATAAATATGAAAAAATGCACGTTTGTATGAAGTGAATTATTTTAAATGACGTACATACAAATAGAATTATGGCGATTAGGTTTTATTTAATGACAATGTTTGTTGGTGGAGTATCGAAAGAATAAACATGTCTGGTATATTTTTGTTACAAACCACATTTTACCTAAAAAAATGTCGACTTGCCTACAACAGAAAGAAAAACTAAACTTATTGTCAATGAGTGCTGCTTTAGATTTAAAAATCTCAACAATATTTTAAATTTTAACACAGAGCTTTTGAAGGCATTACGACACTGCTATAGTTTTTTGGAATATTGTTAATCATTGTTAAGTGAGTTAGTTAACTAGAAATTTTAGAAAACAAAAACTGATCTAACATAAATTTCTCTTAAACTCTACAGATGCTTTTTGTATTTATTATACGTTACTGAAATATGGCTGTCAAAATTTTCGCAAAGGTTTCCGAAATATCGTTTTAAAATTATATTTAAACAAACGTCAAAAAATGTCAAACAAAAATACTTAGATTGTTTATTAGTTCAGGCTTAATATTATGGTTTGTTTTTTAGACCCAAATTTATACAAGAGTGGTGATGATTTATAATTTTGTAGGCGTAAAGTTTAAACTTGTAGAGTGCAGTTATTTTTGTACCATAGAATTTTATTATTTTCATAAAATTAATGGCTATATAGAAATTAGTTCAAGTTTTCAACTTTATCTTAAACATTTATTTAATAACCTTTTTGAGGTGATAGAAGAACAACGCAGAAATCCTAAAACGTATAACATTTTTAAAATTGTTAGCAGATAATTTAATTTCATACAAATTTACTATAAGCAGTATTTTTTAATTTGAATAAAAAAGACTATTTCTGACCGTTTTCGAAAAAAATACTCTGCTTCAAAAATTTCACCTTCTTCTAGTAACTGTCATGGAAGAAGCTAAAAACATCTAAAGTGACATGGTGAAATGTAGGTTATAACAAAAACAAAATTTATTCTCATTAATTTTTGCCACACCAGATTCGATAAGGTAAAAAATCTAATGTTTAAATCCCAAAATCTTTCTTTTTTCCAGTCAAGTATATCTATAAATAAATGGGTAAAATTTACCATTTAAAACCTACCTTAGTATGAAATATAGGTATGTGCTTGAGAAAAATTGCAAATTATAGGGAGTAACGGAAAACAAGAGCCGCTTGCAAATTAATTTACACCTAATCACGAATACAAACGGTACATTAAGATTCTAAGATTTTGGTATCTACACATCTTATTCCGTAATAAATATCTTCAACATAATTGTTTTTGATCGTCGTCTCCAAGTTAGCTGATCAATTCCACAAAAAAACTTGCAAACGAATTGTTTGCGCAAGGAACACGCTGCCAATTAGCTTTCGGAAATTTTCCAAATAAAATTCAGCAGCCTCTTATAATTATGTAGTGATTCGTTAAAATCCCAGAATACAAACCGTGACAATTTCGACTACTTCCGTCCCATTTTCCACAATTTACATTCGCCGCATTCAAAACAAACCCAATTACAAGTTGCGGAAGATTACACTGTTAACTCCATGGGATCACAGATGCACCACAGCTGTATTTATTTTGTCAAGTTCAATTAAGCAGTTTCCTCATGAATAAAGCAACTTTTCCGTTGCAGGTCACATAGCTATGGGAAGTCTGATGAAAAAATCGCTAGGAGGAAGCATACATCGAATCCGGGAATTTGAACTTGAAAAAGTGAGTAACAGTCTGCAAGAAGTTCCGTATTTTTAGACCCACTCCCGATGATCATTATTTTTCAATTTGGACCGAGTTCAACGCCTGTATTCTGATCGATTAGAAAAAGAGAGAATCTTCTCCGGAAACGTTTCTACAAACGTCTAGACGCGAGATTATGGCAATTATCCAGAATATTTTCAAACGAGAGTATTATTACGTCCGACAAGGCGCGATTTTTACGCAAAGCAGAGGACGAAAAAAATATAAAAATGATTTAGTTACACTCGAAACGGACGTGTGCCAAATGAAAGCATCACGTCCTCTCGAGCGATTTTGATACGGTGCTGTGGAACTTTTATATAAATAAATGCGGACTTTGAGGATGGTTCGGTCCGAAAGAACTTTGAGAAATCGTGCGAGTGTGTGGAGTAAACAAGGGAACGCTGGATCCAATAATCAAAAAAATATTTTTATTGCGAACGCCGCTGCTCACCATCATGGCATTGTTATGCCAGCAGCTTGTTTCGAAAATAGACGAAATGCTTGGCTCTTGGCTCGCTGTTCATTTTCAGGGTTACGTTGTAGACTTTCCCAAACAGTCACCACTTTATCAGATTTGTGGGTGAAATAAATTCAGGATTTTCGCAGATGTGGATGATTTGACGAATTTTCGCTTGGTACTGCGCACGAAGCAAAAGAGGGAAATTTATGGTTACGTTTAAAATCAGGTTAAGTAATAAATTATGCGGGGTGGTGTTTATACAGTTTCTCACTGTTCTGACCTTGGAAATAGTAATAGTTGGGAGTTAGTTTAAGTTAGATAAAAACTTGTGCAGTTTCATGCAATGATGATCAATAATTCATCAAGAAAAAAACGTTAGTTTTCGAAATTTTTAGTGCTTACTAGGTTCTAAGTTACAAATTTATTTTTTTTTTTACCAATGTATTATCATCATTATCTCACTGTCTGTTTTTTATAAATCGGATGTTTTCGGTGCCATTGATTATTACACTAAAAATTTTGACTTTTCTCTTTGTTCAAATTTATAAAATTTTGTTATAATATTTTATGGAGAAAAAATTTCCAATTTGTTGTCTAAATCACCTTACTGTGTTTATTGAAGTTTTAAGATAATAAAAATAAAACTTTACTTAACATTTTAAAAATCGAATCATTTTCGTTTTTCCTTTTCGAGAACTATATAATGTGTTTCATTTTTTTTTGACGTCTGTTCGATACTAAATTTAGCACTATCTCTACCAAAAATTAATTACCTACCTATCCCCACCAAAACCTTTCATGACGTTATTTAAAAATGTACTAAGTGAATCGTATTTAAAATAGCTTCACCTGTGAGGGAAGTTCTGTCTGAATAGCTTCAGACGAATTTTTGAATTTTTTATATGTTGAATTTTGCTTTATACTTATAATCTACTTTTTTCACTCCTTTGACTCTTTTTCACATTAATTTATATTAATATATAGTTTTATCAATTTTCTGATGTACCGTTGAAGTTTCTTGTTTAAATTTCATCGCGTTTTCTATAGTGTTTCATTTTTGTTTGTTGTTTTCTTTTTATGAATTAGATTTTTGTTTATAATTTGGAAGCCACAACACGTTGTGCACGTCCGCAACATCTAAAGAATTTAACACCTTGGTATATCGCAACTTGAGAGAAAATATTGCTGTAGTTAATGAAATACAAGGTCATATGTACAAATATGTTATAATTTTTCCCTGTCATTTCTTATTTTTGTTTATTTATTTCCACCAAAGTTGGCAGCATCTTATTTATTGTAATTTGGTAATTTATTGTTTTCTGAATCATTCAGATATGATTTCTGTAATTTATTTGCACTGACTTTTTCACTTCCTGATTTTTTTGTTTATTTTCGAAATACAAAATCCTGGATTATAAATAAATTGCACACAACCTTCTCACATGAAGCTTGGCTCGTTGTCATATATCTAATAAATAAAGAAACTTACAAAAAGACGTGAAGGTTTATTTTTATAAAAAGATTTACAATGTATGTACGTATGTTATTCTTACACAACATTTTTTGTTAAGTGTATTTTTAGAAATTTTGCCAAATTCAAAGTTTCAGAGTTACTTTTCACTCCTAAAGATAGCTATTTTTTCACTGCAGAGTATTGGCTAATATGATCTTAATTTGTCTCCAAAATGTCAGGATACCTCCATAATTCACACTACGCTCCCGCAGCTTTAACTTTTCATGGATTCTTTCGAATTCAAAACAGCCAAGATATAATCATCACCAGATCAACAAAGTATCAATCCAAAATTGTCCATTAAATACTAACACAGAAAGAAAAATTCTGCCACTGTCAATTAATAAATATAAAATCATCCGAGTCAAGCTTCTCTTTAACTGCTGTGGATTCAAAAGCAATACGGTTTTAGTTCTTGTCAACAACCCACATCACAAAGTCTAAAAAACAAACATGACTCACTGAAACATTCCACTCTTTCACAAAAAAGCTCCAAACATCTAAATCTCCATAGTTTAATAACAACGTTTACAAACAGAAATTTATCAACGACAACACCAGTGAGTTAACTCTGATCTTTCTAATTTCAGGTAAATTTAGGCGACGAGTTTGACATTCTCCAGATCGTGGGCGAAGGATGGTTCGGCAAAATCCTCTTAGTCGAACACAAGGCCACCGACACTGAAATGGTCCTGAAAGCCTTACCCAAACCCTACACGGCCATCAAGGACTTCTACAGAGAGTTCCACTACGGTCTCCACCTAGGAGCTCACAAGAACATCATCACGACGTACGATGTGTCCTTCGAAACGGCTGGCTTTTACGTTTTCTCGCAGGAATACGCCCCTTTGGGTAGGTTCGGAGTATTTCCAGACTCTTCCGCTGATTCCTTTTGTTCGGCAATAAAGAAGGGATAAAATTAGATTAGAGCGCTGATCTCATAACGGGTAACAACCTTTACGTTAAATATAAATTCTAATAAGAAATATCTAGGTATATTTAGAGTAATGTGAGGGTTTGGAAAAAGGACGAGTGCGCTTTCCGGCTTTTGGAGGGGAGAGTTCGTAATTATTTTTTGCTTATTTGGGTGAATGAACCGCAGGCTCAATTATATCAATTACGTGTAAAGCTTGTTTTTTAGTAAAATAGCGTGTTATTGAGATTTTTTTTTTATATTTCCTGTCACGAAGTAAAACTGTTTGATTTTAATTAATTGAACCTACAAAAATTTTAAATCAGCTGCACCGTCTCGTATTAGAGGAACACAGATTTAAAACCGGTGTGACAAATTTCGTCATTGCTTTTGAAAACTACATTAAAAACTAATATTGGGACTGAAATTCGTAAAAACTCACATTTATTTCTTGGCAAACAGCTGAAACACGTTCCGTCTATTTTTACCCGTCGATTGTAAAGTGCATATAAACTATCAATAAAAGACTTAAAGTTGATTGATTGCAAGGAGGAAAGTGATTGACGTTTGTTTAATTGCGTTTCACGATATAAATTTGGTTTCAAAGAATACCTACGTTCTAAATAAGATCACAGTGGCCAGAAAACCACCACTTTTTTTGTTAGTGATTTTTCTATTTTCAGGTGACCTAACTTCCAATGTGTCCGACACCGGCATCGGCGAACTCCACACAAAACGCGTGGCCAAACAGCTTTCAGCAGCTCTCGAACACCTCCATACTCGCGATTTGGTGCACCGTGATGTAAAATTAGACAATATTTTAGTGTTTAAGTCGGACTTTTCGCGTATTAAATTGTGTGATTTTGGCGAAACGAGGCGCGTGGGAACCGTGGTAATGAGGAGGAACGAATGGCTCCCGTACGCTCCGCCAGAGGTGCTGCAGGTGACAACGGATGGAAGCTATATGTTAGTGCCACAATCATTGACAAAAAAAACATTTTTAACTCACTCTAACTGATTTATTCCTTAAAATTCAACAATTCTCTTTAATTTGTCCGTTTTCACTTTGAATTTTCATTTTCCGTCAGTTTAATTGTGCTTTCACGGTTTGATCTATAACCTTTAGAAATATAAAATGTCTTCCTTTTCAGGACAAACACCTCCCACGACGTCTGGCAGTTCGGCATTGTGATATTCGTCTGCCTAACCGGCTGCCTCCCTTGGCAGAAAGCTGCCCTCGACGATCCACGCTACTCCCGCTACCACTCCTGGCAGACCAGCACCATCCCGATCAAAAGACAACCCAAACTCTTCAAACTGGTCTCCTCTAAAGCCCAGAAACTCTTCAAGAAGTACCTAGAACCCAAACCCGAGAAACGCCCGGCAGGACTAGCAGAAGTCTATCGATTCCTAGAAGACCGGTGGATGTCCAAGGGCGGAATGGAGAAGAGCAGCGAGCTTCCAAACGAAGACGAAGGTTTGTGCCCGTCTATGTACAGTTTCCACAGCAGCCCTGAAGAGAAAAACAAGCTGCTTTTTTCTTTGACGCAGTACGGGCTGGAGACTACGGTTGATAGAAGTGCGAAAAAGGACCGAATCCGGGAGTGGATTCAGTCGAGCGTGATTGAAGAAGAGAACGAGGAGGAGTTGGAGGAGTTGAGTGAGGAGGATATCGGGATCCACGATAACCAGACGGGTCCTGCGGGAGAGCGCGTGGAAGCCAGGGGGCCTGTGGGTCACCCTAAGGCTAACGGGTACGAACACGAGTCTAGCAGGCATCGACGAAAGGATAGAAGGGCTTCTGTGGTGAGCTTGAGGAAAGCACCTGACTATTACATACCGCCGATCGACCCCAGGATTCCCCTCGAAGAACAAAAGGAGAAGAGTGCCTCTAGGAACCAAATCATGAACGCGATCACACAAAACGGTACACGTAGAAGCGAAGAAGTTGACAGTAGGAATGTTAATTCCAAGGATTTTTCCATAAGCAGTGCGCTGCCATTCCAGAATTTGCAAGTGATGAATTCCTTGTCTTCCTCAATTGATAGTAGTGATAGTAATAATACCGTGAGGCACAATATCAATGTGCAGTTGCCTCAGGCTGAGAGGTACGTCTACGGGGTCGGGAGTAAGGCGAATGGGGTTGCGAACGGGGTGAGACACAAGTCGCCGCCTATTAATGGGTGGGAAGTAAGTGCGCAGAAGTTGTACAGGGCTTATTCAGCAGTGGAAGTTAGAGGGAACGGACATCATGGAAGGAATAAGTAACGATGAGTTTTGCTCAATAAGGAGATTCGTATCGACTGATTTATATAATTTTGTTATTGGTTGTACACAACGGTGTTATTGTTATGTACCTATCATATATGTAAATACAGCACTTTCTTCTATGTTAAAAATATGTTTGGTATTTGTTATATGGAGTGATTTCTGTTTGTTTAGATAGGAGCAAATAAATAAAGTGAGGTTTTAATAAACTGTGGGTTTTTTGACTATTCAAATTTCAGGTATATACTATGAAAGCACTTCTAAAAAAATGTATTTGCTTTAGAAAAGCTGTTCCAATGAAAACTGAAAATAAACCGTCCCAAGTATTTCGTAAAAAACATTTAAACAAGTTGAAATAATTTTTTTTTTTCAACGAATATATTCGTCAGTCTGAAACGTACATTTTAAAAATACTACGAAAAGCTTGTTCTCGCCGACATGGCTGAAGTACGGGAATATATCTTTTTGGACAATACAAACAAAAAAAAAAACAAAAAACTTAAACTTGATTAAACTGCAAGTTTGAATTTGTATTGTAAATAGTGCGGTTGATTTATGAAAATTCATTAACTTGGTGTAACTGTAACCTACACTTGCATAACTAAATATTTATAAACAACATTCCTTGTTAATCCCTAATCATTTACATTGTTCAAAATAATGTTAAAAATAGCCTGCTTGCATCAAAGTTAATGTTACGTATATAAAAATATTAGCAACCATAACTACGACTTTAAGGTCAATATTTCTTTTCTAGGAAGTGTGTATTTAACATTTTCATAGCATACTTTCAATTACTAAGGGTGTTTAATAATGTGGCGTCTCCACTAAATTTTACCGTAAAATGTGTTTAATTAAATTAGTAAAAGTTAATCCTGATAGAAATATATAACTATTTATCACCATTGAGGCTTAGTTTAGCTTAAAGTAACAACTAATTATAATAATCAAAAGCTTTTTTAGAAAAATCTATACACTAATTAAAGTTTAAAATGAGACAAGTTTTAATACTTCCAGTAACGTAGTGAAATAATTGGTGCTAAAAACAAACAGTTTTAGGGCCGGTTTTTAGATTAAAGTTATGATTTCACCAACACTTCTTTAACAGCGTAAAAATTCTAGAAAAAATTAAATAATTTTGACCTTGTTACCTTAACAGTTCTGCGCATACTTCATTTAACGATTCAGAATTACACATTGTTTTTAACAGTGTCGTGAACAAGGTCTCCAAAGATAAAATTTCTAATAATGCAGTATTCTTATATTTAAATAAAAAAATTGTTTGCGATACGTAATCGCCAAAGTGATGAATATTCCATCAAAAGACGTAAATCTAGCTAAGGTTGGTGGAAACTATTGTTCAGGGAAATATGAATTACACATGGAAAGGAGAGTATATTAAGACGTACGAAAATAAAATTTCAGACATTTGCTGTTAGCGTTTGAGAATCAGACGTAAAGAAGAAAAGTTACAAAAGTAAGTATTTATATTAAAAACTCTGCTATGAATAAAAAATATAAGTAGATAGTGCCTAGGATTAGTGGGGTAATAAATCATGTTGACAGGTGACGTTATCTTGACAGCTGTCAATCAAGATAACGATCTTAATGGATTTTTGACGTGTGCTGTCAATCAAGATAATGATCTTAATGGATTTTGATTACTCATAATTTAATTTTTATTCGCGAACGTAATTAAATTAATTATATCATTATTAAATTTAATTAGATCACTATGAATTTGATATCGGAATTAAATAATTTAAATTTAAATATATATTTTTAATTGTGTATTGCGGGTTGCATGCATATGTACATAAAGACGATAATGTTTTAAGATTACGCAATTGAATCAATGATTAAAATACTAATTACACCATCATTAATTCATTCTGAATATAATACGATTTGATGTGGGTTAATATCTGAAGCGTTTTGATAATTCTTTGATCGATTGCATTATTAACTAAAAATTAGATCGTAATGACCATTAGCCCGTGCCAATAGCTCAATAATGATGACGCACTCTATGCAAGCGACTCATCATCTACAAGCAGAGACTTGTTTCTGCATGTATTTTCTTGTTATACCCATTCTCCGAAGTCATTAATCACTAGCCCCACGGCAACATCTCATTATGATGTTTGTCCATTAGCTTTTTGTTATTAAAGACATACCGACGACGCACTTTTTGCAGACGAGTCATCATCTACAAGCACAGACTTGTTTCTGCATGTATTTTCTTGTTGTACTCCCTCTCCGAAGTCGTTAACCACTTTAATTTTTAATCGCGAACGTAATTGAATTAATTATACCATTATTAAAATTTAATTAGATCAGTGTTAACTTGATATAGAATTTAAATAATTTAAATTTAAATAGATATTTTTATTACCGAACAGCCGGTTTACATATTAATAATAATAATAATTATATTTATATACATACATACATATAGTTACACACATCACAATTCTACACCACTGTCGCCGTCGTCTTCTTCATCCGATAGTGGATAATATCGCTCTCTGACGAAGTGGGTGTAGTTGAATCTACCGCCCGTGAATCCAAGCTGTCTACCTTGGCAAACGAATCTCCGACTTGTTACAATTTGTACATTGCACCTAGCGCAATATACCTTCGCCAACGTATGGATGTGGCCTATCCACATTGGTCCTTTATGGTTTTTTGCACAAAACCGACATATAAATCTTTTGCGAAGATCATTTCTAGACGGGGCCTTCCGCCTGATGGAAAATAATATAATGCACAGATCTAGAAAAAAAGAAAAAAACTTATAAGAAATGAGAATAAATTACATTCTTAAAAACTTACTGTTGGCCATATCGTTCTCAGGAATAACACACGGTACTACGAAGCTGAATGAATAAGAGCGTCTGTATTTTCTAAAGTTTAAAGTAAAACTAATTTTTCAGAGGGATGACAAAGGGAGGGATAGGGTAACGACAGGTAGGTACGAGTCTTACAATTTTGCCGAAAGTTAAATTTTCTTTGTGAGTAACATTGGGCGCCACTATGCTAATACCTTCTCGCAGGTAATCACACAGAGAATGTTAAGTCCTCTAAGGTCTTGCAGAGACAATTACTTATGCACTTAAAGAAGTAGATGATGTAAAGTTAAGATAAGTTTTCTGTCTATACTAACAAAGAAGGCGCCAATATTGCATTACCCCTTTTAAATGCCTGAGACGTCGGTGAGTACCTTTTTCCAGATGATTTAACTAAGCCGACAATGTACATTGTTCCGTACATTTAAATATTTTTGAAGAAATGACTTTACATAGAAATGTTTCACTACCCAGCCACTTAGTCAGATCCCCAAATGATGGCACAGTGACTGTAAGTCCTGTCGCGACTTGCAAAGACGGGTATATTTGTTGTCATACAATGATAAGACAACCTTTCAGTCTAGAGTAATAGAAAAATAGGCGCCGGAGTGCATTACCGCAAATAGTTTTAAGTATCTGCGATGGACAAGTCGACGTTTATGGCATCTTTCATTTTTTCGTCAATTTAAGATGACACAGTCACTGTAAGTCCTGTCGCGACTTGCAAAGACGGAAATATTTGATGTCAAGCAATGATAAGAAAACCTTTCAGTCTAGAGTAATAGAAAATAGGCGCCGGAGTGCATTACCGCAAATCTGCGAAGGGCAAGTCGACGGTTTTTGGCATCTTCGTTTTTCAGACGATTTAACTAATTCGACAGTTATTTCGGATACAGATTTCCGTGTATTGAGTCATGGGTAAACGGCGCATGTACCATTTAGCTCTCGATAAATGCCAATAGGGTTTATCTGATTCCTACCACTTTTTTTACCCCACCCTCATTGGTTTTTTCTATATATTACCTTGTTTGCCTATTGTAGAATTATATTTTTTTAGTTTTGACAAAATTGTGTCTGCCGCTACGGTTTGTGATAGTGAACGTTAATTTGTGATAGTTGTGATTGTGTCAACGCAAAATGAATACAGGATTTGAAGAATTTTTGCAAACCCTGCAGATTGTTCAAATATTTACGATGTTCGCGAGTGGTTTTTTTGAAAATTTGAAAATTCTGCGAACTGTGCGGGATCATATAAATAATCGAATTATATATAAGGATGCGGTTTTGGACAACAACGATCGAAAGTCATATGGTCTTTTGTTAGGAAGAATAAGACAATTGGGTAAGTTGATAATAGCTGATATCCTAAATTAATTAATTAATTGATTTAAGAAAAAATTCTAAATAATATTATTATTTTTTAACAGAAATTTTCGAAGCCGAGAAGGACGGGTGCATCAATAATGTCGAGATTCAACAGAAGAATAACTTGGAAAACCAATTTCGCTCATTTATAGAGCATGAATCTCGCATTGCTACTGCCCATCAATCTTCACCTGATGCTAGTTGGTCCAGCGATAAGGCTGTCGTGAATGCGACTTTTTCGAACAATAGCACCAGTAATAATAATTCATACAAAACGCAATCAACTGATGTCGATGAAGAAGAAGCTAGCGTAGTAAATGTATCGACATCGACATGGTCAAAAGGTATGTTGAAAATGAACATTTATTCATAACAGCTAATAATACGGAACGTTTTAGGGGCTACAGAAGGTGACGAAAGTGAAACATCAGATGTTCAAAGAGGTGCAGGGGAAAGAAGCGATACAGGTAATAGAATATAATAACATTAATAAATAAGTGATCATTAATAATAATAACTATTATTATTTCGCAGTAAACGGAGATCACAAATATTTCAATGAAAAAGGCGAGTGTGAGGCGTTCATACGTAAATTTGGGCTAACGGCAAGACGGATGGAATTTTCGTTTAAAGATGTGAACGATGACGAGATACCACAAAATTGGTTGAAGGTATTTTATACAAAAAAAAATAAATAAATAAATATTAAAATTTACGTTTGTTTCAGAATGCGTTTCAAGAGTTACTTGATTATATTACCCGTGGATTTCAACCCACCAGCATGATTGGAGTGGTCATCGAAAATGAAGAATTTCCAGACAAACCTGCCGGAATTTCTTTTCGAAGACTATCACAGCTGAGCGCGGACGTGGTGATGGACATCATTAGCGCTATCATTCAAAGCAACGCTAGCTTTTTCGCTAACGATAAGATGACTATCCGCATAGATGTGATTGATATGCCACTAGGTAGAGGATTTTCCGCACTGGATGGTAAGTGCGTGAATTTTAAAGAATTTTGTATCGCAAAAAACAGCATTTTTGTTGTGGATGTGAACAATTTTTGCCTAGCGGCGTCTCTAATTGTTGCTATTGAGTATACGGCTAACGGTTGCAATAGAAAGGTGCTACAGAAATTTAAAACAAAAAAGGGTAAAATAGATTTGCTAAATCTAGCTCAGGCACTTTGTCAAAGAGTAAATGTTGATATAACACATGGGGGCGGACACGCTGAAATTCAGCGGTTTCAAAATTACTTTAAAGAAGATTATATAATAGTTGTTTATAATAAACGCGACGGAACGTCGGTATATTTTAAAGGGGATTATAATATCAACAAGCCGAGGATTAACCTTTTATTGGAAGATCAACATTATAATGTAATTTTAAGTTTGACTGGTGCATTCGCAACGCGATTTTTCTGCGAATATTGTCTGACGAAGTATTCCCAGCAAGAACGCCATAAAAATTGTCCGTTTAAATGCCCGTGTTGCCTAACGTCGCCTCCATGTAACGACGACCCAAATGTAATAAGTTGTAATATGTGTAACAGGGTTTTTAAAGGGGAGATTTGTTTAAATAAACATAAAAAAGCCAAGACTTGCGATCGTATAAAGCGTTGTAGTACTTGTCACGCCGAGATTACACCAAAAAACAAAAAAAAGAGTACTCACAAGTGTGGAAAAAAATTTTGTAACACATGCAAAGAGGATAAGGATATTAGGCACGATTGCTACATGCACCCTTGCAAAGTTACGCGTAACAACAATGAAGCACATTTTGGTAGAAATAATAATTTTCTTTTCATCTTTTTTGATTTTGAAACGAGACAAGAGAAAAAAATTGGTGAAAAATTGTTTCTGCATGAACCAAATCTATGTGTAACGCAGCAAATATGTAAAAAGTGCTTGTCGAACGATGATATGAGCGAAAATTGTGGTGTATGTGGTCAACGCCAATACATTTTTAATAATGAGCCTGTATCACAGCTCATGGAACACATTGCCAAAATGTCAAAGATTTTCGCTGTGACAGCCATTGCACACAACATGAAAAATTTCGACGGAGCTTTTATACTACAACACATTTTTTCGAATATATCACGCTGGCAGCCAAAAGTTATAAAGCAAGGTATGAAAATATTATCGATAACATGCGGTGGTTCGATACGGTTCATAGACAGTTTGAATTTTATTCAGCTACCACTGGCGTCATTTCCTAAAACTTTTAAATTAGAAGGTGGTAAAGGATATTTTCCTCATTATTTCAACACGTTAGAGAATCAAAATTACACCGGAGACATACCATCAGTCGAGTATTACGGTTGTGATGTCATGAAAAAGAACGAACGCAGAGATTTCATGGACTGGCATCGTCGGCAAGTTGCCGATAATTATGTATTCACCATGAAAAATGAGATAATAAAATATTGTGTATCCGATGTTGATATTTTGAGGAGAGGGTGTTTGAAATTTCGCGAATGTTTTACGGAGAGCTGTAATGTAGACCCTTTGTTAGAGTGTATAACTATTGCGTCATCATGTAATCTCGTATTTAGGAGAAACTTTTTAAAACCCAACACAATAGGTATTATACCTACAGGGGGTTATAGAGGTAGGGATCGGCATAGTAAGATAGCGATAGCTTGGTTACTATGGCAAGAGTATACATTGCAATGCCGAATTAAGCACGCTGGAAATGGTCCAGAGGTTCGTTTGCGAGAAAATATCGTGGTCGACGGATTTTGCAGCGAAACAAACACCGTTTTTGAATTTTCCGGATGCTTCTGGCATGGGTGCCCTAGATGCTTTCCCGATTTTGATTCTGAATTGGCCGACAGAAATGAGCTGATGGTTACGCGGTATGAACGAACTATATTTAAAAACGAACGCATCAAAAATAACGGCTATAATTTGAATGTAATATGGGAGTGTGATTTTCGTAAACAAATAACGGAAAACCGGGAACTAAAGCAGTTTGTAGATAATCATTTATTTTCAAAAAACACACCCCTCAATCCGCGCGACAGTTTTTACGGTGGTCGTACGAACGCGTCACAGTTATATTACAAATGTCAACCAGGCGAGAGAATACTGTATTTCGATGTTTGCTCGTTGTACCCGTACGTAAACAAGTACGGTCGGTACCCTGTCGGTCATCCTACAGCCATTCATGTCGGCCATCCAGAATGCGTAAAAGTCGATCTAAACAAAGTCCATGGTTTTATTAAATGTATTGTTTTACCACCTGTTTCGTTGTATCACCCTGTTCTGCCGTACAAATGTAATGGTAAATTAACTTTTCCTCTTTGCAAAACGTGTGTTGAAACCCTGTATGAACAAGATTGCCCGCACAACGACGGACAGCGTCAGTTTACGGGTACTTTCGTTGCAGACGAGTTGCGTAAGGCTTTGGAGTTAAAGTACAGAATTATCGAAATTTTTGAAATATGGGAATACGACACCGTAAAATACGACCCAGAAACTAAAACAGGTGGGTTGTTTTCGGAGTACGTAAACACGTTTTTAAAAATAAAGCAAGAGTGTAGCGGGTGGCCTACATGGTGTAATACAGAACACGAGAAAGACAACTACATTCGCGAGTATTACGATCGTGAGGGGGTTAAATTAGAAAAAAACAAAATATGCAAGAATCCAGGGTTACGTTTCTTGGCCAAATTAATGCTCAATTCATTTTGGGGCAAATTCGGGCAGAGACAAAATCTGCAGCAGACTGCTATCATTGATCAGCCTTACAAGCTGTTCGAAATGTTTGCATCACCCGGTCGTTGCGTCAATAACTTAACCGTTATCAACCCTGAAGTACTCCTAGTAAATTGGGAGCGCGTGGAGGAGGATATATTGGCTTCTAGCACCACTAATGTAGCTATCGCTAGTTATACTACTGCTTCGGCACGATTAGTTCTTTATCATTTTTTGGAAAAGTTGGGACGACGAGTATTATATTACGACACTGACAGTGTTTTCTTCACTGCCAAACCAGACGAATGGGTACCTGATACCGGCGACTTTTTAGGCCAGCTAACCGACGAATTAGCTGATTATGGTCCAGGTAGTTACATTACGGAATTTGTGAGCGGCGGACCTAAAAATTACGCCTATGAATTCTTGAATGCTAACAAAGGGATAATTGAGCCAGTGTGTAAGGTGAAGGGTATAACTCTACACTACTCCAATAATCCAAAAGTTAATTTTAACGTATTAAAATCGATGATTCTGGATAAAGAGGCTCCAAACGTGGTCGAAGTAATCGATAAACAAATTTTTAAAGATAAATTTTTTAATATATTAACGAAAGACGCAACAAAAAAGTATAGAGTAAACTATACTAAACGTCGTAGGTTAAGCAATTCGTACGATACGCTCCCGTACGGGTACAAAGGAGCGCTTTAGTATTTTAGCAATAATAATATGTACATCCCTGGAATAATGTTTTTTTAATTATATGTGTATACATTTTTCTTTTTTTTTTGTACCGTTAAATGTAAGTTTGGATGTTTATTTGTACGTAGTTATTTGCGAAATGATGTATTTACTAAAAATTGTGAAATAAATATTGTTTTTCATTCATACACTTTTTTTTTTCGCCGCCGTCCGCGCCCCCCCGCCGTCCGCGCCCCGACCGCGCCCGCGCCCGCCGTCCGCGCCCGCGCCCGCGCCCGCGCCCCGCCGTCCGCGCCCCGCCCGCGCCCGCGCCCCGCCGCCCGCCGCCCGCCCTCCTTTTATTCACACACCAAACACAAAGAAAACATGGGCTGCGTGAGGCGCGGGCGCGGGCGGGGCGCGGACGGCGGGGCGCGGGCGCGGACGGCGGGGCGCGGGCGCGGGCGCGGGCGCGGGCGGGGCGCGGACGGCGGGCGCGGGCGCGGTCGGGGCGCGGACGGCGGGGGGCGCGGACGGCGGCGAAAAAAAAAGTGTATGAATGAAAAACAATATTTATTTCACAATTTTTAGTAAATACATCATTTCGCAAATAACTACGTACAAATAAACATCCAAACTTACATTTAACGGTACAAAAAAAAAAGAAAAATGTATACACATATAATTAAAAAAACATTATTCCAGGGATGTACATATTATTATTGCTAAAATACTAAAGCGCTCCTTTGTACCCGTACGGGAGCGTATCGTACGAATTGCTTAACCTACGACGTTTAGTATAGTTTACTCTATACTTTTTTGTTGCGTCTTTCGTTAATATATTAAAAAATTTATCTTTAAAAATTTGTTTATCGATTACTTCGACCACGTTTGGAGCCTCTTTATCCAGAATCATCGATTTTAATACGTTAAAATTAACTTTTGGATTATTGGAGTAGTGTAGAGTTATACCCTTCACCTTACACACTGGCTCAATTATCCCTTTGTTAGCATTCAAGAATTCATAGGCGTAATTTTTAGGTCCGCCGCTCACAAATTCCGTAATGTAACTACCTGGACCATAATCAGCTAATTCGTCGGTTAGCTGGCCTAAAAAGTCGCCGGTATCAGGTACCCATTCGTCTGGTTTGGCAGTGAAGAAAACACTGTCAGTGTCGTAATATAATACTCGTCGTCCCAACTTTTCCAAAAAATGATAAAGAACTAATCGTGCCGAAGCAGTAGTATAACTAGCGATAGCTACATTAGTGGTGCTAGAAGCCAATATATCCTCCTCCACGCGCTCCCAATTTACTAGGAGTACTTCAGGGTTGATAACGGTTAAGTTATTGACGCAACGACCGGGTGATGCAAACATTTCGAACAGCTTGTAAGGCTGATCAATGATAGCAGTCTGCTGCAGATTTTGTCTCTGCCCGAATTTGCCCCAAAATGAATTGAGCATTAATTTGGCCAAGAAACGTAACCCTGGATTCTTGCATATTTTGTTTTTTTCTAATTTAACCCCCTCACGATCGTAATACTCGCGAATGTAGTTGTCTTTCTCGTGTTCTGTATTACACCATGTAGGCCACCCGCTACACTCTTGCTTTATTTTTAAAAACGTGTTTACGTACTCCGAAAACAACCCACCTGTTTTAGTTTCTGGGTCGTATTTTACGGTGTCGTATTCCCATATTTCAAAAATTTCGATAATTCTGTACTTTAACTCCAAAGCCTTACGCAACTCGTCTGCAACGAAAGTACCCGTAAACTGACGCTGTCCGTCGTTGTGCGGGCAATCTTGTTCATACAGGGTTTCAACACACGTTTTGCAAAGAGGAAAAGTTAATTTACCATTACATTTGTACGGCAGAACAGGGTGATACAACGAAACAGGTGGTAAAACAATACATTTAATAAAACCATGGACTTTGTTTAGATCGACTTTTACGCATTCTGGATGGCCGACATGAATGGCTGTAGGATGACCGACAGGGTACCGACCGTACTTGTTTACGTACGGGTACAACGAGCAAACATCGAAATACAGTATTCTCTCGCCTGGTTGACATTTGTAATATAACTGTGACGCGTTCGTACGACCACCGTAAAAACTGTCGCGCGGATTGAGGGGTGTGTTTTTTGAAAATAAATGATTATCTACAAACTGCTTTAGTTCCCGGTTTTCCGTTATTTGTTTACGAAAATCACACTCCCATATTACATTCAAATTATAGCCGTTATTTTTGATGCGTTCGTTTTTAAATATAGTTCGTTCATACCGCGTAACCATCAGCTCATTTCTGTCGGCCAATTCAGAATCAAAATCGGGAAAGCATCTAGGGCACCCATGCCAGAAGCATCCGGAAAATTCAAAAACGGTGTTTGTTTCGCTGCAAAATCCGTCGACCACGATATTTTCTCGCAAACGAACCTCTGGACCATTTCCAGCGTGCTTAATTCGGCATTGCAATGTATACTCTTGCCATAGTAACCAAGCTATCGCTATCTTACTATGCCGATCCCTACCTCTATAACCCCCTGTAGGTATAATACCTATTGTGTTGGGTTTTAAAAAGTTTCTCCTAAATACGAGATTACATGATGACGCAATAGTTATACACTCTAACAAAGGGTCTACATTACAGCTCTCCGTAAAACATTCGCGAAATTTCAAACACCCTCTCCTCAAAATATCAACATCGGATACACAATATTTTATTATCTCATTTTTCATGGTGAATACATAATTATCGGCAACTTGCCGACGATGCCAGTCCATGAAATCTCTGCGTTCGTTCTTTTTCATGACATCACAACCGTAATACTCGACTGATGGTATGTCTCCGGTGTAATTTTGATTCTCTAACGTGTTGAAATAATGAGGAAAATATCCTTTACCACCTTCTAATTTAAAAGTTTTAGGAAATGACGCCAGTGGTAGCTGAATAAAATTCAAACTGTCTATGAACCGTATCGAACCACCGCATGTTATCGATAATATTTTCATACCTTGCTTTATAACTTTTGGCTGCCAGCGTGATATATTCGAAAAAATGTGTTGTAGTATAAAAGCTCCGTCGAAATTTTTCATGTTGTGTGCAATGGCTGTCACAGCGAAAATCTTTGACATTTTGGCAATGTGTTCCATGAGCTGTGATACAGGCTCATTATTAAAAATGTATTGGCGTTGACCACATACACCACAATTTTCGCTCATATCATCGTTCGACAAGCACTTTTTACATATTTGCTGCGTTACACATAGATTTGGTTCATGCAGAAACAATTTTTCACCAATTTTTTTCTCTTGTCTCGTTTCAAAATCAAAAAAGATGAAAAGAAAATTATTATTTCTACCAAAATGTGCTTCATTGTTGTTACGCGTAACTTTGCAAGGGTGCATGTAGCAATCGTGCCTAATATCCTTATCCTCTTTGCATGTGTTACAAAATTTTTTTCCACACTTGTGAGTACTCTTTTTTTTGTTTTTTGGTGTAATCTCGGCGTGACAAGTACTACAACGCTTTATACGATCGCAAGTCTTGGCTTTTTTATGTTTATTTAAACAAATCTCCCCTTTAAAAACCCTGTTACACATATTACAACTTATTACATTTGGGTCGTCGTTACATGGAGGCGACGTTAGGCAACACGGGCATTTAAACGGACAATTTTTATGGCGTTCTTGCTGGGAATACTTCGTCAGACAATATTCGCAGAAAAATCGCGTTGCGAATGCACCAGTCAAACTTAAAATTACATTATAATGTTGATCTTCCAATAAAAGGTTAATCCTCGGCTTGTTGATATTATAATCCCCTTTAAAATATACCGACGTTCCGTCGCGTTTATTATAAACAACTATTATATAATCTTCTTTAAAGTAATTTTGAAACCGCTGAATTTCAGCGTGTCCGCCCCCATGTGTTATATCAACATTTACTCTTTGACAAAGTGCCTGAGCTAGATTTAGCAAATCTATTTTACCCTTTTTTGTTTTAAATTTCTGTAGCACCTTTCTATTGCAACCGTTAGCCGTATACTCAATAGCAACAATTAGAGACGCCGCTAGGCAAAAATTGTTCACATCCACAACAAAAATGCTGTTTTTTGCGATACAAAATTCTTTAAAATTCACGCACTTACCATCCAGTGCGGAAAATCCTCTACCTAGTGGCATATCAATCACATCTATGCGGATAGTCATCTTATCGTTAGCGAAAAAGCTAGCGTTGCTTTGAATGATAGCGCTAATGATGTCCATCACCACGTCCGCGCTCAGCTGTGATAGTCTTCGAAAAGAAATTCCGGCAGGTTTGTCTGGAAATTCTTCATTTTCGATGACCACTCCAATCATGCTGGTGGGTTGAAATCCACGGGTAATATAATCAAGTAACTCTTGAAACGCATTCTGAAACAAACGTAAATTTTAATATTTATTTATTTATTTTTTTTTGTATAAAATACCTTCAACCAATTTTGTGGTATCTCGTCATCGTTCACATCTTTAAACGAAAATTCCATCCGTCTTGCCGTTAGCCCAAATTTACGTATGAACGCCTCACACTCGCCTTTTTCATTGAAATATTTGTGATCTCCGTTTACTGCGAAATAATAATAGTTATTATTATTAATGATCACTTATTTATTAATGTTATTATATTCTATTACCTGTATCGCTTCTTTCCCCTGCACCTCTTTGAACATCTGATGTTTCACTTTCGTCACCTTCTGTAGCCCCTAAAACGTTCCGTATTATTAGCTGTTATGAATAAATGTTCATTTTCAACATACCTTTTGACCATGTCGATGTCGATACATTTACTACGCTAGCTTCTTCTTCATCGACATCAGTTGATTGCGTTTTGTATGAATTATTATTACTGGTGCTATTGTTCGAAAAAGTCGCATTCACGACAGCCTTATCGCTGGACCAACTAGCATCAGGTGAAGATTGATGGGCAGTAGCAATGCGAGATTCATGCTCTATAAATGAGCGAAATTGGTTTTCCAAGTTATTCTTCTGTTGAATCTCGACATTATTGATGCACCCGTCCTTCTCGGCTTCGAAAATTTCTGTTAAAAAATAATAATATTATTTAGAATTTTTTCTTAAATCAATTAATTAATTAATTTAGGATATCAGCTATTATCAACTTACCCAATTGTCTTATTCTTCCTAACAAAAGACCATATGACTTTCGATCGTTGTTGTCCAAAACCGCATCCTTATATATAATTCGATTATTTATATGATCCCGCACAGTTCGCAGAATTTTCAAATTTTCAAAAAAACCACTCGCGAACATCGTAAATATTTGAACAATCTGCAGGGTTTGCAAAAATTCTTCAAATCCTGTATTCATTTTGCGTTGACACAATCACAACTATCACAAATTAACGTTCACTATCACAAACCGTAGCGGCAGACACAATTTTGTCAAAACTAAAAAAATATAATTCTACAATAGGCAAACAAGGTAATATATAGAAAAAACCAATGAGGGTGGGGTAAAAAAAGTGGTAGGAATCAGATAAACCCTATTGGCATTTATCGAGAGCTAAATGGTACATGCGCCGTTTACCCATGACTCAATACACGGAAATCTGTATCCGAAATAACTGTCGAATTAGTTAAATCGTCTGAAAAACGAAGATGCCAAAAACCGTCGACTTGCCCTTCGCAGATTTGCGGTAATGCACTCCGGCGCCTATTTTCTATTACTCTAGACTGAAAGGTTTTCTTATCATTGCTTGACATCAAATATTTCCGTCTTTGCAAGTCGCGACAGGACTTACAGTGACTGTGTCATCTTAAATTGACGAAAAAATGAAAGATGCCATAAACGTCGACTTGTCCATCGCAGATACTTAAAACTATTTGCGGTAATGCACTCCGGCGCCTATTTTTCTATTACTCTAGACTGAAAGGTTGTCTTATCATTGTATGACAACAAATATACCCGTCTTTGCAAGTCGCGACAGGACTTACAGTCACTGTGCCATCATTTGGGGATCTGACTAAGTGGCTGGGTAGTGAAACATTTCTATGTAAAGTCATTTCTTCAAAAATATTTAAATGTACGGAACAATGTACATTGTCGGCTTAGTTAAATCATCTGGAAAAAGGTACTCACCGACGTCTCAGGCATTTAAAAGGGGTAATGCAATATTGGCGCCTTCTTTGTTAGTATAGACAGAAAACTTATCTTAACTTTACATCATCTACTTCTTTAAGTGCATAAGTAATTGTCTCTGCAAGACCTTAGAGGACTTAACATTCTCTGTGTGATTACCTGCGAGAAGGTATTAGCATAGTGGCGCCCAATGTTACTCACAAAGAAAATTTAACTTTCGGCAAAATTGTAAGACTCGTACCTACCTGTCGTTACCCTATCCCTCCCTTTGTCATCCCTCTGAAAAATTAGTTTTACTTTAAACTTTAGAAAATACAGACGCTCTTATTCATTCAGCTTCGTAGTACCGTGTGTTATTCCTGAGAACGATATGGCCAACAGTAAGTTTTTAAGAATGTAATTTATTCTCATTTCTTATAAGTTTTTTTCTTTTTTTCTAGATCTGTGCATTATATTATTTTCCATCAGGCGGAAGGCCCCGTCTAGAAATGATCTTCGCAAAAGATTTATATGTCGGTTTTGTGCAAAAAACCATAAAGGACCAATGTGGATAGGCCACATCCATACGTTGGCGAAGGTATATTGCGCTAGGTGCAATGTACAAATTGTAACAAGTCGGAGATTCGTTTGCCAAGGTAGACAGCTTGGATTCACGGGCGGTAGATTCAACTACACCCACTTCGTCAGAGAGCGATATTATCCACTATCGGATGAAGAAGACGACGGCGACAGTGGTGTAGAATTGTGATGTGTGTAACTATATGTATGTATGTATATAAATATAATTATTATTATTATTAATATGTAAACCGGCTGTTCGGTAATAAAAATATCTATTTAAATTTAAATTATTTAAATTCTATATCAAGTTAACACTGATCTAATTAAATTTTAATAATGGTATAATTAATTCAATTACGTTCGCGATTAAAAATTAAAGTGGTTAACGACTTCGGAGAGGGAGTACAACAAGAAAATACATGCAGAAACAAGTCTGTGCTTGTAGATGATGACTCGTCTGCAAAAAGTGCGTCGTCGGTATGTCTTTAATAACAAAAAGCTAATGGACAAACATCATAATGAGATGTTGCCGTGGGGCTAGTGATTAATGACTTCGGAGAATGGGTATAACAAGAAAATACATGCAGAAACAAGTCTCTGCTTGTAGATGATGAGTCGCTTGCATAGAGTGCGTCATCATTATTGAGCTATTGGCACGGGCTAATGGTCATTACGATCTAATTTTTAGTTAATAATGCAATCGATCAAAGAATTATCAAAACGCTTCAGATATTAACCCACATCAAATCGTATTATATTCAGAATGAATTAATGATGGTGTAATTAGTATTTTAATCATTGATTCAATTGCGTAATCTTAAAACATTATCGTCTTTATGTACATATGCATGCAACCCGCAATACACAATTAAAAATATATATTTAAATTTAAATTATTTAATTCCGATATCAAATTCATAGTGATCTAATTAAATTTAATAATGATATAATTAATTTAATTACGTTCGCGAATAAAAATTAAATTATGAGTAATCAAAATCCATTAAGATCATTATCTTGATTGACAGCACACGTCAAAAATCCATTAAGATCGTTATCTTGATTGACAGCTGTCAAGATAACGTCACCTGTCAACATGATTTATTACCCCACTAATCCTAGGCACTATCTACTAATATACTAGGTGTTCTAAAAAAATTATCTCACTTGTGTCTTTAAATTCAAAACTGATTTTAAAAGCAACTACGCTCTTGGTTAGATTTTTTTAATAATGTCACACGTAGCAGTAAAATTCTCATCCACTTGTTTTTTTGCAAAAGATGCCACCACAGTCACGTACAGATTACCATCAAACCGTACAAAGTAAATCTCAGCCTCAACTCCAACGTCAATACAGATGGAAAATCGTCTGGAGAAACATATTCTTATACTTACTCATGCACGCCGGAGGTTTATACGGATTTTACCTAATGTTTGGCACCACCCAATGGAAAACAATATTTTACAGTAAGTTTTAGCGTACTAGCACAACTTTACCCATCGTAATCACATCTACATTTTTTTTTTCCCAGGTTGGTTGCTACTAATCCTGGGTCTACTTGGTACTACAGCCGGCAGCCACCGCCTTTGGGCCCATAAAAGCTACAAAGCCACTCTACCCCTCAAAATGATCCTCGTCATTTTCCAGACCTTGAGCCTCCAAAAATACGCCTACGACTGGGCTACCGACCACCGAGTGCACCACAAGTACGTAGATACGGACGCAGACCCCCATAGTTCACGCCGTGGTCTCTTCTTCTCCCACGTGGGGTGGTTGTTCCTAGAACGAGAACCGGAATTTGTGGAAAAGTACAACAAGATGGACTTCAGTGACTTGCACGCAGACAAAGCACTAATGTTCCAAAAGAAGTACATACGACTATTTGTAATATCTCCAAAGACTCAAGTCTCGTTTCAGGTACTACTTTGTGTTTTTCGCACCAGTGGTCGGAATTTTGTTACCAGCGGCGATTCCGTGGCACTTCTGGGGCGAAACGTTCGAGAATGCATTTTTTATAAGTACCATGTTGAGGTACTGCTTGTGTACCAACATCACGTTCCTTATTAATAGTTACGCCCATGTTTATGGTACCAAACCTTATGATAAGTACGTATATGTGTTAGCTAGGACTTGAGAATCTCAAAGATGGTTTTAGAAATATTTGTCCGGTTGAAGTACCGACTCTCACTATTCTAACTGGGGGTGAAGGGTGGCACAACTACCATCATACATTCCCTTGGGATTACAGAACGGGAGAGCTGGGGAAGTACAGATTTAACTTAACCACGAGCTTTTTGGACTTGATGGCAGCCATCGGGTGGGCTTACGATCTTAAAACTGTGTCCAAAGAAATGGTTTTGAGAAGGGCGAAAAGAACAGGAGATGGTAGTAGGGAGTTAGATGAAATAATGGCAAATTCTGGTCATGGTCATCACGACCACGACGAGCAAGTTTGGGGCTGGGGTGATACGGATATGACCCAGGATCATCGCAGCTATGTAGATATTCATAATCGAAAATATGACTAAATTTAAGAAAATTAGAGCAAACGAGGTGAAAGGTGATGGGCGCGATGCAAGAAGTCTCCGATTAACACGAATTTTAAGTTATGGCACATTATGTACCCCTACTAAATCTAGATATCTTTAAGCTAAAAAATAAAGATGTATTTAGGAGTTAGATCTGTCAGAAAAACTTTATTTATTTTTTATGTTTTCACCCAATGCAATACCACAGAAAAAAACAGAAGGTTTTATTTATTATATTAAAGCAAAATGAGCACTACTACTAAGTGGCTTGTTCTAAATACGCAATAAGGTCAGCCCTGTCCTGCGGTTTTTTTAAACCGGCAAACACCATTTTCGTCCCCGGAATGTACTTCTTCGGATCTTCTAAATACTCAAAGAGCGTATCCCGGGTCCATGTAATCCCTACAAAAATCTGTGCGATTACTGTATAGCTTCATCAATTTTTACCTTTGTTTTTGTTGGCGTCAGTGTAGGCGAATCCTACAGCTTGACCCGTTTTCCTTCCCATGATACCGGATAAATTCGGTCCTGTTTTGTGCTTGCCACCTTTTTCAACTGTGTGACACTGAGCACACCGCTGGACGAAGAGTTTTTTTCCGTTTTCGGCATTACCAGATGGTGCACCCATGTTGGAGGAACTTTCTTATCACATTAACGCTAGATCTCCAACTGAAACTTGGTTTTGACGTTTAAATATTGACAGTAGTTCAACGAATGTGTTCAGTGCATGGCGAACTGATAATTTGGAAAAAATCTAATTCAAAATTTTTGTTAGCAAATGTCTGTTTGACGTTCTAAGAAACGATTTAGATGAAAACGTTTAGCAACGAAAAGTGGGGTGATTACAGGTTCATAATAAAAAAAAACACCTGCAGTTTCTTGTCTGAAACCAATGAAAAAATTTTGAGTTTTATTCTACCATTATAACAACCATACCGAGAAGTACCTAAAATTTCAAAATAAATCGTGGCCCAAAGCTCGAGGATTATTTATTTAATAAAATGTTTAACAAACAGCTGACAAACAATCGGAAACGAGAATTTACAGCGTGATCAACAAATACTGTTTGAGTTGGTAATAAAATTAACCAATTTTGAGAAAGCTTTCTTGTGCTGCTTGATCCAAATTGTGGCGCATATATATGTAATTTTAAAGCACCTTAGAAAGCAAAATTTGTTAATAACAATAATAATTGTTGATCACGTTATAGTTATTTTCTATATTTTTAGGTGTGCATTACAATTTTTCATTTATAAATTTAAGCTACAATTGGTTTAGGTAGTTTTATTCTAGGTAATCAGCACTGAACAGTCTTTTAATTTTTGATATATAAATGGGCCAAATATACGTTTATCAAAGTAAATGAGGATTGATAAATTTCATATTAGTTGAACAGAAATCAAAAAACAGATTGTAACGTCAACTTGAAACTAAATCAACATCCGTCAAATTTTAATTTGTTAACACAAAAAATGTCAATTGTGTAAACGTACTCATTAAAACTGCGCTGTCTGCTGTATGAACGTGATTATATGAACTAGGGATTTTACTGAAATCACTAACTCAAGCATCAAACAGTTCATTCCAGTTCATTCATTGACACTCGGCAGCTTTGACAATGTAACCTATTTGTAAACATGTGTTGATGAATTTTTTCGCCCAATTAGACTAATACAAGACATAAAAAATGGGAAAGCTGAACGTAGCAATTATGAGGTACCTCACCAGCGAGGATTTTCGTGTCCTGACAGCGGTAAAACCACTTATCATTACGTTGCATCATCCTAACCTCACTTTTTAGATTGAAATGGGCATGAAAAACCACGAACTAGTTCCAGGGCCTCTAGCAGCATCCATTGCCAGTTTACAGCATGGAGGTGTCCATAAATTACTCCGTGATTTGTGCAAGCACGGTTTACTGAGTTATGAAAGAGGAAAAAAATGTGGGTTACGTAAATTCGAAGAAGTGTTGATTTCATTTCTTATTGTTTTGTAGATGATGGATATCGCCTAACCAATATGGGTTATGACTATTTAGCTCTACATTCTTTAACAAGACGAGAAGTTATTGGATCTTTTGGTAATCAAATTGGCGTTGGAAAAGAAAGTAACATTTACATTGTTGCTAGTTCTGAGGGGGAAGAATTGTGTTTGAAACTACATAGGTGGTGTTTTATTATTGACGTTTTTGTTTTTTTTTAAATCTTGGTTTTTTCAAGATTGGGCCGTGTCTGCTTCCGCAATGTTACAAATAAGAGAGATTATCACAAACACAGGAAATCAGCTTCTTGGTTGTATTTGTCACGAATATCAGCCACTAAAGAATTTGCATACATGAAAGCGTTGTATGACCGAAAATTTCCAGTACCTAAACCTTTAGATTTTAATAGGCATTGTGTCATTATGGAATTAGTGAAAGGAAAACCTTTGTAAGTTATTTTTTGTTGTTTTACTGCTTGTGTAAGTTTTAAAACTTTTAGGTGTCACGTCATGGACTTGGACGACGTTGAGGCTCTTTATGATGAATTAATGAACTTAATTGTACGATTTGCAGACAGTGGCGTTATTCATGGCGATTTTAACGAATTCAATATAATGATTAAAGATGATGAGAAACCAGTTATCATAGATTTTCCCCAGATGGTGTCAACAGCTCATGAAAATGCTGAAATGTACAGTAATTATAATTTTGTGACTATTTAATTTACCCTAATCTTACTTCAGGTTCTTCAATAGAGATGTTAACTGTATTAGGACATTCTTTAAGAAGCGTTTTGACTATGAGAGTGAATTGTACCCCAAATTTAGTGACATTGAAAGGACAGATGCTCTTGATGCTGAAATACTTTGTTCAGGATTTACAAAAGAAATGGCCAGGGACATTAATCTTGAATTAGGTATTGATGTTGAAGTAAAGTCTGACGAAGAACCAGAGGAAAATAATCCTGAAGATACAAAAGAAGAAGTACAAGATTGTTCGGTAGATGAAATTTTTAACAAAATGAAAATCAAGAATGAACATAGCTTTAAACTAGACTCAGATCAAGAATCAAATGACTCTTTTGAGAGATTTGAAAGTGGAAGCGTCAGATCTTCAGCCACAACTATTCCTCCAGAAGAAATCAAAAGCAGAGTCAGGAAACAAATAATGAGCAAAGATAAAAAAATGCAAAGGAAAAAGTGTGTCGCTAAAGGTGAAGCAAGCGCAGTGACGCGAACTAGGAGAGAAAACAATGACACGATTAAGCAGAGCAAGGGTTTGTGGGGTTGGGAAGAATAGTTTATTTTGTTTATAATAAAGTTTTTAACAATGCATTTGTTTTACTGTCAAAAGAAACGTTACAATTAAAAGAAAAATTGTGGGTTGATGCTTGCTCGGGTTGCCTTTATTTAGATTGCACAAATCGGTGTCGCAAATTTTGCATACTTTTCCTAACACTTGGCCAGGTCTGAAGCAACCCTCAATCATGCTGGGACACGTTACGCAGCCCTTGAAGACTGCTAATGATGAGAAATTAATGGGGGTTGTTGACAATGGGGTATTCTTCTTACCGCCACCTTGAGTTATGTGGTAGCACTCGTTTACTTTATCGCCGCATTGTTGTTTGATTGGATTCGAACAGTTTGCTAATACAGGGTGCAAAGATGCTGTAGAAACACATCTGTAGCATTGTAGTCCTGCAACTAAAGGGTTTAAATAGAGAGCAATAATTAAAACTGATTTTATGGTTATCCTCATGTCAAATAATGACAAGTTCATTCAATTAAAAAAAAAAAAACGAAAAAATTTGGTACAAACTACAGAAATTATGACAAAAAAAAATTCAATTGAAAATTTTGGGATGAGTACTCGCTGTGGGTTTAGGTACAGTTGCGTTAGCGATCTATCAGGGTAATGATAACCTCTAGACACGTCGTATTTAGATTTCAGAGCGATGGGCAGTTTCTAAAAAGTACCAGAGGCCCCCCACGGTTTTTTAATTTCTTTCAGAAACAAAACACCAAAGGCATTAACACTCTTTTAAACAAAATCTCATTGTTTTCATCTTGAAACTTGGAAGTTGTAGAATGAATCGTGCGTCAACAGAACTTTTTTTTATCGTTCTTTAGATAACTTCCGAAACTATCCAACAGTAGGCTACTTTAAAATTATCATGTGGATAGTAGACGAACTAATAACCACGATTTAATAAACCATTCCTGCTTTATAGTAATTTATTTTTTTGGTTACCTATTCTAACGAATAAGTATGTGTTGCCTTAATGTTATTTAGACAGGACTTAGTTAAACAAAAATTATAAAATTTGTTTTTTTTTTTCACTCTGGTGAATTTTGTATTAAAGTATTTGATTTCATATTCAGTATTTTCTTTCCTGAAAATTGCGCTAAAATGGCAAAATTTAATCACAGATTACAAAACAACTCTTTAAATTTAATTGCTGAGAACACCATCAAAATCAAAAAATCAGCCTAATAAAATTATGGTTTGCTGTTAATTCTCAAATAAATTGTTCATTCAGCAATTTTGTAACACGATGAAATAATATCGTCTTTCTAAAAATCTGTAAATGTATTTCAGAAACCTTAAAATCTTATATCGAAACTTTTGACTCATTCCAACAACCTACCAAGAGAAGATAAACAGAAAAAGAGCCTGTTGAATTAGGTGGAGGCGGCGGGCCCCCAATCCTTCGCCACTTCTTCGCCAATTAAATCCACTTCTAAATTATTCATCCCACCTACGAACTCCTCGCCCTAATTAATCCCACGCCAAACAAAGAACAAATTCCCGCGCAAATAAACCGAACAACTTAGACCCCGAACTTCCGATCGCATTAATTAATAATAAGTTTGTTAGGACGGTTCGCCCCGCAGCCGGCCTAAATCTGTCCCCGGAAGCCGCCTCCCGGGCGCAAACACAGCCGCCGCTCCGGCACCGCAGAAATAATATTTTCGGTTCCGCTCGAGCGATTTTCTTGCAAATAACCTCAACCTAAACATCGCAAAAGATACACGTCTTCACCTAGGGGAAAATCATCGAGGTGAAATATTTATAGGGTCTCTGTTGAAACAAAACGAGACCTGAATACACAAATCGGGAGACTTTATTCAATTTGCCGACCCTCTGGTCACATACTCGGGAGATTTTCCGAAAATCGGAAGGCTTTGTTCGCCCTAACGAAGCCGGGAAACCCCCTAATGATTTAGCTGTGCGACGCAACATCAAAAGAGGGCTCGAGGAGATGCGGATCTGAAACAAGGAGCTGATCAGCAGGGTACGACGATTTAATTAATTTTTTTGAAGGAGAGATTTTGAATTTAGAATAAATATTTCCTTGGCTTCTTTCCCTGAATGTACGATTGAAAGTTAATTTAATTTAGTACAGGTGTCAGTCCAAATCTAACCTTCGACTGAGTTATGACGAATAAAAACTACGATGCGAATTAGTTCGTGCATTACGGAACCGTAAAATAAATGTCATGTTAGGGTAGCTTTAGGAAACGCGGCCTTACGCTGACGTTTATGGCATTCCGGCGATATCTGCCTTGCTTATTTGCTTCACAAACACCTTCGGTTCGCTTCTTCCAAGTTATATTTTTCGTTGGAAACATTCCGGCGAAAAAATTAATATAGCCCGTGTTTGTATTTAATCAACGTATAATTTTCCGAGCGGTTCGCATCAGAATTCACCCCGACGCGTCCGCCTTCGCTCGGCTCAAAGAAACAACACATGCCGGCGAAAGAAATTAGCAAAGGAACAAAGCTTATGAGAGGAAATGGCAAAAATATAGAGGTTTGAGTGGGAAGCTCGATGAATTATTCATTCGGAAGCTCCGGTTTGAAGTGGAGTTTGGATTTGGCCGTGTATTGACAGAGAGTGAAGAGGAACGCCAATTGCGTGTCGTTTCTTGAATTGCAATAAACAAGAGGACGCTGGGTAGCGGCGAGTTTTTATTGGAAAGCTGAGGGCGAGCGGAGTGTGGCTCAGAGTTGGTGAAATTAGCCGATTAAAGTGTAATTGTGGGGTAGGTTTTGGTTTGAAATTTTACGCGACATGCACATTTTCGACAACATAATAGACAAAGCAGAATGGATAGTCTTACAGTATGTTGTGTTTTTTTTTTAAGTTTTAATCTTTTACATAAACATCTTGAACCTGCACAAAACATACACAACTTGAATTAAAATCGTAAATAAACATTTTATTTTTGTGCATTAAAACGTGCTTTTCTTGAATATTTGAAGATATATTTAGAGTCGAATATGCTTTCAGTGCAAAGACAAAAACCTCACGAAATGTCCGAGTCCTCGCAGAAAATTCCACTTGAAAGCGAAAGCACCGAATCCCCCGCCGCCCCTCGGTACCTCGTATTACGTTATTCCGAAACTTTTAACTACTCCCAACATACCGAAAACTCCTCGAATCCGGGCGATCGCCTCATTGTCCACGTCTGGCATGCGAGTCGATTTTTCTCTCCGTTCGAGATTAATAGAATTTCTTAACCAACTTTTATTGGATCCCTCCGGGAGAAGTTGTCTGAAAAATGTTACGACGTCCTCATCGCGAGACGCGATATTAAAAACATCGAACAGCAAGACGTAATTTATTCATGCAAACTTGTGTTAGACGAGAAACAGTTGGGTGACGAATGCATTTAATAATTCATCTTGCCAGACCGTCGAGGCTTGTTTGCGTTCGCTTCGCAACTCGGCGTTGTGTTAATCAACACTATTAAACATTAAGACGTATCAGTCGAGTAGGAAGCAGCTCGCCCCGCCATTACCCCCACTTAAGCATGCAGAAAGTTGAAAGTGTGGCACAAAGTATGTGTTCGGCTTGCCGGTAATGTAAACCAGAAGAAGGAAATTGGATCGCGAGTCACAAGTAATGCGGAAGCACATTTGCATTTTAAAGTTACAAAGTGGATGCGTCTTTTCGGATTTGCGTCTGTGGCGGGTTTTCGAATTTTGGCGGCGGGGAGGCGGCTTTAGTTGCAGAAGTGGCGGTTGCTACGTATGACAGCTACTTAGGCTCGGATTACATGCACTGACTACAAAATATGTGCATACATATGCACTAAAATGAGGTTAAATGGCACAAGCAAATGCAGAACATAACAAGAAGGTAATTCTGCTTTACAGCTGCAAATATTTCTTTTTTTTTATAATTACCATTCCGGCACATCCACCATTTTTGAGGAGAAATTTAAATTTGTCACGTCTCGGTGCTACAAGGGGTCGTGCTAATCTGAAATTCTCCTAGGTTTACAAATTTAGGCCTACTCTCTAGGTGTACGTAACTGCTACCAATGGAGACAAGCAAGCTTCAAGAAAAAAAAAAAAACGTTTTACAAATTAGCCTCAAAAATCGTCATTTAACTTGATTCAAATCAAATTCTCATTTCATAAATATGTACCTTCTAAATATACTTACTTAATATCCCGGCGCCTCCACCATTTTTAGACTAAAACTTGAAAGTTGTCACATCACTCCCACGAGGGGTTATTTTCTCACAATTATTAATCGATGGGTGCTTTCAAAAACCTGACCATCAAAACTGAGAAACCCAGCACTTCACAAAATTGAACGAAATTTCTCAGTCTAAAGAGCAAAAATCACGTGAAACCAGCGTGTGCTCAACATCGATAACTGACTTAAGTAAAGTATTTTAAATCGATGTCGATTTGTACAAACGCGTTAGAAGAATCAACCCAAAGGAAAATGAAGAAAGTGCAATTGTAATCATCGAACATCCAAACCTAGATTTAATAACCAAAAATTTTAGTGTATACAAAAATAACGTTCTAAGTATACCTGAATAGCTTTTAATAACGGTGGTGCAGTGATGAATCGATGCGTGCTTTCAAAAAATTTTACCGTACAGGTGGTAATGGGCTATTCAAGATTTGTTACTAACGTTATGTACCAAAGGTGATATATGTATTATTCCAAACTTCATAAATTCTCTCTTGAAACAAATTACTTTTATTTTAATATATGAGTTTTATGATAAAATAATGTGTCTAAAGTTCTTTAGACACAACACTATTCATTAAACGAGTGCAGTTTTCAACATACAAAGAGTGTCACAGCAAAAAAGTAACAAAAAGAACATTTAGTAAGTAATCAAAAACCGCTTCGAAAAACACACAATAAAAATCTGCTTCTCTAGATCTGCCTCATTTCCGCCCACACCCTAAGCGCAAACGACATGCAGAAAACCCACTTCCTTATAAAAATTCAAATCAATCAACCCCCGCACCCACGCTGTCTTCCCCATTGTTTTATTTATGTTTATGCCACGAGCTTGCAACTTGTGCAAAGTGAAATGAAATATGACGGTGACACAGACTGACATAGGTCGTAAAGCATGATATACGGGATCATCCGCCCAACGTTGCTCCTGCCATCCACCGAAACGACACAATTTTATCTAAGGTGAAATGAGTGTTCGCATCGCTCAAATAAAAAACCGCCGCCATCGCCCTAAAAAAAACCCTAAAAAATGGCCGGCGAGCGCCCTCGCGCCAATTAACTCAACTAACAAACAGAATAACGAGACTAATGACACAATCGACCGATCACACGTATTCGCTAAAGCGCCCAATTAATTTCGCTGCGGCCGGCGATTTGTCCCCGCTGTATAAATTTCAAATTGTTTTAGTCGTTTTTATGCGAAGCGCACTGGGATCGAAGTGCGCTTCAAGCAAGCTAAACAATTCCGCAGCGCATACTTCGTTTTAGGTCCTTACTACGAAACGCAAAAAGTGCCGCTTTCTGTCGTTACTGTTCCCAACTACAAGTCGAGCTTTTATATTCGTGTCGTTGTTTTGTGCAAAAATCAAACATCCCCCTCGTTGTAATTCATTCAGACTCGATTTCCGCCACAACACTATCGTGAAATAAACAGAACGCATCTTTCGGCGCTCACCTTCATCACGCATCCCGCGTTAGGTCTGCTCTCCCCAGACCCCGACAGCATATTAACAATTTTCTGTGCCAGTTGTTCGCGTCAACACCTATTTAACTTAAATAAAACATATTACCGTGTTCTGTTCGTTTTAAACTAATTTAGAGAGAAAATTATAAATAGCGAGCGAAGGCCCCCCCGTACCTAATCCTCCCGAGACAAAAGAGATGTGGAAGGATGTCATTGCCATGGTAACACCCTGGCATACGCAACCCCGGTGCAGATTTAAATGGTCTGAAGTGAGCGTCGCTCGTGTAACGACTAGGACGAATGCACCGAAATAATACCGAAAAATGTTTACACGCGGACATCCGGCGCGATATTGATCTACTGGGATTCTGCGACATTTAAAATGCCATCAAAAATGCATCTGTCGACGCAACAACGGCTGATTTAGCGGCGTCGAGAGTGACATTAGGCGCAAACGACATGACGAGTATGACGAGAGTGACAGACGGCGCGAGGCGATTAAAATTCAGGGTAGTCGACGGTGCATATGTAGAGCGGAGTCAATAAATCGGTATTTACTCCGCTGCGGCCGTTGCTTTCCTCACTTCTTTGTCAGATAACTAACGGGAAAAAATGGCCTCTCAGCAGTAATAACAAGCTGAAAAAACTTTTGTTGACCACTGTCGTACTCGAACAGTTTCTATCCTCTCCGGTTCTCACGGAAGCAATAAATCCTCCTTTTTACCATTTCTTCTCCGGCACAAATTACCTCTCACACACTTCACTTTCCAGAAACCGTCAAACCAGAACGCGGTGATTAACGCCCCGTCGAAGAGGTGCTAATAAATCGGTGCAAGCCCCAATATTTATAACCCCGCGCACGCTGACGTGAGCCAACGACTCGCCATTATTTCACCTTCCATTTAGCAACATCTGCCGCATATTTCTGCCCATCAATCCCCAGCACGTAATAATGAAAAGCGCCTTCGGCAAATTGATTTTCTATCCGAGTACATAAGGCGAGTGCATCCTGCAAGGAGCCCGCGTAGGCAGGTCGGATGCAGGCAGGTCGCATCTAATAGAAAGCGAGTGTTTACAAATTATTGGCAATTTCGCTCCATCTCTGGGAGTTATTGGATTCACTGAACTTTAATAACTGCCTTGATTTATCGCCGCGAAGACGCTCTTCCGTGTGGCATCGGATAAGGTTCTGATGGAACTCGAGATAAAACTTATCATCTCCCACATCTAACGCAACTGCATCTACATAACATATCGCGGGATATAAGCCCGATGCTAAATCATTTCCCGGCCGGGGCCATATTTCAAACTTCTCAGACGCTATTTGGCTTCGCAGATTATTACGTTTGCTTTAGATATTTATACCTGCGCGGAAAATGATGATATTTACTCGTGGATGTTTGCCCCAGGAGCGGGGAGAATTCAATCATTTCATTTTTAGAGCCGCGGCGTCGGGGGAGGCGAAGCACCGCACCAAGCTAATACCAGACACCAGAGATTCACGTTAAAAGAACTTAAGTAAAATTAAACAAACTATGGACAATCACTGAGAAAAATCAACAAAGCGTAGGCGTTAATTATCATCCCGGTATTTATACACTCTTCGTCTCCACAAAGAAAAAAGAAAAGCCAATGGTGTTCGTTCTTAAATATTTCTAGATTCTCCAAGACGTCTCTTACTTACTTGACTTCTAATATTCCCAACCGCTTTGTTTCAAAATGGCAGCACTCCGCAGCGCCAAAGGCCTTTTTAACGGGACTATCTTTAACGATTTTTCTTTTTTCGTGCCGGTCCGGCTTCGTACGTCATAATTTCGTTTTAATCGCATCACCCGACTCTTTGGTGTTCACTTCAAAGCCGCCAGAAGAAAATTAAAAAGCTTTGTGTTGATTAATTCGCCACACAAAGAAAGTATTAGTTGGACGCAGTAAATAAAAAAAGTGCTAAGGTTTCAGTTAATTTATTATGGTTTTAGCAAAGTTTCATTGGTCGTTTCAGCTGGCATAAAACAGTAGCGCAAAAGCATTGCACAGAGAAATGTTGCGAGTAAATCCTGATGTTTCCTGGCGGTCGTCCAATGTCATAAAGTTCATGATTTTTTCAGATTCGACGGTCTTGCTGTGCGTCGCTAGCCGGTGACAACGTGCTAGGTTTTATGGCACTGTTGTAATGTGATGAGAAGTGTTTCGGTTTTGACAAGGAGATGCGCATATGATGGGAAATATATTAAAATTTAACTATTGAATTCATTATTTATGTATTATCAAGTTTACAAAATCGGCTTGAAGCCAACAACAAGCACAAAGAAACTTTTCTAAAGTTTTTCTACTTAAACTTTGATAAAATAATTACAGAGGAAGACAGCGCATACTCGAAAAAAGAGGCTACTGACAAGAAAAAAACTTCAAAAAATCAAGAAAAAAAAGCATTTACAATTTTCAGATAAGGGCAGGTTAAAGTGACGTCATAGCAACGCCCGCCGATTTGGGATGTAAAGAACAGAATTCGTTAAAAAATCGATGACTTTGTTAAATTCAACCAGAAATTGTTGTAAGTGACAGAGTGTGTTCTATTCTAATGTCGTGTAAATTGGAAATTAAGATCCTACTAACGATAAAAATCTAATTTTTAAGGTAAACGCACTTGCACTTCAAGCACGTTACACTAAAAGAGGTAATTCTTCGCCAAAAGGTAGCTAATATGAAGTGAACATACATTTTCGCAAAAATTTGAAGCTAGAGCACCGACAAAGCCGAAGCTTCGTAGTCTCGCCAAAGTGCATCGATTTCCGCCGATCAAAAAACCGTGCCCGGATAACCGGATAAGCCCTCGATATGTAGCTCCCATTGCTAGTCCTGTTTCGTGATTTATTGCCGATGTTAATCCCACTAGAACATCTCATTGTTCCTCGTCCAGTTCATTACAAAACTTGCTCATTGTCCCATCGTCCATAAATCACTCACAAAGATGATGACATTACGTTCGCCCAGATAGGACAAGACCAGTCGGATCCAAATTGGCATCCCGTAATAATAATCAGCATAAAACCCACATGATTTATGCAGCGCCCCATCTATCCGTAAATCATAGTTACAAGGGAATTGAAACCGTAATGAATTCGTGGGATTCGATTTATAGTCGGGCTTTTTTACATTCGAAACTAATTAGCTGCGGCGTTTTTCCGCTCGGATCGAACGTCCTCCATAAATCCAGGAGCGAACCAGAAAAATTTTCCGCTCTGCCCAGACGAAAAAATCGACGTGTCGTACGTCAACGGCGATGGTCTTGGGCACTTTCCAAACACGCTCAAGAACGACATTAAACTTGCTTTTCGCGTTGTTGAGGTTTCTTTTACGGCGATACTTCCATCGTTATGTGTGATCGAATTAATCACGGCGGGCTTGTTCGCGGGGAAATTGCCCGCATTTAACGGCGGAGTGGTGGGAAAGGCCGTTTCAGCGTTTATGGTGTCTGGACGGGAGATTTAGATAAATTGTATGCTCGAGCCGCGGACTGCCAACCAAATAAGACGCTCGATTATTGACGCATTTTTAAATATATGTATATGAGGTACTAATAATAGGTTAGAATTCGATGACCTCAACAGAACATGTAGTGCTTTTCATTTCATGACCTGTTGGAGTGATGTAACGCTGGATGCTCAGCCTACTGTTGGTAGTTGACCATCTATTTATGTCTTTGTGTGAGGCTCACTTGAGAATTTAATAATTCAGATCGCGTTAAGTGAGAGTCTGAACAAGGCACTTCGTTCCCGCGCCAAATTTGCGGCAGCGCCATATTCCCCTTTATTGTCCTCGTCGCTCCGTTATTAAATTTGAAATTCCCAATTTCCTCGTCAAAAATCTGGCTAGTTTCGAACAATCCTCGGCCAATTAAAGCCACTACGATTCAATAGAGTCCAGTTTGCACGTATTCACGATCCTTAACGGTCGAGCAAGCACATTCACGGACCACACAAACGTACAAAACCTAAGCAAACATAGTTAATTAAATTCCATTACAATCGCACATCTGTTCGCTGCAGCATAATGTAAGTTGGCGACTTTTTTCCGTTCTGTCATGCCGAACAAATTGTAAAACACCATAAATGTGACGCGCGACATGGAGATAGCCGAGGACTGTGCCGTGCTCTGCATTATCGCGACTCCTTGTCCGTTTTCACGTTGACAGATTGAAGAGAGAAAATTCTTGGCGGCACAAACGTCCATTAATGAACCAATAAAATTACTGCTAAGCGGCCATTTGGTTCCGATTCAGATGTCAGCTCTGGGTGCATTCTCTCAGGTCGTGACGATGAAGATGGTGCTCATAATTAGAGTGCAATGGCGGCAAAAAACGACGACTCGCAGGAATTCGTTAAGAGGCTTTTTTACCGGAGCGGATACTGCACTCCAACGAAAAATCTTATTATTTTTGGTACTTTGGAGATACATTTTTTACACAATCTGTTCGTTTTCTTAATATATTTGCTTACTTAGAAGAAGCCGTAATTTGTCAACCATTTCCGCCCGAGTGTGTAAATTAATCAGGACGCGCTGCACGCTTAGACAGGGTTAGAAAACGCAATGGTATCGTACGAAAGTTCTCAGAAACGACAAAACCGCTACCATTGAAAATTTATAATTGCTCAGTTCTTCAATTCACATTCACGTTATTCTAAGATAACACTAAAAGTAACTCCCGGTTCGTCTGGTCTGCTGCTACGCCACTGGTTTGTCGATAGGCAGACAATAGGACATTACTGGTGCTGGCTAGACGTGCTATAAAATAACAATAAAACCATTTATGTTTACACAAATTCTGATTGCGGACATTTATTTGTATTCCGTTCTGTGATTAAGTAAATTTTATCACTCCTCGAGGACGATAAAATTATAGCCGAGCTTGTTATGTAAACAATGGGAATTCTTTGTTGGTAAGTGAAAAATTTCCGGTTGAAGATGGACGCTGGAGTTAAGATGGCAGTGGCGTTTGCTTGTCTATTGTAGTGTATATGTGAGAGGTCGTAAAAGTTATTTACCGATATGGCTGAATTATTTTGTGGAAGAAAATGGACAATAAAAGGGGCACCACAGAACGTAAAACACACACTTTGTAGCAGTGTGTGGTGTGTGTAATGTAGGCAGAAGTGGCATACTTTTGATGACGACATTTTCATCTTTTACATCGACACCAAGTTTAATTTAAATAACAAAGTGAGATAAAAGAGATAAATTTCGATGTGTTTTCTGCCTGATAGGTAGGCAACCAAAAATTCAGCTTGAATATAGATTTGGTACCAATCTCAAAGCAACGGCAATTTTTTTCTAAATAAAAATTATTATTATTAATGATTAATGCGAAGATTATGATCTTTAGTGTTTTATCTTTGGAGTGTCTACCTAGAGTAATTATAACCTCTATAATCCGAACCTACGATTATCCGAACATCCAGTAATTCGAACAGAGGCTAGTTGAAGTCGATATCTCTATAATCCGAACAACATCTCTGCAATGCGAACTGAACTTGAAAACATGCACCTACTTGCAAAAATGATGCAAGATCTTTCTATACGTGTTGCATCGAATTTTTTGAAATTTTTAAAAATTGTGATATTTCAGTGCACTGAATTAATTATTTAATTCTAAAAAAAAAGTTAAAGTTATCGAAGAAATGAGGCTGGAAGTAACTTCGGCGCCCCGAAATCTACAAGAAAAATGATTTAGTTAAATTTCGAAAATCGTCCAAAATGAGTCGAAGTTTGCTAGTACTTGCCAAATAACCTATCCTGCAAGAAAATAAAATGCGGGTGGGCCAGGCTAGTATTTGCCAAAATAAGACTCATTTTGGCAGATGACCTACTCTTCTAAGAAAAGATACTATCCCCGCCCACCCACCTTTTATTTTTTTTGAAGGATGGCTCATCTGCCAAAATCAGTCTTATGTTAACAAGTAGTAGCCCCGCCCCCCCACCCTTGCTTTCTTAGAGGATATGTCATTTGCAAAAATCAGTCTCATACTTGCGAAGATAAGACTGATTTTGGTAGATGGCCTATTCTTTATTTTCTTAGAAGAGTAGGTAATTGGCCAAAATGAGTCTTATTTTGGCAAATACTAGCCCGGCCCACCCGCCTTTTATTTTCTTACAGGGTAGGTTATTTGGTAAGTGCTAGCCCTACCCACCCGCCCTTTGTTTTCTTAAGAAAGTAAATCATTTGCCAAAATCAGTCTTATCGTAGTGAGTACTATTAGATTTTTCAGTTTTTCGATTTTTAAATTTTCAATTTTTTGATCTGTCTTTCGATTTTTGATTTCTCTGGGCAACTGAAAAAACTTTCGATTTTTTAATTTTACAATTTTGGCAGTTTTCCGATTTCTCAATTATTTGATTTTTAAAATTATCGAGAAAATAGATGCTTATTTTTTTACTTTTCGATTTTTAATTTTTTGTCACCGAGTTTTTGGAAGGGAGTAAAAAGTAATTTTGATCAGCGATTTGCCATGTTTACCGTAACTTTGAAACATCTGAAAATTTTGTTTCTAATTTTCAACTTTTGGATTTTTCGATTTTTCAAAATTTCGGTTCGAATAAATTTCTTTTTAGTTAAAAAATCGAAAAATCACAAATCGTGTCAAGGAAAAATTTTAACTTGAGAACCTGAAAAATTAAAACTTAAAAAATCAAAAGATTGGAATTAAAAACTACAAAATTGTCAAACAAGTTACTTATTATCAAATGAAATATTCAAAAGTTCAAAAATCTAAAAACTAAAAAAAAAATGAAAACTGGAGTTGCGTATTCGATTTTATAAGATTTGTTTGTTCCAATTTGTTGATATTTCAGTTTTTGTTGTTATTTCCGATTATATAGTTGTACAATTTTCCGATTTCTCATTTATCCGATTTTTCAACACGCCTTTCCCCAATTAATTCGGATTATCGAGGTTATACTGTATGTATAACCTTGCTACTACCACGAAAATCTTCACTTTACTTGTTAGCTAGAGCCAAGGAAAGGAATTAAAAAGTAAATCCTGATGGAAAAGTTTAACGTGTGTGCTGCATCATAGAAAGTCGTCCTGTCCTGCTGGAAATGCTTTTTTTCAGAACCAAGAGGCGTTTCAGAAAAAAATGTGTAACTTTTACTTATTTTTAAATAGCTGAATTACAATTTTAAAAATAAGTAAAATTCGCTAAAAACTTTGGTACTGTATTGGTTTTAAGCCCTTTTTCTCTTTTTATGTCTAGAAAAAAAAATGAGTGGTTATCGTCGTCAGTCCTGTCATACAAGCGTCCATTTTTTTGACGTCAAAAAAAATTAAATAAATTCTTATCAGCCTAATGTGGTTTTTCTTCTTATTGCTATTCTGGTGTTCGCAGAGGCAGTTTGCCGCAAGAAAGCCGAACGACGTCTCCGTAAACGGAATCAAATAACGCGTTTTTCGGCAAATGAAATTATCGTCGGTTAACCCACTTTTCGCATTTCGGCCGCTGGTGGCCGAAACCCGGCCCAAGTTCGGTTCCGGCCATTCTGTTTATGTTTCTGGTTAAGTTAGGCAGCGCGGCCATTTCCAACTTCCGTCTGGTGGAAAGTTTGAAAGATCCCACTCGTAAAAGGGTTAGAAAAAGTTAAAATGGCAAGTTTCGGCGTGACGCTCGCCGAAACTTTCCTTCCAAATCACGTCTCGGAACAGCCCGAATAAAAAGAAAATGGCGTTAAAATAAAGATTAATTCAATTTAAATAGCCGGCGAGCTTTTAAAAAGGCGATACGAAGTTTAGATTTAAACTTTTTAATAAAACAACTTTTCAAAAAGGATACGCCGTCTGCATTCATTACATCGCGATGGAATTAATTCAGAAATAACACCATTAGCCGCGGCGTTTTCATGAATTTTTTCGCGGATAATTGCGGATCGCACCTCCTGGCGACAAATCAGCGCGCGAATAGATCTCAAAACGGCAATAATAACACTTGATAGGTGCCCGTACGGCGATTAAAAACCGACGAAATTGCGCTTAAACATCGTAATTTAAATAATTTTAAATATTTTATCGCCGTCGTCGCCTTATGTGAAAGCCACAAGTCCAGTTTTTGCGACGGGAATTAGCATCGCCGAGGCAATTAAAAATGCACCGTCCGGCCAATTAGACGCGATAAAACCGATCCGGCCCACATAATGAACTTGTCAACAGACGAAACTTTCTGTTTGAGACATCTGTTGCTTTCGATTAATTGCACATGCAAATTTATTGCATTAAGATAAGCATGGCGCTTTATCGACGGCTCGCAGTGGGCGGATCGACCGACTCTCTTCTTCTCCTCTGCTTAGGATACATTTTTAATGGCAACTCGCATGAATTCGTAATTAAGGCAGTAGCGTGCCGAGCGGGTTGAAAGCAAACATCTTGTCGATGCAACTTTAATCAAATGAAAAAACATGACGTCTTTCGTGTCACTGCTTTGAAAAGGGCGGCTTCTAATCACGTCGATATGAAGGACAAGGGGCAGAATTCCGCCAAGGGTTAATAAGTGACGAGGGGCCACCTGCTACAAATTGGAACCGGAAATCAAAGCCTTAATGCATACGTATTATATTACGTTTTAAGTGTGTCGAATTCCCCATATGCATGAAGTAATGTGTCTGGTCAAGTCAGGTCAGGTCAGGTCATAACATTGACAATTCTGTTTTCGATCTCGTTAAGACAGCGTAAAATTTTGACGCCTGTAAAATTTGGGCTGATATTTTTGCAATGTCCAGGTGCCCTCGTTTCAAGTGTCCGAGTCCCGCCTTTGTGGAAAAATCTCGTTAATCCTTAATCCATCCCGTCCCTAAAAGCACAGATTAGAGGTTTTGTCAAAGTGAAAAAGTTCCACGGGCAAGTACTCCAGGGAGCGCATAATTGAAATGTGAGCGTGGAAGGAGGATTTATCTTGCCGTGATGTGTATTACGAGCGGCTTTTTACATGGCCGCGTCGCCGCCCCCCATTCTTGGACCTCTTTGAACATATTCTATTGATTGTGGTGATTATGGGCCTCTAATGAAATGGGCGTGCAGCTGGCTCCGTATCAGCTTCCTATAAGCTATAATAAATTCCGGTGAGACTAGAAAATAATTATGATGTGAGACAGCATAATCTGGAACACGCTGTTGTTCGACTTGCTGCTTTTTTTTAATGATGCGGCGTGATATACTTCGGGGAGACTGGCTCCTCTGATGGCTGCAATTTACATATTTTAACACGAGTAAATAAAGCGAGAGCTGCTGCCAACAACATAATTGCACCTTCGGATTGAGTTTATTTTAATATCACAAAAATGCCGAGTAAAGGGCGGAGCCAGTCAGCACATGCAGAGGAAATTGGTCGGCGGGAAAAATGTGACGTTTAAGGCGGTTAATGGCGTACTTGGACTGGACAGGCGTTTGTTTCAAGCGAAAAGGTCACAATGGATCATGAAATAATTATATGTTTTTTTTCTTAATAATCGTTTTCTCCACACTTAATTATTACTCCTATACTACGAAAAGTAGTCTCCCTTTTCCGTCTGTCCATGTTCATTAGACAGATAATCTCCGAAACTACCGGAACGATTGTTGTATAGGTATTAGGAATATGCAGATGATTAAAACGCTAACCAAAATTTGTCTAATCCTCCCTACCAAGAAGGTGATGCCATCCTCTCAAAATTGCATAGCACATTGAATTTGTGTTCAGATGATTTTAGACCAATTGTTTCATAGGGTTTACTATTTTTAACGTCTTTGCGTGAGTTGCTGGTCTGACTTTTTCGTGGTCTAGAAGCTACGAAACGTAGAAAAAACGTTTACATTTAAGTAAGACGTAAGTACACCTGTAAGTTATTCATGAACCATTGTTATTCTTTATTTTTACGCATTCTGTCGAAGGGTTATAGCCTTGGACTGGACAACAATGACGCAATTATAGTTTTATAGCGAAAAAGCGACAAATAAAAATTAAAAACAACTTATGTTTATTTTTAGCTACCGAGTTTCCGCATGATTCATCCAGCGTTTGATGACAACACGTAAAAACACCACGAAATTCGATCAAAAATATAACCCGGTGTAATAATGGCGTGTTTACGTGTTTAGCTAGCTCTAATTCATAAAGAAAACATCAACTATAATCGAAATATCGTTTATTTTTCTTCTGTGTCTTGTAAACATGCAGTCCCGATGGCTGTTGGCGAAGGGCGAGTTTATTTGACCTGTCGGGCAGCTCATATGATTAAATTGTGTAGATGGAGACGCGGGTTAAAAAAACAGTGCTGTGTTTATTTTATTATCAAGTAGTGACAACAAAGTATCGACTGCAAAGAAAATAATCAAGTTGATGTAAAAAAACGCTAATAAAATGTTGGCGAGCGAATTACATGTCTATGGCGAAAATAAACATCCTTTGTGTCAGTCAGTTATGTTTGTTACTGAAAAAAATACCTATTTAGAAATTTGTCGTAACTTACCATTGTTGCATTGTATTCAGTGGACTAGATAATGATGCATGAATACAATTTTAAATTCAAAATTCTGGTTTAAAATAAAAAAATCTCTGCATTACATTAAGCTTCATATTTTTTTAAATATTCGTCGTTTTTCTTGAAAGTTTCGTTTTCCGTTAATAAAACCCAAGCACCATTTCCCTCTTCATCTTCATAAAAAGGTAAATTATGAACTATAACTAAATCTGACGTTAGCAAAATTACGACTCGTATAAAAACCCGATTATTGCCCCATTCGTATCTCGTGGAATAAAACGCCAAATCTCGGCAAGCCCACCGTAAAAAATTCCGCAATTTTTCCGCGAGATTTATTACGAACCATAATAAACGTTAAGTACCACATATCGCATCGCCGCGTAACCTGCAACGTATAACACAATGCTTCCGTTGGTAAGTTGTGACAGTAGTGTCCCAACGTAAATAAATTTAATGGTTTACAGCATATATTCCAGTGAATTTTTGCAGCGGTCATTATTTATCGCAACTATAAACCATAAATGCAATTTCATGTGCGGGTAGCACTGTTCTGCACCACCCACTCGGACAGCATAAACAATGGCCGCTCCGTGGACTACCGTTTATATAATTCACTGCCCTATCCGGCCCAATATGGCTGTATCTTTGATCTGTGGCGCACTAGTTTGCATACAACTTGCGGATTTTGCTATTAATTACGGCGCGAGACAGGCGCCAGGAAAAACGGGGCGAATTTATCGGTTTTCTCAAGCGAGTGGATTTCATGTCGTGGTCATTTTTTTATTTCATAATTTCCTGCAAAGGTGAAAACATACGGTGTGGGTTGTGGCTTATCAATGAAAGAACAGCAAATCCTGGGTCGAATATTTAATTTTAAACTTTTGCACTTTTCTGATCTTTAACCTTCTTGAACTCTTAAAATTACAATTTATTCTTGTGGTTTCATAAAGATTACTTAAAATATCTACAATTACATTGTTATTCTTTCGTATTGTTGAAAAATTGTTCGTTGAATTGAAAAAAAAAATCCAATTTATCACCTGAATATTTTCCTGCCATTTTGAATCAAGGGTTGACCAAGAATAACTTTAAAAATCTAAAAATCAAAAATTTGGAGAATCAAAAAATTGAGAAACGGAAAAATGTAAAATTGTAAAATTAAGAAATCAAAAAATCGAAAAATCTAAAATTTAAAAAATCCAAAAATTAAAATAATTGAAAAATCGAAAAATTAAAAAATCTAAATTGTAAAAATCAAAAAATTGAAAAATCAGAAAATTAAATCGAACCGTCAAAAGATCGAAAAGTTAAAATAGAAAAATTTAAAATAAAAAAAAATTGGTCTAAAGAGTTTAGACAGTACTTCCCTCGCTGTCGGAAACTTGACGACTGCATGCCTATTGTGTTTTTTTTCTCATTACATTTTTGTAGTGGGAATTTAAAAAAAAATTGCGATGACGTCATCAACATTTTTGCAAGGACACGTATATCAGTTGGGATAGATGTAGTGTAATACTAAGAATAAAATTATTATATTCTCAAATTTTCGGGAAAATGAATCGGGTCGTTTTTAATATTGATTTGTAATAATCAATAAAATAACGAAACAATTTACTCACGTATACGTATCAGAGGCAACTGAAAATCGTGTATGTATAAACATTCTTAATTTAAGATGACAGGCGTAACAGCATACGTGAGAGTCAAACAGAGAAACTGTAAACAAAACGACCATCGGTTTTATTGCTTCGACTTCCGCTTATTATATAAAACATTGGGTTTTATTTTAATTCTTGACGGTGAAATTCACAATTGGTTGATTATAAACTTGTCTATTTCACATTCGCGGAACCAAGTGAACGCATAAAACAAATGCAGGTCTGTAATGTTAAAGTCGATGTAAATAAGCGTGCTACCCTTATGTTTCAACCGAGTTTTTCCTTTAACAAATTTTGTGTCTACCAAATTGGGTTGGTTGGGGTGTAATACTAATAATAAGTGTTGCCTTTAATTTAATCAATAAAATAAATTGACTTCATTAATTTTTTTGAACCACCTCTTAAGAAAATCTAAAAAATATGAATGGAATGATAAATCACAAGTACAAACTCGTCATATTTTTTGCATTTTAGATAGGATTTATTCAGCAAAATTTAAGGGTGACGTCATCAATTTTTTTAGGAGGGATGAACAAATACATTTTGAACAAAAGTTTACCATGCTTATAATAACTTTAAAATATTCCCAAGATTTCAAAGCATTCGGTTTTCTAATTCCTGATTAAATCGATAAAATAAATTCACGTTTTCATTAATTTTTTTGAGTCACCCTGCATATGCAAATCCAAAAATATGATTGGAATGATAAATCACAAGTACAGACTCATCATATTTTGTACATTTTAGATACGATTTATTCGGCAAACTTTTGAGCTGACGTCATCAGTTTTTTGTAGAAGATAACCAAATATATTTTGACTAAAAATTTATTATGCTCTTTATAACCTTAAAACATCTGCAAGATTTCAAAGCATTCGGTTTTGTAGTTCCTGATTAAATCAATAAAATAAATTTACGCATTCATTAATTTTTTTGAGTCACCCTGTATATGCAAATCGAAAAAATTTGAATGGAATGATAAATCACAAGAAGAGACTCACCATATTTTGTACATTTTAGATAGGATTTTTTCAGCAAAATTTTGTGGTGACATCATAAATTTTTTAGGGGGGACGACCAAATACGTTTTGATCAAAAATTTACCATGCTTATGATAATTTTAAAATATCTTCAAGATTTCGAAGCATTCGGTTTTGTAGTTCCTGAGTAAATCAGTAAAATAAATTTACGCTTTCATTTATTTTCTTGAATCACCCTGTATATGCAAATCCAAAAAATATGAATGGAGTGATAGATCACAAGTACAGACTGATCATATTTTGTACATTTTAGATATGATTTATTCGGCAAATTTTCGAGCTGACGTCATCAAGTTTTTGGAGGGGGTAAGCAAATATATTTTGACTAAACATTTATTATGCTCTTTATAACCTTAAAACATCTGCAAGATGTCAGAGCATTCCGTTTTGTAGTTCCTGATTAAATCAATAAAATATATTTACGCATTCATTAATTTTTTTGAGTCACTCTGTATATGCAAATCCAAAAAATATGAATGGAGTGATAAATGACAAGTACAGGCTCATCATATTTTGTACATTTTAGATATGATTTATTCGGCAAACTTTCGAGCTGACGTCATCAAGTTTTTCGAGGGGATAAGCAAATATATTTTGACTAAACATTTATTATGCTCTTTATGACCTTAAAACATCTGCAAGATTTCAGAGCATTCGGTTTTGTAGTTCCTGATTAAATCAATAAAATATATTTACGCATTCATTAATTTTTTTGAGTCACCCTGTATATGCAAATCCAAAAAATATGAATGGAATGATAGATCACAAGTACAGACTCATCTTATTTTGTACATTTTAGATATGATTTATTCCACAAACTTTTGAACTGACGTCATCAAGTTTTTGGAGGGGATAAGTAAAATATTTTTTGACTAAAGATTTATGATGCTCTTTATAGCCTTAAAACATCTGCAACATTTCAAAGCATTCTGGTTAGCAGATTAAAAATTAAATTTCAAAATGTTGTTTTATAATTTTGATTTTTTTTCCAAAAATCTGGACGTTTCGGGTGAAAAGTCGATTCAGAGTTGTAAACTACATGTGTAGGACTATGTTATTTTATACAATTGAAAACCCATTTACTATGTACAATTTTGAAGTGACGTCATCGGATTAGTGGTGGGGATGATTAGACAAATTTTGGTTAGCGTTTTACCATCTACATGATATTCTTAATATAAGTACAAAATTTCACAACAATCGGTCGAGTACTTTCGGAGATTATCTGTCTAATAAAATCCGGGACAACAGACGGACAGACGGACGGACGGACAGACGGACGGACAGACAGACGGAAATGGGAGACCTATTTCTTCGTCTTCTAGGGGTCATGAAAGATCGAGAAAACGTAAAAGTAGAGAGTCGGCCGACGGACTCGATTACAATACTTCCTTTGCTTACGCTCGGGAAGTAAAAATTGGAAAATGGAAAAATTGAGAAACGGAAAAATGTAAAACTGTAAAATTAAGAAATAAAAAAATCGAAAAATCTAAAATTTAAAAAATTCAAAAATTAAAATAATTGAAAAATTGAAAAATTCAAAAATCGAAATTGTAAAAACCAAAAAATTCAAAAATCAGAAAATTGAAATCGAACTGTCAAAAGATCGAAAATTTAAAATAAAAAAAAAATGAGTAGTAAAATCGCAAAATTAAAAAATTCCAAAATTGAAACTTCGAAAAATCGAAAATTTTAAAAAGTCGAAAAACTGAAAAATCATAAATCTGAAAAATCAAAAAATCGAAAATTGAGAATTGGAAAAATTGAAAATTTGACAACGTCAACGTCAAAAACTTAAAAGTTTAGAAATGTCAAAACTGAAAACTTGAAAATTTTAAAAATCGAAAAATCGAAATCCAAAAAGTCGAAAAATCGAGAGTCTTCGAAACATCAAAAAGCCGAAAAATTAAAATATCGAAAAATTGAAAAATCCAGAAAATGAAGTTTCCAAAATTGAAATGTCTAAAAATTGAGAACTTGAAAACTTAAAAAATCAAGAAATTGTAGAATTGAAAAACTGAAGAATAGGAACATTGAGAAATCGAGAATTTGGAAAAATAAACAAATCGAATAATCAAAAAATTAAGACCTCAAAAATTTGTAGTCTCTTGAGTTGCTATTAAAACCAAAGGCATTGGGGATGTTGTATGTCCGAGAACACAACTCGGAATCAATATTCTTGAGCGCATTTGACGTAACGACGTTACGAAACAGTCCGTTAATTTGGGATTATAATACTCATTGTGCTGCCGGAAACCATTAATTACACATATATTCAACAAAAAATATTCATACAACTATGTAGTGAACAAAATACGCATTCATAGTGGTAATAAAAAGTTCTGTACACGAACGTCAGTATCGCGCCAGATTCAGTTGTGATAGTGGTGCGAACACGGGAAACTCCTCTCCAGAAAAGTGAGTAGTTTCTGTAAAAATTTTCTCGCCGGTCGGAAATTCCAAACGCCAGTTTTAAAACTTTATAGACGTACGAATAAATAGTTTTGGCTTGAAGATGTGGGAGTTCCGCGGTCTAGTTCAGTGTGCCGTAACGCGTGCTCAATCTCGGGCGTTAAACAATGTTATAACGTTACAAAACGCGTTCACTATCGTCGAGTTCGTGAATAGCTCCCCATTTAAATAAACAAATTGTCGAAGTTGCGTAAGTAGCATTAATCCCGGCGTGTCTCTGTGTGTCTCCATAATCTTCAGCACCTTCCCAAATCATATTTTTACGTCCGTTAAATTTAGAAAATTCAATTCAAGTCCCGTCTATTTAAAACTCTTCCCGTTTGATCACGAAAATAAATCGATTGAAACATAATTCGGCGTGACAAGCTCGCGTCCGATAGTTTTTATTCTCGTCTGATTTATGCGACGAAAATAATGACTTTATTAGCGCACCGTTTTATCTGAACAATGTTAAACGGCATTTTAATGCCGAGCCAACAGGACTCGGCTCAAAGGAAAAACCTGTACAATGCGGCCAACAGTTGTTAGAGAATTGTTTATTATTTTTGCCGCGATAAAGTTCTGATAAAGGGTGATTTATGGCGAATTCATAAACGGGCTGAACACGCGACCCCCTGACTCTGCAGTTTCACGTACAATTTGAATTTTAAGCATGCGAGGCTGGCATACATCGCGCTCGATAAAATTGCTCAATTAATATTAGTTCCCGCATGCTGAATTAGCCGATCATTCGGCGTTCCGGCGATTATGTAACCGTGGAAACGTCCAAATTGCGCCCATCAGTCCGCAGGTGGAGAGGTTAATTTTTTTGCCGCCATAAAATTTTGACGTCGGCTGTAAATCATAGCATCTCAGCGGTCTGGCGAGTTTCCACCATTTAATGTGAAATAATTATACCCCATGTATGTAAAAATAAAGTTTAAAATTTATTTTTGAATTTATGTGCAAAAAGTTTGGAAGAAATATATTTATGCAAGACGTCGCGAGTTATTCCGTTCCAAAACGTTCCTCGTTCCAGATCATTCTTCACTTCAGCTGTGGAATTCGATTTGAATCAAACATTCTTCCATCTGAGAAGTTCACTCGAAACTCGAAAATCGGAAAAATCAGAGGGGAATTGCCCTTGATGTTTTTTATGGGGAATATCATAGTCTGACGGACACTTACGTGGTAATTATTAGCGTGTATCCGCGTCTACGGTTTGTTGCAGGCTGTACTGTGTAATTATTATATCATTTATCAAAGGTCTCCGTATTCGCTTTGGTGAGTTGAAATTTTTGTGGGACTGGTGGAAGTGGCATGCGATCATTAAAATGCGGAAAAATCAGAGTGGACTCTTGGAAAAATTCGAGGAAATTTAAATGCAAAATTAATTGCAGACGATTAAAGTTTTTGTGTCGACGTTCGCGAAGTGCAACAAGGTATAATTTTTGAATGGAAAGTTTCTGCTGTCACGTGTCATGTTGGTACCGCATAATCAAACCACAAGAATTAACATATTAATCCATTTTTTCTAGTAAATAATACTGTTGTGACTGTAAATTTCATTTAGTTATATTTTTGCATCCTTTCACCTCAAGACGCTGACACTTGGCATTTAAGTGGGATATTTGTCATATATGTATATATATATTTATGTAATTATTTCTTATCAAAAAATTGACATCAGTGTCAACTTTTATAACATCAGCATTTAATCAAGTTATAGGAAATGTCAGAGCGAAGAATATTAAAGGAATCCTCAAATCTTAGATCGATATTAAATGTAGGTGGCCCAATTATATTCCTGACATTTGCTAAAAGGTGAATATGTTACTATGAGTTCAATTTCTTATCACATATTTTTTTTACAGGAACGGTTTGTTCTATTGTTTTTATTATTTCTGACCGATACATTTCTGGCCAATAATTTTTTTTAACATTTTAAAAATAAACGTGAAAAATTATTGTTACTCTTATCTTGATAGGTGGATATTGCATGTTGGAAAAATTAAAAATCGACAACCTGGATAATCCAAAAACTGAATAAACGAAAAATGAAATTGAAAAATCGAACTAACCGTAAAATCGAAAATTTGAAAGATTTAAAATTGAGAACCCACAAAATTGCAAATCGAAGAATTGTAAAATTGCAAAATTCGAAAAGCTGAGAAATCGTAAAACCAAAAAACTGAATAATTTTTAAAACATTGTTACTAAAAAAATCCTTAGTCAACACAATATAAATAAACGTGGCGAAAGCAATAACATTCGAGTGTGTTGTCGTCATTTTCAGAAATTAATAAAAATATAAAAACTGAAAAATCTAAAAATTACAACACTGTAATAAAACTCAAACATTCGAAATTCCAAAAATTCGAAAAATTGTAAAATTGAAAATTTTAAAAATTGAAATCGGAAAATTGCAAAACGAAAAATTAATTGCTATTATTACAACATAGATAAAAGGATCACAATTTTTTCCTAGATTTGTAATAAAATTGATATAGGTAAAAGTCGTATACCGAATTTGCAATTCAAATGCGCTTATATTTTTTAAAATATGGATGTATATATGTCTATATTTAGAAGTTAATTACATAAACATCTTGTTAGGGGTGATTATGAATCTGACGTCCACTTGGACAATAGTATTATGAAATTATGTCTCATTTCAGCGTAATCATGCGTTATGTAATCTGATGGTGCGCCATTCATTACGTAACACATACATACATTATTTGATCTAATCTTGCATTTTTTCTGATTTAAAAAAGTCCTCCATGTAATGTATGAAACAAACTCTAAAATCTGAATATGAAATTATTGAAATTGTTTTTCTCTTCGTAGCTACTTCAGATTGATTTCCAACCGAAAATAGTATGTGTCTGTATTTAATTTACGACTAATTTAAACTTTACACGCACGTTTGTATGGTACAATGCTCAGTTTAACAACTTCCATTTTAGAGGTTATACCACAAGCTCTTAGAACTGTTGATAAGATATGAATATTGAGTACCCATCATGCCCTTTAAAAAAACCGCAAACGTCACGTGGGCATATTAAGTAACCTTCCACGATAAATTCCTGTGTAGTTTAAATAAGTAATACCTAACGGATTTTTCTGGGTTACAAGATTCGTCTTTCAATTTAGCGAACAACGTCATTTTTGGCTGGAAACTTTACCCACCTGCCTCTCACCCGTACTTCACCGGAATTTACCAAACACGACCTGTAAATCTCATAACGTGTCCTTATCTAATTTACGGCGACATTAACAAGTGGAACAAGACCGTCGCCTCGATAAGCGCTCTTTTTCTATAATTTATAACACGAAGGCCTGTTGTTGCAACACCGCATTATTGTTTGTTGCAGCCCGCGATGTTCCTGCGTTTGATAAACATTTAGCGAACCGAAACAAACGCCTCGCATAATTTATTGCAACAAATGGGATTTATGTGGGTTAGGCGGCTCTTAGCGAATCTGAAGATAAATACGGGGAAGGGTTTAATTATAATCCGGAGAAGAATGTCGCGGCGTGATTTATTTAAACGAACGAAAGCGATTATTCTTATGGATAATAATACGGGAGGGTTGTTGGGGATGTGTTGCGGATTAATACGGGTTTAGGTGACGGATTGGGGACTTTCTGAAAATCGCGATCGAGAAATTCCTGTTTTGTATAAAAGATAGTTAATGGCGAAGCGAGCGAGGTATAAATAACGCGGCGGAGACTGTAGGCGGAATAATATTAAAGATTGCTACTGCTATCACTGGGAAGTGCATATATTAATCAGTTTTGATGAATGTCTTTGTAAGTCTGCAGACGTACGACTGTTGCCAAACAAAGCAAAAATTGCGGTTCGAGCTATAAATAACACCTTGGTGAATATGCAAATGGGAGACAATTAAAATTTCCGTTAACGTAACGAAATTTGCTTGTAAATCGTTTGTTATAAAGGGCGGCTGATTATGTTGTGGAGAAATCAGACGGCCAGTGGGAAGACAGAGGAACAAGTAGGTGAAACCAAAGTTTAATAAATGCGTAATAAATTAAAATTTAAATCACTGTCGAGTTTTCACCCTTGACATTCAGATTTTTAGAAAAAATCCAAATTGTGTAACATTTAACAATTTAACTTTGAAACTGCAAAACCGTATGCTCTGAAATTTTGCAGATGTTTTAAAGTTATCGTAATCGTGGTAAATTTTTGACCCGCTTTAATTAATTTTACTTTTCCCCGCACCCACTCCTTCCAGATGTACATTTTATTAAACCCATTTTTATGAGACGCTAATGGTATCAAGTATAAGTTCCATTAAGCTACACGTCTGCTCTATATTAAAACGATATTCCAGAGATTAAAATCCATTAGTTTAATTACCATAATTACACGTACATTTGCCGTATCAGTGACAAGATTTCTCGTGAATACTGCAACCGCAAATGCTGAAATGTGTAGGCACAGCCATAGGCGCCGACTACCTAGCATTTCCCCACCAAAAAAATCCATTGTTCACACACATCTCTAACTCAATGATTCTCATTTTTGTAAAAAACGTGGTCAATTTCCAATCGGACAGATGACAGACAGACAACCGGAAAAAAAATCGAAAAAATCGGACGCTTCCCTTGTTGACACAGTTCTTTCTCGTTCCATTACAAGTCCATTTGCGCGGGTTTATTTTATCCGATCACCCATGCCCAGCGCCAGCCATTAATCAAGAATTCCGCAATCCTAATAATAGACCACACAAATGAATTTCACCGACATTAATCAAAGCCCATTCTTGGCGTCTGTAGGTAGATTGTTGATATAAGGTTTTATCGTTCGGTCGTAATGATAGAAAGCGACTTATTAATGCCCGGAAACCCACGCGAATTGTGCAGGACCGGCTCTGAAAAACCTCCCAACGCCGTGAAAAATTAACTCCATTCTTCTTGTTAAAAACGCATTTGTAATTCCGAATGACTGAGTCGATAATCCTGATGAATGGATGCGACTTTCCTATTGTATGAAATTTATCACACGTATATACGTTGGGATTACTAATGTTTCTTGTATAAACTTTGCGCTAAGCGATGGGAACATTAATCATACGAGTCCGTTGCACCAATCAGAAGAACTTATTTTTAGCGCAGGGCGTTAATTAAACTTTCTTGCGGAGCGCTGGTCGGGTTTGATGCGGTCAGTTTTGCAGTAAATGGACGGTTGGTTCGTAAATATTAGCTTTTTTGTTAATTGGAGCACAAACAGATGGTATCGGTAATGTAATGTAACGTAATTATGTTTTATTTACCATGAGTAATGAAGATTTTATCAAAATGTCACTCTTTTCACATTAATTGTCGTTAATTTTGGGGTTAATTAAAATTGTTGAAATTCTCGTCATTTAAAGTCCTCTGTGTGTTTATAACGTTTGAATACATGATTCTCTGGAAAATAAGAAATTTTAATACATTTTCTTACATTTGCTTCGATTTCCACAATACTATTTTAACTGCACAAATTTTTGAATTACATTTCTTTATTTATGAACACTACATATTTATAAATTCATAAGTACCACTTTGCTACTTTTCAGTCAGTTTTATTTCACTTTATATTGCGCCAAATTTTTATTACTGTTTTCTCCGACAAGAGTCACACTCGCTGAAAATTGGTGCCGCTTCTTGGTGTTCTCAGTACTGCGACTGTAACATACATTACCGCAAGCCAATGGAAGGAACAGCGACTCCACACCATATAAAACACATATTTCGTGTTTGTGAACCAAATTATGTAATCTGCATATGTAATTCGTTCAGAGCGGTTCGCTTAGAAGTTCCATTTTAATTGAATTAACCCAAGAACGCGGTAAACAGATCATACATCCACATGCAAACATGGAGCCAGACGTACGGGCTCCACTAATAAATTCAGACCGCTATATAAGGTCGCCGATACCATGTTGCATATTATTCTCCGCGGCGTTTATGGATAATTGCGAATTTCACGCTTCTGCAACGGCCGGGACGTGCTAAGGCTGCTGGCGACTAAATTCTTGACTTTCGTTCGAAGCGGAAAGGTTAAAGGGAAGGTTCAATTGCCGAAAGACGAAATCGAGAAAGCTGTCCGCAGGAGACCATGGATATCCAGATTATATACAATGGCCGCATACCTTGTCTGTCGTTTCTACTACAGAAGCAAATATTTTGCCGCTTCTTTACGCCAGTGTTCGTAACTATGTATTAAATCGTCTCGTACTGTTGGTACAAATTTAACCAACAACGTTTGTCGTGACGTGATATAAATATGGAGCCGAGAGGGACTCTCAGCCTAAGAACTTTCCCTGGATAAAGAGGTTTGAAATATTTAAGCGGTTCCATTCTTGTGTTGTTGTTGCAGTGATAAAATATGAGAAACGGTAGGCGGTTTATAAACTCCGAATTTATCATTCTCTTTTATCTAATTCGCGTCACATCTCCGAAAAACGCGTCTCCTCCCGTCTCAATAACCTCGTTGACGAATTGACATCACGTCCAAAAGCGCCTCTTATTTATTTTCATATTTGCACAAGCAAAAATGTAATATGGAGATAGAAGCAGGCACTTTAAGTGAAACATGCTCTCGAGATAAAGGCCAAAATTTATGAATTTCACTGTTTACAATAACTCTGCAATTTCCGTAAATAATGCGAAAACTTTATCTTGTACGAGCGTGAGAGGAATTTCCATCGTCATATTTGTTTCCATTTTTTCCGAGCACGAAAATGTATGACGACCCTCATTTTAATTGAATCGATATTTCTGCCGGTGACGACGGCCGCTACAAGAAATTATTGTCAAAGTTTTACAACGGCTGCATGATTCATGTCGCCGGCCTTAAAGAGGCAATCTGTATGCATTTTTATAAACGCTGAAACGCGCTGAAAAAATCATGCTGGGCGAGCGAAAATTCATGGGAAGGGTCTACCTGCGGACGTCTGGGGCGAGTTACAGCGTGAATTTTCGCGAAGATATTTTTCAGGGCACGAGGAAAATGAATAAAGTGATACATAAATACGGCGAGGATATTTCGTGCCGGGTATTATCCTGTGCGGACTCTTCCTGAATGTGAAATGTTCACATGCACCTAAGTAAATTCTCTTTCTCGACGGGATTACCTAATGCCGGCTCTGAATGCTGAAACCATTATTTGAATGTACTTTTGTCGGGTTCGTCTGAGGGTAAAGAGAAGGTTTGTTCGTGGTGAATTGAATTCAACGTCAAAGCGCCTGTTTGCAAAATAGAAAGATATTCTTTTATTGTTGTACTGGGATTTGCTTGTAAAAGTAAAAATAAACTCATTTTCTCACCGTAATTTTACCTTTATCGAGGAAAAAATCGTTCGGGTCAAAAATTGTTACGGCAGCCGATTTGTTTTTTGATCGACTTTTTTGAATCTTACCATTTCAAGCTAGTCATCAAGATAATTAGATGTCAGCCTGTATCTTTGTATTTTTTTTTTTTTTTTGGTGTTGTGGTATTAGAAGCCAGATAACTACAGTACATTTGCATATTGCCGTCACAAATTTAAGGAGAATTATTGCTCGTTTATCATTTGTTTTGAATCTATACTAATAGCTCAGGATCATTACTTGGCTCCCCAGTGTTGGTAAACCTGACAGATCTGAAAATCTGACAGTGATACATTACCACTGTACCCCTTGAATGCTCGCTTGTTTATTCAACGTTTACAGAATCATCAATATTTAACAATCACATCAGTACCTGGTACAAGATATCGGTCATTCATCGCACACAGAGAACAAAAAATCAAGAAGCAAAATTCTTCGAACGAAAAAAGTTCCTTGTTAGTTTTATTATCACAATTCGTTTGTTCTCTTTTTGCTTATTTTGTTCCGCATGTTTTCTTTCCCATCTTTTCTGTTCCTTTTTTGTCGTCGCGACCATGCTTCCCACCGTGAAACTAAAATAATATCAGCCCCTTACGAAAACATTTATTCTTCAAGCAACTAAGCACACAGTTAGCAAACAAAGCAACCGAAACCGCGTAAATCTCACCATTTCTTCCTTTTTTCGCTCCCATCTCACCCCTTTCTCCGACTCGCCGTTGTCTAACACGTCCTCGAAACAAGTTTTTAATTAAATCCGTGTATGAAACACGGGTTCAAGGGGAGAATTTTCGAGGAATTTAATCTGCGGAACCACGGTGAAGTTGCGGTCGTTCTAAAGCCCGGAATAATCCGGCAACTTACCGGCTTAAGGCAAGTTCCCTGGTCCTCGCAGAAAAACCCACGACATCGAATCGTCGCCAACCCGCTTTCCCTTGTAATTCCTCATTTCACGTCCTCTTTAAACATTTATCGGGCGCAAACAGCGAATTTGGAAAAGAATCACGTAATTTACGGCTCGTTGCCGGCGTGGGAGTGTCCTCCCACAGTCTCGTGGATCAGATACAGAATTTTTATTGCCCGTGTGACATGTCGCAAACAGTAGCAGCCTCTGTATGCGTTGCCCTTAGACGCCAAATTGGCGAAAGATTGCCTCGCAAGGTTAATTTGACGGCGGAATTCCTTGTTCGGGCGAGATATCTCAGGAATTCATCGCGATAATAAAGAGCAGGATTCTTTCATTAATATCCAATGAAAGATGCAAACTATGGCGGCGCTCGCTGCTAAATTACGTCTATATCGAGGAGGGCGAGGGCGTTTAATTAAACCCATTAGGGAGAATGCCGTGTGAGCATTGTCTGCCAGGTGCAAGCGATGTTTGCCCTTCTCGACGATGTGCAGATCTTAACGACGCAACTTCTTGATAACTTCCACGCATCGAAATTGCTTCATTATCGCGAGGAAAAGTTTTATGTTGCTGCTGTCTAATGAGGAATAGAGAGGCAGCTGGAGGCTGGTTCGGAGGGTTTTTGGCGGCGGGGAAATCTCGGGAACGTGGCCAGGTAAGTTCAAAGAAAGGCACGCTGAGGGTGTCTTCCAGATTCTTAGTATACTTGCTCTCATTCCAAAAGAGCGGCATTAAAAATTCTCTTTTTTTGGCAGTCCCTTAAGGTACGCATTACACACCGAGAATTTCTTTGACAGCCTCAACCCCTGACTCTTTACTTCAGCGACACCTCGTAATCTTTACTGAAGGTTGGTCGTTATCTGGGCGACCTATACTCCGGAAATCGTTCAAGTCCCACCAGATATCGTCCTCTCGGTCCATTTGCAAGACACATTGCGGTATGTCTGTTGTTGTGGCACCCCAGGGCACTATCAATACCCATCCATTAGTGCTAATAGTTAACGGCCTATTAGGATCGCATGCATACGGCGATCGGAATGAGTCATCACGAGCTGACAAAGCAACCAGCTTCCCTCTATCAGCAAAACATTGCCTCATTAGAACCAGAACCAATTACGCAACAACGATACTCACAAGTCCCGTGTACATACATGTTGGTTTGCATTAAGCGGTAATTAAATTAAACGTGTGCGGTTGCACTCCGGCTAATTATTTTCCTCGGTTCGGTTCGTTCGGAAGAGGAAAGAAAGCACAACGACTATGCATAAGTACCGTTTATTCAATTATAAATAACAGGAAAATAATAAATATCTACATCAATATTTATCTTACATTTACGTTGTTTTTTTTTCTACAAAAAGTTACAAATACCGAGTGGTCTCCACAGGTATAACAATGTATGTACAAGCTCACAATGTATATACAAGTTTAAATACTCTTTAAGTCTAAATCACAATCGATAATATAAAACCCTACTTACAAGTTCATAAGTATTGCTAAAGAAGTATAGGAATTCAGTCTGAGATTGTATTGGATTATGGGACCCGGAGGTCTAGGCAGTTCTTTGGCAATATCTACAAAAGCAACGAAACGTAAAACACTCATGGTACTTACGGGCTACTGCTGAGTCGCTATATGACACGAGAACGAATTCAAATGCAGGACCGGGCCTGGTTGTGCTAGTTAAAACAGGAAGACACATTCGACTTACTGGTAACTAAAAATATGTAGAAAAGAACTAGGACTAGTCGGACTAATAGTCCAGCAAGAACGCCCCCTCCCCCGAGTCTGTGCGCAGGTCGCCCTCCGCTGGACTAACAGTCGCTTAGGACACGGGCCTCACAGACGCCCCATGATATGCAAGTACCGGCAGTCCGATATGTCTTTAAGAATGCACACGTCACAGGTCCAAAGAGCCCCCAGTTCGCCACTTACTTCGCGCACCTCTTCATCTGACAGTGCGGCAGCGGCGGCCGCGGGTTGCTCGACGGCCCCGCCTCCGCGTACAAACACGAGGACTCGCTGCACGAGCAGGTCGTGTCGTGACTGCTCGAGCAAGAATGTCTGTCGGTCTCGACGTCCGCGTCGCCGTCCTCCCAGTGTTGGTTGCTCCACACTTTATTATCACAGTTATGCGGCGGGTGGCAGTGGCCCCTGGGGGTGGACCGCCGCCCCGAGCTGCCGCTGGCCAAGGAACAGTGGGCGTCGCAATTGCCGCAGGAGCCGCGCGTGTATTGCTGCATCTTGGCGCACTGGCCCGGCATGTGCACCGCGTAGCAGGCGTAGCCGCTGCCGCAGCTGCTGCCGCCGCGCGGCGGCGGCACCGGAGGGTTCTCGCGGGGGCACTCGGGCGGCGGGTGGTCGGGCGGCGGCGGGATGAACTCCGTCCAGTTGGGCGGCGGCAGCAGCATGGTGGTGGCGTACGGCGTGGGGTTCTCGGGGGACTTCTTGCAGTTGTAGAAGGTGGAGAGGCTGCGAGTGTCCACCTCTGCGTAGTCGGCGGGTTGGGCGAGCGGGATGGAGGAATCCTTGTCGCAATCGGCCTGCCGCCAGCCGCGGTCGATCCAGAGGGTGTCCTTGGCGTTGAGCTGGGTGGCGTTGACGACGGGCACGTTGAGGTGGCCGAGTTGCTTGTTGAGGGACTGGCGCTTCTTGAGGTAGAGGAGGCCGGCGCCGATGCCCAGGACGACGAGGATGGAGGTGGCGAGGAGGACGACGAACCAGGTCTGCTGGATGAGAGGGACGAAGGGGCCGAGAGTGCGCGGACTCTGGGCGCGGGGGGCGGTGAGCAAAGGCACTTGGGGGGAGTAGGGACCAGGGCCGACGCGGGTGAGAGCGGCGATTCTTGCGTTGTAGGAGCCTCCGGACGTGAGGTTGCTTATGAGAACGGAAGTCGTGGACGAGTTCATGGTGAGGGTCCTGACGATGCTGCCTCGAATCTGGATCTTGTACCCGATGATCACCCCGTTGTGGTGTTGGGGAGGTGGCGGCGACCACCTCACCCACCCCGCCGTGTCGTTGAACACCCCCGCGTTCACGCTATCGGGGGGCGCCGAAGGAACGTCCTCCAAAGTCTGCGCGATCCTAGAATTCGACGGCTGCCCCTCCACCGACTTGTAAAACGGCGAAATGAAGAACTCATACTTGGTGTACTTCTTCAAGTTATCGACCGTGTAACTCCTGGTGCCCACGTCGAGCACCGTCAAGATGTTGTAGTTGTGCGAACCCCCCGACAACTCCCTGAACCTGATGTACAACCCTTCCACGTAATCCGGAGACGTCAGGCTCCACGTCAACTTGACCGAGCTGCTAGTGACAGGTCTCGCATCCCTCAACTCCACCAACTTCGCCCCGAGGACCGTCCTCGCCGTGTCCAGTTCCGACCCGGACACGGCCCTCGAATTTGCCAAAGTCCTCACGATCGCGGACACCGGGCTCGCCGGGGACAGTCCGTGGGCGTTTTCCGCCCGCACTATGAACATGTAGCTGCTGTCGGGCTTGAGTTCGCGCACTACCATGTGATTGGAGACCCGATGGGCCGCCACCACCCAGCCCGTTTGCAGGTCGGGACTCCAGTACTCCACCGTGTACCCCACCAGGCCCTGGTCGCCGGGGTCGCTGTCCCACGACAACGCAATGCTGGATTCGGTCGAGTTCACGATTCGCGGTTTGCTGGGGGCTTTGGGGAAGGTCGAAGGGTCGGGGCTGCGGTGTAGGAGGACGGACGAACCCTCGACTACGCTGAGGGAGGCCGACCACGAGCTCTCCCCGCTCTCGGAGGTCGCCGAGCACGTGTAAAGACCCGAGTCGTCGAGACGCAAATCTGCAAAGAGAAAACGTTTAGCAGAATTGCGTAATTTATGTAATGGAGGCATAAAAGTTTCGCGTTTGTGACACTGTTACGGCCGGTTAGAGTAATCACGGTTTCTGGACGCTTTCATTAATTCAGGCAGGGGAGCAGAATTAATTAAATCCGTTTTTGGCTCAGGATAAAGCTATAAAAATCTCGTTTCCTGGACATATTTCTTTAAGCCGGCGTCATTATATCCGAATTTAGAGTAAATCGGCGTCGTTACGGACACAAAAACACGATTAAAAAATCGATTTCTCGTGCAGCCGGCTAAATACGCACTCACCGTCGATATCCAGCGTCCCGGTGGCGCTGATCGTGTATCTGTCCGGCAATCGATCCTGCTGCAGCACCTTCCCGTCCTTCAGCCACCTGATCTTCGGCTGCTCCCCCTCGGGACTCGAGGCTTTGCAGTGCAAAGTCACCATGCTGTGCAAAGGCAGAGTTTGATTGGCCGGCCCAATTTGTATAATTGGCGGCGGCAGATCAGCAACCGACGTGACCTGCAAACAAATGCGCCGCTAATTCCTGCCGTCTGTCCAATTACGCGCGCTTAATACCTGCAGGAAAGCCCGAACGCTGCTCGATCCTGCAACGCTCAAGGCCGAACAGACCAGGAAACCGGCGTCTTCGCGTTGGACGCCCTGGATGCGGAGAGTGCCGTGGCCGTTGACGTGCATGTGGCCGTAGGAAGTGTCCGGGAACATGAGGAGCTGGGAGCCTTCCTTGGTCCAGAAGACCGACGGCGGAGGGTTGCCCTTGGCGGAGCACTGGAACTCGACGACGCCGTTGAGGCCGACCTTCTGGTCGCGCGGCTTGTCGATGAAAACCGGAGGAGCTGCAAAAAATCAGGTTTGTCGACAGTCGGATGGGCGAAAATGTTTATAAATTTTAAACTGGCTAAAATCGCGCTCGGTGAAGGCCACCTCGAGTCCAAAGATGGATATATTATGTATGCTTGCAATTTCGTCTAGACAGGTAAAAAAGTCTGTCCAGAGACAGAATACAAATGACGTAAGAAGTTTATATTTTCGGGGACAAGCACGAAACCGCCTCTTTTAACAAGATAACTGATTTAAGGCTGACAAGGGCCATTGTTTTGGGGCGATTAAATGGCCTTTCGATAATCATCTGTATTCCATTAGGTCCGCGTTGACATATCGTCGGTCCGTCCGAGAACGTGACAAGTTTGAAAAATACCACAAATACTTTATTAGGGTCCATCAAGCAAAGCGCATCTTCGAGACGAATACCAACAAAAACCCTCATCAATTTTAAATCGTCATATCGGACGTAACGTGACGAGCTCGAAATGGCTTTTGTGCAGATAACAGCAATCACGCGGAAACGCACAGACAATAATAATTTCGCGGTAAACGAAGTTTGGGAACTCACAGTTCACTACGAGGGAGGCTTTGGCCGTGATGGTTCCGACCAGGTTCTCCGCCGTGCAGATGTAGATGCCCTCGTCTGAAGGTTGCACGTTTTCTATAATCAGCGACTTGTCGTCCGCGATGCGCGCCCTTCCGATGGGCATTTTGCCGTCCTCGCGCCTCCACAGCACATTCGGGTCGGGCTCCCCGTCCACAGAGCACTGGAACACTACCTTCTTGCCCAGGAGGGCCACCACGTCTTGCGGTTCTTTATTGAAGGATGGCTTCACTGCAACAAAAAGCGACATAAAAGGGGGCGTCGGAGACTCCGAGATGAGGAGTAATGGCACCGGTAACTAAAAATAAAGGGAATGGAGGACCCGGGGGGATTCGCCCTAGGTGCGTGCTAAAATATGATGCTTCTCTGCGTCTTCGTTCCGCCAGTTTCGCCACGCCGATGCTAATCAGACTTCGTTATAATCCAGAAACAAAAATTCGTTGCGATGGAATCGATCGGCGGCGGCCGGGTTCGTCAATAATGTACGTCTATCTGCCGCCATAATCACAGTAATTAAATTCCGCGTTTAAATTAATCAGGCGGGGGCTTAATAATTCAAAATTTTGTGGCCGCATGATCCTGTCGAAGTCCTTCGTTCCGAGAACCTTTCTGAATAAAGCATAAAACCCGTTCGCATGAAGGGGCAGACTCGATTGCTAACTCGGTCGGAAAAGCAGTCACGATCTGCAGGCACTCATGACATTTAACATATTGGCGGAGAGGTGTGGAAATGTCGATAAGAGGTACAAAAATGCAGGAGTTATCGATTAAACGTCCGACGACAATCGCGCGTGATTTTTGACAACTGCGCCCAGACAATCTAATTAACAGAATTTAGGTGTTCTACGAAGAGAATGAAAGAAAATACATGACGTCAACTATGTTAAGAAATCTAAACTAATAATCAATCTTATCGCACGTCGGCAACACACAATACTGCACCTGGTGCTACTCACCGTGTACTGTCAGCATGACAGGTGGAGTCTCCCTGGATCCCACTAAATTATGCGCTATGCACTGATATCTCCCTTCGTCGTGCTCCCTCACATCCACGATCATCAGATTCCCCCCGTCCACGATCCGGATCCTCCTCCCGTCCACCTCCAGGACCTTGTTGTCCTTCTTCCAGTTCAGGTTGGGTTCGGGGTGTCCCCTGGGGGCCCCACACTGCAGCAGAGCCGTCTCACCAGCGGCCACTCTTGTATCCGTCGGTACGACCCGGAATTCGTCCCGCAGAACTGCAACAAGAGAAAAGTACGGGTTTTTAGAGTACGATTGGGTGATAAGCTCTCGATGCAAATGGATTTTACGATAGCTATTAACCATTTTATCTGGTTTCTTGGACGCCCGAAACGGAAACGCGGAGGTGCTTATGGTAATACGATTAGATATGCCTTAATAAAGGAGTGCACCGTTGCATGGAAGTGGGTTGCTGGTTTACGACTTGACGAGCGAAACCAATAAGTACTTTTAACAGATACATACACGCATCTCTTGTGGGTAATATAAAATTTAAATTAGCCACGCGAAAGACAATGCCACCCAGAAATTGGAGACCTCCCACTATAAGAGTATGCGCGTCTGCTGGGTTGGAATTTGGCCAGAATTTAACAAGGGTTGACGAGGTTTTATTTTCGGACGGTGACACCACGGTGGAGTTCGGGGACTAAAAATGGACGGCGAAAAGAGGTGGCATTGCTGATCAGGATCTACTAGTCTACTAGTGTCCACGACTACAGAAGTTCGAGGTGCTTCTATGGGGGTTCTCAATCACTAAAGCTTCGCCTTTTCGGCAGAACTTGGGCGTTTTACGCAAGTTTCGCGCTTTCGCTGTAAATCACGACGGCCTTTCGTTGCGTTTCGTGCCATAAATCCCGCAGCCCTTTCCGCCGACATCCTCTTAATTAAGTAAATTTACGTCCGAGGATGTAAGCTCTTGTAAACCAGCATGTTTCGAATTAAAAACACGGCACACATGCCACACAATGCATGCAAAAAGTCGCACAGGCCGTTTTTTGCGTCGTTTTAGGTACACTGCATTCATTCACGACTCCTTGTCTGTCTTCGGCCAACACTTGCCGAGAACTCCCTCTGTGGTCCTCGGTACGTGCAGAAATTACCTCGACAAAGGCCATCATCGCGGAGAGCGAACGTGAATTGAAGAGGCTGATGGATGCCTTCCGTTCCGTTCGACTCAATTTGGCTGAAGTTGCACAGTAAAATTTTACTGCCGGACTTGGGGCAACTTCCAGACAGTCTGGGATTTTACAGAGGCTATGAAATCGAGCGCGATTGGAGCATAAGAAACGATCGCTGTACCAGCAATACGAGTATTCAGAGAATGTGCTGCAGATAATCGGAAACTGGACCATAAAATCTTATTCGACTCATGCAGCAATGGATTCGGAGAGCGGAATACCATTCAGCGTATTATGTCTAAATCCTTTGTTCTGGCTCTTTCGAGGGAAAAAAGCACAAAGGGCACGTAAGAGTTCAATTAGAGCGTAATGTGGGGCAATCTTGGAACGACGAGGCTGCTCGGATGTACAGAAACTGGCTCACGCAAGACGGTGGAAGGGGGCCTCGATTTTAATTTCCTGGATGTGTGAGGACTTTCTTCGGTAAAAGACGCACGAGAGCGTTTCGACTCGTCGATCTGAAAATATATCGGGTGTTTCGGACAGAATTCCTCGAATAGACTTGGGCTGGCCATGAAACCCTTTTCGAAACTCTCGAGAAAAAACACATCTTCATCGCCACAACATAAATTTATACACAAACATGTTATTAAATACCGTGTAAATGAACAAAAAATTGTTGTTAAAGATTAAAATAATTATTTAATAAACGTCAAAACTAAGAATAAACGTTTTCCTCGTTGCTAGTGACTTTTTTCTTCGATCGTATGGCACGTTCTGTACTCTCACTTTGGGCCCCGCGCTGCGCTCGCTCCGACCGGCTCTCCGCGCCATTTCTTCTGTACTTTTCTCTCTAAATGCCTCGCTTTTGCAACTCTCGCCTCGCCTCTTTGCTTTTATACTTCCGCAGCTCACGACCGAGCTCCGACGAAAAAAAGGGAGCAAGTGCCGGTGTAATAATCCCCGTAATAAGACGGGTAATGGTCATAAGTTTGCAACAGTGGCTCCCGGCAGTAAAAACCCGAGATATCAGATCCACGAATCACGAAACGGCGCTTGTAATCACGCATCAGCCGAAATAACGGTGGGCGGACAAAGTCTTCGGCAACGGCTGCAAGACACGAAGGCCGTAGAAACGCACTTAAAAACGAATCCGTCAAGATCGAAGCGGCCGCGTAAATGAATTAGGGGGGCGAGGGCAGGTGGAAAAAGGGGGCGACGAGTTCAATATTCAGGATATCGCATCTCGTAAATCTGCTAAATCCAGATGTGCATACAAAGAGGTAAGAAGTTTCCGACGTTCGGGCCTTCTTCTGAACTACATAATAGATAGTGAACGTCTGGAACACTGTTTGCATTTATATTGGGGGCCGAAGTGAAAAAGTTTGCGGAGTGGGGCGGTTTTATTAAAATTCATATTATGCGTGGGGGATTAGCGGCTGGAAATGGTATTAGCGCAAGATGGTGGCCGGTTGGGGTGGAACGGAGGTTTCTTTCAAAGTTTTCGGGATTGTGTCGCGTTGTCTCTGTTCCTGGGTTATAGGGTGATTCCATAAACAAAACTACTGCACCGATTACTCTGAAGTTTTAGGGACTTACTTCGACATTTTGTTGAACAACCTCTATACTACTTGCATAACGGACCTCTTAGAAATTTTGGACTGAAGGGAATTGGCAAATTTTTCGTTCGTTTTCACAAGGAACTTGCATCTATGTATTACTCAATTATCGGAAATGGAAGTGCGCTGTACCTACACAAGTTTTCGTGTCGATTTGTCGTGCATACAAATTATTAACGTAACTAACAATCACGTCTAATAGTATGTATCAAAACCACAAGTGCCAGGTACCTGCTGGCGATCGCTGATTCGTTCTCGCAGAGTGCACAATCCAGTGAAAGCAGGTAAGTTTTTATTACCTAACGTGCGCACTTGTATTTATTATTGATAATTTTTGGAATACTCGCACTGTTAAATGATTATTACTATGGTATTCGGAGTTGCAGCAGATCATAATTGTAAGTATTCGAAAAAATATAGGAAAACTTTGAATGTTGTAGCATAAATTATAATTCCGGAGTGCTACGTAGGTCACCTGTACCTATACGGAATATCCAACAACGATATTCGCACAATAAATTTCGTTCTTTGTTCCGAAAACCGAAAATGACGTTTTGCGTCCGTCGCGAGTGCGGCCCCTGATGCAAATTCCACGTTCCCTCTCGACGGCGAGGAAAAAGCCGCGGTTAACAAGCATGTTATTAAGTTATTTGTAACGTGCCATCGGTAAAAATAGGAAGTCGAAGGCTCATTCATCACCGGCAAGCGACAAGCCAGCCATAGCTGGCCGTTTTGCTATTGGGAATGATTATTTACGGAGGCCGTACAGGAAGTACTTAATAAAAGACGCCACATTTTATTCAGACGATATCCTTCTACTTTGTGGAGACGCCAAATATCGCTGCATCCAGCCCCTGCAGCAGGTCCGTAGGTATCATCATATCCATCATTTTTACAACCCAGTTACAACTTTCAATTCGGTAAAACGGCAGCAATTTACGACCCCATTAGAACAAAGTACCCATCCAGATCAGATATAAAACATTTATGTACACCGAAGAAACATTCAGGAATCAATAGAAATGATATACGGGCCATAAACTAGTTCAGGCATATTGAATTTTCTGCAACAGTCTTAAAACGCGAAGACGATAACAGCACCCTTCATCGTCAGCGGTTTAAAATCTGCATGATCAGGCCAACGAGAAAAAGTTACCTCCGGTAACAAAAGGATTTTTAGCGCAGCGACGAAGTTTGAGGTGACGTCATCAAATTTTTGGTGGGGATAACTCTCAGATAGACCGACGAAACCGTTCAGAAAATACTGGAAGTAAAAATTGGCTCAAACTATTCCTGCAGGTACGCGCTCTTGTGAAAAAAGCGACCACACAAGTTTGACGCGAGCAAGAAAAATGGTCGAGCGGTAATTGCAAGAGGTGCGATCTCCGGAAAAAGAACTTATTGTTATCATTGAAAGACGCGTCATTAATCACCTAAATTGGCTTTCATTCTGGATAACGTCTAGAATAATGAACGAGGCGAGAGAAGAATAATTAAAAGATTTATTTAGGATTGCGCATTATGGATCATGAGAGCTGTCGAGACTTGAACGAACTTACGATACGACGATTTTAATCGAAGTTGTACTCACACCTCCCGAATGGAAACAAAGATGTCCCCATTGTGTTCAAACAGGGGTGAACAAAGGGTTATCATTAAATCATTACGGTAACAAATTGCGCAATTACTTATATTTGTTGAAGCTTTATCTGGGTCTATTTCATTGTTCGAGGGGTAAACTGAGATAACGCGGAGAAGACGGTGTCCGGACGCCGCTTTATAATCTCTTATCTGTGATTAATACTCCCGTTCTTAACCCCTCCCGAATCCGGTCCGGGTGGAACACCATCTATATCAATGATGGCGAGATAAGGAAAGGGGTGGTTTACTATGCAAATTCGTACGGAGGGATCATTTTTAGTTTTAGTCCACATGTATGTCGGGATCAATGGGATCCGGTTTTCCCTGGAGATGCCTTGTTTTCGGTTGCGCTTGATGTAATGTTTAGCATGAAGTGTAAAGAACTAGCGTATTGTGCACCTACTATTTCGTTTCATAATTTTTCATTGTAGATCAACATAATGGCTTTTATTAATGAGCCACAAAATTTTGTTTGAGATTTCGGTCAATACAGTAGTACAACACAATGGAGATGTGATTAGTGCTACTACTCACACAAACGTCTAGTGATACTGATATTTACAATAAAAATCGTGGGATCTAAATTGGAATCTTGAGGTACACCTTACATGTGTATGTGGTATGTGTATCTGATTCGACTACATTGTATTAAAATTGTTTTGCTTTTGTTATACTAACTAGATTTGTTTTATTTTTTAAGTAACGTCTAGTGCAGGTACATTAGTGGTAATTATTTACCATATAGTAGGTGATAATGATAACGAGAAATGTCGTTTCACTTATCTTTGGGTTAAATTTACTGTTATTTTTGGTTGTAATATTTCTCTCTTCGCGGAATTTTTTACATGATAGAGAATTTTTTATATCTACTGTAAGGACCTCATTCACACTTATCAGCAGTATTTTTATAGCTATTTGTCACCGTTTCTGTTACTATTTATATTGTAAAAAAAAAACTTCAATAAAAAGTTCAGCATTGTTTCTTATCAGTTTATTAAGAACAGCATTAATCGACCAATGAAAAAAAATTAATTTTCAAGGTAAAGGCTAATACTCGTTGCGATCTAAAGATCGTGTTTTTCAGCAGAACCCACACTGGCGAGATCGTACATTGCAACCTTGACACTGCACTTTGATACCTAAATTTAAAAATATTCAACTAAGCTAAATAATTTCCGAATCTCTGAAATGGTCAAAATAAAACCCCTGGTTTGTAAATATTTGCATGTCTAAACAATTACACATGTCGGTAGTATCAAACCACTTATTTTATTAGAAAATTTATCATAATATTCAAATCAGGATACATCGACTATTTGAACGGACTGTAGGTATACGTATACACAATTGTGATAACGAAGTTGCCACATCCCGCACCCAATAACACGCACGGTTTGGTTTAGTAATTTGGTGTGTTTGATGGGTCCCACTGTTTGGATATTTATACCAAATTCCCACCCAATACACTACTCGTAAAATTAATAAATCTGGTAGAACCGGAGTTGTGTACAGGGCACCGCTTTAGACGTTCTTCGATCACGTAACATAATTGGTTAATCACACATGGAAAATAACGAAATAAATAAGTTAATGACTTCAGAAAAACTCATTCAGACGATTGGCGTCCGTACATAATTTGCACTGTTCAGCCACATGCTACCATAAAAATGCAGAACATTTACCGACGGAGATAATATAACAAACGATATCTCGAATCTGCGAGTCTAGAAAGCAATCCGATACCTAAACCTTCGCAACAAAAACAAAAACCGCCTTAAGTATAATCATTCCACCGCGCTGTCTGCAGACGATCTCGCAAAAACTGTACCCCGAGCCACTTTCAGCGACCTTCGTTGACTCCGAGATAAACCCATGCCAACTCAAATAGTTTCTCAATTCCGCGCTAATTTTGACATTGTCGATATCATTGCCCGGCCGCATTTAACAATCCAAAGTCCCTCATTTTACTGCACACTCGGCGATAAATTCTTTGAAAAAAAAAAAAATTATCACCGAACAGCTCAGCAACCGTGTTGTGTCTTCACTACCGGGTTAAAAGTCAAACGATTAAGACACACCAGGATCGCTTTTTTTGCACGATACAAGAGTCCGTCGATCTCTTCGGTACGCGCCACCGAAGACACATCGCCGACGTGGACCGCGATTGGCTGCAACAGCATCACGTGATTGCAACACGCGAAACGGAAACCGTTTGAGGTACCACTCTGGCAATGCAGATCGTTGGCAAAGACCGATGCCGGTGGTAACGCGATTTACAGGTGACGAGTGAGACAAACAGGTGAGTTTTATTGAGTTATGTAAGAGGTTATGGAACAATAGGCGAATTGGTACGAGCGTGGTGTGATAGAACGGTAGTGCGGTCATGAACCTTGTTACATTGCCAATTAGGCGTAGTACTATTCCGTTGCCCATTCAAAACCGCGGATCGGATAACAGTAGCCGGGCGGAGTCGCGGCTTGAGTCTTTTGGTACCGACGCGGTTTATAAAAATTAAAAAATTTAAACGTTAGAATTTGATTCGAGTGGTACGTGTGGGTACCAAAGTTATCCTTGACCGGTCGCTTTTCTTTTTTTGTGTTCTATTTTTAGTGATTCTAGTAGGTTTTTTTTCTTATTTTGTTAATCCTTCCTTAGTCCATTGCCCAAGAGTCAAAGTCTACAATGTAACCTTTGACTGTTCTTATCTTATCGTATGACAATTGACATTTTTACAGAGGCAAGATGTCAGGGCACACCATCACCGAAACCCAAACCGTCCAAAGTACCAAAGAATCTCTACCAAAAAGACAATACAAATGGAATTTCATATGGAGGAATATCATTCTGTACTTGATTATGCATTTTACGGGGTTCTACGGCCTCTACTTGGCCTTGGTCAGCGCACAGTGGAAGACGATTTTCTATTGTAAGTATCATCACACATGCGTCTTAACGCTTTTTGGTACAAGAGATCATCAACGTTTAAATGATCTACTAGCACAAAAAAAAGGGTAAAAATGAGCACGCCAAAAGGTCAAAGGTTATCCCTCAAGGTTCCACCCTGCAACCTCTTTTTTATCAAAACTAGTTTTGACCCCAAAAGTACGTTTCTGTAGGTTGGTCCAGTTAATTTAAACAACGACAAAAAATTCTGCGAATCTACTTAAGTAACTACGAAACTCTGTTTTTTTGCTCTTCCAGGCTGGTTCCTCCTCGTCATCGCTCTTCAGGGCGTGACCGCCGGCAGCCATCGCCTCTGGGCCCACAAGACTTACAAGGCCAAGCTGCCGCTCAAGCTCATCCTGGTAGTGTTCCAGACCCTCTCCTTGCAGAATCACGCCTATGACTGGGCCACTTACCACCGCGTCCACCACAAGTACGTCGACACCGACGCGGACCCGCACAACTCCCGGCGCGGCCTCTTCTTCTCCCACATGGGTTGGCTCTTCGTCCACCCGCAACCGGAAGTCGAGGAAAAGTACAAAAGTATCGATTTCAGCGACTTGCACGCGGACAAAGTACTCATGTTCCAGAAGAAGTATGGCTTAATATTACACCCGCCGAGTCTTACGTTCCGGTTGCAGGTACTACCACACGTTCTTCGCGCCCGTGGTCGGCATGCTGATACCGTCCGCCATCCCGTGGTACTTCTGGGGCGAAAGCTTCGAGAATTCGTTCTTTATAGCGACGATGCTGCGATACTGTTTGTGCACGAACATCACGTTCTTGGTGAACAGCATAGCGCACATTTATGGTACCAGGCCTTACGATAAGTAGGTGGGTTGTGGGGTTCGGATGTGGTACTAATGTGTGCTTACAGGACGATGTATCCAACGGAAGTACCGATCGTTTCGGTGCTGACGGGCGGCGAGGGATGGCACAACTACCATCACGTGTTCCCGTGGGACTACAAGACGGGGGAGTTTGGCAAGTACCGGAGCAATCTGACCACGGGATTTTTGGATTTGATGGCGGCGATTGGGTGGGCATACGATTTGAAGACTGCGTCGGAAGATATGATCATGAAGAGGGTGAACAGGACGGGAGACGGTACCAGGAAGATAGATCAGTTGATTCATGGGTTGAATGACGATCATCACCATGAGGACGACCAAGTCTGGGGGTGGGGAGACAAGGATATGACGGAGGAGGACTTCAGCTACGTGAAGGTTTACAACCGGAAGAGTGATTAGATCGCCGTATGGGGATTTATTTATTTGTTCCAAAGCCATTATTTATTGTTTTCTGCATACCATTCAGTGGAAATGTGGTACACAAAAAATAAAGTTGTAGAATTATGATTTTTGTTTTTGTGCTGAAGTGTCTCGAAATAGGTACCTCGGACAGTCGACTGCGATTCGTCGCCAGATGTCGTCCGTCACAGTACCACTACTGAAATTTCATCGTAATTTATGCCACTAAACCATCAAGATCCCGCTCGTTTTAAAATCTTCTTGGAATCAAGCCGCCACTGCATAACAACGCGATATCGCATCACTTCTCCAACGCCGCCTCGATTCTTATTCTCTCCTCGTCTCCATCCATCCTTTCATCTCGCCGCTGTTTACTTTCGCGTTATTTCTCCCGGTGTGAGCGACCCTCGAAGGCCACAAATTCGCAGAATTGGACCCCGCGCCAATTTGTCGTTACCGATCTAGTTACCACCGTCGATGACAATGGTGGGGAGCCTACACGTGTCGGCCACGTGTCCCTCCAGCGCCTTCAATGAATTAGCCGGTTTGTTTACATGATGGCCATTAGTGAGATGTATTTTTAGGCAGAAACGTGATTTTTCTTCTGTAGTAGATATCGAAATCTCCCGGTATTTCATCTGCATGCAGCATCTAAACTGTCAGCAGAGAATTCTGCAACATTTAATAGAGTTGACTCATCCATTCATTTTAAATATTCCTATCACGATAATCGAATCATATTCATCGACCGGAACCACTGATGGTCAAGTTTTTCAGTTGATATTCGGAAATGCGATCTATTATTAGAAATTTTCCTTTGTTTATTGTTAATCTTCTTGTTTTTGCACAAGCATCGGTATCCAATTATGTATTAACTTTCAAAAAGTTAGTTATTACCAACTTTTTGAAAGTGGTTATTGCTAAATTTTTGGCGTATTTTGACTTCGGATTTGGTGGTTTTAAGGAATTTTCAACGATTTTCCATGTGTCCGGGTTGACTTGGTCTAGAAGTGACATACTGAAACTACTTTCGGCTATTTTCGGATAACAGAGACGGTGTTGTCGTCGCATCTTTTTGCATTCGCGAGTCAATAACGGTGTTGTTGACCTACGTGGTTTCGCGATTGGCATCACTGTTTTTTTCGTTGCTTTAACAGATTGTTGTCGACGACAAAGGGGAGGGTTGTAGTGTTGTTTTATTGAGTGCAATTAAAGAATTAACGGCGGGCTATTTCGAGGCAGCGGACGTTGTCTGCGGGATACGCCGTTTATCTTTTTCGCGATTGGGGTTTAAGTTTTCGAGGGGAACGGCATTCTTGTGATGAGGAGATGCGTTGCGGGCGAGAAAGAAGTCGCTGAAGATTGATTGGTGGCATATTTTATTTCAAACTTATCACACGATGAAAAGATGCACGTTTGTGCAATTTACGGTTGCCTAAAAATCAAACCACCAGGTAAGTTCCAAGTTTAATGACATGTTGAACAGTGACATTCCATGTCATGAATCTTCAAAGTTATTTACATAAAAATTCCTTCATCCCTAAAGCATAATCAAGTACAGTTTCTCGAAAAATGTAAAATTAGGTTCTAATTTTTTTTAATTAAACGGTAATCAAAAAAAAAAAATAATAGTAGTCCAGTAATTTCAAAGATTGCTGCTACAGCCTAATAAAAGTGGCACCGGACACACACAACAAATGATTGACAGACGGAAACGGAAGACCTATATTTTAATATTAACTATGAAACGCTAAGAAAACATGAAATTTACAAAAAAAATCCAAAGCTTCAGCAGTTTTCGCTCAGAAAGCAAAAATGTCTATTTATATTTTATTCAAAATTAAAAAAACTTGTATTGCAAATATTTACAGCAATCATTAGGAAACCCTGATAAGCCACTATCAAGTGCATTGTAACCATAAATTAATCAAACAACATTTTGCTATTATAATTCATGACCTTTTAAAAGATAATATACATGATTATTAGCAACATATTAATCACACCACGATAAAAAATGCGTGTTTTTCCCGAGAGATATGCAACCAGCAATACATGTTAGCTGTACAATTGGTAGTTCAAGCTTTACACTGTAATACCATGTTATGCAACGAACTCATTAATATACTTGAAAAGCAAATTATCCGTCGTGAACTCGATAGAAAATGACTTCTTTACTGTTGATATCCTTTTAATGAAACAATTGTCTGTGTCATTTCGATCCACAAAGTACAGTTTTATTAAGTATTTTGTCCATTCGTTTACGTCACGAAATAACATTATTCACGTTGCTCAGCAATACTTTTCGCCAACTTTCACAATAATAATAGCAGCAATGATTAAAATAGGCTACTTTCTGTAAACAAAAAACACAAATAAAACCCCGGACAATACCGGGCTTAAAAAAAGTTTTAATGTGTTAAAATCCTTCCAAAGGCAACCAAAACAGACACGATAATTAAACGATGACAAAACCCAAACAAAAACATTTTCCTGTATACAACACCATACATTTTAATTAGGAGGGTGAATTAATCGAAAATTCCAGAGGGCGAGTGTAACTAGTGTAAATAAACGTAATAGCGATTGGCACAACGCCTAATAGCCTATTACAGCAAGTCGCCCGATAGCTCCACACTTTTTACCCACTCGGAGCGTGTAAACAACGGCTCAGACAAACTCCGGCGAAAACCCAACATGAAAAATGTCTCTTGTAACATTAAAAATCGCCAAAGTTATTCGCACGAAATCTCCTCCTCGTTGCAATATCAATAACATTTTACGACATCGATTTTCTCACGATAAATACGAGAAAAGTACAATATTTACAGTGCCGCTAAGCCGTCCAGATATAATATACTATTTAGTCCAGTGTGTAAACCGCCACGATACCTTATTATAGTACAAAATTAGACTTCAGCTATCGCTCGGAACTAAAAATCCCATCCATCTGGCGCGGCGCAATTTCCGGGGGGCGTCCGTTTTCTTTCACCCTTGCGAGCGCAACGTGTCTCCCACTTCTTATCCATTTATTAAAGCACGCTGCATTGTCTACCGGCCCGCCCACCGGACCGCACTATTCATTACTGCAACGCAACCCTTTGATGAGGGTCCGCTTCATTTGATGCCGCTCTATTCACAATCTGCCCGTAAAAACACAAAATCGTTACGCTTTATCGCAGGACGTAGTGTGTTGATGGGTCCTTCAGCGAAAATTTATTTTCATGAGAGCTCTCGACTTGTTGTAGTTACAAGGGTGGCAGGTTTTTATGAAAGTTCGCCGGATTAAGGCGGAGAAGGAAGGGCTCGCCACCAAATCCGGCGCGCTGAAAAATCTGACGTCTTGAGGAAGTCTCGGCTCGACCTATCAAGATAAGGCAAAAAAGAACGACGGGTTGGGGCACGAGAGGTTTGCGAAGTGGATGAGCCGGTCGTTGGGTTTTTATCGCTAAATGACCCTTTGTGTGTACACTGGGTGTCAAGCGTGGTCATTTCAATATTTACTTATTGTTTCCAACATGTTCGGACGGGGAGTAAAAAATTCTAGAAGCGTCTATTCTGGGTTTCGGCTTCGGTTCTTTGGTTCCCCTGCGATTTCGCGCCTTTCTGGTCCGTCCCGCCCCCCGGATAATTTTCCGCCCTTGTTTTCCATCCGCTCTGATCCCATATCACGCGCATTTCCCAATTCGCGCCAATTTCCACCTTGCCAATCCATCAAAATTCGCCCGAACAATAATGGGATTCCGCAAGGGATCCTCCTCGGCTCGCTGCTCTTCCCGCATTCGGTTCCTTCCGCTCCCAGCGGCCACATCCGAATTACAACACTTCCTTCGGCCGTTTACCAGCCATAAAAACACCAGCCCGTCCCAAAATTTAGCGTCGGCAACAGGCAAATTACCGCGAATGTGTGGCCCGATCTCTTAATCGCAATAAGCGGAAATTTTAATTAAAGCGTCCCTCCACAATCAACCCCGATATCAGCAATTCTGCGAGTTCACTATCCGCAATAAAGGCGAACAATAAAAACGTTAATACGGGAGTACGAGGGTCAATAAAACGGCCATTCACGAACTTCGATGTTACGTAACACAAACGCAAGCATAAGTCGAGGGTGCTTTTATGGGGCAGTAAACGATATGCATATTAAGGTGCGGTCGCCCTTCCATCAAGGGCCGCTCGCGTGTCGAGCACTAAATCGACAACGAGACTTTTCGTACTAGTAAAATTGGAAAGTGCGCCGAAAAAGGGACAAAAATACGCACGCCCTATTAATGCCCTCGTCCGACGATTCGGTGTCGATTATGAGAGAAACGCGAATTTTTTCGTGGGCTTTTTGTCCCGAGGTTGCGTGTTCGCGATACAAAAGAACACAATGAAGCTGGGACAAAAAGAGAGATTAAGCTTTTTTGCCTCGTTGGGTGAGGGTTTTTTTGGGCGCCGGAGCAGGAAAAGCACTTAATCAAGTTTCATACTTATTTATTATTGTGGAGTGTAGCTGCCTCAAGAACATTCGTTTTAATAATCAGATGTTTCACATTACACGCTGCTGTGATGTGCTATAACGTGGTCTTCTTCACGACGCGGCGAAAAAAAATTTAAGCCGAACATAAAATTTATATTTATGATGACAGCCTGCATTATTTTTAATGCGAGCTATTAATAAGTTAATAAACAAATGTCAGAGTTATTTATCACGTTATTAACGTTTTTTACGCGGACTGGTAATGGGAATGGTCCGGCGAGCCGGATGGGTATCGAAAATGCAAGACCAGAGCTACCAACAGCTGCCACCAGGTCGCTAAATTTCCTAAAATAGCTAACCATACCATTACTATCACTCAATTCGAACCTCATCGTGTTAATTCACCACACGACCTTTCCATTTGACAAACCCGTCCATTTAGCACTTCAATAGCGCCAAAACCATCCGGATGATTATCATAATCATGAAACATTCCAACGGCTGTCAGCTCGACCATAATAGAATTTTCAGCAAACAACCCAATCGTGCATGACTGCTATCGAACTACTGAAGTTGTAATGTCCTGTCCCCAGCAGACAACTCATGCCCTGGTAGATTTCAGTAATTGGCGTGACTGTTGGACCAGATATGTCTAATAGTGCTAATACCGGCTTTAGCAACGGGGGAGGACAAAACGCAAGTGTCCCTCAATGCCACCCCACGGACATGTAAGCTTTATTTGCTTCTAGCACTAATATTATCCCAGGGGATGAAGGGCGTTTTATCTAATACACCAGTCCTAATGCCAAAGCTATAAATAATATCGGGCGATATGCATGGGATGACTGGTTTGGTCGAGATAATTGCTGCGGGAAAAGCGTGGGGTGAATGTCATGTTCGTGATAAAAGATTTCGCAGATTTCTTTCTTTTAAAGAGGAGGGGCTTTACGTGCACGTACAATAAGGGCGACGGTTGAAATTAAGCCGCTGGTATCTAGATGAAGTGGCACAGATCGATCGCCACCCCCTCTGTCCGAAAAAAGTAATGAGGACCGCACGTTTGTAATAGGAACACGAGGGAATATGTATTAGTTACTAGAAGTTGTGCTGACCCTGCCCTCCTCCAAAACCAATTAAAGAGGCAATGTAAAAATGATGACGATTTCGGACAATGACCATTCGTTTTTTTTGTTTTGTTTTTCCGTCGCGAACTGCTGCAAGGTAAACACATTAGGTTTGTTTCAGCCGCCAGCATTCGAAAGAGGTGCAAATATTTGATTTGTTCGAGGTATTCGAGTCGCCCCCTTGCCCCCGCCCTTCCGAGTGTCTAAGTTTTCGCCACACGGCTCCTAAATAAATTTTTAAGCTTTTACGCGTTTTCTAAAGCGGTTGTCGCAATCCAATTTGACCCCCCGGGCCACAATCGCCTTTATTTGCGCAAAATATTCCTTCTCCGAAAGGAGATTTTCCGACGTATCCACTCTGTTGCTTTCGAATTCAAACGGAACCTCGGTCGAGAGCAAACACAATTAAGAGAAACTAAAAGCGAGCGTAATTGATATTTTAATGGATTTATCAAGTTTTGCTGCAGCGGGAGCGATGTTGAAAGGTCTGAAGTGCTCACAAACATACTCCTCCGTGTGTATTCTAGAGTCAATTTGTCAAATGGGCATCATTAGCATAATCGCAAACATACGACGCATTCAGAAGCTCGACAGTCAATATTTGTGCGCGGCTACCAGTCGACTAACACGCCCAAAAAATATTCTTTACTTACTGAATTTATTGCCACTTTGAATAATAAACATTTTGGTTTTATTGCTGACGATCCCTTGTGGAGGCAATGACTTTAATATGTGCTAGACGTATTATGAAGATGTGCGTCGTTAAAGCGACTCGAAAAATGATAGAGGAACGCTTTTTATGGGAGGAAAGCCGGGGAACCTACGCGGCTGGACGAGGAAGAGTCGTGGGTGCATCGTAAAGATGCTTTTCGGGGGGTTATCGAGTTTTATGGGCGAAGGTGCATGAAGGTGGAATAATTAAGCAGATGACTAATTCCCGAAGGGGACACCAAAATCAATACCCTTGACGGTTTGTCAATATTAAAAAACGCATTTTGACGAGGGGACGTGACCAAACAAAGGAATCGCTGCTTGGAGTGTTTTTTTCTTAAACGAGGTGTTGTTATTAAAACGGTAGTTAGCAATATTAACAACACGGAGGCTTTTGACTCTGGAATTACAATGCAAGCTGTGGGCGAAAACGTCAAAAACGTCACTAGTATCAATTATACAATTATTTGTATTTATCGTGATGGCACTATGTCAATTTGCTTTAATAATGTTCTCTCATTAAGTCATAAGCTCGTTGACATAAGTGCTACAAGATGTTCTTGCGACATCTTTCGCTAAGCATCTATTAGAGTTGTGACTATAGAGTCTACATAATTTTTCTTGGGTTTTACCTGCGATCAAATTTCCGGCCTTTTTACGTAATGCTGCAAAATAAAGTACATTGAAAGTTGGCAACATATACACACAGTCGCAAATAATCCCGACACCGATTCACTCCAAACCGAATCTCCGTGCCCACTTCCCAAATTAAAGCGGCCCTCTGCTCGCATTTTAAATCCCAACAACCCCGCCCCGGCCAAAGCAATAAAAGTTCGGAAATGGCTACATAATTACATAAATCCACAGGATCCGGCGAGTGCATCGACGGCAAACAACCCTTTTAATTACTCCATCGGCGCTTTCCACATTCGCGTTTTTTTTTTTTTCGAAATGGATTCGCTGGCAATATTTCTCCGAACCAAATCCCAGATAAGTTGAGTCTATCTCTGTAGGAGGTTTATGCGGAGAAAATTGCAACTCGGAAACGGTTTTTTATTACTTTCATTTCGCATTCATCTTTTCATTTGGCGCAGAATTACTATTCATTTCTGCGTTTCTGCTTCGCGGAGCTTCGCCGGCGTCTGGCCACGTACGAGTTCGTTCTTTTAATTCGGGGCATTTGTCATAATCCGTGGGGTTGTTGTTCCGGAGGTGATGTATGTGACGGGAGGGCGGACGCTTTATTAAAAAATATGGGAGAGGGATGCGCGGAGAATGACGGTTTTTCGTGATGGATAAGCTGCTGAAACAAAGTTCCACATTTTTGAATTTTCAACATTAATTTGTTGCAGTGAAAAATGTATCAAAATAACGTTTAAGCCCAATTACTTCGTGTGTTCAAGTACAAAAATTTGCCCCTTCGCCGCACGCCACATTGCGTCCCACTTGAAAACTTTTCAACTTCCGGGCACCTGAAGCGCATCAGGTAGCTCCTCATTTTTTTATTTAATGAACTATCGCCTCGAGGGCCAACTTTATAAAACTTCGCAACCACTGGTTGCGTATTATCGGACAAAAAATCCTTTCTCGAGCTTCCGCATCGACAGAATTAAGCGGCATCCGGGCAAAAATTCCCCTTTATTACCCACTGGCCTTTACGAGGACATATCAACCCTATTAAATTTTATCACAGCGCTGCATAGACCATTCGCCGTCCCTTCAGGTATCAGCCCTCAGGCGTCGAGGTCCTTATCAATTTTTCCTGCGATTCTTACGTATCATCGAACCGAGACCAATACCCGCCCACCCTGACGCATACGAGGGGCACTCAAGAAAAATTGAGTTTATGCAGTACGGAGATGAACTGAAATTTATACGTATACCATATATAAACCGTTCAAGACGTTTATTGTTATTTAGAAATCATAATATCAACTTGTAACATTTCTGACTTGTCATTCAAATTTAAAATACCGAACATTATTTTGTTACAACAAAAAATTTCAATAAAAAAATACTAGATTTATATGGCCTACCATCGTCTAAAAACATCCTGACAACACTATGTTGCTGAATACCGCGTCGATACCTACTACTCGTCTACCGATTCCTAGATGTATTTTAATTTTTATATCAAAAAGCTGCAAAATCAGCCAGACTTGTGCACTTGTATGTTTGGCATGTGAAATAGCTACGAATTTAAATTGATTGCTCTTAAACACATCGATTGTCCCTCGTACATAGCACAGGTAACGGAGAACCGCCTACACGGAATCGCTTTTTAAAAATCGTCTGATTTTTGCGGCGAAAGCACGGAATTTACGAGTGCAATTTGTGTTCGCTGACTGTTGCGATTAGAGTCTCTATTAAATTATGTTAATAAGCACAAACCGTTCTCAATCATGTTTATTTATAAAGCGACAAAGCCATTAAACTTGTCCAGTAGAAGAACTAACGACTTGTAAGTGCAGCCGGTAGCTAGAAAATAGCGGAGTTTATCCCGATACGTTAGTGATTTACTAGATGCGTTGGCGATAAATTGCGGACTGGATGCCCGTGGAGGAAAAAAGTCGAGGTTTCATCTTCTTAATGGATGTTGGTTCTACCTGATGAGGCACGTTTTCATTAGAATTTTTCATTACTAGAAAGTTTGTTAGGAGTTACGGCGGTTTTTGTAATTAGAGCTTGAAGGATTACCTCTGACAAGCTTTTCAGATGCAGCCCGGTCGAAGCTCAGCGGGAGGATCGTTAGTGGGGATATCGGCGAAATGCTGAATTGGCATTAAAGGTATTGATTAGACTTTGCCAGGTCTCGCAAATGTGAGGTTTGTGAACAATTTTTATTCTACTTAGTCTTCCGTCAGGTTTGTCGTTTTCAAGGAAAAACCTCTTGCAGGATTCAGTGATGGACAATTTGCGTTGGAGGTTGTATCGTGACGCTCCAGACCGTTTCTACTTTGAGTAAATTATTAAAAAAAAACTTGTAGCACGTCGTGTCAAAAATGGCTACTTTATTCCGCCGCTCTTATCGATCCACGCACCACTTTTTCTATTAGGGTCATTTCCCAACACGTCCTGCGTTATCCCAGCGCCGGTAGTCGTGCTCACAATGCAAATTGCCCCTCGCATCGCTGACTAACGTCCGAATGGCTCCCATTAAAGTCACCTCAGTTAATAAAAACCCGAACGTCATAATAGACGAGCTCCCAGGAACGCTCCAAACATCTTTATTAGCAAAAAAACGTGGAGTGTGCAAAGTGCGAATAAAACTGGAGTTATATTCCATAAAGTCGCCACGTAGTTAAAATTTTCACCGTGTAAGGACCGTAAAGATCAAACGATAGGGTTCGGCTCCCGGCCATATGCTAATAATACCGAAAATTCTGACATAAAAGCCATCTGTTAATGCGTTTTTTTTGTGCCCCGGCTCGAGTTTTGTGAAATTCATAGGGCTCTTTGTTCGACCCGCCCATTTGTGACGACACACGTGTCACATGTGTGCGCTTTTCAGCCGTCTCCCGTACGCATTCGAGGCGCCTAATTGTCTATTAGTCATTCCATATTCATGAGGCCTTATGATTAATAATATAAGCACGTTACGTAAACAGACAAATTGATACCGACGATCGTTATCTAGTGAAATATTTTAATTCGGGATTACGTTATGTTGATTAATGATTTTACATGGTTTTGGAAACAATTCCACCGCCGCGGATTTGGTCTATGGTAATTAGGGGAGAAGATTTGCATTTGGTGTGGGCTGGCGGGAGATAAATTGGGCCCAAACTTTTTCAGTGGGAGTGTATTAGATACACTATTGGAGTATAATTACGGCTGTTGGATCCACTCCTGAAGCGCCGGGGAAGTTTCAAATTAAAATTTGAGAAATCTCAAACTAGTCGCAGCTAAAGAACGCCTAACTCGGTGCCTCGTGTTCTCAACTCGAAGTGTTCTTATTATATTTATGCACAGGCTTTACGCTAAGACCTCGTCTGCAACAAGTAGACTCCACAAAGTCTTCGCAATAAATTTAAAAACAAAAACGAGGGTTAGCTAATGAGCTAAGCGTCTCATAATCTTAACGCCTGTTGCTACAATTTATTACAATTTAGTGATAAGGCAGACTTTAATGAAAAACGAGAAGGTAGAGGTCATCAATAAATTACAAGATATAATTAACAAGATAATAACAGATGAGACCTCGAGACTGCCATTCACTTACTCAACTCTAAAAATCCAAGATTTATTTCATCCACTAACAAACTCGAGATTAAACACAGTACTTCCACCGAGTACCAACTTGAAAAAAAACAACATAAAAATCCTCGCCATCATCTACTTCGCCTCCATAAATCCCTCGCGCCGCCACCGAAACTTAACGACCTCCATAAAACCCGATAGTTTGACTTAAGTCCGATTTTAAATTTAAACGAGTTTATAGGGGCTTTAAGCAGTGTTAAGTGTCCCGTTTCAACACAACGTATCGTAATTTCACCAACTACAAATTAATTCCGAGCAAAAATAGACGTAACGGATCTGGATAATTTAGCAGGTCGAGGGTCATAAAAATTCGTCATTTCGCAAACGGCACGTTCGGTATTATACCGGGTGTTTGATGACGGGGCGAACTGTACAAACAGAGGGTCACTAATTAACGTCTAAATTGCGACCGTTAAAGCCGCCCCTGTTCACAGCGGTCCGACATAAAAGATGACGTTCGGAATAACCGGATTAAATTGGAATACGGGAGAACAGATTGAAAAGGAACGTGTTCGAAATAATGTATGCCGGACTGTTCTCGAAATGAAGCGGCTGTTGCATGGGTTCGCTAATTTCCGGCAACCCACAATACACGGGATTCGTGGACGGATGCGGCTCAAGAACCTAAGAGACATGGGCGTGCGGTAAGAGGAACATTATCAGTTTACGAAACTGATTTGTTTAAAATATGCGTAATTGTTTATTTCTCTCCCAGTTTGGGGACTTGTAGATAAGCAGAGTGGTTATTTTTTTATGCAGTACGTGTTAGTATAATTGTCTTCGCTGGATGTATCCCAAACAGTAATAAATCGAATCTCTTTTCCTAAGCGAATTTCAAGAAACCGTTCGTTGAGAGGCAGTTAAACGGATTTGCCTCTAGAATTAAATCCCAAAAGGGGGTTTCGCTTGGTACCAAGCGGTAAGATGTGGCACAATTGATCTGGGAGCACAATGTTCATTTCCTCCATTGTATTATTGCAGGAAACTAAATGTAAAGGTATCAGGATAAACCAAATGGGGTTAGACGATCTTCGTCAAAAGCATTTTCAAAAAGAGTGTATAAATTTGATTATGATGTATACAAATTTTGGTGGTTTTCAACACGACAGGGCGAGCGCTCATTTTGCAGTAGACGCACGCTAAATCTCAGTTAGGGCTATTAGTTGTCGATAACACCACTTCCACCTTCATAGGTTTCTAGATATTTCGTTCCCCTCGCCCGTAACCCCCACCCCCAAAAGAGCGCGAATTCGACGATTCCCTCCAGCATCCGGCGTCGTCGGAAGCCGCCCTGTTTATAAACGCGAATATCTCATCCGGAGATCGCGCCAGCGAGCGATGTTTTTGACCCGACATCAATTCATTCCTGCCGCAATATTCTTTTATTTACGAGTTAAATTTGAATAATGGCGCGTGCAACAAAGCCATGAACATAAAACCACCTCGCTGGCGCCGGGGGAAACTTTCAATTTCGTTGAGTGGCGAAACATCTCGAGTGTGTTCCATTTTTATTGGATCAAGCCGATCATTTTTCTCTTCGCCGATGATAATCTGACTTTTCGATTAGACGGTACCATATTGTCGCTATCATAAAAGCATCACGACGGCTAGCGATCATTCGGTCGGGGCCCGCTTGTTTGACCAATCGAGACATTGATGGATCGTAAGGGTATTACATCGATTGCTTCCATCAGCCGGACGGTCGATGCCTCCGCGACGCAAATCATTTATTGTGGTGCACCACGAAGACTCGAAGGGAAGTGTTGGACGCGATGGATTCTTGTGGAAATTGTATGAGCCGAAAAATCCACAGTTGTAAATAACGGGTGCTGGACCTTGAGAGTACCAGCTATTGATCGCAAATCGTTTTTTTTTATTTAGGGAGAACAAACAAGTATTCCCTCGCTTGCAAACTAGCCGAAGAGTTTTGATTTCTCGAGGTATGCGGCAAACATAAATATCCACACGCTCGTATAACTCATCTCGACTTTCAACAAGAAATTACCTGTCCCGTTTTCTCTTTGTGGCTCTTATGTATGGCTCTCGCCGCTGAATAATGCGAATGCGGCATGCTGGGAATCATTAATTATGTCAATAATTCGATAAATCGTCGCCGGGGACACCCGGCATGCTAATCGGACCGGAACTGGTCCGGCCCTGCAATTCCTATTCCAGTGGCACCCGTCGGAACGCATCTCCCACGCGATTAGTTTTACGACGTCGAATAAAATCGCCGGCTCGATAAAGCCACATCCAAACTTTAAAAATTCCTGGGCAATTTTACGGCGACCGGATTCTTCGAAAATACGAGGGCCTCCAGCTACAATTTAGCGAATTTTCGAAGCGTAGTGTATCGCCATTATGATCTCGTCCGGCAGTCCGAGCCGTGTTTTTGCATATCTGACTTCACATTTCCATTTTTAAGCAAGATTAACGAAGAAAGTTCGCCGAAAGCTAATAAAAATATCTGGGTCCGATCGCGCATGGTGATATGTAAATGGTCTCCGCACCGTTGTTCCTCTAATTTGCATAAAATAAATCCGTAAGAAGGAGAATAAAGTCGCCGATTTATACGCGAGCTGTGTGGGAAAAATTGATGAATGGGTGGTTTTTTGAGTTTCGTCTATGACAATTAACACGCAACGATTTAATTGTAAACGACGCCGCTGCATATACATATAGGTTAGATCGTTCTACTGTTGTGGTAAGCGTTACAATTTTCACGCAAATGCAATAACAACAGTAGGAAATGAGCTTATTACGCAACATTTGCATACCGACCGGCTTAACACAACACGATGAAGCCGTTTGGCCCAAAAATCTGTTAAATTAATCCAAACAAACAAACAAAATTCGTGCCAACTCCCATAAAAACGCTCCGTAATGCCTCTCCCTGGAGCAATAACAATAATTATAATATCCAATTTACCAAAGCCATTACAGGTCTTTAATTTAATTCGAATTTACATTTGACCCATTCGGGCAAACAACACAATGCTTCCGATCCCATAGCGTGTATGAAATACGAGTCCAGGGAATCTTTCATTCCACAAAAATAACCAACTCGATTTTTCGCGGTAATGAAAAAACCCGCACTTCCCGATTCTACCTGAAAATATTTAGCTCGTAAAACGGTCCTAATTTAACTCCTGTCTAATCTGTGGTGCATAAAATCCTAATTTTACACTTTTAACGACGATGTCGCCACACAACACAACTCGAAAAAATTTATCGCTCGTCCGATAAAAAAAAACTCGTTATAATTAATGCAATGGACAGGCAAGCCTGGAATTGATTCGACGTCCGATGTTGTTTCTACACGATTACAACTTCCTGAAACGTTAATATTTCAGGCTTTGTACCGTTGAAAAATAAATAAATTTCATACATTGCCCTGTCACCGGCTCGAATTAAATTTAAACAAACCCGTCTCATTAATATGCAACATGCTACGTGTTAATTTGGAAAATTTATGAGTTCACTCGAAAACTGGGCCTTTTTTCGACGGAAAATCACGCTTCGGAAATAAACCGGTTTCCGTACGGACGTCCGGCAGCGCCCGACGTGCGACCATAGTGACCTCATAAAGCCGGACATCCGAGGACGGTCCTGGACCTGCGGCAAGGAGTTCGCCGAAAAAAGGGTCTTGGCGTTTGTGGAAGCGCACGACCCGAAACTATAGTTTCCGGAAGTTTTTTCAGTTCGACTTTGATTTATAAACTTCCAACTTTCCGTATATGTATGTATTTTGTCGTAAGCGAGCTCGTTTTTTTTTAACGAGTCGTCATGTGTTATTTCAGGATTTTAATAGCGTCTTCGCAGACATCTTCGTGTCATTTGACGTTTTTATTTTCCTTTTTCGGGATAAACATCTACGTTACATTTAGACGGAAAATTGCATTCTTAGCTCCGGGCTGTTTGGAATTCAAGTCAAGTTACAAAACGCCGCCTAATCCAGAAAACTACTCCCACACAATAGTCCTTTATCCGGCGAATCCCGGTCCGGTTTTCGGAACGCGTCGAAAACTGCACCTTTTTTCGACTCACAATCACAGCTGGGAAATGAACGGGCTTCCGTTCGGACGTCCGGTAGCGCCCTCTGCCCCATCCCAGCGACCTTTCATAAACCCGGAAATCCGAGAATAGCAGAGTTGAAAGACACTCACCGGCTACTTGCAATGTGGCGTTCCTGCTGACGGCCGATCCTGCGATGTTTCGGGCCACGCACCAGTACACGCCCGCGTCCTGCTCCTTCTTGCTGTTCATGGTCCGCAGGAAGAAGAGCGAGCCGGCTGGAAGCAGCACCCTGTGGGACTTGTTGTCGGTCGGGGAAGTCCGGACGGGCTCTCCGTCTTTGAACCACTCGATCGAGGGCTCGGGCCGGCCCTCGGCCTTGCAGTTGAGGGTGACCGGCTCGTTCTTCGCCACGATGATGTCCGAGGGGTGCTCGGTTATCCGCGGGGAGCGGTACTGGGCTGCAACGAGAGAGAAAACTGTTACTTTTGGTCCGTGTTTCGAGCAATAGGTTTTTTTTTGGTCGGTTGCGCTGTATTGGGGAGCGCCCCAATTTCTGTCGAGATTGCGCTCCCTCGAGCCGGCCGGAAAATTGCGCCCCCGAAGCTGCCAGAAATTGTTGGCAAAACAAAGCGCGCCCTCTGGCGAGCGTTTTTTAATAGGAAAGGCCGGAGGCGGCGGGGAACGAAAGCGCGAGACAGGCAGGCAACTTTGAAATATGAACGATGGAACAGCCGGCGCGTCATTCGCGTCTTCTGTCAGACGAACTGCGAAATGAAAAGGGTTCTCCGAAATATCATTAAGATGATTGACACGAAACACATTAAACGATGCTTGGGATTGCATGTTGCCGCTAAGGCTCACGTCAAGGGATAATTATTCATATTTATCGCTCTTTTGTCAGTCGTGCGTTTTCGGGGACAAAATAAGCTAGAGGTCGTTAGACATCATCTGATACGGAACTCCCGACGAAGACGAGCCTTAAACAAGAGAGGAGTCGTCTTTTGCTAGATAAAGCAATTCCATCGGCGCGAAGCAATTTGCTAAGGAGAACTCTCGCTCCAAGGGGCCGGAATTAAAACGGTAATTGAGCGGGATGGGGGAGGGACCACGCACGGGAGGCGCGATTTTAGAGCTTCTGAGGGCCCTCCGACAATTTCAACGAACGACTGGTCCACCAGACCAAGAAAAATTAACCACGGATTGTCTGTCTACAGTGACCAAGTTCTCATCTACTTTGTGTTCCCGATTGCGACGAGCCACTTTTCACTGTGTTGATCATGCCGAACAATTCTTACGAAGAGTCGAGGACTAAAGTTGTTATTACTTTTTTTTTCCAATAGTAAAACCCACCCAAGCCTCACAACGCGCGTATTTCCTCTGAAGGTAGCGCCCCGGCGGCCTCCTTCACCGCCGGCGCTTTTGCTGGGGTCAGCCCATCGCGACATTTCCCCTTTTAATTACCGGCAGCATCCGCGTGTGGTCTTTGATGTGGAAGTGATGTAAACGGCGCAGTCCTGCACCAAAAACCAACACGTTTCCCAGATGTCTGTAATGGAGGTACGAGCGTGTCGCCGTTTGTTTAGGCTAGAAAATAACATATGTAAAAGGGATGGGCGGTAGATTTCTCAAACGCGCACCATATTAGCGTCCCTCGCTCTTCGCATCTCGGTTATAATTAGATTCCCAGATACATAACCATGATCGGGGCTATTTGTTTAATAAACACTTCGGCGATGCGAACGCATTGCCTGAAAAAAACAGCGCGACCTCGTAGAAAAAGCGACGGGTGTCGTTGACGCGTCGTCCCTCTTTTCACGCGAAGACACCAAGAAGACGTCTTGACGTTTGTGACAGCCGCACCGCGACCGCGCTGCTTTTTTTAACGCGCCGCACCGGAAACTTGTTTCGGAAATAGGTCTTTAACAACTAATGACGTCTCTTTGAAGGCATCTCGGGCTGTGGTCGTTAAGGCTTGATAGGGTTTTTACCGGCCGGGGATTTTCAAGGTTGTGTGCGGCGGAAAATAGGGGGAAAGTGAAACTGGCCGACATTATTTATGGGTCTCTAGTGCTATAAATACCGGATGAGTGGTTGATTTGCCAAATTAAGATTACTAATTGCGCTCTTCATAATCTATACTTTTCTTTTAATTACTACCCTCTACAAATTTATACGATACCACCGCCGACATCACCATTAACCCAAGTTCCTCTGATCCTGGTTGTTTTTATTGCAACCTGAACATCCCTTAATTCTAAACTGACATCATGAATTGTGATCATCACGACCGGAAACACAATGTTTAATGTTTAATGTTTAATTTATTAACGGAAACTTCCAATTTACAAAAAAAAAATAACAATAAATGGAAAAGAAAAATCAAAACAGAACATAGTTAATTCCTAACAGTGGTTAACAACATATTATTAACTTATTTAGATAAATTGATTAATGTGGATATTACAATTAGAGAAGAAAAAAAAAATTACACCTGCCTATAAAATATTGAGAAGGGAGTAATTTTTCTAAAATAATGGCGTAAAATACTTCTTAGTACGAAAAAGTGCATTTCTAGAGAGCAAAAACAAAATTAAATCGTTTAAAAATTCCATTTTGAGGTTAAAAAAATGATCATTTTTATAACACTGTTTTGATATTTAAAATAAAAAAAATCGTAACAGATATACTGGTGCTTGATTGATTATCAAACGTCAAGAGTTAAATGTGTATCTATCGATCATTTTGGCCAACCTTTCTTCGATTTTAATTGAATTTCTCAAGCTATACCATAGGAGGCACGTTCTTTTCTAACTTAATACTTGACTTTTCGAAATTACTTTATTCCAGATTTGTAATTTACACGTTATAGATCTTTTTTCTTTTATTATTACAATTCTTATACACAATAAACACAATACACGAATTAATAAGTATTCTGATTATGTTATTAAAATTAGTCCTTTCATAATTATCGCCACAATGTCAATTATATCCTATAGAATACCAATCTTGTGCTACCATATTTTCGATTTTATTATTATCAATGCAAATTTAAAAAATTAGTCTAAAGTTATTCACACGGAACTTCTCTCGCAGGTGAAGTTAACATTTTAAATATGATTCATTTAGCACATTTTTTTTAGATAACGTCTCAAAAGTTTTGGTGTGAATGGTTAGATAATTAATTTTTGTTGATTTATCAAGCTGATGATAACCTCAGAACACGTGCTCAATTTCAAAGCGATTCTTAGCAGTTGCTAAAAGAATCTGTGTGTGTAAAAGTTCCTTTAATCTTTTTCAAATAACATCAAAGCCCCCCTTACTCCTAAATTCTTTAAAAAATAAATCCTAGGTATTTCAAACTAATAAAAAACAAAGTTAAAAATCGGTCGAAGGTTATGTATAGTCGTGGAAATACCCCTAGTCACTTAGAATGTGACATTTTTTAGTAATTTTTCGTAGGTGGTTTCTTACATGTTACGAATATGATGCTAAATTTCAAATTCGCAATTATTGAAAAGTACAGGTACTAAAAAAGAAAATTCAATAAGAGAAATTTTTTGTAAATTGAATTTTCAAGTTGGGAGATTCTTTAATTAGTAACGTACGTCCTCTGTTTCCAATTGTTATATTTCATACCAACAATTTTATGTTGAATGAATACAGTACATCATCAAAAACTATTATATTCTGCTATTATGTTAAACCCATCAACTAAAAAAATTGGTCTAAAGAGTTTAGACAGTACTTCCCTCACTATCGGAAACTTGACGACTGCATGCCTATTGTGTTTTTTTTTCTCATTACATTTTTGTAGTGGGAATTTAAAACAAAATTGTGATGACGTCATCAACATTTTTGCAAGGACACGTATATCAGTTGGGATAGATGTAGTGTAATACTAAGAATAAAATTATTGTATTCCCAAATTTTCGGGAAAATGAATTGGGTCGTTTTGAATATTGATTTCTTATAATCAATAAAATAACGAAACAATTTACTCAGGTATACGGCGCCTTTTTTTGAACCACCTCTTAAGAAAATCTAAAAAATATGAATGGAATGATATATCACAAGTACAAACTCATCATATTTTTTGCATTTTAGATAGGATTTATTCAGCAAAATTTAAGGGTGACGTCATCAATTTTTTTAGGAGGGATGAACAAATACATTTTGAACAAAAGTTTACCATGCTTATAATAACTTTAAAATATTCCCAAGATTTCAAAGCATTCGGTTTTGTAATTCCTGATTAAATCGATAAAATAAATTCACGCCTTCATTAATTTTTTTGAGTCACCCTGCATATGCAAATCCAAAAATATGAATGGAATGATAAATCACAAGTACAGACTCATCATATTTTGTACAATTTAGATACGATTTATTCGGCAAACTTTTGAGCTGACGTCATCAGTTTTTTGTAGAAGATAACCAAATATATTTTGACTAAAAATTTATTATGCTCTTTGTAACCTTAAAACATCTGCAAGATTTCAAAGCATTGGGTTTTGTAGTTCCTGATTAAATCAATAAAATAAATTTACGCATTCATTAATTTTTTTGAGTCACCCTGTATATGCAAATCGAAAAAACTTGAATGGAATGATAAATCACAAGAAGAGACTCACCATATTTTGTACATTTTAGATAGGATTTATTCAGCAAAATTTTGTGGTGACGTCATAAATTTTTTAGGGGGGACGACCAAATACATTTTGATCAAAAATTTACCATGCTTATGATAATTTTAAAATATCTTCAAGATTTCGAAGCATTCGGTTTTGTAGTTCCTGAGTAAATCAGTAAAATAAATTTACGCTTTCATTTATTTTCTTGAATCACCCTGTATATGCAAATCCAAAAAATATTAATAGAGTGATAGATCACAAGTACAGACTGATCATATTTTGTACATTTTAGATATGATTTATTCGGCAAATTTTCGAGCTGACGTCATCAAGTTTTTGGAGGGGATAAGCAAATATATTTTGACTAAACATTTATTATGCTCTTTATAACCTTAAAACATCTGCAAGATGTCAGAGCATTCGGTTTTGTAGTTTCTGAGTAAATCAGTAAAATAAATTTACGCATTCATTAATTTTTTTGAGTCACCCTGTATATGCAAATCCAAAAAATATGAATGGAGTGATAGATCACAAGTACAGACTCATCATATTTTGTACATTTTAGATATGATTTATTCCACAAACTTTCGAGCTGACGTCATCAAGTTTTTGGAGGGGATAAGCAAATATATTTTGACTAAACATTTATTATGCTCTTTATGACCTTAAAACATCTGCAAGATTTCAGAGCATTAGGTTTTGTAGTTCCTGATTAAATCAATAAAATATATTTACGCATTCATTAATTTTTTTGAGTCACCCTGTATATGCAAATCCAAAAAATATGAATGGAGTGATAAATTACAAGTACAGACTCATCATATTTTTACAGTTTAGATAGGATTTATTCGGCAAACTTTCGAGCTGACGTCATCAATTTTTTGGAGGGGATAAGCAAATATATTTTGACTAAACATTTATTATGCTCTTTATAACCTTAAAACATCTGCAAGATTTCAAAGCATTCGGTTTTGTAGTTTCTGAGTAAATCAGTAAAATAAATTTACGCATTCATTAATTTTTTTGAGTCACCCTGTATATGCAAATCCAAAAAATATGAATGGAGTGATAGATCACAAGTACAGACTCATCATATTTTGTACATTTTAGATATGATTTATTCCACAAACTTTCGAGCTGACGTCATCAAGTTTTTGGAGGGGATAAGCAAATATTTTTTGACTAAAAATTTATTATGCTCTTTATAGCCTTAAAACATCTGCAACATTTCAAAGCATTCTGGTTAGCAGATTAAAAATTAAATTTCAAAATGTTGTTTTATAATTTTGATTTTTTTTCCAAAAATCTGGACGTTTCGGGTGAAAAGTCGATTCAGAGTTGTAAACTACATGTGTAGGACTATGTTATTTTATACAATTGAAAACCCATTTACTATGTACAATTTTGAAGTGACGTCATCGCATTAGTGGTGGGGATGATTAGACAAATTTTGGTTAGCGTTTTACCATCTACATGATATTCTTAATATAAGTACAAAATTTCACAACAATCGGTCGAGTACTTTCGGAGATTATCTGTCTAATAAAAATCCGGGACGGCAGACGGACGGACAGACGGACGGACAGACGGACAGACGGACAGACGGACAGACGGACAGACGGACAGACGGACAGACGGACAGACGGACAGACAGACGGAAATGGGAGACCTATTTCTTCGTCTTCTAGGGGTCATGAAAGATCGAGAAAACGTAAAAGTAGAGAGTCGACCGACGGACTCGATTACAATACTTCCTTTGCTTACGCTCGGGAAGTAAAAATGCTAAGTTTTGACTTTCCTTTTTTATAAACTGGACCATTTAATTACTTTAATTTATATACTTAGGGGGAGATTCTCGAAACTCGATAAGGCCTTGCAAGGATCTGCAAATTCAAAACCATAGCAACCTGAATTGTTGTTGCATTATATTTACAGTCTCGATAGCGATTTGCAAATTATTATCGGAGTTTCCAGAATCTTCTCCTTAATTATTTTTTGTAGCCTGTAGACATTTCTTTGAGAAATTTTCAATATTTCTGCGGCCAGTTCTTCCTTTTTTTCTTAAATTCCAAAATATCTTGGTTTCTATCATTTACAATTATTTGTTTTGCTTGGTCGTTAAATCGTTTCATTTTTGACTGGGACAACTGATAAATTTCAAAATTTGATAGACGACTCTACGACCTACTCAGAATTTGTTGATTTTTACTTATCGAGCGTAAGCAAAGGAAGTATTGTAATCGAGTCCGTCGGCCGACTCTCTACTTTTACGTTTTCTCGATCTTTCAAGACGAAGAAATAGGTCTCCCATTTCCGTCTGTCCGTCTGTCCGTCTGTCCGTCTGTCCGTCCGTCTGTCCGTCCGTCTGTCCGTCTGCCGTCCCGGATTTTTATTAGACAGATAATCTCCGAAAGTACTCGACCGATTGTTGTGAAATTTTGTACTTATATTAAGAATATCATGTAGATGGTAAAACGCTAACCAAAATTTGTCTAATCATCCCCACCACTAATGCGATGACGTCACTTCAAAATTGTACATAGTAAATGGGTTTTCAATTGTATAAAATAACATAGTCCTACACATGTAGTTTACAACTCTGAATCAACTTTTCACCCGAAACGTCCAGATTTTTGGAAAAAAAAATCAAAATTATAAAACAACATTTTGAAATTTAATTTTTAATCTGCTAATCAGAATGCTTTGAAATGTTGCAGATGTTTTAAGGCTATAAAGAGCATCATAAATCTTTACTCAAAAAATATTTGCTTATCCCCTCCAAAAACTTGATGACGTCAGCTCAAAAGTTTGTGGAATAAATCATATCTAAAATGTACAAAATATGATGAGCCTGTACTTGTCATTTATCACTCCATTCATATTTTTTGGATTTGCATATACAGGGTGACTCAAAAAAATTAATGAATGCGTAAATATATTTTATTGATTTAATCAGGAACTACAAAACCGAATGCTCTGAAATCTTGCAGATGTTTTAAGGTCATAAAGAGCATAATAAATGTTTAGTCAAAATATATTCGCTTATCCCCTCCAAAAACTTGATGACGTCAGCTCGAAAATTTGCCGAATAAATCATATCTAAAATGTACAAAATATGATCAGTCTGTACCTGTGATCTATCACTCCATTCATATTTTTTGGATTTGCATATACAGGGTGATTCAAGAAAATAAATGAAAGCGTAAATTTATTTTACTGATTTACTCAGGGAATACAAAACCGAATGCTTCGAAATCTTGAAGATATTTTAAAATTATCATAAGCATGGTAAATTTTTTATCAAAATGTATTTGGTCGTCCCCTAAAAAAATTATGACGTCACCACAAAATTTTGCTGAATAAATCCTATCTAAAATGTACAAAATATGGTGAGTCTCTTCTTGTGATTTATCATTCCATTCAAATTTTTTCGATTTGCATATACAGGGTGACTCAAAAAAATTAATGAATGCGTAAATTTATTTTATTGATTTAATCAGGACTACAAAACCAAATGCTTTGAAATCTTGCAGATGTTTTAAGGTTATAAAGAGCATAATAAATTTTTAGTCAAAATATATTTGGTTATCTTCTACAAAAAACTGATGACGTCAGCTCAAAAGTTTGCCGAATAAATCGTATCTAAAATGTACAAAATATGATGAGTCTGTACTTGTGATTTATCATTCCATTCATATTTTTGGATTTGCATATGCAGGGTGACTCAAAAAAATTAATGAAGGCGTGAATTTATTTTATCGATTTAATCAGGAATTACAAAACCGAATGCTTTGAAATCTTGGGAATATTTTAAAGTTATTATAAGCATGGTAAACTTTTGTTCAAAATGTATTTGTTCATCCCTCCTAAAAAAATTGATGACGTCACCCTTAAATTTTGCTGAATAAATCCTATCTAAAATGCAAAAAATATGATGAGTTTGTACTTGTGATTTATCATTCCATTCATATTTTTTAGATTTTCTTAAGAGGTGGTTCAAAAAAATTAATGAAGTCAATTTATTTTATTGATTAAATTAAAGGCAACACTTATTATTAGTATTACACCCCAACCAACCCAATTTGGTAGACACAAAATTTGTTAAAGGAAAAACTCGGTTGAAACATAAGGGTAGCACGCTTATTTACATCGACTTTAACATTACAGACCTGCATTTGTTTTATGCCGTCACTTGGTTCCGCGAATGTGGAATAGACATGTTTATAATCAACCAATTGTGAATTTCACCGTCAAGAATTAAAATAAAACCCAATGTTTTATATAATAAGCGGAAGTCGAGGCAATAAAACCGATGGTCGTTTTGTTTACAGTTTCTCTGTTTGACTCTCACGTATGCTGTTACGCTTGTCATCTTAAATTAAGAATGTTTATACATAAACGATTTTCAGTTGCCTTTCATATTACCAGACAGCGGATTTTTGTCGGGCTACGTCACGTTTAATCGGTACTAATTCCATAAATATAATTAACGATTTATTAATCAAACGACTAAGTAAATGAGAACGGGAATTAGCAGCAGAGTGCAACGAAACAGCTTTATTCTAATCTCAAATAAACGAAGTGCAGTCCGCAATCGCAATGAATTCGCATCCCGTACGAACCGTACCGAGTTTGGCCTTGCCTAGCCCGACAGAAATCCGCTCTCTAGATATTACACACCGGCGCCGTATACCTAAGTAAATTGTTTCGTTATTTTATTGATTATAAGAAATCAATATTCAAAACGACCCAATTCATTTTCCCGAAAATTTGGGAATACAATAATTTTATTCTTAGTATTACACTACATCTATCCCAACTGATATACGTGTCCTTGCAAAAATGTTGATGACGTCATCACAATTTTTTTTTTAAATTCCCACTACAAAAATGTAATGAGAAAAAAAAACACAATAGGCATGCAGTCGTCAAGTTTCCGACAGCGAGGGAAGTACTGTCTAAACTCTTTAGACCAATTTTTTGTTTCACACAAAGTGCATAAGATAGAAAGAGAAAAAGTTTGACTGATATAAAACGAAGGTATATATCAGTAAAAATAGAGTAGGCAATTAAAAATGTTTGACATATCAAAAATTGTCAAAGTTTTCAAAACTTTAGTAGGTTTAAAATGTTGGCAGTTAATTTTAAGTCACTTTGTGTTTTATCTTCGGATAAATTTAAAGAAATCTGGTGTTTTGTTGCTGGATGAACTTAAAAAAATCTTTTGAGCTTTTGGTGTTATTTTTTACGAATTTGAAAAAGTCTTGAGAGCCGCAGTGTTTGGGAGCTCATGGAGATTTGTTTTGTAAATTATGTAAAACAATTTTGTGGGAATTTGATATTCAGGCATCTACAATCCCCGCCCACCCGCCCTCTCTTTTGTTAGAGAGTATCTCACTTACCAAAATCAATTTTACTTTAGTAGGTACTAGCCCCGCCCACCCACCCTGTCTTTTCTTAGAGGGTATGTCATTTGCCAAAATCAGTTTTATCTTAGCAAGTAGGTACTGATGACTAATTTTTACAAAAAATGATCAACATTTACGAGCTTACTTACATACACAAAGCAGGAATTTTGAACAACTTCTCTACTGTTTAGTTGGTTATCCTTTAATGGATTTTTCTTTTGTTGGTTTTGTTTATAATTTATAAATGTTTTATTAAATGTTTTTTTGGTTTATTTATTAATGAAAAATAACACCTTGTTATCAGAAAGTAAGCCGGAGGTTGCTTTTATAAAAAAAAATTTCGTAATCTATAACATAACGTACTGAAGAGTTAATCCGCCATTTCCCAGACACCCGGTGTACATGTTTCAAGTGTTTTTTTTTCCATTATAAATTTTTATGATGACATCAACACTTTAATTCATTCACATTCACACATTTCTTTGAGTTAATATGTATATATAAATACTTTTAAAACTCTGGTCGAAGATTATTATTTTCATAGAACTTTCCTCGCCTATGAAGTAAGTACACTACATCAAATCTAGCTGTTTCGAAAAATTATTTGATTTGATTTTGCGATTTTTTTTTATGATAATCCCTATAAAGTATAATAAAGATATGTATGCAAGTAAATGTAAAATAGCGTGCCACAATGCCTTGAAATCTCTAGAACCGCATCAGTGGCATTTTTTTCGCCTACGGCCCTTTTCACAAACTGAATTTCCCACGTAGAACTAAAACTTGCATATCTCAAAATTAAAAACAAAAAACGCCGGCGGCGTGAGTAATTTCTAAGCCACACCAACACTTCCACTATTTATCTCTGAGTGTTATGAATTATGATTTATTCGAGAGAGACTAATGAACGCCGTGTTCGAACACATGAGTCCCTCCACAAAAATCTTTACTATTTACACGTCATTTTTTACTTTTTGTCAAAACAATGATTTATTATCAACACCGAGTCGCGGCAGCTGACACCGAACCCATCTCCGATAGATAAATAAAGAGCAGCGCGTTTGTCTCAACTTTCTACTTTGTTAAGTTACTCGATTCCTCCAAAAAAATCTAATCCTCTCTAAATTTAGATCGCGAGCTGTCATGCATATTTTAACCTCTCATTTTCGAGTTTCCGTGGTTGCTAACTAAACCCGAAAGGAGCGCCTGGTAATCCATGTGTGGCTCAGCAGACTGTCGAACGGAGAAATTTCAGTGAAGGCGTTTCATTTAATAATTTATATACTAAGGAGTGTTCATTTTATTAAACGGACACCTTTAAAGTAACGCCACATTTCTAATTTTTAATCTAAATTATTCTAGTTTTTATATATGAAAGCTTTAAGTTGTATCTATTAAATGCCATTTTTGTTTTCAAAATAACGTTATTTCTTTTTAAAATGAAGCGAGTCGCCATTGGGGCAAGAAAATTATCTTTGCAAAAGTGATGCTACGAAAAATTTCCGTTGGGGGGACTGCCTAAAATAACTAAATGTTCAAAATCAGCAGTGTTCAAAATAATCAAAAAATTTAAGGAGTTTAATACTTTAGAAGATTTGCTCAAATCCAGACCGAGAAAAGGCCCGCTTAACGAAAATATTGAGGAAAACATCATTAAATTGCTAAAATTAACGAAATGTATGTCTGTGCGGGAAATACCGAAGAAGCAAGGTGTTACCGTAGGTACTGTACAAAATATAAAGACTCGGAATAACATTAGAACGTATTAAAGCAAAAAATCCCAAAAAGAAGCGAAAAGCAGCGCATACAGTTTCAAAAAAAAAGCAGGAAGTTATAAACAATTTTGGTCAGGAACAAAAATCGTTGTGTTTTGATGGACAACGAAACGAAGGTTAAAATGGACTGCAACACACAACCCGGCTCCCAGTTTTATAATGCAGTCGTAGGGGAAGATGTCCTCGATGACATGAAAACAAAAAAAATTGAAAAGTTTGGGAAAAAAGTCTTAGTGTGGCAACCGATTTGTTTTTGTGGGCTAAAAAGTTTTAGTTTTTTTTTACGATTGGAACAATTGGGGGCGATGATTACAGGAAAAAATGTATAAAAACGCGATTATCGCCTGTTTATTGCAAACATCATAACCCTCCATTGTTTTGGCCAGATTTGGCTTCGGTTTATTACGCTGGTGCCACTCAGGAGCTTCTTAATGCCACTAATGTACAGTTTTTAAAAAAGGAAGATAAACCACCCAACTGTCCTGAGCTTCGTCCACTTGAGCGATAATGGGCAAATATGAAAACGGTGTTAAGAAAAGATGGCCGAACAACATCATGACTTGGAGAATTTAAAAAAATGTGGTCTCCTGCTACGTAGAAAATCACAAACAAACCTCTGCAAACAGTGATTCGCGGTATTGGCGCAATAGTTAGAAAATTTTATAGTTTCTGAATATAATTGATTAGAGAATAAGAATAATTATTTCATTTAACATTGTTAAACATTTTTATAACAAAAAAAATTAAATTAGCTCAAAGTACTCGAATTAGTAGCAATTTTTCAGTGTCCGCTTTATAAAATGAACATTCCTTAAAACCAGGTCTTTTTCTTCCAGCACAACACAACAAACACAACATCGCCACCCGTCTGGTCTATTTGATTTTGTTTTATTACTTTTTCTTCTCGACGTTTCATATCTGCTAGAATATGCAAAAGTCGGTCCCCTTTCTCGTCAACAATTTTTTGTTAAATTCACGAAATTTATAAACATAGTAGAATGCTCCAGGGTTGCAAATCTAGCCTTCCCTACACCATCAACACATCAACAAGTCTACGACGACACTTGCCACCGCCAACTGCAAAAGTTGTGGCGCATCCACGCCTAATAAACGTCGCCGTTCGGCGTCCCGACGCCGCCTGAAGATGTCCTGCTGCCGAAACACGTCCGCAACTCCACAACGCACGCCGTCTGCGTCATCTCCCGCCGACGTATTAACGGTTCCAGCAGTCGTTCAAACGCAACAATAACAATTTGTCGATCTCTCCCCGCTGAAAGTTCGGCGCTGAAAAGGAGCCATCGCAGCCAACACTCGGCAGTGTTTTTAATAAAATAACAAGCCACAATGGGCGCTTTGTCGATTCGTTGGACGTTTATCATTCAATTTCTGAACGCGTCGTAAACAAAGCGGCTTTAATCGCTCAATCCGACACACATTTATCTATGAATAGCTTGTAAATGAAGCGACTGGAAGGTCTTGTCGTTATTATTATTATTATTATAGACGGAAATGTGATTAGTGCGAAGAATGCGCGCACGAGCGGCTTGCGAAATGTGAGACGGTATTGTTTGGATAAGTGGAGAGTCTGGAGGACCATCGTGGAGAAGGTGGACGTTCGTACCAAAACCAATTGTGGGCCAGGTTACAGGCCTGTCTTAATTTGGAAGAAGTAAACTTTTGTGTGACTTCGAGAGATGTTTTCTAGCCAACAGACACGGTAGGTTCGTTGTTTACTCGTTCATCACACGCTTTCAACTATTAATTGTTCTGTTATCGTAAAATTCGTTTAAAAAGGTTACAGGTCTGAGCGGTAGCATTATCCTGTTGGATGAATCTCTGACATTTTTTTTACACGACCTCACGACGTTCCTCCGAACATCCCCAATCTCAAACTTTCTCAAGCCACCCATAAATTACCCCACAGCCCTCCCTAATCCATCCCTCGACGATTTACCTCCGGTCAGTTCCGGTTCGCTTGCGAAAAAAATTCTCCTCCTTATCGATCAGCGCGTTTATCGGCCCCCAGCGGCCCCCGCCCCCGATTTCCATATCCTTGCACCGGTGCAGTGTCCGCTGGCCGCGCTTTTTCCCCGTCTGCGATTCGAAACGAAAGCCGAGGCGTGTCTGCACTTATGCAAAAACCTCGATAGACTCTCGTATCGGGGACTTCTGGCAATTCCTTCTCCCTAACAAGTTCTCGTTCCGCGTATACAGCTCGTAAAAACGCCGCTTGTTAGCAAAAGTAACTTCCTTCGGTGGATGAGTCTGTCGGAAGTCAATGTAAACTTCAGCCATCTAATTTCAGGGGAATTATATGCAGAGACGGCGATGGCGTCGCTCTCGCTTCTCCTGATACGGTGTAAGATAAAATTTACATTGATTTAAATAATACAACGCAGATTTACATTAATACATAATGTTAAGTCGAGCACGTACAATGTCGGCTTAATTTATGTCGCGATTCGAAAAAGGCTCGTGCAAAATGGGAGAATATTAATTAGACGACGGAATCGACGTGTGCGAGGCTCATACTTAATTCATCTAGCGGTTACACGCGTCACGATGTCAGCAGGACACCGGGAGTCCGTCGTTACAAAATGAGCATTTTAATTCGCTCTGTCCGGAGATGGCATTCTTAATCCACGTTCCAGATAGATTTATTTTTATTCTTATTAGAAACTGTTTCAGTTGTGGTGGATTAATTTCGTTTATAACCACTTCACGAAAAACGATATATTGAAAGGACGAGTAAAACGGGGAAAAAGGAGACTTCTGTTACGCGCTACAAGGAAGCGAGAAAAATCGGCAGGAATCAATCTTAAGGGATAGCTGCAGGAGCGCGGATTACACGATAAAATAGGAGATTCGTTGAAACGGTAACATACTTCCAGCGATCGATACTCCTACATTATTGCCGGTATTGAATATAAATTGCTTGTGACGCTAATGGGGATCTTATGCAGTACCGTATCGGTGCAATTTGGTTCAATTACGGCGAATGTACTATTAGAATTGTAAATTATTTATTGTGTTTGGCCGGTTTGAAAGTTGTTAGACGTATGACATTATTTCGTTCGATAGACATGTGCGAGGGAAATTATTGCTCGGACAGATGGATGAATATTTAACCAGAATCGTTTTTTCCTGTATACGGAAGCGATACATGCAAATGCGAAAGCGGCATACATGTCACTCAAATCCATAACAGTCTGGAATACTTTTCAAAATGTAGCGTCACATCGCTCACACTACATAGGCGTCCGATCGCACGGTACCAAGTCCACCGCATCGTCATTGTCTTCCGTCTATCGCGTTTCCAGCGTTCGATTTCCGTCCCGCCGGCGCCCAGCGCCCTTTCCGATCGCACAATTTACCTGTCGCCCATGATGGATGTTCCCCTTCCGATGGTACCGTCGTCCTTGGCGTCGCCCCTAATGAATGGCCACAATTAATGTGAACGTCTCACAATCGCATTAATCCCCAAAGCCGAACGTAAACTCGATATAAAAACCCATCTATTTTCGACCCGAGTTGCATGTATTTTTAAAAAAGTCAAGATGAGTCGTCTGGTTTCTGTCGCGTTCTGATGCCTGTAATTCGATGAATACTTTATCGTCTAGAATCGTATAAATGTTTCAGGCCGGGCTTATCTTTACGACCTAACTAAGTGCAAAAGGATCTTAAGGCAGTTATCTCCATTATATTTCACCGGGAATTTTGTTGTTTTATGGGAAGTCGACGAGGGTAAGCTTGTAAATCGTCGAAACCGATTCGACAAGCGATTCCTATCACGGCAAAAATTCCACGTTTGCTGAATTCCGAGTCGGCGCAGCCACCTGCTGAAAATTAAGTACGAAAACACCACATTTGCAAATTTCGTTAATTCTTACACGGTTGGCGAGTGATTTGTATACTTTATGCTTTCTGAAATTGTCAAATTTGTCATTCATTAATTAAAAGCAGACAAATTTTGCTTGGATTTTTTAATTTCTAATGCCAGAACAATTGACGCGTGAGTAACATAAGATCTACTTTAAAATTAAGCAAAACGAGTTGATTAAAAAAAGTGACTTGAATATAATTTAATCTGAGTCACGCGAAGCTATCGCAAGTGACAAGTGGATCCTCAAATTTTCACCATGTTTGTATTAGTTCTAAGCTAATGTTTACGACCCGACTAAACGCAATTTTCGTCTTTATATTTCACCTGGAATTTTGTTCGACGAACAAAAGAACGCCACAAATCGCCGATATTAACTTTGTAAGCGATTCCAATCACGGCAAAAATTCTACGTGGATCGAATTCCTGAAATTCCGACTTGCCACCTACTAATTAAAGGGAATTCTAATTAATATAAGGTTCATGAGCGGAAGCTGAGGTATACGAGGAGATTGGATTATGGTCCAAGTTATCGGAGACGTTTATTGCAATTAATGACCTCATGCGGACATATTATTTACCTTAACATGTCGGAACTGGGATATGTTTTTAATTGAATTACGGCGCAATTAGCGGAAATGGGATCCCTTTCGGTACGGACCTAAGCTTGATGGATGCGAGTGCTGATCCGGTAGTCCATTCGATTAAGCACCCCCGGACCGCATCCGCAGAAAAGAGGCACATTCGCACTTTTCCGAACAGATCGTCGCTTTTTGTTTGGGCGGAACGAGCTTTTAGTGCCTTTAAAATGGCCCGAATGAACGACGTGTAAGTCAATGATGTCATTACTAGAAACTGACAAAAGTGGCGGACTTAACTCGGCGTACTGACTAACTCCACTGGAAAGAAGTAATTACGCAAAGAAAAATCGCGTTACCTGCGCATCTATCTCTGGATCTAGAGACCCGTGGCGCGACCAGACGCATAAATCGAGCTCGAACCGGTAAAGTGAAGCAGAAATGGCTCTCGCGCATAATTGGGATTAAGTTAACAAAAACGCGCCGCAGCAATTACTCGTCCAACGTTATCCAGATCCCAGACGTTCCCAGAACATCCTTAATTTCGGGGAAGGTCTTCCCGGCTGATTGTTTCCACTGTTTATTTAATTACAGCTCTCCCTGCGTCTGGTCAACGCGAAGAATGAAGATTAATGAGTCTCCTACTTGATTAGGTGTAAATAACGTTCGGGCGTAAACCTCCGAGGTAGATCCATAATCATAGCCTTCCGCGAAAAAACGCAAAAACGATGACGATGATACACGGCTTCAATTAAGATGGCTATCGTGCTCGTGGAGAATTATCGCTAAGCGACCGCCAACCATTCAGAGCCGAATTAAATCGCGAAAATAGTCATCAGTTTTCATTTACCGAATTAACAAATTGAATCGTTTTTTGGCGGCGGAGTTCTGATTAATGGAATGAGCGACAAAGCGATGAAAGAAACGGATTCGGCGCACGACGCAATGAAACGCGAGCAGAAAAAGAACATGTGCTGAAAGCCGTATTTTTCAGAATAAATCCCGCACAAACGAGCACAAACAGTATAATGGGCCATTTGCGGACATCATTAGTGCGGACGGTGTTATTTTAGTTTCGACTTCAAAAGGACCAGATCGCACTCGTGATCTAAATATAACGGGGTATTTCGCGTGCACCTCCACAAAAACAAAGCAGGCAGGCCTGCAGCGCTACCAACGTCGAAATGTTTGTCCAAGTGTCAATTCGGCGATTATGACGTCGCAGGCGAGGAGATTCCAATTATAGATAGGGACGACGCGATACGGATCGAATTGTCAATGGACTTGTTAGCTTGTTGTGACGTCAGCGAGCGGCGGCGGAAAAATAATCGCTAGGTGGGACCGTGCCACTCGTTCGGCACCAAAAACTTCGAACACCACTCGAGTTGGTGTCCCTCTTACGTCAGACGCTGTCCGAAACCCCTAAGATGACCCTACTGGATCTGCTCCCAGTGACACCAACTTAACTTAACTTTTATTTGCTTTTTCCATATTCGTCCATCCGGCTCGAAGGACCAAAATTAATTTGTTAATAATTTCTAACAATTGACGACAAAATAAAGTGCTAAGAACTACTCTTTATAAAAACTATATGCATAATTTTCAAAATGAAATCTCTTCCGTCTCGAAGAAAGTTTAAATTAGATCACTTCATCTTATTAAAGAAACTCCAGTGGTTTGGCTTTACTCACTGACGAAGTAAGGTATTTGTTAAACATCGCAATTTTGAATCCAATTCTTTTTCACCTGGGTCTGGGGGCACCACAAGGTTCCAACCTACGACCACTGTGTTAATCGTTTTTATCAATGACGTGGTTGAAGCTTTTTCGTGAAATAAAATAATTTAAGAGACTGTGTACTTTTGCAAGAAGACGTGAACAGGTACGTTGAAATAAAATATATAACAATATTAGAAGATCAGATTCCGGCACGTGAGCGTCGACCCGGCTGGACGGACCCGATCTAGGCCAGGCCGGCCCTGGTGCACGCGGTTGCAACAGGGCGATAATTGCCTCCTTTTAATTACGTATCCTTATCTGGAACGAAAACGCGGAGTAATAAGGTCTTTACGGCCCCCGGAGTCACGGACCGGCTTCATGTTACACGAAATACTTCTTTAATAACCGTTTTATATGCAATAGTCTCCGAACGTAGCCACACAAGGCAGGCCACTTACGAATACGTAATGTAAATTGACCCTTACACACTCCGTGTAACGGTGGGGTTGTTTGTTTTCACGAACAATGGATTGTGGGATCTGCGACGCGTTTCCCGGCTCTCCCATATGGCGAATTGCCGTTTTACGAGGTTCGTCCGTGAATTTATGGATGCTGACTACTCCGTTGAAGCGTTATATTTTAACGGGACTAAAAGGAATTGTTTGTTTAGAAGGAGTAAATATAGATTTTGCGACGGCGATAAATCCGAGTCTAAAAAGATTTCGTGACGGCTGATGAGCGTTTAGTTTGCGGTCGGATGGCAATAAGACGCTAGACAAATTATGGCGCTTTATCTTATGTGACGCGCCCATTTCAACTTAAAGCTGTACAAAGTTCGGCGGTTAAAAGTGGCCTTGTTTTGGCGGCGGGTACTTGTTGTGGATAAATTCCCGACGGTTTTGTGTACACGCGTCCTGAAAAACAGCCAAAGGTATTCCTAAATGCAGGATGTGTTTTATTGTGGCGAGATTCTTTGTTCCGTCGAAACTTTTCTTTGTGAAGAAAATATCTCGTAAGACACTAATAGAAAGAATTGCGTACTTTGAGCTCTTTTTATGAATAGACAGTCCACCGGTTCGCATGCCCTTTAATCTTTTCATGTCGAGCTATTTCTATTACGTTTCTATCTAATCGTCCATGCGACTTCCCTCCAAACGCCCACCGTTTCCCGAAATATCCAATACATTTACCGCTTCAGCCCCTCCCGTCCTCCAACATTTTCATTTTCGTAATAACCCTCCCTTCAATTTTTCACCATTCGATCGCGCCATTCTTTTAAATTTCCTTCATCACTCATTTCAACAGCCCTCCGCTATCACACTTTCGAATCCGGAATTGGAATTCAGCGACCCTCCACTTAATTACAGCCATGAATACCCGCGACCTATGATTTCGATAACACGTGGCGGCGTCCCCACGCCCCGCTGAATATTCACAATCGCCAGTGACCCGAGCGCATCTCCTCTGATCGCAATTACAGCTCGCGTCTTATATACTCCAGCGCTCGGGTGGGGGAAGCCGCGTGGAGGGGATGGCTGCCCGCATCCCTACTAATGAAGTTATCGGCGGCGCGTTCGACTTTATTGGAGTCTATGCACTCGCACTAATTAATGTACGATCACATGGCTCCATTGCGCTCCGACACGTTAATAATCCGTTAACGGCCGTGGATCATGCGAAACATGTTGCTCTGGCGAAGATGGCGCGGAAAGAAACGGCCGACTGTAACTCATACAATGTGTCATACGCAATGCGAGCTCGGCACGCATGGAGGGTGTGCGGAGAATAGGCAGCATGTTGTTGTGATGGCGTCGCCGGCTTTCGCAAAATGTTGGCTGGGATTAATGGACGGCGGCTGTAATTCACAGATTTACAGCTGCCGCTGGGGCTGCAGGCGGTCGGAAGGCGGACAAGTGGCTCGTGCTCGGGTTAGTGGAAGTTTGGGATGTGGCGACGTTACGCGGAATGTTTGTACCGCTTACCGTAAACCACAAGCACAACTCCACCAAGACGAACTTGATATATACAGATCTTTTCTTTTAATAATCAAGTGGTAGGGCGTCGGAGATCAGCCCAGGAATGCTCGGTAGGACGAAGATGTTTTGCGACCAACAGATGCCAATAATGATGTACACTTTTTCGTACTTTTATAAATCCTTCCTTGTTCAGTAGTGCAGCTTTTATGGCTGAAACTCCACTTCCTTTGTGTTCCGTTTCAATGTCACTTCGTTAATTAAACGTAAAACAGCCATAAATGCCAGTGTTCATAATAAATTTTTAACAAAATAGTTAAGAATCTTTCCCCTTTTATGAACCATAAACCTTTGTTTTAATTGTAAGGCAGCGGCGCCGTCACGCCATCGCCATGACCGGGCGCTTCCACAATTTCCGATAGGTGGTGAGTTTTGATCAGCGGCGCTTCGACCCTTCCAGCTGAAGGGTTGATCACCTAGTGCACAAACGTAATTGTCTATAAATGTAAATGACCTAAATGTAATGTACTTTCAGGTAACTGTAGTATAAAAAAAGCGAATGGTAAGTAAATATAACAAATATTTAAGATGTATGGTTATTTCTTATTATGCATGTTTGTAACGATTTAAATAATTTAAACCATGGTTGTTTTGGAGCTCATCTGCCCATCGCCGCAGTCGTTCGCAGTCCGCAGTTGTGGTCGGCGATATTGCTCACGTCTGGAAGCTCCCATCCGCTCGTCATTACCATGATTGCATATCGCAGCGCACTAAAAGGGGTTAATAAGAAAGCGCAGGTCATGTCGGCAATTCCCTCAGCAAATCAGAAATAAATTGAAATATCTCCGAGTGCACCCAGAGAATGCGATCGCGACCAGGAAACGCATAACCGGGGCAGCATTATCATTTAATTATAATTAGAGGAGGTCGAAAATGGCGAGCGCGTTGGCACGCTCGAAAAACCGTTAAGTTATTTATCTGCGACATTTCTTGCGGCCGTTCCGACAGGCAAAAATCTCGCGTCGGTATGCGCATAAACATGCCCGGCTATAAATATCAAGGCTCAAATGTAACAATGTGTTAACAAGACGATATCGTCGCGATTTATACAATTATGGGATTCCGAGCAAATCTTTATGGTTCTTTACGCGACAGATCTTAATCTGGTTTGCTTACGGGATTTCCGAGCATCGGAATGGCTATGGCTTTGTTTAAATCAAACGGGAACGTGACAGTTTATATGGGTTTAATGACGATGCTAAACAGTTTTACGTCTCTATTATCTCAGATTATAAATTAAATGCAGCTTTGCAGCGGATAAACTCTAACCTCGACGGCGATGGGAGGATGGGAGGGCGATGATAAGGGCGCAATAATTTCGAAACCATCGCCATGACCATAGAGAAAAAAGTCGAGTTATTTTGCGGAATATCTCTGCGTTCTTTTAGCACCAGAGCCAAAAGTAACTAATTGTTCGCGTTTACTCAAACTGGTTCACTTGGCAAAGAAGCGTCAGACACAAATTAGAAAGTATTACATCTAAGCAACAAATTAGTTTGTATCAACGTTCCGCCTTATTTAACACAATAGTAATGAAGTGACAACGATACCAAGAGTTATCGAGGAAATTATAATAGAATTATGTAAGATTACGTAGGAATACATGAATTTACATGAGATTACACAAGATTACCACAAAATTTACATTTACATTTGGGTCTATATATCTTTTTGTAGACAATTCAATCAGAATGAAATGTGGTTACATGAAATTACAAAGCTATTAATTCTCGTGATTGATGTACTCACGACTATATTAAATGCGTGGATCAGATAAGACCGTTAATGAACTTCCACGACATCTCTTTCATCTAACGATGTCGATTTTGGGCAGAGTGTACCGTGGGTACTCCTTTTCCTCCAAAAACGAGGCGCACTCGCAGAAAGAACACAACCATTAAAGGTAAATCAGAACACACAAGACGTTTCCTTGATTGCTTCGGTGTTGGGGACCACACCGAGTTATACGCTTTTTATGTCACTTTATAAATTAGCGAAGAAACTCGGGAGGAAAGAGCGTCCTTGTCTCACTCCTTTGTTGGTCCCTAGCTGTCTTACACAAGGTAAGGCCAGGAGAAGACTGATCTCCCCCAGCCACCCCATTCGATTGTTGCATACTCCCAAAACATGCAACAACCCTTGCCCCGCTCTTAATCGCCTCTCCCATCTCTCGATCAATCAGCTCCATCAATCACCCTCCCCCGCCCGGTCCTCCTTAAAAAAGGGGTTTGTTTCAATTAGCTGAAAACCGGCAGCTCCATCGCCTCCATCAATCATAATTTACAAAATAAAACCGGTTATTAGTCGACACGAGCCGCCGCGACTCGGAATCAACCCTTCTCAAAGTCGATTCGAAAAGGCGATTGTAGCAAAATGTGCGTTATTCATATAATATCAAAATCCTATTAACGTTGTACCAGGCGGTATCATGTCGACCGTTTGCACGCTAGATGCGGTTTGATGGATGTGAGGGTGCGTGCGGACTTCCCCCACGTTCGCGTGTCGCGCCCAGGTGGAATTGATGGTCTGTCTTAGGGTCCCCCGTAAAAGTGCAGATTTAGCTAACTCCTTAAGACAGACAATGGCGAGACACGCATGCAACGATTTATCGGCACACGAACACGGCTTCCGATAGCGGAGGAGTGCGCGATGGGCAGTCGATGGATCGGACAAGGGAAACGCATTAGGAAGGGGAGGACTACGCGGACTCGCGCCACGAGGAGCTTATCAGCCGTGTTAGACCTCTAGGTATGGAGCGGCGGGAGATCCGAGCTGGGGCAGGCAATGACCCCGAGGAGATGGAGTCGATGAGGGTAATGATGGGCATTTGTATACGCGGCGCCTGCTGTGGGAAGCTTGGTCCAAGATGCGTGGACGACAATGGGTGAATAGTAATGCGCGACATGAGGGGGACGAGACTGACGGAGCAAGAGCAAGAAGTCGCTCTTCAGTGTTATAAATGCGACATTTTCGACTACCATGTCAAAAGGTAAACTAACCCAAGGCTGGAATTGTTAGAGCTTCTCACGAGCGAAATTTTTGAACAACTGTTTTGCGATAAGGAGTTCCAACTAAGATCTTTGTTCGTTACGGTTTGAGTTGGCAGCATACAAAAGTCGTAAGCAAAAAATTTTAAATGGGAAAATTTGCGACGGTGTTGTCAGTTCAAAAAATCCACCGATTTCTGAAAAAAAATATCTTAAAAAATTAAGTGTATACCAAATTTCAATGAGTTCTGATAAACCGTTCTTGCGATATTCAATTGCTTCTATATTTGTTAGCAATGCGGTATAAATATCAAATTTTAACACCAATAGAAATCGGTCGATTGTTTGGATAATTGACTCTGCTGCGAATTCTCGCATTGCCTACTACTAAGTGCTAATTCAAAGATTCAATAGAACACATTTTATAGCCTAAAATGTATTCGCGCATGTCTGATTCATCGAACCTTTGTTCCTTCCTTTATCCTAAGCTGTTCATAGAAGGTTTCCAATAAACACTTTTGGAAACAGTTCACTATTTGGCGAACTCTACATTAACACACGGGACTACGTGATGTATTACGAATATCTACAAGTTCTTGAGGAAACAATTGTTAACATTAAGTAAATACAAAATTTTTCTACATACTTCCTGGATGAATTTCAGTGAATCACACTTCACGTCGTACTACAAGGTCTTTGTGAGAATCTTTAGCGACTTATGCGTTAAATTTGGGTCATTCATCCAGTGTCAGGAACGTCAAATGAAAAAGGACTGCTGTGGATCTAATTTCCATTTCAACATGGAAATCGTCCCATTTCAGCGCTCCGGCTCGGCCTGATCTTGCATTCCGCTTGATTTATTTTAAAAATTCAAATGACTTCAGATTTTGAGCAATGTGACCAGCTGAGCACACTTCTTAACATAAATATAAACGTCACGTCCTGGTGCTTTCTATTAGTCTGTGTCAACAATGCCCGACATAAACACAGCTGAAATGCTACATTATATCCTAATAGTTTCCACAACTTTGTTCTTCTCTGGCGGCTGTTCTCTCTTTATTACAACATAAAACAAAACATATTGCCTTTAAAGTACGCACTTTGCCGCAGGCCGTTTTTTCTCATCCCCTAAATCTCGATCCGGACGCGGTTCATATTCGCAGGACCCAAGCCCGGAACGCGACTCGTCCTAAACGCCCAATTAATTAAAACGGGGCGTCCGTCGACAAACCCAATTAAGCGAAAATATATTTACCGTAATAATCCTTTTAACGGTGAAAGGCGGCGGTGCGCTGAAGAACATAGACCACCTTGAATTAAATTTAAAAACGTGCTCGCAGACGGCGAACAAAAAGACCGGCCATTATGAAGGGTACGGTACCTGGGGCGTTCGGTCAAAATAAATTAAAAGTCGCCCCGCGCCTCGAGTGCGCCCCTGGAACTCATATTTCTCGGAGTTAATTCCGCTTTTATGGAGACGAAGAGTTGCGCTACAAATGTTTGGATTTATTGCTACAGGAACTAAGTGCTCCGACGCACAATGATGCATTCTTTTCGGGGGGGACTGCGCTTCGGGGGCGCTAATTTATGGGTTTCTGGGTTTATCTTGGTTTATGTCGGCGGCGGAGACGCTCGCTACGACGAAAGCGACGGCTTTGCGGGCCGCAAACGTCGACGATGTCGCAAGGTTAAGTAATCTTCAAGTGTGGCGGATGTAGTTAGCTTGGGAAATACTATCAAAGGACGCTTCGTGTGAGGAAGGCAAGACGCGAAGAATTTTAATAAGTCGCTAGCACAGAGTGTGACGTCTCAAATATTACACCAGCAGTTAGTTACTGAGGTGCTTATAGGTATATTCTCAGTTCTCACACAACGTTTATGTGTGTTTACGGTTTGTATAAATAGAGCCACGAAAAACTAGTCGTTCGCTGAAAACCTGGACCATATGGACGTCTTTCAGGTCCACATCTCACTCCCGGAGCCGCCTAATTAGAATCCATAATTCAAAATGGGCAATGAAACCACGACACGACGCAGCCCTCGCTATATTTAGAGCTACAAACGAAGAATTTCCTCCGGCCGTAAAATTAGTTCCACCGCCACAGCCAATTAAAATATTGTAATAATTGGCCATTAGCAAAAGCGGAATTAGATTTGTCGTGTCGAATCGAGAAAAAATCGTCTCCTCCGGCTTTCTTATCGTTTGAAAGGCTGAAAAGTCGCCTCTAAATCACGCCGTTTGATACGCAACGTCCGCTCTGAGATATCGTTGTGCATATTTCACGGCGTCTTTTCAAAACACAACGACACTATTCACAGGTAATCCTTTCACAATGGCCGTATTCACATTTCCGCGCATCATCGTGATTTACGGCTTTCCCTCGGATTTGGCTTTATGGGCCCCGGAGGCGCGTCCGGCGAAAACAACGCTCCGGAGGGGGTCGAAGGAGCGACGCCAAAAAATAAAAACATCGTCGTGATATCCGCTACTCAAAGACCTGACCAAAAGCCGTACACTGAAACTGAATAGCAAGTACTTACGCGAACTTATTTTTTTCCAAAAAAAACTTTGTGTGTATACTCAGGGTAGACTACAACAGCACGAGGCCAGCGCGGACCCTTGAAGCGCTCCGCTGTGTTTCTGCACTCGGGTCATCTTTAATTCCCCTTCGCAGGGCCGAATATTCAAATGAGCTTTTCCGCTTGACGTTTTTATTAAAGCAAATGGAAATGGACTTCAATATTTTAATAATGGAGTAGAAATCTTCATTTAGGGAGTCATCGGTTCGGTCGTTGCCGCTCATTAAGCCAAATTGAAAAGTTTTTCAGTTCATATTAATCTGGAAGCCAAATTACTTTCCCGTCATTAGGGCCCCCGAGTATCAGTCAGCGTTTCGGAGCGAAGTCTTGGTTAATTGTAATTACTTTATCTCGACGGGGCGGGCTCGTACGGCCCTCTCACTGTTTCAGGACCACTTATCTCGTGTCGTCGATGACGGCCGTGTTTTTAAAAGCAGCAAAATAGTCAACGTTTCGCAGGGAACGGAGTCTGCAGATTTTCGTACACGAAGCAGAGACAGAAAAATGCTGAAATTAATGTTTCATGTGGTTTGACCGAAAGAGTAGTGTGGATCGAGGCTCAAATGACGAGCTGGAGTTCTTCTGTTTTCAAATTCTGGAATTATCTAAGTAGAGGTTTCAATACTCCATGTGTACTTATACAGGAATCGTCATAATCAGTTTCCAAAGATGAGTTCATCAGAGTTAAGTCTACGCTCGATAGTAGGTTCACAGTAGGAGACAGATTATATATTTAGTTTCGCGATGAGATGTTTGAAATGTGCTTTCATACATAAATAAGGAGTGTTCATTTTATTAAACGGACACCTTTAAAGTAACGCCACTTTTCTAATTTTTAATCTAAATTATTCTAGTTTTTATATATGAAAGCTTTAAGTTGTATCTATTAAATGCCATTTTTGTTTTCAAAATAACGTTATTTCTTTTTAAAATGAAGCGAATCGCCATTGGGGCAAGAAAATTATCTTTGCAAAAGTGATGCTACGAAAAATTTCCGTTGGGGGGACTACCTAAAATAACTAAATGTTCAAAATCAGCAGTGTTCCAAATAATCAAAAAGTTTGGGGAAATTAATACTTTAGAAGATTTGCTCAAATCCAGACCGAGAAAAGGCCCGCTTAACGAAAATATTGAGGAAGACATCATTAAACTGCTAAAATTAACGAAATGTATGTCTATGCGGGAAATACCGAAGAAGCAAGGTGTTACCGTAGGTACTGTACAAAATATAAAGACTCGGAATAACATTAGAACGTATTAAAGCAAAAAATCCCAAAAAGAAGCGAAAAGCAGCGCATACAGTTTCAAAAAAAAAGCAGGAAGTTATAAACAATTTTGGTCAGGAACAAAAATCGTTGTGTTTTGATGGACAACGAAACGAAGGTTAAAATGGACTGCAATACACTACCCGGCTCCCAGTTTTATAATGCAGTCGTAGGGGAAGATGTCCTCGATGACATGAAAACAAAAAAAATTTTAAAGTTTGGGAAAAAAGTCTTAGAGTGGCAACCGATTTGTTCTTGTGGGCTAAAAAGTTTTAGTTTTTTTTACGATTGGAACAATTGGGGGCGATGATTACAGGAAATAATGTATAAAAACGCGATTATCGTCTGTTTATTGCAAACATCATAACCCTCCATTGTTTTGGCCAGATTTGGCTTCGGTTCACTACGCTGGTCCCACTCAGGAGCTTCTTAATGCCAATAATGTACAGTTTTTAAAAAAGGAAGATAAACCACCCAACTGTCCTGAGCTTCGTCCAATTGAGCGATAATGGGCAAATATGAAAGCAGTGTTAAGAAAAGATGGCCGAACATCATGACTTGGAGAATTTAAAAAAATGTGGCCTCCTGCTACGAAGAAAATCACAAACAAACCTGTGCAAACAGTGATTCGCGGTATTCGCGCAATAGTTAGAAAATTTTATAGTTTCTGAATATAATTGATCAGAGAATAAGAATAATTATTTCATTTAACATTGTTAAACATTTTTATAACAAAAAAAAATAAATTAGCTCAAAGTACTCGAATTAGTAGCAATTTTTCAGTGTCCGCTTTATAAAATGAACATTCCTTATAACCATAAATTTAGCTTTTTATTATTTTCAAAAATTCTACTCTTGTTTTCATACTCTCTTCTTCTCATGCTCTAAACTACAAGTCTTGGTGCATTTATTTTATATTTCCTTAAATGTATATGCAGGTTCGATATAATATTCAAAAATGGTGGCCAGTGTTGCAATTGAAATTGCATGAATTGCCGTCAAATAACTTGCATGCTATAGTGAGGGTTTGATTACACAAAACAAAGAACATTGCTTTCTGTTAACATTCATTCCGTGCTCCACATACGATTAAAAGAGATGTCAAGTCCGCCATAAAAGGCAATTACTGGCAGATTCTGCTTAAGTGACCTGTAATTTTACTTTACGAGTCCGCAAACTAACTTACTGCTTATTTACCGCGGCCATAAAAATAATTAGGTAAATTTTATTCGTCGCCAGTAAATTGCGCGTGCTAACCCCGCATTGATCCCATCATACCAACAGTAATTTTCGACACCAAGCCTATAATCTCCATCACAACGACACGACGCAAACGATCCATCCATTACCACTTCTTTCGCTCTCCATCACATAATTTCCAAAAAAAATGCTCCCCATTTGCAGGTGACACCACTTTATGCTCCCATTTAAAATTCGTCGCGATGTTTTCCTGCCACATTTTTGCGCTTTTCCAGCCCTCCCCCGGGCCTTGCGTCCCCATTGTTTATTTTAAAAAGCTCCTTTCACCCGACGATCAATTATGCCGAAAGCTGGGATAAAATTCGCCGCCGGACCGCTGGGAAAACGCCGTTGATATATCATTTTTATATTCCCAGTTGAAAGTGGTACGAATGTGAACAGCGCTCTTTGTGAAATGTCCCGGAAATAAAGGCGACAAAGAAAGGAATTCGTCAGGCTTACGCGTCTTACACGACGAGATAAATAATCTCCGAGCGCGTTAAAAAACCATCGCGGATTCGGGGCAATTGCGGATCGTGTCGTAAACGACACAAAAGGCGAGTTTTTATTTTTCCACAGCGCACGACTAAAATAATGATTCTAATTTTACTCGAACGGGTTCAGCAATCGAAATTTCTGGGCTGATTTATGATGGAAGTGTTATTATACCCAAGAAAGAAAAATGTGTCGTTTTTAATTTGCATCGATTTTCGTGTCGATTCATTTGGTTTATGGAGATGTTTCTCCCTCTGGGAGTGGCGGAGACGTCGTTGTCGAAAGTGGCACGAATGTGGTCATGCGAGTGCGATCCCGGGGCGAAAAACCGTCATGAATAAAACAAATTCCGCGATGTCGCTCTTAAATCAATTCTAGCTCTGTTAATTGATTGGTCTCATTTCACGACCCGACTCCCAATAAAATTCTCGATTTATCTAATCAATGCACGCATGAATATTTATAAACCGGCTCCTATCGCTTCTTTCTCCACGCTCAGACACTTCATAATTACGATGTATGTGGCTCTAACCGGGATAATTACATCCCATTATTACTCATATGCCTCGAAAAAAGCCCGGACCCACGAATTAACCCATTAACTCGATAGATTATCGCGTTTCGACCAATCAAATTGAATTAAACCGACAATGAAGTTGTTATTCGAAAAACACGCTTTATGGGGTCATCCGGATCGGAATTTGTCCAAAATAGCCGACTCTCTCCACAATTTATTAATAAAGTGCTTCCATTATTTATAGACGAGTGGTCGTTAAATTGTGGTCGTGATCGCGGGTCATTCGATAATTGCTCTTTGTTGATTTATTTTTGTGGAAAAGGCGATGTTTGAAAAGTGATTGTTGTGAAAGGAATTTCGTGTGGGAAATCGACCCGACTTCGGTAATGCTATGCGCATTATCACCTGGATATAATGTGTTTATTCACGCCCTAAATTGCGCTCTGTGCTTTGTCAGCCGGCTTTTTGTCACTTTTGTGTCGTGGGCCTGCTTCATTCGATCTACTTGCGGCGACTGGCGATGGGCGTTGGAAAAGCAGATAATAAACTTGCCGGTGAAGAGCGTGAGAAATTTCGGCACGGAGTACCGCCACACGGCTTTCTACAATCAGCGCAAAAAAATCCACGAGAAGAAACCGGACCACAAGTGCTGTTTGTAGAATAATTTTTTTAACAGCACCAATACATAATTTGCTTGAACCTCGTGTCATTCTAATCCGACAAGATTTAACACGAGTTACACAAATTAATTTAAACCAACCCCCCAAATTAATTATTATTTAAAAAAGCGTCTGTGCCGCCGCGGCCATTAGCATACAATTAAGCGCGAAAAATATATCAGTCCCACCCCTTCCGAGCCTCGCCGTCATCAAAACTTATTAAATGTGGGCACGAGACAATGGTCTCAGAATTCGTCGAGGTGTCTGGCAAGTGCGGAACCACCCATTTTAATTATTCCACCCCTTTAGCTTTTGTAATCTTATGTATTTTATGCATTTCGTATTTCCCTCCCTTTTGCATAATTAATAGGAGCGAGCGAATTTATCTGCTTACGGAATACGAATGTTTTAATTAATTGTTGTCTTAATTACAGGCTTTCGCATTAAAGCTGTGTGTTTAACGGCGATTATTATTTAACAAATCATGACCGGGATGCGAGCCGTTTAATATTTTAACGACGGTTTTATGTGGGGCGATTTTTCACGCTGTTCTAGTAAAAACACAACTGCGGAAAAATTTGACGTCACTAACCGCAAAAATACCTCGAGAAAAGATCCCGATTCATTCCCCGCTCGAGTTGCTTTGAAACAGTGCGATTTCCCATTTCCGGCCCGCGCAGCCCGAAAAAACCGGAAACGTCTGTATCCATTTTTCAGCGTAACTACCTCTCGACTAATCTCTCGTAATTCTCGCGAGGAAATTAAAGAATATTTCATGTGTAAAAAGTGGCTCGTTTGCGCCCATTTCCCTCGAAAAGTAATAGCGCTGGGCGCTAATCCACCTTGCGCCAGACCTGGGCGAAAGCGACGTTTCCACACCCCGGTAACTGTTGGTTTTGTGTTCCGACGCATTAATCAACGTCTTGGAGGAGGAATATTTCCAATCCGATAATGCCGCGGCTCGTGGAAAAATAATAGCGTTTTTTCCTTTTCGTACTGTGTTATTATGGATGGAAGTCGTAAATAGTCGGGATGAATATTCAGAGCGCGTTAATAGCTACATGCTTTGTGACATAAAGGAAGATCTTTCGAGTTGGAAGTGGCAAAAATTAACATGGCTCGGTGCTCCTTCCCAACGATTCATATTTTATGATGTTGTGCCGGCTGAGCGGGCTAACATTAGAACAGTCTCTTTTACATAAAATCAAATGGCACGTCGCTCAAAATTAATTAATGGAGACTATTTATAATTTATGCCGGGACCGGGAGGGTGGATATGAACGCTGAAATGTTTATTACAGTTGTGACGTTTTTCTTATGAAGAGGCGGATGGTTACTTGTGAAGTTACTTAACAATGACTTGAAGAGCAGGTGTTGGCAGGGCCGTACTTACTTACGGTGAGTGCTGTCTTACCATAGCAATGAGTCGATGAATTGCAAACTCATTTTTCAAAATGTTTTCAACAATATCCGAGGACTGTACTTATGAAACTGTTTTCACAAATCTTCAACAAGAAAAACAAACTTTTAACCTGCAGTGTTAAAAACAAAACCCACAAGAAGGTACTGAAGCTGTAAGATGTTATCGCGATTTTTTCAGAAAACGAAGCATGTGTACCATGGAACTGTGAAAAAAAACATCATTTCTATTGCCAAGAAATTTTTGCACTGAGTAAACCATCGTTCATCTAATTTTGGAAATATGCTATAATTTTTTCTCTTGGTTCTACATGGAACTTTCAGATATATATAGAATTTTCTGCACTGACCTAAATAAATTTTATTAAATAAATAAATATTGTTTTCGTTGTGCTTGCATAAAAAAATTCCAATTTGTAGTAGCTCTAAATGTGTTTCATTAAAATGCGTCCAAGAATTTTTTTAATTGTCCACTATAAGTGCGTAACTTCCTCTGCCAGACAATTGGGACATCCTGTATAGACCACCGTGATTGTTGAACGATTAGGAATACCTTGAATATAAAGACACCGTGTAATGGAAGATGGGGTGGGGTCTGCTTCTGGAGTCGGATGATACATTTTTTAGTTCAGTAAAATATATGGATTTATCACTTGTGTTCTTCTTAATGCGCTTTTGCTGGACTATATTAAACATCAGAAGACTGCAGATTTTTTATGTGCAATAAAACACAAGAATTAAAGCACCACTTTTTATAATGAAATAAATCCATTAACTTTTTAATGAAACATAAAAACGAAAGAACCAGACAACATTTTCGGAGAAGAGTGTATCTTGTTTTTTTTTTAAGCAGCGTTACTAATTGGTGAGAGAATTTTAAATCCGTTTTCGCTTAGAGTTCAAGAAAGTTGCAGACTTACGAAAAAATATTCAAAGGTTCAGAATGGATTGATTAGTATTATACGCCAAAAATCATGGAATAGTTAAAAATTTTGAATGTAGACATCTAAATACTTTTAGAAAACCGACGTGGGCATTTTTTTCAGTTGTGCTATTGTACAAGATAATGTACCAAAATGTATTAAAAAAAAATGTTCCACATTCGCTTCATTTAGGTTTTTCGGATCATAAAATGGAAAAACTCAAAGAACAAAATTTTTTTGACATGATTAGCTCAGACAGAAAAGTGGAAACATTACTTGAGGAATAATAAATATATAACTTGTGACAGTTAACACTAAATTTACAGAGTCAACAGGTGACGGCGATAAATCATAGTTGACTTACAAATATAATTTTTTATTTCTCTGTCTCGTTTTTTTACTTGATGTTTGTTTTATTTTTATCTTTCCCCCGACATTCTCCCGCGTGAAATTCTGTTCTGTAAGTGTCAAGTATGGTTTTTTTGAAAACTTATTTACAACATATCGGGTTATAATTTTGAAGCCATTAATTTGGAAAAGAGTAAAAGAAAGCAAAGTTGGAATAATGAGACCAGAAAGAGACCCCAACATTTAGAGAGAGAAGTTTTGTTTCACCGTTATCACCTGTCACTTTGATAAAAATTTTCTCACACCAGCCCCATCCACTAAAGCCGCCATAAAATCTGTCACCGCACCTCTCCCGACATTAAGACGTGCCCACTAAAGACCGCTTTACGATACGCCAGACGTCGTCGGAGCGTATCAGAGCCGTGAAAACACATGTTCCTATTACATCCAATTAAAGAAAAGAGAAAAACCTGCAACCTCGTGGGCTCCATAAAGGAAACGAGCTCGTCCGTTATTGCTTTTAATTTCCTTTATTGTCAGTTATTAAGAATAATCTCCATATTACGGCCCGCGTTTTATGGTGAAAGATCCGTCTCCGCTGGTCGCTTAATTAAGATGCATCCGCATGGGGTCGATCCTCCAGATGGGATAATTCGGATGGACATCGCCGCGGGATCCTCTCACGTGTTGCCGCCGAAAGAGGGTTTCGGCGAGCCGATTTTACAGCGAGCACTTCAGCGCGATGTCACTCAAAAGCTCAGACATAACACTTGTTGTTTTTTACGGGGTCGAGTGTTTTTACGGCTTGTTTTCTTACAAAACAGCGACGCCGGCTCGAGTTTCGCAGCAATATCGGGGCAATTTTCGCGAGAATGGCGGCAGGAACGAGTCATCGTTGCAGGAATTGAAAAATGCGCGCTTTGCTGCGGCGGTAATAACCACCGAAGTTAAGTGTACGTGAAAAAATGATGTATAAAGTTAAGTGTACGTGTTGTAATCCTCGGTAAAGGCTCGGGGTTCAATCTTGGCAGATAAGTTTAGTTCATCTTCAGCCGAATAAAACTTAATGTCTGGTTTCGGTTTCGGTGCCTTTTAATTCACTATGTGAAACTTTCCCAAGTTTTCACTATTATCTCATTAAAACTCTCACCCTTTCTAGCTAACTCGTTTAATAGAATTAATAAAATGTCTGACGGGAATGAAGATGAACGAGCGTGTGGGTGGCAGATAATTTTATGGCTTGTCTTGAGAAATATTTCCGAATATACAATTATGACGTGTAACCCAGAGCGCACTATCAGAATAAATTTTCTGGTTGAAATTAGGCCATAATTGGATAATATTTCAAAATGTACTTTAATTTTTCAAACATTTTTACGATCTTTTGCGTGAGCACTCGTTGTCAACAATTGTATTGTCCCCGCAACACCTAAAAATGTCAACACATTGTCAACGCGTTTCAACAGCTGCGCTGTCATCTTCTCGGATTAAACGCCTTTCAATCGTTTTTCAGAGAACATTGATTAAGTAGGTGTTGAAACGCGTCGACAATGTTGGTCTTGGTGCTGTGGGGATAATAATGTCAATAAATAAGAAAAATGTTTAGCAAAAATGCAAGAAGTGCTCGCATTCTGAACGTTTTATCGTTGTAATAGTTCGTACGTAAATCGTGATGGGATTAAAATGGTTGAAACGCTAGCTTTATCAACTGAAAACGTACTACACGAGCTTTGATTTAGTAGGAATGTACTTAATCGAGTAAACATTTTAATATCGCGTTTAATGTATCTTTTATAATGCTGTACTAGCTGTTGAATAGATAATAAAATAAAAACCTCGTTAGTGCAGCGACATTAATAATTATCCGTAATAACACTGCCCATAAAGATAGCGCTGCGAGATTCGAAGCAGTTTCGACATGGAATACCGTAATTACATTCGCTCCATAATCCCGACGTTCTCGATAAAGCCGACGAAAAAACAATCCAACACACAACAAAATCGCCCATAAATAACTCCGCATTAAAACCATATCGCTCCTTTATAAACCCGCTCTATATGATTATGTAAAGTGGGGCACGACGCCGATAAACAAAGCTAATGCTTGACACTTTTAATGAAATCACGGAGCCGTAAACGTGAAGGATTGCAATATCCGTCGACGGAAAGCCGTATAACTCACAAATCTGGCCCACTTGCTATTCAGATATTCAAATCTGGTTTAATTACGATATCTTAAACGGTTTGTTTATTTTCAGGTAAGTCGGAATGGCGGCGGCGGCGGCGTCGCGTGTGGGACACCACCATCCACCGCCATAAATCAACCGTATCGGGTTTATCTTTATACAAATAATAAACAGGCTGCAGCGGCCAATTCCTGCGAAAACGGAACGACCGAAAAAATAGTTAATATTGTTATGTCGTGTTGTAAATTGTATAATTCTATTAAACAGGGGTAGTTAAGATACGGGTGCCGTGACTGTTAATAGAGAGATTAAACTGGAGTTTACGCTATCCGCTGATTTCTATGGACACTAAATTGAAAATGGGTGCTTCCAGGACGATTGGAGATTTTATCGAGCGCTCGGCCGAGGAACGAGTGTGGGAAAGTTGGGGCGCTTCCGGGTGTTGTGGACTCCGGAGAGGTACAAGGTATTAAATAGCAAAGATAAATTTATTGTTCGAGCATTTCGTGAAATGTGACACGTGCGTTCTACGTTAATTGAATCTTGTCTTAGTCAGACATTATGTCTAAGTTCATATCTGCTAAATGCACTTCGCTGTCGCGGGGTTTTAAAATTGGCACAACTACACCAGCTGAAAGAATTTCCGGGAAGAATTGTAGGAATTCTTATTCCATTTTTATGACAGTAAGTCATTGTATAAAATTTCACTTCTGCTACAGTATGCTCTGGTGCAGGCGGTGCAAAACTCATGTTGTCAGTCTTGATGTAAGAGATTTATTTTATTACTTTCAGAGAATATGAAAATAGATTCATTCCTGGGTCGGTACGCTCTCGGATATCTGAATTCGTGCTTTTAATACTTGCAGTAATCAATATATGTATATATAAATACGACCTAACACTTGAAAGAGTTTAGTTTCTGTTGGAGCAAGCTCGAAAATTTTGGGAAAGAATCGTGGTTCTGTCGAAAAAATAATTCGATTTACTGTGAATTTTAATATATAAAAATCAAATTTTTAAACAGAAGTAGAATGACAAATATTTCATCATTCAACCCCGTCGCAAATTCTCCTCTCTAAAATATGCACAATATTAGGACTGTATACTTATGGTTTGTCAGTGCATATGTTACAGCTAATATCCGAAATACGTTATTATGCATAATAACTAGATATTTTAGGAATTATGCGTAATAACTAAACTTGTCAGTTATTACGCATAATAACCGGAAACCTTAGGAATTATGCGTAATAACTGAATTTTTCAGTTATTATGCACAATAACGGAAACGTTTTGGTAATATTGATAATAACTAACAGAGGAACAGGAATTATGTATAATACCTGAAACATTTGTCATTAAGCATATTGCCTAATAGGCCAGGGCCGATAATTTTTGAGAACAAAAAAATTTAGAACAGGATGATAGCTATTGGAAAAGGAAGAAAATATAACAAAAATAAAAGAAAACATAATTTACAGGCGATCTGAGGTCGGGAAGTGGAAGAGGGTGAGCTTTTAAGGGTAGAAAACGGTTTATCACGATTTCCGGCAAAACGACAAGTCCTATCGAAAAAAGTTAAATGGCAAAGTTCTAGGTAATAAAAGGATCTACAACTTTTGTATTTAGACTTTTTTTACATAACCTCAAAATTTATGCGAAAAATGCAAATAACCGAGTTTTTGGTTTTTTATTTTTATCTCCCACAAAAAAGTTTTTTTTTTCACGCAATTTGGTGAAAACTTACCTATTTATGTCCCAAAGTCACTGTAATTATTTTTATTCAAAATATTTATTTTTCCCCCTTTTTTTGATTTAATATCGAAAAACCTCCCTAATTTTCAATCGAAAGTTCTCGCGTCAAAATGTTTGCTTTTTTAAAAAAATCGGTGTGCTTTTTGTTCGTTGAAATCTCTACTTTCTGATGGTAAAAAAAAGTATACATTACTATGGCAAATTTTCACATGAAATCCAAAAAACGAAAAACCCGAATTCAAATTTTTTTTTTAATCATGTAAAATTTGGAGCTATTTATTAAAATTTACACTTTAATTACTCGAAAAAGTAAGATTCCATGTTACACTGATAAACTCAAAAATTTAAAATCCATGAAACAAACGCCTTCTGTTGGTGGCAGATTTGTCAATATGAAATAGGATTTAATTCTTGCCAATTTATTTTCGAAATCTTAATTGATTCAGTGTTATATTGTCATTTTTACATTTATAAATATATTTGATTAATTGTAATCCATTTTTTGCGATATCTTCTTTGTTTGCATGTTTTTTATAAAAAATATTGGCCAAATTTGACAAATTTTTATCGTCTAACTAGCAGACCCAGCAAACGTTGTGTTGCCATATAAATTATTTCTAGTGAATATTTTTGTAGTTAAATAAAAAATTAAATCAAAATAAATAAATAAATTAAATTATAAATTATACATAAAAATTTATCGTACGACAATGATTATATTCAACACCCATCTTGAACCCTATTGCGTGGTTGAAAGTAAAGATACTAATATCGTTACTACAAAATGGGGGTTGGTGGTAGAAGGGTGAAAATTTAGGGTTATATGTATTTTTTGAAGCCAAATCTTAAAAAAATAAAAATAACAAATTTTGTCCTAAAAATAAAAAAAAAATTTGGGTGGGCCACCCTTATCACTTAGGGGTATACAAAATAGTTTACCACCTATTCTCAGACCTACTGAATATAAACAGAAAATTTCATAAAAATCAGTCAAACCGTTTCGGAAGTGTTTGGTAACACACACTGTGACACGAGAATTTTATATATTGGAAGACAATAAATTTATGATGTTTTTCTTTCTTTTTTCGGCAAACCCAGATGTTGTATCGCAACCAGAAAAACAATACAGAAATGCAACGATATTTTTGAAAGATTCATATTTGAAACTATTGGACGCGAAAAATAGATCTTTTACATTTCCAGAACCTGGTTTGAGAAAATAAATGTCATAATTATTTGAATTCAATTGATTCAAAAGGACCAAAATATCTTGACCCACAACTATGACAGTTTTATTAGTATCTCTGGCAGTTTCTGTCGAGATCTTAATTATGTCAGCATCAGCATCTTCTTCTGCTTGTTTACAGCAAAATCCTTGTGACTGTAGATCTCAAAAGTTTCTTTTAAATAAGTAAATTCGTCACGATTCTCTTCAAGTAACTCAGCCTGCATGTGTATTTTTATAGACGATGTTGTTGATTCTTCTGATGGGCTAAAATTTTTCGTAGGCCATTCAGGTATGTAAGTTATCTTAAAATAGCAATAAATAGGCACCTATGCATATAATTAAAAAATTACTCTACAACTTTAACAAAATATTGTAGATGTCTTATAAAGTATTAAGTGTATTAACTTATTTGATTGTTAATTTATAGTAATTTATTTCGATTTGCAATTTTTTAGTTTATCAATGTAACATGGAATATTACGTTTTTCGAGTAATTAACGTGTGCATTTTAATAAATAGCTCCAAATTTTACATAATAATTAAAAAACAAATTTTTGAAATTCCAGTTTTTTCGTTTTTTTGCATTTCCTGTGAAAATTTGCTGTAGTAATGTATAATTTTTTACACCTTCAGAAAGTAGAGATTTCAGCTAACAAAAAGCACACCGTTTTTTTAAAAAAGCAAATATTTTGACGTGAGAGGGTGGTTTTTCGATATTAAATCAAAATAAGGGGAAAAAATAAACATTTTGAATAAGAAAAAAATACATTGAGATTGGGACATAAATAGGTAAGTTTTCAGCAAATTTCGTTGAAAAAATTTTTTTTTATGGGAGATAAAAATAAAAAACCAAAAACTCGGTTATTTGCATTTTTCGCATAAATTTTGAGGTTATGTAAAAAAAGTCTAAATACAAAAGTTGTAGATCCTTTTATTACCTAGAACTTTGCCATTTAACTTTTTTCGATAGGACTTGTCGTTTTGCCGGAAATCGTGATAAACCGTTTTCTACCCTTAAAAGCTCACCCTCTTCCACTTCCCGACCTCAGATCGCCTGTAAATTATGTTTTCTTTTATTTTTGTTATATTTTCTTCCTTTTCCAATAGCTATCATCCTGTTCTAAATTTTTTTGTTCTCAAAAATTATCGGCCCTGGCCTATTAGGCAATATGCTTAATGACAAATGTTTCAGGTATTATACATAATTCCTGTTCCTCTGTTAGTTATTATCAATATTACCAAAACGTTTCCGTTATTGTGCATAATAACTGAAAAATTCAGTTATTACGCATAATTCCTAACGTTTCCGGTTATTATGCGTAATAACTGACAAGTTTAGTTATTACGCATAATTCCTAAAATATCTAGTTATTATGCATAATAACGTATTTCGGATATTAGCTGTAACACATACATAACACTATAAAAAATTCTGTTATTAACAGTATTACACTTCATCGATTCAATATGACATACGTGTTCTTGCAAAATCTTCACCACTTCATAAAAAAATTTTAACATGGAAAAACTCACTAGAAACATATGCATACCTTATTCTTCCTCTTCTTTCTTCTTTACCTGCACTTTAACATTTTAAGCATATATTAATTTTAGCTCGTAGGGGCATCAATAAAAAAAATACAATTCTCAACAGTCTTTTAAGAAAATTTGACGAAATTTTGGCTTTTAAATTGTCTAAAAAAACTTCGGACCTAGAAAGCGTTGACCCTATTCTTGCACAACCTCGTTTGCATTTGTTCAGCATACCGACTGTTTTAAAAACTCTCGTGTTAATGCTAATACGGTTATCTCCGATAATTATTTCTCCGAAGCGATAGAGGCTTCCCAGTACGTAAACAATGTCTTTAGTTAAAAAAACAGTAAGAGCGTTCTTTACCATAACCAGAACAAAACGCAGCAACGAACGCTCTCGCAACACATTTCTGCACGTTTCGTAACACCCGTTCCCTATCCCCTTGGAAGCACTAAACCAGGCGAAAAAAACCCTCCTCTTACGGCGTCACCTCCTGCACGTGATGTTAATTGCACGAATCCATCCGATTTCCAATTCTAATGAGCTCCACTAGTTGATGGTATAATTAGGAGCCGTGGACGCCGTTGCGCCAAAGGACAATGCTTTGACAGACAATCCCACGTACATATTTGGAAAGACAAGTCGATATAAATACTTCAAGTCGAGTGAGTCATGTGTGTAATGTATTAACTTAGCAGTTCTAAATGTCAGCGCAAAGACAATGCGAAAAGAATAGCACGATCGAGCCGGAGGCATGCAAATTTACGGCGCTCGAAAATATAAAGCAACTAATGGACGGCTTTTATGGTCTGACGAGAATTATCAAAAGTAATCGAAAGAGAGAGGAGTCGCGAAACAATGGCGGGTACGCGAGCGGCGTTCTTCAAGCGTTGGCAGAATAAATCTGCACCGGCTTAAGAAACTACAAACATGACAAAGAGAACATGAAAGCGCACTGAATCACTTTCTTGGTGAGCGAGCGCGTCGCGTTTCAGGCCAATGTTTATAGAAGCAAATACCTCGCAATGTATCCATCCGAGGGAAGACGGGCAGAAATAGCCACCGCCATTAACAAGCACGTCTGTTGTCGCTGCGACATCAAGTACAAAGAATACGTGCACACGATGAGGTTTGATTGATTTCGCGCTCGAACATACAGGACTTCCAAAGAGCGCAGCGAGCCGGCGAGCGCGACAGCTGGGCGAGAAATAAGTGACAGCACAGGGTCGGATTAGGTCGCCGCGCCCCAAAATTTCGTTTTGCTAATTCTATAAAAATGATAGGAACTGTTAAATATCATTTGAAATCTCTTACTACTACTAAACGAAGTATTTGTGGAAAGAAAAATCTGACAGCCGAGTGCTTCAAATCAACAGCCTACAAATACAAAAATACGCAAACACGTGTTAAGATTTCGCCGCCCCGCTCGCAAACTCGCAAGATTTACACCATTCTTTCGTCTGCGCTAATCTCCGGCAACATACGCGCCCATAAAATATGATAGTTGGCTTGTACTCGCGCAGCGTCTTCGTAAATTAGCACACTTTGCGAATGATAATTTCCCTCTCTCGTCGTTTTTTTTTGCTTTTTCCACCTACAACGTTCGGGCGATGTTATGGAAGGCAACACGGCTACGCTTTTACGAAGATTTATCGCATTCGCCGGCTGCGTACTAATAAAATCTCGCCATGTCAGGCTACAAATATCGTGTGTATGTGTGTCCGATTGCAGCAGACTATTTAGAATGCATATCGCGGTATTACGGGACCTCACACCGTCGAGACGAATGCAGGAATTAGCGCGGCGGGCTTTTACAACTTTGTTAAAGCTCCCCAGTTTCGCGTCGAGACGAAACAAATTGGAATAGTGGGAGGAACTGGACCATATAGGTGTCAAGTTGAAGGCCGAAGAACAATGGGAGAGGCGGCGGTGTTGGGACTGTGGCCTTGGAGAGCCGCAGGAAAGGGGGCCGACAAAGTCAAAGGCGAAGGCAACCATGGCGGAGAGGTCATAATTACATACATATGTAATTATAAGGAATTATCTTGGGGAATTTTCTTGGTTATACTATTCTAGTAATCAGCAGCAGGGGGTCAAGGTAGTCCAAAGTGTTTTACACCGCGAGACCGAAAAAAAAGTCCAATTCCAATTTCCAAATTCTGCAAATTGTGTAGTCTATTCTGTTACCATAAAATTCACTTAAAAAGTTAAAGGTTTGTGTGACCAGTAGCATTATCCTGTTGGAAGAATCCATGTTCCAGCTCTTCCTTTGGTATCTGCTCGATGAGTTGCAGTTTGGGTTTACCCAGCAGGATAGGGCGACAGCTCTTTCTATACCAAATACATACGTTAAACTTACTTCATGCCCTTCTCGTTATCGAGTTAAATCTTGATGTTCCACGCGTCCCGACAAAATAACCTTGACAAGATAGCACCGTCAAAAACGCCCCAATAAAATAGCTCCCCATAAAACGGTCCAATATGAAATTTTTATAGATACAAACGAAATTATTAATAGGTCAGGTCAGGTCATAAGTACTGTTTTTAACATACAATATACTTTTTTTTATAAACGGTCAACTCATCTGAGTCAAAAAATCATGTGTTAGGACTAAAAAAACTTTAAGGAATCGAATAGTATAAGCCTCAAATTTGCTGTGCTTACTTGTAATTTAAACCTCATGAGTAGGAATCCGAGACTAGAATTGACCACTGATCTTTTTTCATATTTTCCTGACTAGAAAAATGACATCGTCCGCTTTATCACTCTATAAAGCCGGAACGGATAAATTATCCAACCCAAAATTCATTTCTTGGTACTAAAAAACTTCAAGGAATCGAATGGTATAAATCTCAAATTGGAGCCCGCAATATCGAAAAATATTTTTTTTTGAAATATTTCGCGATTATGAAACCAAGTACCTTTTTAATTCGTAAACGGAGAGTTCTGAAATTTGCAGTACTTCCAGATTTGAACCTCATGCGTACGAATTCGAGTCTAGAATTTACCCACGGGAATTGAATGAATTTTTTTGGTTTTTCATATTTTGTTACCTTTAGAAAAATTACATCGTCCACTTTATCGACTCAAATAGTTATTTTTGTATAAAGGTCATAAAGAAGGCCTTTTGGTGTTAAGTTGTCAGGGTACCGATACTGAATTTTGTGTCTTGTACATTTTACAAACAAATCGGCGCCCCTTCCAAACAGCTTAATCCCCAAGCTCTGTCCCGTCCTGTGAATTTTCTCGCAGTCGCACTTTCCACTAAAATCCTTTCATTTCCATACTAGTGGCCCATTAGTGCTCAAATTCCCGCGAACCCCTTCCCCAGCTCTCCTCCTCCAACAAAAGCAAAAACCCCGTCACCTGCAGCATTTTTAATTGGACCCGCCACGTCGCCATTAGCATTTTCTCGATCCGACGACGGTGTCCAAGTGTGAGAAAACTTCAGCGACCCGCCGCCTGTACCGCCGTGTTAACACCTACATGCGTCTCATGTTCCGAAGATAAATGTCTTCGGATTGGCCCCCGGTCCCTCCAGCTTGATCGTTTCATAAAAGATTAACGTCAACATGTCACAGGAACAACTCATTAGTCATCGATAATTAGTTTATAATTATCCTCGGACAATCGATGGCCGCGATTCAGGCCGGAGATCTCCACCTGAACGAACGCTTTGATCGATCGTCTCGGTGCACACAAACTAAGAATATCGACTCGCACCTGCCCGCTATTTAACTTGCTCTCATCTCGCTTTTGGCATACGATCCGTGAAAGCAAACATTCGAAGTTATTGCGGGCTTTACGACTTTCACGGCCGGGCAATACCCCGAGGCGGTATTCCGTGGACGCGCTTATGATAAGGGGGCTGTACTTTGCCGTTTTGGCGCGACACCCAAATTGCGACCCTTAAATTGTTATTGGGGGCGGCGGCGTCTCCGGCGGAGATAAATAATTGAAAGGATGGAGGCCTCGGTGGTGGAAATGACGGTTCGGGCTCCGGAGCATTACCGGAATACGTGGCCATAATACTTACTTTCACTGTTGTTACTTCTGTGTTGACAAAGTCTTTTGGTCCATTCTTCATTCTTTCTTTTGTTGCTCTCATGTCTCATACTAAATCCATGATGGTTAACTTTTTTTAACATCCTTGTTCCTAAATTATCTCCTTTTGTGATCTACCCGACCGCTAGTTGACAGGCAAGTTTGAATTAGGCGCCATTTCTTGCTCTAAATGCAACAAGCAATTCTTCCTAAAATCTACCTGAGCTGAGATAAGTAAAATGACTAGACAATTACGGGACATGGGTCATAAAACCATCGCGAGTTGATACTGAATCTATGATGTTTAATAACACAAAAAAGAGGAAAAACAGAAGACAATGGTGCTTTTTTACGATATTTCTCTGTCACAATTTTTGGTTAACTGATTTTAAGAGTTTTCCTGCGTTCCCCACACCGTAAACATCAATTTTGATGATCTTCTAATTTGCCCAAATTGTACAAGTTAGCCAAAACCGATCCGACTATACCAAAAAAACCCATCAGCTCTTCGCATCCCTCATTTCGCCGCCATTCTCAAGATGAATTAATAAACAGGGTGGCTTTGCCAATTCATCCCTCGCCTTGTCTCTCCCAATAATCCGGCCCCTTCGTCTCGCTCCCTTTTTACCAAATTAAATCGCAATTGATATAAGCCAGAGTCCCCCTTTAAACGCGCTAAGTCGAGTGGTCCGAATTGGATTATATTGTTTTTGAGCTGGATTTGCGTTGTGGGTGTTTTCTGTACTCACATAATCGTTTCAATTACCGAGATTCATACGCCCACTTGCATCAATTCGTTGCAAGGGGGGCCTCTAATTGTTTTATTGTAGAATATTCGAAGCCCCTTTAATTCGAGGAAACGGAAACAACGCACGACGTTGATACATTGCCTGGAGGACACATCGGCGGTTTCGGGGGTGGCTCTCTTATTATTGTCTGCAAATGGCTTTGTAATGACGGCTCGACAGGGGATTGGATGGTACAAACGAGTTGATCGTGCGGGATTTGGGTGGCGGAGAGAAAGTTTGTGTGGAGGCGGAGGATTCACCAGTTTATCATATTTAATATATTTACTCTTATAAATTATTATAAACGGAGGATATTGCCCATTAAGTAATTCGTATTACTTGGGCTGGTACAAAGATGCCCATTCATTATTCATCGGGATGGACGTGAGGCGTTGGTGTGGGTGCTGTGCACTTAAGAAAAAAAGCGACAGATGGATTCTATAAATCAAAGCGGACTGATGGTAGTGCTTGGAGATAACCAAATCTACCTCCCAAGTTTTGAATTAAGAAAATGCTCAACCAACAGAGATGTGATTTGTTGGAAAAAAATTCTTCCTGGTGCCCAAAATATTTCCGATCGATTTTTTAGTTTCAAGTGTGGATCGAGATGACCTCAGAGATTATTTCAGCAGTGATGGTTATTTTTAGCAGCGTTTGCTTAGTGTTTCAGTCAAGACATCAAATATTAAGGAAAACGAGGCACGTTTCATTAAAGAATCGCAACCTGCTGAATGTAACGAAAGTGTTTACCAGTTTGTGCAACTGTCAAAACACGATGAATTCACGATAAATCTTCCACCACCAACAACAAACAATTCTATTTTCCAAGAAACGTGCAACTTGTTCAAGACTGAAGAGTAGTTTGACTGGTATTTCAAAATTGCCGCCACAAGCCGTGACGTCGACTTCATTATTAACCTACCATTCTCTGACAGGAAACGAAGAGTTCTAGGGTTCACAATGTGTTACACCTCACAAGATCCGTGTAAAAACTCCCTCTTTCGCGCGATCTGGCCCACTTCAGCAGCCTCCACGCATGCCGCAATTACGCAACGTTTACGGCCCGCGCAATCCCAATAAAGCCGCATTTACAAGCCATAACTCTTGTTTCCACTTCTGCCAAAACATTAATAGGCAATAAATCCGGATTTGTTATGACATAGCTCCGGCACCATATAAAAGCAGCGCAAGAAAGCAAATCAGCCCGCAAATCCTTTCATCCTCCGGTCCTTCCAGATCCCAAAACCTGTTGTCGATATGGCAACATCGATTCGGCGGTTCTGCGTGACGCGTCCGCTATCCGGCTTAATCGCTTCAAAACCCCCTCGAAATTATTATGAATCATCTAATTTAGGAATTGGCTTTGTTGTGACCCACATGGAGTTGGATATTATACGGCCGCTGGAACAAAAGTCCCGACCGAAATACAATTAAGTCGAGTTCATCAATTTCAATTAAAACCGTTTTAGTTCGCCACTTGTTACAATTTCAACCCTTTCTCGACGCACAGAAAATATCTAATTGGGAAGTGTTTAATCACGATTATGAAACTTGGTTCGGGATGGCGGCCGGAGTTTAATCTTGCGCCGTTGCCGGTGCTGCTAATGAATTTTGCGGGAAGGGCCATAAATAACGGAACGGGAGCTAAAGTGTTGTGTAATACAATAATTGAATGGTAAATGTGTGACACAAAATGGATAATAATTAGCGGGGTAGTTTGCGCAGTTGCCACGGCTGGGGATTACGGCAGAAATATCACTGATAAAAATGGTAATACAGTCAAAAGTAACTTAGAATTATGTTGTGTCAAAGACAAAATGCCCTTCAACTTGAACGCATTGATGCACAAATGATACAGCCGAAGAACGTCTAAAAAAGTGCCCCGTGTCTACCTACATTCAAGTAGTGTGCGAACCTATTTGGTTTATTATTGTGTCTTTCCCAGTTACATTATTTTCAACTCGACTGTGTCATTTCTTAAAAGATCGTTAATGTTTATTCCCGTGGCCACCAATTTTTTGCTGTAACAGAATTCCTCGTGTTCTATTTTCAGCAGCAATTACTATCCATAATAGACTGTTTAATTCTTCCGTAATAGCTCCGTAATGAAAGCAGCTTTTATGACGTGCGACATGAAATGCTTAAAGGAAAAAATCTGAAAGCGCTTAAAAATAGCTTCTAATCGAAATGGAGCGTCTCCAAGATCAATATCAAGTGATATGTTAACTGCATCAATAATTTAGTGGGAAGAATGGTGTTACGTTTGCATTATTGATGTTATTTTGTGTAGTAGATAATTCTAGTGAATGTTTTACCGTGTCGAATTGTCCATGTATGCATTAAACCTTCCAGGGTGTTATCAGTACATGAATAATGCGAAGATCGTATCGTCGACAACATTATTGACACATTAAATATTACAGTTTGCATAACAAATAAATATTTTATGATAGAAATTTCGAAAACGATAACTTAACATAAACCCATTTTAGTTAATTTGAAGTGATCGACGGGCGTTTTAATTTCCATAAAACGAATAATTATCCCGGTGGGAAAGCACCCATAAACGTTATTCGATAGTTAGGTACAAACATCTTCATTGTAGCTCACGAAGGATCTAAATTCCGTATTCACGACTCCATAAATAACGCTGTCATAACAGACATTTATTGTAATTCTTGGAAATTTATTCATGCCATATTCGTTAAATTACATTTTTATTTATTATGATGTAGACTGTTTTCTACTTTTACTTCGCCATTTCCGAGACAATCGTGTTACTACTCCCTTCGAGTTGAAGACCAGTTGTTGCATTGATTTTATATCGCAGACGACATATTTATTTCTTTGTTTTACGATATCGGCGGGGAGATATGTAATGTGTTAAAATCGTCTCAGCGATGGTGATGACAAGCAATAAAAGCGCGCGAGCAACGAACCCGCCGTTCTTGTAGGTTAGAAAGTATGCGTCTCGAGCCCGTACGCACCAAACCAAACACCCAGCGACCTCCTTCCACGAAACTTCACCTCTGGCTCGAATTTAAATGAAAAAAGAACGGAATTCATGGCGAACGCGCCCCTCGTAATTGCCGCGTTTGACCCGATCCACCCACTCCGCATTTACATGCGGCCGAGCTGAAAACTTGCAGCCGTTACATTTTTCACTTATTGTTTCCATACTCGGTACACGTGTAAAGTGAAACCGCGCCCAGCGCCCAAAATTCGTTGACACGTCCGCCGCCCCCATCCGACTATTTGAATTATAATGCCTGTCATTACGTGCTCCAAGTAAATTACATCAGACTTGACACCTGGCACCTGCCCGTATCGCGATGGGTCGCATCTGGGGCGCTTTCAGCGCGACTCTCCCCCGTTTCGGCGATTTTCGATTAGGCAACATCACGTACCTCGCTGGATATTGTAATTGGCAGAGGCGGATGTGTGGATGGATGGGTCTTTAACCACCGATAAAACGGTAATTGGGGATAAGTGGGCACGTGGTGGATAACTGCGAGGCGAAAAAGTGCGCCGGGGGGAGGGGGGTGATGGTATCGGGAATTGGCAGGCAGATGGCTGGGGGCGGAGAAAAAAGGTGGCTGCAAAAGCTCGTGGAGTTCGAGCGCACATTGCTGAAAATCTTTCATTAGCATTAAATACAAAAAAAGGGACCGATAATAACTGCTTGGTTGGGATAAATTTCCTCAACATTATTTAGTAGATCCAAGAAGAATTCAGAGATAGATGGAGGAATACAGACTACAAATGTGAAGAGATGATTTTTCAACAGATAAATCAACTTCTACGCAAGTGTAGGACTTTTTCCGTACGGAGATCACCTAATAGTGTCTTCCGATCTCGAAAAGACGACATATTATGCTCGCAGGAATTGCATACAACAACTTCGATGGATTTGGACTTGGAACGTGTAATCATAAGCTCTTGTTCAATTAATCCATCAGTCACGCACTGAGGGTGTAGAGATGATTGACAGGCGTCACATTTTAAATTTGGAGTGTTTAATTTAATAAAATGATTGCAGTTACCACACTTGCTCATTGTAATTCGAAAATTATCACTGAGAGATTTTTAACAGTGATGTTATTTGTTAAAATATTTTAACACAGAAGGATTGATCGCAAGGACACAATCTTCACAACCTTAGGGCCGATCATGATTAACTTACGCGTAAGTAGTCCTCCAATTAGGTATAAATTTCACAAATAACAACGTGGATTTTGCCACTTATAATGACAGATTAGCCATATTCTCGCATGGACTCCACGAAGGCGCGACTGTGTATTTGCTCCTTTAGTAGACTCTAAACCCCTACGAGCGAAGACCTTGAACCAATATCCTCTGTCTTGTTTTCTCAGAAATCCTTCCAACTAATAGCTAAATTTCGTTCCGCTTTGTAAAAGAGGTTTTGAAAGAAATAAATCTGTCACAAGTTTATGTTATGAGAAGTCCTCCCGATCTGGAACCGCAGCGTCCCGTCCGCGAACCCTTATCGCGCCCATCTGGCTGTTTATTCCGTTTACTGCCCAATTCCTCGTCGCCATTCCTGGAAAATCAGCGTCAACAACAAACACATCTCGAGCGGCCATCATCCCTGAACAAGATATTTATGTCGCCTAATAAAATCCGGCCGTGAAGGCGCTTTTACACCCTCCTAGGGTCATAATAATGAAACTAAAAAAACGCCGGTGTTTTACGACCGTCGTCGTCGCGCCCTAATTGAAAGGGAAATTAGCCCTAGCTCGTCAGTCACGGCCCTTTGGCCATCTGCCGCCTGACCTTCGGCAGTCGCTCAAGAACTCGCCCAATATTTGTTCAGTCCGGGCTGTTTTCACGGAACCATAAAATTTGTGTTTGCCTGGCGGGTCCCAAAAATCTTGTCAGTTTATTTCTGTCAACAAGCGCGGCAATTGGGACAGATGTAAATAAAGAATCCAACAAGAAAATATGGAGAGCGTGACGGAAGTCTTAAATATAATCGAAACACCGGCCTGAACGTTTTACGACATATTAATAAAGTGTTGAATCTTCGGCGGGGGCCTGCACCGGAAATTGGGACAAATTAAATCAGATGTTTGCAATCTGATCAGATTTCGTCAGCGAGTCGCCACACACGAAAGGCATCTTAAAATTCTTGCGGGCGAATCGGAGATGCGCCGTTTCCGCCGACTGAATTAATTGGCCGATTTATTTGCTTTGCTTGTCGAGGAGTCGGAGGTGGTGAGCACGTAACTTTGTTCTTAAAATAACAGTTTGGAATTTTAGAAATGCATAATCGAGATGTTTCGGAGCTGAAACTATGGGAAAGCTCCGAGCTTGCGGCGGAAGAGCTTTACAATTAAGAATAGACGGGTGATGTGCGGGAAATTTTGTTAGTTTTTCGTGACGCGCCAATTCAGGAAGCACAATTTATGGATACGGCAGGTGATTGTTACAACTGTTGTAAATCTACTATGGCGATAAATCACGGCGATTATGGAGTGTGCGGTCGGCGAGAATGATAATATGCGCAGGAACTTCTACTTTGACACAAAACGTCCATTAGAGAGCGCTTTACGCTGTTGTACGACGTAAAACAGTGTTGTAATACAAAATACAAGAAATTCTGATAAGCAATGAAAACTGCTTCCGAAGTCCTGTTATATTTAACTAAGTATGTTCATTGAGTAAATTTACTGAATTATTTTTTAATTTCATTACATTAATCAGTTTTACACCAAGTATTTTTTCTTCTATTGTCTCTTTCACTTTAATGTGTAAGATTGTAATCGTCAAAAATAACTGGCCGAAATCACTGATAAGGGCCGTGAGGAGTCACGGGCTCCCAAATCCCCTCTGTAGCACACCCGTCATTTTCAAACCGCAAAATAACCGTGGATGCTTTTATCAACTTTTTTTTTTTCTAAAAATGCCAGTGAAGCTCGTGAAGTGCCACCTTGACTTTCGCCGCCTCCACTTTTATTTCACGATCTCCTCCCGTCCAGCCGTCAAATCTGCCATCAGCAACTACCGCATCGACTTCCCATCACTCCGCCGCCAATTTAGCGCACATACACCGGCAAAACTTGTCGACATCTCCGAAGGGATCTCGCGCCATTACGTGCACGTGCTGTCGAGCGTCGAACACGCGCAACACGGTGACAACCAGAAACGCGACACCGGTTCGGTTATAACCGTCACTGGTGCAGAACCGATCGATTGCAGTTCCGGGCTTTAATGGTACGAGGGTCCATAATCAGCTGCCATTGTTCGACGCAAAAATAATGGCCCGTAAGACCGCCACTGACGACTTGTCAATTGGAATCCTGATGAGGAGCATTGTGGGCGATTCGTCGCGGGGGGACAATGGGCGCACGAGCCGTGACAAAAATCCCAGAAAATGGGAGAGCGGGATATGAAAATGTGATTATAATGAGAGCGCCGGCGGAGCTGCGAAAATGGGAAATAATGTGCTAACGGGTGTTGTAACGAAGTTAATTGAAATTTTAATGAGACGGGAACATAATAACATAATTATAATTAATCACAAATATTTGTGCGTGGCGCGGCGGCGAAGCTGGGGCGGCGATCACGTAGGGGTGCGGGGGTTTTTAAATTTGATAACACGTCGATTTCGTCTCGATTGGAGGTTTTCCGGATGACGAAAAAGCGGTCAAGAGATGCGAAATCGGATGGTCGCGCTGGCGGTATATGTGTTTGGCTACAGAATACCATTTCTCTTATTTTTATGCTTCTTAAATACTGTGATTAGTGTTTGGATTTACTCTTGCGTATACAATGACTCGTTTCATCTGAAATTTATAACCAGTAGCTTTACGACGTTGTAGAGTAACTACTCACTTAATTTATTATATTAGCCTTAAGGCGAGATTTAAATATTTATTTTCGTGTATTTTTAATTTTAGGTATGTATCTATTATTTGATTAAGCAAAACGAGCAGTGTATTTTTGTTTGTTTATTATTTTTTACTACTGTTGAATTTACTTTGGAAGAAATAAATTTCCAGCGGCGTCGCTGGAATTAGTAGCGTGTTTTATGTGTTTCTAAGTTTTAACTTGTATCCGTAATTGTGATGAATGGTGTTTATTTGTTGCGTTTGTTTAATCCGCCTCGACTTGTTTTTAGTTTTCTGAGTTTCCCAAATTTTCCTACAACTTCGCTTCAAACCCAGACTTTACGAGCCTACCTCCAGTTCGCCAAACTCCACTTCCACTTTTGACTTATTTTACGACTTCACTACGCAAACAGATCCGGGAAATTAACTCCCATAAATTCACCTTTTGGCCGGAATTTATGGGCGCGTTTGGCGCGTCGAGGTGTTCTTTTCCATTTTCCTCCCTTCAGCATTCAATAAAAGCCGGCACAACTCCACATATCCAAATTTCCTCGACTTATAAATCCGGCATCACGACACCGTCTCGCCCTTTTTAAAGACACCAGATCAAATCCGATCCACCCTATGGCCACTTAGGGACCCCAACGATCGGGAAAATCTGCATTTAATGCGGAAATCGCGCGCTCGATCGGCTTTTAAGCGCGCGAGAACGCCGTTACGGTTTCATAAAGCGTCTACCTTATGTGGCGATAAAATCCGCGATTTCGGCCCGGTGGGGCACACTGCGCCAAATTGTAATTTATGGACGTTTTGAAAAAATTAAAGCCACTAAAATATGATTTTATTGCCAGTTATGGGATCTAATCTCTTGTAAATGTCTCTGCCAGAAAGAAAAAAATTGTCCATTGTTCGTTCCGGTTTGAGCATTTTATATTGAAGAATTCGGGGCGGTGTTATCAGTTATCAAAAATCTAATTTTACACAAATTATTATCATTAAGTTTTTTTTCATTGTACTTCCCCTCCCATATAAAATGCGTTGCTTACTTACGGTGGTTTTGTACGGTGATCTTTTCAGATCACATAGGAATGAAGTTAAAATACCTTATAAATATAAAACACATTTCGAAACATCGAGCTAATTAAATTTAAAAGAATTTGAAAAGAATTTCTTGTACAGAAAACCTTATTATTCATTGGATGATTTCTTTAGTGATAAAGATGTTTCACAGTTTTAATGCTTCAGCAATAAGTTTTATGTTAAGTATTTACATTTTATTGACGTGAGTAAGCACATTTGTGATGTCAACACAAATAAACTATTATTATTATTATTATTATTCCGGTTTTTACCGGACTGCCTGTCACTCAAAGTGGCTCGAATGTGAGTAATAGATCTGGAGCAATTTTACGAAATCTATCGTCTAATCGCGTAATGATAAAAATTCGACCTTCGTCAGTCCGTTTTGGCCCCCATGGCTCCAACGCGGAAATATCGCGCTCGATTGGTTTTCGAGTGCGGCAGAGCCGTTACGGTTTAATAAAAGTACCTTATGGGCCGATAAACTTCCGCGATTTTAGCCCAGTAGTAAACATTGTGTGTAATTATCGTTTACGAGTGCAAGTTTGCACATAAAGTGGAACGGTCGTTAACAGGCCATCATCGGACGAGAGATCGAATGCGGGACGCAATCACCGGGACGATCATTTGTCTGAGGTAATGAAGCGAGAAGGAGCACCTGAGGCTTCCTTCGGGAGCTGGGAGTGTGCGATGGGCCGGCGGGCCCATGGGAGGGCGCGACGCAGATGGCTGCATTACCTGAAACAAGGAGAAAATTGCGTGAACGAGCTGCAAACAACGTTACAGGAAGTTGGATTTCGACGAAAAAATGTTACAGTATTTTTACGAGAAGGCATAAATATGGGTTTGACGTTTATTGGTTAAATTGCATTCCGCAGACGATTAGTAATAATATATCAAAAACGGCTACTTGAAAAAAGTTGTATAACCTGTTGGAAGATTTATTTATACGCGGTTAACAATCATGTTTTATTAATAACAAAAAAATTAACAGTGATATTCTGGCCGAAAACATGTTGTCTGGACAACAATTCTTGTGGATTCGTGGGTTTACACACTGGTATTATTTTCCAGTATAATTTTCTTCACACTCTTACGCATCAATTTCGAGCCCATTACTGCCTACCACCACACTTGTAAGATAGCATCTAAATTCCCTCGCCATAAGAAGAAAACATGCTCGAAATCAGAAAATTACATGTATTATTAGCAATTAAGATTATCAGAAATTCAAATGAAGCCTCATGTTCCGAAATTCCACTACTCATATTACAAATATTATGGTTCGTTATTACTAGCTAGGATTACTGCCGCCAGAGGCGCATCGCGTAACTGGAATTCTCGTCGTAAATGACTAATCTAAGCCCTTCTGTTTAATATTAAGACATTTTGAATAGTTTATTAACTTTCACCTTGTCTCGTCTTAGAGTGCTCTTTCATTTCGGATCTTCCGCTGATAAATAATAACTATGTGAGAATTAATGGTCTGGTGGCACGCCCCATGTACATCCAAGGACAAAAAAATAATTTTTGAGTATATTCTCCAGTAATTGTGGGTAACGATAAAGATATTAGGTTTAATATGTATAATGGAAGGTGATTATAAAAGATCGTTCATCAAGTTGGCTTTGAAATTTAGTGAATTTTGCCGCCTCGTTGTGATGATTGATGACTACTCGTTTCCTGTCACAAATATCAATCAGAACATAACCTAACATTTATTACAAAACATCACTTGTAATTTTGAAAATAGTGCAAGTGTAGGTCTATATCAGATTGCGCGAACGAATTAATTACAGTTGGGACAACCTGTATATTTCAGACTGTTTCCAAACTATTTTGTCGACACAAAAAATCTAAATCTGTAAGAATATAAAGGATGTTCCACCTGGTTGTGTAACCTTTAAATGGAACAACTTGGTTGAACATGGACGATTTACCTTGAACGAGTAGAAAAAATACTGTGTGCAATACGTGTCGAAAGTCCTTTGTCGCGCTCAAACAACAGCGACTTTTGTTATCTTTGACGAAGGCACATTTCAGCCGTTAAAAACGCACAAATAGCCATTGTGCAGTTGGGCGTATCGGCAATTCCCTGCATAAAAATCGCCGGAAATCTCGTTCTCATTGGTTCTTGCACCCAGTAACCTTGAAACGGCTGTCAAGTGGCATTTGCATTCAGGAAGTCGCGCGCGATTTACGATAGCAAAAACAATAGAAATGAGTATTGTTTCCGTGTTGCGTATCTTTGTCCGCTTCCAAGCGAACGCCCATCGACCATAGCTAACCCATCGACATGGAAAACAAATACGTACACAATAGCCTGGGCGATATTTACGTCTTCCCTTGTCGATGCATCCTCGAAATAATCCGCAGATTGCCGCGCTCACTACCAACAAGCGATACACGCCGCGATACCGCGATAAGATCAGCGAACAGGACAATGGGGCGTCCGTCCAGGGCCGGACCGGCCTCCATTACACACACATAACGCGGCTAATGCGTTGGCCGGAATGAGCGAATAAATATCCCCGGCCATAAACAAGGGGAACAATGGCCTTCATATAAAAGTCCGAGATGTATGCGGACGTCACGCCGGTTTTAATAACTCACACTGTATACGCGCGTTTGTCTCATGTTACTAATTCTAATCTGTATTAAATCAAGCCGAGAATAGGCGTTATACAACTGATAAAATAAACCAGAGTCGACGGCCTTAAACAATCGGTAGTGAGCGCGGCCCACCCTGGCGATGGGTAAAAATGCTAAGACACGACCTGGGCGGCGGACGGCCAGATGGGCATGGGATTTTTGACGCGCTCGCGTGAAAGTGGACATTTACAATGGAAATGGGACGAGCGTTCGTGTAAGTGGAGAATAAAGTGGAGGCTTAAAATAAATCAAGGGAAGGGTAGGCGCCAGGGGGATGTAAGGAAAAGGCAGGGGTTGCTGAACCTGCGAATTTCGATTTTCGGGAATTTTTTCTGTGCGAAATAAATCGTGCCGGGCTTGATGACATGTGACACTGAAAACGCGTGTTTACATTTTATGGCATATCGCGTAAATATTCAAAGATTGCGCTTTGATGCGGTGTTTTATGGTTCAAATATGTTGCATCACTTTACACCGAAATTTACCAACTGGATGTTAGTTTTGCTCTTAATTGCCTCACGATTACGTATTTCCCTTTTGTTGATGGGTTTATTCAGTGGTAATTACGATGCGCGGTTTCTTTGGCAGGATTAGGACAGATTAAGTTTTCTGAGAGAATTAATCATTCTTACATCAACGTTTCGGACCGTTTATTATTCCTTCGTTTGGACGAGGTGCTGTCAAACACAAATTATTAGTTACGTTTACAACTGGATTGTGGAGCTGACTATAGACAAAGCTGACTTTAATACACTGAAAATTTCACGAAACGACAATTAAGGAAATCAACGAAAAATGCAAGTATTAAAAGATTTCGGAATAAAACATGTCAGGTTCGATAAATCCATAAAACGATGCATAGTATTACAGGTAACAAACGTCCTGAAAAAATTAATTAGCACAATTTTCAAATACGTCACTAATTATTTGGAAGGGATGAACAGCAAATTCTAATCGGCGATTGCGTGCATTTATTTGTAATCTTCACGATACCATTTTTTTATTTAGAATTCGGACTTTCCAAATCACAATTGTATCAATTTGTGTTCTTTCGGTACATACTCATTCTACATATTTTAAATATTCCGACGGCCAAAGAAAACAATCACACTAACTTTTCAATATTTCAATCTGTCCATTTCACTCTTTGACACGCTCGAAACCTGCTCCCACACCATATGACTCCTTATTTATCCAAATTTATTTGAATTCGTTATCTGTTAAAACTGCTCAAGGCTCCTTCGAGAGTAAACAGCGAGCATCCACAGACGCACATGTTTATTTATCGAGTCGATGACACGGCCGAAAATCGTCGGAACACGAACGACCACGCAGCTTATAATTAAATTTTGTAACTCTGGAGGTCCAATTCTCCTAAACGATTGACGAAGCTGAACTAATTGCACCATTCTTATCCATACATCCCCGGGGAAAAAATTCATCTTTCAATCAATCGTCACGAAAGCTGAATGCTGCCATTGTACCAGCAGAGAATCGTGGCACAATTGTGCCCATTGAGGATGTAATTCGAAACGAAATTACGAAACATCCTTCACGGAAACATGCAGAGATCCCATCTCGCTAATTATCCGGTGAAGGCACAATATTTCCAATTTCTAATTAGCGGCTTGGCATAATGAGGAGTTTCTATTTTTGGCCGCGATTTATCGATAACTACATTGTGGACAAATAAGGGTGGACGCGGGCGTAAATTTTTACGCGCCGACAAACACATGCTTTTGTTGTCGATCCATTTTCGACTTTCCCAAACTTGGAAACGGAATTAATTTCCGCGCGAATCGCGCGGTCATCTCAGGCATATCGGGTTTCTTCAACGCTCCACCCTTTTTATCTGTGGTAATTAATTACGGGCCGCCGGTTACACTATGTAAATGGGTACATGGGACAGATCCGAGATACGGCCATATTGGATTACGGGTGGATTTATATCAACGGTAGCCGGCAGACTGCCCATTGTTTATTGTCGAGTGGGTGGAGAAGAGTAGCAATCGAAGCCGGATTGCCTTGGAATATCAAACAATTGATTGTAAACGGTTGGGAAAAAATGGAAAAGCGTGCCCGTTTACCTACCTGATTTACATTGTATGGTCGGCTCGCAAACGTCCGTTCGGTTCGAATAAACAGCGGATTTTATGAGCCTAATTGGACTTAATACTGCGAGTAATTGAACCGTAAATTAAATCTGACCGGCAGGATTGTTTTCTAAAGCAGCGGCGCGCTGAAACCCGGCCAACTTTAACTCCACTTTGGTCGTCGAGGAGTAGCAACGCAAGTTTTTCTCTTTGCGAATTCACAATTCTCAAATCCGGCTCGAAGGATCACGACAACGACGCGGGCGATCATCTAGCCGGCTGCGGTCACGTGTCCCCGATACCTGATCCACGGCCGACTAGACTTTTCCGGTGGCTGCGTTCGCACGTTCTGGGGCGTATCGTCTCCGTGTTAACAACTTTCTTCATAACGATATAGGATGCAGCTATTAAAGGGGACATCTGGAGGCAATCGCTTCGAACAAATTCACGCGTTGAACGACCGCTTCCATAACACATTTTATATTTAGGTTCGGTAGATCGTTCACATTTGTGAATTAACAATTTAAATGAATGGAGGTGACGTAGTACACTTTCGGAACGAATTTGAATCACCATTCAAAATCAACTTCATTGTTGTGCTCCGAAACACGTGTCAACTGTAATTATTAGATTACATAACGGTGTTAATTTCGTTTTGTGGCGACTTTATCAGTGTGACACACAGTTTGGAGTTCAAAAACACGGTTTATCTATCTACAAAGCAAATGAGTCGCGCGGAATAGGCGAGTGCCGGCTTTGTGTTGAGACTGTTTTGTGTTGAGATGTTGGCTGACAAAGGGTTTTTCAGTTGGGCCGGAAACGGGCCGAAGAATGGACGAATGGCTGTCAAAACTTTACCATCTTTAACATATTCGATAAATTCAAAAATACATCTACGAAACATCTTGTCGATTTTCCACTTTTTTTGAAACGGTCGCGAGCGTCGTTCGCTCCCAAGCACTCGCTCCGTCTGCGACAATACACTCAGGTCTACTTAGAACACCTCCCTTTCCGCCCATCGCAATAAATTTCTTTCTTGCAAAGTTTCTGGTTCTCGATGGCCACTCCGCCGCAAATAACTCCTCCGTGTTCTTTGTCCATTTTCGCCCGGTAAGTGCCCTTGCGACTCCTCGGCCGGCTCTGAGTCCGCGTAACGGCCCGACAATGGCGTTAAGGCCATTACCGGAGCAAAAATCGTGCGCTTTTTGCCATCTCGGACCATATAAGAGCAGCACAGGGCACAATGCATTAAATTTAAATAACGTGCGGACTTGCCGCTTTCACATCGTCGAACTGGTTCGTTCCGAGGACCGGTCGAAAAATAATTAGAAGCCGGGCGAGTTGCGACAATTTTTTTTCGTTCGGTTGTGTATGCCACGGGATCGGATTACATTAAGGAATTAACTCCTGATATATGGGTGTATAATTTTATGCTCCGGCAATTTAGTTGATGGCGTATTAAGCTAATTAATTCTGGACACATTAAGGCCAATTATGGCGATATCGAAGCGAACGCATTCGCAGGTATCGGAGCGAGTAACTTAATAATTGGGGTTATTAAGCGAGTTTGCTGCGAGAGGTGTGCGAGGATCTTTCGGCGCCCTGGAGCGGAAGCGAAGAGGTTATTGTTGGACGGGAAGGGAGAAGGGACGGATGTGTAGGAGAACCTGGGCTTGGTAGATGCAAAAGGTTGCGCTAAGATTAATTATATTGAAAAACACTGGCCCTTAAGGCCGTTGCTACAACGAAACTAACCTTAAGAAAAACGAGTTTCTCAGGTCACTTGATCTAATTATTACGAACAGAAAGGTGCGGAAAATATGCAAAGTATTATTTATTACACACAATTATCTACTGATAATTGAAAAATTACCATGCGTGGGCGAGGCCATAGCTCATTAAGTCAGGGCGCTTATCTCGGCGTTTCATTGTTGAGTTTACATTGCTTAGGCGCCGCTTTTGTAATAATCCAGAGTACAAATACATATGAAGGCAATATCATGCTGTCCATAATCTGCTACGAGGTGTTCTTTTTTTGGAGTAAATAAAATCTGTTTGTACATTACATTTTTCCCTTTGTGCTTCTTCCAACAAAAATTAATCAAAAGGGACGCCATAAAGTGCTTTGTGTTTACGGTGATGACTTTTACGGCGTCCGTTACTGTGATCTGAGCTCGAAAACAGAAAAACACACACAAATATATTATTTTAAGAAGTGTTTTTTGTAATTTATATTTTATGCGGTCCGAAAAAATGAATAAAAGAATATGGGGATGAAATGAATAAGCTCTAGGACATTTGTTAAGGGGTTTTTTTATTAAATATTGCGGCTATAAACAATTTTTATATTTTACCCTTAAATTAAACAATAAATGTATTAATTTTGTAACTACACTTGATGGTAAATTTTCTTTTTGATGTATTCAATGAGACTTATTTTACGTCAGGTCAAGAAGGCCAAGGTAAGTCAGGTTAGTTAAATGAAATCAGGCAAGATCAGGTCAGACGAAGTGCAAAATGTATGGTTAATAAATTAATCAGTCCTTTCCCCTGCAAAATCAATATAAAATTTCATTTTCTCTTAACCGCTGATGCTTGTAATCTGAACGTGCCAATGTTCGAGTTCTTTCAAAGTATAAACATAAACAGTTGAAGTTAAGTATGTACTGAAAAACTGAGAATATCTACATTGTTCGAGCGAGATTTGTCGGACTATATTTCAAGAGCAAGAAAAGTTCTGTCGAAATAACAGTTGCTTCTGTAATCATTCATTCATTCGCAAATTAACTTCTAAAAAATCGCGAAATCGAGAATCTCATTAAATTGCAGTCTGAATTAATCTTCGTATCTTCAGTTTTCTTATTAACTATAGCATGATTGTATTCCTATGCCAACTAATTATATTCTCACGCTACTAGCGCCAAAATGTGGCAGTTAGTTATAACCTGCCAACTACCGTTTTGGTTGATTCACGTATTATTATTATTATTATTAGTTGCACAACAAGAAACACAGCGCACAGTACTGTGGTGTTCCTAGTTTGTTTATTAAGTGTATTCATGAAGGCAAACAACAAAAACAGAGTTAAAACTCGTGGTACAAAGTTTACTACACTACAACACAACACTTTGACGATAGCTGTTGTTGCTGATAGTTTTATTGTTTATACATACTTAAAAACTATACACACATTTTTTTCACTGAATATCCTATCGAAGTAAAGTGACTAATAAGTATTCGAAAAAACATCAACCCGTTTGTTATTAAAAAAAAATCCAAAATGCACCTCGACGGTAACGTATTTTTTTGGTCATTCAAGGTGTTATTCTCTTCGGCTTCTCCTGTGAAACCATTCCCCACGTTCATCATCGAAAATCGTATGTTACTGCTTTAACACACAAATATTTAGGTTATTTAGCAACATCCAACTGGGCCGATCCGAATGTTTACCTACGCAAGTAAAAAAAAGTGTATGTTCTATGTCAACAGTGACACTACTTTTACTTTCCCACAACCGTCAAGACAGAAAACGCTCTACAATAGAAACAACCATAAAATAAATAAATAAAATCTCGAAAATCGATATGATTTTTTCGTGTTGGTCGAAATACGCCCTTGCCGCATCGGCCAAATCCCCCACCCCCACATTCCAAAGCTATTGCCGTTTGACGGCTAATTGCGGCCTTATCTCCGTGACCGATAATGCTCCATCTCCCAATATTTACCGAGCAATCGGCCGTCCACAATAAAAATTATCTCATTGTTTGCCGGAAAAACAAGCCGGAACTTTGTAACGTTTTCGGTTCAGATTTGGGCGGCGGTTTTGACGCCGGCTCTGATTGTTTCGGCCCCAGGTGAAATCGTTATTAGTGGCCCGTCCTCCGGGCCTAATTGCACGCTCTCCATCCTGCACCATTTATTATCGGTAACGGCTCGGCGCTTTGTAATTAATAACGCATTTATCACGGATAACTTCCAACCCTGCATCATCAGCTTAAGCGATATTAAATTAGTATCATCCCATAGATCTTGGAGGAGCAAGTGTTGCGGTCGACGTGACAATTCGTTCGCAAATCGGTTTTCATTCCGCTGACGCAGCTACGCATAAACGAGACCGCTGGCCATCCGGCTCGAAGGAGCACCCACACGTCAACGGAGATCTCGCCCGCTGTTCGGCATGTCATTAGCCTTTCTTTGCTCGGATCATCGCTGCTTCATTTATCACCGGCGTTCGCATTGAAATTCGCGGTTCAAGGCATGTTTATAGGTCGGATCTGCTCGAACACGCTTAATTACAACTTCTGGGAAGCTAACCATGAATTACAAGAGCTGCTCGCATGGCACAGTAGTTATCTACTTAAGACCGTCGCCGGCTCAGCGGTTTTCAAGAGACCGCCGCTTGTTGAGGACTAATAGCCATAAGAGCTTTCTGTGGTCGGTAGTCTCAGGACGGTCATAAGGTCACGCCTGGGTTCGGCTCTATCCCGGAAAAGTCCGCGATTAATGACCGGCCTGCGAGGAATGTCGATGTCGGGTTTTTGCGAGACCGCTGGGTTTGCAGATAGCCGACCGTCCCACTTCAAAACGCAACCTTATGGACAAGGATGAACTCGTGGTAATTATCGCGAGGCACGTAATTAAATTTGTTGGAGATATGAGGAAGAGTTACGGGTCAAGAGCTACTGACGCCACCTTATCGCTTTTCGGGAGATTGAATGTTAACAATACACAAAGCACCAAACTATTTCCATAATCATTTTCCGTGTTTTATTAGAGACAACGAACGAACATTAATTTTGGAATAATTGCTTTTAATAACATCAATCAATGTCTTATACACATAATCTCCAAAACGACTGAACCAATTGATAGTTGATGGTAAAACGCTAATCAAAAAAAAAAAAGAAGTGTAAAGCGAAAAACTGAAAAAATTGAAATTGAAAAAACAAAAAATTGTAAAATCGGAATATTAAATTAAAAATTGAAAGCTCGAACATGATAGAACGACTGCACACAACCGGAAACACGCGAACATCGTTCAACCCTCGGTCCGGAAAGAGCCGAACGGGGTCGAGCCAGTTCGGCGCAACGGAACTGTACAGATTTTAGCATCTTCTCTCTACAAAAACACTTTACAAATGATCCCCGATTTTCGTCCCTTCCCTATTTTTCCCTGCGCAATCCGGGAAGCCCCGATTGATACCATCTGGACCCAGGTACGCGGCCCCAATTACGCCCGTCCCAATTTGTCTCATTAGCCGGCTCCATCCCGCTCCGAATTAAAATCCTCATATCGGCCCACTCCGAGGGATCGTAAAAAGGCCGCCTCTCCCTTTGATCTCGGCCAAGACTCCACATGCATATTTTATACAATCAGGCGACTTGTTCGACTTTTGCTCTCTCGATCTAAAAATACGCCGGAGGATGTACGCTCCGAGGCGCAGTTAAAATAATTAAATTGGTTAGTCGAATTTACGGGACGAGATTGGAACGGGCGTCCCTCTATCGGCGATAACGGGACGGAAATGAGAAAGCGATAAGAGGGGCAAATGGACCGGGGATTAAGTTTCAGGGGGCGAAAGTGCAGCGGGCGATTCGCAAATTGGGGGGCGGCGATCGGGTTACCGCGAAATGGATCTCTGGAAGTTTGTTCTTCGGCACATTTGCTTGCGATTTTTGTGACTTCATCTTAATTTAAATTCTTGTGGTGGCCCCCGGTGACTCACCACCGGGTGTTCCGTTCGTGCCCCTTTTCCGGCCAACTTCTGGGTTCCGAATTGCACGTACTATTTATCCGCATGCAAAAACCCACAGAAATTTGCATGAAACGTGCACATTTTTGCCCAAAGACCCCACACCGCAGTCAATCCTCCACCTGCTCACCTTCGCCAGACCTCTCCGCGCAAATTAGCGGCGCAATTTACGGCAGGCTCGCCACCACCGGGGGCGCAAACATCTTAATAGGACCGGTCTTCTTGTACTCTTCGTGGTACCCGCGACGTGAGCCCATTGTGCCCGAATAAAACTGCTGGTCGAGAATTAGGCGGCATAGAACCGGCGTACGTCGGGGGTCTCCGATAATTCATTGTGGGAGATGATTTGTGTGGAATGATTGTACAAAAAGCCAGTTTATCGTTTGTATCATTGTGCACGGGGTACCCCTTCGTGGCGCCGCCATCTTGAATATTTAACGAGCAACGCGGGGTGCATATTTTATATCAACTTAACGTAATGCGGTTAAGATTAGCCCGGAATTTAAATATTTCTCTGTGTGTATGGAATTTTGTGATTCGGGGGACTAAGCTTTTGCTATAATCTGGTTACGCGAGGTGGATGGCGGAGAGAACAAAGGAAAGGCGGAGGGGAGGGGCGGAAATAATTTGTTGCCGTGGATGCCACGGAGGAGAGATACAAGATTAAGGCCGATAATAAGACGCTAATTTATATACTGCGGGGACGTCCAACGTGTAGACATCACCCATGAACACTGAGAAAATCGGCGGAGCCAGAATGAAACCCTGAGGATTCTAAAAGAATCGGCCAAAATTTAGATGTCTACAAAGTGCACATACAATAGCTATTTGTGCAATAAGATAGGAAAAGTGACATTTTTCCACATTCTAGACATGAGATTTTTGATCGAGACGAAGTCGATGTCGTGAATGTGAAAAGACACTTTTCCTATCAAATTGCACACAAGATTTTGTAAAATTAGGTAAAAAAACTCTTCATTATAAATTTAATTGAATAATAAAGTATCAAGTCCCTTTTAATGCAATAAATTTGTTGTCATGGAAAATACAAACAAACAACGCAACATTTTGCAATTTTTCAACGTTTGAAGTGTTTTGGGTGTTTCTTGAGGTAAAAATGTTGGAAGATGATGTTTCATCAGTATCTTTTGATGTTGAAGAGTCAGCCACACTGGCACGCAATTCACTACTGGCCGAGAAATAAAAAATATATATATATATATATATAAAAAGGCGTACAAGGAATTTGAGAACTGGTGTTTGATATTGTTTTAGGAAAAATTTCACTTTTCCTAACCCAAATGAATGTGGAAAACTTGAACAATTAACAACCGAATTTTACAAAAATATTTTATTAAGCTATTTTGAAATGAGCGAAACCGATGCAGATATCATTTTAACAAAACGGTTACACTTTCGAAGAGTTCGCTATAAATAAAAATCTTGTTTATGTACGTTCGAGGACCGATTGTTCCAACACCAGATGTAATGGCAATTTAATCATAACTTTTATTACGTTTACTCCTATAAGGATAACACCAACGTTTTCAAAAATAAATCCAGGTGTACGATTCATTTAACACCAAGTTTGGTGCTTAAAAAAATGATGTAAGTTTACATCAAAATATTGGGACCTCTGAGAACGGTGTATTATGGCGTTCAATACTGTTTACTGTGCACTAATCCGTAATTACCTCTATCGGTTTCGACTGCACCAGCTGCAACAGTCCTTTAAAAGACAACATCAAAACAACCGTTTCCCCGTAATTCCAAAAACGCACCCAATCACATCTTTTAAAGAAACCCATCTACCCGGCACGGCGATCCATGGGGGCTCATTGTCCCCGATCGTTTAACCGTAAACACCCAATGTCCTATTCACATCTGCCCGATCATAGCGCCTCGACAATAGACCCAATCATGCACCCTCGGACAGGTGACCATGAACGCGCTCCCAGGTAGAGGCTGGGTCCCGCTATCAATCTTCGTGGATGTCCGCATTGTCACTGCAGCGTTTCCGGGAGTCCCTTGGTAACTCGATTACAGGTGCTCGCGATTTCAATAATTCGCCAGGAAAAGTTGAAAGCAACACAATATCCGCGAATGGTGTGTATTGGAAAGTGCATGAATTATTCAGACGGGATATTTGAATTGGACTCAAGTTGCTGTGTTCTTGTTATTGACAGTGCGTGCGAGGGAACGCCAATCGCATGTCGCTTTTCTGCATGGCAATAATACGGACATGTGCGATCAGAGCGGCTTCACTTGATAACTCGGAGAGGGCGTCAACCACAGACAGACAATACACACGAGGAGATATATTGCTCTGGGGTAGGAACATCGCAGGCACGAATGGCTTTTTGTGGGTATTGTTTAAAGTTCTCGGAGAAAACACTCACACACCATAGACACGATATTCAAAAGTGGAACGAAAATAACCCAAATATTTATTTGTCGATATCAGAAAACAATGGCAAAGCACGGGCGTTCAGCACATTCTTCCACATCCTCCTGAGCAGCCCCCTCTACCTGATGGTGCTGCAGCGAACGACACTTGTTGAGATGGTCTACCAGGCAAGGGACACTCATCCTGGCTTGGAGGAAAACACGGTTGGTTGGGACAATTCGGGTTAGGTGGTGGGAAGCACGGTTGGTTGGGACAATTTGGATTGGGCGGTGGGAAGCAAGGCGGCGTTTGGAAGTTCATGTTCGGCGGAGGAAACATTCCTCCTCCACCCATCATGTTCGGTCCCCCCATCATATCCATCATACCTGGACCCATCATACCCGGGGGAAAGCAAGGCTGCTGCGGACAGTTGTAGTTGGGAGGAGGAAATTGTTGCCCATACGTCTGCTCCGGGCACTGCGGCGGTTGATAGCACGGCGCTTGTGGGTTGTCCTTGCAAGACAAGTCCTCAATTTTCGTAGCTCTTCCCTTCTTGGACTTCTTGTACCGGTACAACGAGCGCCCTTCCTTGTCTTTGAACAAGACGGATTTGTCGTCCATGTTCATCTGAAACTGGGTGACGATGTTCTTCCCGTAGCACGACAGACGAATGTAGACGCCGATTTTCCCGATGGGAGTCTTGTTGGTGTCCAGAAGAGGATAGTTATCCTGGAGGACTTTAGCGCAAGTCGTGACTTCTTTAGAGCTGATCAGCTCCATGAACAAGTCGAGGATCGGGACTTTGGCTGCACCCATGCAGGCCTTTTCGGGCTCGCTACCGGAGGGCATCCTCTTGAACACCCCCACGGTGATGTCGAAGGATTTTAGTACCTGCTTCGTTTGTTCTGGGGTTAGAGAGAAGAGACAGGACTTGCCCGTTTTGACTGACTCCTCCCCGAACTTGTTCCCTCCGTTGAAGTCTTCCTCGCATACGTCCAGGGGGTCGTTGTCCAGAAACTGGAAGCAGACGCACACTCCGGAGGGGTTCATGCAGTCGCATCGTGCGTTTAGTTTCAAATCGTCTACTAAGAATTCCAACAGGAACAGGTTTTCGGTGGATAATGCGGACATTTTCACGTAGAATTTTCAGGGTTGCTTCCGAATGAAAGAGTGACGTTTAGATGACAGTGTCATGTTTTCAGTTGAAGTGATCCGACTGCGATGCACTTCGGAAGGGAGAGAAAATCCGCTTTCTCTGCGAAACGAATTACCATGTGCAATTTAAGCGAAAATAACCCCAAGGGGAATCTACCTCAGAGCGCAAAACGAGCATTGAGGTAACCGGATGTTCGGCTATAAATTAGGCTGGCTGGCTCTGTTATTACGTCTTCTTGGCGAATACGCACCCTCTTCTTTGTAAACTGGATATAATGGGGAAAGACGAGGTCTGCCGACCCTTCGGACAGGATTGGACCGAACAGGGAACGTCATCTAATAGGATTTCACTAGTAAAATGTCAAATATTATGTCCGAGTCTTAAGCCGACGGAACAAATAACATAAAACCAGAAACGTCGGTAATCCGGCGGGCGGGCGGTCAAGAACGGGACGCGGGAAACGTGGCCAATATCACTCGTCGCGCTAATTAAAGACGAATGCTGGAGCGGTGTCGAAATTTGTAAGCATTACTTAATTAAGGCTGATTGGGAGTAATTAAGTTTAGGACGTACTGAGAAATGCGAGGGATTCATTAATAAAGACACACGGCTTTATTGGAGTCTTTATTAGGAAATACTTGAGCGCTTTGAGAAGATTTTAGACTTTCGGATAACTTTATTACTTCTTGTCAGTTGGGATAATTATGCAAGAACGGGCGGGTGCTTAAGCGAATGGCCTCGTTTTTCACTTCTATGTTGTGACGACTAATAAAGGAGTGAAAGATTTATATTGTTGGGCACAGAACGAACGGCGCATCGAGTTTCAATACACCGAACGAAACGAAAGCAAGGCACTGCACATTGTTTGCTCGCACCGTGTTGTATTTCACGCTTTTTCTATGTCTTTTTTGACAGTGCGACCACCTTTGCGGGACCCCCTGTGTTAGAAACACTGTTGGTGATATTTTTAATTACATACTTTGATCACATCAAGAAGCATTTTTACTTCCAGAGCAAGTAATAATACATTCTAAGGAAGTAGTTGGGGGTTGGCTACTTTCATGTTTTCTCGATGTTTCTTAATACCAAGAGTACGAAAAAATAGGGCTCCCGTTTCCGAAATTATTAATTGTCAAATTTTGTTATATGGGTATGTTAGGAATATTATGTTGATGGTAAAACGCTAACAAAAATTTGTCTGCACATCATCACAAACAATGGAATAACGTACTCCATTTGTGGTTTATGAATTCGTGAGTTTTTATCTCTATTTAAGGCATCCAGATTTTTTTGAAAAAAAAAAATCTAGACATTACAATTTTTCGAACTTAGGATTTTTCAGCTTTTCGATTTCTAAATATGTATTTCAACCTTCGTTTTCTCAATTTTCCGATTCTCAGTTTTGGAATTATGGATTCAATTTCTCGATTCTTCAAATTTTCGACTTGTGGTTTCTTATTTTTCGATTTCTCAGTTTTTCAATGATTCAGTTTTACGATTTTTCAATTATTCGATTTTTCAATTTCTCAATTAACCGATTTTTTGATTTTCCTATTTGTCGATTTCTCGACTTTTCAATGTTTCGATTTTTCCGATTTACAATTCTTCAATTTTTATATGTTTCAGTTTTGGCATTTGGTTCAATATTTCGATTTTTTACTTTTTCGATGTATCGATTTACCGATTTTTCAATTTTTAGATATCTTAATTTTTTTATTTTTAAAATTTCAGATGTCACGATTTCTCTATTTTTGAGTTCTTCGATATTTCTATTTTTTAATATTTCGAATTTTTAAATTTTAGATTTTTCAGTCTTTTAACATTCCTCAATCTTCCGATTTTTCGACATCTCGGTTTTAGATTTTTCGGTTTTCCAAGTTTTCGATTTCAAATTTTTTTTACTTCGATTATCCAGTTTTTCGATTTTTGGGTTTTTGATTTCTCGATTTTTCAATTTATGGATTTTTTTTTATTTAAAATTCCTCAGTTTTTAACTTTCCGATTTTGGCTTATTTCGATTTCTCGATATTGGAGTTTCAGATGTTTTTTTTCGATGTTTCGATTTTTTGGTTTTTCTACGTTTTTGATTTTCCAATTTTTCGATTTTTCAGTTTTTTCATTCTTCAAATTTCCAACTTTTCAATTTTTCGATTTTTTAATTTTGGAAATTGGATTTCCAGGTTTTTCAATTTTTTTTTTCGATATTTAATCTACTTTTTTAAATTTCAGATTTTTTGATTTACCGACTTCCCCATTTCACAATTTTTGGTTTTTAGGTGTTTTGATTTTCCAATTTTTCGTTTTTTTTAAGATTTAAATTTTTCGATTTTACGATTGAAGTTTGGACTTCTTGACATCTCGATTTTTCGATTTTTAATATTTTTGGAGTTCCTGATTTTTCAAATTCTCAATTCCAAATTGAACTTTTAGTTTTTGGATTTTTCAATTCTTCGATTTTTTGATGTTTTGACAGCTCGATCTTTCAATTTTTCGGTTTTTCAATTTTTCGATTTTTTTAAATATTTTGATTTTGCACATTTCAACTATAATTTCTTGATTTCACGATTTATCGAGATTTAGGTGTAATTCTTTGAAAAATCAAATTTTCGAATTATCGAATATTTTTTTCAATTTTTCAGTTTTGGCCAATTTCGACTTCTCAGTTTTTCGATATTTTAATTTTCTAATTTTTAAAATTTTAGATCTCAGGATTTCTCTATTTTTCAGTTCTTTGATATTTCTATTTTTTAATTTTTCGAATTTTTAAATTTTAGATTTTTCAGACTTTTGACTTTTCGATTTCTCGATGTTTCGATTTTTCTATTTCTCGGTTTTAGTTTTTTAGATTTCTCAGGTTCTTGATTTCTAAAATTTTTTACTTTTAAATTTTTTAATTTTTCGGTTTTTAAATTTTTCGATGTTTCAATTTTCCGATGTTTCAATTTTCCAATTTTTCGATATCCTAATTTTTCGTCATTTCAGTTTTGAGATTTTTCCATTTCTTGATTTTTCAGTTTTTTCATTCTTCAATTTTCCGACTTTTCAATTTTTCGCTTTTTAAATTTTGGATTTTCGATTTCTCGGTTTTTCAATCTCTCGATTTTTCAATTTTTCGGGTTTAATCTTCCACTTTTTTAAATTTTAGATTTTTCGATTTCCTGCTTTCTCCATTTCACGATTTTTGGATTTTCACTTTTGCGAATTGTGGATTTCCTAACATTTCGGTTTTTTAATTTTTTTTATTTTTCGACTTCGATTTTTAGATGTCCCGATTTTTCAAGTTTTCGAATTCTCAATTTTTCAACATTCCAAATTGAATTTTTTATTTCTGGATTTTTCAATTCTTCGATATTTTAATTTTACGTTTTGATGTCTCGACAGGCCGATCTTTCGATTTTGCAATTTTTAAAACCTGATTTTTCGATTTTTAAATATTTTGACTTCTCAGATTTCGAATCTATAATTTATTGATTTCACGATTTATCGATATTTAGACGTAATTCACTTTGATTCTTCAGTTTCTCAATATGTATTTCGATTTATCAATATTTTTTAAATTTAGTTTTTTTAATTTTTCAATTTTGGTCTATTTCGTTTTTTTGATGTTTCCGTTTTTGAATTTTTACGATAAGTGCTTAAATTTTTCACTTTTTTAAATTGCAGATTTTTTGATTTCTTAATTTTTCGGTTTATTGAAGTTTCTATTGCTCGTCCTTTCTTTTTTCAATTTTGGATTTCGAATTTTCGTGTTTCCAATTTTTGAAATTTTGGTAATATTTACGCCACCGTTTTTGAAGGATTAGTTGGATTGCACCTCAGGGGAGAGGGACGTTCTGTCGATTTTTCAATTTTTCAATTTTGTAGGTAGTTTTTCAATATTTTAATTTCACAATTTTGAACTTTTCGGTTTTTCAATATTTCGAACAAAAAAGAAATTTATTCAAACTGAAATATTACAAAATCGTAAAATCGTAAATATGAATAAGAAAATAAAAAATGAATTGTGCATAACTTCGGTTGTTATTATCATTAAAAGTATGATTTATTATTATTATAATTATTAATGGCAAATCGAAGGATCGAAAAATTAAAAAATCAAAAATTGTAAACTAAAAAATTGCAAATCGAAAAATCGAAAATTGAAGAAATGATCAATTAAAAAATTGAAATTTCAGTTCTAGTAGCAGAGAGGAGATTTTTCTTGCCTGAAGAGGAAAGAAGAACATCTTTAACCTCGAAAACATAATTCCCTTTCAATGTGAACTAGCATTCTTGTCCATGAGAACCATTAATATGTAATACGAATAGGAAATCTAGAAAAAATTAGTCAACTAAAATTTGTATTGTGGAAAGGTGAAAGATAATCTTAGGTTCAGAGAATTTTTCCTGACTTCCACAGTACAAATACATTAATAAATTTATGTGTCGAGACGACACCTTAAAACTGCTCTATTTTATCACCGATATTGGTCCTTCGAGCCGGACCTGGCGACACCTCTCCTTGGTTTTCGCGGTCGCGAGTCGATTTGTTAAGGCCCTCGTAAACAATCTCCTCTCTCAGGAATCCGCTTCCGTCAAACGTGTCTCGAACGTTGATCAGCCGTGCCCATGAATATGGTAATTCCGGCGCGAACTACCCCGAAACGGCGATTATCAATATCCGTCTGTTCGGCGCCGCCTCTCGAATATCCGTTTGATGTTGTCTTCTTTTGAAAAAAAGATGAAGGGTCACGGAGCCGAAGGGCGTCGAGGACGATGATTCGGAATTTATTCACCGTTACGCAAACGACAATTAATCAAACATTCCAATGACAGTCGTTGTCGGGTCGTGATGGGCGCAATAATGGTCCCTCTCGGAGCGACAAACACGTGTCATTGTTCTTCGCCGTTAGCGAGCGATCGCGGAATGATTCCCAATAATGCGCTTTAGCCCTTCCAACAATAAATTCCCTATTAGAAGCCCATTAGCTTTCACTAGGGAATCCCAGGTATCGATCGCTCTATTGTTTTCATTGTACTACTACACGTTAATTACCGCCATAATAAAAGCAGCAACCTGCTGATTATGAAGGCATTAATACACATTAAGCGCTTATTTCGGCCTGGGCGAGTCTAATGTGTTACCTCTGAGCACGCGATATTAATTTATTATTTGGCGAGGCTTCGCATCGACGCTTTTCAATCAAAGAAAACTCGTTAATTAATAGCGCCAAAGGCTGGCTTCGATTTATTACGCTAACGCAGGATTTTAATTGCGCCAACGTGAGGTCCGGACGTCTCGAGCACCTGGTGCCGAAGACACTTCTTCTTCTTCCACGGGTTGTTTCGTAACATCTACACGCACTCCGATCCCCCTTTTACAGACGAAATTCCTACCGCCTCGTCTGTCAACAGACCGAGGATGCGCCGTTAACACGTTCCCGCTCTAAAAGTGAAATAATGGCTCGCTTTCGCCATTCGGTACACAGACAAGCACTAAATCCGGCTTTTGATTGTTGTTCCTGCTAATGAACGCACTGCCAACTCAATAACAAATCGTGCAATAATTCAGAAAAGTTGCCACGGCAACAAACAGGTCCGCCGGTTCGCAATCAAGACCGAAAAAGAGAAATTCTCTAAACGACGTGGTCGTTGCTTGCAAAAAAGGTAGCCTTACTAATAATGATGCCCCTCTTCCGGTTCGTTTATACAGGACGATCAGCAATACGTGCCCTCTAACAGCTCCTTGGGGGACACTTGGACGCACCGTTACGGGGTGGGGCGATAAACCCGCGGCAAATAACGTGTACGGAGTCTTCAATAATTCAAGAAGCAGCGGTGCAGCGAAGCCGCTATTTACGATACAGCGCTGCTATCATTTAAGCAGCGTAATAACGGATGGCTCCATCACAAATAAAACTTAATTTAATAACGTACTGATTGTTCTCATGATTTACGTTATTAATTTCGAGAGTACGAGCAACGATTTATCATCGAGTACGATACTCGGGGATCAAAGGGAGCCTACTTTCTCCGTGTAATTAAGGACGTAATTAATGAATCGTCTTGGCCACTATCAGTACCCATAAAACAAGTTGACGCTATCTCGCTCGGTCACCGGGCGCCGAAATTGGGGGCTTCGAGGCTGAGGTGAGAGAATTTTGCCCGATTTCAATGAAGAAATTGGAGCACTCGAGGCAAAATGATTGCTATTTCTGCAACATGTCTTAGAACCTTCTAAGAACTTTTGGAATTTGGGTAGAATTTCAGACATTTCTAGAAAATTTAGGACGTGAAGTAAGTATAACAAAAATTTTTTGAAGTACGTATTTAATAAAAAGCTATTCAAGATCTTCAGAATCGTCAAAACTTTCGGAGTCTTAGAGCGTCCAGAATCTTAATGATCTCTTAGAAATGCCTGGAATTTTTAGAGTCTTTGGAATTTTTGGAAGCTTGTCCAATATTTCTATGCTCAAAATGCCCGAAATCTTTCGTACTTCTAGAATTTTTAGAATTTTTGCACTATTTATGATCTCTAGGAGCTCTAGAACACTTTCGAATCTGAGAATCTCTTAAAGTTGAAGGACATTTAACCATTTCTATGGTAAGAATCTCTAGAATTACAGACATTGCTAGAAAGTTTTGAACTTTAAAAATCACAAAGATTCTAGAATCTTTGTATATGTAAAAATGTCTCCGAATATCTACCTTAAAAATCTTCATGTTTCAAGAATCTTTAAAATCTCAGAGATTTCTACAAACGATTAGAATTCAAGGATAACAGAGATTCTTCAGAGTTTTAAGATGTCCAGAATGGTCTCTAAGCACTCTTGCAAATGTCTGTAATTATTTTTAAAATTTTGGGAATTAAAAAAGTCTTCAAAATATCCACCTTAACAATCTTTAGAATCTTCAAAGTTTTTAAGATCTTAGAATCTCTAAAATCTTTTGAATTTTGGAAGCTTGTTCTAGATTTCTACGATCTGGATCTAGGGGACTATGGAACTGGTGGACATTTTTTAAATAACTAGGTCTTTAAATATTTTAGAGTCTTCTAGACGTCTAGAATCTTTATGATCTTTTAGAAATGCTTAGATGTTTTTGAAAATTGACACTTTTTTGTGATCTCTAAGAATTTGGAATACTATGGGTTTCAGAACGTCCCAAATCTGAAAGACCTTTAGGATTTTTGTGGTCACAAAATTTCTAGAACCTTAGCGATTTCTACAAAATTTTTAGATCTCAAAGATCACCGGGATATCAGCCATCTTTCTTTCTGTCAACAAGTCTTGAGAAAATCAGAGTCTCAGGACGTGCAAATCTACCGTTAAAATTTCTAAGATAGCTGGTATCTTGATTTCTGGCACCTTTAAACCTGAATTTTAGAACTTATTCTCGTGAAGACGAGAAGGATCTCTATAAGCATTGTTACAAATGGCTCGATTGATTAAAATCTTCGTAATTTTTTCTGGATTTCTACGATCTGTATCTAGAGGACCATGGAACTGGTGAAAATTTCTGAAGTAACTAGATCTTTAAAATTTTCAGAGTCTTAAAATATCTATAACGTCTAGAATCTTAATGATCTCTTAGAAATGCTTCGAATTTTTTGAAAGTTGGGAGTTTTTGTGATCTCTAGGAATTTAAAATACTACGGATTTCAGAATCTCCAAAGTTAATAATTTGAACCAAAACTTTTCCCAAAAAACGATATTTGACTAGGTTTTTTTCTTGAAATGTCAATTGTAGTTTTTTTATCATATTTATTGAAACCTATTCACTACTGCGAGTCGGGCTAGGTCAGGTCAGGTTTTGTCATCTCATATCAGGTCAGGTCAGGTCAATTTCAGAACACGTCGGGTCAATTTTCTGATAAATCAGGTCAAGTTTAGGTCCTGTGAGGTCAATTTGAGGCCAGTTGCTTTCCGGTCAGGTCTTTTGGACAAAAATTTCAAAATTTGTCTTACTACTTTTCTTAGGCTAATTATACTTGAAAAATAAACAGATTTCCAGCAAATTTTGCGTAAATCTACACACAACGTTGACGAAACATTGTCTATTGACAGATGTACAGGCAATTCAATTAATAAAAGCTTCATTTTCATTTTTTTTCTTTTTTTTTTGAGTATTAACTGCTTTCTATTCGTATTACAGAGCACGTATACGCCGCGCCGGAATAGGATGTCGAGTTCGACACCGACACCGACACCGACACCGGTCTGAATTTCATCATCATTTTATCAAATAATACAAATACAACATATTTTTGGCTTTTATTATTTTTTAAGAGAAAATTATGATTTCGCATCATATACGTGTTTAATTTATATAATACTGAAAACACAGAGTGGACGTGGTCCTTGGGTCGACGCACTCTTTTTTAATAACCTGTAAATCGCCAAAGTTATTTAGGTAACTTTAAGTATCCGCCAGTTAGAATTCTTGCCCAGTTATACAGTGTAATTTTAGTGATATTTCCATAAATAATGAAATAATTTATTTTATAGTTTAAAGAGATAAATAAACGTAGTTACACATACCGAGCGAAGGCAAACAATTATTCAAACTTGATAATCTAGAAAACGATCTGTGAATGTAAACAAAACTATTTATAGCAGACACAAGTTGTAAATTTTTGCAAATATTATGTAAATATAACGATGTTTATAAACATGAAATTTGTTTAAAAAATGTTTATCTTTCACATTCCAAGTCCATATTTTAAACAAAAAATTGCTGCATATGCATGAGCACACCCCTCGCATATTTTTTTACATGCAACCTTTCATGTCACATATTCAATGCACAACTTCGAATTTGTTCGTGATGCGAAAATCGCATCCGTTAGCTCAGCGGTCATTAAAACGATCTAAATTAGTCGAATTTTTAGGATGGCAAAAATGGCCCAACTTTCCCATCAAAACATCAAAGTTTCATCACACACTCCACTAAATAATTCCCCGAGGTAAATTCGTCTCATCGCAAGTCCGCACCACAAAATTAGAAATTTTATCGACCTGGTTCAAACCCGCGTTCATTATGCACCACTATTGATAAATCCCCATTTGCCGTTACATTCTTGCATCGAATCGAACCGCATTATTAATTCATGACAACAGGAATAGATGCCGATTTAACAAAAATTACTTCCTCGGCTTATATTTTATTCAGGTACGTTTTAAATAGTCACAATTACACTCCACCAATAATTAGCCCAGTCCGGCCCATCCGCCCGGCCTGTGTATTTTTGTATTTGCCAGTTCCGCCCGCCGTCCCATTGAATAATCAATGCATTCAATTCATCCCCGATAAATAATTCGGCTACGTATACGCCATATGTTCCACATCCGAATTCCCTATTCATTGGAGTTTCGATGGGTTTTTTCGCTGGCCATTACGCGCCCCGGGATTTATGGCTTCATGGGACGTCCGTCTCTTATTGTAAGCCGAGATCACCGCGATCCCATAAAAGCGTAAATTATGGACGCGACACACTAAACATATGTACAATTCGAGAAGAATGCTAATTGCCGGTTTTAAATTACGCCAGACGAGGACTTTCGACAAAGCGTGAAACCGCTGAAAACTTGATTTTACTAATGAAAAATCCCGGATTTATTTATTATGCGCTGGCCGTACGTGTAACGAGATAATGTCGGATCGTTAATGTCAAACCTAATTAAATTATAAAAAATTACGGACCTGGACAACGCCGAGCCAGTTCACACCTTAGGACCGTCGAACGAACGCTCGCGTAATTAAAACCATGTTGATGGGTCATTGTTTTTTGGGAATGGGGCCTAATTTATGCGCGCACAGGGTCAACGGACTGGGGAATGATAACTATCTAAAATCGCCGGCTAATGGCTAATAAAGGCGAATTTTGGGTTCTTGAACGCCGGGTCGAGTTTTATCTGCTCACGGTGCTGCCGAAGCGGGATCCGAGGCAATAACGCAAATTTAGCACCGAAAATAAGTCTTGGCGAGAATTTTCAACATTTCCCATTCAATAGTCGCAGAACGTTATTTTGGATCTAAATAACACTATACCTACTGTGTTAAAGACGTTCGTATAGTGCGTCAAGGAATATAGTGGTTCCACGACTTTGACTCCTTCACTACGCTTCGGAACAATGTAACTATTTATTTTAGCAAGACTTTATATTCAAAGGCACAGCTACTGATTTAAAATTTAATTTATTTAAAACACACAGTTGAAAGTTCTCGTAACTTCTTTCCACGGTGCTTAATAACACAGTTCAAACTCTCCAAGAATAAAATATAAGCGCATTTCCTATGCACGCCCACTTGGAGAACAACCGGCCTGCTAAAGCATGCAAAAATAGCACTTTCCGATTTCTATAATAAAACATAGCTTTCTCCGTCCAAATATCACACATTTCCATGTTTGCCCGAGCAATTTAGCCCCAACACCATCAATCCAGGAAATCGATCCTCGACTCGGCCAATTCCCCATTGTTCCTATCCCGACGAAAGAATCGTCCAGGAAACAGGAAGCGCCGTACTCAAACAAATAGTGCGCCTCATGCATATGTACACTCGGTATTTATCCAGTATAATAGTTTTGTGTAAATCAACATTCCAGCAAGGTTTCGTTCAATATTGACGCTTTTTGCTTGCTCGGGGGTGCGTTTTTTAATTTGAGCCGGCGAATGGCGAAGATTTTCATCGTGCCAACAACGTTCCGGGGTTTAATTGGATATAAAACAGTGAGAGGCGGATTAATGTAGCGAGTTAATTTGTTTTAAACAGTGGTGTGTGTATTCGGGAGATTTTTTACGTATTTATGGGAGCGTGGAGGTGGCTTTTTGATGGTTTGTTAATGAGAGGGGGATTAAAATTGGGCGGAAATGTTTAATGGGGCGGGGGCGGCTATATTACGTCTATGTTCACGTGATGACTTTTTAATTTTTGTATCAACGACTAAAAGGCTTCTGGATAGCTACACTGACACCAAGTCACAAAATATATTGTTGGTCATCAAGAGGTGTAAAATCGGGTGAGAATGGTGGCATTCTACACTTGTTTAATCAAATGTTTTTAGTGTTTTCTGTATGCTTCTAATATATCAGAGTTTCTTTTGATAGATTACTTTTTGAACTGATAAACTTGCACAAGCATCTTTGGAAGTCTCTTATTGATCAAGAACTGTAAATCAGGTCAGAATAATGGCGCTCGTTTTAGAATCTTAAACAAACTACTTAGTCTGTTAGTGACCAGAAGACGTGAGATGAGGTAACAATTGTGACACCAGAGGTCCACAGGTGCAAAATCGGGCGAGAACGCTGGCGCAATACGTTGGTTACGTTTGTTTATAGACCAAGCGAAATCCACTACGGTCGACGGCCGTATCGATCCCTGCACCACGGAAGTATTATTGATAATTTAGTATCAAGTGGTTTGCAAATATCCATGTAAACAAACACTGTTTAAACTTGGTTTTATCTGAGGCCGAATATAATTCTCTGATTTATGGGGACGTGAAGAGCAGGTCGCGCTATCATTTAATTCGCTCCTATTTTCAATTATAGTCACTTGAGATTGATGTTTGGCGCAATTTGTTTGGGCGATATATAATTTTAGTGATTCCATTTCTGTCGTAACTCGCTTTGTTTACATCCATATCAATTATTTATACACTAAATTAAATGTTTTCGTTGCGAATGGAATACGCCGCGTTTGAAATAATAGCCAGATCCGAAACCAGATAACGTACAATCGCCGTAAATTCTTTTTAATTTGCTTATGGTGTGTTTGTTTAAAATCGCGGTATTTATAGCGACATCAATTACAGAAATAATAGTTAGACCGATTAAAAAAACTATCCTTGGTTATTATCGCGTTTGCGGACTGGTAATGTAATCGCTGTCTGCAGGAACAAACATAATTTCGCCGTTAATAAAACCTTATTTAACGCTTGCAAATGCGGGTGTTATGACAGTCCATAGTACCTAATAAAAACATTGATTTACACGTGTTTTTCTGCAAGCGCCGCCACAATGTCGGCTGTATTTTTGCCCAGCTATTTGCGTAATTCACGCCTAATGGACATAAAATTGTGGAAATGCGTGCTTCATAATTTTGCAAAAACAGGCGGATGTTCACGAGTAACGAATGTTGGATTTCGGGCCCGTTTTTACCATCGACTGCGTCCGCCTGATGGCACAAAGGTAACGCGACTTCTTTTAAATTGTTTGAAACGAAATTACCGCCATTCGGACGCCGCTGTATAAAAATACAAAAATACGAGATAGCAATAAAAGCGTCCCAATTTTACGATGGCACGAATTTTTATTCTCGTTTGGTTTAGTTGCATATAAAACGAATTCCTTGACGCAACACTCCATAAAAATTAAAACCCATAAAATGCCATTGTCTGATGGTCAGATTACTCACAGTCGAGTTATACGAAAATTTCCAAATGTGTCTTCGTGTTTGTCTACATATGTTGTTTGTTTGAATGACAAACACGAGATAAGAATTCGTATATTAAATTATGATATCATCCTCGAGGGGACTGGGGATGTGGAATGAAACTTATTGAAAATGTCTGGTTTAGTTTTACGATTTGTACTCGGGCTCTGTGTGAAGCTGTCGTACGACATGACGTTTTTAAAACTCTGCAGGTATTGATTGCTTCTTGTTCCACGTAAAAGGTCATTAAATTCTATAAGCTGAATGGAAATTAAAAGGAAATTGAATTGTTGTCGTTTCAGGAATTATGTTCTATCAATAGCTCTGATAAGTCGTCAAACTTTTAATGCATGGGGATGCAATAGCAGAAAAGTAAGCGCTGTTGCTCGTCATGGTTTTAAACTGTCATTATAAATTTTATTTCCCGAGAGGAAGCTAAAATACGAAAAAGTAGGTCCCTCGTTTCCCTCTGTCTGTCGCCGGTTGGCGATTTTATTAGACGAATATAATCTAAACTAAGGATTCGATTTGATATTATGAAATTGAGGGTGTATTTATAGAGGTTAAACCTCATCCAAATTTTCTCTCTCCCTTCCCACCAAAAATCTAATTTTTAAAATTTTACCCTCATATCAAATTAAAAAAAAATGGGTCAATTAAAAATTGTAAAAATTTTGGATGTCTGAATATATGCAAATTTCTAAAGTGAAATATCGGGTTTTGTTTTGGTGCAGGATAATTTTCTGATTGTTTATGTTAAAACGGGATCATATCTATGTACACATGCACTTGAGAAAACATGAGATTATTTATTTACGTCATTTAGATAAATATAACCGTTGTAACATTGTTTAGAAAAAAATAATAAATAAAATCACCCTGTAATGTCATTTTTAGGAATACATATAACTACAACCAATTTTGAGTATGTACATATATATTATAGTGTCAAAATTTAAAAAATTTAATCACCAAACTTCCCGTAGAAATGATGAAAAAGGTATAGTTTTATACAAAAATAATTCTATAGAAAAAAAAATTATTCAGGTCAAAATTTTGGATTTTGTATAGACTTTCGAGTCCATCGGACGACTGGCTATTTTTAAGTTTTTTCGACGTTTCATGATCACTAGAGTACAAAAAAATCCCCCCTTCCGTCTGTCTGTCTGTCTGTCTGTGGTCTTGCCCGAATTTTTAATAGGCAGATACTCTCCGAAAGTATTGGACAGAATACGCAAAATGTGAATGTATATTTCATGTAGATGGTGAAACGGTAACCAAAGTTGATTTTATCATCTCCACCAACAACGTGAGGACTCCCCTCAAATTTTTGTACAATAAACATAACCTAGATTTCATAAAAACAGTATACCCCTACACTTGTGCTTTATGAATTCGCCCTGTTTTTATTTATTATTATTACAATTAGTCACATAATACTTACGACCGCAAACCAACTAACGGTTCCGTGGCAGGAAAGTTCAGCCTTTCTAATGTTTTTTATTACATCGAATCATCTCATTTTCTCGAAAATGTAAGAATACAGTAATGTCGTGCCCGCTTATATTTAAATAATAAAAAAATAATTATTATCAGAGAATTATCACCCAAAATAATATTGTGGTCGTTTTGTTCCATTGTTAGGTAGCTTAATTAATTAATCAGTCGCCTCCTCTGGTATTTTCTATAAATAAATTTGTCTAAATATTTTCTCAAAATTTAACACCAAGTACAGATTTATGTAAGTCAGAAAAAAATATCTTACCCTATGTAAACTTTGTTTCATCCTTGTGGAACAGAAAACCAATCACCATTTTACTAGTGATTCTCAACACTCGTTAAGTCGCCACTATTTATTGTATGCTTCGTCGTAGCAACAGCCTTAAAGTTTCCCCAAATGTAAATTTACAATTACATATTTGTGTAAAGTTTATCCAGATTCAATTTTTTTTTTCTACAAACTGTATTTTTTATTTCTATTTTAAACTTCACAAAAAGGACCTGGATTTCTATGGCTTAAGATCTCGGATGGAATAGATACATCAAGGATGACTATAAATTATTATTTACATTACTGTGATTTCACTATTATTACTCACTTTCATATTTATCTTAAACACTCAGGTCCGTAGTTATCTTTTTCCAGTACAGCATTCTGTGAACATCAAATAAAATCGTTTTAAATATACTACGACCCAGTTATATATTAGGTATAATAATATTCAGGAAGTTTTGCTCCATTGTGGCTTAATTAATAATAATTAGTCCTTTCCTCTGTATTGAGCAGATAAAATTGATCTAATTTCAAAATACAGATTTTTCATGTGGCACCGTTTATTCTGATCAATCAGCATCTGTACGTGCTTAATAGTCGAATTCTTTCGATGAATAAACATAAAAAGTGGAAGTTAAGAATGTACTGATATTTTTTCCGTTAGTTGTCTGCTTTAAATAAATTCAGTATTCGTACCTGTGCAAATTGCGTGTTAATTACGCTAAAAATTAATTTTTAATGTTCATTTGTTTTTGTCTACGATATTCACACATTCATTAATGAAACAAATTTTTATATTTTCAGCCATCAATAAATTAATGTTTGCAATAAAATTTCGTGTATAAGAAATAATAATATAATTTTTAATGTAAATAGTGTACTGAAAAGTTACAAAAATTGCAAAGAAAAATTTTAGCACGAAGTAACTACATTTCTTGGTGCAAATAAATGTGGTAATAAATTCATCAGAGCCGTCTTGATACTAAGAATTAAATTAATTTTTGGCACATCTTTTTAACAATGCATCAATGAATAAAAAAAAATATTTCTATAAAAAAATATATAGGGTAGAATATAACTTATTTCTATTAATACGAACACAATTAAAACTAAAACATTGATTAAGGTTGTTACTATACTGAAATGAGGAAGAAACTAACAGTTGGTTTTTGTCACATTTGAAAGACAAGAAGAATCAAATTGTTTTGAAATAATAACATAGTGCTACTTTCGTTAGATAAATGAATATTGGATAAAATATTGAATTTTGAGTTACCACTGAATTACAGAAATATAGATGAAAACATTTTTAATTAATTTAATTAATACACAGACGAAATAATGGAAAATAAAGACCAATGCATTTTCTTATCCGATTCGGCAACAAAAGCCCAAAGATTAAATCTAAAGTACCTTTAGAAAAGTCTGCGTTTAAAGCAACATATAGGGACTTTACTTGAGCTTTAGAAATAATCTGACTGTACTGTACTACAGTTTAAAGTAATATTTAATTTATGAAATAACATTTAACTTGTTCTTCACCTAGTGGCCGGAGAACGTCGTATCGAACTGATAAATCTTTTCTCGAACACAATTATTATTGTTATGTAGGCGAGATCTCCAATATGGATAAGAAATCGAAAATTGAATTTTCTTTGGTCAACTCAACTCTCTGACAACAACCGTCCGATTAATCACCGCTTTGTTTTGTTTGTCACACTCTATCCGCGCATCGTCCGCTATCCGCACACCTAACCTAACCCCAACCTTCCCATTTCGCTCACCTGTGGCGTACTCCCCGGCGCACAGAACCCCCAAGCAAACCCACACTATATCCATGAACTTGGTCATTTCCTCAGATTCTCATATCACAACACTCTCCAACACATTGTTTAACAAAGAAATCCACTCACAGCAACTGTCACAGCGTCGCCACCCGAAACACGCCAACTGCGTTCGGCCCTTTGAAATCCGCACTCGCGTTTATCGGCGAAAGTCGCGTGTTGCCATGGAAGCGCAACGCGAAGCAGTCCTGCCAACCGTCAGCGCACGACTGGAGCACGAAAAGAGGAATTCCACCGGCTGGAGCTCGCGCATGCTGCTGTGGGCCGATCTAGATGAGGAGAAAAATAATAACTCGTTCGGATTTATTTATATTTATTGGCGTTTCTCGGATTCATTATTCGCGGGAACACATGCGAGTTGGGGATTTTTTTTTAGGGGGTGGGGGAGGGGGCTGGCGCGGGGAGGCCGGCAAGGGGGGTCGGGAGCGGCGGAAGATTGACGCGGGCCGGTTTTTTGGAGGCTGGTGGGCGGGACGCGGTGTCTGTGGGATTTTTTCTCTGATGTTTAATTAATTGGGAGAATGCTAATTGTGGGGGGCGGGGCGGCTTCCGATTCGGCACAGGGGAAAGTGAGGTTAGGATGATGTGCGGTTTTGGGCGAGGTGGAAGACAATGAAGGTTTGTGGGATTTGGAAAAGGCGGGTTGCGGTTTTACGGAGAAAAAATTGGTTTTTAATTGTTGATTGTTTGGAAAGTGAGATGTACCACCCACGAAAGCAAAAAGTTTCTACAAGAATTAAAATTGTGTTGGACAAATCAACTGAAGTCAGGTCAAATCACGCCAAAAAATGTCGGCCAGGTCAGGTCCGATTAAATCAGGTCACATCAAGTCAAGTCAAATCAGGTCTAGATAAATCACGTCAAGTCAGACCAAGTAAATCTAAGTCAGGTCTGAATAAGTCAAGTCAGGTTAGATCAGTTCAGGTCAGATCATGTCAGGTCAAATCAGATCTGGGCTAGACAAATCAACTGAAGTTGGGTCAAATCACGCCAGATCATGGCAGACCAGGTCAGGTCGGATCAAATCAAATCAGCTCAGCTCTAGTCAAGTCAAATCAAATCGAGTCCGGTGTAGACAAATTAAGAAAAGTCAGATCAAGTCAAGCTAGGTCAAGTTTGACTAAGTCTGGTCAGGTTAGATCAGGTCAGGTCAGGCCTTATCAAGTCAAATCTAAAAGGTCAGGTCTAAACAAATCAAGTGAAGTCAAGTTAAATCACACTAGATCATGTCAGACTAGATCAGAACAAAATAGTCAGGTCAGATCAAGTTGTGCCGTGCCTACTTCAGTTCAAATTAGGCGACAAAAAATGATAGGGATACTAAGATAGGTGACAGAAAGTGATGGGGTCTTAACACAGGCCAAAGAAATGATATCGGTCCTGGGTCAGGTCAAATGAGCTCAAAGTGAGCCAGAAACGGCATCAATTCTTCAATTCTTCAATTCTTCAATTCTTCAATTTTTAAATTCTCCAATTCTTCAATTCTTCAATTCTTCAATTATTGATTTTCCCATTTCTCGAATTTCAATATTTCGATTTTTTTAATTCTTTAGTTTTTAGATTTTCAGGATTTTATTTTTTCAGTTTTTCGATTTTCAACTTAACGGTTTTTCGATTTTTCAATTCTTCTATTTCTCACTTTTTCGATATTTCAGTTTTGAGATTTAACAATTTTTTGATATTTTGGATTTGAGATTTTTAAATTTTTTCATTTTTATTTATTTCTTGAGTTTTGATGTTTCGATTTTTTATTGTTCAGTTTCTTGGTTTTTCGATTTTTGAATTTTTTCACTTAATTTTAAAATTTTCAATTTATAACTTTCTGATTTTTCGATTTTTCGACGTTTGGATTTCTCGATCTTTTGATGTTTCGATTTCTGGATATTTCAGTTTTTGAATTTTTCGATATTTCGATTTCTCTGTTTTTCGATTTATTTTTAGATTTGTTGTATTTTCTTAAATTCTCCGGTTTTATGATTTTTTAATTTTTTTACACATTGATATTTTGGCTTTTTTGGTGTTTGTCGAGTTTTTTAGCTTTTTTTTCGAAATTTTCAGATTTTTCATAATTGAGATTCTTGGGTTTTTAGGTTTCTTCGGTTTTTTGGTTTTCTGTATTTTTTTTTATTGTTTAAATTTTTTAGGTATTTTCTTTTATTTGATTTTTTTGGATATTTTCTATTTTTTCGATCAATTGTAAAATTGTTATTTTTTTTTTTGTTTTTATATTTTCTGATTTTTTTATTTTTAGGAACTTTTCGATTCTCTATATTTTTGGAATTATTGGAGTTCTTGTGTTTTTTTGAGTTTTTTGTTTTTTCAGATTGTTTTGGTTTTTTAATTTTTTGGTTTTTTGATTTTTCAATTTTCTTGATCCTTCGATATTTTGGCTTTTTCGGTTTTTTCGGATTTTTCTGAATTTTTCATATTTTTCTTGAGATTCTTGGGTTATTTAGAGTCCTTCGATTTTTTGGTTTTTTGGTTTCTTTTGATTTTTTAATTTTTTAGGCTTTTTGGGTTTTTCCTTAATTGGATTTTTTGGATTTATTCCATTTTTCTTAATTACTTGTAAAATTTTTTTGATTATTTGTAAAAATGTTTGTTTTGTTTTTTATATTTTGATTATTTTGGATTTTTGGGAACTTTTCGATTTATTTTTAGATTTTTTGTATTTTCTTAAATTCTCCGATTTTATGATTTTTTAAATTTTTTTACACATTGATATTTTGGCTTTTTTGGTGTTTGTCGAGTTTTTTTAGCTTTTTTTTCGAAATTTTCGGATTTTTCATAATTTTTAGGTTTCTTCGGTTTTTTTGGTTTTCTGCATTTTTTTTTGTTGTTTAAATTTTTTAGATATGTTCTTTTATTGGATTTTTTTGGATATATTCCATTTTTTCGATCATTTGTAAAATTTGTATCTTTTTTTGTTTTTATATTTTCTGATTTTTTTATTTTTGGGAACTTTTCGATTCTCTAGATTTTTGGAATTATTGGAGTTCTTGTATTTTTTGAGTTTCTTGTTTGTTTTTATTTCCTTGGTTATTTAATTTTTTTCGGATTTTTCGGATTTTTTTTTAATTTTTCATATTTTCTTGGAACATATTACAATCATAAATTGTTTTAAAGAAAACTGAAATACGTGTGTAAAATATAAAGTCTAGGATTATTGTAATAATATTTTATCCAAAGTTCTAAGAACTGTTCTTTGATTTGTAATATGATTATGTTTTTAATGCTTTTTTGCTTAAAATAAAACTTTTTTATTGAAAATGTTGTGCTTATTTAAGCGCTTATTCTTAATTTTTTTGTGCTTATAAATCCGCTCTCTATTGATAAGTCTACATTATTTACTATTTATATTTTATTTCGTTTCAACATCTGCAAGAGTCTCGGTTAGGATTGGATAAAGGTCCGTGCGAATCGAATTCCCGAACAAGAAATCCACGTGATCGTAATCACGTGTTTGATTAGGGATTGGGTATTTGCATTTTTGGGAGCTACCAAGTTCGTTGTACAGTCTCTCCAGATTCTAAAAAAATTGAAAACTTATTCAGTTGAGCTTTTTTACGAAAGCTGACCTCTTTTTTGTAAAAAGCGTCGTTTTCTCCATAAAACAAACAAACTGGTAATTTTATTTGTGATAAATTATACGATTTCCCTCTTTTTCGTTATTTCAGTTTTGGAATTTTTCAATCTCTCAATTTTTCAGTTTTCGATTCTCCAATTCTCCGATTTTTCAATACTTGTGATTGTTTAAATTTTAGTTTTTCAGTTTCTGAGTTCTTCCATATGTCTATTTTTCAACTTTTCGATTTTTGTAATTTTACTACTCAGTCATATGTAAAATGGTTAAGCCAGGTCAGATTAAGTCACGTCAGATTGTGTCAGTTCAGGTTAAGTCAAACTAAATTAGGTGAGGTTAGGTTACGTCAAATAAAATCAAGTCAAATCGAGTCACATTAAGACAGGTCAGACCTGAATAGTCAAGTCAAGTTAGATCAGGTCAGGTCTTTTCAAATTAGGTCAGATCTGGTCTGGACAAATCAAGTCAAGTCAGGTGAAATCAGGACAGGTGATGTCAGGTCAGATCAAGTTAAGTCCAGTCATGGGTAGAAAAGTTTATTCAGGTCATATCAGGAGGGTTAAGGTGGGTCAAGTACAAGTAAATACCAACCGAACATGTACTTACCTTTTTTGAGCGAGCGAAGCGAGTTCCTTAATGCTCTTAAAAATTAAACATCACTTATATATAGTTGATGAGAATCTTCAGCGAATAGAGAATTATAGTAGAATGGAAATAGTATGAGAAGGACACGTTGAGTTTTGGTAATCTGTCACTTTGTGTCTGATTAGTAGTGATTAGTGACGTATTCTCTGCATTATCAATATAATATACATGCCTATTTTTCTAGATTAAATCAAGCTATTCTAGTAACAAATAAGAAATGCTCAGAAATCACAAAAATGAAACGAAACACTATCAAGTTAAATTATTAAAGAATCATAAAATAAAATGAAGAATACCACCATCGATCAGTACATTTCGTTCCCCTAAATTTGTAAGTGCATTCGTTCGGATGCTTCTATGCACCTTTTATTGGTGTGTTCTTCTCATAGAATTTTCACTATAGGTACTTTCAAAACAGGATTAGTAGCCGTGCCTGGATTTTTTCAGCGAGCGAAGCGAGCTTTATTGTATTATTTTAAAGCAAAAATATTTCGATCTGAAAGAACGAGAATTCAAAGTGAGTATTACCTATTAATACCGGGTGATTTTTTAAATTATTATATGACTAACAGCAAATAATTTAAATAATACAGACATTATATTCGAGTTGTTTATGCAGCTTTATGGAACTACGAGTACAGAAAAAGAAGCACACGACACCCTCAGATGGTCCGATTTTTCTACCTAGAAACCGGAACCATCTGAGGGTCCGTCTTGTGCTCTTTTCTTCCAATGACCCCATAAATCTGCATAAACCACTCGGAGTGTATTTCGGTGTTATTTTAGCTGTTTATTGCACTAGTCGCACAGCCCAATTTTGAGTCGAAAAGAAGTTATACAAAACTTGTAAGCCAGTCCGGTTACGAAACTTCCAAAAATAACCTGGCTAATAAAACCACAAAAATAATTAAAACATTATCTATTGTGCCAAGAATGTTTCCATTAAAACACTCAAACATAATCATACTCTTTATCAAAAATCGATGACGTAACAAGTGAGTTTTTTTGGGAGCACAAAAATTCACTCCGATTGTTCAAACATTTAATTAAAATTTAATTCAGTATAGACGAAGATGGAAAAAACCGTTTTGGAAACAAAAACGACGACTAGAATTGTTACAGATAAAATAACACCGTAACCTGAAATATCTGCGCTTGTAAATCGATGTCCGGACAGCAAGGCTAAATGTAAATAAATAATTGCAACTATTGTGCTTTAACTGGAATAATGTAAAGCTCCGCAATCCATAAAAAACTGATATATATTTCACAGTTTGGCTCACGAAGCTAATTATTTTAATCACATTTTCCTCTCGATGTGTTAACAGTCCTGTAAAATCGAGCTTTGCGCACTGTTCCAACTTTGCAAAACAACGACTTTTCCGACATTACAAAATGCGTCGGATTAACATGCATCTAAGGCATTTCTGCAAAGTTCACTTCGTCTCGTTTCCAGCCCAGCGCTCCCGTGGGTGTCAATTTTGCAATCTCTCCCCGCCACACATTAATTAAATTATCGCGTTTACTACCTGGCAGTAACTCGCGATTTCTTGCCGGTGTTTATGATTGCCAATAACTCCCTCATTAAAAATGCTTAATTATACAGTCGGCAAGAGTTTACGGTCGCGCGGTGTGTAATTATAAGCCTGATTATTGGTCTACACCATAGTGAAATCCAATAAACGAGCTAGTTTATTGACATTCATACTTTACAGATTGATCGCGTCGAGAAAGTTTTTCTGGGTAGCGCGTCCATGGTTCGCCGGACGTATTCAAGACCCAGGACCGGGCCATAAATTAAAATCTTATTGCAACCTATAAGGAGCTTTTAATTAACGTCGTAATTGATGTTTATGTGAGCAACACCTTTTGTGGCGCTCTCCAAACCGCAAAACGCCTCTAATTTGTTGTCGAAGCAGATGGGAGAAGAGTGCTTGTGGACGGATTTATTGTCGTTCGAGGGACCATAATTACTGTGATTGTGGCAATTAATTGAATCTGGATATGACTCAAGGGTTCACGCGTCACGCATCTGTCCGACAAAAAACTGATCTGACATCGGAAAAAATATAAGTTTAGGTTTTACCTGCGGTCAAATGCCAGCCTATTTTACGCTATTTGATCCGGTCACAAGTTTCGCGTCACTCTAATTACTTTGCCATTAGTGAAATTAAAAGGAATAGTGGAAAATTCACTTTCACAAAAAACCGACAATGCGATTCTCATTTTCAAGTTTACCGATCGCCGGCGACCCATTCAGGCCGCACCATGAATAAACCATGGCAGTCCGGTTTCCTTATTCGATCCAGTACAAATTTTTTGTCCTTTTTCGACCTGCTCATCTCGATTTTTCTCTCGGAAAATCTCTTCGGTCGCCGGGTCGTTAGCTAAACGTCCACATTCTTTCGGAATTCTTCCACTTTTTCTCCTCGAATTAGCGAATTCTGTTATTAGAACGCGGATCTAAACTGGTTCCCTTTCAAGTTCGGCTAATAAGCGCTAATGGTCCATTACTATTCATATTTTCGGAAATGATAAATCCGTTTCTGGTGGAGATAAATTTTGGTAGTGCACGTGTGCGACCTGTGTATTTTCAAGTGTGCAGCCACAATTTGTGATTAATTAAAACGCGCTAATTGCTATTTTATTTTGAAATTAATTCTAGAGCTATTAATATTTCAGAGTCAACGGCCGGCCCTGACCATTTCGACGGTTCGGCGTTGAAAAAGTGTGTCTCTGGAGTAATTTAGGTGCTAAAACAAACAAATTATTGGATAAAAAAGGCATTGTTTGTGTACGGACACGTTTGTGATGGAGTGAACCGCTAAAATAATAAAACTTCGTGGTCTTTTTTGCGTTGTCGTCGGGTTTATTCACAGTTAAATGGCAAAATTGCGGACAAAAGGTAATGTGCGGTGGGCGACGAAAAATAACCAAATAAATTTTTTCGCTAATTTTAACACAATCATTACCCACCTACATCCGCTCGTAAAACCTGGTCTCAAATATAGCAACAAATGTGATACCACGAATGACATTAAATTTGCATTCAACGTCAGCCCAGGAAATATGTATTATGATCAATTATTCGTTACCAATTATCAATTATTCTGTGAATTGTTGCTTAATGAGGAATTATTTACAAAAGCAGATGAACCCGACGAAGAATTACTTTATTTCCACTTTGTGCGTTTATAAAACGAAATTCGATAAATATTTGCCAACAAGCTTTAAATATTTGCTTTGGCTTTCGGTAAATTCCGAGCGGATATAGGTATTTAACTTTAGATCATATCATGAGCTTGTGATTTTATTTGTGGAGTTATTAGAGGTATTTATGTCCTGAAAAACAACCAGTGGGTCGGTATTTGTACGTACTTACGTGAACGTTTTAATTAAGATGGTGTCAAACTACTCGTTTATATAGTTTTCTACGACCGACCTCATTTTTAATAATTGTACGATATATTTATATGTCTATAAAGATCAATTATGTACTACCAGCATTCAGGCAAGCTGTCATCGTAACTAGCGTGATAGTCACGTAACGACGACAATTTACTTTTTATTTCCGTGTTGAAAACTGCTTTGTATTCGAATAAAGCGAATATTTTTATTATTCATCATGATGAATTATTAACATGCTGTGATTATGTGCGTTCGTAATTACAGCATTTTTCAAGCTCGATGATTATTGCATTTCCTGCTAATCGTTATCAGCATTGATAACGAGGAGATTTGTTGTTACCAATGGAACTAGTTGAATCATTATTAAATGTTATAAATATGCTCTCAATGTATTGTATAATTTAACAATTTTTCGTGTCTGTCTTACAATTTATTTAAATTTTAGTCCTCCACTTGTGACTTATGAAATCTGTGTTGAGTTTTTACGCTAGACATCGAGATTTTTGGAAAAAAATCAAAATTTTATGCCAACTTTTCGTTTCTCCATGTTAAGAATTTGAGATTTTTTGATTTATCCCTTTCTTGATTTCTCGACTTTTAGTTGCTTTGATTGTAAGGGTTTTTCAATGCTTCAATTTTTATTTTTTTATTGTTTTGATTTTTCAAGTTTTTTTCTATATTTCAATTTTTCGATTCATCAACTTTTCGATTTTTTAATGTTTCGATTTCTCGATTTTTCAATTATTCAATTCTTCAATTTTTCAATGTTTTAATTTCTAGGTTTTTTAAATTTTCGATATTTTAATCTTTTGATTTTTCAATTTTTCACTTTTTTGAATTATTAAATTTTAGATATTTCAATTTTTTGGTGTTTGGCGTTTAGATATCTCGATTTTTCAATCAATTTTCAGATTTTTCTACTTTATAATTTCTCGGTTTTTCAATTTTTCGACTTTTGGATTTATCGATTTTTCAGTAAGTATTTCGATGTTTCAGTTTTGGTTTTTTTCAATCTTTCGATTCGATTTATCTTCGATTTTCCAATTTTTCGATATATCGATTTACCAGTTTTTTGATATTTCAGTTTTTGGGATTTTCCGATTTTTCAATATTTCGGTTCTACAATTTTTCTATTTTTTGATGGTTCGATGCCTCGGTTTTTTAATTTTTCAAATATTTTTTTCAATTTCTCCATTTTTCGATTATTTAGTCTTTCGATTTTTCAATTTTTCACTTTTTTGAGTTATTAAATTTTAGATCTTCCAATTTTTTGGTGTTTAGCTTTTTCGATGTTTGGATTTTTCGACTTCTCGGTTTTATTTTTATTGGTTTTTCAATTTCTGATTTTTCAGTTTTTCGATTTCTCCATTTTTTTATTTTTCGGTTTTTCAATTTTCCGAATTTTCAGTTTCATGATTTTTCATGTTTCGATTCTTCAATTTTCTTTTCTTCAATTATTCTATATTTTCGCTTTTTCCATTTCTCGATTGACGATGTTTTGATTTCTCGATTTTCGATTTTTCAATTTTTCAATTCTTTAAATTTTCAGATTTTTCAAATTTTAGATTTTTCAGCTTTTTCCCATTTTTCGGTTTTTTCAATTTTTCAGTTTGGGATTTTTTAATCTTCGGACTTCTGAATTTTGCTTCGATTTTTCGATTTATCGATTAAGCGAATTTTCGACTTTCCGATTTCTTGTTTTTCTCGATTTTTCCCTTTCTTGATTCCTCGACTTTTAGATGTTTCGATATCTCGATTTTTCAATCAATTTTTAGATCTTTCTACTTTTTAATTTCCCGATTTTTCAATTTTTCGACTTTTGGATTTATCGATTTTTCAGTTTTGGGTTTTTTCAATTTTTCGATTCTTCGATTTATCGATTTACCAATTTTTTGATATTTCAGTTTTTGGGATTTTTCAATATTTTGGTGCTACAATTTTCGTATTTTTTGATGTTCGACTGTTCAATGTTTCAATATATTGTTTTCAATTTCTCGATTTTTCGATTTCTTGGTCTTTCGATTTTTCTATTTTTCAATTTTTCACTTTTTCGAATTTTTAATCTAAAATATGTATTTCAATTTCGGTTTTTAAATTTTTCGATTTTTTTGGTTTTTCGATTTCTCAATTTTACGAAATTTAAGTTTGGGGATTTTTCAATTCCTCAATTTTTTTATTCTTCAATTATTCGATTTTTTTAATTTTACATTTTTCGATTTCTCGTTTTTTCGATTTTTAGATTTTTCCCTTTCTTGATTCCTCGAATTTTAGATGTTTTGATATCTCGATTTTTCAATCAGTTTTTAGATTTTTATACTTTCCAATTTCTCAATTTTTCAGTTCTTCGATTCTTCAATTTTTCAATATTTTAATTTCTAGATTTCTTAAGTTTTCAATTTTTTAATCTTTCGATTTTTCTTTTTTTCACTTTTTTGAATTAGAGTATTAAATTTTAAATTTTTAAGTTTTTTGGTGTTTCGCTTTTTCGGTGTTTCGTTTTTTCGACTTCTCCATTTTCTTCTTAACGGTTTTTCAATTTTTGATTTTCAATTTTTCAATTTTCTGAAATTTCTGTTCTATGATTTTTCATGTTTCGATTCTTCAATTTTCGTATCTTCAATTATTCTATATTTTCGATTTTTCGATTTCTCGATTTTCGATTTTCCAATATTTCAATTCTTTAAATTTTTAGATTTTTCAAATTTTAGGTTTTCAGTTTTTTTTTCATTTTTTGGTTTTTCAATTTTTCAAAGTTTCAGTTCAGGATTTTTCAATCTTGGGATTTTTCAGTTTTGCTTCGATTTTTCTATTTATCGATTAAGCGAATTTTCGACTTTCCGATTTTTCGTTTTTTCGATTTTTCCCTTTCTTGATTCCTCAACTTTGAGATGTTTCGATATCTAGATTTTCAATAAATTTTTAGATTTTTCTACTATCCAATTTCTCAATTTTTCAATTTTTCCACTTTTGGATTTATCGATTTTTCAGTATTTCGATGTTTCAGTTTTGGGTTTTTTCAATCTTTCGATTTTTCGATTTATCGATCTACCAAGTTTTTGATATTTCAGTTTTTGGGATTTTTCAATATTTCGGTTGTACAATTTTTCTATTTTTTGATGTTTCGATGTCTCCATTTTTCTATTTTTTAATATATTTTTTCAATTTCTCGATTTTTCGATTTTTTAGTCTTTCGATTTTTCACTTTTTTGAATTACATATTAAATTTTAGATTTTTCAGTTTTTTGGTGTTTCGCTTTTTCGGTGTTTCGTCTTTTCGACTTCTCTATTTTATTTTTAACGGTTTTTCAATTTTTGATTTTCAGTTTTTCGATTTCTCCATTTTTTTAATTTTTCGATTTTCAATTTTCCGAAATTTCTGTTTTATGGTTTTTCATGTTTCGATTCTTCAATTTTCGTTTCAATCATTCTATATTTTCGATTTTTCGATTTCTGGATTAACGATGTTTCGATTTCTCGATTTTCGATTTTTCAATTTTTCAATTCTTTAAATTTTTAGATTTTTCAAATTTTAGATTTTTCAGTTTTTTTCCATTTTTCGGTTTTTTCAAGTTTTCAGTTTGCGATTTTTCAATCTTCAGATTTGTCAATTTTGCTTCGATTTTTCGATTTATTGACTAGGCGAATTTTCGACTTTTTTATTTCTCGTTTTTTTCGATTTTTTCCTTTCTTTATTCCTCGACTTTTATATGTTTCGATATCTCGATTTTCGATAAATTTTTAAATTTTTCTACTTTATAATTCCTCGATTTTTCAATTTTTCGACTTTTGGATTCATCGATTTTTCATTAAATAGATGTTTCAGTTTTTTCAATTTTTCGATTCTTCGATTTATCTTCGAATTTTCGATTTATCGATTTACCAATTTTTTGATATTTCAGTTTTTGGGATTTTTCACTATTTCGGTTCTACAATTTTTCAATTTTTTGGTGTTTCGAATTTTTAATCTAAAATATTTCAATTTCGCTATTTAAATTTTTTGATTTTTTAGTTTTTCGATTTTTCAATTTTCGGATTTTTAAAATTTTACATATTTCGATTTTACGATTTTTTGGTGTTTAGATTTTTTCATATTTAAATTTATCGGTTTTCCTATTGCTTTCCGTCTGTCTATCTGTCATCTATGTCAATTTTTATTAGACAAATAATTTCCGAAATTAGCAGACAGAATATCGTGTAGACAGAAAAACGTTAACCAAAGCTTACCCGATTAAACTTTATAAAATAACGTACTCCTGTACTTGTGGTCTATGAATCCACTTTGAGTTTTTACTTTTGGCATCAATATTCTCGCAAAAAAAATAAAATTCTTTTACAATATTGTATACTACTTACATAATACTTTTTTTCTTACAGTGTGACTGGTATTGTCGTTTTTTTTCCTAAAAAACTGGTCTTGTTTGATTAGCATTTCAAAGGTGAGGGAAGTTCTGTCTAATAACATAATACCAATTTTTATTTATTAATTTGTTTGAATGTTATATTATGATTGGCTTGAGGAAGTTCTATAGCTCGTACACTACGAAAAGTAGGCCCCTGTTTATATCTGTTTATCCATCTGTATTTCCTTTTTCTATCTGTGTATCCCTCTGTATAATCTTTGGAATTCGCCTTTTCAACGTTTTCTCAAAACATAAGCAAAATCTACCATTACCGGTTTTAATGCAAATCCTCTCCGCTGTCCATTTCAGCATCTCGCCATCCCAGCAAAGCTAATCACCATCCCGCAGCTTTACGGTAAAATAAAACTCAACTTCGTAGGAAATATGACCGGTTCTAGTCAGACAATCCTCCTTCGTGCGCCCACTAATCACTATCATTACCCATTTTTCCTCTCGGGAAATTGGAAATTGTGTAGTGTAGTGCCCAATGGGTCTAGCGGTTGTGAATTATAATTTTTAGATAATCGCCTAGCCTGCGAGGGCCCCAAACTCCTACTTATCAATAACACCACGAGCTGTGTAAACAACCGGTGTTGTCTTCAGTCGCTGCACATAACGGTGATGGCAGTCGCGATTTTTCCGCTCGACTCAAGACGGAATCAATCAAGACCATTCTCACGACTTTACGCAGTCAAAACAAACGACGCCTTCTGCTTCTTCCGGACTTTGCCAATTTCACGACTCGCTTTAATTTCAACGCTCCATCAAGCGCGGAAATGGACGCGCGGAAAAAATCGATAGCGGTTTCGGGGCCGAGTGTCTGTCCGTTCCGGACGTCGGAAACGTGAAACCACAAAGTTTTTGCGCAGACGCCACTGCAAGGTTAAATTCGTCATACGGTTTTCGTAGATTCAAGTACTTCGTCTAGACAACGAAGTAAAAAGACAGAAGTTGGAAACGGTTTACTTTGTTTTTAATTTCGGAACGACTGTGGAAACATGCAGGTGGTTCGGGTAAGTAATCTTGACGGTGTGTGGGTAATAATGGGGCAATTACTATTGTAATGAGATGTCATTTCGGCCTACATTAATTTATATGAAGCGAGATGTGTAGATGTTTGTTTACTGTCGCAATAAAACTCGAAAAAATCAAGCAGTAAATGCATAGCAAGTCATTAAAGATGATTCTGTTTATCTGTTCCTGGAATGTCTTGCCATTAATGAAGTGTTACAACGAATTTAAAAATTAAGACACGTCTGGAGCGTAAGCTAAATTATATAACATTTCACAGTTCCTAGAATATGAAAAAGTAGGTCCGCCGTTTCCATCACCATCACAAACCACGAATTTCTCTCCTCAAAAAGCCAGCTACAAATTAAATCGGAAATTAGTTATCGAAAACTTCAAATTAATAATACAACCGTCTCAATAACTCACTGTCGACAATTAAATCGTCCGATACCTTCTTCACCACTGCGAAATTACCTCTCCTTTCCCACACAATACTCAATAGCTCCTGGTTATCGACTGCAACCAACATCGCAGCATGCTAATAGCACGCAAGGAATTCGCCTCTGAAAAAATCCACGCCAGCGCGCTTCCTGAAACGTTCCCACTGATAGTTTTACAGTCTTGCTCGAATTGAGTAAATAGAACAGTGTTTGTTTAAAGCCGTTCGCTGACCCGTACGGAATTAATTAATTTGGAGAAGTTTGAGGTCTGCAACGGATAGTCTTTTTTTTAAGTGGGACTTGATTGAGGAGCGAGAAATGAACTGTCACCCACCTCAATACGAGAAAACGCACCATCATCTCGGCAACTATTTAAATGAGATTTTATTGGAAATGTGATTCGTTCTGGTCAGACAATGAGTTGGTGCTAGGATAATGGCTTTGTTGCCTGCTGGAATGGGCCGTGATAGCGGACAAAATCGCCGCAGAACAACAAAACTCGAAAAAATTCGGTGCACTTTAAGTGTAGTGGGTTCAAAATGCGGCATACCTACCAAGCAAATCAAAAATCGGAAAAATGTGGCTTGTAATAACATTAAAACGGACTAGGCCGATTTTGAATGCACCAGATAATTAATATTGAATGTGCATTAATGCAAATGTGAAAACTATACACGTTGATAAAAATTAAAGCTCTTTTTAAGCTGCACCATTTGTTAATATTTCGTTAATTTTTCCACCATAAGCGAGACTAATAACGGTTTAATTAAAACATCAACATGAAGCTTTCATATGAAGTAATTAAACCCCAACAAAAATAACCAACGGCTGAACGTACTTTTAACAGCTAAAACTGGAATTATACCCTGGCCAAACTAGCATTAACGATAACGTAATAAACCGAAAATTGAAAAACCATACAGTCGACAGTGCTAATAAATAAATGAAATTTATAATTTAACAGCGCAATAAAATAACCCAGCATGTACAGAGTGAGTCATCAGTGTTGCTTAAGGTGCACGAACCGATAAATTATTTGCTTATTTGGATTTCGATTATTTTATTCCAACAGAAGCTATTTAGTTTTTTCGCTTAGAGGCAACCGTTATCTCAAAATAATTAAGTGCCATGTAAATATGAGGAATTACAAAACAAACTTATTTATCTCGGATAATTCCACGAGAGAATGCGGGATATTAAGGAACTCGGTTCGATTCTGGCGGGTTATTAATTATCGATAACCATAAAATACTGTCTCTGGTGAAATATTACCTCTGCAGGCTATTACTATTGACTTAATATCATTAAGCAATCGTTGACCGATTTGTAAACAAATTGCCTCGGAAATTAAGTTCCTGGAATAACATGTTCGTGGTCGGGTCGATATTTACCTCTGGGTGCACGGCAGCCAATTTGCCACATATTAGTAACCTTTGTGCGATAGCGATGAAACCCCTGAGGACAAAAATAAAAAATTTCAAAAGAAAAACTGAAAAATCGAAAAATTAAAATTCGAAAAATTGAAAAAAAAGGTTTTGATGATTGTTGTTGGAAATACATTCCTAGTTTGTGGAACTGGAACACCCGGAGAAAGTAATTTAAATTTTTCAAAGATACGACCGATGTTGTGAAAATATTTTCTAAATACCTAGTCCTAAAAGTCCACAAACCGCTTTTCCGTTTCTTTTCCAGACGGATCATGCCGTACAAATATGACCCGACAAAGTAATTGGAAACTGAAATAACAAGCTTTCTTTGCTTTGTTCGTTCGTCCCGTCTTTTAATTTTCTATTTGAGTAGATAGTCCTTGGGCGAGTCTGGATGAATCGTAGATCAACAAGCATCTAGCCGACTTTGATCTCGGCAAAGCCCTACCAATTTGGCGGGACTTCTGCCATTGACAGATAATTGATTAAAGCGATTAGGTCGCGAGATGTACTTTCAACTATTTCACAGCAATCCGCACGACTGCGCCAATTAGCCCCACTAACCGAGACATCGAGCAATATTATTTTGTCGGCAAATTTAAATAAAAAGTCGTTCGCTGTCATTCGTTGTCAAGTACGTCGGTCGCCTCATCTGCCATGCTGTCACGCAAACTTCACTTCATTATGAAGCAGAATTGAGGAAAAGGAATGCCAAACTGGCTACGACTCCTGAAAAATTCTCGTATCCATTGGAAATCCAAGCCGTGGGAATATGGAGATGTTGGTACCGGTCATGGTACCGTCGTCGACCCAGACAACATATTTTCAGAGCGTCAAGCAGCAATGGAAAACATGTACTTTCGCAAGCAAACCGCTGAAGATTTAAAGAGATTGAAAAAGGAGCTGGAAAAGCGCAGAGAGGGTGGCACCAAAAGCAAAAATCAAGGCGATGAAGTCAAAGACAACGAAACTGAGAAAAAGTGAAAGTGTAATTTTCAAAATTGTCGATTAAATTGTGTCACCTGATACGGAGTTTGTGTAATTCGGACAGCTAATAACGTGTGATGTATAACTAACCCACTCCCTAATCCAACTCGAAACTGCAACGAAGGGTTTATCTCAGCATCTGTTTTATAAACATGAACGCCCTGTACTGCGTGATTGCTTACAGATCCGTCCGAGATTATTTTAAATTGAATTTGAGTGCGGCCGCTTCAACTGCCCGAGTAAATTATTTTTGACAGCGTCGTGATTAATTCTAATCGTAGATAAACCACAAACGTACGAATAGGCTCCGTTTAAAAAACAAACAGCGCCCTGTAGACGAATGCTTTAATTCCCGTTATAAAGAGAGGAACCCTAAACTCGTCGACAGCTCGCTCGTAAATCATAGCATTCGAAAAAACGTGGACAGAAAAAGGCCCTAAACTGGCACTCCATGAATACTTTAACGACTTATCTCTCCGCCGATATTCGCAATGAAAACATAAAACGGATTAAACCTCTCAGGAATCTAGCAATTTAATTGACTAATGAACCCGCTCGGTTTACCTTGCGCTTGCCAGGAGTTTATGGGCCGCGTTATGGATTAAGTCTGGTTTTATTAGAGCAATAATTTTAATTACGCACTTTACACACACTGCCAGGCAAAATAGATGACTTCTGGGCTTTATTGAGTCACGTACTGGAATGGTTTCATCAGGAAATGCAAAACTAAACTTTGCGCTGGCTGCGGGGTGGGCTGGGAAATGGGTACTGCGAATAAGCGGAACGACGAGGATTAACAAAACGCCGGTATGGGAGTTTGGGACAGATTTCTGAAACAGACGGATTTTTTACGCTCAGAAAAATGTTTACCGAGACTAAGATCTCAAAAAAAAATGAATGGAATTTTTGATGAGACAAGCTGTCGATGCTAATGTCAAAGTCAAAATAAATAAATCTGCAAGCTTTTCAGTCTAGTTTACGAAAATTAAGGCAAATTGAACATCCCCGTGATCTTATTAATTTTTCTTTAACCTTCGAAAGTATGTTAAAGCAGCATTTTGATAAATAAAGTACATACCAAAATGCAACACTTGTTTATGATGATTCATTCCATGGATGCTACGTCAACGTCATCATCTTGACACCCGCCAACCAAATAGCAAAAAAATATCTACTGTGAAAATAAACGTAAGAAATTGGTCGAACGTCCAATTTTTTCAATTTTTCAGGTCTTCAGTTTTCCGAATTGCAATTTTTCGTTTCCGTTTTTATTATTATTTTTTTTAATTTATCGGTTTTTCAATGGTCTTTAATTTTACACGGTTTCAATTTTATGATGCTAGAATCTTTCAATTCAGTGTGAAATTTTTCACAAAGAAACTAGTGGTAGACTTGGTTGGAAGTCTGTATTAGCGTTCTTTTTACACCAGCAGTAAGTCCTTTCTTGTGCATGAAATTTTTCAATTTTTGTATTTTTCAGGTTTTCGGTTTTCAATTTTTGGAGTTCTCAACTTTTAGATTTTTCAGTTTCACATATTTTCTCAATTTTTGGTTTTTGGTTTTCATTTTAAATCAATGGTTCCAAAATTTTCAAAAATTTTTCAAAGAATTGGTTAAAACTGGTTCAATCGACTGAAAATTTGTGGCGAATTGTTGATAATTTTCCGCCAGTTACAAATCTGAAATCGTTGTCACGATATCTGTTCCAATAAACACGAAAATTGAATTCAAAGCTTTCAAAAATTTTCCAAAAAAATGGTAAAAATTTGTTCAATCGAAGGAATATTGGTTGAAAATTGCTAATAATTTTCGGCCAGTTAGAAATCTGAAATCGCCATCACGATATCTGTTCCAATAAACACGAAAAGTGAGTTCAAAGTTTTAAAAAATTTTCCAAAAACATGGTTAAAATTGGTTCAATCGACCGAAAATTGGTGTCATATTGTAGATAATCTCTCGCTAGTTACAAATTTAAAATCGCCGTCACGATACTTGCTCCAATAAACACGAAAAGCGAGTCCAAAATTTTCAAAAATTTTCCAAAAAAAATGGTTAAAATTGGTTTAATCGATCGAAAATTGATGTCAAATTGTAGATAATCTCCCGCTAGTTACAAATTTAAAATCGCCGTCACGATACTTGCTCCAATAAACACGAAAAGCGAGTCCAAAATTTTCAAAAATTTTCCAAAAAAAATGGTTAAAATTGGTTTAATCGATCGAAAATTGATGTCAAATTGTAGATAATCTTCCACTAGTTACACTTCTGAAATCATCGTCATGATATCTGTTCCAATAAACACCAAAAGTGAATTCAAAATTTTCAAATATTTAAAAAAAAAAATGGAAAAAAATTGGCTCAATCGACTGAGAGTTGGTATAAAATTGTAGATAATCTTCCGCCAGTTAAAAATCTGAAATCGCCATCACGATAGTGGGGTTGATTAACCAAACAGGTGGAAACGGAAGACCACGTTTTTGTATTCTAGAGGTCATGAAACGTAAAGAAAACATTAAAGTGGCAAATCGCCGCATGGACTGATTAGTATAATTCCTTAGGTTACGCTCAGGAAATAATAGAAAAAGACAGAAATATATTTTTGTTCCAACTGCCACCCACAATATATATGTACGTATACAGTTTTGGAAATTTCATTCTACCTTATAAAATTTTATTGGCAATAACGAGACGGACAGTTGCAAGAGATATTTACAACTTAAAGTTGTCGCGTGCCGGTAATCCCCAGATGTTAGAAAGCAGAGTAATCCAGGTCCGAACGAAAATGACCATTATTTTATGAGTATAAATAACTGCTCAATGTTCTCCGATAAATTCGGGTGAATTGGTGTGAACCACAAATATTTCTTACCATAGAACCACCGTCCGTCTCGTTATTGTCAATAACATTTTTTACGGTACAGTGAAATTTCCAGAACTATAATATGTCAAATGTCAATCCAAACCATCCTGTGACACGTGTCATATTTTTTGTCACGAACCAATTTCAAGCCAATTTCTCAGGGATTGGCTTGAAATTGGCTTTCACCCCCCAAATCAACCAGTTATGTCCATCAAGTGGGTCCAAACTTCCGTCTTAAAAACCATTCGATTAGTCTTCAAAACCCCATCCTACTTCGGCGACGCGAGCAGTGGTCAGGGTTCCTCCTTCGAGCATCCCCAGAATCGATTCACGGCCCAGGAAGCCCAGAAGGAAAACGAATATTTCCGCAAAAAAACCGCAGACGACTTGAAGAAACTGAAACTAGCACTCATGAAGCGAAAGAAGAATCTCCATCAACGAAAAGACGATGATCATCACGGGGATGTGGTGCAGCATGACCACCACGATGACCGCGATGACCACCACGACGATCATAATGGCCATAACGACAAACACTACTCACACCACCATCAGAGGGACCCAGCGGGACACGAGTACCTTTAGTCAAGGTGACGTTTGGAAATGACAGTTGAGAATATTTGACAAGTAAAATTATGTTCGTGTTTAGAAAACCGTTAGTGGTTTATCGGTGTTTTCCGGAAGCTTCCGGGAAAAATTCGATCGTGATTTTAAATGAACAAGACGCCGAGAAGAAGAATCGAGAATTCAAGGACAAGACTGACGATGATTTGAAGCGGCTGAAGGTGGAGCGGGAGAAGAGGAAGGATTGGAAGAACAGCAGGCCGGAGCTGCTCGGTGAGGAGGAAGATTAAGTGCTGAATTTTGACAATGACTGAATAAAGACCCACTGAATTTCTAGAGGTTTTCATTACGCACAATTTTTTTTTCAGAAATCCATTAATAACAATTTATCGCTGTGCACCTAGTACAAACCCGGCGCTGCTCCTCCAAATCCCCCATAAATTTCTCCCAACAATGTACCAAGTTGAACTGTACGAGTGTTCACTTTCCATCGGAGCTTTGCATTCATAAGCTTATCTCCTGCGCCCGCAGGACTAATCCTCCACCCAAAAGCACATCCAGTCGAGCCTGGAAAATCCAAAATCGATACTTCATATGGTGGCAAAATTACCTTCTTTCCCGACCCCATGCCGACTTGTTTTTTTTCTTCCTCCCTGTCCGGACGAATTTATTTAATTCGTTCGAAATTTAATTCCCCTGCAGCCAACAGATAAACATTCTGAATAATAAAGGCTTTGTGCTGAAAGTTTTCAATTTACGGCATGAATGATATTCTAACATTTTCAGAATTTATAATGGGGCTTACTAGTAAGTTTGCATAATGCATGTAAGGGGATCGAGATGGAGCAAGTGAAGTTTCAAATTAACTATTACACATACGGCAAAGCTCTCACACGCTCACTTCGCCAACAAACGGTTAAGTAGGCTTAAAGCCCCATGTCAGACAAGAAGAGTTTACGTGTAAGCTGCTCTTATTGGATCCGGGACGTGAATATTGTAATGAACTGCCGAGAACTCGCAGGATGCGAATACAAAGGCGCCGGGAATTGGACTAATACCTCAGGAGGCAAAACCTGGTTTGTGGCCTTTGCGAAATTGCATCCCCGATGCGTTGGTTTTTTTTTTATATCGTGCTGTCTGAAAAGTTCAAAATAGTCTGTAAGTGTCAATTTTTCTATCAGGATTACAATGTGAGGCGCACGTGAGATTTTGCTCCAAAACTAATAAAAATTTACAGATTTGCTTTTTAACACCGTCAGACACATTTTGTATGCTAATAAAATTGTATCCTTGTAATGTCATTTACAAACACCAAAATGCTCGAAGATTCTTCGTGATAAAGATCTTGAATCTGTGATAAATGATGCGATTTGAGAATTAATTTAGGATCCTCAGAGATTCACTGGATGGATGTTTTCTATAAAAATGTAAAATTCAAAAAATAAAAAAAATGAAAAATCGGGAAAACTAAAAAATCCAAAATTAAAGAATCGGCAAATAGAAAAATCTAGAAATCGAAACATCAAAAAATCGAAAATTCAAAAATCCTATATTTAAAACTCGAAAAGTCAAAAAAAAGAAAACGGAGAAATCGAGACATCAAAAACCCAGAGCTTAAAAAATCGAAAATCTGAAACTTCGAAAAATTCAAAAACTGAACCATCGAGAACTGAGAAATCTAAAACCAAAAAGTCGAAAATTCGAAAGATCGGGAAATTGAGAAAATGAAAAATAAAAAATTTAAAAATATAGAAATTGAATAATCGAAAAATTAAAAAATTGAGATATCAAACATAAAAAAGTCAAAAAATCGAAATATTGAAAAATCACAAAATTGAACTATAGAAAAATTGAAAAATGGAAGAAAAATTGAAGAATCAAAAATTGAAAAATCAGAAAATTGAAAAAAATAAAAATAAAGAACTGAAAAATTAAAATTTTGAAAAATTAGAATTGAAAAAATAAAAATCTAAAATTTAAAAATCTACAATTTAAAAATCGAAAAGTCAAAAAATCAAAGTCGAAAAATCTAAAAACGGAGACATCGAGAAATTGAAAATCCAGGGTTTAAAAAATCGAAAAATGAAACTTTGAAAAATTCAAAAACTGAACCATCCAGAAATCGAAACATTAAAAGATCGAGGAATAAAAGAATCGAAAAGTTGAGAAGTTGATAAATCGATTAAACTGGAAAATCGAAATAGGCCAAATTCGAAAAATCGAAAAGTTAAAAACTGAAAAATTGAGAAATTTAAAATTAAAGAAATTGAATAATAAAAAAATCGAATATACGAAATTTCGACAAATCAAGAAATCGAAAAATTAAAAATCCGAACTGAGAAATCTAAAACCAAAAAGTCGAAAATTCGAAAGATCGGGAAATTGAGAAATTGAAAAATCAAAAATTAAAATTGAGATATCAAACATCAAAAAGTAAAAAAAATCGAAATATTGAAAAATCGCAAAAGTGAACTACAGAAAAATTGAAAAATGTAAAATTCAAAAAATCAAAAAATTGAAAATTCAGAAAACTGATGAATTAAAATTTCGAAAAATTAGAGTCGAAAAACTGACAAATTTAGAAATTGAAAAAGCAAAAAATCGAAAAATTCAGAAATCTAAAATTTAAAAATCGAAAAGTCAAAAAATCGAAGTCGAAAAATCTAAAAACCGAGAAAACGAAAAATCGAAAATCCAGAGTTTAAAAAATCGAAAATCTGAAACTTCGAAAAATTCAAAAACTGAACCATCGAGAACTGAGAAATCTAAAACCAAAAAGTCGAAAATTCGAAAGATCGGGAAGTTGAGAAAATGAAAAATAAAAAATTTAAAAATATAGAAATTGAATAATCGAAAAATTAAAATAAATTGAGATATCAAACATAAAAAAGTCAAAAATTCGAAATATTGAAAAATCACAAAATTGAACTATAGAAAAATTGAAAAATGGAAGAAAAATTGAAGAATCAAAAATTGAAAAATCAGAAAATTGAAAAAACAAAAATAAAGAACTGAAAAATTAAAATTTTGAAAAATTAGAATTGAAAAAATAAAAATCTAAAATTTAAAAATCTACAATTTAAAAATCGAAAAGTCAAAAAATCAAAGTCGAAAAATCTAAAAACGGAGACATCGAGAAATCGAAAATCCAGAGTTTAAAAAATCGAAAAACTGAAACTTTGAAAAATTCAAAAACTGAACCATCCAGAAATCGAAACATTAAAAGATCGAGGAATAAAAGAATCGAAAAGTCGAGAAGTTGATAAATCGATTAAACTGGAAAATCTAAATAGGCCAAATTCGAAAAATCGAAAAGTTAAAAACTGAAAAATTGAGAAATTTAAAATTAAAGAAATTGAACAATAAAAAAATCGAATATACGAAATTTCGACAAATCAAGAAATCGAAAAATTAAAAATCTGAACTGAGAAATCTAAAACCAAAAAGTCGAAAATCGAAAGATCGGGAAATTGAGAAATTGAAAAACAAAAATTAAAATTGAGATATCAAACATCAAAAAGTCAAAAAAATCGAAATATTGAAAAATCACAAAAGTGAACTATAGAAAAATTGAAAAATGTAAAATTCAAAAAATCAAAAAATTGAAAATTCAGAAAATCGAAGTCGAAAAATCTAAAAACCGAGAAAACGAAAAATCGAAAATCCAGAGTTTAAAAAATCGAAAAACTGAAACTTCGAAAAATTCAAAAACTGAACTATTGAGAAATCGAAACATTAAAAGATCGAGAAATAAAAGAATCGAAAAGTCGAGAAGTTATAAAATCGATTAAACTGAAAAATTGAAATAGGCCATAATCGAAAAATCGAAAAGTTAAAAACTGAAAAATTGAGAAATTTATGATTAAAGAAATTGAACAACAAAAAAATCGAAGAAAGGAAATCTCGGCAAATCAAGAAATCGAAAAACTAAATAACCCAACTGAGAAATTTAAACCAAGAAGTCGAAAATTCGAAAGATTGGGAAATTGAAAAATCAAAATTTAGAAATACTCGTATGTATAAAAATAGAATAATCGAAAAGTCAAAAAATCGAAATATTGAAAAATCACAAAATTGAACTATAGAAAAATTGAAAAATGTGAAATTCAAAAAATCAAAAATCTGAAAAATCCGAAAACTGTAAAATCAAAATTAAAGAACTCAAAAATTAAAATATCGAAAACTTATAGAATCGAAAAATTGAAAAATCTAGAAATCGAACCATTAAAAAATCGAAAAATTCAAAAATCTAAAATTTAAAAACCGAAAAGTCAGAAAATCGAAGTCGAAAAATCTAAAAACGGAGAAATCGAGAAATCAAAAATCCAGAGTTTAAAATAAAAAATCGAAAAACTGAAACTTCGAAAAATTCAAAAACGGAACCATCGAGAAATCTAAACATTAAAAGATCCAGAAATAAAAGAATCGAAAAGTCGAGAGAAGTTGAAAAATCGATTAAACTGAAAAATCGTAAAGTTAAAAACTGATATTAAAAAAATTGAGCAATCAAAAAATCGAAGGTACGAAATTTCTACAAATCAAATCGAAAAATTACCGGATTGAGAAATTTAAAATCAAGAAGTCGAAAATTCGAAAAATCGGGAAATTGAGAAATTGAAAAAACTGATTAAAAATAGAAAAGTCAAAAAATCGAAATATATACATATTGAAAAATCACGGAAAAATTGAAATTGGAAGTAAAACTGAAGAATCGAAAATTGAAAAATCTCAAACCTGAAACATTGGAAATTTGAAAAATCAAAAAACTGAAAAATCGAAAAATCGACAACTGGAAAAATCGAAGTGGAAAAATCTAAAATTAAAAAATCGAAAAATTGAAAAATCAACAACCTGAAAAATCGAAAAATAAAGTATTTTCGCAGATTATTATCAATTTAAGGTAATTTTTGTTACCACTCTTCAATCAAACGTGAAAAATGGGAGGAAAATTGACAAATATTTCCCAAAAAGTTTTAAAACGCCTCCTATTCGTATGAAAAAAGTCATGAGCATATAGAAAATTAAGTTACTTGAAGATTTTGAAGTTATTCTTACTTATTAATTTTAAGTCTTTATCTTTCCCGGTGTAATTATTATTTTTACCAATAAACACCGCAGAAAGCGTTAGCATCACGTAGAGCCTAAAATATCCCACAATTTTAAACCAAACTCAAAGAGAGATAAAAAGTTAATGTTTAACCACTAAACTAAACACTAAACCAACCCAAACCTCGTTTTCCATTTTCGGGAGCCCACATTGATCCAATCAAGCTCGGAATCAAAATTTTCCCTCGGCTCTTTCTGGCGAGCTAAAACCCCAATTTGAAAGCGGAAGCTCTGTCATGTCAAATGGCCGCACCTCTGCCACTAATTAATTGACAACCATTTCCCACTGACGAATTAATTGGTTGACGTTGGAGTCTCGTGAGCTTTCATGTTATTATCAAAAGGATTAACTGTATCAATCACCCTAAATAGATCGGCTGCATCAAAGATGAAACCTCCAAACCCCTTCGCATACATTACGTCGTCGTTTTGTAAATTGGTGTAATGGTACAGGTCTGATGGGCTCTATGTATGTAAATCGACACCCATTGAGTGAGTAGGAGGCCACTCGTTCGCGCTTACGACGCCTCCGTGCCTCTAAATTTGCAACAGGATCGGCGAGGAGCTGAAGGATGGAGCAAGAGGAACACGGAAAGCGAATTACTTGGGAGCTTTTGAATTTTTCCGTCTGCCAACCACGTTCGAAAATTTTTCTCATCTTAAACAATTAATCATTCGGTTTTGTACCTGGCGCACCCACCCCATCGCCTCCGAAAAGTCCGTAATCCTTATCGACACCGACCCGTCGACATCCACACCGACCCGTCAGGTTATAAATCCCGCTGTGCGTTTCCGTCCGCGCCACCAGGAGTTGGCGTGAAGGTGCGGTCGCCGGGGTTGCCCAGCCCACGTGAGGACCTCCTGCGGCCCGTCTTCGGCTGATCCCGCATTGACAACGCCGGGCTTCCTCAGATTCCGACACGCCATTGTCGCTCGGATTTTTACGCGATGTTCACGTGTGGCGCGTTTGTCATAGATCGGATGTCCTCGACAAGACGTCACAGAGACTTTTAAGTGGTTTTATGGAAATGAGCTCCCGCTGGAGAGAAACTGCCGCGCGACGTCGTAAATTTGAGCGGAGAGGATGTGTGTTCGAGGCAATCACCGAAACTGACAATAAAATGCTTTTAAAACGCGGGCTGGTGGAACCTCCCGGTTTCGATGAAGAGTCGGTCCTAATCTAGCCACCCCGTTCTTCGTCCGCACACAAACAAAGAAGTCCGCGTACTGCGAGCCTTATCACGGTTTATTTCCATGCAAACAAAGCCCCTGGCTTAGTGCAGGCCGGTCCGGAGCGCTCCGCTCTGTTCTGTTCTGCTCCAGTGTATGCCCTCTCATTGTTCCATTGTTTCCGCGGACCGAGAGCGATTCTAGATATCGGCCGAGCACAACTACATTCCGAGATCTTTATAATTATGCACGGAACAGGTTAGCTTGCCACTGGTCATGTGCTCGTATTATTACACCTTCAGCTACCGTGATAGATGACTATTAACCACACACTTTCAAGTTCAATAACTCCCATAACTCGATCACGTCGTCGGACATTTAATGTTCGACCACAATGGCCATCGCGCCGAATGCCGGAGCTAATCGACGAGGAACGGGAAAAAAGCGGTAATTAAGTCGTCATCGGGTGATGGAGGTTATCGCGATTACAATAGATGCAGATGAAGATATTTAGAACTGGTTCTAACTCGGGGAGATGGTGCAATTCGTGGAACTACCAGCCACGGAGGAATTTCTCGAAGAGAAATGTTCCCAGTTTTACAAACAAAACGTTTTCTCAAGAAACATCTACAACTTTTCGGGACAAATTATGCAACCAGTATTACTACATCTCGAGGATTTTTCGATTTTGGTCTTCCAACCCGACAGCATGTCAAGAATCATATTAATAATTACTAAATATTTATCTTGAAAGAATCTTAAATTCCCTTTTTGGAACTAAGTATTTAAAAAATCCTTGACGTTTCATGAGCCCTGCAGTACGAAAAAATAAGTCCCCCGTTTCCGTCTGTTGGCGTATGTCTTGATATTTTATTATTGGACCGATTATTGTCAAACTTTAAATGTATAATTACGATATCGTGTAAGTGGTAAAATGTTTACCAAAAGTTGTCTTATCATCCTCAATAATAATTTGATGACGTCATCTCAAAATTTTGCATGGTAAATATGTACTAGTTAATTTTTTTCAAAGTAACGTACTCCTGTACTTGTGCTTTATGAATGCCACAGGCATCCTAATTTTCGAAAAAAGTTTTAAACTATCAAGAGTATGCAAAAATTCAAAATATGTAACTGGTTTTGTAGTTTCTAATTTAAACTGAAGAAAGAGAGTAGAAAGAAATGGAGAACCCTCTGAAAAGGCAGCGTGAAGAGGGAAAAGAGATGGAACTAGAGATAGGGAGAACAGAGGGAACAGAAAAAACAAAAAGACCAAAGATAACAGAAGGGGTAGTTTGAAAGAATCTCGGGAATCCCTTTTATTTTATTTTTGAAGGAATCTCGAGGACCAGTTTTTGAAGTAGTTTGAAACAATCTTGGGATCCCTTCTCTTGTCTTTGAAGCAATTTGAAAGAATCTCGAGGACCTCTTTGGTTTTGGCTTTGAACCATGTAGTTTGAAGGAATCTCGGGGACCCCTTGTGCTTGGTTTTTGAAGTAGTTTGGAAGATTTCAGGAACCCGTTTTGTTTTGTTTTTGATGTAGTTTGAAAGAATCTAAGGGTCGCTTGTCACGTTTTTGAAGTAGAAAGAATCTTGGAGACACATTGTGTTTTTATACGCTTTATATTAGCTTCACATGTATGTACATATGAATTAATTAACGGAATATTTCAATTTTCACCCAATTCCAGACGTTCGAATGATTTAAATTTTTACACATGTATCAAGAACTGATATATAATTTCATAATTATAATGTGGTATTCTTACTAATTAAAAAAAAAAAAAACAAGACATTAATATATCGAAAGTATGCAACCAATGATACATGAAGATTAATTAAAAGAAGCTTTTGGAGCAACATGAAATAAAAATAATTTTTAACAATAATTAATTATTTTTTAGTTCATATTGCTAAAAAAGCGTGTTTTTAGTTTTAAACCTACAATATTTTTGAAATTCTGTTGTTTTTGAAGTACTTTGAAAGAATTCCGAAGATCCATTTTGTTTGTTTTTTTTTTAAGTAGTTTGAAAGAATCTCCGAGACTTCTTTTGTTTTGTTTATGAGGTACTTTGAAACAGTCTCGGGGATTTGTTCTGTCTGGTTTTTGAAATAGTTTGAAAGAATCTCGAGAATCCTTTGTGTCTGGTTTTGAAGTAGTTGAAAGAATCTGGAGGACCTCTTTTTTTGTTTTTGGAGTGGTTTGAAAGAATCTTGGGGACCCTTTGTGACTGGTTTTTGAAGTAATTCGGAAGATTTTCGGGCACCACTTGTGCTTTGTTTTTGAAGTAGTTTGAAAGAATCTCGGGGACTCCTTGTCTCTGATTTTTACAGTAGTTTGAAGGAATCTTGGAGACCACTTGTGCTTGAAGTATTTTGAAAGAGTCTCAGAAACCCCTTGTGTCTACTCCTTGAAGTGGTTTAAAAGAATCTCGGGAACCCATTGTGTCTGGTTTTTGAAGTAGTTTGAAAGAATCTCGGGGACTTCTTGTTACACGGTTTCTGCAGTAGATTGAAAGAACTTCGGGGAGCTCTTGTGCGTGATTTTTGAAATAATTTGAAAGAATCCCGGGGACCACTTGTACGTTGTTTTTGAAGTAGTTTGAAAGAGTCTCGGAGACTCTTTGTGTCTAGTTTTTGAAGTAGTTTGAAAGAATCTCGGGAATCACTTGTGCTTTATTTTTGAAGTAGTTTGAAAAAGTCTCGAAGACCCCTTGTGTCTGGTTTTTGAAGTAGCTTGCCAGAATCTCTGGGATTCTTTGTGTCTGGTTTGAAGTAGTTGAAAGAATCTGGAGGACCTCTTTTTTTGTTTTTGGAGAATTTGAAAGAATCTCGAGGACTCTTTTCTTTGAAATGGTTTGAAAGAATTTTGGGGATCATTTTTAACTGCTGTTTGAAGTAGTTTGAAAGAATCTCGGGGATCCATTGTGTCTGGTTTTTGCAGTAGTTTGAAAGAATCTCGGGGACGACTCAGGCTTCGTTTTTGAAGTATTTTGAAAGAGTTTCGGGGACCGCTTGTCTCTGGTTTTTTAAGTGGTTTGAAAGAATCTCGGGAACCCCTTGTGTCTGGTTTTTGAAGCAGTTTGAAAGAATCTCGAGGACCCTTTTTTTTGTTTTTTGAAATGGTTTGAAAGAATTTTGGGGATCATTTTTAACTGCTTTTTGAAGTAGTTTGAAAGAATCTCGGGAATCACTTGTGCTTTATTTTTGAAGTAGTTTGAAAAAGTCTCGAAGACCCCTTGTGTCTGGTTTTTGAAGTAGCTTGCCAGAATCTCGGGGATTCTTTGTGTCTTGTTTTGAAGTAGTTGAAAGAATCTGGAGGACCTCTTTTTTTGTTTTTGGAGAATTTGAAAGAATCTCGAGGACTCTTTTCTTTGAAATGGTTTGAAAGAATTTTGGGGATCATTTTTAACTGCTGTTTGAAGTAGTTTGAAAGAATCTCGGGGATCCATTGTGTCTGGTTTTTGCAGTAGTTTGAAAGAATCTCGGGGACGACTCAGGCTTCGTTTTTGAAGTATTGTGAAAAAGTTTCGGGGACCGCTTGTCTCTGGTTTTTTAAGTGGTTTGAAAGAATGTCGGGGACACTTTTTTTTGTTTTTTGAAATGGTTTGAAAGAATTTTGGGGATCATTTTTAACTGCTTTTTGAAGTAGTTTGAAAAAATCTCGGGGATCCCTTGTGTCTGGTTTTTGCAGTAGTTTGAAAGAATCTCGGGGAAAACTCGTGCTTTGTTTTTGAAGTATTTTGAAAGAGTTTCGGATACCGCTTGTCTCTGTTTTTTTAAGTGGTTTGAAAGGATCTCGGGAATCTCTTGTGTATGGTTTTTGAAGTAAAGAATCTCGAGGACACTTTATTTTTGTTTTTTGAAATGGTTTGAAAGAATTTTGGGGTTCATTTTTAACTGCTTTTCGAAGTAGTTTAAAAAAATCTCGGGGATCTGTTTTGTTTTGTTTTTGAAGTCATATGTAAGAATCTCGAGGACTCCTTTTGTTTTTTCTTTTTTTGAAGTGGTTTAAAAGAATATTGGGGATCATTTTTAACTGGTTTTTGAAGTCATGTGAAAGAATTTCGAGGACTCTTTTTTTTAAAATGGTTTGAAAGAATTTTGGGGATAATTTTTAACTGCTTTTTGAAGTAGTTTGAAAAAATCTCGGGGATCCCTTGCGTCTGATTTTTGCAGTAGTTTGAAAGAATCTGGGGGACCACTCGTGCTTTGTTTTTGAAGTATTTTGAAATATTTTGGAGACCCTTTGTCTCTGGTTTTTTAAGTGGTTTGAAAGAATCTCGGGGACCTCTTTTGTTTGGTTTTTGAAGTCATTTGTAAGAATCTCGAGGACTACTTTCGGTTTGTTTTTGAGATGGTTTTAAAGAATTTTGGGGATTATTTTTAACTGGTTTTTGAATTAGTTTGAAAAATCTTGGGGACCCCTTGTGTCTAAATTTTTAAGTAGTTTGAAAGAATCTCGGCAACCGCTTTTGTTGTATTTTTGAAGTAGTTTGAAAGAATTTTGAGGATCTCGTTTTATGTTTTTGAAGTAATTCGAAAGAATCTCGGAATCCTGTGATCAGGGGCTGAAGCAACGCGGGAAAAATTTAGACCGGCGCCTGAAAGACCGAAATTTTTCTTCATTTAAAACTACCACGGCCGATCATCTGGAATATTCCCGATTTCCAGATGATCCCATCCGGCCTTGATTACAACCAAATTTTGGCTTAACGTCAAAAGAAAAATCGGTTCTTTCACTCCCAAGAACAATTATCCCAATCAATATTTTCCAGCGCTCTCGTCCCACACTACCCCATAATTTCAAGCACCGATTTTTTCAAACGCGTGGGCCGATCGAACCAATCATTATTTATAATTTGTAAGCATTTGACACAACCAATAAATAAGCAACACAGGGCATTTCAGCCGCCACATAAATAATGTTTTCGGTAGCAATAAAACACAATCTTTTAATTTGGAATCGATTCGTAAAAGGCAATCGTCGGATCAGAGAAAAAGTGCTAGGTTGTGGGCACCTGGTGATAAATATACGTGCACGGCCGATTTTATACGCATGGACAAACATATGAAATACGGACCTGTTAAGTCCCACACTTGCCAGAGGTGGCTCTAAGAGGACCGACGCGCGTGGGTGGCGGGAAGTTCAAACGCGCTAAATATTTCTGCTGTCGCCAGTTTCGAAATTCCACCACGGGTTCTAGTTTATCGTGTGTTGGGAGCAGGTGTTTTACGATTTCGCTCCGTGGTCTTAGTCAAAATATACCGGATTTCAAAAAATAATGTAGATACAAAGTTATGTATTGTGTATGTCCTTAACAGGAAAGCTATTACCAGTGTAAAAAATATGAGAGGAATATCATATGACACATACCCGCAGGAAAGTCATTATCCGCCGCGTCTATTTTCGAACACGCAGTAAATAATTGATCGCAAATCGACCGCGCTGCATACATGAAGAAACCGCCCACACGAATCAATAAGAAGCTGAAAAGTTAAATCTAGCTTAAACAAGCGACAACGAACCAAGATCGATGTCAAATTCACCCCACTAAAGATTCCTCGAAGATTTCTATCAAAAATTGATGTGTGCGTCGGGCCAACACGTTCTTCGAATTGTATTAGAGTCGGTCAGCTGGGAGGTCGGCGCTTTGTGGGGCGCAGCCGGGGCGAGAGTCGCATGGACGCCTGTTACGAGGAGGGAAATAATCCCTGGACAAGGGAATGCCGTCACCCAGGTCTAATCACCAGAATCCATCAGCGGGCGGAACGCTGCGCCGGCTTCCTCCTAATAAAATCAACGAAGGCGCGCCGGCTGTTTCAACGCTTTCAAAACAATAATAATAATAATAACAATAATAATACAATTGGATTGTCGTAGAAAGAAACGAAAGCGTCACGCTTTTACTTGGCTGTGTCGTCAACTTTTTAATTTAGTTGTGGCGACTGCGCTAACCTTGCCCGAAAAACGCTGCACCTACTCATCGCACCGTAAAAAAGTCCAAGTTTGTTTATTTGTTTTAGAAAGTTACTCGATGATCTACGTTATAAACAAAGCAGAAGCTGTCAAAGTGTGCAGCTGCCCCGCTCCACTCCCTTATTCCCACAAACCCGATAAAAAACGTTCCCCTCGTGCGATTGAAAAGCAAACAAAATTCGATCCAGCCGGGATTTTTTCGTCGATAGTTTTAAGTTACATTAGTAGAAAAGGTCTTTGTCGAGTCAAACCCAGCACGACCCCCCTAATATGTAAGCGATATCTTCAATTTCAAGATGGCGGCGTTTCGAATGAGGGAGTGTTGTCTTTATTTGTTTAGGATATTTGGATAAGGCCGACCTTTCAAAGTGTAAATAAATTTTGTTGATCCTTTGAATACGGAATGAAGAAAAAACTTAAATTCGACGAGGAGTCAGGTTTAATGCATTATTAAAGTAAACAGACGGACGCTGTATTAGCTGCGGGCGCTTTGGGGGAACGGGTTTTTGTCGGTCTGCTCGCGAATTTTCAGGACGGAATTAATTTCTCGGTGTTGTAGTCGACGAATGGCCAAGTTCACAATTTCAAAACGTTCTATAACGAAAAAGTAAGCCCCCGTTTCCGTCCGTCTGTCGCCAAATTTAATATTACCGAACAAGATCGCATAACCTGTCAGTCTCGTTTACTGATACTTGTTACCATGGAGGTGTTTTTGCTCCCTAGGGGAGCCTGTGCGCCCGACGATTTTTTTCTACGGCCGGGGCCTCGAGCCCGTCCTGCGTAAATAATTTCATTAGCTCCACGCTCGTCTCACTCCTGATTCCCTGCATCGGTAACGACACATTTGCATGACTAAAGAGTTTGTAGCAAACTTTCGAGTTAAGAGAATATTAAGGCGTCTCAGGATTATTTAATTTAAACTCGACAAAATAATATCTGGGTTTCTTCAATCCACCAAAAACGACATTTGCATCGCCAGAAACTTTATTAATTAATCACTTAGTCATTTAGCCGACGAAACGGTGAAAAAATTCCCGAAAAACAGCGTCTGGTTTGGGCTCCCTCGGGATGTTTCGCCTCGAAATAGAACCCTTCGGGAGGATACTCGAACAAATGTCGCTGACAATTAAATTTCGACGCGGTCGAGCGTTACATGTGAGTTCGTGTAAGTTTTAAAGTAAGGGCATTAAAGTAATGCCGTTTGCCACACAAAATGTAAACAAAGCAGTGCTTAAGCGCGAACGATGTCGTAAATTTTCGACGAACAATAAGATGCAGTTTTTGTGACGCTCGTAAACGGGCGATCAAACGCATGTATCGGCTGAAAAGCGGCGAGGGAGAGAAATCGGTTTCGTTTTATTTTTTCTCAAAATTATTTATTTACATTGCACGAAAAAAATGAATTTAACACCGAATCGTTCACCTACGACTTAATTCGATATTAACGAGGCAGAAAATTCGACTTTTCGTGTAATATGACAAATGATCTTATCGTAAAAGGCGAGCTAAGCATGCCACAAATTGACTTTTTCATTTGGAAAGAAAAGCTTTCAGGAATAATAGTTGTCTGAGCAGGCCGACATTACTAATTTAAATTTGACATTGTCGGGGAATTAAAGTGCTTCTGTTGAACTTTATGGAGTCATTTAAGTGTCACAGGAAGTAACTGACAAATGGCACTTTCTACTCGTATTGACAATGGAAATAGCCATGTTATGGCTGCTTTTTATTTAGTAAAACGTTGTGAATTGATTATCGTTTGTCATGGCCGGTTGTTACTATCCAGTGGGACAAATATTTACAGCGACGGGAAAGAGGACAGTTTTCATGATTGATTACGTTACGTGGCCGGTGGTTTATTGAACCGGAACGAATAATGAAAGGCTTAAAAAATAAAGTCTGCTGCTAGACGACAATATCACTTCGCGTTCAGCGGCGCGGGTGCAGTTTTGTGTCGAGTCGTGTCGACGAATACAAATTTCCTTTGTTATATTTTTACTCGAGTTGTAATTTCTTGCTTTTATTTTTGCCGGGGTTTAAGTAGGCGATCACTAATTTTGAAAATTAAAAATCAATAGTTGTAAGTGTTCAAGCCGATTAAGGACATACCAATATGGATGTATAGGTGGCGCTTCAACTAAGGATTAAACTCTGTTTGAATTGAAAGATCCACCATTGCCGCAGTTTACCTCAAAAGTGTTAATAACAGGGTCCAATTTTTTTATTTTTGAACACAAGATGAATTGCTCTAGCTCTATGAAATACTAAATATACTGCGTGAATTTTCGTATTTTATTACACACTAGATAAGATATCTTGCTACCTTAAAAAAATTGATCATAAAATTTTATTAAGGAATTTTTACTTGAAAGAGTTAGGTAAACATGTTCCTTCAACTGTAATGAATCCATCCCTACGATCATTAAATGCAGAGGTTATACTAAAAAATGACATTTGCACAATAAAAATTTTGACAAGATATTAACACGTCTCGACTACACGAAATTTTACTTATCAAATTCCCAACAGCACGTGAAATGGTCTTTTTTTTTAATAATCTTTACCGAAAAAACGCGTTTGATGAACATTCGGTTGTGGTTTTGAGGTTAGGACAGTTGAGTGAAATTCTTAATTCATTTTGATCTTGTTCTTGTTGCGTGTAGGTGGATTGATCAGAAAAAAATGGCTGATCTTTGGCAGGAATATTTTTAAAGTTTTAATTTTTTTAAATTAAATTTGTTGTTTGTATTATTAACTTAAAATTGACTAAAAAAAAACAAAGGATATGATATCGTGAGTATGTCAAACTTAAGTTAAAAAAAGTACTTTTATCTAATAACTTTTTTCTTTTTTTCAATTTTTATACTTTCCAATTTTAAATTTTTCAGTTTTTCACGTTTTGGATTTTTTCAATTCATCAGTTTTTAACTTTTCATTTCCTTGATTTATTATTTCTTCATTTTTCCGATTTTTCAACTGTTCAATTTTTGGATTTTTTTTGGAGTTTTTCGTTTTTACAATTTTTGGTTCTTTAGTTTTCGGTTTTTTCATTATTTCGGTTTTTGGTTCCTCGATATTTTATTTTTCAATTTTTCATTTCTTCAATTTTACAATTTTCATTTTTTTTTAATTTATCAGTTTACATAGTTGTTTTCTTTATTTTGGTTTTTCGTTTTTTGAATTTATCGATTTTTCAATCATGCAATATTTTGCTTCTTGATTTTTCATTCTTCGATTTTTCAATTTTTGGATTTTCAATTTTTCTACGTCTCAATTTTTGGATTTTTAATTTTTCGATATATCAATTTTTTAATATTTTAGTTTCCTGATTTCTTATTTTTTCATTTTTTCGATTTTTTGACTAGGGCGATGTTTAATTTTTGGATTTTTAAATTTTTTGTTTTTCAACTTTTTGATTATTTAATTTTACATCTTTAAATCTAGCAATTTTTTAATTTTTCAATTTTACAATTTTCATTTATGCGATTTCTTGTTTCCCGATTTTTAAATTTTGGATTTTTCAACTTTTGAATTTTTCGATTTTTATATTTTTCGTTTCTTGATATTTACCATTAATTTTGTAATTTTTCGAAATTATCAGGTTTTTTTAATTTCTGAATTTTTAGGTTTTTCAATTTTTCCTTTTGATTTTTCGGTTTAACGATATTTTATTTTTTGAATTTCCAGTTTTTCATTTCTTTAATTTCTCCATTTTTCGATTTTTCAGCTTTCGGATTTTTCCATTTTTGTTTTTTTAATTATTCCATTTTTCAATTTTGTTAATTTGAGGTTTTTCAATGTCTCCACTTTTCCTTCCATCGGTCGAATTGCCACCGTCTGTCTGTCTGTCTATCTGTCTGTTTGTCTGTTTGTCTGTCTGTCTGTCTGTCTGTCTGCCTGTCTGCCTGTAATAAAGAGTTTTTTTTAAATTTCATAAAATTAGATACTCCTGCACTTGTGATGTGTCTAATCGTAGACAGCCAGAATTTTTGGAAAGAATTAAAAACTGAATAACAATATTTTACAATATAACTTTGAAACTGCAAAATCGAATGCTCTGATATCTTGTAAATATTTTAAGGTTATCGTAAAATTTATTCGTTTATCCCCTCCCAAAGAATTAATGACGTCATCTCAAAATTTTGCTGAATAAATCCTATTCAAAATGTGCAAAATTTGATTTATCATTGCATTAAAAGTTTTTAAATTGCTTTTACAGGGTGACTCATAAAAATAAATGAAACAGTGAATTAATTTTTTTGATTCAATCGGTAAGGCTCACTCCGTTTTCGCGGAAATTTGGAAATACAATACTGCAATGATGACGTCTTCACGAGATTTTGTTAAAGGAAAACTCATTTGGAACGTACGTCCAGCATGCTTCTTTACATTTACTTTAACGTTACATGCATAACTTTATTTTAATTTATAACGGTTTTCATAAAACAAATAAAATTCGCGTAATCAAATTTGATAATTTTTCCAGAAAGCTGGATTTGTTTTATTGTATTTCAGGAGTAAGGAAAGTTCTGTCGAAATAACCTTCCACCAATTTTTTATCTTCCAATTTCTCAAATTTTTACTTTTGACATCCTCGATTTTTCCGATTTTACAACTAATCCATTTTTTTATTCTTATTCTGAAATTTTTGTTTCTACAATTTTTCGTTTTCCTTTTTATTTTTTAGTTTTTCACTTTTTGGATTTAATTTTTTGTGTCTTCAGGTTTACAGTTCTTGCTGTTGGTGCTGGAACATTTTTTGCGAATTAGCTCGTCGAAATATATTTCTCAGAATTATTTGAAGATTTTGAAAAAGTTGCATTTGAAAATGTGTTCAATTATGGACTCTAGTACCCAAGCAAAGCACCGATATATTAAAAAATGAATTTAAATTAATGTTTAATATACCTCACCAGATTGTTTTTTGATTGTTAAGATTTTACTGAACAGAAAAGGTTGATTCATCAACTATAGCTTCCACTTTTACATACTTTAAATGACCTGACTTAATCCGAAAAATTGTGACTACCATTTCTCCAAGTAAAAAATTACCCGACCTCAGCTGACTTGAATTGACTCGAAATAACAAAATTTTGCTTTAGATATTATATATAAAAAAATGAGTTGACCTGACTTGATCTACCCTGATCTGACGTGAACTGACTTGGCCCGACCAATTACAGGATTCATTTTTATATACAGAAATGATCTGACTTAAGATCGTCTGATTTGCCAGATCTAATCCATTTTCACATGCATGAAAATGGGGTAATCTGACCTGACGTAATCTGATCTAACATAACCTAAATTGACCCGACCGGTTATAACCTTCATTCGCTTTTATATACTTATTTAGGTAAGCGAAGAAAAATGTTTGCTGCCCCGGTGGGAATCGAACCATACATCTCCTACTTGCCGGGCGGGTGCCTTGACCACTAGGCTACAGAGCGAATTATCTTTACTTGGCTTACCTGGCTATTATTGTGCCGCCACACTTCTATATATAAATGACCTCACATGACTTAACCTGAGCTGACCCGATCTAAAATGTGATTAGTCAATGAATAGCACTCATACAGAAAGAGAAAGAAATTCTTAGACCTGAGCTGATCTGACTTGAAATGTGGTTGATAATAATAAATAACAAAAAATCCCACGATGTATTTACTGATTATGTTTCCCCACGCTTGATTGTATAAATTATTAAAAGAGTAAAAAGTCTTAAAATAAATAAATAAAATTGAACAACATAGAAAAAGAAGCGATATCGACAACACCAACTTCTTGTAGCAGCACATTCAAGATTTCGCTCTCCCCTTCGAAAATTTCACTTTTCCCTCGCCACCCCGTCCCCACCCCCTCCGCCCCGTATTATTTTAAGCGCCCATAATTCTTGCGGCCGCCGAACACGAGAACCCACTCAGCCCACCGCCCATCTGCTCCCCTAATTTAAACACCGTCAACAAAGGTCGCCGATGGTTTTCGGATTAGTGAAAATCGTCGCCCCGCCGGGGCAATTCGGCAACACGCGCTATTGCCCGCTAATAAAACGTCCCCCGAGTTTACAACCTCCATGTGTCGGCCGTGCGTCTTCCTAAAATAACAGCGCAATGCGCCCCTGTATTTTGAAAGAGCCCCGTTCGGTTTGCATTTGAATGGCAGTTGGTCGCAGCCGCGCCGACCCCATCAAAGGCCGACAGCCGAATGCTCGAATCTGCTTAAGTGCATTGCTGTGTAAGACATAAATTATGGCCGATATTAAATTATGTTCCTTTGATTAAATGGCAATGCGATAAATTAGGAAAAGTCGGGGGTGGAGGTTGCGGCAAAGGTGGCGATTCGAACGCGTGTAACGAAATTCGCGAGACAAGTTTTTACACTTTGGGACAATTGGCGGTTCGGAGTGCTCGTGGGAACGCGACGATCGACGGCTGGGGGTTTTGCTTTATTTTTGGGGGCGGTTGGCTTTGTAGAGGAAGGAGAGACGGATTCGGAGCGTTTGGTGACAAATTGAGTTTCCACACGATGGTGCACCGCCTCATAATATGTAATTCTAATTATAAGAAAGTCATCCAGTTTGCATTTTCCACATTGTGTTAATAAATTATTTACATCTAGTGGTTTATGAATTTCATTTGTTTGTGTGCCGCTTCATTCGAATTTTTACCACTACTATGCACTAAATAGATCGATGTGTCAATTTTAACGTTTGTCTATTAGAGTCCTGTTTGAGCTCGACTTTCAAGAATTAGGTACGAAATATTTATTTTTTATATTAAAATTATATGAATTTTCAGTTTCGCAGTTTTCAAATTTAAAATTTTCCAAATTCCTATTTCTAAAATTTTCCGATTTCTCAATTGTCTACTGGTAATTTTGAAGTTTTTGGGTTATTTTCTTGGGCGTTGGAGGGAGTTTAAACTTGGTATTTTCTTACATTTTTCCGCCTCTTGTTATTTTTAAACTACAAGAAATTATTTTAGGATTTGTAACCTTTTTTTACATAAAATAAAAATTTTCCTTGCATTTTTCATTTTTTTTGTTTTCCTAATTACATTTGAGAACCCGAAAAATCGAAAAATTGAAGGACTAAAAACGGAAAAATTTAAACTTAAAAAACAGATAAGTCGAAAAATCGATACGAAATCCAGAAATCGTAAAATTGAAATATCGAAAAAATTAATCAAAAAATTGAAAAATTCAATCAAAATATCAAAATATCGAAAAATATAAAAATTTAAGAACTTATTTTTATAAAAATCGGAAAATTTTTGAAAATCGAAAAAGTAAAAAATCAAAAAACAAAAAATTAAAAAACCGAAAAAACGGAATATTAAAACATTCCAGAACTGAAACATCGAAAACCTGAGAAATGGATCTACTCAAATATGGAGAAACCGAAAAGTCGAAAAGTCAAAAAGTCTAAAAATCGAAAAATCGAAAAGTTGAAAAATCAAGAAATCAAAAATTCGAAAAATCTAAAAATTAAAATATCTACCTATTAAAAATTTAAAATGGAGAAATAAAAAAAACCAAAATCGAAAATGTAAAATTTTAAAAATCGAAACAAAATTGAGCAATTGAAATGTCGAAAAATCGGAAAAGCAAAAAAATCAAAAGCGAAAAATGGAAACAGAGAAATCGAGAAATCGAAAGTGCAAAGCTAAAACATCGAGAAATCGAAACATCAAAAGATCGAAAAATCGAAAAATTGGAAAATTATATACTGAAAAATTTAAACTTAAAAAACAGATAAATCGAAAAATTAAATTTAAAGATTTGAAAAGCTGAAAAGCAGTACGATTCGAAGAACTGAAAAATTGAAAGATCGTGCAATGGAACACATATTAAAATTTAAAAAATCAAAAAATAAAAATATCGACAAAATTAAACAAAAAATAGAAAAATCAAGAAATCAAAACATCAAACAATCAAAAGATTGAAAAGTTTAGGAACTTACATTTAAAAAATCGTAAATGTAAAAAATAAAAAATCAAAAATCAAAAAGTTGAAAAACAGAAAGATCGGAAACGCGAGGAATAGAAAAACTGAAATATTGAGAAATCAAAAAGCCGAAAAACCAAAAAGTCTAAAAATCGAAAAATTGAATAGCAGAAAAATCTTAAAAATCGAAAAACCGAGATGTCGAAAATTCGAAAAATATAAAAATGCATTAATCGAAATTGTAAAATTTTAAAATCGAAACACTGAGGGTCGAGAAATCGAAAAATTATAAACCGAAACATTGAAAAATAGGAAAATCAAAAATTCCAAATTCGAAAAACTGAAAAATCTAAAAATTAAAATATCGAAAAAATTAATCAAAAAATGGAAAAATCATTAGAATTTCTACTTATTACAGAATTTAAAATGGGTAAAAAACCGAAATACTGAAAATTTTGAAAAAATCGAGAAATTGAAATGACAAAAAATTGGGAAAGCAAAAAAACGGAAAGCGAAAAATGAAAACAGAGAAATTGAGAAATAGAAAGTGCAAAACTGAAACATTGAGAACTCACATCAAAAAATCGAAAAATCATGAAGTCGAGAAGTCGAAAAATCGAAAAATTGAAAAATTAAAAACTGAAAAATTTAAACAGATAGATCGAGAAAAATAGAAATTGAAAAATCGCTAAACTGGAAAATCGAATGAATGAATGAATTTTTAAATTTTTGATTTTTCAATTATCACATTTTTCAATTTCTCGATTTTTCAATTTTTCGATTTTTCGATTTATGTATTTAATAATTTTGCAAGTCTTCATTTTTACAGTTTAATCTAATCTTCGATTTTACAGTTATCCAATTTTTCAATTTTGCAAGTTTACATTGTACCAATTTTTGATTTTTAATTGTTTAAAATTTCAGTTCTAATTTTTGAGTTTAATTATTTTTCAATTTTTCGTTTTTAAAGGAATCCGCGATTTTTTAATTTTTCTATTTTATACTATTTTTTTTTATTTTTTCACAATTTTTGGATGTCTTAATTATTCGGTTTTTAGTTATCTAATCAATATCTCAATTTTCGATTTTATAATTCTTCGTTTTTAAAATGTTTCGTTTGTTCAATTATTCAATTTTTGATTTTATGAATTATATCTCAATTTCATTGTTTCGATTTTCCAAATTTTTAATCTTTAATTTTATAATTTTGCAATGTTTCAATTTTTAATTTTTGTGATTTTTCTATTTTACAATTATTAATTTTTCAATTTTTTATTTTTAAAATGATTCGATTTTCAATTTTATATTTTTGTAATTTTGCAGAATTACAGTTTAATAATTTTAAGATTTTGCAATTTTCTGAATTTTCAGTTTTTTTTATGACACTAATGACTTTTCAATCCAAATATCCGGCAGACGTTTGTGGAGAGCGGCATATTTTTTTGACAAGTCTGGTTCACAATTCCGTTAGATCTAAATCGTTTATTAGCATCTCAAACTCTTCGAACTTTTGCCAACTCCTTATTCAGCAAACAGCACACAATTCCTCGCACATAATGGTTGCGAATCTGGGGCATTTTCGCAAACTCGACCACCACATCGCATGCATTTATGCAAATACCGCCCGACTCCGCTCCTCGTGTTTTCGTTCGTTCCTGAAGCAACAAGCCTGCTGGCCCTGCAGCCTCGGCACCGTCCCTCCGGGAAGCAATTTCCTGAGCGGGACCCCACCGTGTCCTCCTGCGGGCCTCCCAGCCGATTGATTTATAACGAGTTTTTTCTTTCTCAATCTCCGCCAACAACAATGCGCCATTATTCCGTGCGCATGTATCTCCATCTAAAACAAAACTATCTAGTATCGGAGGTGTTAGCCTAGAACGAAGACAATGATTGGTAACATGCGGAACTCTTCGTATCGCAACCGAGCCATCAGTCAGAGTTGCTTGTCACGCCGTATCGGCTCGCATCTCGCAAGAGACGCGCTCTTTAATGGGAACTCGTGTTCCACCTGGAGCTGCCACATGGACGAGATCGCTCCATTTCCTCGTCTCATTGCTTTTAATTGCAAGCGGAAAAATCGGACCCATTTTCCTTATTAAAAAAAAAATAGAACAAAAAATAAAAAATGCGGAGATCGTATCAGGGCTCGACCTTAAGCGGAGTTCACGGTGCACTTTCGGCTCAATGTATGCACGTGACGCAAGCACAAATGGTTTCTAGTCCGCACGTAAACCATCCTCTCCCATTCCTGCATAGCGATTAACAATATTCCAATTAAAATCCGCCGGTTTCAAGTTCTACACAAATTTATGGCCATTCCTGCCTCATATACTGTTACAAGAAAATAAACAGCAATTAGCCGCAACTCCTCGTCTCCATTCAGACCGATAGAAACGTAGGCAGAGACGAATTAATCACAACTCTAATACCAGTATCAATCATCGCAATTAGACCCAGCTCCGACTTATCTCAAGCTCCTTACCATAATTTACACCCCACAGAAGCCTTCCGTGTTAAAAAAGCTAGTCCAGGTCCGCAATTAAGCCCACGCTTGGATCGATCTGATACGATTCAGGAAATTCTACGGCCGCTGTCCCTGAGGCTCAGCAGAAATCGATTGTCAACGGGAATAGATGGAGGGATTTTGGAAAAGTAACGGAGACAATGTGGCAAGTTTTATAAAGAGATAATCTACGAAGCTAACTGAAAAGATATTTATAATTTACTATAATGTAGGTGTAGAAAGTTGCAGTCGTTATTGCTATGGAGCGGAACATCAATTTACCACTTAAAGCTGCATAATGCTCAACTATAGTAAAGCAAGCTGACTTTGGTTCTAATAATCATAAATTCTTATACCTCTTTTGCCCGCTAGTATCGAACAATAGCCAAATTTTAGTCCCTCTATGTCGATAGCAAAACATTTGCCAGAACTAGATGAGTAGCGCTTTGTCGACCGAATTAGAAAGTAAAACGTGTAGAGAACGCAACTGGACAACCTGGTTATCAACCGTAAGATTCTCAATGTATTTAACATCAGTAGTGGAGCCGGCTGTTTTAAATATTTTGGAGTTTTAACTCCTTTCTTGTCGTAACATAGAACACCTATACGCGCCGGAATAGGAATGTCGGTGTCGGTGTCGGTGTTTCAATATTTCGATTTTTAATTTCTCATCCAATCTTAAACTTTTCAACCTTGAATTTTTTATTTTTGGGGTTTTTCAATTTTTCGTTTCTTCAGTTTCATGATTTTGCAATTTTTCTGTTTTTTAATTTTGATTTTGAAATATTTGAGTTTTCAATTTTACGATTCTAGAATTTGTTGAATTGTCAATGTTAAGATATTTCAATTCTTCCATTTTAACTGGTTGTTTTTCTTCAGTTTTAGAATTTTTCGATTTTTCAATTGTACAAGTTTTGGATTTTTCATTTCCTCGATATTTTAATTTCTCGTTTTTAAAATGTTCCGTTTTTTAATTTCTCAATTTTAATTTTTTTTATTTTTCAGTTTTTCGGTTTTTAATCTTTCGTTTCGTTTATTTTACGATTTTGCAATTTTTTGACGTTTCAATGCTTACATCTTTCTATTTCTCGATTTTAAATTGTAAATATTGTAATTTTTCGTCTTTTTCTGTTTAAGACTTTTCCAATGTCTTAATTTTACAACTTTTCAATTCTTCAGCTTTTAGATACTTTAATTTTTCGATTTTCCAATATTTCGATTTTTAGTTTCTCTTTTTAAAATTTTTCTCTTTCAAATTTTTCGTTTCACAGAATCTTCAACTTTTTTTGAGTTTTTTAATTTTTCGGTTTTTCACTTCTTCATTTTTTCAGTTTTACGGTTTTTTTAATTTTTCGAAGTTTCAGTGTTTAGATCTTTCATTTCTTCTTTTAAGAATTCTTCTTTAGTAAACATTACATTCAATTTCTCGATTTTAAATTGTAGATATTTTAATTTTTCGTTTTCCCAATTTAAGAATTTTCTAATTTTTCAATTTTACAACTTTTCAATTTTTCAGTTTTTAGATATTTTAATTTTTCGATTTTTCAAAATTTTCATTTTTAATTTTTAACTTTCAATTTTTCTGTTTTTCGGTCTTTCGTTTCACACAATCTTCAATGTTTTAATTTTTAGGGTTTTAAAATTTTTAGATTTTCAATTTTACGATTTTGCTATTTTTTGAATTGTCAGTTTTAAGATCTGTCAATTTTTTTCTTTTAAATTGTTGCTCATATTTTGATTTTTTTTTTCACTTTTAGAATTTTTCAATTTTATAATTTTTGAATTTTTCGTTTGTGAATTTTATGATGTTGCAATTTTTCTACGTTTCAATTTTATGAGTTGCAATTTTTAGATTTTAAAATTTTTATTTTTTGATTTTTCAATTTTGCAGCTTCTTGATTTTATAATTCTGCAATTTTTCCAATTTTCAAATCTTTGATTTTTTTCATATTCAAGATTTTTCAATTTTTCGGTTTTTCAATTCTTCGTTTCTTCAGTTTTACGATTTTGCAATTTTTCGAAGTTCCAAGGTGTATATCTTTCATTTCTTCTTTTAAGAATTCTTTTTTAATAAATATTACAATGAATTTTTCGATTTTAAATTGTAGATATTTTCATTTTTCGTTTTTCCAATTTAAGGATTTTCTAATTTTTCAATTTAAGGATTTTCTAATTTTTCAATTTTACAACTTTTGAATTTTTCTGTTTTTCGGTCTTTCGTTTCACACAATTTTCAACTTTTTAACTTTTGATTTTTTTATTTTTGAGGTTTCTGAATTTCCGTTTCTTCAGTTTTACGATTTTACAATTTTTCTATTTTTTAATTTTACGATTTTAAAATTTTTGGGTTTTCAATTTTACGATATTGCCATTTTTTGATTTGTCAGTATTAAGAACGTCAATTTTTCTCTTTTAAATTTTTGTTCATATTATTATTTAACATTTTTTTTGTTTTAGGATTTTTGAATTTTTCAATTTTATGATGTTGCAATTTTTCTACGTTTCAATTTAATGAGTTGTAATTTTTAAGTTTTTTCATTTTTATTTTACGATTTTGCAATTTTTTGACGTTTCAATGCTTAAATCTTTCTATTTCTCGATTTTAAAATGTAAATATTGTAATTTTTCGTCTTTTTCTGTTTAAGACTTTTCCAATGTTTTAATTTTACAACTTTTCAATTCTTCAGCTTTTAGATACTTTAATTTTTCGATTTTCCAATATTTCGATTTTTAGTTTCTCTTTTTAAAATTTTTCTCTTTCAAATTTTTCGTTTCACACAATCTTCAACTTTTTTTGAGTTTTTTAATTTTTCGGTTTTTCACTTCTTCATTTTTTCAGTTTTACGGTTTTTTTAATTTTTCGAAGTTTCAGTGTTTAGATCTTTCATTTCTTCTTTTAAGAATTCTTCTTTAGTAAACATTACATTCAATTTCTCGATTTTAAATTGTAGATATTTTAATTTTTCGTTTTTCCAATTTAAGAATTTTCTAATTTTTCAATTTTACAACTTTTCAATTTTTCAGTTTTTAGATATTTTAATTTTTCGATTTTTCAAAATTTTGATTTTTAATTTTCAACTTTCAATTTTTCTGTTTTTCGGTCTTTCGTTTCACACAATCCACAATGTTTTAATTTTTAGGGTTTTAAAATTTTTAGATTTTCAATTTTACGATTTTGCTATTTTTTGAATTGTCAGTTTTAAGATCTGTCAATTTTTTTCTTTTAAATTGTTGCTCATATTTTGATTTTTAATTTTTTTTCACTTTTAGAATTTTTCAATTTTATAATTTTTGAATTTTTCGTTTGTGAAGTTTATGATGTTGCAATTTTTCTACGTTTCAATTTTATGAGTTGCAATTTTTAGATTTTTAAATTTTTGTTTATTGATTTTTCAATTTTGCAGCTTCTTGATTTTTTAATTCTGCAATTTTTCGAATTTTCAAATCGTTGATTTTTTTCAAATTTTCGGCTTTTCAATTCTTAGTTTCTTCAGTTTTACGATTTTGCAATTTTTCGAAGTTTCAAGGTGTATATCTTTCATTTCTTGTTTTAAGAATTCTTCTTTAATAAACATTATAATTAATTTCTCGATTTTAAATTGTAGATATTTTAATTTTTCGTTTTTCCAATTTAAGAATTTTCTAATTTTTCAATTTTTCTGTTTTCGGTCTTTCGTTTCACACAATTTTCAACTTTTTAACTTTTGATTTTTTTATTTTTGGGGTTTCTCAATTCCGTTTCTTCAGTTTTACAATTTTACGATTTTTCTATTTTTTAATTTTACGATTTTAAAATTTTTGGGTTTTCAATTTTACGATATTGCCATTTTTTGATTTGTCAGTATTAAGAACGTCAATTTTTCTCTTTTAAATTTTTGTTCATATTATTATTTAACTTTTTTTTTTGTTTTAGGATTTTTGAGTTTTTCAATTTTATGATGTTGCAATTTTTCTACGTTTCAATTTAATGAGTTGTAATTTTTAAGTTTTTTCATTTTTATTTTTCGATTTTTCAATTTTGCAGCTTCTTGATTTTATAATTTTGCAATTTTTCGCATTTTGAAATCTTTGATTTTTTCGATTTTAAATTATTAAATTTTTATTTTTCCAAGTTCTCGATTTTTAATGTTTCATTTTCTCTATTTTTAATATTTCAATGTTCCGATTTTGTCATTTTTCCAGTTTTTAATGTTGATTTGATTTTAAGTTATTAATTTTTTGTTTGTTTTTTTTAATTTTAGAATTTTGCAATTTTCTGTTTTACAATTTTTCAACTTTTCATTTTTTCAGTTTTTTCCATTTTTCAATATTTCGATATTTTTAGTTTCTCAGTCCTTAATTTTCCTGTTCGTTTTACAATCTTAAACTCTTCAACTTTTGATTTTTTAAATTTTTCTGGGTTTTCAATTTTTCGTTTTTTCAGTGTTACAATTTTCCAATTTTTCAATTTTTTAATTATACGGTTTTTCAATTTTGTGGATTCTTGATGTAATATTTTGCCATTTTTCGATATTAAATTGTTGGACTTAATTTTTGAAGTTCTCGATTTTTATTGTTTCATTTTATCTATTTTCAATGTTTCAGTGTTTCGATTTTGCATTTTTTTTGAATTTTTATTGCATAGATCTTTCAATTTTTCGATTTCAATTTTTAGATCTTTCAGTTTTCGGAAGTGATTTTTAATTTTTCAATTTTTCAACAAAAAGAGCAAATTTATTGAATCTGAAATTTTGAAAAATGCTATATCAGCAAATTATAATCTTGAAAACTTAAAATTCCATTGAAAACGCAAATTGGAAAAAATAAAAATAAAAAAACTGAAGAAACGAAAGTTGAAAAATTGGAAAATTAAAAATTCAAAAATTTGCTAATTGAAAAATTTGAGCTGAACATTAAAAAAAATTAAGAGCTGATAAACCGAAAATTGAAAAAAAAATAAAAGTCGAAAAATTGTCATCGAAAAAATGCTAATTAAAATCGCAAAACAGAAAATTCGAAAAATGGAATATGATATGGTTAAACAGAAGCGATCGCTAAACTTCGCCCCATATTTTTATTTTTAGAATGAAGAATTTATTACGTTATTAGAATTTAAGCTTTTATCGGAGAAAATTCCAGTAACCTAAAATAATAAATACTGGAGCGTCAGGACTGAGGAGGTGGCAGGGTTGAATTTAAAATTTTATTATATTCAGTTTTGTTAGAACAGTTTGGGACGTTCGCTACTCGCTTTACTTTCTAGTTCGGTCGAGAAAGCGGTACTAATTCCGCTCCCGTTCGATACTAGCCCCTACTAGAAGCATAATAGTTTACAGCAAGAAGCCCCAAAATCACTTTGCTCTACCACAACAACAACGAAACACATTAATTTCGTGTAACACAACCTGAACTTTACACTCTACCGATGTCTACAACTTCATTCTTAAATCCTCTCCACAAGCACGTCATAAATAACCAAAAACGCACAGCTGTTTATCCGCGATCCAACACATGTCCTGTTTTTCCAGGCGGCAGGCATAACTCCTTAATCTCTCCATCCTGCGGATCCCACAACTCGCCGTCCTGCAACCGACAGCGTCCTGCCCACAAGGATAAGTGGATCTGCGTACATCCTTGCAAGAGTATCATCCGGATATCAGTAAGTATCCAGTATCGGAACTCCTGTCCAAAGCAACCATCTTTTGTCGGAAATATAGTAGACGCTATCTCTGCCGTCGCAACCACCTGCATCCAACTCACCGACAATAATTAATTTTTGCGAGATAATAACGACATTTCCAGTACTGCGGCAGTTTAATTAATGGAAAACGATGCAGTTGCAAGATACGATCACCCTTATTTTGCTAGAATATCGGAAATTATCTGATGGCGTGTCGGCCGAAAAAGGGTGCGATAAGGAAATAATCACGCTGATTTTTGGAGCGAGTGTGACAGACAGAAAGTTATTAATTCTATGGTATATGGTGCATAGGCATCCAACATTTAGGTTATACTCGGCACAACAATGATAATTAAAAACAATTGGGGTAATTAAAATTAGCGAGTTCGGTCCTGCGTCGCTAAAACTAAGTATGCAAACCAGGCTCCGTTCCCTCAAAAATTCCCATTTGCCGGCGTGTATTAAATTTTGCAGCATAAATAAAAAAATTTGCAGAATGCGAAAAATGCCGTCCGCGTTCTACATTTAGTCACATTGTTCTCTTTTATACAGTCTGCGCGCTTCCGGCCCACGTCCTTGGAGTTTTTTACGTTATATCCTTATGAAATACGGCTTCTTCGCCCGCCAACTGTGAACAAATATTTTTTCCCGACCCCCGGAATCATAACTCGCGGCCTAATGCCAATTGTATATCACGGGCAATGACGCGGAACAGCGTTTGTCCGTCTCAATCACCGGAACAGGACGGCTCCGGTTCCGGTCGGCACAATTACGTGCGAAGGGGCGGCGGGGGACGCTCTCATGCCAACCGCCAGTAAATTCGGGTAATTAAATTTGTTTGTTTTTGGTTTTCACAACATGCTCGGTTTTAATATTTAATTATTTTGAGTGGGGTGTGATGGGATGCGCCATGATTTACACGCGGTCCCCGGGGTGGGTTAGTTAGCAGTTGGAGGGGCGGAGGTGTCAAAATAAATCTTGCAGGTGTCACATTTCGATAAGTGGAATTTTTTAAATTTGGAAACATCCTGAAAATTACGTTTTTACTTCCCGAGCGTAAGCTAAGGAAGCATTGTAAGCGAATCTATCGGAAGACTGGTTACTTTATGTTTCCTCGACGTTCTATAACCCTGCAGTACAAAAAAATAGGTCTCTCATTTCCATAAAGTAACGTACTCCTTCATTTCTAGTTTATGAATCCGTGTTCAGTTCTTACCAAAGGTATCCAGATTTTTGGAAAAAAGTCTAAATTATATAACATGTGGTTTATGAAACCGTCTTGAATTTTTACCCTAGACATTGTTTTTACGTTTTTTAATTTCTCAATTCTTCAATTCCTCAAAATTTTGATTGCTCGATTTCTTCATTTTTCAAGTTTTCGACCCTTCCATTTTTCAATTTTTAATTCGTTGGACTTTTTACTTCGCCATTTCAAACGTTTTATATTTTCAATTTTTCGATTTCTCGACTTTACAATATTTCGATTTTTCAGTTTTTCAGTTTTTCGATTTCTTAGTTTTTCAATTCTTCGATTCTTCGGTTTTCTGATTTTTTAATACATATTTCAATTTTTGATGTATTAGGTAAATTTTCAATTTTGCGATTTCCCAATTTCTTTTCATTTCTTAACGTCTTTTCAATTTTGCAATTCTTCAATTTTTCGATGTTATTTTTTTCTGGTTTTTGAGTTTTTCAATTTCTCAATTTTTCAATATTTCAGTTTTGGGTTTTTTCAATTTTTCGATTTATCCACTTTTCGAATTTCGTTTCCGATTTTTCAATTTTAGTTTTCAGTTTTTGGACATTTTAATTTTTCAACCTTTAAAATTTAGATTTTTCGAATTTTCAGTTTTTCTATTTGCATTTTTCAATTTTTCCAATTTTTAAATTTTCGATTTTTCGATTTGGGATTTATCGGGATTTGGACGTTTCAATTTTTTTATTTTTCAGTCTCTCGTTTTGCGGATTTCTAAATTTTCTGATTTTTCGACTTCTCGAGTTTTCGATTTCTCGATTTCTCAATCTTTTTTCTCAATGGTTCAGTTTTTGAATTATTCGATGTTTCGATTTTTCGATTTCCCGGTTTTTAGATTTTTCGACATTTTGGCTTTTCGCGTTTCGATTTTTAGATTTTCTAATTTTTCGATGTTTGATTTTTCAATTTCTTGTTGTCTCGATTTCTAAATTTTTAGATTTTTCGACTACTCGACTTTTCAATTTTTCGATTTCTGGGTATTAATAAATAAATAAATAAATAAATAAATAAATAAATAAGTAAATAAATAGTTTATTAATCATTTCGATTTTTGACATTTCGGCATTTCGGCCTTTCGATTTTTTGGTTTTCCACTTTTTCGATGGTCAATTTTTCAATCTTTCGATTGGAAATTTATCGGCATTTCATTGTTTTGATTTTTCCATTTTTCAATTTTTACAATTTTTAAATTTTCCAATTTTTAGATTTTTCAGATTTTCAATTTTTTATCTTCTCGGTTTTAGATTCGTTTTTCAATTTTTTTTCTATTTTCCAATTTTTTTGTTCGATTTTTCAAGTTTTCGTTTGGAAATGTATCGGGATTTGGATATTTTGATTTTTTGACTTTTCAATTTCTCGTTTCCTCGATTTCTCAACTTTTAGATTTTTTGGAGTGTACGATTTTTTGACTTTTCGATTTTTAAATTTTCGATCTTTTGATTTTTCGATGTCTCGATGACCAGCTTTTGAATTTTTTGATGTTTCGGTTTTTTGATTTCGCGGTATTTCATTATTTCGATTTTTCAGTTTTTCAGTTTTCCGATTTCTTAGTTTTTCAATTCTTCGACTCTTCGGTTTTCCGATTTTTTAATACATATTTCAATTTTGGACGTATTAGGTAAATTTTTAATTTTGCGATTTTCCAATTTCTTTTCATTTCTTACCGTCTTTTCAATTTTGCAATTCTTCAATTTTTCGATTTTATTTTTTTTCTGGTTTTTGATTTTTCAATCTTTCGATTTTTCGACTTTTCGATTTCCCAATTTTTGAGTTTTTCAATTTCTCAATTTTTCAATGTTTCAGTTTTGGGTTTTTTCAATTTTTCGATTTATCCACTTTTCGAATTTCGTTTCCGATTTTTCAATTTTAGTTTTCAGTTTTTGGACATTTTAATTTTTAAACCTTTAAAATTTAGATTTTTCGAATTTTCAGTTTTTCTATTTCCATTTTTCAATTTTTCCAATTTTTAAATTTTCGATTTTTCGATTTGGGATTTATCGGGATTTGGACGTTTCAATTTTTTATTTTTCAGTCTCTCGTTTTGCGGATTTCTCAATTTTCGGATTTTTCGACTTCTCGAATTTTCGATTTCTCGATTTCTCAATCTTTTTTCTCGATGATTCAGTTTTTGAATTATTCGATGTTTCGATTTTTCGATTCCTCGGTTTTTCGATTTTTCAACATTTTGGCTTTTCGCGTTTCGATTTTTAGATTTTCCAATTTTTCAATGTTTGATTTTTCAATTTCTTGTTTTCTCGATTTCTTAATTTTTAGATTTTTCGACTTCTCGACTTTACAACTTTTCGATTTTTGGGTATTTAATAAATAAATAAATAGATCATTTCGATTTTTGACATTTCGGCTTTTCGGCCTTTCGATTTTTTGATTTTCCACTTTTTCGATGGCCAATTTTTCAATCTTTCGGTTGGAAATTTATCGGTATTTCATTGTTTTGATTTTTCCATTTTTCAATTTTTACAACTTTTAAATTCTCCATTTTTCAGATTTTTCAGATTTTCAATTTTTTATCTTCTCGGTTTTAGATTTCTTCGTTTTTCAATTTTTTTTCTATTTTCCAATTTTTTTGTTCGATTTTTCAATTTTTCGTTTGGGATTTTATTGGGATTTGGATATTTTGATTTTTTGACTTTTCAATTTCTCGTTTGCTCGATTTCTCATATCGATTTTTTGGAGTGTACGATTTTTTTACTTTTCGATTTTTAAATTTTCGATCTTTTGATTTTTCGATGTCTCGATGATCAGCTTTTGAATTTTTTGATGTTTCGGTTTTTTGATTACGCGGTATTTCTATTTTTCGACATTTCGGCTTTTCGGCTTTTCGATTGTTCGATTTTCCAATATTTCGAAGGTTGATTTTTCAATTTTTCGATTTTCCAATTTGTTGTCATTTCAGTTTTGGAGATTTTTCAATTTCTCGATTCCTCTGCTCGATTTTTCAGTTCTCCGACATTTCAATTTTCTAATTTTTCGAATTTTCTCGATTTTTCTGTTTTCGATTCTTCAGTTTTCCAGTTTTTCAATTTTTGATTTTTTAAATTTTGGATTTTCGATTTTTTGGTTTTTCGATTTCTCGACTTTTCGATTTTTCAATTTTTAGATATTTTAATTTTTCAATTTTGAAAGTTTTTGAATTTCGATTTTTCGATTTCTCTGTTCGATTTTTCAGTTCTCCGATATTTCAATTTTCTAATTTTTCGAATTTTAAAATTTTAGATTTTTCAGTTTTGGGGATTTTTCAATTTCTCGACTTTTCGATTTTTCAATTTTTAGATATTTTAATTTTTCAATTTTGTAAGTTTTGAATTTTGATATTTCGATTTCTCTGTTTGATTTTTCAGTTCTCCGACATTTTAATTATTTAAATTTTTCTAATTTTAAAAATTTAGATTTTTCAATTTCTCGATTCTTCTGTAATTCGATTCTTCAGTTTTCCGATTTTTCAATTTTTCGATTTTTTAAATTTTGGATTTTCGATTTTTTGGTTTTTCGTTTTCTCAACTTTTCGATTTCTCGACTTTTCGATTTTTCAATTTTTAGATATTTTAATTTTTCAATTTTGTAAGTTTTGAATTTTGATTTTTCGATTTCTCTGTTCGATTTTTCAGTTCTCCGACATTTCAATTATTTAAATTTTTCAAATTTTAAAAATATAGATTTTTCAATTTCTCGATTCTTCTGTAATTCGATTCTTCAGTTTTCCGATTTTTCAATTTTTCGATTTTTTAAATTTTGGATTTTCGATTTTTTGGTTTTTCGTTTTCTCAACTTTTCGATTTCTCGACTTTTCGATTTTTCAATTTTTAGATATTTTAATTTTTCAATTTTGTAAGTTTTGAATTTTGATTTTTCGATTTCTCTGTTCGATTTTTCAGTTCTCCGACATTTCAATTATTTAAATTTTTCAAATTTTAAAAATATAGATTTTTCAATTTCTCGACTTTTCGATTTTTCAATTTTTAGATATTTTAATTTTTCAATTTTGTAAGTTTTGAATTTTGATTTTTCGATTTCTCTGTTCGATTTTTCAGTTCTCCGACATTTCAATTATTTAAATTTTTCGAATTTTAAAAATTTAGATTTTTCAATTTCTCGATTTTTCTGTAATTCGATTCTTCAGTTTTCCGATTTTTCAATTTTTCGTTTTTTTAAATTTTGGATTTTCGATTTTTTGGTTTTTCGATTCTTCGACTTTTCAATTTTTCAATTTTTACATTTTTAAATTTTATATTTTTGAAATTTTCACTTTTTTGATATTCTAATTTCTCAATTTTGTAAGTTTTTGAATTTTGATTTTTCGATTTCTCTCTTCGATTTTTCAGTTCTCCGACATTTCAATTTTTTAATTTTTCGAATTTTAAAATTTTAGATTTTTTAGTTTTGGGGATTTTTCAATTTTTCGATTTTTCTGTTTTTGATTCTTCAATTTTACAATTTTTGATTTTTTAAATTTTGGATTTTCGATATCTGAGTTTTTCCGATTTTCGATTTTTAATTTTTCTCTTTTTAAATTGTAGATTTTTCAATTTTTAGATATATTTTAATTTTTCGATTTTGTAAATTTTTCAATTTCGATTTTTCGATTTCTATGTTTGATTTTTCAGTTCTCCGACATTAAAATTTTTTAATTTTTCGATTTTTAAAATTTTAGATTTTTCTGTTTTTCGATTCTTCAGTTTTCCAATTTTGCATTATTTGATTTTTAAAATTTTGGATTTTTGATTTCTTGGTTTTTCGATTTCTCGACTTTTCAATTTTTCAATTTTTCTTTTTTTAAATTTTAGATTTTTGAATTTTTCAATTTTTAGATATTTTAATTTTTCAATTTTGTAAATTTTTGAATTTCGATTTTTCGATTTCTCTGTTTGATTTTTCAGTTCCTCGACATTTAAATTTTTTAATTTTTCGATTTTTAAAATTTTAGATTTTTCTGTTTTTCGATTCTTCAGTTTTCCAATTTTGCATTATTTGATTTTTTAAATTTTGGATTTTCGATTTCTTGGTTTTTCGATTTCTCGACTTTTCAATTTTTCAATTTTTCGATTTTTAAATTTTAGATTTTTGAATTTTTCAATTTTTAGATATTTTAATTTTTCAATTTTGTAAATTTTTGAATTTCTATGTTTCGATTTCTCTGTTTGATTTTTCAGTTCTCCGACATTTAAATTTTTTAATTTCTCGATTTTTAAAATTTTAGATTTTTCTGTTTTTCGATTCTTCAGTTTTCCAATTTTGCGTTATTTGAATTTTTAAATTTTGGATTTTCCATTTCTTGGTTTTTCGATTTCTCGACTTTTCAATTTTTCAATTTTTCGATTTTTAAATTTTACATTTTTGAATTTTTCAATTTTTAGATATTTTAATTTTTCAATTTTGTAAATTTTTGAATTTCGATTTTTCGATTTCTCTGTTTGATTTTTCAGTTCTCCGACATTTAAATTTTTTAATTTTTCGAATTTTAAAATTTTAGATTTTTCTGTTTTTTGATTCTTTAGTTTTCCAATTTTGCATTATTTGATTTTTAAAATTTTGGATTTTCGATTTCTTGGTTTTTCGATTTCTCGACTTTTCAATTTTTCAATTTTTCGATTTTTAAATTTTAGATTTTTGAATTTTTAAATTTTTAGATATTTTAATTTTTCAATTTTGTAAATTTTTGAATTTCGATTTTTCGATTTCTCTGTTCGATTTTTCAATTCTCCGACATTTCAATTTCTTTTATTTTCGAATTTTCAAATTTTAGATTTTTCAGTTTTGGGGACGTTTCAATTTCTCGATTTTTCTCTTTTTGATTATTCAGTTTTCCAATTTTTCAATTTTTGATTTTTTAAATTTTAGATTTTTTAATTTTTCTGATGTTATAATTTGTCAATTTTACAATTTCGATTTTTTGATTTCTCTATTCGATTTTTCAGTTCTTCGAAATTTAAATTTTTTAATTTGTCGAATTTTAAAGTTTCACAATTTTCAGTTTTTTGATTTTTTAAATTTTTACATTTTCGATTTTTCGATTTTACGATTTTGAGATGATTAGGTTTCTTGATTCTCAGATTTTTCAAATTTTCGATTTTCGACTTCAATTTCGCGGTTTCTTAATCTTATGATGTTTCGATTTCTGGATGTTTCAGTCTTGGAATTTTTTGATGTTTAGATTTTTGCATTTTTCGACTTTTCAGCTTTTTAATTTTTCTAATCTGACTTTCCATGTTTCGATGTTGCGATTTTTCAATTTTTCGATTTTTGGATTTCCCAATTTTTCGTCATTTCATTTTTGAGATTTTTGAATTTCTTGATGTATCTGTTTTTAGATTTTTCAAATTTTCAATTTTTTTCAAATTCTAGATGTCACGATTTCTCGGTTTTTCGACATTTCGAAATTCAATTCCGATGTCTCAATGTTTCGATTGTTCGATTTCTCAATATTTCGATTTTTTGAATATAAGTATTTCATATTTTCCGCACCGCGTCCCCTTGTAATTTGGGCACGAGTATTCTGGTTTTTCGGGATTTGTTAGGCTGAATTTCAAAAGCGAGGAAAATTCTCTCGAAGTAACTAACCTCCAACCAATTTTTTTCCTTCGACTTGCTGCGACTCAATACCAACTAACCCGGCCCTACATACCCATTACTCTAATTACTTCGCTGATTGCTGGCCCACTTTATGCACAATCTACCTGCCAATCCAGCAATTATGAAAGTCGTCGCCGCATTATTTCCGTTATTAAAGCCATAATTCAGCGCAGCAGGTCGCAATTACCCATTAACACGACATTCAAAAATTGCCATGCACTAGACCTAGTCATCGTCAGTCGTCGTCGAAATTACTCGAATTACTGGAATGTTCCCGACTTCGCCCAGTAGTGTTCTCTGGTAGGTAATAACAGCACGTTGCGTGCAATTCACACGGGGTTTGCGAACTTGTCCCAAACCCCCGGGTGGCCTTTGCAGCCTGCAATTCGTGATATTATTGACTTCTTGCGTGCATTGTGGACGCCCGTTTCTCTGTAATTACACCTATTCCAAGTGCATATACGGCACAGTAATCATGTTGATATTTAGACACACGCGGCGAACAAATTGCTGGGTATTTGCACCGGCGAGCGGACAGGGTACGAATTAATTAAGCGCCCATATGGTCGGAGAAGCGGCAGCCGCAGACCCAGCCTGGGAGAGCTGACAATATCGCGTTTCGCATCATCAATAGAAAAGTCAATCCGCAAATCGGTGTATAATTGGTTGCAGAAGTTATAGAATTATTTCATTCTTTTTGCGCCGAAATCCATAATTGCCCCTCAAACCAATCACCGGAAAAGATTGCTCCGGTTCCGGTCGAGCAATTATTTGTGCGAAAACGGGCACGGCGAGCCCGGAGCAGGCGCCGGTTCTCACGTGAAAGATTGATAGATGCCGGACTAATGAACTAATCTATTCCGGGCGACCTCCCGGACGAAATGACAAATGTTCGGTAGGCATTGTCCGGATGGCTCTTGATGGAAGGACAGGTGATCAATCCGGAGGATTAACGGGTTGGGGATAATCCCGGCGGTTCTTGTGCAGGAAATTGAAAAATAACAGACAGAGACGGAGGACTTTTGATTTTATTCCGGCCACGGTTGTAATGATCTCCGTCCGGATTTAATTGTGTCGCAAAGACAAAAATAATGATACCGCAAATCCGGGATATATTGCTTGCCGCCGGAGGAACGTGACAAACGTCGCGATTGCCGGAAGGGTGGCTGCAAGACATGACTTCGGATGCGGTGCGCTAATAAAAGTCGCCCTTTGTCTCTGCGGGATTGAATTGGCGGGTTTTCGGCGGGAGATCGAGGATTTTGAGCCGGAGCCGACAAGATGGCTAAGATGGGATAATTAAAAAGCGAGACAACTTTGTTGCTAAGCTCGAAAACTTTAATCTTCTAATAAAAAATTAATAACAATTTCTTGATAATCTGGTCCGAGAGGAAGTGAAGAGCATGAATGAAGTCAGGTCCTAGAAAGTCATCTCAGGTCAGGTCTGGTCAAATCAGGTGTGTGAGTGTCTTAAGTGTCTCTAAAATGACACCATTCCATAAATCCGCCCATCGAACTGAACCGAATTGAGAATTTTACCTGAAAATTATCCAATTCAACTAAAAAATTCCAAGGAATCGATAGGTGGAAAGTTCGGATCGCTATGTCTTTTAGTTTTGGAGATATGAACTCTTACTAAACTCATTTTTTCGAATCCGGAGAATCTGGCATTCCGGGTGAAATTGAAGTAGATAATGTACAATTGATGGCAGAAGAGGATTCAGTGGTGCCAAATTAGCTGTTATTTTGGATTATACAGTTTTTTTAACTTGTTTTTTTCACTAATCCGGACCCCTGGAACAAGAATCTGGGCACAGAAGAAATATCCGGAGCTTTCTAAATTTTTTTGAAATTTTGAGTGTCTGAAGTTTCTCAAAATGACAATTCCATATATCCGTCCCTCCAGTTGAAATGAATTGAAAATCCCCTGGAAAATTAATCAATCCCAGTAAAAGATTCCAAGGAATCGATAAGTGGAATATTCGAATCGCTGTCTTTCAGTTCCGGATATTCAACCCTTAAATTAAAAATACATTTTCATAATCCGGAGAATCTGCGATTCCGGGGGAAATCAAAGTAATAACGAATAACCGATGGCAGAATTGTACTTAGTGATGCGAAGTTAATTACAAACTAGAATTTCAAAGGTCAATCGGGATAAAAATGGAAAAACTGAAAAATCGAAAATCTGAAAATCTTCAAAATCTAAAAGCGACATCAAAAAAGTGAAAAACCTAAAACTAAAAAATTTGAAAAATTGAAAAATAGAAAAAATCTAAGATCTGAAAAATCGAAAATCGAAAAATCGAGATATCGAGAAATCAAAATTGAAAAATTAAAACATCGGGAAATCGAAACGTCAGAAGATCGAGAAATCGAGACCGAGAAATCGAGAAGTCGAGAAAACGAAAAATTGGAAATTGAAACTTAAAAAAGCTAATAATTAGAACAAACGAAAAATTGAAAAGCCGAAAAATCTAAAAAGGAGAAGTCGGCTTAGTGATTCGAGGAATCGAAAGATAGACAAATCGAAACATCAAAAAAGTGAGAAATTGAGAAATCTAAAATTTAGAAAATAGAAAATCAAAATATCGGAAAATTGAAGAATCGAAAACTTGAAAAATCGAGAAATCGTAAAACCGAAAAGTGAAAAATTTAAAGAAATCGAAAAACCGAGATGTCGAGAAATTGAAAATTCGAAAAATCGGGAAATCGAGATAGCGAGAAGACAGAATTGAAAAATTAAAACATCTGGAATTCCAAAAATCAGAAGATTGAGAAATGGAGAAGTCGAGAATTTGAGATATTAAAAATTGAAACTTAAAAAACCGATAAATAGAAAAATCGAAAAATGAAAAACCTAAACATCGAGATTTCGATAAATCGAAAAATCGAAACATTATAAAATCCAAAAATTTAAAACTGAAATTTTGAAAAGTATAAAAATTAAAAATTTAAAAAATCGGAAAATTGAAAAACTGTAAAATCTAAAAACGAGAAGTCGAAGAATCGAAAGATGGGGAAATCGAAACATAAAAAATAGTGAGAAATCGAGAAATCTAAAATTTATTTATATTATTATAAATTCGGAAAATTGAAAAATAATAAAAATAGAAGAATTGAAAAATCGATGTATCTAAAATTTAGAAAATCGAAAATTAAAATATCGAAAAACTGAAGAATCGAAAACTTGAAAAATTGAGAAATCGTAAAACCGAAACGTAAATATTAAAGGAATCGAAAAACCGAGATATCGAGAAATCGAAAATTCGAAAAGTCGAAAAATCGAGATGTCGAGAAATCAAAATTGAAAAATTAGAACATCGGGAAATCGAAACATCAGAAGATCGGGAAATCGAGATCGAGAAATCGAGATCGAGAAATCGAGATCGAGAATTCGAGAAGTTGAAAAGTCGAATAAACGAAAAATTAAAAATTGAAACTTAAAAAAAATCGATAAATTAAAAAAATCAAAAAATGAAAATATGGAGAAATCGAAAAATTTAAATTCGAAAATTTGAAAAATAAAAAAATAAAAAATTTTAAAAATAGAAAAATTGAAAAATCGAGAAATCGTAAAATCGAAAAGTGGGAAAATTAAAGAAATCGATAAACGGAAATGTCCAGAAATCGAAAATTCGAAAAGTAGAGATATCGAGAAATCAAAACTGAAAAATTAAAACATCGGGAATTCGAAACATCAGGAGATCGAGAAATTGAGAAGTCTAAAAAACGAAAAATTAAAAATTGAAATTTAATAAAACCGATAAATAGAAAAATATAAAAATGAAGAATTCGAAAATTTTAAACCGAAAATTGAAAAACTATACAAAATAAAATCGAAAGATCCAGGAATCGAAACATAAAAAAAGTGAGAAATTGAGAAATCTAAAATTTACTAAATTCCAAGAATTGAAAAATTTTTAAAAATAGTAGAATTGAAAAATCGATGTAGTTTCTAAAATTTAGATAATCGAAAATTAAAGTATCGAAAAACCGAAGAAGCTAAAACTTGAAAATTCGAGAAATCGCAAAAGCGAAAATTGGAAGTGTTAAAGAAGTCGAAAAACCGAGATGTCGAGAAATCGAAAATTCAAAACCTCGAAAATCGAGACATCGTGAAATTAAAATTGAAAAATTAAAACATCAGGAATGCGAAATATCAGAAGATCGAGAAATCGAGAAGTCGAGAGGTCGAAAAAACGAAAAATTGAAACTTAAAAACGATAAATAGAAAAATCGAAAAACCGAAAAATCTGAAAACGAGAAGTCCAAGAATCGAAAGATCGAGAAATGGAAATAAAAAATAGTGAGCAATTGAGAAATTTAAAATTTATAAATTTGAAAAATTGAAAAAAAAAATCGAAGAATTGAAAAATCGCTGTATGTATTTAAAATTTAGAAAGTCGAGAAATCGTAAAACCGAAAAGTGGAAAAATTAAAGAAATCGAAAAACCGTGACGTCGAGGAAATGAAAAAAGGAAAAACGGAAAATGTAAAATTTAAAAAATTGAAACGATAAAAAAAAAAAAAAAAATAGAAATCGAGAAACCAAAAAATCGGAAATCAAGAAATCGAAAAATTATAAAATCGAAGTCGAAAAATCAAGAGACCCAGAAATCGAAAGATGAACAAATGGAGAAGTCGAGAGGACAAAAAATCGAAAAATTTAAACTTAAAAAAGCCATTAAGTTGAAAAATCGATAAATTAAAAAACGCAACTTCGAAATCTCGATAAATCGAGAAATACCAAAATTGAAAAATTCTAAAGCAGAAACATGGAAAACTTGAGAAATCGAAAAACTTAGAGATCGAAAAACTGAGGCTACGAAATTTTGAGAAATTTAAATCGGAAAATCGAAAAATCGAAATGTTGAAACATCAAAAATCAATTAATCGAGAAATTGAGAAATCGAATAATCTAAAATCTAAAAGCCAAAAATTGAAAACTGAAAAATCGACAAATTTAAAGATCGTAAAAACCGAAATAATGGAAAATTGAGAAATTAAAAAATATAAAGAACGAGAAATTGAAAAGTCGAAACATCGAGAAACTGAAAAGTCAAAAAATCAAAAATTCGATTAATCGAGAAATCGTAAATTCGAAAAATCGAAAAATTTAAAAATCGTAAAACTGAAGTATTGGAAAACTGTGAAATCGAATCTTGTTATTTTAGATCGTCTTCCAATTTTCGGATGTCGACCATGTCAGACTATCTCGCTTATGTGGGAACATACCTTAGTTTTTCCAAGTTTGGTCTCTTTACTAATTCGGACCTCTGGAATAAGAATCCGGGCACATACAAGTAGTGCGGAGTCTCCAATTTTTTTTTAATTTTTAAGCGCCACTACGTCTTTCCGTTCCGAAGCTTAGTGCCCCTGAACTCAGAAAGCGCTTTTCCCAATTTCGAAAATTTACGGTTCTGGGAGAAATTAAATGGAATGAAATGTGAAGAGATCTTACATATTTTCACATCTGGCGCATTCCAAGGATCAAACCTAGTACCGTTTTCGTTTCTTATGTTTGTAAACGATGACACAGATGTACAGCGTCAAAGAGGACATTCTTCGTTCACGTTAAAAGTGAATAATTCAGGTTTCCAGCAACTACATTAGACAGAAATGTCGGCAATGAACAGAGTCCGCGCCATCGCTTGTGAAGCTCCGAAAACCGTCCCCAAAGGCCCCAAACCCGGCGTAAATATCGAACTAGCTATACGCTTTGTCAACGCCAACTCCTCGCAGAAAATTCAATTTGCTCTTAGTTTTTTTGCCGTTGATTTCCCAACGCGAATTAGCTTAATTTCCCCATCACAACTCCCATCTCCCACGTTAAGAATCCCGCCGCTAATTATTATTAGCTCTGTTGAGCTTAGATGGTTATCGACGCCCATCCCATTCGAACAAACATTAATTCGTAATGCCTTTACGGCGCGCTCAACGGCCGCCATTAAGTATTAATGTTATTCAACGGTAATTGAAAAACTCGCGCTCTTATTAAAGTTCGATGGCGATCGGCGTCGTCGATTTGCTCTTGTTGCTGTCGCGGCGCGTCAATTAAGTCGATTTCGCAATTACAACACTAATAAACAATAACGCAAATCCCTTTAGAGCGACGTAACGAAAAAGGAAGTTAATTAATTGGGGAATTATCGGCTCGGATCTGCCTTCGTCCGTGGGCACTCGTGTTGACACTGCCCGAGTGGGTGGGAATAAAAAACTTCATTTATTTCGCGTTATCGCTCCGGTTTGCGCGGCCACTGGAAGCTAATGCCGGATTCGTGCACGTGGCGAACGAGGATCTGAATTTTTCATTGCGGGTCAATTATAGGCACACAAAACTCGCAATCATTATGTTTAATTGTGGAAATGAAAGTAAGCTCACGACCGGAGATCGGAGATAATCCGGGGCTACCGGAGCAATTCATTATGGTAAAGAGCCGGTAATCGTGGTGTTCCTTCTTATGCGCTATCGCTAGAATGGGTTCATTAGGAGCTAAATGATTTATTAGATAAGCTAATTATCGTTTGTCAATAGTGGACGATCCAAATTGGGAGCCTATTCAAAATTTATAACGGCGATAAAACGCTGTTTATGATTCTCGGAGGAAAAATGTGGGAAATTAGGACGCCCGATATTCTTCGACGGTTTCGAGAGCGAGCAACTTATTTATGTGTGCGCACGAGGAAAGACGACTTTTACTGGCAAAAAGCGCTTCTTCTCTTCGAGAACTAATCTCGCCTTTTTATTGGCCGGTTGACGGCATTATGGTAGTTGTGAAGAACGAATCAATCTCTAATAAAGTTTTATTTTTACGAGTAGTTGCTAGGAGAAATGTGTCATGGGAAATCTACTCGGAGGGACTTAAAACCTCTACACTTTAGAAACTTCAAAAACATATTTGCCTGAAATTACGACGGAGCTGGCCAATTTATTAGAGCGTCTATGTTGCCGAAGTTGTAAAAACTTCGACTCTCGACTTTTAAGGGAAGAGTGCTTGTCGTCTCCGTCGTGTACGGGGACGTAGCAAATTTTCCAATCTACTCGCCTTTCGAACTTACTATACACTGTCCCTATAACAAGAAAAAGGTCTGTCAAATCTGCAAATATATTTTTACTTACGGTAATCGAGTCCAGTGGACGATTGGCTACTTATGTTTTCTCGGGGTATCATGATCCCAATTTCCGTCTGTCTGTCTGTTTGTGTATTAGGAATATCGTGTTAACCAAAATTTAGATAAATATACCCACCAAAAATACGTCATGTCCAATAATTACATTAGTAAATATTATTTAAATTTCATAAAGTAAGATACTCCTGTGATTTATGAATCCGTGTTCAGTTTTTACCCTCGACATTCAGAACGCTCTGAAATCTTGCAAACGTTTTAAGGTTATCGTAAAGATCGTAAATTTATTAATCAATTTTTTTTTTGTTTGTGCCTCCACAAAAAAGTGATGATGTTTTCACAATTTTGCCGAATAAATGTTCGTTAAATTATATAGAATTACATACTCTTGCATGTGTCATTTATGAATACCTATCGAGTTTTTACCTTGGACATCCAGATTTTTGGCGAAAAATTCAAAATTTTGTTTTTTTTTAGGAATGTGAAACAGCACCAACTGTCTTTTTTGAAGACTATAAGAAACCTTCTCAAGAGTCCCAAAAGCCTTTTTTTTTAAAGAAGGTGAACCTTCTCGAGGGCCTCCAACCGTCTTTTTTGTAGAAACTGAAACCTTCTCAAGGGCAGCAACTGCCGTTTTTTAACAATGTGAAACATTCTCAAGGGCCCCAGCTGAATTTTTTTTAAAAAGGTGAAACCTTCCCGAGGACCTCAATTGCTTTTTTTAAGAATGTGAAACCTTCTCGTGGAACCCAATTGTCTTTTTTAAAAATGTAAAACTTTCTCGGGAGCGCCAAATTTTTTTTTAATGTGAAACCTTCTCAAAGGTCCCTAGCTGCTTTTTTTTTTAATGTAAAACCTTCTCGGGGGGCCAAATGTATTTTTTTAATTGTGAAACCTTCTCAGAGGTCCCAATCGTTTTTTTTTAAGAATGTGAAACCTTTTCGGAGGTCCCAATTGTCTTTTTTAAAAATGTAAAACCTTCTCGGGGATGCCAAATGCCTTTTTTTTAATCTGAAACCTTCTCGGGGGTCCCAACTGTCTTTTTAAAAAATGTAAAACCTTGTCGGGGCCACCAAATGTCTTTTTTTTTAATGTGAAAGCTTCTTGGGGGTCCTAACTATCTTTTTTTTTTTTAAGAAGGCGATACCCTCTGGGGGGCGCCAAATTTTTTTTTTTATGTGAAACCTTCTCAAGGGTCCCTAGCTGTTTTTTTTTAATGTAAAACCTTCTCGGGTGGCCAAATGTATTTTTTTTTTAATGTAAAACCTTGTTAGGGCCACCAAATGTCTTTTTTTTTAAGGATGTGAAACCTTCTCGGAGGTCCCAACTGTCTTTTAAAAATGTAAAACCTTGTCAGGGCCACCAAATGTCTTTTTTTTTTAATGTGAAAGTTTTTTGGGGGTCCCAACTATCTTTTTTTTTAAGAAGGCGATATCTTCTCGGGGGCCCCAATTGTCTTTTTTGTAAAAACTGAAACCTTCTCAAGGGCACTAACTTGCCATTTTTTAACAATGTGAAACCTTCTCAAGGATCTCAACTGCCTTTTTTTAAAGAAGGTGAAACCTTCCTGAGGACCTCATTTGTTTTTTTTTTAATGTGAAACCTTCTCAGAGGTCCCAATCGTTTTTTTTTAAGAATGTGAAACCTTCTCGGAGGTCCCAATTGCCTTTTTTAAAAATGTAAAACCTTCTCGGGGATGCCAAATGCCTTTTTTTTAATCTGAAACCTACTCGGGGGTCCCAACTGTCTTTTTAAAAAATGTAAAACCTTGTCGGGGCCACCAAATGTCATTTTTTTTTTAATGTGAAAGCTTCTTGGGGGTCCCAACTACTTTTTTTTTTTTAAGAAGGAGATACCTTCTGTGGGGCGCCAAATTTTTTTTTAATGTGAAACCTTCTCAAGGGTCCCTAGCTGTTTTTTTTTTTTAATGTAAAACCTTCTCGGGTGGCCAAATATATATTTTTTTTAATGTAAAACCTTGTTAGGGCCACCAAATGTCTTTTTTTTAAGGATGTGAAACATTCTCGGGAGTCCCAACTGTCTTTTAAAAATGTAAAACCTTGTCAGGGCCACCAAATGTCTTTTTTTTTTAATGTGAAAGCTTTTTGGGGGTCCCAACTATCTTTTTTTTTAAGAAGGCGATACCTTCTCGGGGGCTCCAATCGTCTTTTTTGTAAAAACTGAAACCTTCTCAAGAGCACTAACTGCCTTTTTTTAACAATGTGAAACCTTCTCAAGGATCTCAACTGCCTTTTTTTAAAGAAGGTGAAACCTTCCTGAGGACCTCATTTGTTTTTTTTTTAATGTGAAACCTTCTCAGAGGTCCCAATCGTTTTTTTTAAGAATGTGAAACCTTCTCGGAGGTCCCAATTGCCTTTTTTAAAAATGTAAAACCTTCTCGGGGATGCCAAATGCCTTTTTTTAAGCTGAAACCTTCTCGGGGGTCCCAACTGTCTTTTTTAAAAATGTAAAACCTTGTCAGGGCCACCAAATGTCTTTTTTTTTAATGTGAACGCTTTTTGGGGGTCCCAACTATCTTTTTTTTTTAAGAAGGCGATACCTTCTCGGGGGCCCCAATCGTCTTTTTTGTAAAAACTGAAACCTTCTCAAGGGCACTAACTGCCTTTTTTTAACAATGTGAAACCTTCTCAAGGATCTCAACTGCCTTTTTTTAAAGAAGGTGAAACCTTTCTGAGGACCTCATTTGTTTTTTTTTTTTTATAATGTAAAACCTTCTCAGGGGTCCCAACTGTTTTTTTATAAATGTAAAACCTTCTCGGGGGGCCAAACGCCTTTTTTTTTAATGTGAAGCCTTCTTAGAGGTCCCAGATGTCTTTTTTTTAGGAATGTGAAACCTCGGGGACCCAACTGGTTTTTTAAGAATATAAAACCTTCTGTTTTTTTTTAAATGCAGGGACAGCCTTTTCGAAGGCTCCAAGTGTTTTTTTTAAGTTATAAAACCTTCTCGGGGGCCCCAGCTCTCTTTTTGTTTAAGAAGATTAAACCTTTTTTTCTCTTACAGATTACACTGTGACTAGTACCTACTTGATATATTGCTTTTACTCCATAGAAGTTTAGAAAAAGTAAAATTTTATAATTTTTCCAAGAAGCAGGATTCGTTGGAATGTAGTTCTGGCCCATAAGATCCCACCTGAGAATCTGCTCAGTGTCCATGTATATACGCATCCGCATTCTCAGTCTGTCAGTGTGGCTTTCCTACGAATTACAGATAAGCGAACCATGAAAAGAAAACGACTGAGGGGTGACGTAAACCTCCCAGCCGACATCCCAAATATGGATTTAAAAATAGTTTTGTGCTCATTTAACTTTACGACATTATAATTTTATGAATACTTCGACACGCTCCCTACTAATTTTAATATATTTCGTGTCTGGTCATTCCACTCAATAAAACCGAAATTAAAAACGTCTGTCTCTTGAGTGTGAACCGTCCTTTAGCCAAACGCACGTCTAGACGTAATCTCGCACCAACCCACCATCCAACTTTACAACTTTGCAACATTTTTAGCGCCGCTTTAGGCCATAGCCGGGTCTTACATTTCTCGTATCACTGGCGTACGCGTGGGCGCGCAATTGTATAAAACCCGGCCGTAAACATGAAAACGCGCCAATAAACAATCCGATTTATTAACTTATGGCCAAGGCTGCGCATTGTTCTCCGCTCTTAATTAAATTGTTCGGGCAGGTAGAAAAGCGATGGAAATTGCCCCGAAATTCGTCCTCGCAGACAATAGACGGGTGTAGCGACGTATGTGGTCCGAGAGGTGCAATTTAATATCGGGTTAAGGGTGTAATTATTTTAAACGCTGCCGCAGCCCGATAATTAAGCGTGATTTTATTCGGAGAAGTGTCGGCTAGAAAAAAATTTATTTCACGCCGGGCACCTACACTTGACGGCAGATTTGCATACAAGACATGATAAATTACTCCGACACGTCATTCCGTGTAGAGTGGACAATGGGAAAATGGGAAAAGCATTTTCACTTCATTTTTTATCTCATCAGCTAATGGGACTGCCGTGTTCGCCGCAAAGGACGCTCTTTCGGGGGATTTTTTAATCAGGAGCTTCCTGAAAAGCGAAATCGGGGAAAACGAAGCTTTCGACGAAAGCTTTCTGAAAAGAGATGCGATTTTTGCTAAAGCATAATTTTATAATAATAATAATAATAATAATAATAATAATAATAATAATTAAAAAAAAAAAAAAAAAAAAAAAAAAAAGTGACCTTTGGTTGTTCGTAAATTTCTTAACAAGGCGGAATCTTTGGATAAAACTCGATTCAATACCTTTATTTGACTCAAAAGGACTCATAGTAGTGCAAGGTACTGTATTTACTATTAAAACCACCTATTTAACTCGATATTTGCACTTAATTTCCTTTTTTCATAATCAACTGTCAACGCTGACATTTCCAACTAAAAAATGAGTCTAAACCAAATTGTTTCGCCTACAACGGAGAATGTTCAACTCGAAATCCGACGAACACCTATTACTGCAGTCTCCGAAGAGGTCGATGGAGCAAGTGGCATCACCTCGGGAAACACTACCACAAGGACAATTAACAACGTATTAGTCTCTAATGTTTCTCAGACAAATCAGCCTCAGACCATTAGAAGACGAGAAGAACCGAAAAAGCGTAAAAAATGGTCTCTAGACATGAATTTACATATTATGCGCTTATATTATAAAATTACAAACAATGAAACTGATGTAAGTAATTATCGTACAGCTCTACACGAAGCCTTCAGTCGTGAGTACCCAAATTTTCCAGTTACCATTCAAAATTTAGCAGATCAACGTAGAGCTATAGTTAAAAATAACTACATACCTCAACTTACTCTAGAACAATTAAAAAATGAACTTTCTAAAACAATTAATCCACTTCCTGAAGATATCAACAACACAGTACCAAATACATTACTGACTGACACATCTGTCACCAATTTTTCAAAAACAACATCTCAAAATAAGATCCCAATTATACCACAAAATAGTAATAGTAGTATATTAAATACACCAGAGACACGAACTGACAGATTTACTAAAGATTTATTAAACAAAACACCTCAAAATAAGATCACAACCGTAACACAAATTACCAACACATTAACTGACAAATCACTTAACAATTCATCAAGAACAATCCAAAACCAAATTAACATCACAGATAATCTACAAAACACGTACTACAACACAGAAGACACATTAATCAAAACTGTAAACAAAAATTTTAAATTTCACATTAATTTCCAAAATGAAATTGAAGACCAATTTAAATTAACTTTCGAAACATGTTCTAAATTAAAACCAAATGATAGACAATCACTTCCCCGCCAGTGTTATTCTAAAAAGTTTCTGGCAATTGTAGAAATAATGAACTCCTTCATTTTACCAAAATATCTCACAAACTCGATCTCTTTTGAAAAACTTCATACAATTATCTACTGTGCAGCTTTAACTTGTATTCAAATTAACACATGTAAAGATAACATAATAAATACAAACAACAATCGCATACCCTCCACCCCTCATTGGGAAACACGGTTAAATTATAAAATTAATAACATTAGAAAACAACTGGGTCAAATAACACAGTACCTTAGAGGAGTTAAAACACCACACATCATGACATGTATGCATTCGATACTGACCAACAATAATTTTAATCAAACTGATTACGATGAGTACAACACAACACTATCCGAAATTAAAGATACACTATTACAAAAGCTTTCCTTATATAGCAAAAGACTTAAAAGATACAAACAATCACATCTCAGAAAAATTCATAACACTAAATTTTTAAACAACGAAAAACTATTCTATCAACATTTAACTAATTCAAGCAAAACTCAATTATCCGGTGAACTACCAAGTACACAAGATGTAACAACATTTTGGTCAAAACTTTGGTCTCAAGAATTTGAATTTAACCAATCTGCCAAATGGATTCCTCATATATATAATAAACTATCCACAGTTACACCAATGAATGATCATCAGATAACACTTGCCGAATTAATAAATACCATCAATAAGACACACAACTGGAAATCACCAGGACCAGACAAAATCCATAATTTTTGGATAAAAAAATTAAATTGTGTACATATTCATTTACTACATCACTTAAATCAGTTCCTTCTTGACCCATCCTCTTTTCCAACATTCTTATGTCATGGTGTAACATACTTAAAACCTAAAGATAACGACACAAAAAATCCATCAAAATACAGACCTATCACATGTTTACCGACAATCTATAAAATATTAACCTCATGCATTACACAAAAAATATATCAACACTGTTTTAACTCTGACATCATTAATGAAGAACAGAAAGGATGTATTAAAGGATCCTTTGGCTGCAAAGAGCAATTAATCATAGATTCCATCATCTGTGAACAAGCTAGAAAAGAAAACCGAAACATATATACTGCTTTTATTGATTATAAGAAAGCTTACGATTCTGTCCCTCATTCCTGGCTATGCAAAATTCTGGAATTATACAAGATTGATACTAAAATCTGCACTTTTCTCAAATGTTCCATGGAATTTTGGAAGACCACCCTCCAAATAACCTTAAATGAACAAACAATTCAGTCAGACCCAATAATGATCCGAAGAGGAATTTTTCAAGGCGATTCTCTTAGCCCGTTATGGTTCTGCTTAGCAATAAATCCCCTCTCCGATATCCTGAACAGCTGCAATTATGGGTTCAATATAAGAATTAACAAACAAAGAGAAAACAGAATAAGTCACTTGCTGTATATGGATGACATAAAAATATATGCAAGTACACAAAATCAGTTAACAAACCTATTAAATCTGACTGAACAATTTTCCGGTGATATTGGTATGTCCTTTGGTATTGAGAAATGTAAGACCCAAGCAATCAGAAAAGGCGTGTTTCACCAACTACCACATATAACACAGAATAAGGAAATAATTGAAGCCCAAGAACGAAACGATACATACAAATATCTGGGTTTCTGTCAATCCTCCCACATCAATCATACCAAAACGAAAACACAGTTGAAAGATCAATACGTAGCGAGATTAAAATTAATATTGAAGACACAGTTAAATGGAAAAAATTTAATGAAAGCAGTAAATACATTCTGTGTTCCACTGCTAACATATTCTTTTGGAGTCATTAAATGGTCCAAAACTGATCTTGAAAATTTAAACATCGCAACAAGGAAAATCTTCACACAGTATAGAAGGCATCACCCAAAATCGTCGATTGAAAGATTCTCATTACCAAGACAGAATGGAGGAAGGGGTTTCCAGAACTTAGAAAACTTATATCAGAGACAAATCTCAGATTTGAAGAAGTATTTCTTGAAACGAGCGGAAAGAAATGAAATGTTTCGCACCATCACAAGAGCAGATTTGAACCACACACCCTTAAATCTGTCGAACACCGAAGAAATCCACACCCCCCACACAATAGATAAAATAATAAGTGTGCTAAAACAAAAACAACTACATGGAAAATTCTACAAAGACTTAGAAGAAAATCATGTCAATAAGAAGATGTCATTGATTTGGTTAAAAAAATCAAGTTTGTATGCCGAAACAGAAGGATTTGTGTTTGCTATTCAAGACCAAGTAATCAATACCAAGAATTATAGAAAATACATCATCAAAGATCCGAACATAAAAAACGACTGCTGTCGCCTATGCAAAGCAAAACCTGAAACGATCCAGCACATAATCTCTTCTTGCAGCATCCTAGCACAAACTGATTACAAAGCTAGACACGACAACGCAGCCAAAATCATTCACAAAGAATTAGCAACACTTATGAACTTAATCGAAGATACGACACCCTATTACACTTACATTCCGTCTCCATTCCTTGAAAATAACAAATACAAATTATACTGGGATCGCACAATACTTACAGACTTAAACATTACAGCTAACAGACCAGACATCATACTTATCAAAAAACACACGAACGAAGCCATTCTCATTGACATTGCTATTCCCAACACAAACAACATTATTCAAACATACGACACCAAGATTTCCAAATATCTACAATTATCGATAGAAATGAAATCCATGTTAAATCTTAAAAAAATTTCAATTCTACCCCTAGTTATCTCTAATGTAGGTGTAGTTCCAAATAGCTTAGTTGAGAATTTAAAGTCTTTGCACTTGAATGATTCAATAATTGTCAAAATTCAAAAAGCTGTTTTGTTAGGAACATGTCATATTGTTCGTAAGTTTCTTGAACAGTCTGATCATGTCAGTCAGATTAGATTAGCACCAGTAGGTCAGAGTAGTGTAGGTCACTTTTCATGTGATGCGCGGATAAATGATCGGTAGTTACGCTTGACTTTTGGGGATGGGGTGAGATTAGAGAATAATAGCAGACTAATTTGTATGCTGTAATTCTAGAATCTCGAAAGTTGTTCTGTTAATCTAATCAAAGCATATCATTACTTGGTCTTAGTACCCGTAATGATAGAAGTCTTGCCTGAATGCCGGTCATTTCCGGGTCAGTGGTGGGTCTTATAATGTCTTTATTGCCCAACAGTGTAAAATACACCAATTACAGGTACAACTTAAAAGAACAATTGTATGTAAAAAAAGAACTAAATAAAAAGAAAAATAAACTACGAAACGATAGATTAGTGGCTAAACTAATACTAAATTAATACAAAAATTAATGAATACTACTAAATATTACCTACTTTTTCAAAAAAAAAAAAAATCTTTCAACACATTTTTTAAACGTTGAATATCTCAAATGAAATATGTCAACATCATTACAAACTTCATTATATAAAGATGACATCAGGTATAGCGGCGATCTAACAATCATATTTGTCCTGGGGATATTGTAGGTGAAAGTTGAATGATGTCTGGCATATATTCGTGGGACCAAAAAGTTCAGTTTTTCAAGCATTTGAGGTATACCCAATTGGGAGTGAAGTAATTTATATAATAGAAGTAGAACATTAGTTTGACGCTTTACTAAAACAGGGATAAACTTAAATTCATCTAGGAGAAGATCGTGGTTATATCCTCTTGGGGGATAAACTTTATGAGATTTTAAGAATAAGTATTTTAGGAATTTACGTTGGATGTTTTCAATTATGACATTGTAGGTTTGATATATAGAATACCACACAATAGAAGCATATTCAAGCTTGCTCAAAATAAGTGTTCTGTATAAGGCGACGAGGCAGTCAGTATTATAGAAAGATTTACTATTACGTATAATAAAACCCAGCGTCCGATTACAGGATGAAATAATATTAAAATAATGTTGATCAAATCGAAAAGCCTTATCAAAGTATATACCTAAGTCTTTAACAGTGTTATATCGCGGGAGTATGCTTTGATCTATTTCATAATCATAAGTAATAATGTTGTTTTTTCGAGTAAATGAAATAATTTTGCATTTAGGAAGGCTCAATTTAAATTTATTGCTGATGCACCACTCATAGAGCCTGGTTAAGTTTTTTTGAAGAAAGATAGCATCTGCTAATGAGTTAATATTATGAAATATTTTCGCGTCATCTGCAAATAACAAAATTGAACAGTGTATGCTGGAAGGTAGAAAATTTATGTATAAATTAAAGAGAAGTGGCCCTAATATAGATCCTTGAGGAACTCCTGAGCTAGCAATAAAAGAATAAGATACAAAGTTGTTATACTGCACAAATTGAGTACGGAGAGTAAGATAGGATCGAAAAAGGTTTAATAATTTACAAGTGAAACCAAAATTTACAAGTTTTTTAAGAAGAATATTGTGGTCAATACGATCAAATGCCTTTGTAAAATCCGTATAGATGACATCGACTTGTGATTGATTTTCCAAACTTTCAGATACAAATTGTGAGAACATTATGAGGTTAGTTGTTGTTGATCTATAATTTAAAAAACCATGCTGATACTTTGATATATAATTTTTCACTTCGGGGTAGATATGGGAATATAGGATTAATTCAAAAATTTTAGCAAAATTAGAAAGCAGGGAGATTGGTCTATAATTTTCAATTTTAGATGCATCACCGGACTTTAAGACAGGACAGATCTTAGATTCTTTCCATTTATTAGGAAAAACTCCTGTTTCAAGGGATTTATTAAAAATTAGTAGGAGTGGCTTAGCAATTTGAAACTTACAGTCCTTAATTATGAAACTTGGAATCTGATCTGAACCTGATGTCATACCTGGTTTCAATCTTGTGATGGCTTTTATTATATCATCTTCCGTGATCTTAAATATATTTACAACACATGAGGTAGAATTTACAGTATCAGCTAAATAATATTCATCAAGCGGATCAGATTCAGTATAGGTGGATCTAAAGAAATCACTAAAGGCATTTACTATTTCCATAGGATTTTCAAACTTGTTTATACCAAATGACATTTGGCCTGGAATTCTAGTTTTACCTTTTTTAGCATTAATGTAACCCCAGAATTGCTTAGGATCATGATGTATGTTAATTTGAATGTTGTTAATATACAATTTATAAGCAGTATTTATTTGCTTCTTTAAAAGGGACCCAATTTCTTTAAATTTCAGCAAATAAGAATGTAGACCTGAAGCTCTGTATTTCTTAAGGTATCGGAATTTAAATTTAATATTATTTATTATTTCCCTATTGAACCATGGCGGGTAATGCCGCTTTTTTGACCGAAAGACAGGTACATGTTTACGGAATAAATTGAACAGGATATTATAAAAACAATCAACCATCAGATCTACAGAAGAAAGAGTTGATAATAATGACCAATCAGTTAATAGGATATCATTGTAAAGAGAGATGAAGTCAGCTTTACGAAAGTTAAAGGCACTTATATTATGGTTATCATTACCATGGCGTGGAAAATTAATCGGTTTATCAACTGAGAAGGTGCAAACTAAAGATAGTGCTGGGTGATACTTGTCTTCTATTACCATTGGATTATCAAAGTGGCTAACTTCCCATTGAATATTCGAAAATGCTAAATCTAACAATTTATTATTAGAATTGAAAATATTATTTATTTGATTTAAATTTAAAAAATGTGCAAATGTCTGTAGACGAAGAATTGTTTTATTAGGGATGATGTCATTAAAATTTGGAATATTGAAGTCACCTATTAGAATTATGTTATTAAGACTCACTAACTCTTCCTCAAAGAAATCACAAACAGCATTTAAACCGTCAAAAGACGGAGTACAAGGAAAATATATTACAAAAACCGAGAGAGATTGAAAACCAAGTTTTAATTTACATCCAACAAGATCTATAGATGGATTATTAGTTTGAAAAGCTTGAGTATCGATTTTTTCAACTGAAATGTTACCTTTGACAGCTAATAATACACCACCACCACGAGTTACGTTAATTGTTATCAAATTTCGATCAGACCTGAACACATTGTAAACATCTGTTAAGATAAATTCAGAATTATTTATAGAGTCAATTAACCACGTTTCCGTTAAACAAATTATATCAAAATCAGAATCACTTGAAGAAACCAAAAAATCATCAATTTTGTTTTTGAGGCTACGAACATTTTGGTAGTATAAGTAGAACTTTTTTACAGAATTGGGCAGGCCTAGTTTAAAAAAGGTTTTTTCTGGATTGTCGGAACACCACGTATGTATTTAATAAACAAATCTAGCTCACCTTTTTCGCGTCTGTTTGTTATCTGGTTCAGTAACTCCTTATAATACAGCCTTTGCTTATCAGTTTTATCTGATGACGCATGCACAGATTTAAAGTGCGGAACAGCATCAATATTACGACGTTTCCTTTTTATTAAGCCTAATAAATTGAATACATCTTTTTCTTCTTTAAGTGTTAATTTGATTGGTCGAATCTTATTGGTAACATACTTGCCAAGTCGAATTGGAGTTGAAATTAGTTCTGGGATGGAAGAACGCTCATTGCCAGAATCATGTTGTAACAATTTCAGAAAATCGGAAACCAATTCAGCTTCTTTGTTCTTTCTGGTTTCATTATTTAGAGACGGATCTTGTTCAGGCATATTATATAAAATTATATTAGTTTTACGTTTTTGGCGCTCAGTTACCTCTTGTACCATACTCTCGTAATCATAGTTAGAGTCATTTTTAGGTAGATTTGATGTTAAATTTGTTATTTGTTGCTTTAATGCGTCAACAGTTGCACTAAGATTTTTTATTGTATCTAATAAACTTGGTAGTAATTTGCAACAGTTGCACGGTCTTGTGTCACTTTTTGTGGAAAGGCAATCGTCACATTTCCAACAAGCACCACTTAGAGATTTGAAGGCATCGTATTGGGATTTATCAATACCAACACACTTAATGTGATAATGGTTGGTGCAGGAATTGCATTTAATTCCGGGAATTGTAGGGGTGATAGCACTGTTGCAAGTTATACAATAAACAACCATCTTAAAAAAAAAGAAAATAATAGAAAAAATTAAAAAGAGGTAGTTAGACAGATAATATAACTGATTATAATCAGTGTGCTAATTTACACCACTGTACCCTGTGGTAATATTAATCAGCTAAAGTTCAGCCACGTGAATAAAAACAAGTTTAAGAAAGATAAATAAACCCAAAAAAGAAACTCTAGCGATAACTGATATTCACACGAGCCAATAGCGTCACAGAGACCCAACAAAAAAAGCTACATTAATTTGTTAATTGCGAATCCACCTAAAAATTGTTGATAATATAACAGTGCACATACACGTCCTACTGTCCAATTTATATTAATTAACCTGCAACGTAACTATTGAAAAAGATTAAAAACACACGGAGCACAGCTCACACACGTCTACACACTATCAATCGTTTCTACGATTTTTTATAGTGCCATCTGTCGACAGAAACCTCATGCAACCAAAGGGACCAAGTTTGAGCAAGTTGTATTTTCACATAAGCGAGACAGTCTGATCTGACCTGACCTGATCTGACCTAACCTAACGAAAGAGTCGAAAAAACGTTTTTTGAGTTATTGTTAGTTGGAGTGATTAATTTTCAGCTCCAATTTTGAATTTGTTTTCAAAATTTCAAAAAAATTAAGAGGTTCCAGAGATCTTTTGTTGAGCCTGCATTCTTCTTCGGGAAGTTGAAAGTTTAGCAAAAAGACGAAGTCCCCATTCTTTGCTTGTTTTCTATCTATTTCTTAAACAACCTTCTACAGTTTTGTGTCAATTACTTTGCAGTTTTTTGTTTCATCCTGTTCTTGTAGTTTAGCTCCAGCGGTGAGTGAAACGAAAAATTGAATGAACCATTCCGAGGAAAATTGAAACACGAGAAACAAGTAAATAACATTCAATTCTCGCTTCCAAGTTTACGTGCTCCACTGTCCACCACTAACCCATTTCCCACCCCTCTGAATTAATTACGCTGCAGCTAAACAGCACCCCCATACGATATGCATCCGCCATTAGCATTTCTGTTTCTGCGTCCCAACTTCAAAGCAAACGTTATTTTGCATGACAGAATCACCAAATGAATATCTTCCACTTCTCCGCTTTGAGGTTTCTCGTCAAAAGCTGCACATACAAGACATTAGAATGCGTGACAACAGGAGTTTTATTACGTACAAATTGGATGCAGACATGCACAAGACGACCTGCACAATCAAGCATCGCTATCACTTTTGTATGCAAATGACCAGTCAATTGTCTCACGGCTGGAAGTTTTTTTCATCAGATAGCACAACGACCGCCACAATTTCCCAAGTTTTTTCCCGATATCGCGAGATTTATTGCGGGGGCAATAATTTATAACGGCTGGCCTTCTCAATCTGGAAACTTAAATTTACTTTGCATCGAATCGGGGAAATGCGGAACAAGTGGAAAATTGCGCGAGGAATGATGTTATCTTGACTGCGTTGATCCCGAGCAGTTGTGGGATTTATTGCCGGTTTTTGGATCGATGGGTGCTCCCGAAAGGGGCATTTTTCCTGGAAGCGACACGGGAGTTCGGTGCGCCACCGGGACCATATCTTTTACTACGGAAGATTATTTCCTACAATATTTACTTCATTCGGTTCAAAAATTCTACTAGAATTAAAAAAAAATGGAGTAGAGTGTTTACCGCAGATGCTGGTTCCGCTCTGCCTGAACTCACCAACAGCGCTAAACCGACGTGACGTTACAATCAACTCCGCTATTTTCGACTTTCCCCGCGGGAATTCCCGTTCCGCTCGGTTAAAAACTTAATTGTCTTTCGATACGCAATTCTCCTAGTGCGACCACCTGGCGCGTTCCGTTCAAAATTGGCCGATTTATGGGCGAAGGCGATATGCACCACCGCTGCACGGAGTTTATACATAAGTCATGAAGAGGGTGCATTACCATAAACAGTCGGTTCGATATCCTGACAATTTTATACGCATTAATTCGCATGCAAACAACTGTTGTATTTAAAACAGAATCCATTGGAATAATTGATGCCGGTTCCGCACGAGCAAACATCAAAACATTATCCAAATCAAAGGTACACAATATTTTAAGCAAACAGCCGGTTTCATTTCGAGGGTTGCGTGCGGGGTCGACGATCGATGGTCAGAGCGGATTTTCTGTTTGCGGAGATTGAAATAACGCGAAGCTGAAATGTTAACTTGTTAAATCGGTGGAGTGAGCGGGGGCGGCGCTTTTTTGTGGCGTGGTAAATGTGCGAGGTGGAAATACTTGACCGAGCTCCGGTTGGTCAGAAAATGTGATCAGAGTTTTTTAGATTCATGTGTATTTTTCCTTCGTAAATTTGAAAATTGAACATAGTACCGAAATCGAGTAACACACATGGGAGTTTTTATTACAATTTGATTGTAAATAGGCAGGTCAAGGGAGGTAAGGTTAGATCAGACCAGGTCAGATCAGAGCAGGGTAGATCATGTCAAGTCAGGTCAGGTCAGGTCAGGTAAGGTCAGTACAGGAGTACAGGTAGCGGGATAGATATAGGAAAATTAAAGTAAAAATTCGAGAAAACGACAAATCCAAAAGTCGAAATACTAAAAAATCCCAAAATTGAAAAATTGAATAATCGAAAAATTGAGAAAACTCACAAAATTGAACGAAATATCCAAAAATTGGGAAATTAAAAAATTGAAAAATTGGGAAATCGGAAAGCCGAAAAATTGCAAACCTAAAGAATCGAAAAATTGAAAAATTGAGGAACTGAAAAACTGGAATATCGAAACCTTGGCAAGTCGAAAATGGGCAATTCAAAAAATAGATTAGTTGAGAAATCGGAAAACTGAAAATTCAGAAACGTAAAAACTTGAAAATTTAAAAAAATGGAAAATTGAAAAATCGGATACTTAAAAAATCGAAAAGCCGAAAAGTAAAAAAACGAAAAACCGATAAATCGAAAAATCGAAACATCGAAAAATTCAAAACTGAGACAATTAAAACACCGAAACATCCGAATCTCGATAAATCGAGTTCTCAAAAAATAGAAAAATTGAAAAATAAAAAATTCGGAAAAAAGAAAAATTTCAATATACAAGAACTGAAAACTTGAAAAATTGAGAAATCGAAATATATATAAAACAGTCGAAAATTGAAAAATCTAAAGTTTAAAAAACGAAAAACTGAAAATCCAAAATTGAGAAACTAAAAAATTAGCCAACCGAAAAATCCAAAAATCGAAGAATTGAAGAACTGAAAAATCGAAACTGCGAATTCGAGAAACGGGAAAATCAAAAAAAAAAATAATTGAAAAATCGGAAAACTGAAAATTTAGCAACGTCAAAATTTGAACAATTGGAAAATAGAAATGTTGAAGAACTGGAAAATCAAAAAATCCAGAAATCGAAAAATCTAAAATTTAAAACATTGAACAATTGAAATATCGCAAAATTGAAAAATGGGGAAATCCAGACATCAAAAGATTCAAAAAAGAAAAATTCGAAAATCTAAAACTTAAAAATCGAAAAACTGAAAAACCGACAAATCGAAACTCCAGAATTAAAAAAATTGAAAAATCGGATAACTGTAAAATCTAAACATCGAGAAGTAGAAAAAAATTGAGAAATTGATAAATTGAGAAATTGAACAATCAAAATATCCAAACATCTGAATTCGATAAATCGAGAAATAAAAAAAATTGAAAAATTTTGAAAAAGAAAAATGAAAACAACGAAAAGTTGAAAAAAATTGAGAAATCGAAGTTAAAACTGTTGAAAATTTGAAGAATATAAAGTTTAACGAAAAATTGAAAATCCAAAAAGTAAAAAAGGAGTGGAAACCCAAAAACTGCAAAACAAAAATCGGGGAGTTGAAAAATTTGGGGGACGAAAAATTGAAAAAAAGAAAAGTTAAAAATCGAGAATGTGAAAAATGGAAAAATGACAAATTGTAATATTGAAAAATTAAAAATTTGGAAGTCGACAAACTGTAAAATTGAAAAATCAAAAATAAAAGAACGAAAAAGTGTAAGTATAATAAAAACTTGAAAAATATAAAAAGTAAAAATCAAACTTGAAAATTTGAAGAAAAATTGAAAAAAACCTGAAAATTTGAAAAATTGAATAAACGAAAAATTGTAAAATCGAAAAAAAACAACAAAAAATAAAGGAAATGAAAAAACGAAAAATTGTGATATAAAATCGAAAAAGTGAACATTAAAAAATCGGGAAAATGAAAAATAAAAATCGGAAACAAAAAATTGGAAAAGGGAAAAATTAAAAATTGAGAAACTGAAAATGCGAAAAATGAAAAACTGTAATATTGAAAAATGACCAAATTGAAAAACTGATGCAAACCGAAAAATTAAAGGAACGAAAAATTGAAGATTTTGGAGGTCGAGAAATTGTAAAATTGAAAAATCAAAAATAAAAAACGATAAATTACAAAATGAAAACTTGAAAAACCTTAAGAATCGAAAAAGTGACAAATAAAAAAAAGAAGTATGTATTATGAAATAGAAATACTGAAAATTAAAGAAATTGGAAAATCGGAAGACTGGAAATCCAAAAACTGCAAAGTAAAAATTTAAAAATTGAAAAATGGACGAACTGAAAATTCAAAGCCTGAAAATTTGAAAAATTGAACAAATGAAAAATTGTAAAATCGAAAAAAAAAAAAAACAGAAAATAAAGGAAATTAAAAAACAGACAATTGTGATATAAATCGAGAAAATAAAAATTAAAAATTAGCCACATTGAAAAATAAAAATCGGGAACATGAAAAATTGTGGAAACGAAAAATTGAGAAATTGAGAATTCGAAAAACTGAAGAAACGAAAAATTGAAAAATCGAAAGAAACAACAAGAAATAAAGGAATAGAAAACATGAAAATTTATGACAAAACCGAGAAAATGAGAATTAAAAAAAGCGGGAAAATTGAAAAATTGAGGAAACGAAAAATTGAAAATGACAAAAATTAAAAACTGATAATGTGAAAAATCGAAAAATGAGAAACTGTAATTTCGTAAAATTGCAAAATTAAAAAATTGCAACTCGAAAAATTGAAAAATTTAGAAGTCAAGAAACTGTAAAATTGAAAAACCAAAAATAAAAAAACGAAAAAGTGTATAATGAAAACTAGAAAAATGTCAAAAGTGAAAATCAAACATGAAAATTTGAACAAACGAAAATTTGAAAAGTCGAAAGACTAGAAATTGAAAAACTTAAAATTCGAAAAAGTGAAATATAAAAAAAAAGAAATATGTATTGTAAAATCAAAATATTGAAAATTAAAGAAATTGAAAAATTGGAAGACTGGAAATCCAAAAACTGCAAATTGAAAAATTTGAAACGTGGAAAATCATGGAATTGAGAAATCAAAGCCTGAAAATTTGAAAAATTGAGTAAATAAAAAATTGTAAATCGAAAGAAACAACAAAAAATAAAGGAAATAAAGAAACCAAAAATTGTGATATAAAATCGAGAAACGTCGAGAAAACATAAAATTAGTCATTCGGTAGATCAATTTTTGTTGAGTGATCTTCGATTCGTGATGGGTCCGCTCCAATTAGCCACCCATCGAACCGTCATCCGCCGCCCCACCCAGCACTCCTCACCCAACCCTAACGACCACCGTCCGCATATTGTCCGTATTTTTGCCACATCCGCGCCACTGAAGCGGAACACACAAATTTCATCAGCTCTCCGAAACAATGGCCATTTGCATACAAAGCTCCATTGTGCCGCTCTCGACTTTGATTCCGGGGCGATTCCGGGTGACCGGAAGCGACGTTAATTGTCACCAGTCGCTGCGGGGAAAGTCGTCGAGTGACGTCGAAAAAGCGATCGCGGCCGCTCCGGGCCATGAAAGGAAGCTCGACTTGTGTTTTATAGTTAAAGTTTTTCTCCGGGACTTCTCTTTCATCGCCGTAAACAGCGCCGATGAAAGGCTGACAAGTTCTTTATGGCCTTTGGCTGACGCAGGACTTATCAAAGGCTAGGAATATTGATAAGGAAAGTTTTTCTCGTTTTAATTAAGTGCGGCTCAAAGACGCGCTCAACAAGACACATTTTTCATAAGATGTAATCGAGGGCTTTCAGACGGAGTTGGAAAGCTCGAGCCGGATTCATTAATCTGCGCTATTCAGTGTAAACTCGAGTTTAATTGTCCATTTAGAACAAGTAAAACACTTTTATTTGCTCCGGAAGGGGCGAGACAAAGGACGGAGTCGGGTTTGATTGATTAAATGGTGGCGGAGAGGCGGTCGGCGGCGGCGGCGAATCTTTGTTTTGCATTGCGGCAGGTCGGAGGTGCCGGAGCGCGGAAGAAGGGCGAACGAAGGTGGATAAACATGACCCGGATTCGAGTGTAAGACACCCATTGTATTATTCACTCGAACTTTCAAAGTAGCGGGTTCGTTAGTTCCACACTTCTGCGCCACCGCCCGGAAGCCAGAACATCGCATACATCTTTTTTAACGTTAAAGCACGGCATCCTCGTGCTCAGCGCCGCCCCCGAACTTCCGCATAGTTCAAAAATCTTGCTCCGGAAAAATTCCTCCGTAATTAAAAAACTTGCTCCTCTCCAGCATCCGTAAACGCGAAGAATGTAAATAAGAATTTCCACTGCGTTCGCGGCCCTAAGTGCCCCCTTATAAATAATTCAAGCCACCCAAAATCGAATTTCTTGCACCGCACTGCACTTCCCACCATGCAAATCCACTTAAAAAACGCATTCATCACGTTTTACGACGAGTAAAAATCTAAAGTTCTACACACAAATCACGCCGCTTTATGACTTATAAAACGGCCGAATGAGGCAGATTTCGATCGGGCCTTCGCGCCGCTTCGACAACGCTCACCTCAACTTTCCGGGCATAAATCACACCTGTTGGTGACGTTTACACGGTGGAAAAAGATTCATGAGGGTTGTGGTCAGGACGGAAGCGTCGCGTCAGCGCGAAATTCGTCATAAATAATGTTTATAATTTGGATGGTTCTTTGTTGGAGAGATTCTGCGAGGTTTTTTTTTTCTAGAGGAAGTTGGATATGCAAATTGCAAGTTTTATTGTGTTGTCACGTCGGCGTTGGCAATATCAATAAATCAAGGAATTGTGTCGGGACAAATTGAAAATCGATGTTTACGGTTACCTGCGGTGAGGTTTGATACTTTGTGCTAAAGGGGTGACAAATAATGGAGTGGAAGCGGGTGCGATAATGTAGGAGTTATTGGGCTTGGTGACGGTGCAGGCGTTCGGGTCTAGATGCACCGAATGTTGCAATTAATTAATGCATCGTCAGCTGAGTCTAAACGTTTTCGTTCCATCTCCAGGGTCGACAGTTAGGTTAGGTAGTGCTGACGTATTGTGTCTAATTTGACTACCATCATTCTGCGTTTCCTTCTCACAGGAGAAATTTAATTTAACTTGATACGAATTAACAACTATTTGGGTGTTTTATCACTCGATAAAGATGTTATGCCGTAATTTGTAATGATTAAAAAACTAATTTGAGCACATATTTTGTAGCGAAAATTTATTGAAATTCTAGATTATTCGTAAAATTATACTGAAGGTGCTAGATTTCACGAGAATGTCATATTTTTGCCTATTGTCTGTTCCACTTTGAATTTACGGCGGTGTTGTCAGTTATCAAAAATCTACCGATTTCTGAAAAAAAATATCATACGTTCCCAAAACTAAAATGTTGAAAAAGTGAGAAATTGAAAATTTGAAAACTCGAAAAATTGAAAAATTTTGAAAATCGAAAAATTATGAATTTAAAAATCGTGAAATCGAAACAGTTAAGTTCAAAAAGTTCAATCGAGAAAAACAAAAATTTTAAAAATCGAGAACTGAAAATTTGAAGAATGGAAAAATTGACGGAACATCGAAAAATTGGTAAATCGAAAAATCGAACAACCGAGATCGAAAAATTGAAACCTGAAAAGATCGAAAACGAAAAATTGAAAAATCGGGAAATCAAACAATTGAATAATCGAAGAGTCGAGAGTTTTAAAAAACTTATAATTGAAAAACCAAAAAATCGAAGAACTGAAAGTTGGCAAATCGCTAGAACGCAAAATTAAAATATTCAACACTGAAAAATCGAGAAAGCGAAGCATTAAAAAATCAATAAATTTAAAAATTTGAAATCGAAAAATCTAAAATTGAAATAACTGAAAAATTGGGAAGTCCCTAAATTGAAATATTGAAAAATCGAAAAAGTCGAAAAACTAAAAAGCATCGAAAATTCTAGAAATTGAGAAATGTGAAAATCTAAAAATCAAAAATCGATTAATCGAGAAATCGAAAAATGTAAAATTTAGAAACGATAAATTGAAGAATACAGAACTGAAGAGTCGAAAAATTAAAGAATCTGAAAACTGAAAAATTGAAATATAAAAAATCTAGAAATCGAGAATTTGAAAAATCGAGTACTTGAAGACTCAAAAAATCAAAATTATTTTAAAAATCGGCGAGAAATCGAAATATGAAAGGACCCAGAAATCGAAAAATTCGAGAAATTGAGAAATAAAAAATCGAAACATCAAAAAATTGGAAAATTGAAACATCAAAAAATCGAAACATGAAAAGATCGAGAAATCGGAAAATTGAAAAAGCGCGAAACTGAAAAATCAAATAATCGAAACGTCGAAATCTGAATGAATCGAAAAATTAAAAAAATGAAAAATTGAAAAATCAAAAATTTTAAAAACTGATAAGTTGAAAAACTGAAAAATCTAAAACCGAGAAGTTGAAAAATCGAAGGAACAAGAAATCGGATCAAAAAAATTAAAAAGCCGAAAAACTCAAAATTAGATAAATCGAAGAACTGAAAATTTGGAAAGTTGAGGAAACGAAAAATTAAAATATAGAAAAATTGAAGAATTGGGAAATCGAAGCATCAAAAAATTATACTGGAGGTGCTAAATTTCATCAGAATGTCATATTTTTGCCTACTGTCCGTTCAACTTTGAATTCACGGCGGTGTTCGTCAGTTATCAAAAATCTACCGATTTCTGAAAAAAAAATCATACGTTCCCAAAATTGAAATGTTGAAAAAGTGAGAAATTGAAAATTTGAAAACTCGAAAAATTGAAAAATTTTGAAAATCGAAAAATTATAAATTTAAAAATCGTGAAATCGGAACAGTTAAGTTCAAAAAGTTCAATCGAGAAAAACAAAAATTTTAAAAATCGAGAACTGAAAATTTGAAGAATGGAAAAATTGACGGAACATCGAAAAATTGGAAAATCGAAAAATCGAACAACCGAGATCGAAAAATTGAAACCTGAAAAGATCGAAAACGAAAAATTGAAAAATCGGGAAATCAAACAATTGAATAATCGAAGAGTCGAGAGTTTTAAAAAACTTATAATTGAAAAACCAAAAAATCGAAGAACTGAAAGTTGACAAATCGCTAGAACGAAAAATTAAAATATTCAACACTGAAAAATCGAGAAAGCGAAGCATTAAAAAATCAATAAATTTAAAAATTTGAAATCGAAAAATCTAAAATTGAAATAACTGAAAAATTGGGAAGTCCCAAAACTGAAATATTGAAAAATCGAAAAAGTCGAAAAACTAAAAAGCATCGAAGATTCTAGAAATTGAGAAATGTGAAAATCTAAAAATCAAAAATCGATTAATCGAGAAATCGAAAAATGTAAAATTTAGAAACGATAAATTGAAGAATACAGAACTGAAGAGTCGAAAAATTAAAGAATCTGAAAACTGAAAAATTGAAATATAAAAAATCTAGAAATCGAGAATTTGAAAAATCGAGTACTTGAAGACTCAAAAAATCAAAATTATTTTAAAAATCGACGAGAAATCGAAATATGAAAAGACCCAGAAATCGAAAAATTCGAGAAATTGAAAAATCAAAAAATCGAAACATCAAAATATTGGAAAATTGAAACATCAAAAAATCGAAACATGAAAAGATCGAGGAATCGGAAAATTGAAAAAGCGGGAAATTGAAAAATCAAATAATCGAAACGTCGAAATCTGAATGAATCGAAAAATTAAAAAAAATAAAAAATTGAAAAATCAAAAATTTTAAAAACTGATAAGTTGAAAAACTGAAAAATCTAAAACCGAGAAGTTGAAAAATCCAAGGAACAAGAAATCAGATCAAAAAAATTAAAAAACCGAAAAACCAAAATTAGATAAATCGAAGAACTGAAAGTTTGAAAAGTTGAGGAAACGAAAAATTAAAATATAGAAAAATTAAAGAATTGGGAAATCGAAGCATAAAAAAAAATCATAAAAAAAAATCGAAAAATTTAAAAAATACAAAACTGAAGTATCGAAAAATTCATAAACCGAAAAATAGAAATCGTGAAAAATCCCAAAATTGAAATATAAAAAATTGAACAATTGAAAATCTGAAAATCTGGCTTATTGAAAAGCGTCGAAAAGCTTAGAAATCGAAAAATGGGAAAGTCTAAAAATCAAAAATCGATGAATCGAGAAATGGAAAAATCGAATATTTACAAAAGCAAAAAATTCAAAAAGAAGAAACTCGAAAAACTGAAGAATCAAAAATGAAGGGACCAAAAAAAAAAGAATGGTAAATCATAAATACTGGAAAATTAAAATGCAAAAAAAAATTGAAAAGTTGAAAATTTAAAAAATCAAGTTATTGAAGAATCGAAAAATCAGACATTTTAAAAATCGAAAAACTGAAAAATGCAAACATCGAAAAATCGAAACATGAAAAAACTGAGAAATCGAAAATGGAAAAAGTGGGAAATTGAACTAATCGAAACGTCGAAATCTCAATAAATCGAGAATTCCAGGAATTGAAAAATTGAAAAATGAAAAACTGAAAAATCGAAAACTTAGAATTTGAATGATCCAAGGAACAAGAAATCGAAACATCAGAAAACTGAAAAATCTAAACTTTGAAAATTTAAAAAATTGAAAAATAGAAAAATCGAAGAACTGAAAAACCGAAGCATTAAAAATCAGAAAATTTAAAAATTTTAAATCGAAAAATCTAAAATTATTTAAATAACCGAAAAATTGAAGAGTTCCAAAACTGAAATATCGAAAAACTGATAAATCGATAAATCGAAAAATTGAAAAATCGAAGAAAAAAAAACAAAGGTGAATCCACATAAAGGTGAACCTTACTGTTATCAATGATCTGAAAATTTATTGCGTTCTTGGGTAAAGGAGTTTTAAAACTAGTCGTAGATTATAAGTTGAACTGTGGAGTCTTCTTGCTTTAAAATAGATTTTTATTCTCGAGAGTAAGTAAGGAAGTATTTTCATATTTTCTCGATGGCACCTAGAGTACGCAAAATGGACTTCCCGTTTCCGTTTGTCTGTCTGCTTGTCTGTCCGTGTGATAATGTCCCAAACTAACCGATTGATCAAACTTTGTCTGATTATCCACTGTATATTATTATAAGAATATGTTGGAATACTTTGTAAGTAAGCGAAGAAAAATGTAGCTGCCCCGGGGGAATCGAACCACACATCCACTTGCCGGGCGGGTGCTTTGACCACTAGGTTACAGAGCGGCTTATCTTTACTTCGCTTACCTAGCTATTATTGTGCCGCCACAACCTAATCGGAATTTTTAACTTGACTAGATCTAACCTAACCAGAGATGATCACAGTATCTAACTTGACTTGACCTGACCTGAAGTTAATTAATTTTGCATACCTGCGATTGCGAAACCCGTCTCTAATGCAAGAATTATCATTACGCAATGATTACAATTTGCTGTAGAGCTTGGATAATAAAAGTATGAGACAGTGTCATACCTGTACCAATTCCCTTCGCGTTTCCTTACGCACGTTCACATATCGATCCTTCCTCTTTCTGCAAGCTCCCTCGGGTGCTTCGTTCCGAGTTTTTAATCCTGCAGTAATCGCGCATTGTCATGTCTTTAAATAGACTCGCCGCTCCATTTTCCGGAGAAGCACTCCTGGGCAGAAATAAAACTCCGTCCGCGTAATAACCGGCGCGCCGCCCCCGGCGCTCGGAAGTCGCCGTCTCCGCAAGTGAACAACCCAAAGACACAAATTCCTCCAAGTTGCAGCGCACGCTACGTTATGTCGGCAACGAAGCTAATATCCTGCTGCACGGCTCATGAGTTCCACCTTTGTGTTGAAATGTCAGCAGGAACAGTTCCTGCAGCGGTCTCGCGGTTCCTGCTGCGGCATCATTTAGTGCCGCGGGTGATGACCCGGCAAATGCGAACATTAGCATCATCCACGTGCTCTTATTACACCAAAGGGATGAATAATTCGAGAAACTGCCTGCATTAATCCCTCGCATTCCCGAATCTTTGAGCTCCTAATTAAGCGGCCGCTCTTCGAGGAAACCTCTTTGATTTTTACTCGTAAATCAGTCCGGAGCGGCTCCACGAATTTCGGCTAAAGCGAGCCGACGCAAAAAACCCTCCAGACGCCGCGGGCCGCGAGAAGACCGGATAAACAAACCCATATGTTGGTAAAAGCCGTCATCGCCACAGTTGACGCTTTATAAATGTTTTAACTGGATGCAAGCAAGACTGGGTGACCTGTTGAAATGGTTCGACGAGGTTTATTGGCGTGTGGGAGTGCGAAGTTTGAGTTACGAACGTCACGTGTGGGGCTTATGGGACTCGGAGGACGGGTGGGAGGGGCGACATGCTGCAGGAATTAACGGGCTGGGTTTATTGAGCGCTGCCTGTCATGTTGTCAATAAGCCAGCAATCGCTGAGCTCACATCTTTGCCTGTGCAAATCGGGCAAATCTGCTGCTACTGCGAGCTGCTTGTGCCACTGAGTGATTTATTGTTGGTGAGGTTGGCAACAAGTAGATCTCGTTACGCTGCCGCGATAAGGAGCAGCCGGAATTGCGACCGTACAACTACAAGTCTCAAAACTGCTCCGGTTGGGTTTGGGTACACCTGTTTCATGTGTCACTGTCACGTAGAGTAATTGTTTAAATGTTAATTCAAAGTTGGCGCTCGCTCCATCCTGTTGGAAATATACCGGCTGAAACAAAATTTCTGTCGTTAGCCGAACGCCGGTTTTTACGGATGAAGAGAGGTCTCAAAAAATGAGTACCAAGAGTATTTTGTTTAATTTACTAATACAGCTTAAGTGTACCATAATAGCCTTAGCCATTTGAGGCATATATACTCGGTCTGCACACTGAAACCCATCAATCTTTTTTTAATTTTCCGAATCGTGCAACTCACGTCCGTAATAAACCAAGATTTGTATCCACTCGGTCCGTTTTTATAACCGTTTCATTCCATCTCGCGAAATTTCTGTAGGTGTAAACCCAGAACAAACACCGTTCACTTTCACGGCGCCTACAATAAATCTTGATGAAATTAAACTCCAGCATGTTTTGCATTACAATGACCAACTTTATGAATAAATTGTAGATACGCTCTCCATAATTTACAAACCAAATGGAAATAAAGTAACACAACTTATTGCCTCCTATAAATTACCTCCAGATCGAACTTTTCCTGCATTGTGAATAATCGAACACATCCTCGAATCCGACGTTGAAAATGTGAGCTGTCATCGGATTAAAAGCCCCGGCCTGAGTTATTTCAGAGGTGCTTTATTTATTAAACTCGCACACACGAAACGCGGATTCAAACCTGCCAATGCAACTAAGAACTCTCGCTGTCTTAATTAATACAGAAACAACGAGCTCCGACTTTGTGTAAAAATTGCCCCTTGAGTTGAAAAACGACTAATATTAAGCCAACAAACGCGAGTTTAGTAAAAGCAGCAATCTCTTATTGCTTGTTATAAATTACCTCGCGCCGAACTTTTCCACATTGTGAATAATCGAAAGCATCCTGCAGGCCGACGTCGAAAATGTGGACTGTCGCCGGATTAAAAGCCTCGACTTCATCTTCATTTGAATAAATAACTCCCAACTCGTCCCGTGGAATCTAAATTCTTCGAAAATTACCAAGCATGGGTTATCCGTCGTCCGACATGCGATCTAAATAAACAATTCCTCTTTAATGCCGTCAATCTGAATTCCCCGAGTGTTCGATCAGTGGACGAAGTCGTGCCTCATTACTTATTCACTCCTTATTCTTCCTCTTCACGTTAAGTCCTGTCGCGAACAATAAACAATAATTTACAGTGCGATGTCAATAATTGTTGTCCTGATGTGCTCATCCTCGTTACCGTTGCGGCCGGCACTAAATCACCGGACTGAGCCGTGTGAAACGCCACAAAAATTATAATGACTCGAACGGATGATTAATGCCCTGCACGCTTAATTGGAAAGAATAATTGTTGGTGCTGATGCCTGCTTAAGCGCTGATAAGACCATCTTTGACATTGTGTAATTAGAATAATTATTCGAATAACAATGAACCTCTGAAAACTTCCTTTTATGTGCGACGTGTCATTAGAGCCGAGATGATGCAGCGCTAATTGGATGAAAAAATCGTCTGGAGGTGGAATGCAACCAGCAATACACCCAGCAGGAAAGCCGGCGTGGACGTGCGAACCTCCTGCGGGTGTCGGCGTGGAGTTAAAGTGGGTGAAAAGGTGGTGATTTACTTCGAAGTCGGGACCCACGCGGTCACACAAAAATGGTATAATTGTTGATGGTGGCTGTTACAAATTATTAGCATAAAGAAACGAGCTGTTATGCAGTTTTTTTATCTGAACTACCAAATCGGGTAAGCCTGGTAAATTGCTCCATGAAAGCAGTATTTCTAGTTTATGCAAAAATGAATAATAATTTATTAGTGCATAAAAAAACGACAGCGGTTTTGCATAAGTCAAGATACAAATCATTATTATATTAATTAAATACATTTAAACTGAAAAGTACAAAACTTCATCATTTTGATATCCAATTTTTCAAGTTTTTAATTTTTTTTTCTATTTTACAAGTATCTGATTTTTCAGTTTTTTTGGTTTTTCATTTTTCAGTGGTTCAACTTTCCATGCGCAATTCTCATTGCAGCGCCCCCTACAAATCAACACAGAATCGAGCCCTGGGAAGATATTCCCCTAGATTTTGACAAATTTCCCATCCGTGCGTTCAGGTGAAAGTGTGGCTCTCGACCCTCGTCCCGCGAGAATCGCAGTGAAAAATACCAGCCCTGCCCCCGCTCGACCCAGCCTGCATACAAAAAAGGCTAATTTCGCCAGCTACCCCGCGAATTTGGCGCCTTAACCCGACTGGTTTGAAACGGCCTGGCTGATGGGCGCTCCACACGCGAAATCGTAAATTGGTCGACTACACGATGACATTCCTGTTCGGTTTTATTTATGGCGTAATTATATTTCGTTATCTCGAAATCAGTAAGCTTTTATTTGTTGTGTTGTATAATAGCGGGAATTTTTATGCTCCCGTGCCATGCGAAACGTGTGAAAACGGCCACGTTTTTAAAACAAACAAAAATTCGAGCGATTGCCGATCGAAATTTCGCCACGAAACGCGAGGGAGTGAAATATGGCCAGCTCACGACCGAAATTCCCCCCAGTTTAGATTTTCCTCCAAATAGCTATCGATTGTCTTCGGGAGATACTTTTTACCCTGAATAATTTCCGGGGAGACTAGGGCTAATTCCCGGAAAAGTCCGGACGCATTTATTGCTGCCGCCATCAATCTGGGGGCCGTAATCCGGGTCCGGGGTTGTTTCCGTACGCGAAATTCCTCCGGCAATAACTCGGTTCGGGGTTTTTAGCCGGTGGTTATTGAAAATATTTCCGGTAATAAGTGCCGTCTTGGCGAGTTGTAGACGCTTATGAATCGGACGATGTAGGCTCGGGCTCCATCACCTTGCTTGCTGCAATAACACGGTTGCTAAGGATACCAACTACCCCTACACAATCACCCTCAAGATTTATACGTGTTCTCGGCGGGATCCGGGGCGAGCGGAGAGAAGGTGCACCGGCCTGCATTTAGTCAACCCTGACGTAGATAAGCAGTAAGTTTCCATCAGATAAGGTGCTGGGAAGGGCAAGAAACACGGCCCGACTGGATTTCATTGTTCCGAGGGACGATGAAAAAACGAGCAAAGCGTTTGGTTATGGAGTGGAAGAAAATACAAAGAAACAAGAGGTACACGTGGAGTACATGAAGCAAACTCGAGAGGTCTCTGGACGAACAAAGACCTAAAACAAGAAACTTGTAAGGACTTTAATTGCCTTTGGGTTGGTAGATCTACAAAGAAAATTGCACCCGTGAAGGCTGTTTTGGCGGCACTGGATATTCAAGTTGGACGAGTGAAAATTTTGTGCCTTCCTAGTTTTTCCCTTCAAGATCAAGTACGTCCTCTTGGCTTTTCTCAAAATTCTTCTCGAAAATTGTTTCCAGTTAGAACAGTCTAGGCGTCTTCTGTAAAATTCTTAAACGTACTTTTTTTTAATAGCGAATCTATTCCGTTGGTTCTAGAAATTTCCTATTGTCAATCCTTATATTTTATAACCTTGAAGAAACAGTTAATTAGCTCCTTTAGCTTCAAGCTTTCAGTAGGACTGAATTTTTTCTTCTTCAATATTTTCGAACATCTATTATCATCCTCCCTTTTCTTTTACTTCTCGTTGTAAAGCGTCACTGGATATCATTTCATAAAAATTGGACATTAGTTATTTGAAAAATCACTCTAGAAACCGAAACGTAATTGCGGAAGCTTCCCTTTAGAAAATATAGCCTCTAGCCTCTTTCTGTTTGTATTGAAATACTCCTAACATAGTTTATAATATTATCATTACTACCAAACACAATTAACCTCGTTTTACAAGCCCATTACCATTAGTTTGGTCTCGGGCGGTCCGCTGATACATCAATTACACCCAGTGATTAATGCGATACCGTAATTCATATTTGAGCAGCTCGTTAGCCGAGTCGTCGGCTTATTGTTGACAAATTTACTCGAAGCAACTATTATGTATAATTTATTTGAGTGGAAGGAGCCGTCAAAGTGGAGGGTTTTATCTCTTTATGTTCGCATGATACGCCACAGTTTGGTGGATTTTACCGCCGTCGTAAACTCCAATGATAAAAAATCAATTATGCAATTTTAAACAGCGGAGGGTAGATAACCAAATTAATAGAGCACAAACAAGGGTGCATTTAATTATTAAGACTGTGTTGGATTATTAGGAAGACCGCTCAATCATGGGTTGACGGACAAGTCGCTTAGTCGCGGATGGGTTTCAAAAGCACGTTCTGTGCAGAATCACGCTCGAGTGATAATCATATCAGTTTTTATCGCAGATAAGGAGAACAAAGTGTTACGATAGACTGTGGTCTAAAGATCTTTATTCACCGACGCAATTATCATATCTCAACATCGGAATTTTCCGCGATCCAGTCTAGGTAATTCACGACCCTTGTGTAGACCGAAGGGCTGCACACTTCACATAGATCGGTACCGAAAGACGTCAAGGCGATCACCACTCCATCCAAACTCAAAGGACCTCCAGAGTCTCCATTGCACGTTCCTTTGTTTCTATATCCAGAAGTACAAACGTTGGTTTCGACGACATAGTCGCCGTCTTCGTCGTTGTAGTACTCTCCACATTCCGTCAGGTTTGACACTGGTACGTCCACTTGCAGAAGCACGTCTGACATGTCCCTGGTCGATGGAAAAGGTACGTCTTTGTACAACCCCCATCCAGTGGCTGAAACTACTTCGTCCAAGTACGTACGATCCAAATCGCTACTTGGAGGGAGCTTCGCTGGCTGAATAACATCGTTAATTGGTGCTGGTTCAGACAACTGGATCAACGTGATATCGTTACGAAGGGTGTCATCGTCGTACCCTTCGTGGATGATAACATTGGAGCCCCGAATTGTGACTTGAGTGTCTTCGTTGGAGTTGGAGAGGTTGTGCGCTCCTAGGATAACATCGACTGTGAATATCCTACGAAGACAAATTGATTATTCTGAATTAGAAAACTGTTGGAGTATTATACACTATGCCGCAATGTCCTGCTGTTAGTACGTAATTGGGGGATATTAAAGCACCTCCACAGTACGAATTGCCATTTATGCGTAGAGCAACCTGATAAGGCACTGAATGCGGTACCACTTCCTGTCCACCTATGATTCTAGATCTGGAAGGGGCGATGTGGGTTTGGATGTGTTTCAAGTCCGACGACCGGTGCTAAAATAAGGCGGTCAAAGTTAACCAAGCCGTTAAAACATTTTGAAACTTACTTCGGTCGTTGCGAAGGGTACGATGACCACGATGGATAGAAAAAGTACTTGGTTCCACATCGTAACACAGACTATTTGGATTTTGTTTATCGAATACTTATATAGTTAATTATTTTTTATCAGGCAATCTTGCAGCTGATTTTGAAGAGACTCAAAACAGGAAAAGAATGCTTGACCTGATATCTGATACGTCTGTAAAAGTGGCAACTTGAATATTATGTTTTCGTTGATTGTATGGAAATTGTGGTGAACTTGATTGTCAAGTGTCCACTTAAAAATATCTACCTGTATTTCTAAATTCTTATTATTACCTATTGCTACTCGAATTATCCATCGTTCATAAACACGAAATTTTTCTGCTTGTCCATTTGATCTCTCTGAGTATCTATTTGTTTATGTTTCTGTCCGTCTATCTCTTTGTCCATTTGTCCATCTTCGTGTCTGGATATTTATCTGTATCTCTGGTTTTCCGTCTGTTTATTTTCCTGTCTGTTTCCATTTGTCTATTTTCCTGTTTCTCTCTTCGTCTCTTCGCACTGCTTCTTTTTCTTTAAAATTTGAAATAATCTTGATTTTCCTTAGTTTTTTTCAAAGAATTTACTTGAATGAATAATATTAGGGACCCTTGGTATGTGTCTGTGCTTTTTTTAGAAGGAATTTGAAAGAATCTTGGAAGTTTGTAATGATATTTTACGAATTTTAAAATAACTTCGGCTTTTCTTGTGTTTCTTTAAGAAAGAATTTGAAAGAATCTTGGGTTCCCTTCGTGTTTTTTAAAAAGGAGTTTAAAAGAATCATACAGGCCGGTAATGGTATCTTGCGAATTTGAAAAAATCTTGGGCTCCCCTTGTGTTTTTTTAAGAAAGAATTTAAAAGAATCTTGTGCCTTTTTACGAAGGAATTTGAAGGAATCTTGAGGTTTCCTAGTTTTTTCAAAGAATTTATTTGAAAGAATCTTAGGGGTTCCTTGTGTCTTTTTTTTAAGAAGGAATTTGAAGGAATCTTGGGCCTTCTAATATTACTTTCGTAAAGAATTTGCAAGAATTTTGGAAGCCAGTAACGGTATTCTAAAAATATGAAAAAAATTCATGTTTCCATTTTGTTTTTTAAGAAAGAATTTGAAAGAATCTTTAGGTTCCCTAGTGTTCTCAAAGAATTTACTTGAAAGAATCTTGGGGCTCCTTGTGCCTTTTCTTTTAGAAGTAATTTAAAAGGATCTTGGGACCTCTGGTGTTTCTTTTAGAAAGAATTTAAAAAAAATTTTGAGGCCCTTAGTGTTTCTTTTATAAGGAATTTGAAAGAATCTTAGAAGCTGGAAAATTTTAAAAACGTGAAATAATCTTGGGTTTCGCTGTGTTTTTTAAGAAAGAATTTGCAAGAATCTTGGGTTTCCTTCGTGTTTGTTTAGAAAGGATTCGAAAGAATCATACAGGCCGGTAACGGTATTTTGTGAATTTGAAAAAATCTTGGGTTCCCTTTCTGTTTTTTTTTAAGAAAGAATTTAAAATAATTTTGGGTTTCTCTTGTGTCTTTCTAAGAAGGAAGTCGAAGGAATCTTGAGATTTCCTAGTTTTTCAAAGAATTTACTTCAAAGAATCCTAGAAGTTCCTTGTGTCTTTTTTTCAGAAGGAATTTGAAGGAATCTTGAGAGCTCCTAATATTTCTTTCGTTGTGTTTTTTAACAAAGAATTTGAAAAATCTTGGGTTCCCCGTGTGTTGCTTTAAGAAAGAGTTTAAAAGAAACTTTCAGGTTCGCTAGTGTTTTCAAAGAATGTATTTGAAAGAATCTTGGGACTTCTTGTGTCTTTTCTTTTAGAAGTAATTTGAAAGGATCTTGGCACCTCTGAGGTTTCTTTCAGAAAGAATGTGAAAGAAACTTGGGGTCCCTTAGTGTTTCTTTTATAAAAAAATTGATAGAATCTTAGAAGTCGGAAAATTTCAAATTATCTTCCAGTCCGGTAATGGTATTTTGAGAATTTGAAAAAATCGTGGGTTCCCCTTTGTTTCTTCAAGAAAAAAATTTGAAATTCCCTAGCTTTTTCAAAGAATTTACTTGAAAGAATTTCGGGGGCTCATGTTTTTTTTTTTATTTTAGAAGGAATTTGAAATAATTCTGGGACCTGCGATGTTCTTTTTGGGAGAAATTTAAAAAAATTTTGGAAACCGGTCACGATATTTTGTTTGTCTGTTATGTTTTTTATCTCATGTTCATTTGTCTGTCTTCCTATTTCTCTCTGTGTCTGTATAAGTTAGTCTGTCTCAGTCTTTATAGTGTCTCTCTCAAGATAACTGATAATACCGTCATCAAAAAGTGGACGACATATTCCAAATGGAATTAAGCATCCATCAAAATTGCTCTTTTCCATTTTTTTAATCGCATGGCTCAACAAACAAAAAAGATATTTCGAGCCTAAGTTCACCACTTTCACTTTTCGATATTGGTATTTAAACCCCGCCACACCTCCACTGTAATTCAAGCACATGAGAACGTTTTCATTCGGTTAGTTTTTGACATTAATAGCTGAGCGAAGGTGAGAGAATAAAGGGTAAATAATACGGCGAAATAATTTGCATATTTATATTCATCGCCGCTTTCGGTGTGAAGGTTTCTTGATTTATCATTTTCGACGCTTTCGCCTGACTTTGTTTATTTCATCTATCACCCAAGTCGACAGTTTAATGATAAAATTGGTAAAAATAAATTTTACGTAAATTAGTTATAGGCGCGCCACACATAGAATTTAAATTTAGTGCAACATTATAGCGGTTGTTTTTAAAAGGAAAAACTAAAATTAATAAATAATTTGCATACTGCTTATGCAAAAAATAAACACCTGATAAGTAATTCATTACACTCGTTAAACAAGAGTTAACCGCTTTAAAATCGAACCGGTTCCCTGCACACGTACAAACACATCCTGTACTCTCGTTATCTTAGTGATTAAGCTCTTGACTTTGAAATGAAACTCTATAATTCAATTAACACACAATAAAGTGGATTTTCTAACTCAAGGGCGTTTTTTGAATTCGTTTCTTATTTGAACTGTAATAAAAAAATGTCGATTTGTTGAAATACAGCTACACATTACGAATTTGAAGTGCATTTTAACATTATCAGTTAAAAAAGGATAAGTTTAAGTAGACTTTGTCTACTCATCCACTACAAGAAACTGATAACAGATTTTAAAATGTGATCAAATGAATCTCACTCAAGCGAACACTGCTTTGCACATGACGTCATCAGTTTACTGGAGAAGGATTAACCGATCATTTTCAATTAGCGTTTTCGAATATTGAATACCTACTTAAAATTTGAAAGTAAAAAATCTCCAGTGACAAGAAAATTAATTACCGGTCTTTCCAATTATTTTTGTTTCGTTCTGTTGACTGTCGGATCTGTCTTCAGTAAATCACGTATGAAACTCAAGCTATTAAACAAAGTTGGTGCATGCACCCTAAAAAACGCGCGTAAGAAAATGAATATCTTGTGACGCCTCTGTGCACACATTCCGACCCGCTCTCGAGGTGTGTCACGTAGATCAGATGGTCCATTACCTGGACAATGAGTATCAGTTTAGATAGTGGATCAGTCTTACGCAAGGCCGCTTTTAACCGCTTCCCCTTCGAAGATTAATTTAGGAAAGAACGTTGCCGTCACCAGCTTTGACATTGCCCTAATTAAAAATGTATTTGTGATTATGGCGTCCGATGAACGGATTAAACTTTGATTAATAAATTACGGTCGGTGAGAGACTAATGGGGTTTTAATAGTGGCGCGGCAGGTCACCGAAAGGACATTAAAGTGCACTTTGCGCCAGCGGTGGATAATTAGAGAGTAAAAAGGGCGTGATTGTCGCAGATTCTACTCAAACAACAATTAAGAAAACACACAAGAAAATGTTAGAAAACACGCCGCTGTTCACATTCAAACCCGTTGCTCCTCCAGCGATAACTCTGCTCCAGCAAGTTTACAAGCTCGTTAAAGGCGCAAGAACTATTTTATGGCTGCGTATGACTTATGGAATTTGTTCCAAGCTCGCAAACAAAGCTGTTCCAGTAATTATTTCCCAGTTCATATCTGGAACGCTAATCGCAAACGAGCGCCTCCAGACATCACGGCCATGGCGGTTCTCCGTCAAGTACTTTACTTAACATGTCTGTAATTGGCCAGAGATGCCATCACCGATAGACATCGAGTCGCGCGATCTACCACCACACACGCAGAACTCGCCTAAAACACGAGAAACTAATCGCTCTAATCTCGAAATCTGGAGAGGCTGGTGTCGGGAAATTTTTAGAGCAGCTGCGTGCAGGGCCGGAACGACTACGACGGGCTAAAATAGCGTCCTCCATGTTTTAATCACGAGTTTCAAAAATTAAACACATCCCATTATTATCGAGTTTCATTCAACGAGGGTTTGGGTACGTTGCCCCGGGCTCTATTGTCCACTTGCGAAAAGTTGCAAGTGGCGTGTTAAAATTTCTTTCAAAGGACCGAAAAAAATCTTCTCAGGTAATTGTTATCGATCTTCCACAAAGGCTTTTATGGCCGGTGTGAAAGGTGTTTGGTCGGCTGGTACAAAGTATACTCACCCTGTGTCGGATATTAGAGGCTTTTTCTTGCGAAGACGGTCAGAGGCGGCGGGTGCCATAAAAAAAGGGCGCATGTTGAAACTGAGTTCTGTCATAATGCATTTCTTTGAATTCTAGGTTAAACAAAAAACTAGATGGTTTAGTTTGTAGATAAAAATAATCTTCCTGTGATTATTTAATTAAAGCTCTTCAGGATTTGACAAGCCAAAACTTGCTAATTTCCTCTTCAAATTTTTAGAAGTGTCAGTTCGCTTAAATGATGTGCAGATAACATGTTAAATAAATTTAAATTGTCATGTGTCAAAAGAACCACAAAATATAGCTGACAAAAAAAGATATTTAAATTTTTCGAATCCATAAATTAATAAAAATTGCAACTTATGTCATGGCTATAATATACAGTAAATGGGACAATTTTTTTTTTAAACCTCTAAGATGCCAACAATTTGGTGCAAAAAAGTAGCCAATAGATAGGTACCCAGAAACTTTTATATATTCTAGGAATTATGAAACATTTTGCGCTTTCCTAATATCTTCTGTGAAAAGTCGGTTTTTACCGAGATTAATAGATTTATGGAACTTTCTAATCCAGTAATGCTTTTCGACGAATCGAAAAACGAAAAATCGAAATATAGATAAATAGAGAAATTGAAACATCTATAAATTTAAAAATCGAATAATTGAACAGTCTAAAAACGAAAAAATCGAAAAATTGACCAATTCCAAAACTAAAATGACGAAACATAAGGAAATTGGAAAATTGAAAAATCGAAACATCAAAAAAATTTTAATGAATATTTAAGGATCGTGGTGTTTCGTTTTCGAAAAAATTGAAAAGAATTTTAAGGCCTCCTCGTGTTTCTTTTTCAAAAAAATTTGAAAGAATCTTGAAGGATCCTAGTGTGTTCTTTAGAAAAAAGTTTAAAAGAATCTTTAAAACTTGTGTTTCGTTTTACAAAATATAGGGAAAAGTCGAAAAATTGAAGAATCGAAATATTAAAAAATCCTAAAACTGAAAAATTGAAAAATCGAGAAAAATGGAAAAGCGAAAAATTTAAAAATCGAAAATTTGAAAAATCAAAAATCTAAAAAATCGAAACACAATTAATCGAGAAATTGAGAAATTGAGAAATCCACAAATTGAGAACTTAAGCACGCCAAAAATTTAAAAATCGAAAAATTGAGAATCAAAAATCTTAAGAAAGCAAAAATTGAAAATTCAAAAAATTGAAGAAATGAAGAATTGAAAAATCAAAACAATGGCCAGAAATCGACAAATGATACAATCAAGAAAGTGAGAAATCGAAGACTGAAAATTTAAAAACGTTGAAAAATTTAAAATTCGAAAAATTGAAGAAATGAAGTACTGAAAAATCGAAACACAAAAGAGCGAAATCGACAAATACGACAATAAAAAAATTCTTTAATCCAGACATTGAGAAATCGAAAAATTGGAAATTTAGAAGCGTCAAAAATTGAAAAATCGAAAAATTGTATAAATTGAAAAGTCGAAAAATCGAAAAATCCTAAAACTGAAATATGGAACAATCGAAAAATGGAAGAAGAATTTAGGAATCGAAAACTGAAAAATCCCAAAACTGAAACATCGAAAAATTGAAAAATCGAGGAAAATGGAAAAGTCGAAAATTTAAAAATCGAAAAATTGAAAAATCAAAAATCTGAAAAGTAAAAAAATTGAAAATTCAAGAAATTGAAGAAATGAAGAACTGAAAAATCGAAATACAAAGGTGAGCTATCGACAAATGCGACAAGCAAAAAATCCATTAATCGAGAAATTGAGAAATCGAAAAATTGAAAATTTAGTAACGTCAAAAATTTAAGATTCGAAAAATTGACGAAATGAAAAACTGAAAAATCGAAACTCAAAGGCGAGAAATCGACAAATGAGACAATAAAATTCGATTAATCGAGAATTTAAGAAATCGAATAATGGAAAATTTAGGAAGTCAAAAACTGAAAAATCGAAAAATTAATCGTAAAACTGAAACATTGGAAAACTGGGAAATCGAGAAATGAAAAAATCAAAAAATCTAAAATTTGAAGAATTAAGAAAAATGGAATAGTCAAAAATTGAAAAATCGAAAAATTTTAAAATTGAACAGTCGAACAATCGAAAAATTGAAGAATCGAAATATTAAAAATCCTAAAACTGAAATATGGAACTATCGAAAAATGGAAGAAAACTTTAGGAATCGAAAAACTGAAAAATCCCAAAACTGAAACATCGAAAAATTGATAAATCGAGAAAAATGGAAAAGTCGTAAATTAAAAAATCGAAAAATTGAAAAATTGAAAAATTTGAAAAATGAAAAATTTGAAAATTTGAGAAATTCAAGAAATGAAGAACTGAAAAATCAAAACACAGCCGAGAAATCAACAAATGGGACAATTAAAAAATCGATTAATAGAAAAATTGAGAAATCAAAAAATTGAAAAATCAAAAAAATGGAAAAGTCGAAAATTAAGAAATCAAAAAAGTGAAAAATCAAATATCTGAAAAACGAAAAAATTTAAAATTCGAAAACTTGAAGAAATGAAGAACTGAAAAATCGAAATATAAAGGCGAGAAAATGACAAATGCGAGAATCAAAAAATCCTTTCATCCAGAAATTAAGAAATGGAAAAATTGAAAATTTAGGAACGTAAAAAAATTTAAAATTGAAAAGTCGAAAAATCGAAAAACTGAAAAGTCCCAAACTGAAACATTGAATAATTTTAAAATCGAAAAATTGAAAAATCGAGAAAATGGAAAACTCGGAAATTTAAAAATCGAAAAATTGAAAAATCAAAAATCTAAAAAATGAAAAAAATGAAAATTGGAAAAATTGAGGAAATTAAGAACTGAAAAATCGAAACACAGAGGCAAGAAATCGACAAATGCGACAATCAAAAAATCTATTAATCGAGAAACTGAGAAATCAAAACATTGAAAATTTAAGAATGTCAAAAATTGAAAAATCGAAAAATTTTAGTATTGAATAATTGGAGAGTCGAAGAATAATTTGGAAATCGAAAAATTGAAGAAATGGAGACCTCAAAAATCAAAACGCAAAGATGAGAAATCGACAAATGGGACAATAAAAAATTGATTAACCGGGAAATTGAAAAATCGAAAAATTGAAAATCTAGGAACGTCAAAAATTGAAAAATCGAAAAATTGAAGAATCGAAATATATTTTGAAAAAATAAAAACGGACATAAGTATGGAAGAATCGAATAGTGGAAAAAAATTGGGAATGGGAAAACTGAAAAATCCCAAAACTGAAATATCGAAAAATCTAAAAATTGAAAAATCGAAAATTGAAGAAATGAAGAACTGAAAAATCGAAAAGGCAAGAAATTGACAAATGGGACAATCAACAAATCCATTAATCGAGAAATTGAGAAATCGAAAAGAAAAAAATTTAGTAACGCCAAAAATTTAAAAATCGAAAAATTGAGAATCAAAAATCTAAAAAAATGCAAAAATTGAAAAATTGAAGAAATGGAGAGCTCAAAAATCAAAACGCAAAGATGAGAAATCGACAAATAAAAAAATTGATTAATCGGGAAATTGAGAAATCGAAAAACTGAAAATCTAGGAACGTCAAAAATTGAAAAATCGATAAAATTTAAAATTGAAAAATCGAAAAATTGAAGAATCGAAATATATTTTGAAAAATCCTAAAACAGATATAAGTATGGAAGAATCGAATAATGGAAAAAAATTAGGAATGGGAAAACTGAAAAATCCCAAAACTGAAACATCGAAAAATTTTGAAATCGAAAAATTGAAAAATCGAAAATTGAAGAAATGAAGAACTGAAAAATCGAAACACAAAGGCGAGAAATCGACAAATGCGACGATCAAAAAATCCATTAATCGAGAAATTGAGAAATCGAAAAGTAGAACATTTAGTAACGTCAAAAATTTAAAAATCGAAAAGTGTAGGCTCAAAAATCTAAAAAATGCAAAAATTGAAAATTTGAAAAATTGAAGAAATGAAGAACTGAAAAATCAAATCACAAAGACGAGATATTGACAAATGCGACAATCAAAAAATCCGTTAATCGATAAACTGAGAAATCGAAACATTGAAAATTTAAGAACGTCAAAAATTGAAAAATCGAAAAATTTTAAAATCGAATAATTGGAGAGTTGAAGAATAATTTGGAAATCGAGAAATGAAAAAATCAAGAAATCGAAAATTGAAGAATCGAGATACTGGAGAATCGAAAAATTGAAAAATCTCAACACTCATGCATTGAAAAATTGAGTAATCGAAAAATTTAAAAATTGAGGAATTGAAAAGTCGAAAAATTGAATAATTCTGAAGTATCAGACAAGCTGAAAAATCGAAAAGTTTTTATAAGTACATATCTATAATTTTGATTTTTTTTACAAAAATCTCGACACCTAAGGTAAAGTAATTTTATAAACTTTAAATAACACTTACTATAGTAATATTAGTAGGTGTTCCATATTGGGTGGGGATGGGCAAATTTTGGTTAGCGTCTTACCATCTACATGATATTCCTCACTTACATACAAAATTCAACAACAATCAATCTACTAGTTTTCATACTCTAGGGGTCACGAAACGTCTAGAAAACAAGAAAGTGGCCAATCGCCTGGTGGACTCGATTACCATACTTTCTTAACTTACGCATGTGAAGTAAAAACGAGGCAAACTAAACAATTCTCCCCATATTCTCCAAAATCGCTTTATTTTTTCCATTTCCCATTACCACAAGTTCCGCCAAGCTGAGGAAAACTGCCAAGAATAAGAAAAAATTAGTTAAGTTATAATAGCCCTAAGAACTGCCATTTAACTGTTTATCTTTTTTGGCACAAGCCGAGCTTCCCGACCACGTCAAGCCAGCGAAAATCGGGCCCAACTTTCATTTTCTTAAATTATCCAACTTTCCACAATACATTACATCCCTCGCTTCCTCCCATCTCCCGCCCTCCCACCCACTTACCCAAGTTAGCAAGTCTGACGTCTGTCCGTGCCACGATTCCAACTTGCGTTTACAGAGCCGGATTTATGGCACGTCAGGTGATGCGAACATGTCCCGAGGCCCACTCCCCCCGTGTTTTGCATCGTCATGGCTTATTTTTGTGGCCCCATTAGTGTCTTCCCGGATCGGCTTTTTCCACGTGACGTCCAATCCCCGGACTCGGCGGTCCGTAATCCGGAGCTGACCGCACGAATTTGCCACCCTCTCTTGACTTAACCCCTTGCGACCCTCGTCACGAGCAACTTACCACTTTGTTATGGGAATGTAGGGTGTTATTAACCCTTCAGGACAAAGGAGGTATTCGTAATCGAGATGAAAATGTAGGTTAGGATGCTGCCGACTAACTGATTAAACCGATACGCCTCTGCGGGGTGAATCCGGGATAATCGGGGGGTGGGGTTGGATTACGAGTTTTGGATCTAGTCTTAGTTTGTAGTGTGTCTTTAGGGGTGGATTTCCTTTCTACTGTTAACATGCAATCGATTTGACACAGAGTTTTAGTTGGTGACTTTGATTTTTAGGGTGTTAATTTTCACCAAAAATCAAACAGAGTTCTCCCTAGCTTCCAGATTTCCGCTGATTTATTATAGTATGTCTAGCAAAGTGTCTCCATTGTGGGGTTGTCGATCTAGAGCAATCGATGTCCTCCGCATTCATCAATGTCTTCGCGCCACACAACAGTGACAAATACCTCCTCAGACCTGCGTTAACTTCCTGCACGCCCGAAAAGCGCCTTCAATCCTTTATCTGATGTTTACTCGGCGACGAAAATAAGTCCCCGATCGATAAATCCGGTGTTTATTCCTAATTGGGAAATTCCTTCCTGCACGAATAATATCGCAGATAAAATCGCGCATAAATGGCAAAGAAAAATGAAATATTAGTTCAAAGAGCACGAAGCGATTTCGCAGTCGATAAAAGCGCTCGAAACGAGCATAATTTCTTCATTATGCGGCCGTAAAAATTGTGTCCCGAGAGCCGAACATAATTGAAAAATTCTGCCAGAGCCGGATTTTCGCCCGGAACGCTTTTCTTGGAGTTTTTAATTTCGACATGGGATGATTTTTTAATGCGATCGCCGATTTCGGCTTCTAATGGCGCGACGTTGGGGAAAAATAATAATGGAACCGCGCTTCGCTCATCAATATTTCATTGGAGGGTTGTCGTAAAAATTCACGACAACGCGGAGACAACCCTTTTCGTAATTAAGATGCTAAAGTGGGGCGGAAAGGAGGTAACGAGGAAAGTTGTATTGGCAATTTTTCATACGGGTAACGAGGGCGGAAAACAACTGCTGGGAAACGGCGGAATTATGCAAAGTGGCAGATAAAGAAGGCCGGAAATAAACAATATCGCCGGGGAGTGTAAATATGATTTTATAACGCTAGTAGGCGAATACCAAGGTAATAACGTTGATTGAGCGATCGCAGTGTCAATTCCGGTTTTGTTTTTTCATACAATAAAGCTGTAATAACAGGTTATGGACCCAGATTGAACGCTGGGTACTGTGCCTCTGAACTTTTGTGATAAACGTATTCGAACTAGAATCGATTCTTTGGAGCTTTCTATACTATTTCCAGCGATAGATTGGAAAATTTTGAATTCACAATCGCCAATCGGAGAATTCAAAATGTACTAACATTATACGGTTAAAGCAGTTAAAGAGTTGTAGTTTAAGTTGGCAATCAACGTTCCTTTTCCCGCGCAACGAATTTCCTACGCCTCTATGCCTGCGCCAGTCGGCCGATTTCATTTAACCTGTGTTTTGGGCGATCAGCTGATTGACATTAATTTAAAATTTTGGTTCAAAAAGTTAAAAAGAATGTTTTTTGCGTTTAGTGCTTGTGTTTTTTCACTTGTTTTGATTTGTTAGGTATGATATTATATACCTTTGTGCTGTTTTTTGTATAGTGGCTGAAGTTTGGACATTTTAGGTTAAGTTGTTTGTGTCAAAAAACGTTCATATGGACTCCATGGAAAACATAACGAATAAAATTCATAATTACGCAAGAGTGAGTTGTTGATTTATTCTGTGCAATAATTATATACCACTATATTTTGTAGCCCTCTTCAACCCGGTGCAATATGACTGTTGTTGACAACATCGTGTCACAGAAAATGATTGCCAATGCGTATTCATTTTTCAAGAAGGAACATTTTCATTTAAGATGCCCTACAGAAGTTGTTACTTCAATATAAAGTACGTTATGTTATTCGAAGTGTATGTTCCAGTGTAGATAATATTGTCTGTTGGAAATAAACTGTGTTATTATTAAAAGAAATTTTACGTAGTTCAACATTATTTCCAAATCTACTTATATTTCAAATAAAGCGCCTTTGGCACTACTTTTTATAGCGGTCTATTTGGTGATTTTTCTGTCAGTTAATCTATCGGTGGAAATACTATAGTGGGGACAATTGATTTTCAAACGGGAATAGACATTGGTTCTATTCTGAGAAAATCAAAAATCGAGCGGTATTATTTTCCAATAGGTGGTGCGATGGAACAATTCGAAAAAAAAATCAAGGAGTTTCATATATCATTTTTAGGCCATGTTATTGTTCCTTAGGTCCTTAGTTCCTTAGTGGGTGGGTGGGGCTAATACCTGCTAAAATCAGTTTTATCTTAGCAGCTACTAGATCCGCCCACCCACCCTCTCTTTTCTTAGAGGGTATGTCATTTGCCAAAATCACTCTTATCTTAGCAGCTACTAGCTAGGACAAGACTGATTTTGGCAAATGACATATCCTCTAAGAAAAGAGAGGGTGGGTGGGCGGGGCTAGTACCTGTTATATATAATAAGACTGATTTGGCAAATGAGAAACCCTATAAGAAAAGAGAGGGTGGGTGGGCGGGGATAGTACTTGCTAGGATAAGACTGATTTGGAAAATGAGATTCTTCTAAGAAAATAGAGGGCGGGTAGGCGCAGTTAGTACCTGTTAATCTAAGATCGATGTTTTATCTTAGGGGTTATTTCATTTGCCAAAATCAGTCTTATCCTAACAGGTACTAGGCCCGCCCACCCGCCCTCTCTTTTCTTACAGGCTATTTCATTTGCCAAAATGCGTTTTATCTTAGCAACTATTAGCCAGAACAAGACTGATTTTGGCAAATGACATACCTTCTAAGAAAAGAGCGGGTGGATGGGCGGGGCTAGTACCTGTTAGGATAAGACTGATTTTGACAAATGACATACCCTCTAAGAAAAGAGAGGGTGGGTGGGCGGGGCTAGTTCCTGGTAAAATCAGTTTTATCTTAGCAGCTACTAGCTCCGCCCACCCACCCTCTCTTTTCTTAGAGGGTATGTCATTTGCCAAAATCACTCTTATCTTAGCAGCTACTAGCTAGGACAAGACTGATTTTGGCAAATTACATATCCTCTAAGAAAAGAGAGGGTGGGTGGGCGGGGCTAGTACCTGTTATATATAATAAAACTGATTTGGCAAATGAGAAACCCTATAAGAAAAGAGAGGGTGGGTGGGCGGGAATAGTACTTGCTAGGATAAGACTGATTTGGCAAATGAGATCCTTCTAAGAAAATAGAGGGCGGGTAGGCGCAGTTAGTACCTGTTAATCTAAGATCGATGTTTTATCTTAGGGGTTATTTCATTTGCCAAAATCAGTCTTATCCTAACAGGTACTAGGCCCGCCCACCCGCCCTCTCTTTTCTTACAGGCTATTTCATTTGCCAAAATGCGTTTTATCTTAGCAACTATTAGCCAGAACAAGACTGATTTTGGCAAATGACATACCTTCTAAGAAAAGAGCGGGTGGATGGGCGGGGCTAGTACCTGTTAGGATAAGACTGATTTTGACAAATGACATACCCTCTAAGAAAAGAGAGGGTGGGTGGGCGGGGCTAGTTCCTGGTAAAATCAGTTTTATCTTAGCAGCTACTAGCTCCGCCCACCCACCCTCTCTTTTCTTAGAGGGTATGTCATTTGCCAAAATCACTCTTATCTTAGCAGCTACCAGCTAGGACAAGACTGATTTTGGCAAATGACATATCCTCTAAGAAAAGAGAGGGTGGGTGGGCGGGGCTAGTACCTGTTATATATAATAAGACTGATTTGGCAAATGAGAAACCCTATAAGAAAAGAGAGGGTGGGTGGGCGGGGATAGTACTTGCTAGGATAAGACTGATTTGGAAAATGAGATTCTTCTAAGAAAATAGAGGGCGGGTAGGCGCAGTTAGTACCTGTTAATCTAAGATCGATGTTTTATCTTAGGGGTTATTTCATTTGCCAAAATCAGTCTTATCCTAACAGGTACTAGGCCCGCCCACCCGCCCTCTCTTTTCTTACAGGCTATTTCATTTGCCAAAATGCGTTTTATCTTAGCAACTATTAGCCAGAACAAGACTGATTTTGGCAAATGACATACCTTCTAAGAAAAGAGCGGGTGGATGGGCGGGGCTAGTACCTGTTAGGATAAGACTGATTTTGACAAATGACATACCCTCTAAGAAAAGAGAGGGTAGGTGGGCGGGGCTAGTCCCTGGTAAAATCAGTTTTATCTTAGCAGCTACTAGCTCCGCCCACCCACCCTCTCTTTTCTTAGAGGGTATGTCATTTGCCAAAATCACTCTTATCTTAGCAGCTACTAGCTAGGACAAGACTGATTTTGGCAAATGACATATCCTCTAAGAAAAGAGAGGGTGGGTGGGGGGGGCTAGTACCTGTTATATATAATAAGACTGATTTGGCAAATGAGAAACCCTATAAGAAAAGAGAGGGTGGGTGGGCGGGAATAGTACTTGCTAGGATAAGACTGATTTGGCAAATGAGATCCTTCTAAGAAAATAGAGGGCGGGTAGGCGCAGTTAGTACCTGTTAATCTAAGATCGATGTTTTATCTTAGGGGTTATTTCATTTGCCAAAATCAGTCTTATCCTAACAGGTACTAGGCCCGCCCACCCGCCCTCTCTTTTCTTACAGGCTATTTCATTTGCCAAAATGCGTTTTATCTTAGCAACTATTAGCCAGAACAAGACTGATTTTGGCAAATGACATACCTTCTAAGAAAAGAGAGGGTGGGTGGGTGGGGCTAATACCTGCCAAGATAAGAGTAATTTTGGCAAATGAGATATCTTCTAACAAACTAAGAAAATAGAGGACGGACGGGCGGGGCTAGTACCTACTAAAATCAGTTTTACCTTATAAGCTCCTAGCCCCGCCCACCCACCCTCTCTTTTCTTACAAGGTCTCATTTGCCAAAATCAGTCTTACCTTACCAGGTGTTAGCCCCGCCCACCCACCCTCTGTTTTCTTAGAGGATATGTCATCTGCCAAAATCAGTTTTATCTTAGCAATTACTAGATAGGATAAGACTGATTTTGGCAAATAACATACCCTCTAATAAAAGAGAGGGTGGGTGGGTGGGGCTAAAACTTGCTAAGGTAAGAGTAATTTTGGCAAATGAGATATCCTCTACGAAAAGAGAGGGTGGGTGGGGCTAGCACCTGCTAGGGTAAGACTGATTTTGGCAAATGAGATCTCTCTAAGAAAATAGAGGGCGGATGGGCGGGGCTAGTACCTGCTAAAATCAGTTTTATCTTATCAGCTCCTAGCCCCGCCCACCCACCCTCTCTTTTCTTACAAGGTATCTCATTTACCAAAATCAGTTTACCTTAGCAGGTGTTAGCCCCGCCCACCCACCCTCTGTTTTCTTAGAGGGTATGTCATCTGCCAAATTCAGATTTATCTTAGCAGTTACTAGATAGGATAAGACTGATTTTGGCAAATAACATACCCTCTAATAAAAGAGAGGGTGGGTGGGTGGGGCTAATACCTGGTAAGATAAGAGTAATTTTAGCAAATGAGGTACCTTCTAAGAAAAGAGAGGGTGGGTGGGTGGGGCTAGTACCTGCTAGGATAAGACTGATTTTGGCAAATGAGATCTCTCTAAGAAAATAGAGGGCGAATGAGCGGGGATAGTACCTGCTAAAATCAGTTTTACCTTAGCAGCTGCTAGCCCCGCCCATCCACCCTCCCTCTCTTTTTTTAGAGTATGTGATTTGCCAAATTTAGTTTTATCTTAGCAGCTACTACATAGAACAAGACTGATCTTGGCAAATGACATACCCTCTAAGAAAAGAGAGGGTGGGTGGGCGGTACTAGTTACTGTTAAGATAAGAGTGATTTTGGCAAATGAGAAACCCTCTAAGAAGAGAGAAGGTGAGTGGGCGGGGCTAGTACTTGCTAGGATAAGACTGATTTGGCAAATGAGATACCCTCTAAGATAAAAAAAAAATTAGAAGGTATCTCCTTTGCCAAAATCAGTTTTTTAAAAAGTAGGTACTAGCCCCGCCCACCCACCCTCCTCTTTCTTATAGGGTTTGTCATTTCGATCTTACTTTATCAGGTACTAAAAATTTGGAAAATGTCTCTCCGATTTCCACCTTAGAGATGATTTTCTCATTACGTCTTTGTAAAATTTTCTAAAATATTTCCCAATTTACAGGTTCATAACTCTAGGTTGTCAAACTTTTTCTGACTCGATTCCTTGGATTTTTTGCTCGCGATAATTGTTTTTCGAACCAGATCCGTCACTCGTTACAATTCAATTGAGACATAAATAAGATGTTTCAATTTTGAGTAAGTTTGGTAATAATCAGGAGGCTTTCTAAGTCTTTTTGAGCTTAAATTTTTTACCCTCTGACATCCTTCCGGTACTGATCGCACGTGAGAAATGTGCACTTTTTACAAACATTTTTGCAGGACAGTGCTTTGAATTTTTGAAAGGTTTCGTGCAACCTGCAATTTAGTACTTTACCACCCATGATCCATCATTCCCGGCCAAAATCTCTCCAAACCACTCCAAAAAAAAAAAAACAAACAAAAACCGTCTGCCGCTAGCGTGCAGAAAATGGCATAATTCCTCGACCTCCCAGCAAAACCCAAATTGTCCCTCTTTTAATCAACGTCGCTGCCAATAACCGCTAATTACCACCTGCAGCACAACTCAATCTTTCATCAGCTCCCATAAAACCCGCCGCGACCTGGGGGAATGTTAATAAAAAGCCCACATAACTCCTGATTTACAATATTTCCCTCGAACAATGCTTTTTATGAATGTGGAACAGCGCGGCCCATTTTTTCCACTCTTGTTGTTTGTGTTGTGCGTGGGGCAATAACTGCCTACTTAAATCAAATCAAAATAGCCGTCCGAATAAAAAAATAACAATGAATGCGTAATAAATTCAGATAAGATCGTTTAAGCGGTTATAAATGCCCTCCTGGGGGCGAACCGAACGAGCGCCTAGTTCTGCTCGAAAGCTCTTCATAGGTATTGTCCTTAGGCAGCTGGCGAGTAATTATAACATCGCTGGAGGACCTGGTGCTCATAATGAGGCATGCTCGACGGCCGTTGCATGCTCAAATTGAAATAATGATACTTGCGGCGCAACAACCATTTTATTGTTCGCCAACAGTGAACGCTTTCAAGACCAGGATGTGGACGGACGGTTATTTAATTACCTGCAGAAATCGCGCTACGGGCCCGACATAAATTGAGATGCGATGGGAACAACGGGATTTCTGATTCGGAAGCCCGAGGAGCGGTCTGACTAGATAGAAACTCGATAGGCGAGGAAATGAGTCCGTGCGAAAGAAGCGACTTTTTTGTCTAGGGATTAAACTCACGTATCACGTAACGGAAGACAAAAATGTTCAGGTGGCATTTCTCACTTTTTCTACACTCTGCAGATTATTACGAATCGCCGTTTTTTTCTTCGTTTTTTTTCTCATCCTCTTCTTTATTTTTCGAACGATACCCACCTCCAGCTGCGATTACCTCAGAACAAGCTGGCTCTGACTGGTTAATTTAAAGTCAGTGGGGAGCAACACTTGTCCCGATGACGTAGCCGTCTCGGGTGCAACATCAACGCAAAAATGCAATTCTTTGCCACCATATTGACGCCCAATTTCCGAAGAATCCGCCTCTGGCCAACCTTTCAATTTTCTCCGAATAACTTCCACGGATCCGTTTGATTATGATAATTCCTACATCCTCGCCGCTTAAAAACTTATTTCTCGCCAACTTTCAAAAATAATTCGTCAAGATTACAAAATTTCCATTTCCTTTGTTTGAAATCTGGTTTGATTAGAGCAGCCGCGTAATTTGATCACATTTCTGAAATAATATGATTACATTTTAATTCCTCTTTCTCCACTTTCCGCGTTCTTCCCCTTCGCACACCGGTCAGAATTCGCTCCCCCGGAATTATAAAATCGCTCCCAATTTATTACCGGTTTCCGGTTTCCGGCTTAATCCGCGTAATTTTCTCCTGTAATTTCTCCTCTGTTCGTATAATTTCATATGTTGTATCCCATACGCACCCCCACATACATCATCTGGTTCAAAACGTGATTAAATTAAACGAATTGCGCGAAAATCAAGGAACCCTCCGAAAAACCGCTGATAAACGGGCCTGCTACGATTTTAAATTAAACTCGCGAAGAATAAATTAATCCGGGCGATGGCGCCGAATTCGGAAAAATCGCATTTCTGCGAAACGAATAAAAGCAGCAAATACGTTAAAAATGTCGTCTTAGAGATTAATAAGTGCGTTAAAAGTACGTTAGGTTAGTATTTTTAACACACGATTTCGAGGTAAGCGCACATTTTCATCTCGTGTAAAAACTCACATACAATTTTAAGTTTTGCCTTCACATAGATTTTTTTTACTCGCTGAGCGTAAGCTAAGGAAGTATTGTAATCGAGTCCATCGGGAGACTGGGTGCTTTTATGTTTTCTCGACGGTTCATGACCCTTAGAATACGAAAAAATAGGTCTTTCGTTTACGTCTATCTGTCTGCCTGCCTGCCGTCTGCCCGGATTTTCATTAGACAGATAATATCCGAAACTGCCAGACCGATTTTAAATCCTACAATAGTACATGTTGTTTAAATTTCATAAAATAACGTTCTCCCCCATTTGTGATTTATGAATCCGTGTTGTGTTTATACCTTGGCCTTCCAGATTTTTGGACAAAAATTAAAATCGTAGATTTTCAAATTTCTATTTCTTAATTTTTCGATACTTTAGTTTTACGATTTTTCAATTTTTCGATTCTTCAAAATTTCGACTTTGAAATTTTTTGGTTTTTCAATTTTTTAATTTTTACGTTTCTAAATTTTCAACTTTGTGGTTTTCTCAATTTCTCGCGTAATGGATTTTTTGATTTTTCAGTTCTTCATATCTTCAATTTTTAGATTTTTCAGATTTTTGATTTTTCAATTTTTAGTTTTTGTTTAAATTTTGGATTTTTGGCTTCGATTTTTTGACTTTTCGATATCTCGATTTTTGAATTTTTTGGTTTCCCAAATTTTCGATGTTTTAGTTTTGGGATTTTTTAATTTTTCGATTCTCCAATTTTTCTTCCATTTATCTATGTGTAGATATTTGTTTTGAGATTTATCAATATTTCGATTCTTCAATTTTTCAGTTTTTTGATTTCTTGATTTTTGGCTTTTTCGCTTTTTCCATCTGTCAATTTTTCGTTTTTTGATGTTTTCATTTATTAGTTTTTCGATTTTTCAGTTCTTCAATATTTCTATTTTTCAATTTTCGAATTTTTAAGTTTTAGGTTTTCTGATCTTTTGATTTTTGGACTTCTCGGTTTTAAATTTTTCGGTTTTCCAATTTTATTTTTTAAATTTTTCGATTTTCCGATTTTTCAGGTTCCCGATTTTTTGATGTCTCAACTTTTCGATGTTTTAGTTTTTGAATTTCTAAATGTTTCGATTTTTCGATTTCTCAATTTTTCGTCATTTCAGTTTTGATTTTGTAGGTTTTCGATTCTTGAATTTTCTGATTGTTCAATTTTTGATTTTTTATATTTTGCTTTTTCGAATTCTCGATTTTTAGATGTTTCGATTTCTCTATCTTTCCAATTTCCGATTTCTCAATTTTGTTTCGGTTTTGGGATTTTTCAATTTTTCGATTCTTTATTTTTCTTCCATTTTGACATTTCAATATTTCGATGCTTCAGTTTACGACTTTTTGACTTTCAATTTATCGATTTGTCAAAAAGCATTTTTTCCGTTGGGTATCAGCTTTTAATATATTTCATATTGTTCACACTTGCGTTTCTTTGGAATTATTATTATTATTTACGCTTCTGATTTTGAAGGATTTGTTGAGTTTCACTTCAGAGGCAAAGGAGGTTCCGTCCAAATAACTTTAAACCAATTTTGTGTGCTTCTGATTAAGAATATGATTAAATTAAACGAATGTCAAGAAATACTCCGAAAAATCGGCAGCTCTTGAAATAGGTTATCTTTTTACCCGACGCTTTTGAGGTAAGCGTACATTTTCGTCTCCTGTCTCCACCAACGAACCGAAAAAAATTGTCGTCCCACTAGGATTTTCCTCTCCGCGGCTCATTTCGTTTAAAACTTGATTAAATTAATCGAATTCCGCGAAAATCAAGAAGGGCGCGCTAATCATGCCCCCGGAAAAACCACTGATAAACGATCCTGTTACGATTTTAAATTAAACTCGCGTCCAATAAATTAATCCGAAGTGACACGGTCGAATTCGTGGCAATAAATCAGCTTTTTCAATTTTATCGCTCGGACAGATTCGATATCCAAATTACTTGAGCGAGGCTTTTTCGATGTGTTAGTTTTATTCGGACGTTCGCCAAATTAATTGCGGCTCTTGATCGCTCCTTTAAATCGGAACGACATAAATCTACGGAGATAAAATCGTTAGCGAAATGCGTTTCCTGTGGCTAATGGCGGGATAAATTATGTTTAATAATTATATTTCGAGACGAGATTATCGACCATAACCAGTGCGGATTATTGTGGACGACGTGAATTTATGAAATTTTCGATAGCGCGATTGTAGAACGCTAATCTCGGCGGTTTAATAGGATTCTATTTTACACGCTGCTGAATATCGCGCCGGACAATGACGCGATCCTGGGGCTGAATTATTTACAAGGACATTAAAATGCGCGATGGACACTTTTCGGCAGCAATTGAAAAGCATTTTCGCGAGTCGTTTAATAATTTTTGCGATTACACTAAAAAATCTATAAAACCTGACTTTTTCGGTCTGAAAATCAACTCACTCAATTTAAAGACTCCAAGGAATTGAACGGAGGAAATTTCGAAGAGCTTTGTTTTATCATTGAGGACTTATTGACCCATAAACTGAAAAAAAAAAAAATGAAAACGAAGAATTGTTGTGATTCAGATCACGTTCGAAAAACACAAGCCAATTTCATTAATAATTGCTCACAATTACACCGAAATTTATTTGGTTCGTCCCTTTGTCCGCGCACATGCAAACAGATTTAATTAAACCGATTTCGCATTTGAATTTTAATTGCAATTAATTTTTGACGAGTTCATTGCATATTGTCAAACTCCGGCCGTTTGCATTGTCCATTTAATACATCATCTAAATTTGACAAAACCACTGCCCTTTTATGACACCCCTCTTGCATATCGTTGTATAACTTGGCCACCCGGGAAATAAAATGCATTTATTCCGGTTAGATTGCGGCGAAAGTCGAGCTTTCCGAGCTTTGTTAGCGCCAAGTTACACGATCTCATTTCGATATTAATTAACTCCTCTCTACCATTAAAACTCGCTACTCGATGGCCCGCAACTATCACAAATATTATTAAAAGCAAGAGCGAACTGAATCAAGTGGGAAAAACCTCCCCTGTGTTAACTCGGGTTGTTATCGCGAATTACGCAATGATAACGGGCGGACTATCTCTGTTACGGCGCCACATAACGTTTTAATTAAAATATTCATAAAGCTCGACAAGAGCCAAACAATGGCGATTAAGATCTAATTGAGCTTTTTACACTGTCCAATCTGCGGGAGTCTTAAGAGCTTTGCGAGCTGCGACGTTACGAGAAACTCATGGGTTAATTGCGGTTTGAGTTAAGCTGAAAGCTCCACTCGGGGCTGTTTTTTAATTTATTTTGCGAAATTGACGAGAGTGTGGTGCGGCGGCGTCTCGCGAGTCTCCGAGTGTTAATAATTCACACAAATAAGCGGCAAAAATTCGATGAAAGTTTCATTCTAAAAGCGGGATGAAATTTTCAGCGGGCTCGAAGAGTTGAGATTCATTCAGGAAAACATTTCTGGAGGAGACAAGTAGATAAATTTCGCTCGACCACTTATATCGAATGAAGACAAGAGATGTTTAGATAACCATTTTCAAGTCGTTGCATTCTAAAGTCGGATACATCGCATAACGAGAAAATCAAGATGCGATCTCGGACCGCCTCCGCAGCGCCGCCCCCGTTCCGCAAAGCATCACATCCCTATGCAAAAAATCCATCCCGACATGAAAACTCCATTTACAAATTGCTTTGCAGCAACTGCAAAACGATCAAGAAATCTTCCTGGTCGTTATCATCGAATACAGCTCAAAGGAGGTTTATTGCGGCCATGTTGTAACTGCAAATCCGCAAACGAAAATTAATGTACTTAGCTTATTGGTATGTGCAGCCGGAGTGCACCTGAGATTGCCGCTCAGGACCAATTACCGGAATATTCCGGGACGTTCCGGGGCGCTCGCCCGAGCGTGAACACACGTTTTCCGCATCGAAAAATAATTTTCCGTGGTGGATATGCGTGACGGGATCGGTGTTTGCTTATTTGGCTCGGGTTGGGGAAGATCGGGCGGATAAACACAGGGTGCGATAACATTTTTGAAGCTCTGTCTTAGCGACAGGTAATTTTTTAAAAATAAGTTAAATTAAATCGTAAGTTTCGCGGCTATTCGCTAACGAATTATGCGCAAAGTTCGAGAAAACTCCCATAAATACGCACAAACTTCCGCCAAGTGCTGTAATAACTGAACAAATATGTGTTATTATAGCGTCATGAAAACAAAACAGAAACATGGTGTCGGATAATTTCGCCCCGACATTATTTATTCAAACTGTAATGACGCTGGCGTTATGGAACAAGTCCCGACCCCTAATTATGGCACCACTGTCGATACTGAAAGGGCTCCATTGACACGATAATGGAAAATTGACAATTACCGATGTCATCGACATCAAATCCAAGTCACTCTGAAACACCATTACAAATTCAGCAATTTTCTCTCAAAACGGGTTAAACGTCCATCAACTTCTCCGAATCGATAAAAGCTCGAAAGCTTTTTGCGTTCACTTATCCCGGGGGGATTACATGTGCACTTTGCACCGAATGACTTCCCGGAACTCGGCCAAGAGCACGAATTACGGTCGATTCCAAATCGATCCGGATGCGTTTAAGCTTTATTAAAAAATTGGTCACAATTGGAAAATTGGAAAATCGAAAAATCAAAAAATTTATGACGTCACTTCGGGAAATGCGGAGTGCTGTTTTCTGTGTCCCTTCCGGCGGCGGGCGCCGTCTGCGGTGCACCTTGAAAGACGTTATTAAGCGACAATAAAGTCGACATTCATTCTCGTGTTCCCTCAGGAAACGACATTAATATCACCTCGTAAGCAAATTTACTTGTTTGGTGCAGCAACAATAGTCAGCTGTTACTTGGGCCCGGAATATATGGGCCCACATCCTTCCGGTGTTTCCTGCAAACTTCCGCAGAGCGGCCTTATCGTCGGCTTAATTTACGACGGCGGGCTTAGGCCAGCTCTGGATCGACATTAATATGCATAATCGAATGGTCCGTAATGGAAATATCGAGGTAATTAAGCCCCGATGGCCGTTAAGCAAAGATACGGTCCTTCATAGTTAATCGACTTTTACGCTATCACGACTTACTTAGCTTTAATTACGGCGTAATTCGGTTTTCGTGTTGTGCTGTGGGGTTGAGGACAAAAAAAGGAGGGAATTTTTCGGGAACTATTAATCAAGGGTGGAGATAAATCGAGGATAAAAGACGTCCAGAAAGCCGAAGTGCTTCGAACTACCGAAAGTTTAAGACACACAGAAAACAATCCGAAACCACAAAGAACATCTCGTCAAACCCACACTAAAACTTTTTCATAGCTAATCCAATTAAATATCGCCCAACACACCACCTTCATTTACTTTACATCAGAAGTAATTAATTTTTATCTCAGATTTATGAGGATTTGATAAACTCGTACTCGGACGCAGATAACGTCTATTAAAATTTTTAATTTTGTGTCTTTCTAATGTTTCTGATAATTACTCAATTAAGTTTATTTAGTTATCTCGAGAGTTTGTGGAGGAAGCGGATTTCGGGAATAAATTACGTTTTTGTGTGGTTATTGGGCAACGAGATGGTACCGGGAATTTAGATTTGTGAAAGCGCGGTTCTTCAAGGAAAAGTACGTGGAATCGGTTCGAGGAAGGTTATTTATTGCCGATGTGTGGTAGTGAGTAATTTGGTACATGTGCTTTATTGCTTTTTAATTATAGCTGATTTATTGATATGTAAATAAACGTACCTAAGCAAAATACAAATTGATTTTAAGTTCGACTTGATTTATTAAGTACTCGGGAAATCGAGTTGGGTTTAAGGTTTTAAAATGAAATTACGGCACGAGTTGTGAATTATGTGTTTACAGAGCCGAAAGCGAGTTTGTAATGTCGGATTCTTCATTAAATTTAGATTAGATTTTTGATTTGCGACACAAGTGCGCAGGTTTTTGAAATATACTTTTTGTTTGCTTTTTGAAAATTAGCTGGTGACTAAATGATGTGTCTCTATAAGGACTTGTTGGTTCCTGCTGCTGTCCTGTCAATGAGTGTCAGGGAATCCCGACACCGTTCCTGCTCTCCAGTAAAACTAGCACCCCATCGAACAACGCAGTTACTGCTTCTTAACCCAATAAACGAGTTTCCTTAGCAAGTTAAAAAGTAAAACTCACTTTACGAGCAACTAATAAAGTTAAAAATTCACATGACCCGTCCCCGATTCCCTCAGTACGAAATCTCTGAAGCGTCGTGAGGAAATTGCATTTTCGCCCCGACCCTTAGGTAATACAATTTCCATTACTTGATGGGCTGCACTCCAGAATTACGCCATCAAATCAAGATCGCTGCTTTGAAGAAAAAGTCCAAACAAAGGCTCCTTCACATGCTTATAACATTCCGAGCATTTAGAAGAACGAATTACGCCCCCCCGAAATTCCAACACAAAAAGGGGCGTCGACACGACTTTCGACATATTTTAAATTAAAATGCATAAATTTACCGACACGTGTAAATTGCTTTTGTTAAAATCCAGTTCCTTACCCCCGGCTGTAAAATTTTACGGCCCTTATTTCACTCCTTTTGAGGGGGTGAAGTCGGAAGTCGCGTCTCTGTATTGATGAACTTGAGCTAGTTCAAGTGAGCAGGCTGTAAAAAGGGGGTAATGACGTTTCGATAAAATGGAATGGATTTGTAATATCTGGCGTCTTGCAGTTTTGCTAAGGTTTGTTTCGCAGGGTTGTAAAATCGAGACGGGGCGGCTGGAGGGCTGTAAAAGTTAACGGAGAGGGCGCTGGATGGCCGTTGAGAGCAAGATTGTGTTGTGTCTGAGGGCAGGTGGAAAATGGGGCGGACGGGCGGTACACGTGGAAGATTGTAAATTTCCCGTTTCCGTCTGTCTGTTTCTATCCACCACATTTTGTATAACGACACTTCAAAGGACCAAAAAAAAATCGCTCCGACTTCCACTACTTCGAAGGAGTAATGAGTCCTCGAGTGCGAGCCTCACAAAGCCCTCCCGAGTGCACTTTTCCGTTCATCTTCTTCAGCTCGGCGTACGTGCGAGCTTTAACAATCGCCGGCGCCTAGAAGAACTCTAATCCTGTTTCGCAACTTCGGCTAACGTACATTTTAATTAAAGTCTACTCCCGGCGAATTTAATAAAGGCCGCCGTCCGGCGTGCCGCCTAACATAATTTCCGCTGTCTGGCAGCGCCGAAAATGACACGCCGAACTTCTTACCCAATAAATCGCAAGCTTTGTTTTTCCACACGTCCACTTCCAATTTCTCCGGTCGATGGAGCCGGACCAATCTCACCCGGAGCCGTGATCGGCCTCCGGAGGACCATGACTTGTATAGGAAAAGTCGCTCGTTTTCTGCCACTCTCGCCTGACTACTTCCTCTTCTGCATGTTATCTATGCGCCGCTGCGACCTCTTATTTTATTTGCTCCATTTCTATGCTTATTGTCGGAGACGGCTTCCATTTGCACCGCTTCCAGTTAATTTCGCTGAGTGAATGGAGGACAACCTGCTGGAAAATTTGCCGATTGGGGAGAGGACGGCGAGATTGGAGATTATGCGGCACGCGTTTTATTGGGGGAGATGTACTTGAGGTTTGGTTTTTGAGGCGGTTTCGATGAAAAATAGAAAAAAAGGTCGAGGGTTATTCAGGGAGAACCTCCTTTTTGTTAAAATTGGTTCTATAAATTTATCTTTTAAGTTAGCAGCTGCATCACAAAATCAAAAATAGTTTTATATTCTCAAATATGGGAAAATTAGTTCAACCATAAATTTTAACTTTAGCAGATTTTTGTGTAATTAGCGCTAGATTTGACTTCTAATTCTTGTTTTTTTTGGTTGCTTTTTTTGACTAGATTTCTCATCGCCCTCATTTTTGATTTTTTTTTTGTATATTTTGTTCCTTTTTTAAATCTTTTTTTTTTGTAGTTTTTTGGTCACTTTTTCGCGTTGCGTTATTTGTGACTTTTTTATGTTTTTTTTGGCCCTAATTTTTTCGCTTTTTGGCGTTTTTTTGTGCCTCTTTTATATTGTTTCTTTATTATTGTACTTTTAGGGTCTTTTTTGACGTCTTCTTTACTCCTCTTTGTCTTTTTTTGGAGCTTTTTTTAGTCTTTTTTAACGCCTTTTTTTCGACTCTCTATTTTGTCGTTTTTTTCACATTATTTTTATCGGTTTTTTGACGATTTTTTTTGGACCATTTTTTTCTGCCTTGTTTTTTAATAGTTTATAATCTTCTTTTACCTCCTCTTTTTAAATCATTTTTTGCTTTTTTGTTACCTTTATCTTCTTTTGTTCATGTAATTTTTGTATATTTTTTTGCATTTTTTTTTGACAATTTTTTTTGTTGTAGTTAATTTGGCATTTTTTCTTTCTTTTTTGCGAGAATTTTTAGTATTCTTTTTTGTCGTCTTGTTTTCAACTCTTTTTGTCCCTAATTTTGTTGCTTTTTATGTTGTCTTTCTTGTTGCATTTTTTTGTCGTTTTTTGTCACTATTATTATTGCATTTTTTATTGCTTTTTTCTACCTTTTGTTGGCTCTTATTTTGAGTCTTTTTATGAAAATTTTGTTGTTTTTGACATTTTTTGACACCTTTATTGTTGTTTTTTCAGATCTTTTTTGTGGATTTCTTTAGTCCCTTTTTGTTTTTTTGCGAATTTTTTTGTTGCGTTTTTTTGGCTCATTGTTTATTGCCAAAAAACAAGGTAGAAAAAATTCTGCCCTGTTTTTTGATGGTTTTTAGTCTTTTCTTTTTATCCCTCTTTAAAATAATTTCTGCATATTTTGTTACCTTTATATTGCTTTTTTATTTTTTCTTATTTTTGGTGCCGTTTTTGTGGCCTTTTTTGTCGGTTTTGCCAATTTTTTGGTGGCGGTTTATGCTTCAACTTTTTAAATTGCATTTTTCGCCTTTTTGTGTTTTTTTAAGTCTACTTTTGTTATATTTTTCTGCATTTTTGCTACTATTTTGTACTTCTTGTTTCAATTGTTTTTTAATTATTTTTTCAATTATTCGATTTTTTTATTTTATATTTTTATAAATTGAAAATTTTTCTTTGCTTCAGTTTATCGATTTGCGATTTTTCACGTTTTCATTTTTCTTGTTTCTTCAATTTTTACGAATTAAAATTTCTCGAATTTTCAATTTTTAATTTTTCAATTTTTTGATCTTTAATTTTTCATTTGTTCAAATTTTCGATTTGCAATTTTCTTTACTTTTACAAATTTTTCAATTTTTCAATGTTCCAATTTTATACCCTTTTGTTTTTTCAATTTCAATTATTTCAATTATTTGTTTCTTAAATTTTTCTGTTTTCGATTTCCAACTTTTGGATGTTTAAATTTTTCGATTTGAGTTTTTCGAGTTTTCAGTTTTTAATTTTTCAATTACAATTTTTCGTTTCAGTTTTTTAGCTTAATTATTTTTTCAATTATTCGATTTCTTAATGATTCGATTTTATAATTTTTCGTTTCTTTAGTTTATCGATTCTTTCATGTTTCATTTCTTCAAATTTTCGATTTGCAATTTTCTTTATTTTTACAAATTTTTCGATTTTTCAATGTTTCGATTTTAGAATTTTTTGTTTTTCAATTTCAACTTTTTTGATTTTTCGTTGCTTAAATTTTTCGATTTTTTGTTGTTATTTATGTTGCTTTTTTTGTCTTTTGTGACTTTTTTGTTGTATTTTTTTGTCGTTCTTTTCCTTTTTTCTCTTCCTTTTTTTGTTGCTTTTTATCACTATTGTTATGGTATTTTTGTGGCCTTTTTTGACGATTTCTTTGTCGCAGTATTTTTGACCCATTCTTTTATTAAACTTTTTCCTTTTTTTATGTATTTTTTGTATCGCCTTTTTTCGCCCTTATTGTGGCACTTATTTTTGGTGTTGTTTTTCGTATTTTGTTGTTTTTATAGGTTTTTGTATAATTTTTTCGGGTCTTTTGTCGATGTACTTGTTGTAGTTAGTTTTTTGTCAAATTTTTTTCATTGCCTGTTTTTCTGTTATTTTTTGACGATTTTTTGTTTTTTTTTGAGTCTTTTTACATTTTTTGTTGTTGCTCTTATGTCACTTTTTTTATTGTTTTTTTTTTGTAATTTTGTTGTTGTATTGTTTGTGTTTTTTCCACCTTGGTATTTTTTTGGTTGCTGTTTCCAGTTTTCTTTTCGTTTTTTGTCAGTTTTTTTTTGTCTTTTTGCCTTCTTTTGTCGCTTCACTATGATCTCAGACTAAATTAACATAGGTACTCAAGAAATTTTTGCGATGACGTCATTAACCTGCCACAGGGAGGTCAATGTTGTCTTGTTAAGTTGATTTCGTGTATATATTCTAAAACATAGTGTTACATTCTTTTTTATAACATCTCTTTTACATCATGAATGTAAGGTAAGGAAGTATTGTAATCGAGTTTATAAACAAAAAAATATAAAAAGAGAACATTGAAAAATCGAAAAATTGTAAATATGTATAAAGAAAATGAAAAATTAAAAAATTGAAAACTTGTGAAATTGTAACTGAAATCGAAAAATTGCAAAATCTAAAAATTGAGAAATTAAAAAGTTGGAAAATTGGAAAACTGATAAATTTAAATTTGAAAACTGGAACAATTGTAAAAAAAATATATTTCAGAGAAAAAAAGGTACCACTGTAACAATGTTTTTAATTTCTTAGTGTGCGTAGACTTTTTTTCACAACATGAAACTTAAAACATGTGAAAGTTTGTATAAGGAAATATCGACTTTGCAATTAGACTCCACCCCATAATTGCAAAATCCATATTTCTTTGTAAAAATGTACCATTTTAACCATATTTCACTTGTTGTGAAAAGACGGCTATGTATATAGAAAAAAAAGGCAAAATATAATCCCCGCCCACCCACTCGATCTTAATTCTGATGATTTTTTTTATTCTCTTAAACTCTCCAAGAGTGAGCTTTGACATTTTGAAGGGTGCGAGAATTCGTAACAGTTCCCCTCTGCTTCACACATTCGAATTTAGCTTTAAGTTTTTAAATTATAATATAGTTCTGTTTCCTTATGAATCTTCTTAGAATCAAACTTGTTATCTGACCTTGCATTTTGTCTCGTAATATCATTAGTATAATTATGAAAAATCTAAAATTGAAAAATTGAAAAAATTGAGATTACAAAAGACAAAAAAAACACAAAACATGTAAAAATCCAACAATCGAAAAAATGAAGAAAATGTTAAACCGAAACCAAAAATTGAAAAATGGGAGATTGAAAACTCGTGGAATTCCAAATCGAAAAACTGAATAATCTAAACATTAAAACGTGAAAAATTTGGCAATTGGAAAAACTGAAAAATTTAAAAATGTAACTCGAGAAATTTTTAACCGAAAAATAGCAAAATCTAAACATTGAAGAAACAAAAAAACGAAAAATTAAAAAATCGCAAATCGATAAATGGAAGAAACGAAAAATTAAAGGAATTGAAACGGAAAAAACAAAAAATGTAAAAAAGAACATTGAAAAATCGAAAAATTGTACAAATAAAGAAAATGAAAAATTAACGAATATAAAAATAGAAACAAAAATTAGAAAATCGTAACATGTAAAAATGGAATAATTTAAAAATTAAAAACTGAATACTAGAGAAACTGAAATCGAAAAATTGCAAAATCTAAAAATTGAGAATTTGAAAACTCGAAAAATTGTAAAACAAAATTATATTTCAGAGAAAAAAAGTACATTTTAGCAAAGTTTTAAATTTCTTGTTGTGAAAAGACGGCTATGTATATTAAGAAAAAATAGCCAAAATATAATCCCCGCCCACCCACCCGATCTTAATTCTGATGATTTTTTTATTCTCTTTTAAACTCGAAGAGTGAGCTCTAATATTCTGAAGGGTGCGAGAATTAGTAACAGTTCCCCTCTGCTTCAACATTCGAATTTAGCTTGGTTTTTAAATTATAATATAGTTATGAGTGCTGTGAACACGAACGAAAATGGATATTTTTCCGAAAAGGACCGAAAACAGGGTAAGTAAGAAGTATTGTAATCGAGTTTATTAAAAGACCGGCTACTTTCATGTTTTTTCTACGTTTCATAAGCCTTAGAGTACGAAAAAGTAGGTCCCCCGTTTCAGTCTGTCTGGCGTCTGTTCGAATTTATATTAGACAGAGAATCTCCGAAATTGCTGGACCGATTCTTGTTAAATTTTATATCTGTATTAGTAATGTCATGTAGATGGTAAAACCCAAATCAAAATTTAGCTAGTCATTCCCACCAACAATAGGACGACATCATCTCTAAAATTTACATTGGTAAATATGACTTAAATTTTATAAAATAAGATTCTGCACTTGTGGTTTATGAATCCGTGTTGAATTTTTACCCTAGACATCCAGATTTTTTGGAAAAAATTGAAAATTATATAATAACATTTTTACAATTTAACTTTGAAATTGCAAAAACTGAATGCTGTGAATTTTTGCAAATATTTTAAGCTATTGATGATGTTCCAACAGTAAAACCAAAGTTAATGTTTTAGTTGTAGAAACAGAAAAAAGTGTTTCCAACTTTAGGTAGAGTTGTGTTATGTTTTCCTGAAGACACAAAGGACTTACTTCCTTGACTACCTCAAGGTTAAAAACGTTAATAAACATGAAAATAATCTGAAATTGCCATCGGCTATAAGTTTTCTGGATCCTTCATCCTGGCGGAAGCAGGTCCTCGGTGTAATTACCTTCCACCCGAATCCTGGTAATTATGGTCACGTTGAAATAAGGCGAACAAACAATCGTCCTGCAGTGTTTGCTTCCATGTTTTCGCATCGTGCATTTCTCGACCTGCTGATTGCCCCCGCGGGAATAAATTTCGTTTTGTTTGTTCCCGAGTAACGATCCTGTAATTCCCGGCAAGCCGAGCTCATTACCCGTATATTACAGGAATTTCTTCCTTTTAGCCGTTATCCCGCGGATCGCATCCTTTTCCCTCGATCGCGTGTCCTGCGCCAGGACGCCTCCGTAAAAAAAGCGTCCTGCGACGTTTACGACCGTCGTAACATACGCACCTGATTTGAGAACCGATGATTAGGTTTTTATAGTGTACATAAATAGGAGCGCGCTCGGATCCGGCCCTGAATTTCCGGGTCTCCGGAGTCTGGGGGTCTCCATAGCAACCCCACAACATGCACCGGCTTCAGACCTTGCACAGGCTCTGTATTGTTGTTCATGTCATCGACGTTTTGTTCGCATTGCGAATTATAACAAATTCGCCCTGAAAGTTCCGGGCAAATTTGATAAATTAGCGAAGAAGAGAGCTTTGGATTGGGGGATGAAAGGAGCGAGGAATTGTCGAGTATTTCTGGCGGGTTTGCGGGATCGCTGCTTATGAGCTTCGAGCGGGATAATGGGAGCTGGGTCGGTTCCTGCCGGGACAGGTGGCTTTATATGAGCTGCTGTCTAGACTTATAATCTCATCGATTATTACAGACTCGGAAATTTATTAAGTTTGAATTAGGTGGTGATGCTGGCTTTCGGGGAGATATCGTGGGATGATAAAATATTAACCGGGGAGAGAAGTTCTGAAGGATTCGCAGAGCTGGAAGCGAGGTGTCAAAATCGAAGCTTATGGATGTGATAACCTGTAACGATTTCGAGACGCTGTATCGCCGAATACAATATTGGAGCATTATAAAAGAACTCAAGGAATACTAACCATGTGTTAGATTCTCAGGACTAACTGACGGGTTTTAACTAAGGACGGAATGACGTCATCTCCAAAATTTACAATAATATATTTTTTAATTTTATAAATTAAGATACTCCTGCACTTGTGGTGTATGAATCCGTGTCGAATTTTCACCCGCTAAATCCCCATTTAAAAAAAAAAAAATTGAAATTGTATAACAATATTTTACAATTTAACTTTGAAACCACAGACCGAATGCTTTGAAATCTTGCAATCGTTTTAAGGTTATCCTAATCGTGGTAAATCATTAATCAAAATTTATTCGTATATCTATAACATTTTTAAATTTTTCGTTTCTTCAATTTTTCGATTTGCAATTTTTCGATATTACGATTTTTCAGTTTAACATTGTTTAATTTTTCGAATTTTCAATTCTTCGTTTCCTCAATTTTTTAAGCTCTTGATTTTTATTTTTCATTTTCCAAATTTTTTAAATTTTATTTTCTCAATTTCGTTCATTCAATTTTTCAAATTTTCAATCTTTGATTTTTCAATTTCTCGATTTTCCAATTTCTAAATTTTTCAATTTTGCAGTTTTTGTATTTCTCAATTATCCGATTTTCCAGTCTCTTTAATTTGTAATACATATTTCGATTTTACAATATTTGGTTTTTTCGACTTTCAAGTGTCTTAGCTTTTAATCTTTTTTTCAATTTTTCGTTTCTTCAGTGTTTCAGGTTCTTTATTTCTAGTTTTTAGATTTTTAAAAACCTTTATTTTATATTTATTCGTTTTTGCATTTTTCATGTTTCAATTTTACAGTTTCGCATTTTTTCGTTTTTTCGAAGAATTGAAGGAACGAAACATTGAAATATTCAAAAACTAAAAATCAAGAAACTTGGAAAAAAATTAATAAATCGAAAATTTGGAAAAAAGACGAAAGAAATACAATTGAAAAATTGGAAAACCTAAAAATTGTAAAATCGAGAAATTATAGAATCATCAAAATTGTAAAGTCGGAAACCTGTAACATTGAAAAACGAAAATATTCTGAATACATATTATAAATTGCATATTTGCAATGAAAACTAGAAGAATTTCAAATCAAAAATTGGGGGAAAAAAATTGAAAAAATCGAGAAACTAAAAATATAAAATTTAAAACACGAAAAATTATAAAACCTAAAAGTTTAAACATCGAAAAATTTAATACCAAAAAATTGAAAAATTTCAGATTAAAAAAAAATTTTAAATCAGAACACATTAAATTCATCGTTATTTCATTTCCCTCATTTTTTAATGTTATTTTATAATTTTTCGTTGATTCAATTTTCAATTTTTGATTTTTAAATTCCTCAATTTTCCAATTTTCAAATTTTTCAGTTTTGCAATTTTTAGATTTCCAGTTATACAATTTTCCGATTTCTTTAATTTCAATATTTCGATTTAACACTATAGGTATATTTCGTTTTTTCGATTGTGTAGTTTTTCGATTTTTAAGTTCTTTTTTTTAAATTTTTGGATTTTTCAATTTTCATTTAATGCTTTTTCGTTTTTTCAATTTTTTCATTTTTTTATTCGAAATGTTGAAAAATCGGGAAACTTCAAATTCAAAAAAATTCATGAATCGAAGAAAAAACCATCGAATTGAAAAATTGAAAACTCAAAAATTGGGACATTAAATATCGAACAATTGAAAAATGGAAAAATTCTAAAACTGGAAAATCAAAAAAAGGAAAAATTTTAAAAATTAGTATTATTATTACTATTTAAGATTAAAACTACAAAAATTTCAAATCGAAAATTGAAGAAACGAAAAACTGAAAAATCGAGAAACTGAAAAATATAAAATTCAAGAACCGAAAAATTTAAATTGAAAAATTCAAAAACTCAAAAATTCAAAAATTTCCCATTGAACAAGAAAAACAGTAAAATCAGAACATTGAAAAAGAAATAAAGAAAATAAAAAACCGAAACGAAACATTGCAAATCGAAAATTTGAAGAAATGAAAAATTACAAAATCGAAAAAATTGAAAACTAGAGAGATTTTAATTTGAAAAATTGCAAAATCTAAAAATTGAAGAAAGAAAAAAATAAAAAATGAAAAATTGCAAATCGAAAACTTGAAACGCAAACTGAAAAAATTAAAACTGAAAAAACAATTCAAAATAGAAACTGAAAAAATTTAAATTCAAAAATTGAAAAATTTCACATTAAAAAAATATATGAAATCAGAACATTCAATTTATCGTTTCATATCCTTTATTTTTCAATGTTTCTTTCTGTTTTATAATTTTTCGTTGATTCAATTTTTTAAAAATTTTCAATTTTGCAATTTTTAGTTTTCCAGTTATCCGATTTTCCGATTTCTTTAATTTCAATATTTTGATTTCACAATACATATTTCGTTTCTTCGATTGTCTACTTTTCCGGTTTTTAAGTTTCTCAGTTTTTTATTTCGATTTTAAATTTTTAAGTTCTTGATTTAAAATTTTTGTTTTTTTTTATTTTTCCTTTTATACTTTCGTTTATCAATTTTTCCATTTTTTTATTCGAAAAGTTTGAAAATCGAGAAACTTAAAATTCAAAAAAAATCATGAATCGTAGAAAAAACGAATCGAATCGAAAACTTGAAAACTCAAAAATTTATACATTAAATATACTTAATCGAAAATTTAAAAATCGAAAAACTGAAAAATTGAATAACTAAAAAATTTTAAAATCCAATAAATTGAAAAACGGAAAAATTCTAAAATCATAAAATTAAAATAGGGATAAATTTTAAAAATTATTATTATTACATATTTAAAATGAAAACTAGAAAAATTTCAATCGAGAATTGAAGAAACAAAAAACTGAAAAATCGAGAAACTAAAAAGTATAAAATTCAAAAATCGAAAAATTGAAAATTTTCGCATTGAAAAAAAATTGTAAAATCATTGAAAAAGGAATAAAGAAAATAAAAAACCGAAACGAAAAATTGCAAATCGAAAATTTGAAAACATGAAAAATTACAGAAACGAAAAAACTGAAAAATAAAAAACTGAAAACTCGGAAATTTTATTTTGAAAAATTGCAAAATCTAAAAATTGAAGAAACAAAAAAATTAAAAATTGAAAAATCGCAAATCGAAAAATTCAAACGAAAAATCGAAAAAATTAAAATTGAAAAAACAATTCAAAATCGAAACTGAAAAATCTAGAATTCAAAAATTAAAAAATTCACATTGAAAAAAAATCAGAACATTGAAAACCCGAAAAATTGAAAAAATAAAGAAAATAAAAAAACCGAAACGAAAAATTGCAAACAGAAAAATTGAAGATATGAAAAATGGAAAAATCGACAAATTTGAAACTTATGAAGTTTCAAATCCAAAAATTGCAAAATCTACAATTTGAAGTTGAAAAAAGGAAAAGATCATAAAACCAAAACATTGAAAAAATAAAGAAAATAAAACTGAAACGAAAAATTGAAACATAAAAAAAAAATGAAAAATTCAAGCCAAAAAAGCTGCGAGAGTATTATTTACGGCATTGGTTTTTACTTTATAATGGTTATCAGAAAACGTAAATTCCAAAAAATTTTTATAGAGTGGCATTTGTTGGCTGCACTTCAGGCGCGAGAGAAGTTCTCTCCAAATAACCTTCCACCACTATTTTAAGGAAATTCTCGAAAAACAAGAATTTTAGAACGCAAAACACAAATAAAAAGCTTTCAGAAAACTTATCTCCGAACAAGGTTATTCAAACCACAAGTTACAAAGAACGAGCATCTAATTACAGACCTACTAATCCAAAGTCTTATCCTCCTCTTTTAATTAAATTGCTTCATTCAACTTACGTTTTTCCAACAATGCCTATCCACCGCCTCCTCCTTTCCCTCTTTCTAACGTTTGCATTTATAGCAATCGGGAAAATGCACGATCCCTCCTCCTCTTCGCATTCAATGACGCTGAAAAAACTTTGATTAAAATTTCCTTTTCTCGATGAAAAACGTTCGCTCCTGCCAGGAGCCGAGCTCATCCCTTTGTAATATTAAAAAACAAGTCATTATCCTTGCGGGTTCTCGCCTTCTGAGTAACAACGAACCGGTGACGAGGGATGAAATTAAAAACCGGCATTGTAAGGGCAATTGATTACACTACTAATTGCAGACGGCTTGTGTTTAGATACCACTTACCCTTCGAGTTTATTGACGAGTCGGAGGAAAGCCTCAAAGCCCTTGAAATTAGAAGGGAGCGTCTTAGGCTCGGTGACATGGAGGTATGAATGGGGCCTTTCAACCCTTTGCTAATGTTTTTATGAGGAGGATTGCGGGGTTGCGACGTTCTTTGGAAGTTGGAAAGAAAATGAACTAATTAAGATCGACAAGTTTGAATGGGGGCTCGGGATTGTACAATGAAGAGGTTTTCAGTGTGTTTGTGGAAGTGGAGAGTAGTAAAGGTGGCTTCCCCCTCCATGTTTGAGTCGGAGTGGGGGGAAATGATACCTTTACTACTCGTGTACACGTATTAATTTGTTTCGGCGAACTGTACGCACTCTGTTCTCGAAAAAGCAAATACGAAGCCGTCTCGAGTCCTCTCTTTTTAAATGTAATTGAAATTTCCTTAGTCCTGTCGCATCCCTCCCTAATCCCCGCCGTCTCCCAGATTTTTCAGATATCAATTTCCAATCGCCAAAAACGCCGAAAACAATTTCTTACCGGTTCCTTCGGAGCTCCGCAATGCATGACTGAGCAATTCAATTTGAATTAAAGCTAAAGCCTCTCGATTCTTCTCCGATTCCGTTATTTATTCCAACGACCTTCTTACGGAATCGGAAAACAATTACAATCTCCGTGAAAAGGGAATCAATTGGCCGTTCGCGAAATGTACATCGCGCAAAAATGCTGTAAAATGATCAATGCGTCCTTTTGTGGACTAATGCGCCCCCGAAATTCCCAACTAAAAGCAACCATTCTTTGATATATCGACGAATAAATCAGTCATTCAGCACAGAACAGGAAACCCCCGGATTGATCGTTTACCTAAAAGGTTCCCACATAGTGACTTCGGTAAATAGCGGCACGTTCTCTGAATCGAAAACCAGATTTCTTGCGAGATGGAGAAACGCGCACAGGCGCCACTAAAGTCGATAAATGAGTCAATCGAGGACCAGATTTACTTATCGGAGATTGACGGCCGATCCCCTGTGTTTTTTCCAATGCGGATGCAAATTCGAGGGAGATGGGCTCATTAGGGGCCTTCCGGAGAACGCTTTCTTCCGAGAATCGCACAGGGAATATCGCGAAAGACGCTCCATCCCCTAGACAATTTTCGAAATTCTTCGCTAACATATTTTTTTCGATTCGAAGTATGTAAATAAGTGCACCCACAAGATAATAAAATTCATTCATCATCTTTTCGCGTTTAACCCCTGCCGCTGCTCATTTTTTTCGCATTTAATTCGTCTTCCCTCCATTATCACTCCACATCCTGCCACCTTGACAAAAAACATTTCCTATTTATGCACCGCACTCCCGGCAACGCATAAATCACTCATAAGAGATAGATATTCTAGTTGAGTTCGCAGCGGCGTACAAAAACCTGAAAAGATTTTTCAGATCCAATTTCAGTCGAACGCGGTGTAGGGCTCATACATCATGTGCGACACCTTGCGTCGGCCAACGCCACCAATTTCACGGCACGAGATTTCGTCATTAAACCTCCCAGACCTCCTGCAGTTTGCACCGAAATTTGCAACGAAGCGGCGCTGTTAATAGGATTATTAAACGGGATAGCCGAGATGAGACTAGAAATAGTGTCCTTATGGCCGTCTAAGGGGATGTAAATTTGACGCCGAGGCGTCGGACCTGCATGAGATTAGGCTGAAGCTAAATAACCCCCCTGTTAGATCAAAACCCCGAGGTATGATTGTGGCGAGAAAAGCGTTTCCTTCATTTTTGAGGTAAGCGTTGAAATTATCGAAGAGAAAATGGTCTGTGCATCCATCGGCCATTATGTTATTAAAACTTAAGCGCTGTGAGGAAAGTGATGTTATTATGCAATGGCGAATATTTCGCAGCGTTGCTTCGCTCACGGCTTCCGTCGTCATTCCAGCCTTAGCATAAATTTCCCCCGATAAGTCCCCGGCCCGTTTTTTCCTATTAGGTACATCATTCTTAAAAAGAAACTGCGATACAAGCAATACTTCCAGACAATATCAGCTTCCCGAAAAGTGTCAAATAGTGTCGTTTATCTGCGCCTACAAATTCGTTGTATCTCATTCCGCGCCATTGGGCCCCGAGGGGCCCCTGCGGCCCATTACACGTATCTGCCGACCATCTCTGGGGCGAATACAAAATATGTAATGGAAGCGTCGCCACCCCGATCGACTATCTGCAAAACGCACTCCTTCCCACCCCACCTCGTTTCAATAAATCCTGGTGTTAACTGATGAGTTTTGGGTATTTTGAGGAAATATTGAGAGGTATTGAAAAATTACCCTGATTTATACCCCGGGGGACGAAGAAAATTCACTCAGGCGCCGATTTGCATGCGACGGAATTTATGAGTGGCATTAGGAGATGTGGGTATTTTGAATGCGTATTTATGGGATATATTATTACGAAAATTTTCAGGAGATATACATGGAATAGGAGACGATTTTGTGTTGCTGCTGGTAACAGCAATTTCAAGGTCCAACTAGGAAATGAAAGGGACCAACTGTCAAGTTTTCGTACTTTTCGTCCTTTTCGTAATTTTCGTCCTTTTAGTCCTTTTCGTCTTTTTCGTAATTTTCGTATTTGTCGTCCTTTTCGTCCTTTTTGTCCTTTTCGTTCTTATCGTCCTATTCGTCCTTTTGGTCCTCTTTGGTCCTTTTTGTCCTTTTCGTTCTTTTAGTTCTTTTCGTTCTTTTCGTTCTTTTCCTTCTTTTTGGCCTTTTTTGCTTTTTCATTATTTTTGTACTTTTTGTCGTTTTAGTCATATATGTCCTTTTCGTTATTTTCCTCCTTTTTTTTCCTTTTTATCCTTTTTGTTCTATTTGTACTTTTCGTCCTTTAGCTCCTTTTTGTTCTTTTTGTCCTTTTAGTCCTTTTTATCCTTTTCCTCCTTTTTATCCTGTTCGTCCTGTTCGTCCTGTTCGTCCTTTTCGTCACTTTTATTGTTCCCGCTTTTTCGTCCTGTTTGTCCTGTCCGTTCTGTTCGTCCTTTTCGTCCTTTACGTTATTTTCGTTCTTATCATACTCTTGGTTCTTTTTCGTCCTTTTCGTCCTTTTCGTCATTCTTGTCCTTTTCGTCCTTTTCGTCATTCTTGTCCTTTTCGTCCTTTTCGTCATTCTTGTCCTTTTCGTCCTTTTCATCCTGTTCGTTCTGTTCATTCTGTTCGTCCTTTTCGTGCTTTTCGCCATTTTCGACCTTTCAATCTTGTTCGTGCTTTTCGTCCTTTTCGTCCCTTTTCGACCCCTTCGTCCTTTTCGTCCTTTTCGTCATTTTCTTCCCTTCCGCCATTTTCGTCATTCTCATCCTGTTTCTCCTGTTTGTCCTGTTTGTCCTGTTTGGCCTGTTTGTACTGCTCGTCCTTTTCGTCCTTTTCGTCCTTTACGTCTTTTCATTATTTTCGTCCTTATCATACTCTTGGTTCTTTTTCGTCCTTTTCATCCTGTTCATCCTTTCCGTCCTGTTCGTCCTTTTCGTCCTGTTCGTCCTTTTCGCCCTGTTCGTACTTTTCGTCCTTTTGGTCCTTTTCGTCCTTGTAGCCCTTATCGTCATTCTCGTCCTTTTCATCCTGTTCGTTCTGTTCGTGCTTTTCGTCCTTTTCGTCCTTTTCGTAATTTTCGTCTTTTTCGTCCTGTTCGACCTTTTTGTACTTTGCGTCCTGTTCGTCCGGTTCGTTCTGTTCGTCCTGTTCGTCCTTTTCCTCCTTTTGGTCATTTTGGTCCTTTTGGTGCTCTTTGTCCTTTTCATCCATTTCGTCATTTCGTCATTTTCGTCCTTTGCGTCCCTTTCGTCCTTTTCATCCTTTTCGTCCTTTTTGCCCTTTTTTACTTTTTCATCATTTTTGTACTTTTCGTTATGTTCCTCCTTTTTCTCTTTTTATCGTTTTTGTACTTTTTATCCTTTTTGTCCTATTTGTACTTTTCGTCTTTTACCTCCTTTTCGTCGTTTTTGTCGTTTTTGTCGTTTTTGTCGTTTTTGTCGTTTTTGTTCTTTTAGTCGTTTTTGTCGTTTTTGTTCTTTTAGTCCTTTTCGTAATTTTCGTCCTTTTAGTCCTTTTCGTCTTTTTCGTAATTTTCGTCTTTTTCGTCCTTTTCGTCCTTTTTTTCCTTTTCATTATTATCGTCCTATTCGTCGTTTTGGTCCTTTTGGTCCTTTTTGTCCTTTTCGTTCTTTTCGTTCTTTTCGTTCTTTTCCTTCTTTTTACCCTTTTTTGCTTTTTCATTATTTTTGTACCTTTTGTCCTTTTAGTGATATATGCCCTTTTCGTTATTTTCCTTTTTTTTCTTTTTATCCTTTTTGTTCTATTTGTACTTTTCGTCCTTTACTTCCTTTTTGTTCTTTTTGTCCTTTTAGTCCTTTTTATCCTTTTCCTCCTTTTTATCCTGTTCGTCCTGTTCGTCCTTTTCGTCACTTTTATTGTTCCCGCCTTTTCGTCCTGTTTGTCCTGTTCGCTCTGTTCGTCCTTTTCGTCCTTTTCGTTATTTTCGTTCTTATCATACTCTTGGTTCTTTTTCGTCCTTTTCGTCATTCTTGCCCTTTTCCTCCTTTTCGTCCTTATCATCCTGTTCGTTCTGTTCATTCTGTTCGTCCTTTCCGTGCTTTTCGTCCTTTTCATCCTTTTAGTCCTTTTTGCCCTTTTTTACTTTTTCATCATTTTTGTACTTTTTGTCCTTTTAGTCATATATATCCTTTTTTTCCTTTTTATCCTTTTTGTACTTTTTATCCTTTTTGTCCTATTTGTACTTTTCGTCGTTTACCTCCTTTTTGTCGTTTTTGTCGTTTTTGTTCTTTTAGTCCTTTTTATCCTTTTTATCCTTTTTATCCTTTTTATCCTTTTTATCCTTTTTATCCTTTTTATCCTTTTTATCCTTTTTATCCTTTTTATCCTTTTTATCCTTTTTATCCTTTTTATCCTTTTTATCCTTTTTATCCTTTTTATCCTTTTTATCCTTTTTTATCCTTTTTATCCTTTTTATCCTTTTTATCCTTTTTATCCTTTTTATCCTTTTATCCTTTTTATCCTTTTTATCCTTTTTATACTTTTTATCCTTTTTATCCTTTTTATCCTTTTTATCCTTTTTATCATTTTTATCCTTTTTATCCTTTTTATCCTTTTTATCCTTTTTATCCTTTTTATCCTTTTTATCCTTTTTATCCTTTTTATCCTTTTTATCCTTTTTATCCTTTTTATCCTTTTTATCCTTTTTATCCTTTTTATCCTTTTTATCCTTTTTATCCTTTTTATCCTTTTTATCTTTCTGTCCCTTCAGTATATTCAGTCAGCCAGTCACTCAGTCTGAGTGATTGTCTCAGCAGACTGACTGAACAGACTGACTGAATAATTGACTGTCTGAATAGACTTACCAAGTGACCTGACCTGACCTGAACTTACTTGAACTGACCTGACCTAACCTGACCTGACCTTACTGAACAAATTGACTGACTGATTGATTGATTGACGACTGACTGTCTAAACAGACTGACAGACTGACTAAGTGACTGGCTGTCTAAACAGACTGACTGACTGAACAGATTAACTGACTGACTGACTGATTGACTGACTATCTAAACAGATTATCAGACTGAAGAAATTAACTGACTGACTGACTGAACAGACTGACAGACTGACTGACTGACTGACTGACTGACTGACTGACTGATTGACTGACTATCTAAACCATCTAACGAGTATTCTAGAAATGAATGATAATAGGCGCCATCTTTCTTGTAAATTAACAAATACTTTCTGCATTAGTTGGTTATGTTCGGAAAAATTCTAAATTTTCTATGAAAATTAGACAACAGATAATTCAAACCCAAACACAAAAATACCTCTCTAAATCATTTATTAACACTCTGTACAACATTTCACCCTGCTGAAACCAACGGCGTTGGCAAAATTTCAACCCATTTACATTCCAAAAAACCTCTCCAGACGCTGTTCGCATGTGAGCGAATTTACGATCTAAACTACAAGATGTGGCTTATTTTACACGGGTATTTATAGCGACATGCCATTTTGACATTTAGGAAAATTGAAATATTCACCTTTACGGATTACTAAACACGCCAACATTAAGTTGTAAATCTTCGTATCATAATTAACGTTAAATGGGACGGAATTCCGTTGATTTTTACTGCTTTTCATTGCCAGGTGTCGTGCGTCGGGATTATTTTTTATATTCTTGATTGTGTAGTTCCCGCCGGTATTAGATATGAAAATTGCTGTTTGAGTATGCGATTAAACAACGCTTTGTACTTTTCAGCAAGCGCTGATACGCAATCGTGCTGCATAATTTTACAAGCGTTAAACAACAACACGTTTTTTCTTTTTCTTTGTTTAACAATTTCGAGTCGATATTTTCTAAAAATACCTAATTCCAAATAAAATGTTGCTTGATTACGGCCTTAAAGACATGAAAGAGTCGTTTAACGTCTGCACGCCACTGTTCCGGAGCCCGGACTCTTATCTCACGTAGCCTGGTCAATTCCGGACTGTCTGCTCGGCTGACTTTTCTACCGATTGAGACGCACGCCATTGGAATATTTAATGTGGGCCAGCGATGTGTGAACAACATGCATTTTCTTGGCCCGGAACGCCCTGATGTCCCGGAAAATTGCCAATATTCGGACGTCCAGGCGATATTTATTCAGGAAATTGCGCTTAAGAGGGACAGGGCACCGAAATACCACACATGGACGGCGACAAAAGGAATACTCATTTTTGTGCAACACTACTAGAATTCAATTAGTGCATTTTTTGGGACCGGTGTTTAGCATTTTGGGCGTCCACCTCCAGTCAGCGCCGCCGCCGCCGGAGTTGACGCCAAAGAGGGTCGTTAAGTGTCGCTTCTTGCTCAAATTGCACAATTACACAGTAATTTCGTGATTGCGATCCGTAACTAAATTGTTATTTACTTCGGAACTGAAGCGAATGCTTAATCTAAATGGTGATTGAGCACATAATTGCTGGATTAGAGAAAAGTTGGAATGGGTTTACGACTGCTTTTGGTTATGACGCTGATGGGCGAAGTTGAGATTATGCATGGAGATATGGGAGAAATAAAGGCGATGCGCTTTTCTTGGAGAACGCGGAGGGAAATTGTGGCTTTGTTGTCTAAAGGTTTACCACGTATATTAGTTTATCTGAGGAACTACAGGACTGAAAGTTAAGTACTATTTTAATCTATTCTATTAATTCTGCTTCGGCGAAGCTCTAATGACACATGGACACATATTCCAAGAATAATAATTAAATATTTTATGAGGAAATGCAGAAACTGTTCGATTTTCAATTACTTGCAATTAAAAAAAAAAGCCCTGACCGTGCGGGTTAATAAAGACTCTATTCAAAGCGAACACGTCAGTCATAAGTCAGACTTTCTGAAATGAACACCGTCAAGAATTTTTTTCAAAAAATAAATCCTTATCAAGGTGAGTGATCGAGCAAAAGTAGACACTTCTAATTTACATCACATAGATGACTCTGTTTGGCTGGTGCGGATACTGTACGTAGACATTTACTTAAGCAAATTTATGAAAATATGTAGAATGGCAGTCATCGCATATACCTTGGTGATGACAACCCTTCAAACGTTTCTCTTTCTGCAAAAATTTGACGGAATTTACTTTATCAAATACCTTGCCCTTTATGCGGGTTCTGTGGTTGTAAGTATGCGGAAAAAGAATTTTTAACTTACGCACTATGTCAGATTTTAGTAGCTACCTTTGCCGTACCATACGTGTACAGAAGTGTTGCTGTCGTAATTAATTGCTTAGATTCGTGGCCTGTGGTTTATATTACTAATAAAATGAAAAAAACCATAAAAGTAGAATCCTTCTTTGTCAACGGTTTCGTCTTTCTCAATACGCTTTTAGCCCTTTTTAGTGCCTCCTTGTACTTCGTGCCTGTCGATGGAGACGACGATATCTTTTTCGTTTTTCGCTTATGTGAAGAACTTTTTCCGCGATGGAAGAATTTGTTGTCTTGGTTTTACAGAATTCTCTTCCTTCCTGTAGCTGTGCTAATGCCCTCAGTCCTGTACTTAACTTTATACTGTATGACGCGTCTACGATTTCAGTTTTATTTGTTAATACATCTTTTAAAAGTTGTAAATGAGTCTGATAAAGAAAAAGTGGACAAACGCGTTTTATTGTATGGACAGCAACATCAAAAAGAAATTACACGAAAATTGAAATTTTGTATTAAGCGCCATAACGAAATATATGAGTGAGTATATCTTTTTGTTTGTGTTATTACTAACAAAACTGTTTTTAGAATAACTTATACAGCTAGCAAAAAAATTGACACGTTTATCTTCATATTTAGCATCGCTAGCGCAATTTTCGGTACTAGCATCGTGGTATTTTATTTTTCGGTATGTTGGTATATTTGAAATTTTTATGTAATTTAACGTTGTCAACAGTTTCAAGGGTCAGTTGAAGGTATTAGATATTTAGGAGTGGCCGCTTTAGTCATCGTAGCCGTAGCTATGGTTGTAAGCATATTTTTATGTGGTCAGTCGATTGAGAATGTTGTAAGTCTCCTTAAATTGAGTTTCTTTAATAAGTATATAATATTTTTTAGTCGAATGAGTTAGTCGAGGTTTTGCAACAAATGGACTGGAACTACTGGAACCGCGAAAATAAATTTTTGTACTTGATGTTTCTATCACATGCGCAACAAACACTACAAATTAAATTTTCCAATAGTGTGGCTCTCAACTATGAACTAGGTGTTTCTGTAAGTATTGCTTAAAGAGGATGAACTACTAATGAAAGAGAAGGGTTGAGCTCATTCGTCTGGCAAAAATTTATTTTTTTGATAAAAAATTAAAAAAACCAAAAATTGAAAAGTTCCCAAAACTGATAATGTTGAAAAAATTAGAAATAAAAAAATCGGGATATCTAAATATCGAAAAGTCGAAAAATTTTAAAAATCGAAAACCAAGATGGCGAAATTAAAAAATCGAAACATTGAAAAATAGAAATTTTATAGAACTGAAAAATCGAGAATTCGAAAAATCTAACATTTTAAAAGCTGAAAAGATAAAATATGGAAAATTTGAAAAATTGAAAAATCGAAGTATAAAACAGTCGAAAAATTGAAGAACTCAACGTCGAAACTTTGGGAAAATCAAAAAATAGATTCATTGAGAAATCGGAAAACTGAAAAATTAAAAAATATTGAAAAACTGAAAATAAACAATCGAGAAATCGAAACTCGAAAATTAAAAAAATTGGAAAATTGAAAAATTGGATAATTAAAAAACCGAAACATCGAAAAATCAAAAAATCGAAAAATTAAAAAGAAAAAATCGAAAATTTAAAAATTCGGAAACTTTAAGAAATCGAAAAATCCAGAAGTCGAAAAATCGAAAAGTCGAAGAAACGACATATTGAGAAATCCCAAAACTGAGACAGCCAAAAATAAAAAACAAAGTCGAAATTTCGAATAAGTGAATAACTAAAAAATCGAAACTTGGACAACTGGAGAAGTGGGAAAATCAAAAATAAATTAATTGAGAAATCGGAAAACTTAAAATTTAGCACCTTCAAAATTTGAAAAATTGAAAAATAGAAATACTGAAAAACTGAAAAATCAAAAAATCGAGAAATCGTTAAAACTAAAATTTAAAACATTCATTGAACAATTCAAATATCGAAAAATTGTAAAATCGAGAAATCCAAACATGAAAAAATCAAAAAACTAATAATTTTGAATCTAAAATTTAAAAATCGAGAAATTGAATAATCGGATAATTGAAATACGAAACATCGAAAAATTGGAAAAGCGAAAATTGAAAAGTTCCGAAAATTGAAAAACTAAAATTAGAAGAACTGAAACCTTGTGAAATCGAAAAACCTAAAATTTTAAAAACTGAAACGTTAAAATACCGAACAAAACAGTCGAACAATTGAAAAATCTAAAGATTGAAAAACGAAGTATCCAAGAATTGGGAAAATAAAAAACTGAAAAATTCAGAAATCAAAAAGTCAAAACACCGAAGTCGAAAAATCGCAATAAAAAATCCAAAAATTGAAAAATCAAAAACCTAAAAAGTCCAAAAATTGAAGAATTGAAGAACTTAAAAATCCAATCCAATTGAAACATCGAAACTTTGGGAAAATTAAAAAATAGATTAATTGGGAAATCGGAAAACTGAAAATTCAGAAACGTCAAAATTTGAAAAATTAAAAAATATTAAAGAACTGAAAAATCGAAAAATCGAAAAATCTAGAATTTAAAACAATGAAAAATAAAATATCGTAAAATTGAAGAATGGAGAAATCCAATAAATCAAAAAAATTTAAATTCCAAAATCTAAAATTTTAAAATCGAAAAACTGAAAATAAACAATCGAGAAATCGAAACTTGAAAATTAAAAAAATTGGGAAATTGATAAAAAAAGGAGAAAAGTAAAAAATCCAAAAACCGATAAATCGAAAAATCGAAAAATCGAAAAACTCAAAAACTGAGACATTGAGAAATCGAAAAATCGAGGAGTCGAAAAATCGAGAAGTCGAAAAATCGAAAAGTTGAGAAGTTCAAAATGGAAAAATCGAAAATTTAAAATATGTATAGAAGAAGCGAAAAATCTAAAAATATAGAATTTTAAAAATGAAAAATTGGAATATAAAACAGTGGAAGAATTAAAAAATCTAAAGTATAAAAAACGAAAAACTGAAAATCCAATAAATAAAAAATGGAAAATTCCAAAAATCCAGAAGTCGGAAAATCGAAAAGTCGAAGAAATGACATTGAAAAATCCCAAAACCGAAAAAATAGGTAAAAATTGAGGAATTAAAAAATTGGATAATTGAGAAATCGAAAAACCAAAAAAGCAAAGTCAAAAGTTCGAAGAACTGAAGAACTGAAAATCGAAACTGGACAACTGTAGAAGTGGCAAAATCAAAATAGATTAATTGAGAAATTGGAAAACTGAAAAATAGAAATACTGAAGAACTGAAAAATCAAAATATCGCAAAATTGAAAAATCGAGAAATACAAACATCAATAAATCAAAAAATAAAAATTCGAAAATCTAATCTAAAAATCAAAAAGCTGAAAAATCGACAAATCTCGAAATAGAAACTTCAGAATTTAAAAAATTATTATCGAAAAATTGAAAAACCCAAAAGTAAAACATAAAAACTTAGAAATCTAAATATGAAACATCGAAAAATTCAAAAACTGAGACATCGAGAAATCGAAAAATCAGGGGATCGAGAAATCGAGGAGTCGAAAGCCGAGAAAAAAAAGTTAAAAATTGAAAAATTAGTGAATCGAGAAATTGAACAATCGAAATATCGAAACATCTGAATTTGATAAGTCAAGAAATCGAAAAATTTTATAAAAGAAAAATTGGAAAATGGAAAATTTAAAAATTCAGGAAATTGAAAAATTGGGATATAGAAAAACTGAAAACTCGAGAAATCGAAGTATAAGAGTGGAAAAATTGAAAAATCTAAAGGTCAAGTCCAAAAATCGAAAAGTCGAAAAATCTAAATATTGAAAAATCCCAAAACTGAAGCAATATCCAAAAAATTGAGAAATTAAAAAATTGGAAAATTGAAAAATCGAAAAACTAAAAAATCAAAGTCGAAAATCGTAAGCTTAAAAAATGGAAAAATTGAAAAATCAAAAACCTGAAAAATCGAAAAATTGAGGAATTGCCGGAGTGAAAAATCGAAACTTTGGAAGTCGAGAAATGGGAAAATAAAGAAAAAGACTACTTCAGAAATCGTAACACTGAAAAATTAGGAACGTCAAAATTTGAAAAAATAAAAAATTGAAATAGAAATCGTAAGATAGTAAAAATCAAGGAATCAAAAATTTGGAGAATGGAAAAATTGAAATATTGAAAAAATTAAAACATCCAAAGTTGAAAAATCAAGAAATCGAAAAGCCGAAAAATCTAGCTAGCGTATTTATAAACCACAAGTTCAGGACTATGCTTTAAATAATAAAATTAACCTAAATTAAAAATCGTTTACCCTTTCAAAATGAATAGATAGCCACCATTTTGATGATCAAGGCGAAGTGCTAGCCAAACTGAAAAGTGATGGGCTAGAGCTGATTTTAAAACAGTTCTTACGAAGAATAGGAAACTAAAGTTTTTGTTTTTGCTTACTTGAGCAAATTTATTTGTTTTTCGTTTTTTTCGACTGTTTGTTATCTTCAAGGTTTCAAATTCAATTGTCAAATGTATGTAGATGGTGTTCAACATTCTCTTTTAGTATTAGTTCATCCTCTTTGGATTTACTTTTTGTGTCCCATAGTAGTGTCAAGCGTCATTTTCAGATTGGAAAATTTATCTATTCAATGCTTTCTGTCATGAGTCAGATTAAGGATATCGACTACGGAAGCTACTACAAAATGTAGCTTAATTTGTTTAAAAAATGTTAAGATTCTAGAGCGCACGTTCAACAAAAACATCTTAATAATAATGTTTAATGTATTAGTTCACATTTGCACTTATGTTGTATTTAACACCAAATATTATATTAACGAAATGGGCAACGAAATCCTAAAAGGAACACCATATAAAAACGAAGAAATAGTCTTTATTCTTAATTCTGCTTTGGTCAAGGCCAAAGAATCGTTACATGGATAAGTTCACCGACAACAATAATAATTAAATATTTTATGAGGAAAATGCAGAAACTGTTCGATTTTCAATTACTAGCAACTAAAAAAGCTTAGTGTATTTAAAGCGAGCTTACAGTAACGTCAGTCATAGGTCCGACCTTCTGAAATGAACACCGTCAAGAATTTTTTTCAGAAAATAAATCCTTATAAATGTGAGTGATCGAGCAAACGTAGATACTTCTAATTTACATTATTTAGATGACTCTGTTTGGCTGGTGCGGATACTGTACGTAGACATTTTCTTAAGCAAATTTATGAAAATATGTAGAATGACAGTCATCGCATGCACGTTGGTGATGACAAGCATTCAAACGTTTCTCTTTCTGCAAAGGTTTGATGGAATTTACTTTATCAAATACTTCGACTTGTATGCGGTTTCTTTCCTTGTAAGTATGAGAAAAAAGAATATTTAACTTACACACTACGTCAGATTTTAGTGGCTGCCTTTGTCGCACCATACGTGTACGAAAGTTTTGATGTTGGAATTGGTTGGTTAGACTCCTCGCCTACGGTTTATGTTACCAATAAAACGAAAAGAACAATAAAATTAGAATCCTTCTTTCTCAACAGTTTCGTCTTTCTGAATACGATTGTAGCTCTTTTTAGTGCTGCCTTGTACTCTGTGCCTGTCGACGGAGACGATGATGTCTTTTTCGTTTTTCGCATATGTGAAGATTTTTTTCCCCGATGGAAGAATTTCCTGTCTTGGTTCTGTAGAATTCTCTTCTTTCCTATTGCTGTGATATTGCCCTCAAGCTTGTATTTAACTTTATATTGTGTGACGCGTCTACGATTTCAGTTCTATTTGTTAATAGATCTTTTAAGAGTTGTAGAAGAGTCTGATAATGAAGGAGTCGACAAGGAAGTTTTACTGTATGGACGACAATATCAAGAAGAAATTACAAGAAAACTGAAAGTTTGTATTAAGCTTCATAACGAAATATATTCGTAAGTTTAAAAAGTGTTGTTATTACTAATAGTAATAAAACTGTTTTTAGGATAACTTTCGCAATTAGAAAAAAAATCGACACGTTTATCTTCATCTTTAGTATCGGTAGCGCAATTTTTGGTATTAGTGTCATGGTGTTTTATTTTTCAGTATGTTGGTGGTGGGTACATTTGAAATATTTATTTAATCTAACGTTGTCAACAGTTTCAAGAATCACTTGAAGGTATTAAATATTTAAGAGTGGCCACTTTAGTCATCGTCGGAGTACCTATTCTTGTAAACATATTTTCATGTGGTCAGTCGATTGAGGATGTTGTAAGTCTATTTAAATCGAGTTTTTTTTATATATGATAATTTTTAGTCGAATGAGGTAGTCGAAGTTTTGCAACAGGTGGACTGGAACTACTGGAACCGCGAAAATAAATTTTTGTACTTGATGTTTCTTTCACATGCTCAAAAAACGCTGCAAATTAAGTATTCCAATAATATGGCTGTCAACTATGCATTGGGTGTTTCTGTAAGTATGTATTAATTTTGTATACTATAGTGGGTACCACACGGGCTTTCAGATTGCAAAATTTGTCTATTCGACGCTTTCTATTATGAGTCGGCTTGAGGATATCGATTATGGAAGTCATTAGGAAATAAACTGGAAAGTATGGAATTTATTCTTCTACAATGCACTCGAGACAAAAATATATTGTCATTAAGAATAACAACAAAAATAAAATTTATTCACTTCGGCTTGCAGTTCTCATTTCGTTAACGAAGTGTAAGTAACTTGTCAGAAACGGCATCATTCCTCTCCACCAACCTCAAGAAACAAAAATTCACCCATGAACAGCCACTCTCCAAATCCGATTGCGCTTCCGATTCCAGCACCAATAAAAAATCCAACTTTTCCTGCTGAAGCGGCACTCCGTCCTGCAAAAAGCGCCGTCACGAGATCGAACTTCTCGATTTTCATAAGCTCGGCATTTGTGAAAAACATGTTTGCGTAGCGAAAGTCGGCTAAGAGCGCGGAATCCACTTTCCGTGGAATATTTTCACGCCGTATTAACTCCATCTGTTGGCAACACCGTAACGAGGACTTACTCGAATTTATACCAGCATGCAGCAGACACGACTGTGTCTCCGCCAGCTGTGCAGCGCAGTCCTGGACGAGGACTCGCAGGACCCGGGCGGCGCCCCGTCTGGGGGGATGCGTTATGGGGCTGACGTGTGGGGTATTAATTGTTGCGTAACAAACTTGGTGTAACTGATATATTGCAGTGACAACCGCACGCGCCCCTCGGGGGTGTCATTACAGTATTCTTCTTAACCAACACCAATTGAACAGCAGTCACAGCCAGCTGCCAGGGTGTCTTGAGCGTCCTCCTTAGAATTCGTCCGACTTGTCAAAAATTAATTTTTGATGGTGCGCTCCCATGAATATGTAAAGCAGGGTCGTTTGAAATTTTAATATCGTCGATTTGTGGGCGCGTTCGGCAGACGGTGCAAAATTATGAGTCAATATCTATGAAATGAAGTAATATATTCAAAAGTATTTGAAATAAATCAAAAGGGGTTAAGGGGAATTGAATATCCATTAATCTGGAGTGGAGAATGAGTTTGGTGGAGTGTGGCCCGGAATGGCTGTCGTAAATCTGATCACACATTTAAATTCTAAGAATTGAATTTTGTTCGGATGCAGCGAAAAAGGTGGCCGAGAAATTGACTGAAATTGGATATTCAAAGAACTAATGAGATGTCCTGAACAGAAATTCGGACAGAGTGCACTCGTGTACAAATGACGAGGAAGAATTGGCATGTCTAATTTACCCAGGGGGAGGTTTTGTGAAAGAGGCGTTCGCACCTTCGGAAGGCTGAACAAGAGGCGGAATGAAAATATTTTACTTGGTAAAACGTAGAAGAAACTAGATCATCAGAGCCACATGTTTTTGAAAAACGGTTCAATATTTGCAGAATTGATTGTCTACGTTTTTCCATTATATTTTAATCGTTTTCAACCACGCACACATCAGTCCACATCCTTGACAGTTGTTCGAATCAGGTATAATTGAAAAATCGAAAAATGACCTGCAATTTGCGCATTAGGAATTTATAAATCGGTCTTAATGCACTTCTATTTTCAAAAGTAATTTATTCTTGATGGAAATACAGAAAGCTAATAGACAAGTTCCACGATAATTACTAAAATTATTAATAAAATGTTGTATCACTTTTTCCAATTATTTTTTCAACTTGCAGATGCAAAATTATCAACTCTACTAACTAACTTTAAATCTAGTAATCGATATCCTTAAGCTGACTCATAACCGAAACCATAGAGCACATATATCTCCCAATCTGTAAAAAAATCGTTGTTTATAAAATTTTACCAAAATAAAACCCACACATACAGAAATGCCAAGCTCGTAGTTGATAACCATCGAGTCGGAAAATTTAAGCTGCAGAGTTCTTTGTGCGTGGATCAAAAACATCAAATACAACTTTTTATTTTCTTCGTTCCAGCAATACCAGTCAAGCTGTTGCAAGGCTTCGAACGTTTCTGCAGACTAAAATACCCAGTAAGATACAAAAGAAACATAAATACAAAACGTACAATGTTCTGAAGGAGCTGACCAGTTAATATTATATGAACAAAATTAAGGACTACTGACGCCACCAAAGTAGCAATGCGTAAATATCTGCCTTCGTAGGTTCCTCGAAACTTTAACAAATGTAAAGGTGTATTCCAAAGAATCACAACTTACCGAAAAATATAAAACTATTAAACTGACACAAAAAAGTACCCCAGACACAGTAAAGATAAACACATATTTGTAGAATTTTCGTGCAAGATTATTAGCCATCCTACAAGAAGAAACGATTTAGTTATAAAAGAATGAAACAGGAGAAGTGTGTAGACAAACCAGTAAATTTCAGAATGGTGTTGCATGGCAATTTTCAGGGTTTTCATAATATTTACTTGATGGTGTTCTTCATATAGAGGTACATTTTGGTTTTTTGTTGTAGGAACTTGTAGTTTCAAACTTTCGATGTATTCCAGTAACAAATAAGATTGGAATCTCAAATAACTTGCTACGTATATAGTCTGGTACAATGTTAATTGCATCATAAACGAAACAGGAATAAAAGTAAGTCTGTAATAGCAAGACAGCAAATTCTGCTGTTTCGGAAAGTATTCTTCAAAAATTCGCAATGGGAAAAATATTTCGTCATCGCCTTGGATTGGTATCGCGTGTAGAACACCACAACATATATTTAAAAGTGAGTGAAAAACTACGAAAATGTTGAAGTACAAAGCTTCCAATTCGATTCTTTTTTTTGTTTTCGTTGTAGTTTCGTCCAAAGAAATTGTGTGCTTAACAATACATAAAGCTTCCTGTGTATAAATTATGCAGTACACAAACACTAAAATCTTTTGCCACTGTGTAAGGTAACAGAACTTTTATTACTACTCACAGCGAAATTTGCCGCATAGATACCCACGTACTTGATGAAATAAATTTCGTCAAACTTTTGCAGGAAAAGAAACGTTTGGAAACTCGTTAGAAACAACGTACTGGAAAAAATGATGTATCTGAGAATTTTGAAAATTCTGGTATTTAAAATATCCGCGCATAGAATTCGTAGTAACCAGAGCTTATCATCTGTAAGAAGCTAATCAATATATGACTTGTTTTGATTGTTGATTACCTTCAACAAAATTCACTTTTGGCACAAATTTTCTTAATCTGTCCATAAATATAAACGAACGATAAACTTAAATTTTGTTCAAATAATTTAAATTAGATTTCAGAGGGAACACCGAGACCGACAATAGGTTGGTTTTGTATGAAATAATTCGACCACGTCAGTCGACAAGAATTTTATATAAACAAACATCGTTTACCTTCGAACTTTTAAACAACTTATAACAACTCTAAAGTAGCATCTATTAAATATTGTTTTTAACTAGGACATTTTGATTATTAAGATAAGTGCTCAAGTTTTTTTTAAACTCCACATATCCTTCCAGTTTTAATCTAAAGAAGTGAGCTTTTTTGTTTTTAACCCATCATGGTCATCAAAAAATTGTAAATATATTAACCCATTTAAATAATAGTTTGGTGCCTTTCAATTTTCAAGACTAAATGGTGGAGGCGCCGGCATAATTACTAACTTCGTAATTTTTATGTCAAGAATCATCCAAAATTTTGCAGAATAAGTAGTGTCCAACAACAGAAGGAGTATAATTTTCCAGAAATATTGACATTTGACAAGAAAATAGAATATTATTAAAATCAATAGAAGTAATCGCATCTATAGTCCAACAGAAAAATTCGGCAAAATTTAACCCGAAAAGTAATTTTTCCAAATATCTTTTTCCATTATTTTTTAAACATTTTCAACCATGCACACATCGGTCCACACCCTTGATAGTTGTTCTAATTAAGTATAATTGAAAAATCGAAAAATGACCTGCATTTTCCTCATAAGGTATTTATAAATAGTTCTTAATGCACTTCTGTTCTCAAAAGTAATTTATTCTTGATGGAAATACAAAAAGCCAATACAGACAGGTTCCGGAATAATTACTAAGTAACTATCGAAAAATTGCAGTTTACTTTTCATAAAAGTGCATTGCTTGAATTTTTGGTTCTAATCTCTACTATTACAAATCAATTACGATTCGAGACTATTACAGTACACATCAACTAACTGTAATATAATTAACACAATTAATACTAAAATATTGTACTAGTATTTCTTCTATTTACAGATGCAAAATTATCAACTCTATCAACTAACTTTAAATTTAGTAATCGATCTCCTTAAGCTGACTCATAACCGAAAGCATAGAGCATATATATTTCCCAACCTGTAAAAAAAACACTAAAAAATTTTACAAAAATAACACCGACACGTACAGAAATGGCAAGCTCATAGTTGATAACCATCGAATCGGAAAATTTAAGCTGCACAGTTCTTTGTGCGTAGATCAAAAACACCAAGTACAATTTTTTATTTTCTTCGTTCCAGCAATACCAATCAAGCTGTTGCAAGGCTTCGAACGTTTCCGTAGACTAAAATACCCAGTAAGACACAAAAGAAACATAAATACAACACGTACAATGTTCTGAAGGAGCTGACCAACTAATATTGCGTGAACAAAATTAAGGACCACTGACGCCACCAAAGTACAAATGCGTAAATATCTGCCTTCATAGGTTCCTCGAAACTTTAAAAAATATAAAAGTGCATCCCAAAAAATCAAGCCTTACCGTAAAATAAAAAACTATTATGCTGAGACAAAACAGTACTCCAGAAACAGTAAAGATAAACACATATTTGTACAATTTTCGTGCAAGGTTACTAGTCGTCCTAAAAAAACGATTTAAGTATAAAAAACGAAACAGGAAAATTGCTTAGACAAACCAGTAGACTTCAGAATGACGTTGTATGGCAATTTTCAGGGTTTTCGTAAAATTTGCTTGATGGAGTTCTTCATATAGAGGCACATTTTGGTTTTCTATTGAAGTAACATGTAATTTTAGACGCTCGATGTAATCCAATAACAAATAGAATTGGAATCTCAAGTGGTTTGCTCCGTATATAGTCTGGTATAGTATTACTTGCATCATAAACGAAACGGGAATAAAAGTAATTCTGTAACAGCCAGACAGCAAATTCTCCCATTTCGGAAAATATTCTTCAAAAATTCGCAACGGGAAAAATATTTCGTCATCGCCTTCGATTGGTATCGCGTATAGAACACCACAGTAAATATTTAAAAGTGAATCAAAAACAACGAAGCTGTTGAAGTACAAAGCTTCCAATTCGATTCTTTTTTTTGTTCTCGTTGTAGCTTCATCCAAGGAAATTGTGTGGTTAACAAGACTTAGAGCTTCCTGTGTATAAATTATGCTGTACACAAACACTAAAATCTTTTGCAACTGTGTCAAGTAACAGAACTTTTATTACTACTCACAGCGAAAGTTCCGGCATAGACAGCGAGATACTTGATGAAATAGATTCCGTCAAACTTCTCCAAGAAAAGAAATGTTTGGAAAATCAATAGAAAGAACGTGCTGGAAATAATGATGTATCTGATAATTTTGAAAACTTTGGTGTTTAAAATATCCGCGCATAGAATTCGTAGTAACCAGAGCTTATCATCTGTAAGAAGCTAATCAATGTATGACTTGTTTTGATTGTTGGTTACCTTCAACAAAATTCACTTTTGGCACAAATTTTCTCAATCTGTCCATCTGTATTTGTTGTCGATGATCAGTTTATAAACGAAGGATAAACTTAAATTCTGTTCAAATATTTTAAATTAGATTTCAGAGGGGAACACCGAGACCGACAATAGGTTGGATTTGTCTGAAATAATTCGACCACGTCAGTCGTCAAGAATTTCAAATAAACAAACATCGTTTACCTTCGAACTTTTAAATAACTTATAAGAACTCTAAAGTAGCGTCTATTAAATATTGTTTTTAACTAGGACATTTTGAGTATTAAGATAAGTGCTCAAGTTTTTTTAAACTCCACATATCCTTCCAGTTTTAATCTAAACGAGTGAGCGTTTTTTGTTTTTAAACCACTGTTTCAATTTTCGAGAAAAATGTGATTTTTTTTTTTCAAGAATCTTGACATTTGTACGAAATAGCTAGAGAAGCAGATTGTTGGGCGTAGATAAATGACTCTTTTTGACCCATCATGGTCATCAAAAAATTGTAAATATATTAACCCATTTAAATAACAGTTTGTTGCATTTCATTTTTCATGACTAAATGGTGGAGGCGCCGGCATAATTACTAACTTCGTAATTTTTATTTCAAAATTCACCCAAAATTTTGAAAAATAAGTAATATCCAACAACTGAAAGAGTATAATTTTCCAGGAATATTGACATTTGACAAGAAAATAGAATATTATTAAAATACATAGAAGTAATCGCATGTGTAGTCCAACAGAAAAATTCGTTGACAATATTTTGAATTTTTTTTTTTAGAATGTAGCTTGCAAAAGATCGGTTCACTTTTATCCGAGGGGTTATGTTAAATTAACGTCTCGAAAATTATGTTGAATATGTTCTTTAATTTACCAAAACGAAAAAACAAACACAATGTCAAAGTGATGCCTTGAATTTATTGTTGTGTTAAAAAATTACAAGTCAGCTTAACATTAGAACAATAGTGATAACTATTAGAGTGTGTGAATAGCATTTAATCGTTATTTATTTGCCCGCAAAATCGACGTCTCGAAGCCGACTCGTAACAGAAATCGTGGAGTAGATAAACTTGGCAACCTGAAAGACAGAATTTTTTAGAAAATTCGTAAATTTCTTACAAGAAAAATTATATCTACGGAAACCCCTAACGAATAGTTGACTGCGACCGTGTCCGAAAACTTCAACTGAAATGGTTTCTGGGCGTCCAACAAAAACATCAAATACAGATTTTTATTCTCACGGTTCCAATAGTACCACTTCATTTGCTGTAAGATTTCAAGGATTTCGCTAGACTGAAACGTTAAAAAGTAAACTGACAAGATGCAAAAGAGGTGAGCGTACCCTATCTTCAACGTATTGACCTAATTTTATGGTATGTAAAGTAACCAGTACAGCTGCGACCATTATAGTATTTAATCGTAAATAGCTTCCTTCGAAGGAACCTAGAAACTTTAAGACAAATCACGCATACACTAAAAAGAAAACGACTTACCCAAAAGTATAAAAGCAAAATACTAACACCAAGGATTGCGCCGGTAACGCTAAATATAAACACGTAAGAAGAAAGTCCGTTGTTAAGTATCCTCATAAGCCTGATATCGACATTATTTACAGATTACTGATGTTATAACTAAAAGACTTACATGTGGTATTCTCCGTAGTGTTTAATAGTAATTTTTAACTTTCTCGTAATTTCTTTCTGTTGTTGTTCCTCATACAACTTTACGTTTTTATATCCTGTGTTCTTTTCTGGCAAGTCTATAGTTTTCAAATAATCTAAAAACAAAAAGAACTCAAATCTCAATTTCAGAGTCGCATATAAGCAATGGTAAAATGGTGCCGCCATCATAAAACAAACTGGAATAAACGTTAACCTATAGAAGCCAGAAAGCGTGTTTTTCCATTGTGAGAAAAATTCCTTAAAAAGAGGAAGAGGGAAAAAGTAATCTTCATCGCCTTCGAGATATCTTGCGTGCAAAATGCTGCTGTAGAGGGTTAGAACTGTATTGAAAAATACAAAGCAGTTGACGTACAATGCTTCCAATTTGATCTGTTTTTGTGTTTTCAGTGGAGCGAGTTTCAAAGACCAGGCGAACCCAGTTCTCTCGGCAAATTTAAAAGTTTCGTATATGTAAGGAATACTAAAAGCAGTTGCTAAAACCTAGGAGAAGGAGTTACAGGATCGTTGTTCATTTACTTATTTCGCTTACGAAGAAAGAGCGTGCATACATTGCAAGGTATTTAACGAAATAAATTCCATCGAATCTTTGCAGAAAGAGAAATGTTTGAAAGAGTGTTAGGAAGAGTGTGCTTGCAAGCACTATTAAACGGACAATTTTGAAAATTTTGGTTTGGAAAAATTTGCCGTATACAATTCCTACTAACCACAGGTCTTCATCTGAAAGAAAATTGAACAAATTAAAAGGGGGAAAAATAAACGTGGAGAAATAACAAGATTTCTTCAAAATAATAAATAGCCACTGTTAACAAACAGATCCAAATTAAAAAGAAATTGTTCATGACGGTTAAGTTTAATAAATAAAACAGTAAAAAAAAAATTTAGGTGGTGATCAGAAAGTAATGCAAATTTATTGAAGCAAATCTTACCCGTGTGAAACTTAATTTTTAGCAAAAATTTTTGCATTGTCTCCATAAAGACGAATGGTGTTACTCACGCGAGTACAAGAAATAGTAAGAATCAGCAAGTTTTAAAAAAATTATTCGCGACAGCTCTTAACGAACCGAAGATGGCGACTGCTGAAGACTAGACGTTTAAACTGCGGTTGCCACCAAGTACGCACCTGAAAATGACCACTATTCTGAACTGGAACATTTTGATCGTTAGTCCTAATTGTTAAAGTTTAGAACAGAAATACCAATTAAAAACAGAATAAATGTCTTTAGATACTATTACTAAAACGGTAAAAAATTAAAATTTCAATATTCTATTTGCACAAAAGGTTCAGAATGTTATTACGCAGAAAATTTGAAAAAAAAAAATTATAGCAGACATGATAATTCCGTACAATCTATGTACACAAACGATGAAGCTTGCGAACAGAATTTATTTCAAAACACAGATGTGAAACGCACATCATTCTTTTTAGATTCTGCCAAAATACGAAACTTTCATAAACATTTTTTTTTAGTCATCGAAGCGCAGGAGTCAACTTATTGGTAAAAATTTATTGATTGCAAAATATTGAAACAAGTTCAACATAAAAAATGAATTTGAGAAAAACGATTAAATATTTGCAGAATTGATTGTGTTTGAGTTGTGGTGATAATTTTTTTACAATAAATGTATAAATTAATTTTAGTTTGTGATGTAAAATCACTAACTTGGAAGTGTTTTTGTTAAGAATGATCAACGACTATTAAAAATAATTATAAATAAGTTTTATGTAACAAGAAAGTTCAAACTGGGAAAGGCAGTTCGATTAAATCCCGAACAGTAATTTTTCCAAATATCTTTTTCCATTATTTTTTATACATTTTCAACCATGCTCACATCGCTCCACATCCTTGAAATTCGTTCTAATTAGGTATAATTGAAAAATCGAAAAACGACCTGCATTTTGCTCATAAGGTATTTATAAATACGTAGTTCTTAATGTACCTCTGTTTTAAAAGTAATTTATTCGTGATGGAAATTCAAAAAGCAAATACAGACAAGTTTCAGGATAATTACTAAGTAACTTTTAAGAAATTTGCACTTTTAAGACCAATCTTACTGACTATAGGCTTTAAATAAAACACGTTTTTTCCATTATTTGAAGACATATGACAAAAATAGACAGAGATTTGTGAGTTTGAGAAAATTTTTCATGAGAGTGGCCATCTAATAATAATGTCAGTCGAATAATTACAGTTTATTTTTCATGGAAGTGCACTGCTTGAATTTTTGTTCAAATCTCTAGAAAATCAATGTGATATTTATTACACATCAATTACGATTCAAGATCATTATAGTACACATCAACTGTATTATAATTAACAAAATTAATACTAAAATGTTGCACCAGATTTCTCAAAATTATCAACTCTATCAACTAACTTTAAATTTAGTAATCGATATCCTTAAGCTGACTCATAACCGAAAGCATAGAGCATATATATTTCCCAACCTGTAAAAAAAAACACTAAAAAATTTTATCAAAATAAAACCGACACGTACAGAAATGGCAAGCTCGTAGTTGATAACCATCGAATCGGAAAATTTAAGCTGCACAGTTCTTTGTGCGTAGATCAAAAACACCAAATACAACTTTTTATTTTCTTCGTTCCAGCAATACCAATCAAGCTGTTGCAAGGCTTCGAACGTTTCCGTAGACTAAAATACCCAGTAAGACACAAAAGAAACATAAATACAAGACGTACAATGTTCTGAAGGAGCTGACCAACTATTATTGCGTGAACAAAATTAAGGACCACTGACGCCACCAAAGTACAAATGCGTAAATATCTGCCCTCATAGGTTCCTTGAAACTTTAAAAAATATAAAAGTGCATCCCAAAAAATCAAGGCTTACCGTAAAATAAAAAGCTATTATGCTGAGAAAAAACAGTACTCCAGAAACAGTAAAGATAAACACATATTTGTACAATTTTCGTGCAACGTTACTAGTCGTCCTAAAAAAACGATTTAAGTATAAAAAACGAAAGAGGAAAAGTGCTTAGACAAACCCGTAGACTTCAGAATGACGTTGTATGGCAATTTTCAGGGTTTTCGTAATATTTGTTTGATCGCGTTCTTCATATAGAGGCACATTTTGGTTTTCTGTTGAAGTAACATGTAATTTTAGACGTTCGATGTAATCCAATAACAAATAGGATTGGAATCTCAAATGGTTTGCTACGTATACAGTCTGGTACAGTATTACTTGCATCATAAACGAAACGGGAATAAAAGTAATTCTGTAACAGAGAGACAGCAAATTCTCCCAATTCGGAAAATATTCTTCAAAAATTCTCAATGGGAAAAATATTTCGTCATCGCCTTCGATTGGTATCGCGTATAGAACACCACAGTAAATATTTAAAAGTGAATCAAAAACAACGAAGCTGTTGAAATACAAAACTTCCAATTCGATTCTTTTTTTTGTTTTCGTTGTAGTTTCATCCAAGGAAATTGTGTGGTTAACAAGACCTAAAGCTTCTTGTGTATAAATTATACTGTACACAAACACTAAAATCTTTTGCAACTGTGTCAAGTAACAGAACTTTTATTACTACTCACAGCGAAAGTTGCCGCATAGATAGCGAGATACTTGATGAAATAGATTCCGTCAAACTTCTCCAAGAAAAGAAATGTTTGGAAAATCAATAGAAACAACGTGCTGGAAAAAATTATATATCTGATAATTTTGAAAACTTTGGTGTTTAAAATATCCCCGCATAGAATTCGTAGTAACCAGAGCTTATCATCTGGAAGAAGCTAATAAATATATGATTTGTTTTGATTGTCGATTACCTTCAACAAAATTTAATTTTGGAACAAATTTTCTAAATTTTTCCATCTCTATATGTTGTCTATGATCACTTTAGAAAAACAAAACGATAAAGTCAGATTAAATTTCACAGGAGCACACTGAGACCGACAGTAAGTTGGTTTCGTCTGAAATAATTGGACCACGTCAGTCGTCAACAATTTTATATATACAAACATCATTTACCTTTGAACTTTTAAACAACTTAGAACAACTCTAAAGTAGCATCTATTAAATATTGTTTTTAACTAGGACATTTAGTTTATTAACATAAGTTTTCAAGTTTTTTCAAAATGGTGGATGCGCCGGGATAACTTTTAATTTAATACGGCTCTAATTCAAGAACTTACAATAAAATAAGTAACGCGCTCTATTTTGAACAAACACAGTCGTTACAGGCTCATCAGAATTCCGGCTCTTCAATCCTCGATCGTTTTCTCCCACCTTCCTATTTATACCCTTTTATTCTCAAATAAAAATCAAAATGCTAAAATATTCAGTACTTTCTGCGGCCACGTTTAATTAAAAATTCTGCATTGCGCCACGCAAATTGTTACATATCTCCAATTTGCGCCATAATTGATTCATGTCGAGACGTCAAACGCAGTCGGTCAGCAGAACGAGGTGTCTGCTCCTGCAGACGCTCTTCCTTTGCAGGAATTGGCCGACTGCGCTAGTTAGCAGGAGCGAATTGCCCATCGTGCACTGGCGCATCGCATGGTAACGTAATCGCCGTGCGATATTTAATACCGCCAGGATAATAAAAAGCGTCTGCACGATATGGAGGCTCATAAAAGTAGTTAAGTTGCTTATGCAAAATTTTGGTTTGGGGGAGACGCGATGGAAAAACGGCGGTTTTATTGGCTGGGTGCAAAGACGGAATGGGCCATAAGTTTAATTTTATTGGGATTGTAAAGTGATATGAGGAAGAGAATGGGACGAGGGGATAAATTTAATTTTTGTTTGGGTGCTTAGTGGAAATGGGGGCTATATGCCAAAATAAGAGAAACTTAGCAAAAATTCATGATCCAGACAAAATTTCCAATAGGAATGACATCTTTTAACAACAATTTGGCAAACTTTTTTTTTGTGTAAAAATGGTGGAGGCGCCGGGATAATTAATAATTTTAGTAATTTTTATTTCAAAAATCATTAAAAACTTCGAAGAGTAAATAATGTATTGTGGAAGTAAATCCAAACACCCTGTCCCTGCTCATCACTCTCCCTTTTCTGAACACACCGCAGACCTCCTCGACGCCGTCTTAACAAACAGGATTATCTTAGTGCGTAATCCATTTGTTTTATTTGCAGATACAAGTTAGCGTTGCAATTCCGCCCCTACGACTCACCCTCGCTAGGGTCAAAGATAATGTCTGCACAGCACCAAAGACGAAACACGCGACGATAACAGCCCTGATAACAACCCTCCAGGGTGCGAACCTCGCCACATCCGAATTCCAGTTATTATATTAGCAGCAAAAAATGTCAATATTTTATCAAAGTGGGGGCGATGATTAAATAATAACATTTCACTTATTTCCGGCGAAAACGCGGAGCGAGACAGGAAACGCATTTAACTGTACCCGACTAAGTAAATTAAAAAATAAATCAATTTAATTTAGGACCAATTCCCGAAGGCAATACTTTAATTTTGCCGTATTTCTCTTCGGCTTGGTTGGATTTTGGCGTAATGCCGCCTTTTATGCAACTCTGGGTACATTTTGTAATTGCTTTTGGAGCTGCGCGGACACAGCGCCTCGTAATATTTCTAGTAATATTTAACAAAACCTAAATAAATATTCGCTTTTTCTCTCCCCATATCGCGGCTATTGAGCTACATTTAGCAATTACTGCAGCGAATGAAGTTATCAGAAAAGGCATTTCCGTGTCGCGTTAATGTTTCATTCATCCCTCCTGATTTATCGTTATGTTTATGATTATCGTCCACACTTTGTTGGTGTTCGCTCGGATGCAGACCATTCCGCATTCCTCGTGCAAGAAATTACTAGTTTTCTATACGAATTGCGAAAATGGGGTGTCGAGGGCGAAGTTTGACGTTTCTATTATGACGATACCGCGTCATACGGAATTCCACTTCCAAAATTAAAGTGGAGCCTTTGTTGCCTACTGGGACGGAAAGTTTTGATGTTGATGCACTATCTGAGATTAAATGATAAATCAGGAAAAATTGGGGCAGGGGAAGTTGGATGGTGCAATTTTGAACTTGGCGGGTTTGATGGATATGGCGAAATGTGGCAATTCAACTTGGTTTGGCTGGTGTTAGGAAAACTTGTGCGGTGAACCATAAATCCGAGAAGCTCTTATAGATGACGATGAAGTTGGTAAGAGCACGAAAATAAAAGTCAAGAGGGGTAAAATAGGAGCGAGTACGTTGATTAATTTTCAAATTCAAATTTTTAAAATATCTCAAAGTTTGTCTGATTTCATTTTGGCAATTCTTAAAAAAAATCTCTAAACTGTTTTAGTTGTTCTTTTTATTTATTGTATGAAGCTCTAAAATTTGATTATTCATTTTTTGCACGGTTTCGGCTTGGAGCTAGTCATCCTCAGATTTTTATAATAACAGAAATTGGCACTAAATGGAATCATATTTAACTATTAAAATACTAATCAAAAATTATTAAAATGTTGAAAAACTCAACTCTCCTATTTTACTTGCCTCTCCTGACTATAGAGTTTCATATAAGAAAAAAATTGGTTCGACAGAATCGCTCTTGAAGTAACGGTTGTTTAATTGGAAAATCACTCGGAGTAGGCATTGGAATTACAATAGTTTGATATGTGACAGAAATAATTTGTGTTAAAATGTTAGGTTATGTTTCTAGATCTTATAAGAATAGAGACGCCCATAGGAAACCATACATAGTGGGGGTATTCTATGGACATGCAATTTGTGTCAAATAAAGTTCCAACGCCAACCCTGAGTAATTTTTCAATTGCCCACCCGTTATACTAAAACATATCAAGCTTTTTCGATAAATTATAAAATTTGATTTTGAGAATTTATAAATAAGTGTATATGTAAGTTAATATAAAGATATACATGTAATATTAAAGTAAATGTAATGACGTCATTGACATCTTTGTAAGAACACCTATGTCAATTTGAATAGGTGCAGTTTAACACTAATAATAACAGTATTGTATTTCCAAATTTTTGGAAAAATGGAGTCAGCCGTTCCTGATTTAATAAATTATGATGAACGTGTTGTTTAGTTGTTAAACGTAGCAAAAGAACCAATTTTAAAATCATTATATCTTCACCAAAATGTGAGACCGATTTTTTTTACTATTTTTTCCAGACTCACCAGTTGATTGTTAAAGAGGATAGCAGAGAGTTAATCCACCATTTTCCAGACCCCCTGTATATACACCCCTTCATGTTAATTTTAACCCATTTTCGACGATTTACGAAATTTGACTAAATACATTTTCACCGCCCACCCGCCCTCTATTTTCTTAGAGGGACCTCATTTGCCAAAATCGGTCTTATCGTAGCAGGTACTAGCCCCACCCACCCACCCTCTGTTTTCTGAGAGGGTATGTCATTTCCAAAATCAGTTTTATCTTAGCAGCTACTAGCCCCACCCACCCGCCCTTTCTTTTTTTGGAAGGTATTTCAATTTTTAAAATTCTAGGTTTTTAGATTTCTCGAGTTTTCAGTTCTCCTATATTTCAATTTTCCCGGATTTTTAAATTTTCGATTTTTCAATTTTTTGATTTCTCGATTTATCGAATTCAGATGTTTCGATGTTTTGATTGTTCAGTTTCTTGATTTATAGTTTTCCAATTTTTAACTTTTCTTCTCGGCTTTCGACCCCTCGATTTCTGGATTTTTTCATATTTTAGTTTTTCAGTATTTTTATTTTTCAGTTTTCAAATTTTGACGTTGCTAAATGTTTTTATTTTCCCATTTCTCGACTTCTCAAAGTTTCGATCTTTCAGTTCTTTAGTTCTTCAATTTTTCGATTTTCATGTTTATGATTTTTCAATTTTTCTTGTATTTTTCAATTCTTCTGGATTTTTCGAATTCTCGACTTTTCACTTTTTGTTTCAACTTATTGATATTTTAACTTTTCAATTTTTAAAACTTTAGGTTTTTCGATTTCTCCTGTTTTCAGTTCTTCTGTATTTCAATTTTTCAATTTTCGGAATTTTAAAATTTTTGAATTTCCAATTTTTCGATGTTTCGATTTTTCAATTGTTCGATTGTTCAATCTCTCGATTTTCCAATTTTAATTTTTTTGAATTTTTCATATTTGGATTCCTCGATTTTACAATTTTTCTATATTTGAATTTTTCAATGTTTTAAATTTTAAATTTTTAGATTTATCGATTTTTCATTTTAATATTTCCATTTTTCGATTTCTCGTTTTTTCAATTTTAGTTGTCTCAATTTTTCAGTATTTCCATTTTGGACTTTTTCAATTTTTCCATTCTTCAAATTTTCGATTACTCGATTTTTTTATTTTTCGATTTCTCAATTTTCCGATGTTTCAATGATACGATTTCTCAATTTTTATCTTCTTCAGTTTTACGGTTTTTAAATACTTAGATTTTTCAATTTTTTCAAATTTTGACTATTCTAAATTTTCAGTTTTTTTCGATTTTTCACTTTTTCGACTTTGCTGTTTTAGTTTTTCGATTTCTCAATTTCCCATTTTTATGAATATTCTTTCAGTTACGGGATTTTTCCATTTTTCGACTGTTTTACGCTTCGATTTTTCAATTTTTTTACTTTTCGATGTTTTAATTTTTCAATTTTTAAAATTCTAGGTTTATCGATTTCTCGAGTTTTCAGTTCTTCTATATTTCAATTTTCCCGAATTTTTAAATTTTCTATTTTTCAATTTTTTGATTTATCGAATTCAGATGTTTCGATGTTTTGATCGTTCAGTTTCTTGATTTTTCAATTTTTCAATTTTTATCTTTTCTTCTCGGCCTTCGACTTTTCGATTTCTCGATTTTTTCATTTTTCGGTTTTTCAGTATTTTTATTTTTCAGTTTTTCAAATTTTGACGGAGCTAAATTTTTTGGTTTTCCCATTTCTCGACTTTCCAAAGTTTCGCTCTTTCTTTCTTCAGTTCTTCAATTTTTAGATTTTCAGGTTTTTGATTTTTCAATTTGCCAAAATCAGTCTTTTAGCAGGTACTAGCTCCACCCACCCGCCCTCTTTTTTCTTAGAGCGATCTCATTTGCCAAAATTAGTCTTATCTTAGCAGCTACTAGTCAATAAAATAAATAGACTCATTCATTTTTTTTTATTCAACCTGTATAAGCAAATCTAAAAAATATATTTGCAATGATAAATCACCAGTATATCTTATTTTGCACATTTTAATTGTAGGAAAAATTTTGAAAGGACATCATCAATTTTTTGGATAACTTTAAAACGTCTCCAAGATTTGAAAACATTCACTTTAACTTTACCCCATTTTAATTAAAAAATAAAACGACTCATTGATTAATATTTTGAGCCACCCTGTGCAAGCTAAATAAGATAAAAGTATAGGCTAAAAGTTCAACACGGATTCATAAACTACACGTGTAGGAGCACGCTATTTTATACAATTTAAAACCCATTAGATATAGTTTGGTTAGCACTTACCATCTACATGGAATTCCTAATATAAATATTTACAAAATTTGACTACAATTCGTCCAGTAGTTTGGAGATTTTCTGTCTAATAAGAATCCGGGCAGACGACAGGCAGACAGACGGAAACTGGAGATATATGTTTTCAAACTCTAGGGGTCATGTGATGTTGAGAAAATATGAAAGTAGTCAGTCGCCCAATACAGTACAATACAATAGCTGCTTCCTTAGCGGGAGAACGGGAAGCGAATTAACAAATTATAGCGCTATTTTATTTATAAACTTACACAATTAGGTAATCACACTTTGAAAATCTATAAAATCGGTATGGTGCTGCCATCTCTCAGATTCAACTCATACACTCCTACGGTAACCTGTTTAATAAAATTAATTCATATTATAACTCTCTTTATTTTCCACTATTGTTTACTAAATTGTTATCTAAATACAAAAGTAGCTTCTACTCTTATCTACAACTTCATTGCTTTCAAAGTAACTATTTTCTTCTTTTAAATTTAGCCTATGTCAATTACGGTGCACAGATGGCGCCACTTACTCTTATTTGGATTTAATTGACTGGTATCCACGGTAACCTAACTAGATTTCTGTACTATGACATTAAACCGCCAGCTGTCAAATTCGTCGAGGTTAGAAACATTTTCCCTTTGTTGTGTTTGTTTATTTTGATTTTTCGTTAAAGTGTCGCCTCAAATTTGCTGTTTTCGGTGAGTACACGTCCAACTCTTTCACTGTTACATGTTAGTTTAAATGAATTAATTAATCAATCAATCAGACGTCACGTCAAACTTGCTTCAGTCGCAATCGGTGCATAAAACCAATTTAAATCATTAACGTCGAAGCTTTCATTAATTCCTCGACGGCAAGTTCGAATTAATTCAGTTGGTTGTTAAAAAAAAACTAAAACGTCGTTGCTAGCCCAGCCATCGCCCAGAAAAAGCCCCATTTATCGTCCAATTATCTCCAATGGCACTCTCGCCTCTCCGCAATCATCATTACGATTTTAAGCAAGTGGAAAATCACGACCCACGAACCACGAACCCAGATACCATCGCCTCTAATTAAATGCCGGAGCCCCAACAATAAAAACCATAATCACGCTGAAATTTCTTTCCTTAGAAATAGACTTTCGAGCGGCTCGCGTTCGTGATAAATCCTTCGGACGCAACAAAAACGTTTTGGCACATGAATAACCACACTGGGTTGTTCCATTGTCGTTTTTTCCGGCAAACAACAACACAAAGCGATCCTTATCTAAGGCCTCCAGTTGTCTGCGATCCGTATCACCCATTACACATGCGAGTCATCGCCCATTGAATTGTAAATTATTGTTACAATATGTGCCGCACAAGTCGGATATGAATATTTAAGTCTGTGCCTTAATGGGGCCCATTCTTCGACGGCCGAGACAAAGGGTTCAAAAGTGCCCGTATTGTTTGCTCTTTTTGCTCGACGATCACGTGGCGGACTGATTGGGCTAGTTGCTTCAATTTGTCAATTGGAACAAGGTTGGGAATTGGGATGAGATGCGGTCGGCGCGGCGGCTGGAGGATCGGTGCGGATTTTGGCATGCGGATTGGCGCTTTGGTGACAACGTGATGAAGTGCATTGGATTGTGGAGTGGCGGTCGTCAGTCATTAGGGGCAATTAGATGGAAGATGTCATAATTGGAGTAATTGAAGAGCTTGATTGTCACACTGGAGTTGAGTTTTGTTCTAGGAATGTTCGTATCTGTGTTTTCTTACACCTCCCACGTTATCCTCAGCCTTCCTGTCTTCGTTCTTTCCGTTGGTACTCGTTCTAATTCAATATTCACTAATCTTTCTTTGAGCAGTTCTTTGACTTTCCAAAGATATGTAGAACTAGAACGAAGACGAAAACAAGAATTAGAAGAAAAATGACAACAATCAAAGTTTTACGTGAACGAAAACTGTAGAAGGAGAATGAAAACCAGAATAAAAAGGAAACGAAGAAACTTAAAACTCCCATATTCTAAACAACCGAAATTCTAAGAAACAACGAGATGTAAACAACAGCCAATAAAACTGACAACGAGAACTAGAAGGAGAATAATAACGAAAATGGGACATCTAAGACTATGAAATTCTTAATAGTCAAAATTCTAAGAAAGAACGAGAACGAAAATCAGAACTGGAACGAGACCAAGGCACCAAAACCTTTAGGAACATTTAAAAAAAGCAAAATTTTAGGAAAGAATGTGGTGAAAACAAGAACTGAAACTCTAAGTAGAACGACAACTAGTAGGAGAATGAGAATGAAAATGAGACCAAAAATTATGGATTCTAAACAGTCAAAATTCTAAAAAAGGACTTGATTAAAAACGAGAATTAGAATTAGAACAACAACTAAAGAGAATTAGAATGAAACTAAGACGACAAGATCTTTAGGGATCACTTCGTCTCTTCGATAACTCTAACCGTTTTTCAAAAATCCCTCGTTGAAATTTTCGAAAATATTGCTTCCTGACCATAAACACACTATATTTTTGGAATGAGTACGTCGAGATTTATATCCCAGAATTTTTTGTCGATTTTTAGACAACTTTTTGAAAAGTGAAATTTTCTAATCTTCAAATATCGACGAATTTTTGACCATTTTCGAAAATTAAATATATTTTCTCCTACGTTTCAGGCTCCAGAAATCACTTGCAGCTTCGTTTTTTCGATAACTCAAACCTTTTTATCATATTCGTTCATTGAAATGTATTTTTTAGAATTTCCAAAAACTTTGACTTTCAAACCGAATTTTTCGAAAATATTCAATATTTTACTATATTATTTGGCTCTTCTTCAAATTTCGACCAATTTTCGACCATTTTGATATTAAAAAAATCAACATTTTAAGAAGGAAGGAGATGCAAATGACGGTCAAAACCAAAACGAGATGATGTAATAAGAGAATGAGGACAACATTTTTCAATTTTTCGACTTCTCGATTTTTAGAAATATCTGTTTTGGGATTTTTCAATATTTCCATTTTTGAATTTTTCGATTTTTGGCGTTCCTTAATTTCCAATTTTCGATTTCTTGATTTCTCACTTAATCATTTTTCGATTCTCCGACTCTTTCCATTTTTATGTTTTTTGATTCATCCACTTTTCGAGGCGTCAATTTCACGAGTTCCCGATTTCTTGATGTTTCGATTTTATAATTTTTGAGTTCTTCAATTTTTCGATTTTTGATTTTTGATTTTTAAGTTTCCGATTTTCGAATTTTCGACTTTGTAACTTTTCAATTTTTCGACTTTCTAATTTTTCAATTTTTCGACTTCTTTCGAAATTTGTGTTTTAGGACTTTTCAATATTTCCATTTTCGAATTTTTCCATTTTTAGCGGTCCTAAATTTTCGTTTTCTCGATTTCTCGATTTTATAGTTTTTCAGGTCTTCAATTTTTTGACTTTCTAATTTTTCAATTTTTCGACTTTTAAATTTTCCGGAATTTTTGTTTTGGGATTTTTCAATATTTCCATTCTTGAATTTTTCGATTTTTGACGTTTCAAAATTTTCGATTTTTAGTTTTTCAATTTCTCCAATTGTCGATTTTTCCATTTTGATTTTTCGACATTCCAATTTTCTAATTTTTCGATTTGTTAGATTTTTGGTTTTTAAATTTTGGACTTTCTGATTTTTCAATTTTTCGATTTTTCAATTTTTCGACTTCTCAATTTTTAGAAATTTCTCTTTTGGGATTTTTCAATATTTCCATTTTTGAATTTTTCGATTTTTCTCTTTTTTGATTCATCGACTTTTCGATGTGTCAGTTTTTCGATTTTTCAATTTTTAATTTTTAAGTTTTTGATTTTTTAAATTTTCGTTTTTTCGACTCCGTAATTTTTCAATTTTTCGACTTTCTAATTTTTCAAGTTTTCGACTTCTTTCGAAATTTGTGGTTTAGGATTTTTCAATATCTCCATTTTCGAATTTTTCCATTTTTTGCGTTTCTAAATTTTCGATTTTTCGATTTCTCAATTCGATTTTTCCGTTCTTTGGTTCATGGACTTCTCGATGTTTCAATTTCTCGAGTTCTCGATTTCTCGATGGTTCGATTTTATAGTTTTCAGTTCAACCATTTTTTTTTAATTTTTCGATTTTTAAATTTTTGGCCTTCCTAATTTTCTGAAACTTCTGTTTTGGGATTTTTCAATATTTCTATTCTAGAATTTTTCCATTTTTGACGCGTCAAAATTTTAAATTTTCAATTTTTCGACTTTCTAATTTTTCAATTTTTCGACTTCTTTCGAAATTTGTGTTTTAGGACTTTTCAATATTTCCATTTTCGAATTTTTCCATTTTTAGCGGTCCTAAATTTTCGTTTTCTCGATTTCTCGATTTTATAGTTTTTCAGGTCTTCAATTTTTTGACTTTCTAATTTTTCAATTTTTCGACTTTTAAATTTTCCGGAATTTTTGTTTTGGGATTTTTCAATATTTCCATTCTTGAATTTTTCGATTTTTGACGTTTCAAAATTTTCGATTTTTAGTTTTTCAATTTCTCCAATTGTCGATTTTTCCATTTTGATTTTTCGACATTCCAATTTTCTAATTTTTCGATTTGTTAGATTTTTGGTTTTTAAATTTTGGACTTTCTGATTTTTCAATTTTTCGATTTTTCAATTTTTCGACTTCTCAATTTTTAGAAATTTCTCTTTTGGGATTTTTCAATATTTCCATTTTTGAATTTTTCGATTTTTCTCTTTTTTGATTCATCGACTTTTCGATGTGTCAGTTTTTCGATTTTTCAATTTTTAATTTTTAAGTTTTTGATTTTTTAAATTTTCGTTTTTTCGACTCCGTAATTTTTCAATTTTTCGACTTTCTAATTTTTCAAGTTTTCGACTTCTTTCGAAATTTGTGGTTTAGGATTTTTCAATATCTCCATTTTCGAATTTTTCCATTTTTTGCGTTTCTAAATTTTCGATTTTTCGATTTCTCAATTCGATTTTTCCGTTCTTTGGTTCATGGACTTCTCGATGTTTCAATTTCTCGAGTTCTCGATTTCTCGATGGTTCGATTTTATAGTTTTCAGTTCAACCATTTTTTTTTAATTTCTCGATTTTTAAATTTTTGGACTTCCCAATTTTCCGGAACTTCTGTTTCGGGATTTTTCAATATTTCCATTCTTGAATTTTTCGATTTTTGACGTTTCAAAATTTTCGATTTTTTAGTTTTTCGATTTCTCCATTTCTCGATTTTTCGACATTGCGATTTTTTAATTTTTCCATTTTTTAGATTTTTGATTTTTAAATTTTCGATTGTTCGACTTCTGATTTTTTCAGTTTTTCGACTTCTCAATTTTCCCAAATTTTTGTTTTGGGATTTTCAATATTTCCATTCTTGAATTTTTAGATTTTTGACGTTTCAAAATTTTCGATTTTTTAGTTTTTCGATTTCCTCATTTCTCGATTTTTCCATTTTGATTTTTCAACATTGCAATTTTTTAATTTTTCCAGTTTTTAGATTTTTGTATTTTTCGCCTTTTCTATTTTTCAACTTTCTGATTTTTTCAATTTTTCGACTTCTCAATTTTCCCAAATTTCTGTTTGGGGATTTTTCAATATTTTCATTCTTGAAATCGACATTTTTGACATTTCAAAATTTTCGATTTTTTAGTTTTTCGATTTCTCCATTTCTCGATTTTTCCATTTTGATTTTTTGACATGACGATTTTTTAATTTGTCCATTTTTTAGATGTTTAATTTTTAAATTTTCGATTATTTCGACTTTGTGATTTTTCAATTTTTCGATTTTTCAATTTTTCGACTTTCGACTTTCGATTTTTGGCGTTTCTAAACTTCCAATTTTTTGGATTTTTTTATTTCTCAGTTGATCGAGTTTTCGATTTTTTGTTCTTTTTCTTTTTTTCTGTTCTCTGATTTATCGATTTTTCAATCTTTGGACTTCTCCAATTCTCGATTTTTCGATTTCTCGATTAATCGATTTTTCAACGAAATTGGAACACCAAAGACTATGAAATTCTAAACCGTCAAAATTCTAAGAAAGGACGAAAACAAAATAAGAATTTTAAGAAAAAATGTGATGAAAACGAGAATTGAATCACAGACTAGAATGAGAATTAATGGGAAATGGGGGCAAATATCTCATACCACAGACTTCGGAAAATTCTAAACAAACAAAAGTCTAAGAAACAACGAGATGAAAACGACGATCAAAACAAAACTAGTAGGAAAATGAGAACGAAACTAAGACTTCAAATACTTTCGAAAATTTCAAAATTCTAAGAAAAAACTGGAGGTGAAGCAAAAACAAGAACGCGAACTAGAAGGAAAATGAGAACGAAAACGAGACACCAAAGATTAAAATTCTAAGAATGATCGAGAATGGAAACGATCTAGGGGACGAAAATTGGAATGAAACTGACAGTAAATATGAAGTTAAAAGCAGTGAAAATGAGAACGAGAATGGGATTCTAAGACTAAAACTTCCGGACAACCAAAATTCTAAGAAAACAAAAAAGTGTTTTAGAAAACAATTAGTCGTATTATTTGGTCTCAAGCAACCCTTTGACCCGTTGAAGTAACAATAGTTGTATTCGTTATAGACTTTCAGAAGTTAGAGAATGGTAGAAATATGTCTGGATTCAAGTTTTTTGCTTTCGAACTCATGCATATGTGCGTTCAAGTTGGCAGAATTATAGGATGATCCGTGAAGGGAACCACAATTTCGAAATTTCGTACCTGTTTTAGTTAGTAATTGTTATAATTGTTTGATTATAGTCATCAGCGCAACCACAAATTTTCCAAACGATAAAATCGTAGCATGTTTGATGATCTGACGTGAAGGGTATCGTTTCCTACCAGTAATCACGCAAAACAACATCGGCCGATTTATTTTTTCTCACTTTTTCGAATTTTACCACCGCTGCATCGCTCGTCGTAAAATTTTCGAAAGCTCGCTCCGCCTGACACTCCCAGCATGCACTTGCCTCGGCATACATCATCGCGTTACGAGCACTTCCCATAGAAATATCTTTAATTGGCGTGATGGAGGCGCGGTCCGAGGGCCCCATTCGTCCGTAATTTAAATTATGCAAAAGTTTTAAACGGCGATGTGCTGCAATGCCCGTTTAACACAATTATTGCCGTTTGTATCCAGTTACTCGGCCGGGACATTCCAGCCCTATCGAGTGAACAATCATAATTAAACAAGCGGCATCGGCATGCGAAATTACAGTCGATGGCCACGGCGACGACGCTTCATTCACTCAGTTTAGAGCCGCGAAGCCGTGGGCAACGCTTAATAAGTAAATGCCCACGCATCAGCTGTCGACGCCGTCAAGAACGAATGCATTCCTGGTGCATCTGTCATTCGATCAATTTATCTCGGGATTGGACGGGCGGAAGGATTGTTTATCGGAGTGGCGGGCTCCGAATCAGAAATGGAAATGATAAGTTATCACTTGAGCTCGGTTTTTAAGAGATTTGATTGAAAAAGTGAGATGGGTACTATTTTGGTGACGTTTCGTCAAGTTCAGAAGTTTTCGGGTTAATGTGGGTTAAATTTTGAAATCACATTTGGTGCTACTAATTTTTTCTTCAAAACTTCTGAATGTTGACCTCTGGGCAACAACTTGTTCAATTTATGTGTGGTAGTGTTAATGGAAAAAAGCTTACATAAATCTCTTGAAAAATTCTCCTTGAGACAACTTTTACTCCCATTTGAAATTAATTGCTAAATTAATTTTTGAGCGGTTTTTTTCTTTATATGATTTACAGCATGCAAATGTTGGTTCAACTGCAACTTGTTTTTACACGAAATGATTTTTAAGTCAGTTCTATTCGAAGTCCGTTTTCTCAAACGTCTGAGACACTTTATTTGGGTTTCTGGTGTGTTGTTGTTTATCAAAGAATTTAAAGAATCTCAGAGTTTAGTTTTTGAAATTCTTAGAAAGAATCTTGGGGTTTTTATTTTGAAAAAAATTCAAAGAAACTTGGGAGCTTTTTAAGGAATTTTGGGATTCCTGTTTGTTTTTGAAAGGATTTTGAAGACCTTTTGGGGTTGAGTTTTTGAAAGTATGTATTTGAAAGAATCTTGGGGGTTTCTTGTGTTTTATTTTTCAAAAAATCCAAAGAATCTCAGGGAATCCTAGTGTTTTATTTCTGAAAGAATGTAAGGAACCTAGGGGCCCCTGGTTTGTCTTTAAAGGATTTAAAGTTTTTTTTCGAAAGTATTTGAAATAATTTCAAAGGCTCCCAGTCATTTTGGTTTGAAAGAATTTGAAAGAATGTTAAAGACCTCCGGTGTTTTATTTTTGAAAGATTTTAAAGAATTTCTGGGGATCTCGTATTATTCTGTTTTAGAACGAATTAACAAAAAATCTTGGGGGATTCTGGTGTTTTATTTTGAAAGAATCTAAAGAATCTCAAGGGCTCGCAGTGTTCTATTTTTGATAGAATTTACGGAACTTGAGGGGGGCGTTTTACTTTTCAAGAATTTTGGCGAATTTCAGGGGCTCCTACTGTTTTGTTTTTGAAATTATATGACAGAATCTCGGGGGCTTCTGTTCTTTTTGTTTTAGAACGAAAAAAATTGGAATTGATATTTTATTTTTGAGAGAATTTAAAGAATCTCAAGGGCTGTCAGAGTTTTATTTTTGAACGAATTTAAGGAACCTAGAGAATTTGAAAGAATTTAGAGAATCTGAGGAATCTGAAAGAACTAGAGAGAATCTGAGAAAACGGGAAAATCAGAGAGAATCGGAAGGAATTTGAAAGAATTTCAGATAATCTGAAGGAATTTAAGAGAATTTGAGAGAATCCGAGAGTATTTTTGAGAATTTTCGGGGATTTTCATAGAATCCGAGAGATTATAAGAGTATTTGAGAGAATCTGAAGGAATCTGTAAGAATTTGAGAGAACTTGAAAGAATCTGAAGGAATCGGAAAGAATTTGAACGAATCTGATAGAGTGTGACAGAATTTGAGAGAATCTTTGAGAATATGAGAAATTCTAAACTAATCCGAAAGAATCTGAAGGAATTTGAAGTAATCTGAGAAAAATTGAAACACTTTTGACACAATTGAAATAATCTGAGTTAATCTGAAAAAATATGAGAGAATCTGAAGAAATCTCAGAGATTCTGAGACAGTATGAGACAATTTGAGAGATTGTGAGAAAACTTGGGATAACCTGAAAGAATTTAAGAGAATCTGAAGGAACCGGGAGAAATTTGAGATAATCTCAGAGAATTTCTTAGAATCTGAGAGATTATAGGACTATTCGAGAGAATCCGAAGGAATCAGGAAGAATCTGAACAAATCTGAAAGAATTTGACAAAATCTGATACAATGTGTTCGAATTCGAGAATATTAGAGAATCTAAACTAATTCGAACGAATTTGAACTGAATTGAAAGAATCTGAAGAAATTTGAAGGAATCTAAAGGAATCTGAGAGAACCTACAGTATCTGAAAAAATATGAGAGAATTCTGGGAAAATACGAGAGATTTTGAAAGGATCTGACAAAAACTGGAGAATTTGAAATAAGTTGAAAGATTCTCAAATAATCTGAGATATTCTGAGTCAATCCGAGAAAATTTGAGAGTTTCTGAGAGAATTTGAAAGAATCTGAGAAAATCCGAAGGAATTTAAGAGAATCTGAAAAATTCTGAGAGAATCTTGAAGAATCTGACAAAATCTGACAGAATCAAAAAGAATTTGAGAGAATCTGAAAGGATTGTAAAGAATATGCGGGAATCTGAGAGAATTTAAAAGAATCTGAAGGATTTTGAAGGAATCTGAAGAAATTTGAGAGAATATCAGAGAATCTGATAGAATCTGAGGGAATCTGAGAGAATCTGAGAATATTTTGATCAATCTCAGAGAATTTCATAGAATCTAAGAGATTAAAGCAATATTTGAGAGAATCTGAAGGAATCGGGAAGAATCTGCACGAATCTGAACGAATTTGAATGAATCTGAACTAATCTGAAACAAACTGAAGGAATTTGAAAGAATCTAATGGAATCTGAGAGACTCTGAAAGTACCAAAAGTATCTGAAAGAATGTGAGAGAATTTGAATAATTCGGAGAGAATCTGAAAGATTCTGAACGATTTTGGGAGAACCAAAAGGAATTTCCGAAAATATGAGAAACTCTGGGAACATCTGAAGGAATCTGAAGGAATTTGAGAGAGTCTGAAGAAAGATGAGGAGATCTTAAAGAATCTGGGAAAATATGAGAGATTCTGAAAGAATCTGATAAAATCAGAACCAATCTGAGAGAATTTGAAATTGGTTGAAAGATTTTGAAATAATCTGAGAAAATCTTAGAGAATCTGTAGAAATCAGACAGATTCTGAGACAATCTGACACAATTTAGAGATTTTGAGAGAATTTGAAAGAATCTGAGAGGGTCTAAAGGAATTTAAAAGAATCGGAAGGTATCTGAGAAAATGTGAGAGAATATGGAATAATCTGGAAAAATCTGAAGACATCTGAAGAACTATGAAAGAATCTGAAGAAATTTGAATGAGTATGAGAAAATCTGAACGAATATGAAGGATTATGAAAGAATCTGAAAAAATTTGAAAGATTCTGAAATAATCTGAGATATTCTGAGAGAAGTGCTGAGAATCTGAGAATCAGAGAATTTAAGAGTATCTGAGTGTATCTGCAAAAATCTGAAGGAATCTGAAAAAAATCTGAAAGAATTTAAGAAAATCTGAGGGAATCTGAAGGCATTTGAAAGAATGGAATCTTGACGCCTTTGGTGTCTTTTTTTAAGATTTAAAATTGGGAGTCCCCAATTGATTGTTTTAAACGAATTTGAAAAATTCTTGGAAACTCAGGTGTTTTCTTTTTGAAAGAATTTTAAATAAACCGGGAGGCTCCTAGTATTTTGTTTTAGAACAAATCAGAAAGAATCTTGGGGAGCTCTTGATATTTTATTTTTGAAAAAATTTAAGAAGCCAAAAAGGTCAAAATAACTCAAACTCTGCTGTTTTAAATCCGTCCACATAAGCGCCAAAAATCGCCCGTCCAGGTGAACTGCGATCGACGAACAGGCCGCTTTACGATTTCCTCAATAAAAATCGTCCGACCATTTGCATGTCCGATGAGATTCCCAGAAAAACAGGCCCGGGTCTGATGAAAGGGGAGCGAAGGGGTGTTTTTTGTACGGCGACTATTGCGGTTTCCGGTCCACTGTATGGAAATTGCCTCCATTATGATTTCCAGACATCGATAATGATCGTAATGACAGCAATAAATTAGCGCCAATACGGGTCTACCGCGACACAAAGATGCTATCAATTTCTTCGAGCGATCACTCTGCGAAGAAGAAAAAAACACCGAAACTTTTTTCGCCGCTCGTTATCGCCGCATAAAATTTGTCACCCCGACCCAACTAAAAAAATCATAACTCAGATAAACTGATGTTCCCGGCGCCGTTATCTCGTCCAGACAAATCCACGGTCAAACATTGGAATAGATCAGTCTACAATGATTGATACGTTAATCTCGTCCCAGATAGCTCGTGTGAACGTTACAAATGCCCTTTCATTCTCCCGGTGATGGGTTCGGTGCACCATTTCGCAGGAGCTACATCTTGATAACGTCCCCCAGCACACAAGCTGTCGGTGGCTTCAACGACGTTAATTACAATAAACAAAACAGTTGTGTAGGTGCAAAACCTGAACGTAAAGCAGAATATCTAATCTGGGCGAAGTTAGAAGTAGTACGCCAAGCGGCGATTAATTCTTGGGAGAAAAAAGCAAATTGCTGGGTTCAGTGGCAGAGCTGTCGACGGTTAAAAGGGGGCGGTGCCAATATTTTTCATGTTCTAGTAAGATTTTAATTCATTTTAGAAAATTCATGAAAATTCGCAACGTACAACTCCTCAAGTCCATGCTTTTCAAACAGACTGTAGTTTTTACTTCCCGAGCGTAAGCAAAGGAAGTATTGTAATCGAGTCCGTCGGCCGACTCTCTACTTTTACGTTTTCTCGATCTTTCATGACCCCTAGAAGACGAAGAAATAGGTCTCCCATTTCCGTCTGTCTGTCCGTCTGTCCGTCTGTCCGTCTGTCCGTCTGTCCGTCTGTCCGTCTGTTGTCACGGATTTTTATTAGACAGATAATCTCCGAAAGTACTGGACCGATTGTTGTGAAATTTTGTACTTATATTAAGAATATCATGTAGATGGTAAAACGCTAACCAAAATTTGTCGAATCATCCCCACCACTAAAGCGATGACGTCACTTCAAAATTGTACATAGTAAATGGGTTTTCAATTGTATAAAATAACATAGTCCTACACATGTAGTTTACAACTCTGAATCGAATTTTCACCCGAAACGTCCAGATTTTTGGAAAAAAAATCAAAATTATAAAACAACATTTTGAAATTTAATTTTTAATCTGCTAACCAGAATGCTTTGAAATGTTGCAGATGTTTTAAGGCTATAAAGAGCATCATAAATCTTTAGTCAAAAAATATTTGCTTATCCCCTCCAAAAACTTGATGACGTCAGCTCAAAAGTTTGTGGAATAAATCATATCTAAAATGTACAAAATATGATGAGTCTGTACTTGTGAACTATCACTCCATTAATATTTTTTGGATTTGCATATACAGGGTGACTCAAAAAAATTAATGAATGCGTAAATATATTTTATTGATTTAATCAGGAACTACAAAACCGAATGCTCTGAAATCTTGCAGATGTTTTAAGGTCATAAAGAGCATAATAAATGTTTAGTCAAAATATATTTGTTTATCCCCTCCAAAAACTTGATGACGTCAGCTCGAAAGTTTGCCGAATAAATCATATCTAAAATGTACAAAATATGATGAGCCTGTACTTGTCATTTATCACTCCATTCATATTTTTTGGATTTGCATATACAGAGTGACTCAAAAAAATTAATGAATGCGTAAATTTATTTTATTGATTTAATCAGGAACTACAAAACCGAATGCTTTGAAATCTTGCAGATGTTTTAAGGTTATAAAGAGCATAATAAATTTTTAGTCAAAATATATTTTGGGTGATACGTGCTTCCGAGGTTTACGATGCGTAAGCATAGCAAGTATGATATAATTAAAAGTGACATTGCAAGTCAAAGTAAATATGCATAAAAATAATAAAAATAATAAATAATAATAATAATATTTGGTTATCTTCTACAAAAAACTGATGACGTCAGCTCAAAAGTTTTCCGAATAAATCGTATCTAAAATGTACAAAATATGATGAGTCTGTACTTGTGATTTATCATTCCATTCATATTTTTGGATTTGCATATGCAGGGTGACTCAAAAAAATTAATGAAGGCGTGAATTTATTTTATCGATTTAATCAGGAATTACAAAACCGAATGCTTTGAAATCTTGGGAATATTTTAAAGTTATTATAAGCATGGTAAACTTTTGTTCAAAATGTATTTGTTCATCCCTCCTAAAAAAATTGATGACGTCACCCTTAAATTTTGCTGAATAAATCCTATCTAAAATGCAAAAAATATGATGAGTTTGTACTTGTGATTTATCATTCCATTCATATTTTTTAGATTTTCTTAAGAGGTCGTTCAAAAAAATTAATGAAGTCAATTTATTTTATTGATTAAATTAAAGGCAACACTTATTATTAGTATTACACCCCAACCCACCCAATTTGGTAGACACAAAATTTGTTAAAGGAAAAACTCGGTTGAAACATAAGGGTAGCACGCTTATTTACATCGACTTTAACATTACAGACCTGCATTTGTTTTATGCGTTCACTTGATTCCGCGAATATGAAATAGACATGTTTATAATCAACCAATTGTGAATTTCACCGTCAAGAATTAAAATAAAACCCAATGTTTTATATAATAAGCGGAAGTCGAAGCAATAAAACCGACGGTCGTTTTGTTTACAGTTTCTGTGTTTGGCTCTCACGTATGCTGTTACGCCTGTCATCTTAAATTAACAATGTTTATACATACACGATTTTCAGTTGCCTCTGATACGTAGGTATACGTGAGTAAATTGTTTCGTTATTTTATTGATTATTACAAATCAATATTCAAACGACCCAATTCATTTTCCCGAAAATTTGAGAATATAATAATTTTATTCTTAGTATTACACTACATCTATCCCAACTGATATACGTGTCCTTGCAAAAATGTTGATGACGTCATCGCAATTTGTTTTTAAATTCCCACTACAAAAATGTAATGAGAAAAAAAACACAATAGGCATGCAGTCGTCAAGTTTCCGACAGCGAGGGAAGTACTGTCTAAACTCTTTAGACCAATTTTTTTTATTTGTTTAACAAATTCAAAGTTTAAATACAAAGTAATTCAATTCCGCACTGCAAATAACTTGAATGTTCAGTTCACTATTACAACCAAGTTTTTAGGTTTCGTCTGGATGGTAGGTAAATAGCTAGTCAAAAATTGTCTAATCATCCCCACCAACAATGTGACGACGTCATCTTAAAATTTTGCGTAGTAAACGTTATTTCAAATTTACGGAAATTGTGGCTTCAATTTTTTTCGAAATAAAAAATCCGATTCGATCATCAATGAACAACTGAGTAAGAAAAAATTCAAGGGGGATTTTGTTTAGTTTTGCCGCTCGCCGCCGATGCCGCCCCGGCTCCGCTCCTTGTGGAGGGTGTCGATCTTCGTTTGTTTTAAAGTAGGTCGTTTTTTACGTCCCTCGGGCCGAGCCCACTTTGTCCCCGTCCGGCCAAATTCAAATATATCAATTATAATCGAACCGATTCGAGTTTCTCGCCCCGACCTAATCTTAACAAACTGATTTCATAAATCCGGCATTTTTTACTGTCGCTCTCCTTTGATAAACCCCCGAAGAGATTACTCCTAATTTATGTCGTCTTTCAAAGGCCCGAAAACGGGAATTAATTTACGAGAGGCAGGTTCGGTTTTTTATTAAAGCGATTAGCTATCGCACGGAAAATAAAGCCTCTGATTTATCATAATAATAGAGTGCACATATGGGAAATAACCCACCTACAAAATTATCTTAGAGGATCGAAGCCCACGCGCAATTAATACGGCAAATCCTTTTATTTACTGTTGGAGTTTATTTATGCCAGTTGTGCGCTCGCACGCCATTTTACATCTAATAATATATTACAATGGTAATTACAAGTTGAATGCATGGCTGACAGTTTGGCACAAATATTGCAATTATGCTCCGGTCGTAATAAGTTTTGCCGATTACACACGCATAAGGCACATAGGATGGTCGTGTTTGTTTTGGAGCGGATATATGGGACGGGAAATTTATTCGTCGTGAAGATGCAGAATTCCGAGAGGATCTATGCACCTGCTGGACCCGGAGTGGTGGGAACAACAAAGGAGGATACCACTGTGGTCTAGATTTGATTTGTTTTTGTTTTTAGCACATAAACTATAAAAAATGGAAATTTTACAATAAAAAAGCAAACATCACGTTTCATTATGAAAACACCCTTAAAATATGAAAGATTTTTAAAAAGTTGCTTACCTCAATTTACCGTACATTTTCAAATACAAAATATCGATTTAGATAGATAGATTAAAAAACACAAATGACTGGGAGCCTCTGAGATTCTTAAAATTTTCTCAAAAATAAAATATCACACGCCCCCAAGATTTTTTCAAAAACTAAACCCGAAGGTTCTTTAAAATTCTTTCAAAGACAAACCAGGGATTCGCAGGTTCCTTAAATTTTTTCAAAAATAAAACACCAGAAGCCTCCAAGATTCTTTTAATTCGTTCTAAAACAAAATAATACAAGCTTCCAAGATTGTCTCGAATAATTCCAAAAACATAACAAAAAAACATTAGGAACACGAGCCATTCTAAATATTTTTCGAAAACAAAACGTCAGGAGGATATTGTTCAATAAAATTTTTTCAAAAATAAAACAAGACATTTCTCCGAATTCTTTCAAAAGGAGAGACCAAAACTATTCCAGAGGTCCTCAAAATTCTTTCAAATTCTTTGCAAAACAAAACGACAAGAAGCTCCAAAAGTCTTTCAACTTCTTTCAAACAGAAATAAAATATCAGGATTTTCCAAGATTCTTTCTAATTTGTTCTAAAACAAAATAACAGCAACCTCTAAAATTCTCTTAAATAATTTCAAAGACAGGATACTAGAAGCGCTTGAGATTCTTCAAAATCTTTTCAAAATAGAACGCTAGGCGGGCAAAATTTTTAAAAATTGTTTCAAAAATAAAACGTCAATAGCCCCTAAGGTTCTTCTAAATTTTTCTAAAAAGAGACACCAAGGCTTCTCAGTTTCTTCAAAATTCTTTCAAAAATAAAACACTTGAGATCTCCAAGAATTTCACGGTACTCCCAAAATTCGTTTAAACACTTGGAGCCCCTGAGATTCTTTAATTCTTTCAAAAATAAAACAGCAGAAGCCCCCCAGTTTCCTTCAAATATATATTTTCAAAAACTAAATCCGAAGGTTTTTTAAACTTTTTCAAAAATAAAAGTCTTCTTTCAAAATAAAAATATATGGATTTCCCAAGATTCTTTCTAATTCGTTTTAAAACAAAAAACCTCTAAAATTCTCTCGAATAATTTCAAAAACAGAACACTAGAAGCGCTTGAGATTTTCCAAAGTTTTTTTTAAATAGAACGTTAGGGGGGAACATTCTTTAAAATTCTTTCAAAAACAAAACACTTAGGATCTCCAAGAATTTTACAAAATTTGTTGTAAAACAAACAACATGAGATTCCTAAAATTCTTTTAAACAAATGACTGGGAGCCCCTGAGATTCTTTAAATTCTTCAAAAATAAAACACCAGAAGTCCTCAAGATTCTTGCAAATATTTTTCAAAAACCAAATCCGAAGGTTCTTTAAAAAATAAAACTCCAGGAGCCCTTGAGATTCTTTAAATTCTTTCAAAAATAAAACACTTGAGATCTCCAAGAATTTTCCAAACGTTGTTGTAAAATAAACAACACGAGATTCCTAAAATTCTTTCAAACAAATGACTGGGAGCCCCCGAGATTCTTTAAATTCTTTCAAAAATAAAACACCAGAAGTCCTCAAGATTCTTGCAAATATTTTTCAAAAACCAAATCCGAAGGTTCTTTAAAAAATAAAACTCCGGAAGCCCTTGAGATCCTTTAAATTCCTTCAAAAATAAAACACTTGAGATCTCCAAGAATTTTCCAAAGGTTGTTGTAAAATAAACAACACGAGATTCCTAAAATTCTTTCAAACAAATGACTGGGAGCCCCTGAGATTCTTTAAATTCTTTCAAAAATAAAACACCAGAAGTCCTCAAGATTCTTGCAAATATTTTTCAAAAACCAAATCCGAAGGTTCTTTAAAAAATAAAACTCCGGAAGCCCTTGAGATCCTTTAAATTCCTTCAAAAATAAAACACTTGAGATCTCCAAGAATTTTCCAAAGGTTGTTGTAAAATAAACAACACGAGATTCCTAAAATTCTTTCAAACAAATGACTGGGAGCCCCTGAGATTCTTTAAATTCTTTCAAAAATAAAACACCAGAAGTCCTCAAGATTCTTGCAAATATTTTTCAAAAACCAAATCCGAAGGTTCTTTAAAAAATAAAACTCCGGAAGCCCTTGAGATCCTTTAAATTCCTTCAAAAATAAAACACTTGAGATCTCCAAGAATTTTCCAAAGGTTGTTGTAAAATAAACAACACGAGATTCCTAAAATTCTTTCAAACAAATGACTGGGAGCCCCTGAGATTCTTTAAATTCTTTCAAAAATAAAACACCAGAAGTCCTCAAGATTCTTGCAAATATTTTTCAAAAACCAAATCCGAAGGTTCTTTAAAAAATAAAACTCCGGAAGCCCTTGAGATCCTTTAAATTCCTTCAAAAATAAAACACTTGAGATCCCCAAGAATTTTCCAAAGTTTGTTGTGAAGCAAAACAACACGGTACTCCCAAAATTCGTTCAAACACTGGGAGCCCCTGAGATTCTTTAATTCTTTCAAAAATAAAACAGCAGAAGCCCCCAAATTTCTTTCAAATATATATTTTCAAAAACTAAATCCGAAGGTTTTTTAAACTTTTTCAAAAATAAAAGTCTTCTTTCAAAATAAAAATATATGGATTTCCCAAGATTCTTTCTAATTCGTTTTAAAACAAAAAACCTCTAAAATTCTCTCGAATAATTTCAAAAACAGAACACTAGAAGCGCTTGAGATTTTCCAAAGTTTTTTTTTAAATACAACGTTGGGGGGGAACATTCTTTAAAATTCTTTCAAAAACAAAACACTTAGAATCTCCAAGAATTTTACAAAATTTGTTGTAAAACAAACAACACGAGATTCCTAAAATTCTTTCAAACAAATGACTGGGAGCCCCTGAGATTATTTAAATTCTTTCAAAAATAAAATACCAGAAGTCCTCAAGATTCTTGCAAATATTTTTCAAAAACCAAATCCGAAGGTTCTTTAAAAAATAAAACTCCAGGAGCCCTTGAGATTTTTTAAATTCTTTAAAAAATAAAACACTTGAGATCTCCAAGAATTTTCCAAAGGTTGTTGTAAAATAAACAACACGAGATTCCTAAAATTCTTTCAAGCAAATGACTGGATGCCCCTGAGACTCTTTAAATTCTTTCAAAAATAAAACACCAGGAGTCCTCAAGATTCTTGCAAATATTTTTCAAAAACCAAATCCGAAGGTTCTTTAAAAAATAAAACTCCGGAAGCCCTTGAGATCCTTTAAATTCCTTCAAAAATAAAACACTTGAGATCTCCAAGAATTTTCCAAAGTTTGTTGTGAAGCAAAACAACACGGTACTCCCAAAATTCGTTTAAACACTGGGAGCCCCTGAGATTCTTTAATTCTTTCAAAAATAAAACAGCAGAAGCCCCCCAGTTTCCTTCAAATATATATTTTCAAAAACTAAATCCGAAGGTTTTTTAAACTTTTTCAAAAATAAGAGTCTTCTTTCAAAATAAAAATATATGGATTTCCCAAGATTCTTTCTAATTCGTTTTAAAACAAAAAACCTCTAAAATTCTCTCGAATAATTTCAAAAACAGAACACTAGAAGCGCTTGAGATTTTCCAAAGTTTTTTTTTTAATAGAACGTTAGGGGGGAACATTCTTAAAAATTCTTTCAAAAACAAAACACTTAGGATCTCCAAGAATTTTACAAAATTTGTTGTAAAACAAACAACACGAGATTCCTAAAATTCTTTTAAACAAATGACTGGGAGCCCCTGAGATTCTTTAAATTCTTTCAAAAATAAAACACCAGAAGTCCTCAAGATTCTTACAAATATTTTTCAAAAACCAAATCCGAAGGTTTTTTAAAAAATAAAACTCCGGGAGCCCTTGAGATTCTTTAAATTCTTTGAAAAATAAAACACTTGAGATCTCCAAGAATTTTCCAAAGGTTGTTGTAAAATAAACAACACGAGATTCCTAAAATTCTTTCAAGCAAATGACTGGAAGCCCCTGAGACTCTTTAAATTCTTTCAAAAATAAAACACCAGAAGTCCTCAAGATTCTTTCAAATATTTTTCAAAAACTAAATCCGAAGGTTCTTTAAAACAATCCAGGGACCCCTTATAGGTTCCTTAAATTCTTTAAAAAATAAAACTGGGCGCCCGTGAGATTCTTTAAATTCTTTCAAAAATAAAGTATCCGGAGTTTACAAGATTCTTTCTAATTCACACCAAAAAAAATTACACGAACCCCCAAGATTCTTTTTAATTCGTTTTAAATCAAAATAGTAAGAGCCTTTGAGATTCTTTAAAATCTTTGAAAAATGAAACACCAGACGGCAAAGATTCTTTAAAATTCGTTCAATAATGGAACACCAATAGTTCCTAAGGTTCTCCAAATTCTTTCAAAAACAGACACCAAAGCCTTTCCAGAGGGCCTCTGTTTCTGTAAAATTCTTCCAAAAACAAAACACCAGAGGTCCTCAAAATTCTTTCAAATTCTTTGTAAAACAAAACGACAAGAAGCTCCAAAAGTATTTCAACTTCTTTCAAACAGAAATGACAGGGAGCCCCTGAGATTCTTTAAATTCTTTCAAAAATAAAACACCAGAAATCACCAAGAATCTTTCAAATACTTAAAAAAAAATCAACCCTACTACTGTTTTTTTAAATCATTTCAAAGACAAACCATGGACCCCTAGGTTTCTTAAATTTTTCAAAAATAAAGCACTTGGAGCCCATGAGATTCTTGAGATTATTTTAAAAATAAAACACTACAAGCCCCCAAGTTTTTTTTAATTCGTTCCAAAAAAATAATAATCATCCCAAAGTTCTCTCGAATAATTTCATAAACAAAACATCAAGAGGCGCACAAATTCTTTAAAACCTTTCAAAAATATAACGCCAAGGGGATATTATTCTTTAAAATCCTTTCAAAAATAAAACACCATTCGCCCCTAAGCTTCTAAATTCTTAAAAAAAAACCTTTCAATTTCGTTGTAGAACAAAACAACACGGAACTCCCTAAAATTCTTTCAAATTTTTTCAAACGAAAATGATCGGCAGCACTTGAGATTCTTTAAATTCTTTCAAAAATAAAACACAAGAAACCCACAAAATTCTTTCAAATACTTTCAAAACCAAACCCTAAGGTTCTTTAGAATCTTTCCAAAGACAAACTAGGGGCCCTTGGGGTCCTTACATTTTTTCAGAAATAAAACACCAGAAAGCCACATTATTTCAAATATTAGGAGATGCAGAAATTCTGTAAAATCTTTCAAAAACAAGTTCCCAGGAGGGCATTATTCTTTAAAATTCTTTCACAAATTAAACACCAACACCCACAAATTCATTGAAAACCAGATACCAAAACCTCGCAGTGTCCCACCGAATGTCTCCAAGATTCTTTCAAATTCGTTGTAAAGCAAAACAACACGGGACTCCCAAAATTCGTTCAAACACTGGGAGCCCCTGAGATTCTTTAATTCTTTCAAAAATAAAACGCCAGAAGCCCCCAAGTTTTTTTCAAAAACTAAATCCGAAGGTTTTTTAAACTTTTTCAAAAATAAAAGTCTTCTTTCAAAATAAAAATATAAGGATTTCTCAAGGTTTTTTCAAATTCGTTTTAAAACAAAAAACAGGAACCTCTAAAATTGTCTCAAATAATTTCAAAAACAGAACACTAGAAGCGCTTGAGACTCTCCATTTTTTTTTTTAAATAGAACGTTAGGGAGGGAACATTCTTTAAAATTCTGTCAAAAACAAAACACTTAGGATCTTCAAGAATTTTCCAAAATTTGTTGTGAAACAAACAACACGGTATTCCCAAAATTCTTTCAAACAAAAATCCGAAGGTTCTTTAAAAAATAAAACTCTGGGAGCCCTTGAGATCCTTTAAATTCTTTCAAAAATAAAATATCAGGATTTTCCAAGATTCTTTCTAATTTGTTCTAAAACAAAATAACAGGAACCTCTAAAATTCTCAAGAATAGTTTCAAAGAACACTAGAAGCGCTTGAGATTCTTCAAAATGTTTTCAAAATACAACGCTAGGGAGGCAATTTTTTTTTAAATTCTTTCAAAAATACAACGCCAATAGCCCCTAAGGTTCTTCTAAATTTTTCTAAAAAGAGACACCAAATCTTCCCAGTTTCTTCAAAATTCTTTCAAAATTAGAACACTTGACATCTCCAAGAATTTTCCAAAGTTTGTTGTAAAATAAACAACACGAGATTCCTAAAATTCTTTCAAGCAAATGGCTGGGAGCCCTTGAGATTCTTTAAATTCTTTGAAAAATAAAACACCCAAGATTTTTTCAAATATTTTTCAAAAACTAAAATAAAAAATAAAACTGGGAGCCCGTGAGGTTCTTTAAATTCTTTCAGAAATAAAATATCAAGATTTTCCAAGATTCTTTTTAATTCGTTTTAAATCAAAATAACAAGAACCTTTGAGATTCTTTAAAATCTTTGAAAAGTGAAACGCCAGGCGGCAAAGATTCTTTAAAAGTCGTTCAATAATGGAACACCAATAGTTCCTAAGGTTCTCCAAATTTTTTCAAAAGCAGACATCAAGGCTTCCCAGTTTCTTTAATTTTTTTTCAAAATCAAACGCCCGAGAATCCTTGAAAGTCGTTGTAAAATAAAACAACACGAAAATCCCAAAATTCTTTAAAATCTTTAAAAAACAAAACACCAATAGCCCCTAAAGTTCTTTCAACTTTTCTGAATAAAAACTGGGCTTGATTGAAGTGACCTCAGTGGCTCTACAGCGTGTTGGAACAAATAAATCGCGTCCGTTTCACGGAAATTCCAGAAACCTCTTCATTTCGAGCTATTTTAGTAAAAGATTACAAATATCGCTTAGCAATGACCCATAAATAACCCGCGCGCATGCATTTGCATGAATTAAGAATGTATAATTTAGCAGCGCGCCATTGTTCCTCGCTACCACGTACGTCCAGTCCTCCGACGTTTCGCTCGTTACGCGTACCCCATCCGGATTTTTCAATACGGTAATTACCTTTTTGTGCCTCGTCCATATACCTGACCTAAGTTATGTTTGCATAGAAAGTGCCGCTCCTTATAAGTTTTAAATTACTTTTTTATTGCGTGTAATTACTCTTCTCGGACGTCACTTCTATACATATTTCAGACACCTTGATGCCTTCCCATTTTATAACCCAGACGTTATTACGGTTCGCTTAATAGGCATGAGAATGCTCTCGGCAGTGGTTTATTTCTATGGGCGCGCATAGACCACATCGATGGGCAAAAATGGGACTGTTAATTTGTGCTCGCTGCTCCACTTTCGGCGACACGTAATAACAGCATTCGACGAGAGGTCAAAGCCTGAGTGCGCTTTACGGCTTTCGAAAAACTTCCTTCTAATATTTATACTGCAATTACTCCCACGTTATAGCCTGTTTTATCGATTAAAATGTGCCAAAGATAAGGTTTTATGCAAATTAGTATTGGGGGTCACACGATAATTCACGGCTTATGAGACAGTTCGACTGTAAAGATCGCAAATATTTTCAGCCGGATCCGGGGAGACGAAATTTATGGAAAAGGCGCAGAGATTTGCCGGACTGTGGCATAATTAATTTTTTGTTAATAGGTGGACGCGGCGGGGGGGCGATTCGCCGCGGTTGACAAATCGGTCGGCTTTTAATTACTTTCGTTTTTAAAAAAAATATTACATCACCCGCTTACTCGACGTCGTTTTACATTTCGGATTCCGATGCCGGGTGAAACAATAACCGACGTCTGGCTTACGTTTGCGATGATGTCCGAGTTCCTTAGGCGTGTTTTGACGTTCGCTCGAATTAAGCTCCATAGCCCCCTTTTATTGGCCATAAAGCCTCCACGGATCATGCGGGGCGCCTTCCATAAAAGATCCACGGCATAGCGTGCCGGTTTTTCGCGTAAAGCACATTTCGCAGCAGTACGGCCGCAAATGATACACTTCCATGCACGTTTTACGTCCACAACCGGCAATTATTACGGCCGTTCGTGCTCCTCGATCCTTCGAAAGGATTGCGGATGTTGTAAATTAAAACGAATCATATTCGCCAATGGACGTTTTTATGACAGTTGCAGTCAGATCGGCGTTTCGACCTATCCACTGGACCAAAACCAATGACAGGTGAACGCGTGGGAGGGGAGGAGTAAGTGATGGCCGTCGTTAAACTAATCATCACCGAACAATAAATTACTGAACAATATGGCGGAGCTATAACAATAAAACGCGAATTCAATAAAACGCCATCGATAGGAGTTGTCGTTGTCGCTTATTTGTCTATGAGTTATGGGTGGCTGGGAAGTCGCTGGAGGCGCCCAGGACGCGGTGGTACGCGAATGGACGATTAAATGGTGATTGTTGGGACGTTAAAAGTTATGTGGCAGTAAAAAGGTAAGCGATTCGAAGGAGAATTGGTGATTAATGAGGGTGCACGGAGAGGAGATAAAAAGCGGCGGTCGGAAAATGCGTGGCGGGTTTGAGGCACACGGTATACAGGTGTACGACAAGTGGTACTGGTTTCATTTGACAGACGTTAACGTAATTGTACCCACGGTCTTATGTTTCATGTGTCAACTATTTTTTTTCCAAAATTACGCACTTTCAGCTTTAAAGATATTAAGGAAGTATATTAATCGAGTTATCTCCAAATTTTACACTAGTCAGTGTTATCAAATTTTATAAAATAACGTACTTCTCCATTTGTGCCTTATGAATCTGTGATGAGTTTTTATCTTTGACTTCGAGATTTTTGGAAAAAAAGTCAAAATTATGGATATAACAACTTTTCGAATTTTCGTCTTTTCAACGTTTCGATTTCTCGATTTTTCAACTTTCGATGTTTAAGTTTTGTGATATTTCATGTTTTCATTCTTCAATTCTTCATCTCCTCGATTTTCAATTTTTCGATATTTCAATGTTAGCATTTTCAGTTTCTTGATTCTTCAAATTTTCGATTTCTCGATTTCTTCTATTTTCGTTTTCTCAATTTTCCAATTTTTCAACTTTTGACGTGTCTAACTTTTCAATATATCGATTTCTAAATATCTGGGTTAATCAATTTGTTGCTTTTCCCATTTCTTGATTTCGCAACTTTTCAATGTTTCGATTTTTCAGTTTTTCAATTTTTCACTTGTTTGAATTTTTCAACTTTTCGATTTTTGTTTTTTTTTTAATTTTAAATTTTTAGATTTCTAGATTTTTTACTTTTTCCAGTTTTAAATTTTTTCGATTTTTATTTTTTGATGTTTCGATTTCTCAATCTTTCGATTTTTCGACTACTAGATTTTAGATTTTTCGGTTTTTGCAAGTTTTCGATTTTTCAATTGTTCATTTTCTCGATTTTCAATGTTTCGGTTACTCAATTTTTTGATATTTCAATTTTACGATTTTCCAACTTTTCAGTTTTTCGATTTTAAAATTTTTCAATTTTTTAAATTTTCAGTTTTTAACGTTTCTAATTTTTCAATTTTTTGACTTCCCAGTTTCTCGATTACTCGATTTTTTCCCATTTTTCAACTTCTCAACTCTTAAGTTTCGATTTTTCAGTTTTTTAATCTTTCAATTTTTTGATTTGTCGATTTTTCTGTTTTTCGAGTTTTTGTTTGTTCAATTTTTTGATTTTTCAAATCTTAAGTTTTTCAACTTCGATTTTTCGACTTTTCGGTTTTGCAAATTTTCAATTTTTGTTTTTTTTTAATTTTCGATTTCTCGATTTTTAAATTTTTTGGATTTTTTCGATTTTTATTTTTCGACTTCTCGACTTTACATTTTTCGATTTTTCAATTTTTCAATTTCTCCATTTTTCCATTTTTTAGGCTTCCGAAGATTCTATTTACTCAATTTTTTGAATTTTTAAATTTTCGATTTTTCAGTTTTTTGATGTTTTGATTTCTCAATCTTTCGATTTTTCGATTTATAAAATTTTTGATTTTTTGGTTTTTAAATTTTCAGTTTTTAACGTTTCTAATTTTTCGATTTTTTGACTTTCCAGTTTCTCGATTACTCGATTTTTTTCCCATTTTTCAACTTCTCAACTTTTAAATGTTTCGATTTTTCAGTTTTTTAATCTTTCAATTTTTTGATTTGTTGATTTTTCTATTTTTCGAGTTTTTGTTTGTTCACTTTTTTGATTTTTCAAATCTTAAGTTTTTCAACTTCGATTTTTCGACTTTTCGGTTTTTCAAATTTTCAATTTTTGTTTTTTTTTAATTTTTGATTTCTCGATTTTTTACTTTTTCGATTTTTATTTTTCGACTTCTCGACTTTACATTTCGGTTTTTGCAATTTTTCGATTTTTCATTTTTCATTTTCTCGATTTTCAATTTTTCGGTTATTCAATTTTGCAATTTTCCAACTTTTCAATTTCTCCATTTTTCCATTTTTTAGGCTTCCGAAGTTTCTATTTACTCAATTTTTCGAATTTTCAAATTTTCAATTTTTGTTTTTTTTTTTAATTTTCGATTTCTCGATTTTTTACTTTTTCGATTTTTATTTTTCGACTTCTCGACTTTACATTTCGGTTTTTGCAATTTTTCGATTTTTCATTTTTCATTTTCTCGATTTTCAATTTTTCGGTTATTCAATTTTGCAATTTTCCAACTTTTCAATTTCTCCATTTTTCCATTTTTTAGGCTTCCGAAGTTTCTATTTACTCAATTTTTCGAATTTTTAAATTTTCGATTTTTCAGTTTTTTGATGTTTTGATTTCTCAATCTTTCGATTTTTCGATTTATAAAATTTTTGATTTTTTGGTTTTTCAATTTTTCGATTTATAAAATTTTTCAATTTTTTTAATTTTCAGTTTTTAACGTTTCTAATTTTTCGATTTTTTGACTTCCCAGTTTCTCGATTACTCGATTTTTTTCCCATTTTTCAACTTCTCAACTTTTAAATGTTTCGATTTTTCAGTTTTTTAATCTTTCAATTTTTTGATTTGTTGATTTTTCTATTTTTCGAGTTTTTGTTTGTTCACTTTTTTGATTTTTCAAATCTTAAGTTTTTCAACTTCGATTTTTCGACTTTTCGGTTTTTCAAATTTTCAATTTTTGTTTTTTTTTAATTTTCGATTTCTCGATTTTTTACTTTTTCGATTTTTATTTTTCGACTTCTCGACTTTACATTTCGGTTTTTGCAATTTTTCGATTTTTCATTTTTCATTTTCTCGATTTTCAATTTTTCGGTTATTCAATTTTGCAATTTTCCAACTTTTCAATTTCTCCATTTTTCCATTTTTTAGGCTTCCGAAGTTTCTATTTACTCAATTTTTCGAATTTTTAAATTTTTGATTTTTTGGTTTTTCAATTTTTCGATTTATAAAATTTTTCAATTTTTCAAATTTTCAGTTTTTAACGTATCTAATTTTTCAATTTTTTGACTTCCCAGTTTCTCGATTACTCGATTTTTTCCCATGTTTCAACTTCTCAACTTTTAAATGTTTCGATTTTTCAGTTTTTTAATCTTTCAATTTTTTGATTTGTTGATTTTTCTATTTTTCGAGTTTTTGTTTGTTCACTTTTTTGATTTTTCAAATCTTCAGTTTTTTTAACTTCGATTTTTCGACTTTTCGGTTTTTCAAATTTTCAATTTTTGATTTTTTTTAATTTTCGATTTCTCGATTTTTTACTTTTTCGATTTTTATTTTTCGACTTCTCGACTTTACATTTCGGTTTTTGCAATTTTTCGATTTTTCATTTTTCATTTTCTCGATTTTCAATTTTTCGGTTATTCAATTTTGCAATTTTCCAACTTTTCAATTTCTCCATTTTTCCATTTTTTAGGCTTCCGAAGTTTTTATTTACTCAATTTTTCTAATTTTTAAATTTTCGATTTTTCAGTTTTTTGATGTTTTGATTTCTCAATCTTTCGATTTTTCGATTTATAAAATTTTTGATTGTTTGGTTTTTCAATTTTTCGATTTATAAAATTTTTCAATTTTTCAAATTTTCAGTTTTTAACGTATCTAATTTTTCAATTTTTTGACTTCCCAGTTTCTCGATTACTCGATTTTTTTTCCATTTTTCAACTTCTCAACTTTTAAATGTTTCGATTTTTCAGTTTTTTAATCTTTCAATTTTTTGATTTGTTGATTTTTCTATTTTTCGAGTTTTTGTTTGTTCACTTTTTTGATTTTTCAAATCTTCAGTTTTTTAACTTCGATTTTTCGATTTTTCGGTTTTTCAAATTTTCAATTTTTGTTTTTTTTTTTAATTTTCGATTTCTCGATTTTTTACTTTTTCGATTTTTATTTTTCGACTTCTCGACTTTACATTTCGGTTTTTGCAATTTTTCGATTTTTCATTTTTCATTTTCTCGATTTTCAATTTTTCGGTTATTCAATTTTGCAATTTTCCAACTTTTCAATTTCTCCATTTTTCCATTTTTTAGGCTTCCGAAGTTTCTATTTACTCAATTTTTCGAATTTTTAAATTTTCGATTTTTCAGTTTTTTGATGTTTTGATTTCTCAATCTTTCGATTTTTCGATTTATAAAATTTTTGATTTTTTGGTTTTTCAATTTTTCGATTTATAAAATTTTTGATTTTTCGGTTTTTCAATTTTTCAATTTTTTAATTTCTTGAATATCGAAATTTCGATGTTGCGTTTTTATAATTGCTCAGTTTCTAGATTTATCGATTTATCGATGTTTTTTCATTTTTAACTTTTAGGTTTTTCGATTTCTAAATTTTACGATTTTTCAACTTCTCGACTTACGATTCGTCTATTTCTCCCTGTTTTCATGTTTCGATTGCTCAGTTTTCGATTTTTCGGCATTTGGATTTGTCGATTTTCCAATTTTTCGATGTTTCAACTTTTTACGTTGCTAAATTTTCAATTTTTCAACTCTTACATTTTCCTGTTTTTAAATTTTTCGATTTTTCAATTTTTAACACTTGTAAATTTTCAATATTTCCCATTCCACGATTTCTCAACTTTTCAATGTTTTGATTTTTTAGTTTTTCATTTCTTCAATTTTTCGATTTTACAAATTTACAATTTTCCGGGTTTCCAATTTTTAAATTTTTCGATTTTTTAAATTTTCCGTTTTTAGATATCTCGATTTTTCAATTGTTCTGTCTCTGATATTTCGATTTCTCAGTTTTTCAATTTTTCGATATTTTAATTTCTGAATTTTTAAAATGTTAGATTTTTCTATTTTTCCATTTTTTGATTCAGTTGTTCCTTGTTTCTATTTTTTCATTTTCCGAATTTTTAAATTCTGGATTTTTCATTTTATTGATGTTTTGATTTCTCGATCTTTCAATTTTTCGACTTCTCGGTTTTAGATTTTTCTGTTTCTCCATTTTTGGATTTTTCAATGTATCATTTTCTCAGTTTTTCAATTTTTCGATTACTCGGTGTTTTTGATATTTAAACTTTATCATTTTTCAAATCTTCAGTTTTTAGATTTTTAAATTTTTAAATTTTTCCAAATTTTTCAGTTTTTGACGTTTCTAATTTTTCAGTTTTTCGATTTCTCAGTTTCTCGATTACCAACCTAATTTTTTTTTATTTTCCCATTTCTCAATTTCTCAAATTTAAAATGTTTGGATTTTTCAGTTTTTAAATTCTTCATTTTTTTATTATTTTAAAATTTTTCAATTTTTCAAGTTTTTGATTGTTGAATTTTTTTGATTTTTCGAAAGTTCGATTTTTCTACTTTGATTTTTCGATATTTCAGTTTTGGAATTTTTCAGTATTTCGATTCTTGAATTTCCTGGATTTTTCGATTTTTCCATTTTTCAGATTACAAATTTTTAAATTTTCAATTTTTCAGTTTTTTGATTTCTAAATATTTGGATTTTTCGATTTTTCAATTTTTGGAATATCGAGATTTTTTTATTGTTTAGTTTCATGGTTTTTGGATTTTTCGATTTGTCGATTTTTTTATTTAAAATTTTTCGATTTTGAACTTTCAGATTTTTCGATTTGACCTACTTCGATTTCTCAATTTTGCGATTTTTCAACTTCTCGGCTTACGATTTGTCAATTTCTCATGTTTCGATTTCTGGATGTTTCAGTTTTTGAATTCTTCCTTGTTTCGAGCTTTCGATTTTTCAGTTTTTCGACTTTTCAGTTTTTGTATTTCCCAATTTTTCGTCATTTCAGTTTTTGAATTTTTCATTTTCCCGATTTTTCAGTTTTTCGATCCTTCAATTTTTGGATTTTTTAAATTTGGGGTTGTCGATTTTTCGCTTTTTCGACTTTTCAATTTTTGAATTTTTTAAATTTTAAATTTTTCAATTTTCTAATACATATTTCGAATTCTCAATTTCTCAATTTATCGATTCTTGAATTTTTAAATTTTTTATCAAATTTTAGATTTTACAATTTCTTGGCGTCTCACTTTTTCTGGATTTTCTAAGTTCTCTATTTCTCAATTTCAGTTTTGGAAAGTTCAATTTCCAGATTTCTCAATTCTTTGATATTTCAATTTTTCGATTTTTTGATGTTTCGATTGCTCGATCTTTCGATTTATCAAGTAGTTTCCGGATTCTGTACTTTTATTTGTGTATTATTTATAATGCCTAACTATGTCAAAATGTATGCGCAAAAAAACAAATTAAAGAATTTTGAGTGAAGTTGAATTTAATTTTCTCTTTTCCTCTGTTGTTAATTTAGCGTTTTGACCTTGGTGGCTTTTTTCTAATTAATGAACACGTCTTAAAAACGGACTTTTGCCACCTCCGGACTTCGTATGTATATGTGTCTGCCCAAAACCGCGAGGTGTGAATAACAAAAAATCAGGTCTTCGAACGTTTCCTGGTCGCGTCTTACAACTTTATTCTTTCTGTTGTGCATAAATTACGTAAATTTATTGGCCCGTGTACCCATATTTTGTCTCCCAATATTTCATTTAATAATTTGTGAAGTTGTCTTTTAAAATTTATTCCAACAACAAGTTTCCTTCTTCCATGTTCACGCTTGAATTCTTCAAATACATGGGCAGACGCCACCCCTTCGAGTCGTTTTCGTTTTCTCATAAAAAAAAAGCCGAAACAGCAGCTGGTCTCTAATAACCATAAATCTCTATTACGAAACACGACATTTTAGTTTTTTATTAATTCTACCGCCCGCACCTAATACTCGCAGCCATTTGTATTTGTACCAACACTTGTTAGCAGTCTTTTTCCCAGCGGGACGAACCATACATCGATTAAACACAACATTCACGCCAGAAAAATTAGTACGGCACTGAAAGCAACATCGTTAATAAAATTTCCCCGAATCGGGGAAATTCCAAGGTTTTTTTTTTCCCTTTGAAACCCATCGGCACCTTTCCCCGCTCGTAAATAACCCGCTAATCCATGCGTGTCTCTCCGTCCAATAAAACCCGCTCGTTAAACGCGCCAAGCGCGCTATTTGCCAATAAAGCCCGATATTTGACAGACTTAATTAACCCCGCCTGTTTTTTCCGGGTAATTGAGACGGATGAGGGAAGGTCCGTACCTGTGAATTCGACGACGGTGTACCGACCGACACGCTCCCGGTTAGACCTCTGGCCTGTGACCCCGCGATCTTTCGTTGGTAAACACTGCGTGGCCACAGAGGGCACGTGCCACCGCTGCGCCGGCACGCACCCCGGGAAAGTGGCCAAATCGAAGAATGTTTATGTGATTTTACCCAGTAATGATCTTATCGCCTTTTGGCACGTCGGCGATCTAGGTGGAATCCCTAATTTCGGCCCGAACCGAATAAATAAACCGTCTGTCGGCGGCGGCGGCGGTATTGCCCCCAAGAGAGGATACATGGATACCCCCGACCTAATCTTTTAACTATGTGTATTCATATGGCTTTTCTCAGTTATAGAAAATTTTAATTTGGGGGATGTGTAGGGTGAAAACTCAACACGGATTCATACACCACAAGTACAGGAAATAATAAATAAACTGTTTTAAAATTTCGCAATACCGTTCTACGAATCTGAAGTAGTGTACCTTTGGTATCTGTTTTGAAATATTAAATCGCCGGGTCATTTAAATGGGATTCACATATGGTTTATTCTGGTCTGCCGACAATGTGCCCTGAATTAAACAGTGCACAACTTTATGTAGTCTAGAAGCAGTCGTCCGGTCTACTTGCTTGCTCAACACATTTTAAAATTTTAAATTACACAATTCTTAAAACTTCGTGTGGCGTAATTCAGGGGCGCGATTTAACTCCGCCTCTTTTGAATGCTTTGCCTAGTGACGTTCCACCACCTCGAAAAGAGGTCGCCGCAAAGGGAACACACGGCCGATGCGAACCGCCAGATTAGTTAGTATTCATTGAATATTGAAGAGTGTCGTAAATTTTACATTTTAAATTGGTCTTTGTTGAGGACCGTTATTATTCTCATTAGGTATTCTGCTAAACTGGCAAAAATTCAAAATTTAAACTCATTAGGGTATCTGCTTGTCTATCGATGGTCGTGACGCATTCATCAGACGGTGAACTCTGGGAAATAATACAGGTCAGGGGACGAGGAAAGGAAAATCGTCGACGGATGGGTTAATTCAATGACAAGTGAATTAATCACACGACGTGAAGTACTGTCGTACCTTTCAGTGTTTCGCAATTTTTATGACGTCATTGAGCGTTGGAGGGGTATGAAAAATAATAAGCTAATAAGTGGTTGTTATTTACCTCGTCTTCCTTTATTGCGTTTCGCATTTTCTTCGCATAATTTCGCGCCTCGTAAAATGCGGACATAAAGCTCGCTAAAAATAAATTACAACAGTAAATTAGCAGAAGATGCGAATAAAGAAAAGTAAAAAAGTATAGGCGAATAATTAACCAATCGGAGGAGTTAGTGTGGGTAGACAGGTATGTCAATCCGAATTAACCGCAACGAGATAATCATCTACATGCACTAAAGAGCAACCATACAGAATTAACAACAGAGCGCGTACTCCCATTACGTCTTAAGGTTACCTTATTAAATGTCAAATAAGCATATTTCGCCCATAAAACATGCGCTTTCTTGCCTGAACACGTTCTATCTACGGTTTTTACTGGATCTTACAGAATTTGAAATTATCTTCGACGCCTACTGCCACCGCGACTGTTCATCTACTGGGTACTTTATTTTTATTGTTAGGTTTGTTTCGACAGGGATGTAGAAGTAGAACCTCTTAGCCCGTCTTTCTCAATCTTTGAATATTCCAACGACTGCGATAAATCAGATAACCCATCGAAGCCACACAAATCGCCTATCCATTAAGACCGATTCTCTCTTGTCCATTTCGTTTTGGCCTTTTCAATAAAACAATAACACCCATAACATAAAGCTTAATGTCTTTCCCATCGTAACGCCGAAACCTACCGTGTGTTTTGTGTGCAAATTGATGGACCATCATTAGCCAAGAAATATGGAATTCCTTTTTTATACCGTTGTTACACAAATAACGTTAATGCGTCGTACTCGCCTGCTGCGTAATGGCCGGTAAGATGAAACCAGTAACTAAGTAAATGAAGATTTATTATTTTTGGTTATGATAATAGCGCGTTTGAGGTGCTTCTCTCTAGCAACGGTTATTTTCACGTTTAACCCACATAGCGAATAATGCAGTTATTGTGTTCGAGTGCACATGATTCAGTGACGCGACGGGCACGGGATGAGTTATGGGGCCGGAATGGGACGGGGCGATAAATCAGGAGATGGAACGTCGGGTTTAGTGTTGCGAATTCTGGGATAGTTGGTGCGCCAATATTTTGAAGCTAATAGTTAAGCGGTAATAACAGGTTATGGGTCCAGGTTGAACGCTGACGCTGAAGTGTTTAAGGAATTCAAGGAAACGGGTCTAAAAATACAATACTTGGCAGAAGTAGAAGAGTCAATCAGTTACACACCTCAACAGAAAGGTAAAGAATTTGAGAGAATTTGAGGGAGTTTATAACAACCTGAGAGAATCTCAAAAAAAGCAAAATTTAAAAGAATCTAGAAAAACTAGGAGGAAGAATTTGGAAGTCTGCAGGTATCTAAAAGGATTTGTAAGGATCTCAAACAATCTGAACAGAACTGAACAATTTTAAAAAATCTTGAGGATTTCCACTCTACAGGAAGAGTCGTAAAGAAAATGAAAGGATTTGAAACAATCTGGAGAAATTTGAGGGTATCTGGAAGAATCTGAACCAGTTTGCACGAAATCGAGAGAATCTGAGCCAATCTAAGACAATCTGAAGGAATTTGGGAGAATCTGCCCAAAATTGGAAGATTCGAAAAGAATCTGAGAATTTTGAAGCATTTCGAAGAATTTTGAAGAATCTGCAGGGATCTGAAAGGATCTGTAAGGATCTGAAATGATCTGAGTAGAAGTGAACAATTTGAAAGAATCTTGAGGATTTTTGACGGCGTCTTTGAAACCATCTGAAAAAATTCGAAAGAATCCGAAACAATCTGGAAACATAGAAAAGAATTCGGAATAATCCGAAAGAATAAAAAAAATCTACAGATCTGAAGGATATAAACAGAAAGAAAATGCAAGAATCTGGAGTAATTTAAGTGAATTTGAGAAAATCGAGAGAATCGGAGGGAATCTAAGACAATCTGAAGGAATCTGGGAGAATCTGCGCTAAATTGCAAGATTAGAAAAGAATCTAAAGGAATTTCTGAGAATCTGAGCGAATTTTGAGGAATTTCGAAGAATTTAGAAAAATCTAAGAGAATCTAAGGAAACTGGAAGAATTTGGAAGAATTTTGAAGAATCTGTAGGGATCTGAAACTATTTAAAAGGTCAAAAATTCTTAAGAACCTGAGAGAATGGGCAAAAATCTGAAGGAGTCTGAAAGACTCTGGGAGAATCTGAGAGAATGTGAGAAAATCGAGAGAATCTGAGGGAATCTAAGACAATCTGAAGGAATCTGGGAGAATTTGCGCTAAATTGCAAGATTAGAAAAGAATCTAAAGGAATTTCTGATAATCTGAGCGAATTTTGAGGAATTTCGAAGAATTTAGAAAAATCTAAGAGAATCTAAGAAAACTGGAAGAATTTGGAAGAATTTTGAAGAATCTGTAGGGATCTGAAACTATTTAAAAGGTCAAAAATTCTTAAGAATCTGAGAGAATGGGTAAAAATCTGAAGGAAACTGAAAGACTCTGGGAGAATCTGAGAGAATGTGAGAAAATCGAGAGAATCTGAGGGAATCTAAGACAATCTGAAGGAATCTGGGAGAATCTGCGCTAAATTGCAAGATTCGAAAAGAATCTAAAGGACCTTCTGAGGATCTGAGCGAATTTTGAGGAATTTCGAAGAATTTAGAAAAAACTAAGAGAATCTATAAAAAAACCAGAAGAATTTGGAAGAATTTTGAAGAATCTGTAGGGATCTGAAACTATTTAAAAGGTCAAAAATTCTTAAGAATCTGAGAGAATGGGTAAAAATCTGAAGGAGTCTGAAAGACTCTGGGAGAATCTGAGAGAATGTGAGAAAATCGAGAGAATCTGAGGGAATCTAAGACAATCTGAAGGAATCTGGGAGAATCTGCGCTAAATTGCAAGATTAGAAAAGAATCTAAAGGAATTTCTGAGAATCTGAGTGAATTTTGAGGAATTTCGAAGAATTTAGAAAAAACTAAGAGATTCTAAAAAAAAACAGAAGAATTTGGAAGAATTTTGAAGATTCTGTAGGGATCTGAAACTATTTAAAAGGTCAAAAATTCTTAAGAATCTGAGAGAATGGGTAAAAATCTGAAGGAATCTGAAATACTCTGGGAGAATCCGAGAGAATGTGAGAAAATCGAGAGAATCTGAGGGAATCTAAGACAATCTGAAGGAATCTGGGAGAATCTGCGCTAAATTGCAAGATTCGAAAAGAATCTAAAGGAACTTCTGAGAATGTGAGCGAATTTTGATGAATTTCGAAGTATTTAGGAAAAACTAAGAGAATCTAAAAAAACTGGAAGAATTTGGAAGAATTTTGAAGAATCTGTAGGGATCTGAAACTATTTAAAAGGTCAAAAATTCTTAAGAATCTGAGAGAATGGGCAAAAATCTGAAGGAAACTGAAAGACTCTGGGAGAATCTGAGAGAATGTGAGAAAATCGAGAGAATCTGAGGGAATCTAAGACAATCTGAAGGAATCTGGGAGAATCTGCGCTAAATTGCAAGATTAGAAAAGAATCTAAAGGAATTTCTGAGGATCTGAGCGAATTTTGAGGAATTTCTAAGAATTTAGAAAAAACTAAGAGAATCTAAAAAAACCAGAAGAATTTGGAAGAATTTTGAACAATCTGTAGGGATCTGAAACTATTTAAAAGGTCAAAAATTCTTAAGAATCTGAGAGAATGGGCAAAAATCTGAAGGAATCCGAAAGACTCTGGGAGAATTTGAGAGAATGTGAGAAATTCGAGAGAATCTGAGGAAATCTAAGACAATCTGAAGGAATTTGGTAGAATCTGCGCTAAATTGCAAGATTCAAAAAGAATTTAAAGAAACTTCTGCGTATCTGAGCGAATTTTGGGGAATTTCGAAGAATTTAGAAAAAACTAAGAGAATCTAAAAAAACCAGAAGAATTTGGAAGAATTTTGAAGAATCTGTAGGGATCTGAAACTATTTAAAGGGTCAAAAATTCTTAAGAATCTGAGAGAATGGGCAAAAATCTGAAGGAAACTGAAAGACTCTGGGAGAATCTGAGAGAATGTGAGAAAATCGAGAGAATCTGAGGGAATCTAAGACAATCTGAAGGAATCTGGGAGAATCTGCGTTAAATTGCAAGATCAGAAAAGAATCTACAGGAATTTCTGAGAATCTCAGCGAATTTTGAGGAATTTTGAAGAATTTAGAAAAATCTAAGAGAATCTAAAAAAACTGTAAGAATTTGGAAGAATTTTGAAGAATCTGTAGGGATCTGAAACTATTTACGAGGGTAGCGCCAAATATTCCCGGCCTGGCATAGATCCAGGTACAGTAGGAGGACAAAATCTTAGGAATATGTCAGTTCCAGTCTCATTAGGTCTGGAACATACAAAAATGCAGCTTACGCCAAATAGTTTTTTGGTAACACACATTTGTTCATCACGATGTCAGAAGTCACGAAAATTGACTATAAAATTTCTCACTCCAGGAGGTATTTCCTCTCAAAACATTAAAGATCGGTTGGACGAGGTGTATGGCCCAAAATCACCGACTTATTCTGTGATGAAGGAGTGGTCAAAACGGTTTCGAATGGGTCAGAAATCGTTGGAAGATGATCTAGAACAGGAAGGCCCATGGAAGTGTTAACGGACAACAAAATTGCCCTTGTTGAGGATCTCGTATTAGGTGATCGACGCTTGAAGGTGAAAGAGATAGTACAAAAGTCGAGGCTCTCAGATACAACCGTTCGCCGAATCGTCCATGATCATTTAGGCATGAATAAAATTAATGCAATGTGAGTTCCTAAATATCTCCCAGCAATTCAGCGTCAGCGTCGTGTTGAATCTGCTCAGTCTTTTTTGGAGCTCTGTAGAGAAATTCCTGTGGACGCACCGAAGACAAATGTCACAGGGCATGAAACTATGATTCTGTACTAAGAGCCTCTGTACAAAAGAGAGTCGATGGAATGGAGATGAAAAGGAGAAGCACCACCAAGAAAGTTCAGAGTCTGTCAGTCGACAAAAAAGGTGATGCCTACCATCTTTTGGGATTCTGAAGACATTCTTCTTACAGACTTTAAAGAACGCAACACCACAGTTAATGCGACATATTACGTAGCACTTGTGCGTAAATTACGCCAAAATATTCGAGACTCCAGGCGTGGAAAACTCACTAGAAAGATGGTGTGCTGCACAACAATGCATCCGTGCACACTGCTGCAATTACGCAAGACGTAATTCGTGATTGAACTTTTCAACAAATCGATCACCCTTCTTATAGCCAAGATATAACCTCCAGTGACTATTACCTATTTAAAAAATTGAAAAAAACCTTCGAGGATGCCATTTTGGAGACAACGAAGAGGTGAAGCCTGCAGTTTCGGAACATTTTGGGACCAAGCCGAAAGAATATTTTTTTAAATGTATTGAATTGTTGCTGAAACGATCTAATAAGTGCATTGATGTCAGGGTAGACTACATTGAAAAATAAAATTTAATTGTAAGTCTACGCCGTTTCTTTCATAGGCAGGCCGGGAATTTCTGGCGCTACCCTCGTAAAAGGTCAAAAATTCTTAAGAATCTGAGAGAATGGGCAAAAATCTGAAGGAATCCGAAAGACTCTGGGAGAATCTGAGAGAATGTGAGAAATTCGAGAGAATCTGAGGGAATCTAAGACAATCTGAAGGAATCTGGGAGAATCTGCGCTAAATTGCAAGATTCGAAAAGAATCTAAAGGAACTTCTGAGGATCTGAGCGAATTTTGAGGAATTTCGAAGAATTTAGAAAAATCTAAGAGAATCTAAAAAAACTGGAAGAATTTGGAAGAATTTTGAAGAATCTGTAGGGATCTGAAACTATTTAAAAGGTCAAAAATTCTTAAGAATCTGAGAGAATGGGTAAAAATCTGAAGGAGTCTGAAAGACTCTGGGAGAATCTGAGAGAATGTGAGAAAATCGAGAGAATCTGAGGGAATCTAAGACAATCTGAAGGAATCTGGGAGAATCTGCGCTAAATTGCAAGATTCGAAAAAATCTAAAGGAACTTCTGAGGATCTGAGCGAATTTTGAGGAATTTCGAAGAATTTAGAAAAAACTAAGAGAATCTAAAAAAAAACAGAAGAATTTGGAAGAATTTTGAAGAATCTGTAGGGATCTGAAACTATTTAAAAGGTCAAAAATTCTTAAGAATTTGAGAGAATGGGCAAAAATTTGAAGGAAACTGAAAGACTCTGGGAGAATCTGAGAGAATGTGAGAAAATCGAGAGAATCTGAGGGAATCTAAGACAATCTGAAGGAATCTGGGAGAATCTGCGCTAAATTGCAAGATTCGAAAAGAATCTAAAGGAACTTCTGAGGATCTGAGCGAATTTTAAGGAATTTCGAAGAATTTAGAAAAATCGAAGAGAATCTAAAAAAAAAACAGAAGAATTTGGAAGAATTTTGAAGAAACTGTAGGGATCTGAAACTATTTAAAAGGTCAAAAATTCTTAAGAATCTGAGAGAATGGGTAAAAATCTGAAGGAAACTGAAAGACTCTAGGAGAATCTGAGACAATGTGAGAAAATCGAGAGAATCTGAGGGAATCTAAGACAATCTGAAGGAATCTGGGAGAATCTGCGCTAAATTGCAAGATTAGAAAATAATCTAAAGGAATTTCTGAGAATCTGAGCGAATTTTGAGGAATTTCGAAGTATTTAGGAAAAACTAAGAGAATCTAAAAAACCAGGAAGAATTTGGAAGAATTTTGAAGAATCTCCAGGGGATCTGAAAGGATAAACGTAACATCGAAAAACATCGTGAATAATCCGAAAGAATAAAAAAATCGAAAGAATCTGAAAGGGAGAATCAGAAAGAAAATGAAAGAATCTGGAGGAATTTGAGGGAATCTGAAAGAATTTGAAAGAACTTGGGACATTCCGAAAGAATTTAAGAAAATCTGAAAGAATCTGGAGGAATCTGAAAGAAATTGAGATATTCGGAAAGAATTGGAAGGAATCGGAGGGAACTTGTGACAATTTGAGCGCATTTTGAAGAATTTCGACCCAAGAAAATCTAAAAAAAAAACCGGAAGAATTTGGAAGAATTTTGAAGAATCTGCAGAGATCTGTAAAGATCTGAAATGATCAGAGTAGAACTGAAAAATTTGAAAGAATCTTAGAGATTCCTGACGGTGTTTTTGAAAGCATCTGAAAAAATTCGAAAGAATCTGAAACAATCTTGAAGCATCGAAAAGCATCCGCAATATTCCGAAAGAATAAAAAAAAATCTAAAGAATCTGAAGGAGATAATAATCAGAAAGTAAATGAAAGAATCTGGCGTAATTTGAGTGAATTTGAGAGAATTAGGAGATTCGGAAAGAATCAAAAGGAATTTGAGAGAACATAAAAGAATCTGAGAGAATCTGAAAGAAATTGAGAGATTCGGAAAGAATTGGAAGGAATCTGAAGAAACTTGTGACAATCTGAGCGAATTTTGAAGAATTCCGAAGAATTTAGAAAAATATAAGAGAATCTAAAAAAAACTGGAAGAATTTGGATGAATTTTGAAGAATCTGCAGAGATGTGAAAGGATCTGTAAGGATCTGAAATGATCTGAGTAGAACTGAAAAAATTGAAAGAATCTTGAGGATTTTTGACAGTGTCTTTGAAACCATCTGAAAAAATTCGAAAGAATCTGAGAGAATCCGGAAACATCGAAAGGCATCCGGAATAATCCGGAAGAAAAAAAAACAATCGAAAGAATCTGCAAGAGAGAATAAAAAAAATGAAGGAATCTGAAAGCACGTGAAAGAATCTGGAGTAATTTGAGAGAAATTGGGAGATTCAGAAAGAATCTAAAGGAATTTGAGAGGTCTTGAAAGAATCTGAGGGAATCTGAAAGAAATTGAGAAATTCGGAAAGAATTGGAAGGAATCTGGGGAAACTTGTGACAATCTGAGCGAATTTTGACGAATTTCGAAGAATTTAGAAAAATTCAAGAGAATCTAAAAAAAACCTGGAAGAATTTGGAAGAATTTTGAAGAATCTGCAGGGATCTGAAAGCATCTGAAAAAATTCGAAAGAATCTGAAAACTCTGGAAGAATTTGGAAGAGTCTGCAGGGATCTGAAAGGATTTGTAAGGATCTCAAACAATCTGAACAGAACTGAAAAAATAATTTTAAAGAATCTTGAAGATTTCCACTCAACAGGAAGAGTCGTAAAGAAAATGAAAAAATTTGAAAGAATCTGGAGGAATTTGAGGCTATCTGGAAGAATCTGATCCAGTTTTCAGGAATCTGAAGCGACGTGGAAAATTTTGAAACGAAAATTCTTGAGAATCTGCGAGAATCTGAAAAAATCTGAAGGAATCTGAAAGACTCTGGGAGAATCTAATAGAATGTGAGAAAATCGAGAGAATCTGAGGAAAATTGGAAGATTCGAAAATAATCTGAAGGAGGTTGTGAGAATCTGAGAGAATTTTGAGGAATTTCGAAGAATTTAGAAAAATCTAAGAGAATCTAAAAAGAAACTGGAAGAACTTAGAAGAATGTGCAAGGATCTGAAAGGATTAAAAAAATTTGAAAGAATCTTGAAGATTCCTGACGGTATCTTTGAAAGAATCTGAAAAAAATTCGAAACAATCTGAAACAATTCGTAAGCATCGAAAATCATCCGGAATAATCCGAAAGAATAAAAAAAATCGAAAGAATCTGAAGGAGATAATCAGAAAGAAAATGAAATAATCTGGAGTAATTTGAGGGAATTTAAAAGAAATTGGGATATTTGGGAATAATCTAAAGGAATTTGAGAGAACATGAAAGAATCTGAGGGAATCTGAAAGAAATTGAAAGATCCGTAAAGAATTGGAAGGAATCTGAGGAAACTTGTGACAATCTGAGCGAATTTTGAAGAATTTCGAAAAATCTAAGAGAATCTAAAAAAAACCTGTAAGAACCTTGAAGAATCTGCGGGCATCTGAAAGAATCTGTAAAGATCTGAAGGATTAAAAAAATTTGAAAGAATCTTGAAGATTCCTGACGGTGTCTTTGAAAGCATCTGAAAAAATTCGAAAAAATCTCAAATAATCCGGAAGCATCGAAGAGCATCCGGAATAATCCGTAAGAATAAAAAAAATCGAAAGAATCTGAAAGAGAGAATCAGAAAAAAAAATGAAGGAATCTGGTAGAAATTGAGAGATTCGGAAAGAATTGGAAGGAAACACATTGATGTTAAACACCACTAGGCATGATTGAAATTCGAAACTTGGAAGAAATAATGTTTTTCTAATAATCTTGAATGTCAATTCCATGTTTGTATTTCATACAATGAAGCTATAATAACATAAAGCACCTCGCCCCTTTTTCGAAACACCCGTATATTTTTGCACGCCCATGCAGTACAAGAGCAGCAGCAGCCAACACGCGCTTTAAGATTTACTGGAATATATTTCCGTCCGCTAACATGTTATTGTTCCAGCTACCAGCTGCACAACCTCATCGCACTGAAAAAGGATCTTAAAGGACTAGAGTCAAACCGCTTTTTGCGCCGTAGGAATGCCGTCCGTTTTCGATATTTCACAAGATACAATCTCGCTCGTATATTCCTCTTATATCTTGATATTTAGCGATCGAACGTACGTCGCCTCGTTGCCTGCTTTCATAACGTGATAATGCCGCGGCACACGTTGTGATTAGATAAAGACGTTCGTTATGTTGCGCCTCGATGGAAATAAACGAGGAACGGACACCTGCGGATTGTGAATTTTAATGGTCCAGATCGAACCATCGCGAATCCAATTTGCCGACTTCCCTTACAATCCGGGTGGTTTTAAGCGAAACAGAACGGCCTGCATTTTTTCGAATACTTTTCTTAATTCACTCTCGTCATAATCTCGGATTTACAACGGCACTCGGTGCTCGTTTCGCGTTTGCACCGCGGCGCAATCTCCCGCTTCTGACTGCGCTCTCGCCGTTAATGTTCCAGAATCGCCTCATTATCTCTGCGTAAATCCTTTTATGGCCGGGCAATAAGCATCCAGTTGCGATTTTTATTGACGTTAATAATTCAGATTGAACCCGGCCGATAGCCCGCGTAAATACCTGGGAATATAACAGCATATCACGTGCTGGGCGACTCCTAATGCCCGCTCGCATTATCAGTTAATCGCCATCGATGGAAGTCTGCCATAACAATTAACTTAATGATGGTAACCGATACCAGGCCGCGCAATAAACGCTGGCTGGACGGAATTAGCATACACCGAGTACGGCGTCGACCAAATTTATGGCGAGGAAGTTTCCTGCTAGAGGCAAAGCGTTAGCGTATCTTGCGGGTTTAATCAGAAATTGATACGGACTGGACTTGATCATAATTAAGCGGGAACGGATGCCCGGGATCAGCTTACTTGTTAAAATTCTCGGGCGGAAGATCAATTTGATGGATTTGCGGTGGTCTACGCCGGATTCGGAAAGAAGCGGAAAACGCGCGGCGTAGTGAGACGATCAGATAACGCAATCATAATAACTGTAATGAGGAGGCTGCAAGAAATACGGACCCCGAGATGGGTCCGAGGAGGGTCATCAGAGACAACTCCGGAAAAATCGACTAGATGCACTCGGCGAAAAAAAAACTGAGTGAACTTCGAAATACTCCAGCAAACTTTCGCTCGGCAGGTGAAGCCCATTAAAATCGCGTTTACGCTAAGGGGGAGAGCTCGGCAATTTATAGATCACTTAATAACACATACCCTCGCCATCAGTTTGCCGCGTTGAAACTCCGTCCGTGTCTTGTCGGCGAGCGCGGCAGATTAATTGAGTTACGTGTTGCGATTAAGTTTGCATTTTATTATTATAATTCGCAATATGAAGCGGAGGAATCGAAGATACGAGGATGGAAACCATAGGGTGCTCGCTTTGCCGCCTAGGCAATTTCTCTCCGCCGTTGTATGAAGATGCGTTCACGACTGGACTGGGCGGGCGTGATTTTTTCCCTCGGCGAGAGTTCCTGCGAAGTGCATTATCCTTGAGACCTTCGTTCCCACACCTCCTGCGTAAAAGCGAACAGAACACGCGTGTTATTCGTACCTTAATTTTCAACTCTCCACAACTTGTTGATAAAGTTTTGTCCTGACGAAATCGCGGACTTACGAAAAATGACTCCTAGGTGTTAGCCGTCAGATCCATCACCGCCCTAATGATGTAACCTGAGCGCCGCCTCGTGCATAATATCACGCCGCCGTCCCCGGTGGCGGCGCGTCAATATTTCAGTTCGGCATTGGCCGGCGGTCATCTGTTTCCCGGTTCCCCGGAGACAGGCAGGATTTGCGGGTCCAGGAAATGGACGTATTAAATTTCTAGTAGTTTGCATCACCTGCCTTAGATGTCCGAAAGTCCGCAAATGCGCTTAGATTAGGGGAAATATATGGGCGCATTTACACTTTAAGTTCCAACGTAAATTAATATTCGGAAAGGAACGGACCGAGATAAATACCTCCGGCTCGGATTTATGTCCAAGTAGTAGTGGCCGGATCCAGGAAGGAGGCCCATCGGCTAATGACGACGGAACGAGACCTTAAAGAGATGGTACGATTGCCTCTGTGGAACAAACGTTGCAAAATGCAGAAATCTGAAATGATCTGGAAAAATTTGAATGAATGTTAGAGAATTTAAGGGAATGTGAGAGATTCCGAGAAAAGGACCCTATACGATAAGGCCTAGTTTTCGGCCCAGGAAAAAAAACAACAAATTTTTAGAATAGATACTAGGAGTTGGGAAGGGTTATTTAAATTAGAAAATAGAGCATGTACAGACTGTCTCGTGATTTTAATTCACAAGAAAATAGCATAATATTCTGCAATGTTAAAATATCTGCATGTAATGGTGATGAAATGAAAAAAAGTGCGGTGCGATAAGCTGTACTCGATATTTGGGTCTTAATTTGAGGATTAAATTCATTCGTGAACCCCAAAAAGATAATATTGAAAGTTAATTTAATAAATGTATAGACCCCAGAAGAATTCCTTCAGGCTTTTTAACAGTTTTTAGCCTGCTTGAAAATACAAGAATTTAAAGATCTTATTATTACTGATATGCCTAGTAAGTGGTGTTAAAACAACAAGAAACAATACAAACCTGAGTTGCCCCCCTTGATTGCCGTTATTGACACTTTTTCATTAACATCTTCTGGTAAAGTTTTAACACTGTTGCTTTTTTACTTCAACCAAGCTCATTTGTTTTGAATATGGTTTATTCTGACAAAGATTCATTTATTTCTTGTATGTGTTAACATATATATATATATATAGGGACTTTACGCTCAAGGTACTCACCCCACCCGACCACCTACTGGATGGAGGGCGCTATCTCCAGTATACAGGACAGGCATGATTGGAAAGGGTACCGTACGCGACAGCGATATGGGCGCGACGATTCAAATATATATTTGTGACTTGTGTTTACATACTTATTATTAATGTAGTGATTATGATAAGAAAATCCACTCTTTTATTTACGATTACGATGGCGTGAAGCTACATTTGGTCCTAGGAGTCGAATCACGGCGCAACATTTTGTTCTTTTGAGTCGCATCACAGCGCGATGCTACATTTTGGTCCTTCGAGCCGGATCATGCAACGCCACAATCTTGAAATATATTTTTTACTCCAGTATTAAAACCTACAGTCAGTAGCAAAAATCCAATATTTTATACCCACCATATGACTTTTATTTGTAAGAATTTACTTTATCGTGGTACTGATTAACTAACATTTTAAAGTACCAAGAGAGCAATAAAACAATCAAAGATAGCCAGGATTTTTGAAGATTTGTTTTTAGTAGAATATTCAACACATTACCATCAATTTAAATGCTTGAATTGCAAATGCAAGGATTACAGACAAACAGTCAAAAGTCCATGCCTGTTTTTGATCGTGTTTTATTTAAAGTATGGTACATAATAATAAGATATATACATACATATATATTTGCCATCTTCGACACAATCTTTCCATACAAAAAACCAGTGTTTGTATTTCATTATAAATAATGAAATGACATAATAATTATGCTTTTTTTACAAAACATAATATTTCATTCCTTTTCTGTGATGTAAAAATTTTGCATTCTTTTACACATTTAAATAGTTCAAATCTACACTCTCTAAAACAAGAATTAAGCCTAAGAAGGTTTTTTTCTATAGCAAACGTTAAAGAGTGCTTTATTCTATTCAAAACTGCAAGAGTACATAAAATAACACTTTAACAACGGTAGATAAAATACTTCAATTTTTCTTTACGTCAAATACATAATTATTTTCTATTAATAGTTAGTTTTACAATTAATGTTTCCAGAAAGATAGTTATATTTTTGAAATAGATGTGTTCCGTATTGCCATAATCCCACAGATGTATTCATATCGTGTTTTTCTCCCCTATTAAAGATTTACCCGAGAAAAACGACTATTCTCATGGTTCAGTGTCGTTAAAATAGGTAATTCCGAGTTAATTAAATACAATAATAAAAAATTAGTTTGATTTCAATGTACCTACTTATTTAATAATGCAAAATAACACAACACAAATTAAACACACACAGAAAAAGCAGAATTAAAAATCTTCTTTAAAAATGGTGGTATACAGTAACGTTAAATGTGCTAGCGTACACCCTCATTTAATTTGTCGCTCCGGTTCTACTTTGCTCCCGATCTAAGTAGGTATTCTCTCCTGCCTCTATTTCCTCCCCTGCCCTTGTAACCTTCTCTATTCCTGTATATATCCCTTGTTGCACCCCTGCCATTTCATCACCCCTTCCAGCTTCCTTGTTTCTGTTTCCTCTCCGTCGATAGTACCCCCTACCTCTGTACCCTTCCAAGCTTCATTCACTAACCTCTTGCCTCTTTGTCTGACTGCCGTCCTTTTTGTGTATAGGTACTATCTGGAATGGCTACAAGAGTTGAGTTCAGCTTGTTCAAGAGTGACTTATCTCTAAGAGCCGTTTGACATGGAACCAATTTTCGTACTAAATCGCTTGTATACAAGAATTTAGAACTGGTTCTAATTTCTCGCGTACAATTTAGTACTAAAATTAGTCCCGGCTCTAAGACAGTTTAAAGTATAAATTGTACAGTGTTGATAAAAAATCTTTGAAAATACTTACGAGTTATTTTTCTTTTTTTAATAATCGTTGTTTGGTCATGAACATTGTCACGGCAACGTAACATAAACACTTGCTCTTTCTCACAAAAATGACTGTCGCGATATTCTTCGCGATAATCATAAATGTAGTAGACTTTATATCTATCATTACTTGGTCTTAGTACCCGTAATGATAGAAGTCTTGCCTGAATGCCGATCATTTCCGGGTCAGTGGTGGGTCTTAAACTTAAGTAATTAAGTACATATTTATAAAGAAGTATATGACAAACAACTATGTTACAATTTTAAAATAGCTTTTTTTTTGATGCCAAATATGTATCTAAATTATCAAGTCACGCAAAAAATCAAAACAATAAAAATCTTCTTAACCGACACTGTGACTTAAGATAATTATGAAGTACCTAAGACACCATTTAATCACTCGGTTGATCATATGATATTTTTACAATGATATTGTTAAAAAATTAGTGAAATAATGGGAAAAAGTGAGTATAAAAATATTTTTTTGTCATTTTGAAAATTTTGATGTAGTCTATGCCTTATTGCCACTTCAACATTTGAAGTTTAAAAGAATTATCTTGTCGCATCCAGTGCCAGTATACTCGCCGTGACAAAAATGCAAAAAAAAGTTACAATACTTAAAGGTGTTTTACACTTTGTGACAATGGAATGGCGTTGACCGGTCCAGCATTTTCTGTTCGTGACGCTAGACTACTCAATACCAAATGTTTTTTTCAATAACTAAACGTACGTCAAAAAATAAGTCCTGATAAAGTCAACCCACAATGAAAAAACCAAGAAAAAAAATACTTCTATATTGTAATGGAATACTAGTAATTTCACCTTTTTTAGGTTATTAGTCACAGATAAGATATATTTTCCCGCCAACAGTTTGGATTAATGATAACATAGTAGAACAGTGTTTTTGTTACATATATCTTCTAAACATGGTCGGAAAGGTAATTTTGTGCTGAAAAACTCTTAAAAGAGATAATATACCCATGTCGTCAAAAAAAAATTATTCAAATTTTTATTGTCGTCCGGTGAACCATTAGTAAAAATGAAGTAAATTCTAATTTTACATAGAAAAACGCGCAAGAAGCACTAAAAAAATGTTCCACAGATTTCTGTCGGCAGATATGTAATTACGTCTACGAACATTTAACCTGCCTAGAATATGTAGAAGGATCTAACTCTTTATCAAAGCCTCATGTATTCGGAAAGAATGGATACTTGGGTCTTTCTCTTAAATCTTTCTTCGACTTTCTTGATTTCTCGATGAAAAATTATCAGCAAAGAAATTTAAATGAGACATAATTTGTGGAACATTTGTTTCCTAAAGATTCACTGATCACTAAGCTAATTGATTCCAATTTTTTCTGTATCATTCAAATAGGCGTAGAACATTTGATACTTCATTCGAATTTCAGGTCCAATGAAAATTCCTAAATATAGAAAACGTACATAATATGAAAACTGAAATTCACTGCAATATTTTAGTTTTTACCTAGGTTTATGTTAGCAGCAGAAAGCTCAGGAAATATTGTTTTCAGATGTTGAAATGCTTTCTCTCCTGTATTTCACTTGCATAAAAAGCACATATGCTTGGTATATCCAGATAGGAAGCCAGTTACTAAAGCTACAATTTTTAAATCGTCTATCAAATTGCACTCAAACTTTTTGTCGTTAATACAGTTTAACAAGTGTTAAATATTCTCATATGTTTCTGCAGTTTGTATGGAGTATGCAGTCGGCAATACTACATATTTATTCCCATTACGCAATAGTACACCTTTAACTGGAACTGTCTATGAACAAAAAAGTTTTTGACGACGTAGGCATAATGTCTTATTAGATAGTTATTCTCCACAAAATAACCTTTCAGAATACATTTTCAGAATGTTTGTAACAAGATTTTTTTCTAAAATTGTTCGACTGTGTAATTATTGCCGATCATCACCGTCAGTTAGGATTGAGCAGTGAGTGAGCTTGTACGTAATATCTTTTCTTTTGTGTTCTTGAAAACAATCTTAACAACGTTAAACTCAACGTGATTTGATATGTCAGAATGTTAAGTGACATAATGTCTACTAAAATAAATTACTAAAATCCATGTTCAAAATCTATAATTACATTGTGGGTATATACGAAAATGAACTACCAAGTAGTTTTTTTCAGTGTGCGTCGACTATATTTTATCGTTCGAGTTCCTAAGTAGATTAGTTGAATGTCTAAAATAATTCTAAAACATAAGTTATACACATTTTTTCTAGTTGTTCACTAGATTGAGAAAGGGATAATTTTAAAAACGAAATTTTGCAACTTTGCAAAAACGTTGCCAAAATAACTAAGAACAACTTATTAGCTTCTTACAAAATTGAGGACTCACTTTGGAGATCCAGAGAGCGGTACCTATATCAAAAATTAGCTAACCTGAAAGTAAGGTCTGGATAATTGTAGCATCATAAAATATTACACAAATCTTTCTCATGCAATTTAGAACAAAATTCGAAAAAATTGAGAATTCTCCTTCTCTTCTATTTGAGATTCAGATAGTGGTTTATCAAAAATTAACCGTCCGGAAAGTAAAAACTGCAAAATCGCAGAGCGATAAAACTTCACAGAAATATTCCCGCGGCAATGCAGAACAAACTATTAAAAAACTTGGACTTCGCCCTCTCTTGTTTTGGGGATCCAGAGAGTGGTAATTTTGAATTAGGGTCTTAGAAAATAATGAGTGCACATTCGCAGCATCATGAAACAATTAAGCAGAAATTATAAAAAAATTGAAAATTCGCCCTCTTTTGTGATATACTCGTATCAGAAGTTAGTCGTCCTGATAGTAACGAGTGCATTAGCGGAATATTATAAAACTTTATATAAATATTGTCGAGGCAATTAAGGATAAAAAATCTAAAAAATGAGAGTTTTTCCTTTCTTGTTGGAAATCCAGAAAGTGGTATATCTCAAATCAGGCGTCATGAAAGTAACGACTGCATCATCGCAGTGTGATAATATAATAAAACTTTAGACAAATGTTCCTTATAAGACAGTACAGAACATAATATTAAAAAAGAGGGCATAAACCCTCTCCTGTTTTGGAGATCTAGAAAGTGGTAATTTGGAATTAGTCTCTTCATTTTGTCCTGAATTGCCTCCAGAACATTTGTGAAAATTTTTATGATGCTACGATTATGCAATTTCTGTTATTCCACTTTAGTCCGGTCATAATAGACATTTCAAATAACAAAAACACCGACAGAGCTGAATTTTGGTAGAAACCTTAGGTTCACCAGTAGAAATAAAGGGGCAAAAGTCCCCATAGATCCCACGTGTGCTAAAAATGTTATTCAAGGTCAAAAGTCAAAATTTTTGTTTTTTTGGATTTTTCTCGAAAACAGTAAGTTTTATCAAAAAGATAGTACAGACAAAAATTGTAGACCATAAAATTGTCTACAAAAATGGTCCTTTTTTCTTAAGAATCACCATTCCCAAGATATCGCCGTTATAAAAGCTGAAGGAGTTACATTCTACATGATATGCACACAAATTCCACGTATATACATAGTCAGACTCTTAATATAACTAAAAATGCCATTCGTGTCTCTTACATGTGTAAAATAACTACGAACAATATAATAAATAACTACTAACTAATTCTGAGAATATACACTCAAAAGAAAATCAGTCCCTTAGCCAGTCCCTTCTACCATAGATTGATAAAATTATTTACTTTTTAAAACCTGGAAAGGCTCAACAGCGAACAGAAATATATTCTTCAAGAAGTTTATCTGCTTATCCAAAATGCTAAAACCATGTTTTATTGTTACATGCAATAACCGGTTGCGATACTACATCAGCAATGTTCAGAAGGGATTAAACATCAGTACTGAAATTATTTGAAAAAAAGAACTTGATTGCGCTAAAGTATTTGAAGAAATTGACTCGTCTCCTCAAACGATGATCACAACAGGAAGTCGCTTTCTCCTTGCTGTTTATGAAGCTCCAAAAAAATTAATTGCATCGACACGTATAGCAATTTAACTTTTGTAAAAAAAACACGAAATAAGAAACAAGTACAACTATCGTGTCTTCCTCCGACATCGGCTTCTGCTCATCAACACTTGTATCGAGTATACTATCAAGTTCAGACATGGCTAGGCTAACAAATGAACCTCGAAGACTGGGGTTGGAAACTAACAGATAATACTTTGGATTCAAGCTATAGGTACTCCGAAAAAACTCCTAAACATTATTTTTTGCAATTGCAAAAAAGGTTGCTGTACTAGATGTGGCTGTAGAAGAGTAGGGTTGTTGTGTTCACCACCGTGCACTAATTGCCAAGGCCACTCTTGCTCGAATGTCCAACAGAATCCAACAGACGAAGATTCATGTGATAACGATGAAGACAGCTGATTCATCTTCAGTTGAACAATTTATGGACATCCAGCAAGAAAAAGAGGAAGAAGAGGAAGAAACTGAAGAAGATATGACTGTTGATGTCGAATTTGAAGAGCATGAATCAGATTAAAATAGAAACAGAAATTAGAACTATAGTTTAATAAATCAATCAACTATATCAATATCAAAATCAATAATCATCATGCAGTAAATACAGTATTTTCCCATGAAACTCCGTCATAAGAGATCGTAGGCCTACTGGGGAAACCACATTAAAAAAACCGCGGCAAGTACACTAACCCACAGGTGGTGTGGAAATGTGTGCATATCATGTAGAATGTAACTCCTTCAACTTTTAGAACAGCGATATCTTAGGAATGGTGATTTATAGGGAAAAAAGTATAAGGACCATTTTTGTAGATAATGCTCTATAATTTTTGTATGAACTATATTTTTGATAAAGTTTACCGTTTTCGAGAAAAATCCACAAAACCAAAAATTTTATTTTTGACCTTGAATAACTTTTAGCACACATGGGATCTATGGGGACTTTTGGGACTTTATTTCTACTAGAGTACCCAAGGTCTCTACCAAAATTCAGCTATGTCGGAGTTTTTGTTATTTGATCACTATTTTTATGTCGATTTTGACCGGACTACTCACTTTCTTCAAAGCACAAGAAGGCGAATTCTCAATTTTTTAGTATTTCGTCTTGAATTGCCTCGACAACACCTGTGCAAAGTTTCATGATGCTGCGAGTATGCAGTAATTGTTTTCTGAGAGACTAATTCGGAATTACCACCACTTGGATCTCCAAAACAAGAGAAAGCGAATTTTCAATTTTTCAGGATTTTGTTCCGAATTGCATCGGGAACATTTATGCAAAGTTTCATGATGCTGCGATTATGCAGTCGTTAATTTCAGGACGACTAATTTCTGATATTCCACTCTCTTTAACTTCAAAGCAAAAGATAGCGAATTCCCAATTTTTTAATATTTTGTCTTGAATTACCCAAAGAACGCTTGTGCAAACTTTCATGATGCTGCGAGTATGCAGTTATTGTATTCTGAAAGACTAATTCGGTATTACCATCTCCAGTATATGCAAAACAAGAGAAGGCGAATTCACAATTTTTCAATATTTTGTCCTGAATTACTTTAGAAACATTTGTGAAAAGTTCACTGATGCTGCGATGATGCCGTCGTTAATTTCAGGACGACTAATTTCTGTTATTCCACTCTCTTTAATTCCAAAACAAAGGAGAGCGAAATCTCAATTTTTGAATAGTTCGTCTTGAATTGCTTCCGAAGCACTTTTGTAAAATTTCTTGAGGCTACGAGTATGCAATATCGTGTTCTGAGAAACAAATTCAGAATTACCACCCTCGGGATATCTAAATGAGAGCGCTAATTCTCAGTTTTTCAATATGTTATTGTAAACTATGTCAACAACGTGTGTGCAAAGTTCTAAGATGCTACGATTACGCAGTCATTCCGTACAAGATGATTAATTCCATATATACAATCCTCAAGATCTCCAAACTAAGAGAGGGCTAATCCTCAATCTTTTAATATCTTATTCTAAATTGTCTCAAAAACGTGTGTGCAAAGTTTTATGATGCTGCCGGTATGCAATCAATTTTAAAGAGCGACCAATTCCAGATTTACCATCCTCTAGATCTCTAAGACAAGAGAGGGTTAACCCTCAATTTCTTAATATATTATTCCAAATAGCCTCAGCAGCGTGTGTGCAAAATTCTATGATGCTACGATCATCAGTCAATCCGCACAAGAAGATTAATTGCATATATACAATCCTCTGGATCTTCAAAAGAAGAGAGAGCTAATCCTCAATTTTTTCATATGTTATTCTAAATTGTCTCAGCAACGTGTGTGCAAAATTCTATGATGCTACCATTATGCAGTCGTGCCTTACAAGAAGACTAACTCCAGATGTACAATGCTCTGGATCTCCAAAACAAGAGAGGGCTAATCCTCAATTTTTTAATATGTTATTCTAAATTGTCACAACAACGTGTGTGCAAAGTTCTACGATGCTGCGAGTATGCAGTCAATCTTAAAGAGAGACTAATTCCAGATTTACCATCCTCTGGATCTCTAAAACAAGAGAGGGCTAATCCTCAATTTTTTCATATGTTATTCTAAATTGTCCCGTGAGCATATGTGCAAAATTCTATGATGCTACGATTATGCAGTCGTGCCTTACAAGAAGACTAACTCCAGATATACAATGCTCTGGATCTCCAAAACAAGAGAGGCCAAATCCTCAATTTTTTAATATGTTATTCTAAATTATGTCAGCAACGTGTGTACAAAGTTTTACGATGCTGCGAGTATGCAGTCATTCTTAAAAAGAGACTGATTCCAGATATACCACCCTCTGGATCTCCAAAACAAGAGAGGGCTAATTCTCAATTTTTCAATATGTTATTCCAAATTGTCTCAGCAACGTGTGTGCAAAATTCTATGATGCTACAATAATGCAGTCATTCTTTACAAGAAGACAAATTCCAGATTTACCACCCTCTGGATCTCCAAAACAAGAAAGGGCTAATCCTCAATTTTTTCATATGTCATTCGAAATTGTCTCAACAACGTGTGTGCAAAACTCTACGATGCTGCGAGTATGCAGTCATTCGTAAAATGAGACTAATTCCAGATTTACCACCCTCTGGATCTCCAAAACAAGAGAGGGCTAATCCTCAATTTTTTCATATGTTATTCTAAATTGTCCCATCAGCATGTGTGCAAAATTCTATGATACTACGATTATGCAGTCGTGCCTTACAAGAAGATAACTCCAGATATACAATCCTCTGGATCTCCAAAACAAGAAAGGGCTAATCCTCAATTTTTTAATATGTTATTCTAAATTATGTCAGCAACGTGTGTACAAAGTTTTACGATGCTGCGAGTATGCAGTCATTCTTAAAAAGAGACTGATTCCAGATATACCACCCTCTGGATCTCCAAAACAAGAGAGGGCTAATTCTCAATTTTTCAATATGTTATTCCAAATTGTCTCAGCAACGTGTGTGCAAAATTCTATGATGCTACAATAATGCAGTCATTCTTTACAAGAAGACAAATTCCAGATTTACCACCCTCTGGATCTCCAAAACAAGAAAGGGCTAATCCTCAATTTTTTCATATGTTATTCGAAATTGTCTCAACAACGTGTGTGCAAAACTCTACGATGCTGCGAGTATGCAGTCATTCGTAAAATGAGACTAATTCCAGATTTACCACCCTCTGGATCTCCAAAACAAGAGAGGGCTAATCCTCAATTTTTTCATATGTTATTCTAAATTGTCCCATCAGCATGTGTGCAAAATTCTATGATGCTACGATTATGCAGTCGTGCCTTACAAGAAGACTAACTCCAGATATACAATGCTCTGGATCTCCAAAACAAGAGAGGCCAAATCCTCAATTTTTTAATATGTTATTCTAAATTATGTCAGCAACGTGTGTACAAAGTTTTACGATGCTGCGAGTATGCAGTCATTCTTAAAAAGAGACTGATTCCAGATATACCACCCTCTGGATCTCCAAAACAAGAGAGGGCTAATTCTCAATTTTTCAATATGTTATTCCAAATTGTCTCAGCAACGTGTGTGCAAAATTCTATGATGCTACAATAATGCAGTCATTCTTTACAAGAAGACAAATTCCAGATTTACCACCCTCTGGATCTCCAAAACAAGAAAGGGCTAATCCTCAATTTTTTAATATGTTATTCGAAATCGTCTCAACAAAGTGTGTGCAGAACTCTACGATGCTGCGAGTATGCAGTCATTCGTAAAATGAGACTAATTCCAGATTTACCACCCTCTGGATCTCCAAAACAAGAGAGGGCTAATCCTCAATTTTTTCATATGTTATTCTAAATTGTCCCATCAGCATGTGTGTAAAATTCTATGATGCTACGATTATGCAGTCGTGCCTTACAAGAAGATAACTCCAGATATACAATCCTCTGGATCTCCAAAACAAGAAAGGGCTAATCCTCAATTTTTTAATATGTTATTCTAAATTGTCTCAACAACGTGTGTGCAAAGTTTTACGATGCTGCGAGTATGCAGTCATTCTTAAGGAGAGGCCAATTCCAGATTTACCACCCTCTGGATCTCTAAAACAAGAGAGGGCTAATCCTCAATTTTTTCATATGTTATTCTAAATTGTCTCAGCAACATGTGTGCAAACATCTATGATGCTGCGAGTATGCAGTCATTCCTTACAAGAACTCAAATTCCAGACATACAATCCTCTGGATCTCCAAAACAAGAAAGGGCTAATCCTCAATTTTTTAATATGTTATTCTAAATTGTCTCAACAACGTGTGTGCAAAGTTCTACGATGCTGCGAGTATGCAGTCATTCGTAAAATGAGACTAATTCCAGATTTACCACCCTCTGGATCTCCAAAACAAGAGAGGGCTAATCCTCAATTTTTTAATATGTTATTCTAAATTATGTCAGCAACGTGTGTACAAAGTTTTACGATACTGCGAGTATGCAGTCATTCTTAAAAAGAGACTGATTCCAGATATACCACCCTCTGGATCTCCAAAACAAAAGAGGGCTAATTCTCAATTTTTCAATATGTTATTCTAAATTGTCTCAGCAACGTGTGTGCAAAATTCTATGATGCTACAATAATGCACTCATTCTTTACAAGAAGACAAATTCCAGATTTACCACCCTCTGGATCTCCAAAACAAGAAAGGGCTAATCCTCAATTTTTTAATATGTTATTCGAAATTGTCTCAACAAAGTGTGTGCAGAACTCTACGATGCTGCGAGTATGCAGTCATTCGTAAAATGAGACTAATTCCAGATTTACCACCCTCTGGGTCTCCAAAACAAGAGAGGGCTAATCCTCAATTTTTTAATATGTTATTCGAAATTGTCTCAACAAAGTGTGTGCAAAACTCTACGATGCTGCGAGTATGCAGTCATTCGTAAAATGAGACTAATTCCAGATTTACCACCCTCTGGGTCTCCAAAACAAGAGAGGGCTAATCCTCAATTTTTTCATATGTTATTCTAAATTGTCCCATCAGCATGTGTGCAAAATTCTATGATGCTACGATTATGCAGTCGTGCCTTACAAGAAGATAACTCCAGATATACAATCCTCTGGATCTCCAAAAGAAGAAAGGGCTAATCCTCAATTTTTTAATATGTTATTCTAAATTGTCTCAACAACGTGTGTGCAAAGTTTTACGATGCTGCGAGTATGCAGTCATTCTTAAGGAGAGGCCAATTCCAGATTTACCACCCTCTTGATCTCTAAAACAAGAGAGGGCTAATCCTCAATTTTTTCATATGTTATTTTAAATTGTCTCAGCAACATGTGTGCAAACATCTATGATGCTGCGAGTATGCAGTCATTCCTTACAAGAACTCAAATTCCAGACATACAATCCTCTGGATCTCCAAAACAAGAAAGGGCTAATCCTCAAATTTTTAATATGTTATTCTAAATTGTCTCAACAACGTGTGTGCAAAGTTCTACGATGCTGCGAGCATGCAGTCATTCGTAAAATGAGACGAATTCCAGATTTACCACCCTCTGGATCTCCAAAACAAGAGAGGGCTAATCCTCAATTTTTTAATATGTTATTCTAAATTATGTCAGCAACGTGTGTACAAAGTTTTACGATGCTGCGAGTATGCAGTCATTCTTAAAAAGAGACTGATTCCAGATATACCACCCTCTGGATCTCCAAAAGAAAAGAGGGCTAATTCTCAATTTTTCAATGTGTTATTCTAAATTGTCTCAGCAACGTGTGTGCAAAATTCTATGATGCTACAATAATGCAGTCATTCTTTACATGAAGACAAATTCCAGATTTATCACCCTCTGGATCTCCAAAACAAGAAAGGGCTAATCCTCAATTTTTTAAGGTGTTATTCTAAATTGTCTCAACAACGTGTGTGCAAAGTTCTACGATGCTGCGAGTATGCAGTCATTCGTAAAATGAGACTAATTCCAGATTTACCACCCTCTGGTTCTCCAGAACAAGAGAGGGCTAATCCTCAATTTTTTAATATGTTATTCTAATTTGTCTCAGCAACGTGTGTACAAAGTTTTACGATGCTGCGAGTATGCAGTCATTCGTAAAATGAGACTAATTCCAGATTTACCACCCTCTGGATCTCCAAAACAAGAGAGGGCTAATCCTCAATTTTTTCATATGTTATTCTAAATTGTCCCTTCAGCATGTGTGCAAAATTTTATGATGCAACGATTATGCAGTCGTGCCTTACAAGAAGACTAACTCCAGATATACTATGCTTTGGATCTCCAAAACAAGAGAGGGCTAATCCTCAATTTTTTAATATGTTATTCTAAATTGTCTCAGCAACGTGTGTACAAAGTTTTACGGTGCTGCGAGTATGCAGTCATTCATAAAAAGAGACGAATTCCAGATTTACCACCCTCTGGATCTCCAAAATAAGAGAGGGCTAATTCTCAATTTTTTCATATGTTATTCTAAATTGTCTCAGCAACATGTGCGCAAACATCTATGATTCTGCGAGTATGCAGTCATTCCTTACAAGAAGACAAATTCCAGATATACAATCCTCTGGATCTCCAAAACAAGAAAGGGCTAATCCTCAATTTTTCAATATGTTATTCTAAATTGTCTCAGCAACATGTGTGCAAACATCTATGATGCTGTGAGTATGCAGTCATTCCTTACAAGAACACAAATTCCAGACAAAGAATCCTCTGGATCTCCAAAACAAGAAAGGGCTAATCCTCAATTTTTTAATATGTTATTCTAATTTGTCTCAGCAACGTGTGTGCAAAGTTTTACGATGCTGCGAGTATGCAGTCATTCGTAAAATGAGACTAATTCCAGATTTACCACCCTCTGGATCTCCAAAACAAGAGAGGGCTAATCCTCAATTTTTTCATATGTTATTCTTAATTGTCCCGTGAGCATGTGTGCAAAATTCTATGATGCTACGATTACGCAGTCGTGCCTTACAAGAAGACAAACTCCAGATATCCAATGCTCTGGATCTCCAAAACAAGAGAGGGCTAATCCTCAATTTTTTAATATGTTATTCTAAATTATGTCAGCAACGTGTGTACAAAGTTTTACGATGCTGGGAGTATGCAGTCATTCTTAAAAAGAGACTGATTCCAGATATACCACCCTCTGGATCTCCAAAACAAAAGAGGGCTAATTCTCAATTTTTCAATATGCTATTCTAAATTGTCTCAGCAACGTGTGTGCAAAATTCTATGATGCTACAATAATGCAGTCATTCTATACAAGAAGACAAATTCCAGATTTATCACCCTCTGGATCTCCAAAACAAGAAAGGGCTAATCCTCAATTTTTTAATATGTTATTCTAATTTGTCTCAGCAACGTGTGTACAAAGTTTTACGATGCTGCGAGTATGCAGTCATTCGTAAAATGAGACTAATTCCAGATTTACCACCCTCTGGATCTCCAAAACAAGAGAGGGCTAATCCTCAATTTTTTCATATGTAATTCTAAATTGTCCCGTGAGCATGTGTGCAAAATTCTATGATGCTACGATTATGCAGTCGTGCCTTACAAGGAGACTAACTCCAGATATACAATGCTCTGGATCTCCAAAACAAGAGAGGGCTAATCCTCAATTTTTTCATATGTTATTCTAAATTGTCTCAGCAACGTGTGTGCAAAATTCTATGATGCTACAATTGTGCAGTCATTCCTTACGAGAAAACAAATTACAGATATACAATCCTCTGGATCTCCAAAACAAGAAAGGGCTAATCCTCAATTTTTTAATATATTATTCCAAATTGTCTCAACAACGTGTGTGCAAAGTTCTACGTTGCTACGAGTATGCAGTCATTCTTAAAGAAAGACCAATTCCAGGTTTACCACCCTCTGGATCTATAAAACAAGAGAGGGGTAATCCTCAATTTTTTCATATGTTATTCTAAATTGTTTCAGCAACTTGTGTGCACACATCTATGATGCTGCGAGTATGCAGTCATTCCTTACCTGAAGACAAATTCCAGATTTACCACCCTCTGGATCTCTAAAAACAAGAGAGGGCTAATCCTCAATTTTTTCATGTGTTATTCCAACTTGTCTCAGCAACATGTGTGCAAATATAAATCATGCTGCGAATATGCAGTCACTTCTTTCAGAAAGACTTATTCCAGAGTTCCCGCCTTCTGGATCTCCAAAACGGGAGGTTTTAGATTATTAATTTTTTGTCATGTGTTGTCCTAAATGATCTTAGCATAGTCAGTCCCATGTTTGAAAATGTTGTGAAAATGCAAGTATTTAAATGCTGGAGTTTCACGAAACCGGTACAGACTTCAATGAATTTTTGATATATTTTTCTTTTTTGTTGATGTAAATCGTAGAATTTGAGTTTATTTTAGATGTTTTGGTTTAAATTAATCATCGGAGCCAATTTGCTTCATTAGGTGTAGATATAACCGTAATTAATGCCAGGCCGAATTTGGAACCTTATCGTATACTGCCCTTTGAGAAGTTCCGAAAGGATTTGGAAGAATTTGAGAGAATTTGAAACAATCTGAGAGAATCTCGAAAAAAGGCAAAATTTTAAGAATCTAGAAAAATCTGGAAGAACTTGGAAGCCTACAGGGATCTAAAAGGAGTTGTAAGGATCTCAAACAATCTGAACAGAACTGAAAAATTTTAAAGAATCTTGAGGATTTCCATTCAACAGGAAGAGCCGTAAAGAAAATGAAAGAATCTGGAGGAATTTGAGGGTATCTGGAAGAATCTGAACCAGTTTTCAGGAATCTGAAGCGACGTGGAAAATTTTTAAAGGATCGGGAAGGATCTGAAACGATTTGAAAGGTATTAATATATAATTTTTGAATTTCTGACAGAATCGGAAAAAATCGGAAGGAATCTGAAAGACTCTGGCAGAATATAAGATAATCGAGACAATCTGAGCGAATTTTGAAGAATTTCGAACAATTTAGAAAAATCTAAGAGAATCTAAAAAAACTTGGAAAATTGGGAAGAATTTTGAAGAATCTGCAGGGATCTGAAAGGATCTGTAAGGATCTGAAATGATTTGAGTAGAACTGAATAATTTGAAAGAATTTTGAGTATTCCTGACGGTGTCTTTGAAAGCATCCGGTATAATCCGAAAGAATAAAAAAAATCGAAATAATCTGAGAGAAATTGGGAGATTTGGAAAGAATCTAAAGGAAAATCTGAAAGAATCTGAGAGAAATTGAGAGATTCGGAAAGAATTTAAAGGAATCTGAAGGAACTGCTGACAATCTGAGCGAATTGTGAAGAATTTCGAAGAATTAAAAAAAATCTAACAGAATCTAAAAAACCGGAAGAATTTGGAAGAAACTGCAGGGTTGTGAAAGGATCTGAAATGATCTGAGTGGAATTGAAAAATTTGAAGGAATTTTAAGGATTCCTGACGGTGACGGGTTTTGAAAGCATCTGAAAGAATCTGTAGGAATTTCAGGGAATCTGAGAGAATTTGAGAGAAATTGGGAGATTCGGAAAAAATCTATAGAAATTTGAGACGACATGAAAGAATCTGAGGGAAAATGAAAGAAATTGGGAAATTCTGAAAGAATTGGAAGAAATCTGAGGGAACTTGTGACAATCTGAACGAATTTTAAGGAATTTCGAGGATTTTGGAAAATTCTAAGAGAAGCTAAAAAAATTGGAAGAATTTGTTAGAATTTTGAAGAAACTGCAGGATTGTGAAATGATCTAAAATGATCTGAGTAGAACCGAAAAATTTGAAAAAAATTTAAGGATTCCTGACAGTGTCTTTGAAAGCATCCGAGAAAATTCCAAAAAATCTTAAACAATCTGGAAGCATCGGAAAGCATCCGGAATAATCCGAAAGAATAAAAAAAATCGAAATAATCTGAAGGAGAGAATCATAAAGAAAATGAAAGAGTCTGAAAGCATCTGAAAGAATCTGGAGGAATTTGAGGGAATCTGAAAGAATTTGAGAGAAATTGGGAGATTCGGAAAGAATCTAAAAAAATTTGATGAAGTCTGAAAAAATCTGAGGGAATCTGAAAGTAATTGAGAGATTCGGAAAGAATTGGAAGGAATCTGAGGGAGCTTGTGAGAATCTGAGCGAATTTTGAGGAATTTCGAATGAATTTAGAAAATTCAAAGAGAATCTAAAAAAAGCTGGAAGAATTTGGAAGAATTTTGAAGAATCTGCAGGGATCTGAAAGGATATGTAAGGATCTGAAATGATCTGAGTAGAACTGAAAAATTTGAAAGAATTTTGAGGATTCCTGACGGTGTCTTTGAAAACATCTGAAAAAATTCGAAAAAATCTGAAACAAGCTGGAAGCATCGAAAAGCATCCGGAATAAATAAAACCGAATGAATCTGAAAGAGAGAATCAGAAAGAAAATGAAAGAATCTGGAGGAATTTGAGGGAAATTGGGAGATTCCGAAAGAATCTAAAGGAACTTAAGAAAATCTGAAAGAATCTAAGGGAAACTGAAAGAAATTGGAATAGGAATAGATCTGAGGCAATTTGTGACAATCTGAACAAATTTTGAGGAATTTCGAAGAATTTAGAAAATTCTAAAAGAAACTAAAAAAACTGGAAGAATTGAGAAGAATTTTGAAGAATCTGCAGGGTTTTGAAAGAATCTGTAATGATCTAAAATGATCTGAGTAGAACTGAAAAATTTAAAAGAATTTTGAGGATTCCTCACGGTGTCTTTGAAAAAATGCCAAAAAATCAGAAATAATCTGGAAGCATCGAAAAGTATCCGGAATAATCCGAAAGAATAAAAAAAAAAATGGAAATAATTTGAAGGGGAGAATCAGAAAGAAAATGAAAGAATCAGAAAGCATCTGAAAAACCTAGGGGAATTTGAGGGAATCTGAGAGTTTGAGAGAAATTGGAGGATTCAAAAGAATCTAAAGGAATTTAAAAAAATCTGCAAGAATTTGAGGGAATCTGAAAAAAATTGAGAGATTCGAAAAGAATTGGAAGGAATCTGGGGGAGCTTGTGAGAATCTGAGCGAATTTTGAAGAATTTCGAAGAATTTAGTAAATTCTAAGAGAAACTAAAAAAACTAGAAGAATTTGGAAAAATTTTAAAGAATCTGCAAGGATCTGAAAGTATTTGTAAGGATTTCAAACAATCTGAACAGAACTGAAAAATTTTAAACAATCTTGAGGATGTCCATTCAACGGGAAGAGTCGTAAAAAAAATGAAAGAATCTGGAGAAATTTGAGGGTATTTGGAAGAATCTGAAGCGATGTGGAAAATTTTTAAAGGATCTGAAAGGATCTGAAACGATTTGAAAGGTAAAAATTCTTGAGAATCTGAGAGAATCGGAAAAAACTGAAAGAATCTGAAAGACTCTAGGAGAATCTAAGAGAATGTGAGAAGATCGAGAGAACCTAAAGGAATCTGACGGAACTTAGGAAAATCTGCGTGAAATTGAAAGATTCGAAAAGAATCTGAAGGACCTTGTGAGACTTTGAGACAATTTTGAGGAATTTCGAAGAATGTAGAAAAATCCAAAAGAATCTAAAAAAAACTGGAAGAACTTGGAAGTATTTTGAAGAATCTGCAGGGATCTGAAAGAATCTGTAAGGATCTAAAATGATCTGAGTAGAACTGAAAAATTTGAAAAAATGTGGAGGAATTTGAGGGTATCTGGAAGAATCTGAACCAGTTTGCAGGAATCTGAAGCGACGTGGAAAATTTGGAAGGATCTGAAACGATTTGAAAGGTAAAAATTCTTGAGAATCTGAGAGAATCGGAAAAAATCTGAAGGAATCTGAAAGAATGGCGAATATAAGAGAATGTGAGAAAATCGAGAGTATCTGAGGGAATCTCAGAGAATCTGTAGGAATCTGGGAGAATCTGCGCGAAATTGGAAGATTCGAAAACAATCTAAAGGAGCTTCTGAGAATCTGAGCGAATTTTGAGGAATTTCGAAGAATTTAGAAAAATCGAAAAGGATATAAAAAAACTGGAAGAATTTGGAAAAATTTTGGAGAATCTGCAGGGATCTGAAACTATTTGAAAGGTAAAAACTTCTTGAGAATCTGAGAGAATCCGAAAAAATCTGAAGGAATCTGAAAGACTCCTGAGGATTCCTCACGGTGTCTTTGAAAAAATGCCAAAAAATCAGAAATAATCTGGAAGCATCGAAAAGTATCCGGAATAATCCGAAAGAATAAAAAAAAATGGAAATAATTTGAAGGGGAAAATCAGAAAGAAAATGAAAGAATGTGAAAGCATCTGAAAAACCTAGGGGAATTTGAGGGAATCTGAGAGAATTTGAGAGAAATTGGAGGATTCAAAAGAATCTAAAGGAATTTAAAAAAATCTGACAGAATTTGAGGGAATCTGAAAAAAATTGAGAGATTCGAAAAGAATTGGAAGGAATCTGGGGAGCTTGTGAGAATCTGAGCGAATTTTGAAGAATTTCGAAGAATTTAGTAAATTCTAAGAGAAACTAAAAAAACTAGAAGAATTTGGAGAAATTTTAAAGAATCTGCAAGGATCTGTAGGAATCTGAAATGATCTGAGTAGAACTGAAAAATTTGAAAGAATTTTGAGGATTCCTGACGGTGTCTTTGAAAGCATCTGAAAAAATTCGAAAGGATCTTAAGGAGAGAATCAGAAAGAAAGTGAAAGAATCTGAAAGAATCTGAAGGAATTTGAGGGAGTATGAGAGAATTTGAGAGAAATTGGGAGACTTTAAAGGAAAGAATCCAAAGGAAAATCGGAAAGAAATTGAGAGATTCGGAAAGAATTGAAATTAATCTGAAGGAGCTTGTGAAAATCTGAGCGAATTTTGACGAATTTCCAAGAACTTAGAAAAATCTAATAGCATCTGGAAGAATTTGGAAGAATTTTGAAGAATCTGCAGAGATTTGAAAGGAACTTGAAAGAATCTTGAGGATTCCTGACGGTGTCTTTGATAGCATCTGAAATAATTCGAAAGGATCTGAAAGAGAGAATCACAAAGAACATGAAAAAATCTGAAAACATCTGAAAGAATCCGGAGGAATTTGAGGGAATCTGAGAGAATTTAAGAGAAATTGAGAGATTCGGAAAGAATCTAAAAAAACTGGAAGAATCTCAACAGTGTGAAAGGATCTAAATGGAAAGATTTGCTAGGAGCTGAAACGATTTGTAAGGATCTTTGAGGAAATCTGAGGGAATCTTGATAATTTTTTTTTCGCAAAAAATTCGATATTAACTGAAAATACAAGCACAACAATATAATTTTTTTGAAATTTAGATATTGGAGCATCTAATGCTCTGCCTCATCAACTTGTCCACTCATGAACCGCCCCTGGAGATTATAGGTATTATTGCTAAACGTTGACGAAGTTCGTTGGACCCCCTCAAAGACTGTAGAAACGTGCACAAAAATTGTCTTCGAGTGAATCTAAAAATGGTATTCCGGCGTCCGTCCGGATCCAGGAAAGAGTCCGCCGGCTAATGGCGACCAGCAAGATTGGCCTTAAAGAGCAGGTACGACTTGCCATTACTGAGCAAACATTAAAAGCAACATGTAATCTGCGTTCCGGCCAATCGAAATTCTGCATCTCGTTGAAAAGTTAATTCAGTTGTGCTAACGGGAGGTCCGTCGGGTTAATTTCTAATCAGATTCTTTTGTGCGATGAGAACACGTATGTAATGCACGTTGTGATCGCCAAACAGAAACAATCAGGCTCTTTGTGCATTGTGTTGGCTTTTTTTCGATAAACATCGGACACTCCCCGGCCGATGGAGGCAATCGCGATGTGTTAAAATGTTTGTGCGTTAACACCTAAAATTGTTTTACTGTTAGACAATTACTTGCATTAATCGGCGCTGAGGATGACGCGGCCGAAACGGGAGGGAGTGCCGCGGAATTACGGAAGTCTGCTTAATTGAAAAGATTTCTCGGACTACAAATAGGAGGTGTTGGGAGACCAGCAGGTGGCGACGCATCTAATCAAATAACGTTTTAAGCGCTTTCTATTGCTGAATTGAATGGGCGGATTTTTTCGGAGTCGGTGGAGAAATTCCGAACGGCGCAACTAATGAGGAAATGCAGAGGATTACGCGAGCGCCGACTTTATGGGCGCAATTATATCGGGAAAAATTGAGGACGTTAATGTGGCGACCGTAAAACGAAAGAAATTGAAAACACGAACGTAGGTGTAGCCGTAATGACGCGTTTGGTGGTGCTCGAAATAAGCGCTGGAAAAAAGTGCAAAAAGTATATTGTTTGCCCACGCCCACGCCGAGCTGGTCTGTGGATACACACATCAGAGGCATTTGCGTTCATTTTTATAAATTTGCGGCTGACGTTGACGTTGCCGTTGATGTTGGGTTTTCAACCAATCAAATTGCGGTAGTGTGCAGTGCCGCCAACTTGAACGAAAATCCCCTGAAGTAAGGGATACATTTTTCTGGTTGACTACACTAATTTCACGAAAATCAAATTTTGATAGAGATAATGAGGTCTACTAATGTTAAGCCATTTAACCATTTAACCTGTTCACCGAAACCCTCACATTTTAAATAGCTGCCATCATTTTCTACACTGTAGATTTCTGTCAGTACTCATTGCATTGTTAAATATAGTTCGCGACGTTGAAATAAACAGGATTTATTGGTATTCGTCACAAAAACAGATTAGGTATTATAACTACAAGAGACTTCTTTTCGCAACAGAAAAGGTAAACTATGTGTGGCGACACAATCATAGGTGGTAGTAAGCGATGAAAGATAAGCCGCTCTGTGGTCTAATGGTCAAGGAACTCACCCGGCAACCGGGAAACGTGTGGAACCACTTCCATACCCACCGGGGCAGCAACATTTTTCTTCGCTTACCTACATATGTTTAAAAAATTCATCACAATTGAGCTTGGGATGGATATGGGTGGGGCTTAATTTTTGGTTTGTTTTTTTTTTAATGTAAATAGTATTCTTTGAACAACACGATAATCAAAAACATGCTCTTTATTTCTTGTAGAGAAATAAGGGTTTTGCAATTAAGTTTCGCCCTCTTGGCTCACGACGAATAAAAAAACCATCACAATTGAGATCGGGTGGGTGAGCGGGGCTTACATGTTGCTTGTTTTCTTAATATGTGTAGTCATCTTTTCACAACAAGAAACTTAAAACATGTTTAAAATGGTAAATTTGTATAGGGAAATATCGATCTTGCAATTTCGTTCGTCCCTTCGGTCTGACAATGAATGAAAAATTCATCACAATTGAGAATTGAGATCTAGATGGATCGGTAGGGCTTGTCTTTTGATTTCCGTTTTTAAGTAATACATTTAGTTTTCTTTGTACAAGACGTTGCTTAAGAACGTATTTCACATGGTAATTTCTCGTAGAAAAATAAAGATTTTACAATTAAGCTTCGTCCCTCGGCTTACGGCGAATAAAAAGAATCATCAGAATTGAGATAGGGTGGGTGGGCGGGGCTTACATTTTGGCTTTCTTTTCTTAATATACATAGCCATCTTTGCACAACAAGAAACTTAGAACATGGCTAAAATAGTACATTTTTACAAGGAAATATGGATTTTGCAATTATGGGGCGGAGCCTAATTGCAAAATCCATATTTCCTTATACAAATTTTCCATTATAAACATGTTTTAAGTTTCATGTTCTGAAAAAAAGTCTACACATATTCAGACAAAAAGGCAAAATGTAAGCCCGCCCACCCGCCCTGTCTTAATTGTGATGATTTTTTTTTATTCGCCTTGAACCAATGGGGCGCAACTTAACTGCAAAATACTTATTTTTTCTTTACAAGAAATTAAAAACATGTTTTTGAGTATCGTGTTCTTCCAAGAATACCATGTGTATTAACAGAAAAAGGCAAAATATTAACCCCGCCCACCCACCCCATCTCAATTGGGATGACTTTTTTTATTCTTAGAAACTTAAAACACGTTTCAAATGGTAAATTTTTGTAAGGAAATATCGATTTTACGTTTAGGCTCGGCCCCTAGGTCTGGTAACGAACGAAAACTTCATTCCTATTTAGATAAAGGCAGGTATGGGTGGGGCTTAATCTTTGGCTTTAATTTTTTCTTAATAAATGTAAGTAAGTGAATAACATGATACTCAACAACATGTCTTATGTGGTAATTTCTTGTAGAGAAATAATAAGGATTTTGCAATTAAACTCCGCTCTTTTGGCTCTCGACGATTAAAAAAAATCATCACAATTGAATTAGGGTGGGTGGGCGGGGCTTACATTTTGCCCGTTTTTCTTAATATGTGCGGTCATCTTTTCACAACAAGAAACTTAAAACATGTTTAAAATAGTAAATTTGTAAGTGGAAATATCGATGTTACAATTCCGTTCCGCCCCTCGATCTGACAACGAATTAAAAGTTCATCACGATTGAGATCGAGACGGATGGGTGGGGCTTCTCTTTTGGTTTTCTTTTTTAATTAATACATATACATAGTTTTCTTTGTACAACACGATTACTTAAGAACGTATTTCACATGGTAATTTCTCGTAGAAAAATAAAGATTTTACAATTAAGCTTGGTCCCTCGGCTTACGACGAATAAAAAGAATCATCAGAATTGAGATAGGGTGGGTGGGCGGGGCTTACATTTTGGCATTCTTTTCTTAAAATACATAGCCATCTTTCCACAACAACTAACTTAGAACATGGTTAAAATAGTACATTTTTGCAAGGAAATATGGATTTTGCAATTATGGGGCGGAGCCTATTTGCAAAATCGATATTTCCTTATACAAATTTTCCATTTTAAACATGTTTTAAGTTTCATGTTCTGAAAAAAGCCTACACATATTCAAACAAAAAGGCAAAATGTAAGCCCGCCCACCCGCCCTGTCTCAATTGTGATGATTTTTTGTATTCGCCTTGAACCAATGGGGCGCAACTTAACTGCAAAATACTTATTTTTTCTTTAGAAGAAATTAAAAACATGTTTTTGAGTATCGTGTTCTTCAAAGAATACTATGCGTATTAACAGAAAAAGGCAAAATATTAACCCCGCCCACCAACCCCATCTCAATTGAGAGGACTTTTTTTATTCTTAGAAACTTAAAACACGTTTAAAATGGTAAATTTTTGTAAGGAAATAGCGATTTTACGTTTAGGCTCCGCCCTTAGGTCTGGTAACGAACAAAAACTTCATTTCTATTTAGATAAAGGCAGGTATGGGTGGGGCTTAATCTTTGGCTTTAATTTTTTCTTAATAAATGTAAGTACATAGTATTCTTTGGATAACATGATACTCAAAAACATGTTTTTTATTTCTTGTAGAGAAATAAGGGTTTTGCAATTAAGTTTCGCCCTCTTGGCTCACGACGAATTAAAAAATCATCACAATTGAGATAGGGTGGGTGGGCGGGGCTTACATTTTGCCTGTGTTTCTTAATATGTGCGGTCATCTTTTCACAACAAGAAACTTAAAACATGTTTAAAATAGTAAATTTGTAAGGGGAAATATCGATGTTACAATTCCGTTCCGCCCCTCGATCTAACAACGAATTAAAAGTTCATCACGATTGAGATCGAGACGGATGGGTGGGGCTTCTCTTTTGGTTTTCTTTTTTAATTAATACATATACATAGTTTTCTTTGTACAACACGATTACTTAAGAACGTATTTCACATGGTAATTTCTCGTAGAAAAATAAAGATTTTACAATTAAGTTTCGCCCCTCGGCTTACGACGAATAAAAAGAATCATCAGAATTGAGATAGGGTGGGTGTCGGGGCTTATATTTTGGCTTCCTTTTCTTAATATACATAGCCATCTTTGCACAACATGAAACTTAGAACATGGTTAAAATAGTATATTTTTGCAAGGAAATATAGATTTTGCAATTATGGGGCGGAGCCTAATTGCAAAATCCATATTTCCTTATACAAATTTTCCATTTTAAGCATGTTTTAAGTTTCATGTCCCGAAAAGAAGTCTACACATATTCAAAAAAAAGGCAAAATGTAAGCCCGCCCACCCGCCCTGTCTCAATTGTGATGATTTTTTTTATTCGCCTTGAACCAATGGGGCACAGCTTAACTGCAAAATACTTATTTTTTTCTTTACAAGAGATTAAAAACATGTTTTTGAGTATCATGTCCTTTAAAGAATATTATGTGTATTAACAGAAAAAGGGAAAATATTAACCCCGCCCACCCACCCCATCTCAATTGGGATGACTTTTTTTATTCTTAGAAACTTAAAACACGTTTAAAATGGTAAATTTTTGTAAGGAAATATCGATTTTACGTTTAGGCTCGGCCCCTAGGTCTGGTAACGAACGAAAACTTCATTCCTATTTAGATAAAGGCAGGTATGGGTGGGGCTTAATCTTTGGCTTTAATTTTTTCTTAATAAATGTAAGTACATAGTATTCTTTGAATAACATGATACTCAACAACATGTCTTATGTGGTAATTTCTTGTAGAGAAATAATAAGGATTTTGCAATTAAACTCCGCTCTTTTGGCTCTCGACAATTAAAAAAAGATCATCACAATTGAGATAGGGTGGGTGGGCGGGGCTTACATTTTGCCTGTTTTTCTTAATATGTGCGGTCATCTTTTCACAACAAGAAACTTAAAACATGTTTAAAATAGTAAATTTGTAAGGGGAAATATCGATGTTACAGTTCGGTTCCGCCCCTCGGTCTGACAACGAATTAAAAGTTCATCACGCTTGAGATCGAGACGGATGGGTGGGGCTTCTCTTTTGATTTTCTTCTTTAATTAATACATATACATAGTTTTATTTGTACAACACGATTACTTAAGGACGTATTTCACATGGTAATTTCTCGTAGAAAAATAAAGATTTTACAATTAAGCTTGACCCCTCGGCTTACGACGAATAAAAAGAATCATCAGAATTGAGATAGGGTGGGTGGGCGGGGCTTATATTTTGGCATTCTTTTCTTAAAATACATAGCCATCTTTCCACAACAACTAACTTAGAACATGATTAAAATAGTACATTTTTGCAAGGAAATATGGATTTTGCAATTATGGGGCGGAGCCTATTTGCAAAATCGATATTTCCTTATACAAATTTTCCATTTTAAACATGTTTTAAGTTTCATGTTCTGAAAAAAGCCTACACATATTCAAACAAAAAGGCAAAATGTAAGCCCGCCCACCCGCCCTGTCTCAATTGTGATGATTTTTTGTATTCGCCTTGAACCAATGGGGCGCAACTTAACTGCAAAATACTTATTTTTTCTTTAGAAGAAATTAAAAACATGTTTTTGAGTATCGTGTTCTTCAAAGAATACTATGCGTATTAACAGAAAAAGGCAAAATATTAACCCCGCCCACCCACCCCATCTCAATTGAGAGGACTTTTTTTATTCTTAGAAACTTAAAACACGTTTAAAATGGTAAATTTTTGTAAGGAAATAGCGATTTTACGTTTAGGCTCCGCCCTTAGGTCTGGTAACGAACAAAAACTTCATTTCTATTTAGATAAAGGCAGGTATGGGTGGGGCTTAATCTTTGGCTTTAATTTTTTCTTAATAAATGTAAGTACATAGTATTCTTTGAATAACATGATACTCAACAACATGTCTTATGTGGTAATTTCTTGTAGAGAAATAATAAGGATTTTGCAATTAAACTCCGCTCTTTTGGCTCTCGACGATTAAAAAAAAATCATCACAATTGAGATAGGGTGGGTGGGCGGGGCTTACATTTTGCCTGTTTTTCTTAATATGTGCGGTCATCTTTTCACAACAAGAAACTTAAAACATGTTTAAAATAGTCAATTTGTAAGGGGAAATATCGATGTTACAGTTCGGTTCCGTCCCTCGGTCTGACAACGAATTAAAAGTTCATCACGCTTGAGATCGAGACGGATGGGTGGGGCTTCTCTTTTGATTTTCTTTTTTAATTAATACATATACATAGTTTTATTTGTACAACACGATTACTTAAGAACGTATTTCACATGGTAATTTCTCGTAGAAAAATAAAGATTTTACAATTAAGCTTGACCCCTCGGCTTACGACGAATAAAAAGAATCATCAGAATTGAGATAGGGTGGGTGGGCGGGGCTTACATTTTGGCTTTCTTTTCTTAATATACATAGCCATATTTCCACAACAACTAACTTAGAACATGGTTAAAATAGTACATTTTTGCAAGGAAATATGGATTTTGCAATTATGGGGTGGAGCCTAATTGTAAAATCCATATTTCTTTATACAAATTTTCCATTTTAAGCATGTTTTAAGTTTCATGTTCTGAAAAGAAGTCTACACATATTCAAAAAAAAGGCAAAATGTAAGCCCGCCCACCCGCCCTGTCTCAATTGTGATGATTTTTTTTATTCGCCTTGAACCAATGGGGCGCAACTTAACTGCAAAATACTTATTTTTTCTTTACAAGAGATTAAAAACATGTTTTTGAGTATCATGTCCTTTAAAGAATATTATGTGTATTAACAGAAAAAGGGAAAAATATTAACCCCGCCCACCCACCCCATCTCAATTGGGATGACTTTTTTTATTCTTAGAAACTTAAAACACGTTTCAAATGGTAAATTTTTGTAAGGAAATATCGATTTTACGTTTAGGCTCGGCCCCTAGGTCTGGTAACGAACGAAAACTTCATTCCTATTTAGATAAAGGCAGGTATGGGTGGGGCTTAATCTTTGGCTTTAATTTTTTCTTAATAAATGTAAGTACATAGTATTCTTTGAATAACATGATACGCAAAAACCTGTCTTATGTGGTAATTTCTTGTAGAGAAATAATAAGGATTTTGCAATTAAACTCCGCTCTTTTGGCTCTCGACGATTAAAAAAAAATCATCACAATTGAATTAGGGTGGGTGGGCGGGGCTTACATTTTGCCCGTTTTTCTTAATATGTGCGGTCATCTTTTCACAACAAGAAACTTAAAACATGTTTAAAATAGTAAATTTGTAAGTGGAAATATCGATGTTACAATTCCGTTCCGCCCCTCGATCTGACAACGAATTAAAAATTCATCACGCTTGAGATCGAGACGGATGGGTGGAGCTTCTCTTTTGGTTTTCTTTGTACAACACGATTACTTAGGAACGTATTTCACATGGTAATTTCTCGTAGAAAAATAAAGATTTTACAATTAAGCTTCGCCCCTCGGCTTACGACGAATAAAAAGAATCATCAGAATTGAGATAGGGTGGGTGGGCGGGACTTACATTTTGGCCTTCTTTTCTTAATATACATAGCCATATTTCCACAACAACTAACTTAGAACATGGTTAAAATAGTACATTTTTGCAAGGAAATATGGATTTTGCAATTATGGGGTGGAGCCTAATTGTAAAATCCATATTTCTTTATACAAATTTTCCATTATAAACATGTTTTAAGTTTCATGTTCTGAAAAAAAGTCTACACATATTCAGACAAAAAGGCAAAATGTAAGCCCGCCCACCCGCCCTGTCTTAATTGTGATGATTTTTTTTATTCGCCTTGAACCAATGGGGCGCAACTTAACTGCAAAATACTTATTTTTTCTTTACAAGAAATTAAAAACATGTTTTTGAGTATCGTGTTCTTCCAAGAATACCATGTGTATTAACAGAAAAAGGCAAAATATTAACCCCGCCCACCCACCCCATCTCAATTGGGATGACTTTTTTTATTCTTAGAAACTTAAAACACGTTTCAAATGGTAAATTTTTGTAAGGAAATATCGATTTTACGTTTAGGCTCGGCCCCTAGGTCTGGTAACGAACGAAAACTTCATTCCTATTTAGATAAAGGCAGGTATGGGTGGGGCTTAATCTTTGGCTTTAATTTTTTCTTAATAAATGTAAGTAAGTGAATAACATGATACTCAACAACATGTCTTATGTGGTAATTTCTTGTAGAGAAATAATAAGGATTTTGCAATTAAACTCCGCTCTTTTGGCTCTCGACGATTAAAAAAAAATCATCACAATTGAGATAGGGTGGGTGGGCGGGGCTTACATTTTGCCTGTGTTTCTTAATATGTGCGGTCATCTTTTCACAACAAGAAACTTAAAACATGTTTAAAATAGTAAATTTGTAAGGGGAAATATCGATGTTACAATTCCGTTCCGCCCCTCGATCTAACAACGAATTAAAAGTTCATCACGATTGAGATCGAGACGGATGGGTGGGGCTTCTCTTTGGTTTTCTTTTTTAATTAATACATATACATAGTTTTATTTGTACAACACGATTACTTAAGAACGTATTTCACATGGTAATTTCTCGTAGAAAAATAAAGATTTTACAATTAAGCTTGACCCCTCGGCTTACGACGAATAAAAAGAATCATCAGAATTGAGATAGGGTGGGCGGGCGGGGCTTACATTTTGGCTTTCTTTTCTTAATATACATAGCCATATTTCCACAACAACTAACTTAGAACATGGTTAAAATAGTACATTTTTGCAAGGAAATATGGATTTTGCAATTATGGGGTGGAGCCTAATTGTAAAATCCATATTTCTTTATACAAATTTTCCATTTTAAACATGTTTTAAGTTTCATGTTCTGAAAAAAAGTGTACACATATTCAAACAAAAAGGCAAAATGTAAGCCCGCCCACCCGCCCTGTCTCAATTGTGATGATTTTTTTTATTCGCCTTGAACCAATGGGGCGCAACTTAACTGCAAAATACTTATTTTTTCTTTACAAGAGATTAAAAACATGTTTTTGAGTATCGTGTCCTTTAAAGAATATTATGTGTATTAACACAAAAAGGGAAAATATTAACCCCGCCCACCCACCCCATCTCAATTGGGATGACTTTTTTTATTCTTAGAAACTTAAAACACGTTTCAAATGGTAAATTTTTGTAAGGAAATATCGATTTTACGTTTAGGCTCGGCCCCTAGGTCTGGTAACGAACGAAAACTTCATTCCTATTTAGATAAAGGCAGGTATGGGTGGGGCTTAATCTTTGGCTTTAATTTTTTCTTAATAAATGTAAGTAAGTGAATAACATGATACTCAACAACATGTCTTATGTGGTAATTTCTTGTAGAGAAATAATAAGGATTTTGCAATTAAACTCCGCTCTTTTGGCTCTCGACGATTAAAAAAAAAATCATCACAATTGAGATAGGGTGGGTGGGCGGGGTTTACATTTTGCCTGTTTTTCTTAATATGTGCGGTCATCTTTTCACAACAAAAAACTTAAAACATGTTTAAAATAGTAAATTTGTAAGGGGAAATATCGATGTTACAGTTCGGTTCCGCCCCTCGGTCTGACAACGAATTAAAAGTTCATCACGCTTGAGATCGAGACGGATGGGTGGGGCTTCTCTTTTGATTTTCTTTTTTAATTAATACATATAGGGTAAATGTGTACAAGAGTACGCACTTAGTGTAAAAATGTCAACAACTTTTTAATTTTTTTGGATAGACAAATTTTATGATATGGGTTCGTTATATACATGTTTAGAGATCAGATATATTTAATTGTACGTCCCAAGACAACTATATTTTAACAGTAATTTCAATTTTTGTCAAGATGTGTAAATGCGCACTGTTAGACAGTTCATTGCACAAGAGTGCGCATTTGAACGCTTATGAGTGCGCATTACATTTTATGAAAAAATATTTGTTTCTAAGGTGAAAATAAATGGGAATAAGTGACTACAGACTACACATAAAACGGGAGACCTATTTCTTCGTACTCTAGGGGTCTTGAAAAGTCGAGAAAACGTAAAAATAGAGAGTCGGTCGACGGACTCGATTACAACACGCTCAGGAAGTAAAAATAAAAAAAAATCACCATAACCACCACCACACAACTTGAGAAGCAGTACAAAGTAGTACAGTTAAATAATTCATTATCGTATGATATGTATCTCCAAGACTATTAGACTACGTATTGCAAGCAATGCGCACTCTTATACAATACCTCGCTGCGCACTCTTGTACATTTGTACATAACCTAATGTTTTCAAAGTTAAAAGCTTTTGATGGATAGAAACTATAAAACTGTTAGTGTATAACGAGACCTTAAAAGTTACAGCATATGAAAATTATTACTGTAAAATAAAAGAACTGGTACGTACCTTACAAAAAACTAAAACTATGAGCGGTAAAAATTACATCCACACAACGTGTGAACATAAAATCGTCAGTACGACCAAACTATAAACTATATTCAGGTCACTTTTGCACCTTTATCTCAGGTTTAGCATTAAATTCTGAATGGTATAACATCATCTTACCCAGATGGCACTAATAAGCAGAAATCATCAGTGCGTACTCTTATACATATTCGCACTCTTATACACTTTTACCCTACATAGTTTTATTTGTACAACACGATTACTTAAGAACGTATTTCACATGGTAATTTCTCGTAGAAAAATAAAGATTTTACAATTAAGCTTGACCCCTCGGCTTACGACGAATAAAAAGAATCATCAGAATTGAGATAGGGTGGGTGGGCGGGGCTTACATTTTGGCTTTCTTTTCTTAATATACATAGCCATATTTCCACAACAACTAACAAGTTCAAGTTCAAGTTCAAATACATTTATTAAATTATAGGGTTTTTTACAATTTGATACTTAAAACTAACAGAGGTTGTATGGGGTGCAGCTGAGGCTTAGGGCCTTTTCAGCACAAGGTTTACATAGATTTCTTAAGATATTACATGTCATTTTCTAGAACTAAAGATAATTACAAAAGTATAAAACGTATTTGACTTATTCTAGAGCTATATACAAATTTACAGAGTGGAGGTGTGGGGGAGGTTAAGGGTAAGGTGTGGGGTTTATCGAAGGGGAAGAGGGGTTTCTTCTACAATGGACTGGAGGGCTTCGGGTATGTTGGGGTAGAGGCTGGTTAATAGGGCTGTTGGGGGGTGTTTAAATTTGGTTTTGGGTTTTTTGGGGATGCGGTTCAGAAGGCGGTTGTCGACAGTTGGGTATTTGTGGGAGGTGTGAAGAGTTTGGATAGCTATTGGGTTAGTGGAGTTAAGTGTGCGGTTAATGTATTTTTGTTGGAGTTCGGTTAGTCTGGAAGTGATAGGGGGAGTTTTTGCCAGGGAGTGAACATGCATGGATGGGTAATTGGGGTCTAGTTTGAGGATTCTGCGGAGGATTTTGCGTTCGCATGCGGAGATTTTGTTGAGAGAGGCACAACAACTAACTTCGAACATGGTTAAAATAGTACATTTTTGCAAGGAAATATGGATTTTGCAATTATGGGGCGGAGCCTAATTGCAAAATCCATATTTCTTTATACAAATTTTCCATTTTAAACATGTTTTAAGTTTCATGTTCTGAAAAAAAGTGTACACATATTCAAACAAAAAGGCAAAATGTAAGCCCGCCCACCCGCCCTGTCTCAATTGTGATGATTTTTTTTATTCGCCTTGAACCAATGGGGCGCAACTTAACTGCAAAATACTTATTTTTTCTTTACAAGAAATTAAAAACATGTTTTTGAGTATCGTGTTCTTCAAAGAATACTATGTGTATTAACAGAAAAAGGCAAAATATTAACCCCGCCCACCCATCCCATCTCAATTGGGATGACTTTTTTATTCTTAGAAACTTAAAACACGTTTCAAATGGTAAATTTTTGTAAGGAATTATGGATTTTACAATTAGGCTCCGCCCCTAGGTCTAGCAACGAATGAAAACTTCATTGCTCTTTAGATCAGGGTATGTATGGGTGGGGCTTAATCTTTGTTGCCCTCGGGCTAATTAATACGTTTTTGAAATGGATTCGAAAAAATTTCCGGAAATAATCAATGTACTCTGGGTATTATAAGTGACAATTTTCAGCTCTAAAAGCAACTTCAACGTCAACAGCAAGTTTATAAATCCCACTTTATTATGAAGACGAATTGTTACAAAAATGGAAAAAGATATAGGTGCGCTTCTGTTCAGCGTTTGGCAACTGCTAAGCTTCGATTAAGGAATTTGAATTTGTATCTGTAGTTAGATAAGTAGTCCACAAAAGAATGAATTCGATACCCCGATTTCCACGATGGTGTCCCAGATGTTAGAATTTGAAGCTCGACTGCAGTCACATTCCACTCTATCAACTTGGCCATGGGGACCGTAAATCTTCAGCATTGGCTGGTTTGCCCAAGAACACCCATCTCCCGGGCCATAAACCGCAAAACGTCCCGATAATGGCCAATAATAACCTGTCCCAAATAAAATCGTCACAATCTTTATGGTCTCGTCTTTCGATCGCCGGCATTCCAACACGTTGTCGTTTGAAATTTCATAGCGTCGTCGGGCGTCCCAGGCCCACATAAAATCCGAAGAATTCTGTCCGACGCAGCAATAAAACCCATCATTCCAGATTCCACCATTCCACGATTTACATAAGCCTCCCGACCATCCGAAAGCCGGCGTGACCTGAAAAAAAAGCGCACTTCCACTTGTCACCACCGCACCACGAATTGAACACGGTTGTGGCGCACATCATCTCCATGAGTCATAAAATGTGATGCGGGGCAACGACACAATGTGATGTTGAAGAGCCATACACATACACACGTCCCGGTATCAGTCTCGAGATCAGCGGATGAGCAAGGGCAGGCTCGAGTCACGACCGTCGTACCCGTATAGCATTAATTCCATTGCCATTGGCGCAAGCTGCTATCGGTACCATTGCGAATGCACCCATGTGTGGATTGGACCAGTTGTTGCAGGCCTAACGACCGACGGACAGATACAATCAAATTGTATGTAATTTAACGGAAGCTCTCGGATGTAACTCATTAATCGGAGCTAAGTGGAAGAAAATGCGCCGGTGCGGGGGCTAACGAGCGCCGCTCGGGGCGAGAGGAAATTGGTCACGAGCCCAAATGGGCCACCGGAGGTCCAAGACAAATCGAGACAAGGGAAGTCGGCAGATTCTTCGCAACTTCACCAATAAATACTCGAAAAAAATCCGAATTCCCACGCCTGGAAATGGAAAACAGTGCCACCTCCGAAACCGAAAGCTTGCCCACCACTGCGACCGTAAATAATGTACTGTGCTACTTTCTTTGCTTACTCTTCCTACGCCAACTATGCAATTCTAGCACTTGCTTTACCGTTAGGCTAATTTTCTCAAATACGTTAAAACCGACATACCACCTCTATCGATAAATAACTCCGAAATAATGTTGTCGTGCCACCGCTGGAAAAATCCCGGCTAACTGTTATTGAAGGCTCGTTCTGCGTCTTCCCCAGCACCAGCACTCCTGCACGCATATTTTAGGTAAATCACGTCGCGGATTGTCCCTTGCATATTTTAACCTCCACAAAGAGCCTCGCCGACATTTCATTTTTTTAATGTCGACTCGGCCAACTTAGCAGCGAAGAATAAGAGAATAAGAACTGTCGTCGCGTCTCGTTAAGCGTTATCTAACAACACATTACATTCTCGGTCGGCTGTCTGGAGATGTTCTCCGAGCGAGTAAGTGGATTATTATATGTTGTGAAACCGCTGGCAAAATGATTGTGTCACATCCGAAGAGAACGAGTACACCGCGAGATGATTTACCGGCTCGAATCGCTCCAATCTGGCTTTTTTAATTGAATCGCCGGCGAGAGCGTGATTCGTGCCTCGAAAAATTTTTAGCGCCGGATGATGGAACAAATTCGCTCGCTTCGCGTAGAATTCGCGTCGTTTTTTTATTTTATTTCATTTGGCGGCTTCTCTTACCGATAATTTGCCGACTGGTCTTTGTGGTACACAAGCGGCAATTTTGAGAATTCTGTATTACTTAAGTTTTAAGTTCGCTGTTTCGACTCGATTCGCTAAAATTTGGTCAAATTGCTCTTGTTTAATGAGATTTCTCAAAAATTCGTCGAAATATTAAAAAAATTGGAAATCTCTTATTAATTGAAGACAAATCATCTAGACTAAAAATTTCGTCCCAGAGGGCTTTTCCATTTGACCAACCTCAACTCTCAGGGCGTCAAAATTCGCAAAAATTCAAGATTTTTTGTAAACATTTTTTATCAAAGTATTACTAATGTCTTTTTTGATAAAATAGGACCAATTTGGATAAGTTTATATAACCTTGTTATTTCAGGTGATCCTTAAAAAATCGTCAAAATGTCAATTTTGGGAATTGTTTACTGAATGATCAACTAATATTAAAAGAGAAGGGTTAATTCCATGGCTACATCGTGAATAAAAACTGCAACTTGATAAATTCTCATCCATTTGTACATTAATGAAAATTTAATTTTTTTTTTTCCTTATTAAAAAATTATTATCTGTAAGTGAAATTTTGAAAACTGTTCACTGTTTTAATTTGTGAATAGGAAATTAATTTTCGTAATAGTTTAAATGTTTTCTCCTGCATTATCTAAAAAAATCTCTTTAAAAAATTTATACAATACTTCCCTCACACTTAGAGTGGTGACCTGGGGTGGGATTTTATTTCTATAACGATAAAATATCGGTATCGATAAAATGTGGTCGTCTTTTTCTCTCGCATCTGAAATTTATATTTTCGTCCTTGTCATTTATCGCTCTGTTATCGCTTCGTATCGTATCCGTAGAAACAAAATCCCACCCCTGAGCTTGTTAGATCAGGTTCGGTCAGGCCAGATTTTTTGGTGATAATTTTTGTCAAATTACTAACGATTCATTCGTAAACGTTCTTATGAGATCGCATTATTTTAAAAACGAACATTAAGAATGCGAGCGCAGCGAGCACGTTTAGGTGTTATTAAAAAATTACTCGTCAGTGTAAATTATTAACACGAGAATTTCTTATTGTCTACAAAATGTAGACCCTAAAAATCTTTGCAATGCTAAAATCGTGGGGACACCAGCAGTTTAAACGTCCTCACTGCTCTCGAATTCTAAGGGTGTATTTTTTTGAGTTTAGAGATTTATTCTTACCATAGAAAACAAATAACTTCAAGTCAGACTTTTTCTTGAACACTTCTGTGAGAATAAAGCCGAAAAAAGAACGGTCAGTAAGCGAGCGCAGCGAGCACGTTCAAGTCTAATTTAAAATATATTTATTGGTGTCCGAGAAGCTAAATCATTAAGAGCAGTTTTTTAATTAATTAAAATAAAAGTGAAAAGTTTTTGAAATTGAAAAATTAAAAAACGGAAAAATCGTAATCCAAAAATCCGAAAAATCGGAAGGTCCAGCAATCGAAACATCAAAAAATCGAAAAGTAAAAAAGTTGAAAAAACCAGGAATCTACAAATTGGAAAGTCGGAATATTTTTACAAACCAAAGAAATGAGACGTCAAAAAATCGAATAAAAAAATAATAAATTCGAACAATTAAAAAATAGAAACAATTAAAAGTCGAGAAATCGAAATATCTAAAATTTACAAAATTGAAAAATTGAAAATTAGAAAACTGAACGATTCAAGAACTGAAAAATCGAGAAAAGGAAAAATTCCGAAACTGAAATAATGAAAAATTGGAAAATTGGAAAAACCGAGGAGTCGAGAAATTGAGAAATCGAAATAACCCAAAATCGAAAAGTTAGAAATTGAAAAATGGAAAAATTTGATAATAAAAAAATATCGATACTTAAATCGAAAAATCGAAAGTTTGAAAAATCGATAAACTAATATCGAAACATCCAAATCTGGAAAAATGAACTGAAAAAGAGAAAAATTTAAAAAGCGAAAAATTGAAAACTCTGAAAAGAAAAGTTTTAAAAAGTCGGGAAATTGAAAAACCGAAAAATCTAAAACCGAGAATTTGAAAAATCGAAAGATCGAGCAATCGAAATATCAAAAAATCAAAAAATAAAAATATTGAAGAATTGAGAAATCTAAAAATCGAATCAAAAAATCATAAAATCAATCAATTAAAAAATAGAAATATCTCAAAATCGAGCAATCGATACTTCTAAAATTTAAAAAATTGAAAAATCGGAAAATTGAAGAATTCAAGAACGTAAAAATCGAGACTTGGAAAAACGTAAAATGTAATGTAACGTTAAATTGCAAAGTAAGAAATTGAAAAAAATGGAAAAATTAAAAAATTTCAAATTGATATTTTTTTATACCAATGCCTAAATCGAAAAATACTGAAAAATTTTAAACCGAGAATTAGAAAAATCAAAAGATCGAGAAATCGAAACATCAAAGAACTAAAAATTCGAAAAATTAAAAAATAAAAATATCGAAGAAGTGAAAAATCGAGAAATCGAAGAATCTGAAATTGTAAGATTGAATAATCGAGAAATCGAAAAGTCAAAAAATTGAAAAATAGACAAAACCCAAGACTAAATTATTGAAAAATTGAAAAATCGAAGAAAATTGAGAAATCCAAAAAATTGAAAACCGAAAAATCGGAAAATCCAGCAATCAAAACATCAAAAAAATAGAAAAATAAAAAAGTCAAAAGTTGGAAAAACGAGAAATCTAAAAATGGGAAAGTGGAAAAATTTTAGAAATAAAAAAAATTGAAAAAGTGGAAAATTGAGCAACTCAAGAACTGAAAAATCGATAAATCGAAAAATTCCAAAACTGAAAAGTAGAAAAATTGGGACATCGAAAAATTGGAGAAACGTAAAATGGAAAAATTGAAAAGTCGAGAAATTGAGAAATCGAAATAACCCAAAATCGAAAAGTTAGAAATTGAAAAATTAAAACATTTCAAATTAAAAAAATACCGGTACCAAAATCGAAAAGTCGAAAATCTAAAACATCGGTAAACTAAAATCGAAACATAAAATTGAAAAATAAACTGAAAAAGAGCAAATTTTGAAAACCGAAAATTTGGAAACTCTCAAAAGAAGAATTTTAAAAAGTCGGGAAATTGAAAAACGGAAAAATATAAAACCGAGAATTAAGAAAAATGGAAAGATCAAGCAATCGAAATATCAAAAATTCGAAAAATAAAAATATAAAAAAATTAGGAAATCCAAAAGTTGAAAAAATAAGTAATCAAAAAATTAGAAAGTTGAAAAATTTAACAAATCAAAAAAACGAGACGTCAAAAAATCGAGTAATCGAAATACCTAAAATTGAAAAATTGAAAAATCGGAAAATTGAACCATTCAAAAACTGAAAAACCGAGAAATCAAAAATTCCGAATCTGAAATGACGAAAAATTGGAAAAACGTAAAACGGAAAAACCGGAAAGTCGAAAAATTAGAAATCCAAATAACCCAAAATCGAAAAGTTAGAGATTGAAGAATTAAAAAAATTACTATTAAAAAAATACCGGCACCTAAAGGGAAAAATTGAAAATCTGAAAAATCGATAAACTAAAGTCGAAACATCCAAATCTCGAAAAATAAACTGAAAAAGAAAAAAATTTTAAAACCGAACAATTGAAAATTGGAAAAAGAAAATTTTCGAAAAGTCGGGCAATTGAAAAACCGAAAAATCTAAAACCGAGAATTAGGAAAATCGAAAAATCGAGCAATCGAAATATCAAAAAATCGAAAAATAAAAATATTGAAGAATTGAGAAATCCAAAAGTTAAAAAAACGAAAAATCTTAAAATGAGAAAGTCGAAAAATTGAAACATAGAAATACCTAGAAATCGAAAAATCGAAATATCTGAAATTTAAAAATTGCAAAATTGAAAAATCGGAAAATTGAACAATTCAAGAACTGAAAAACCTAGAAATCAAAAAATTCCGAATCTGAAATGACGAAAAATTGGAAAAGAGCAAAATTGAAAAAGTGGAACATCGAAAAATTGAGAAATCAAAATAACCCAAAGTCGAAAAGATAGGAATTGAAAAATTAAAAAATTTAATATAAAAAAAATACCAATACCTAAATCGGAAAATCGAAAACCTGAAAAATCGATAAACTAAAATTGAAACATCCAAATCTCTCAAAATAAACTCAAGCTTAAAAATCGAAAATTTGAAAACTGGAACCGAAAAAATCGAAAAAGAAAAATTTTAAAAAGCCCTGAAATTGAAAAACCGAAAAATCTACAACCGAGAATTAGAAGAATCAAAAAATCGAGAAATCGAAACATCAAAGAACTAAAAAATCCGAAGTCTAAAAATTCAAAAAATTAAAAAATAAAACTAAACTAAAAATTCGCGAAATCGAAGAAGCTGAAATTAAAAAATTTGAAGAATCGAAAAAGTAAACAAGCGAGAAATCGAAAAGTCAAAAGATCGAAAAATGGAAAAATCGAAATATTGACAAATACCAAAACTGAAATATTGAAAAATTGATAAAATCGAATGAAATTGAAGAATCGAAAAATTGAAAAGTCGAGAAATTGGGAAATCGAAATAACCCAAAATCGAAAAGTTAGAAATTGAAAAATGGAAAAATTTGATAATAAAAAAATATCGATACCTAAATCGAAAAATCGAAAGTTTGAAAAATCGATAAACTAATATCGAAACATCCAAATCTGGAAAAATGAACTGAAAAAGAGAAAAATATAAAAACCGAAAAATTGAAAACTCTGAAAAGAAAAATTTTAAAAAGTCGGGAAATTGAAAAACCGAAAAATCTAAAACCGAGAATTTGAAAAATCGAAAGATCGAGCAATCGAAATATCAAAAAATCAAAAAATAAAAATATTGAAGAATTGAGAAATCCAAAAGTTGAAAAAACGAGAAATCTAAAAATCGAATCAAAAAATCATAACATCAATCAATTAAAAAATAGAAATATCTCAAAATCGAGCAATCGATATATCTAAAATTTAAAAAATTGAAAAATCGGAAAATTGAAGAATTCAAGAACTGAAAAATCGAGACTTGGAAAAACGTAAAATGTAATGTAACGTTAAATTGCAAAGTAAGAAATTGAAAAAAATGGAAAAATTAAAAAAATTCAAATTTATATTTTTTTATACCAATGCCTAAATCGAAAAATACTGAAAAATTTTAAACCGAGAATTAGAAAAATCGAAAGATCGAGAATTCGACACATCAAAGAACTAAAAATTCGAAAAATTAAAAAATAAAAATATCGAAGAAGTGAAAAATCGAGAAATCGAAGAATCTGAAATTGTAAAATTTCAATAGTCGAGAAATCGAAAAGTCAAAAAATTGAAAAATAGACAAAACCCAAGACTAAATTATTGAAAAATTGAAAAATCGAAGAAAATTGAAGAATAGAAAAATTGAAAAAAATCCAAAAACTGAAACATCGAAAAATTGAGAAATCCAAAAAATTGAAAACCGAAAAATCGAAATCCGAAAAATCGGAAAATCCAGCAATCAAAACATCAAAAAATAGAAAAATAAAAAAGTCAAAAGTTGAAAAAACGAGAAATCTAAAAATGGGAAAGTGGAAAAATTTTAGAAATAAAAAAAAATTGAAAAAGTGGAAAATTGAGCAACTCAAGAACTGAAAAATCGATAAATCGAAAAATTCCGAAACTGAAAAGTAGAAAAATTGGGACATCGAAAAATTGGAGAAACGTAAAATGGAAAAATTGAAAAGTCGAGAAATTGAGAAATCGAAATAACCCAAAATCGAAAAGTTAGAAATTGAAAAATTAAAACATTTCAAATTAAAAAAATACCGGTACCTAAATCGAAAAATCAAAAATCTGAAACATCGGTAAACTAAAATCGAAACATCCAAATCTAGAAAAATAAACTGAAAAAGAGCAAAATTTAAACACCGAAAATTTGGAAACTCGCAAAAGAAGAATTTTAAAAAGTCGGGAAATTGAAAAACCGAAAAATATAAAACCGAGAATTAAGAAAAATGGAAAGATCAAACAATCGAAATATCAAAAATTCGAAAAATAAAAATATAAAAAAATTGGGAAATCCAAAAGTTGAAAAAATAAGTAGGTAATCAAAAAATTAGAAAGTTGAAAAATTTAACAAATCAAAAAAACGAGACGTCGAAAAATCGAGTAATCGAAATACCTAAAATTGAAAAATTGAAAAATCGGAAAATTGAACCATTCAAAAACTGAAAAACCGAGAAATCAAAAATTCCGAATCTGAAATGAAAAATTGGAAAATAGAAAAATTGGAAAATCGAAAAATTGGAAAAACGTAAAACGGAGAAACCGGAAAGTCGAAAAATTAGAAATCCAAATAACCCAAAATCGAAAAGTTAGAGATTGAAAAATTAAAAAATTTACTATTAAAAAAATACCGGCACCTAAAGGGAAAAATCGAAAATCTGAAAAATCGATAAACTAAAATCGAAACATCCAAATCTCGAAAAATAAACTGAAAAAGAAAAATATTTTAAAACCGAACAATTGAAAATTGGAAAAAGAAAATTTTCAAAAAGTCGGGAAATTGAAAAACCGAAAAATCTAAAACCGAGAATTAGGAAAATCGAAAAATCGAGCAATCGAAATATCAAAAAATCGAAAAATAAAAATATTGAAGAATTGAGAAATCCAAAAGTTAAAAAAACGAGAAATCTGAAATTTAAAAATTGCAAAATTGAAAAATCGGAAAATTGAGAAAATCGGAAAATTAAACAATTAAACCTAGAAATCGAAAAATTCCGAATCTGAAATGACGAAAAATTGGAAAAGAGCAAAATTGATAAAGTGGAACATCGAAAAATTGAGAAATCAAAATAACCCAAAGTCGAAAAGATAGGAATTGAAAAATTAAAAAATTTAATATAAAAAAAATACCAATACCTAAATCGGAAAATCGAAAACCTGAAAAACTAAACTAAACTAAATAAACTAAAATCGAAACATCCAAATATCTCAAAATAAACTCAAAAAGAGAAAAATTTAAAAATCGAAAATTTGAAAACTGGAACCGAAAAAATCGAAAAAGAAAAATTTTAAAAAGTCCTGAAATTGAAAAACCGAAAAATCTGCAACCGAGAATTAGAAAAATCAAAAAATCGAGAAATCAAAACATCAAAGAACGAAAAAATCCGAAGTCTAAAAATTCAAAAAATTAAAAAATAAAACTAAACTAAAAATTCGCGAAATCGAAAAGTCAAAAAATCGAAAAATGGAAAAATCGAAATATTGACAAATTCCAAAACTGAAGTATGTATTGAAAAATCGATAAACTAAAATCGAAACATCCAAATCTCGAAAAATAAACTGAAAAAGAAAAATATTTTAAAACCGAACAATTGAAAATTGGAAAAAGAAAATTTTCAAAAAGTCGGGAAATTGAAAAACCGAAAAATCTAAAACCGAGAATTAGGAAAATCGAAAAATCGAGCAATCGAAATATCAAAAAATCGAAAAATAAAAATATTGAAGAATTGAGAAATCCAAAAGTTAAAAAAACGAGAAATCTGAAATTTAAAAATTGCAAAATTGAAAAATCGGAAAATTGAGAAAATCGGAAAATTAAACAATTAAACCTAGAAATCGAAAAATTCCGAATCTGAAATGACGAAAAATTGGAAAAGAGCAAAATTGATAAAGTGGAACATCGAAAAATTGAGAAATCAAAATAACCCAAAGTCGAAAAGATAGGAATTGAAAAATTAAAAAATTTAATATAAAAAAAATACCAATACCTAAATCGGAAAATCGAAAACCTGAAAAACTAAACTAAACTAAATAAACTAAAATCGAAACATCCAAATATCTCAAAATAGACTCAAAAAGAGAAAAATTTAAAAATCGAAAATTTGAAAACTGGAACCGAAAAAATCGAAAAAGAAAAATTTTAAAAAGTGCTGAAATTGAAAAACCGAAAAATCTGCAACCGAGAATTAGAAAAATCAAAAAATCGAGAAATCGAAACATCAAAGAACTAAAAAATCCGAAGTCTAAAAATTCAAAAAATTAAAAAATAAAACTAAACTAAAAATTCGCGAAATCGAAAAGTCAAAAAATCGAAAAATGGAAAAATCGAAATATTGACAAATTCCAAAACTGAAGTATTGAAAAATTGAAAAATCGAGTAAAATTGAAAAATCACAAAACTGGAATATCGAAAAATTGAAAAATCAAAGATTTGAAAAACTGAAAAATCGAAAAATCGGGAAGTTATCAACTTTTTTATTCCCATTTATGTACATATTTAATCGCATTTTTTTGCTTTTTGCTTTTTGGCGCCTTTTTTGTCGCTTTTTTTTTCATGTTTATATTGCCTTTTTTGTTGCTTTTTAATATATTTTTTTGCTACTATGTTTCTAGAATTGGAAAATTATTCATTAAAAACATACAGAAAAATTCATCAGTATACAATACGACCAATATTTATATATTTTTTTAAATATACGTAGTCTTTTTTCACTATAAGAAACTTAAAATATGTTAAAAATTATACAGGGGACTATGGATATGCTCTGCCCGTCGGTCTGACAACGAAAGAAAAAATTTATCACAATTGAGATTGAGCATATGTGGAATCTTTGCTTTTTTTTTTAATTTTGTGGAGAAAAATGAGGATTGCAAAAAAGCTGGACCGGCTTACGACGATTAAAAATTATCATCACAATCGAGATAGGGTGGGTGGGTGGGGCTTAGAGTTTGCTTTTTTTTTCGTAATAAATGTAGTTTCCTTTTCGCAACAAGAAACTACACCGAAAGTTTACCTTTTTCAGTTGATTATTTATTATTGTAGTTCGATGATATTATAACAAATAATGAACTTAAATTATAAGTTAACGATGAGGAGAAATGCAGAATGATATACGGACCAACACTTAGTTCTAATGAAAGTCAAAATAAAAAAAACATAATTAAATCAAAAGTAGAAGAGGAGACGGAACGAAAATGAAAACATAGTAGTGAAAACAAGAAAACTTGGGAAATATTTAATACTGCTGGATTAAACAAGCAACAAACGGATAGAAGAATCAGGGAAGAAAAGAAAAAATCGAGATAAAGTGGAGAACTATTTAAGAAACAGAAATAAATCTGCTTCTCGTCTAAAAAACAATGGAGAAAAGTTAAAGAAATTGTAGATAAACAAAACTCGAATTCTATTGTTTTTTTTTTGTGGAAAACTCTTTCCTCTTCCTCAACTCAAGCAACCGCTCCACCGCGCTTTTTTGATTGAAACCCGCGCCGAGATCGTGCGGGGAAGCAGTACCCGACCGCGGCAATTTGACTAATTGCGGATCGTCTTCGGTTATGGATCGTGTCTTTTTTCCGGCAGCTTTTTCCTTTTGCGCCATCACGCCTCGGTGGACTCGTGACGTTTCCATTTCCCGCTAAGATCTTATTTAGAGGAGCCGGTGCTCAGATTTGCAAATTATCTCGCGCCGGACACTGCGGTACCGAGTTCGTCGTACTCCATGGGAATCGGGTGGACGATCGCCGGTTGACGATAAATCATAAGTGTTCGGTTTCTAATTTGGTGGATGCACTGCGGTAATTAAGAGCTGTAATTATATGGAGAGTGGACCGCAGGCGTGCCAACTGGGAGGAGCGGAACACCTCCGACGGTTTCAAAGCGCCGCGGAATTAGAACAATTAGGGACTTTTAAGAGAGAGCGTGCGGAGTACCGGAATTGAGTACCTTGGAAGAGTATCATTCCGCTTGGATTCTTTTTCGTTGTTTGCTTCACAAAACGACCAAAACATTAACGACCTTATTCAAAGTATTCAGTCGATGTATAAATAAGTGTCGCCCGGTTGGTCCCACGGAAGCTGGGAAGATTTTATCTCTCGTTCGAACTAACAGCAAACGCGTTCTAAAATTTCCCGTAATACTTAAGCGCCTTTCATATGCAGATGCCGCACACCCACGTCTATCTTCCAAATTCCCTCCGACCGTCCCGTCTTCCTTCCAATCAACCCAATTCCTCGTGCAATTAATCGGCGCGATTTACAATCTCCTTCGATCCGATAAGGGTGAGGCCCGAAAAATCCGCCTCCAATTACAGTAATTCCCAATAAAAACGGCCACAATTACCATCTATCTTGTTATGGTGGCAGATTCACACACCTACGTTTATAAATTAACTCTGCTTTTTTAAAAGTTTACGGAGGCATCTTCGGATTTACATGGGAGCGCTAGTGGTAAGTTCTGCTCGTTGTGCGTCTAATTGAAGAAATGAATCTTGATTTCTCTCCGAGTCGAGTGGAAAAAACGGCCGGAATGCCTGAGATGTTTTCTTCGTTCTTCCTTCTTCCTCCGTGGTTGTGGACGCACGCGATGCACTTCACGGGTGGCGCTGGCGGTCACTCGTACGACGACAACGTCGTCATTACCGCGGAATCTGCATTATTTACGATTGTTTCCGCCACTTTGAAACGCCGCGGAAGAATCGACATTTCACACCGGGCCCGTGGGCTTGCGGAAAATAATGCACGAGCTAGGACGACACGACTCCGTGTCAAGATTCCGCTTTTCTTTTCTTCGCTTTGTTCGGGATTGTTTGTGGCGTTATTCTAACGTTTCATGCAAATCCTGCCTGCCACACGGGGTCGCAGACGGCGTCTTTATTAAGAGGAAAGATTGTGCGATAAGCGGAATCGGAGCGCTGGAAATTTATTTATTTATTTAAACGGAAAACTACGTGTTAATTAATTCCATATAGTACCGACACAACGGTAAAAAAATTGATAGTACTTCCTTGCCCTGGAAGTAAAAACCAACAAATTCCGTTTCCTTGAAAAATAATATTATTTAATTTTACGATTTTTGTTTTTACTTCCCGAGCGTAAGCAAAGGAAGTATTGTAATCGAGTCCGTCGGCCGACTCTCTACTTTTACGTTTTCTGGATCTTTCATGACCCCTAGAGGACGAAGAAAGAGGTCTCCCGTTTCCGTCTGTCTGTCTGTCTGCCGTCCCGGATTTTTATTAGACAAGTACTCAACCGATTGTTGTGAAATTTTGTACTTATATTAGGAATACCATGTAGGTGGTAAAATGCTAACCAAAATTTGTCTAGTCATCCCCACCACTAATGCGATGACGTCACTTCAAAATTGTACATAGTAAATGGGTTTTAAATTGTATAGTGTCCAGATTTTTGAAAAAAAAAAAAATCAAAATTAGGTAACAACATTTTGACATTTAATTTGGAATCTACAAAACCGAGTGCTTTGAAATCTTGCAGATGGTTTACAGTTATGATAAGCATGATAAAGTTTTAATCACAATATATTATTATCCCCTCCAAAAAATTGATAACGTCAGCTCAAAATTTTGCCGAATAAATCCTATCTAAAATGTACAAAATATGATGAGTCTGTGCTTGTCATTTATCTTTCCATTCATATTTTTTGGATTTGCATATACAGGATGACTCAAAAAAATTAATGAATGCGTCAATGTATTTTATTGATTAAATCAGAAACTACAAAACCAAATGCTTTGAAATCTTGGAGCTGTTTTAAAGTTATCATAGGCATATTAAATTTTTAGTCAAAATGTATTTGCTCAAAATTTTGCTGCTGAATAAATCCTATCTTAAATGTACAAAATATGATGAGTCTGTACTTCTGATTTATCACTGCATTAATATTTTTTAGATTTGCTTATACGTGGTTAATTTTATTGATTAAATCAAGAATTACAAAACTGTACAAGTACTATACAGGGTGTTCCTTTTATCTGTTCACGCCTGACAATTTTTGCATAGGCAACATGTTATACCCCCCAGAGGCGACTTCGTCCAATTTAATTTTTTTTTTAATAAGCAATCATAGCAATCACAAAAAAATGGCAAAAATGACAATGCCAAATAATGACAAAATTGCAAAAATATATACTCAATTTATTTTAAAATGCCCCGGTTCAAAAATGGAATACGAAAAAACATAATAGGCATGCAGTCGTCACGTTTCCGACAGCGAGGGAAGTACTGTCTAAACTCTTTAGACCAATGTTTTACCTCTATAATGTAAAAGCCAAGCCAATGCTAGTGATGGTAAACAACAATTCCAAAAAATAGAAAATAGGAATATCGAAAACTCAAAAGTTCGAAAATCGAAAAAGTAGAAAAATTTTCCTAAAAGTCAAATAAAGAGAATTGAAAAATCGAAAAACTGAAGAATGGAATTGAAAATATGAGAAATGGAAAAGTAAAAAAATTGAAAAGTCTAAAAATTGATAAATCGAAAAATCAAAAATAGAAAAGTAGAAAGACTAAAAATTAAAATATTTGAAACAACGAAAATCCGAGAAATCGGAAAACTTATAAAATTCGAAAATTGATTTTTCACGAAATCTAAAAAGCCAAGAATCGAAATGTAGAAAAAACGAAATATCAAAATTCGAAAATCGAAAGATCGAAAATTTTGCAAAATTTGAAAAACTCGAAAGTCGGAAAACCAAGAAATCGATGCCTCAAAATAGTGAAAAATTGAAACATCAAAAAATCGAGAAGTCGACAAACCCAAAAATCCAATTAATTAAAATACATACAAATCTAAAAATTGAAAAAACCTGAAATGAAAAATTTACTAAAATTGAAGTGTTGAGGAGTTGAAAAATCTAGAAATTGGAAAATCAAAAAAACGACAAATAGAGAAATCGGAAAATTGAAATTTAAAAAATGGAAAAATTGAAGAATCGACAACTTGAATAATCGAAAAATTGAAAAATTCCAAAACTGAATTGTAGAAACATTGGAAAATTGAAATATCGAAACCTCCAGCGTTGGAAATTTGAAACATTGAGAAATCAAAGCACCAATAGATTGAGAAATCGAAAAATCGAAAAGTTAAAAAATCTAAACATCGAAATATCGATGAATGGAGAAATCGAAAAATTGATAAAACTGAAAAATCGAAAAATGTAAAAACCGAAAAAATAAAAATCGAACAATACAACGTTTAAAAAACGAAAAATTGAGAAATCAAAAACTGATAAATGAAAAAAACGAAAAATCAAGAATTGAAAAATCTAAAGTTTAAGAAATTAAAAATTGAAATATAAAAAAATTTAAAGAAATGAAAACTGAAATACCAAAAATGCAAATATCGAAAAATTGATCGATCGATAAATCGAAAAATTGAAAAATTCCAAAACTGAAATGTAGAAACATTGGAAAATTGAAATATCGAAACATCCAGCGTAGGAAATTTGAAACATTGAGAAATCAAAGCACCAATAGATTGAGAAATCGAAAAATCGAAAAGTTAAAAAATCTAAACATCGAAATATCGATGAATGGTGAAATCGAAAAATTGATAAAACTGAAAAATCGAAAAATGTAAAAACCGAAAAAATAAAAAATCGAACAATACAACGTTTAAAAAACGAAAAATTGAGAAATCAAAAACTGATAAATGAAAAAAACGAACAATCAAGAATTGAAAAATCTAAAATTTAAGAGATTAAAAATTGAAATAGTAAAAAATTTGAAGAAATGAAAACTGAAATACCAAAAATGCAAATATCGAAAAATTGATCGATCGATAAATCGAAAAATTGAAAAATTGAAGAAAACGCGAATCGAAAAACTAAGGAATAGAAAAATCGAAAGATTGAAATAGCCCAAAACCGAAAAATTAAAATTTGGAAAATTGGAAAATTTTAATTAAAAAAAAATTGAAACATCGAAATCCCGATAAATCCAGAATTCGAAGAATTGATTAAACTGAAAAATCGAAAAATTAATGGCAGAAAAATTGAAAAATCAAAAAATGTAAAATTTAAAGAACAGAAGATTGAAAACGCGAGAAATTGAAAAGTCAGAAAAACAAAAAATCGAGAATTCGAAAAATATAAAATTTAAGAACTCAAGAAATTACGATATTAAAAAATTGAACAAATGAAAAATTGAAACAAAAAAGTCGGATATCGAAAAACTCAATCGATAAATCGAAAAATTGGAAAATCGAAGAAAAGTTGAAGAATCGAAAAATTGAAAATCGAGAAATCTATGTCAAAAAATTGAAAAATCGAAAACCTGAATTATCAAAAAATCGAGAAAGTAAAAAATCGAAAAATCAAAAAATCTATTAATAATCGAAAAATCGAAAATTTAAAAACGCCAAACATTGAAATATTGAAAAATAAAAAAATCGAAAAATCGAGAATTCGAAAATCAAGAAATTGAAGAATTGAAAAATTAAAGAGTCCGAAAAATGAAATTCCGAAAAATTGAGTAATCGAAAAATTGAAAATCGAAAAATCGAAACATTGGAAAGCTCAGAAAACGAAGAACCTAAAATTTAAGAAATTAAACAATTAAAATATGAAAAAATTGAAGAAATGAAAAATTGAAAATTTCCAAAACTCAAATATCTAAAATTTGATCAATCGATAAATCAAAGAATTGAAAAATCGAAGAAAAATTGAAGAATCAAAAAACTGAAAAATAACAAAATCTTGGTAGATCAAGATATTGATAAAATTGAGACATCGAGAAATCGAAAAACTGAATTAAAAATTTAAAAATCGAAAAATCGAGAGGTCGAGAAACTAGACCATCGGAAAATCGAAAAATCAAAATGGAAAAATCGAAAATATAGAAACGTCGAAAATCAAAATATTGAAACATCGAAAAATTTAAAAATCGAGAAATCAAAAAATTGAAAAGTCCCAAAGACGAAATATTTATCTAAAAATTAATACTCAATAAAATAGGCATTTGGAAAATAGAAAATTTAAATACCAAAATATGTATTGAAAATTCCCAAAACGGAAATATCGAATATTTGAGAAATCGAAACTTGAAAAATGGAGAAATCCAAACATTGAAAAGCTGAAAAATCGGAATCGTAAAATTGAAAAATCGAAAAATTGAGGAATCAAAAAGTCGAAAAATCGAAAAAATATAGTATTGGAAAAATCGAAAATCTAGAAACGTCAAAAATGGAGATATTGAAAAATATAAAAATTAAAAATCAAAAAATTGAAAAATCGTAAAACTGAAATACCGGAAAATGGAGAAATTGAAAATTTGAAAATGGAGAAATTGAAAATTTGAAAATCAAGAAATTGAAGGATTGAAAAACTGAAGAATCCGAAAAATGAAATTTCGAAAAATTGAGTAATGGAAAAATGGAAATCGAGAAATTGAAAATTTGGAAAATTGAGAAATTAAAAAATCAAAAAACTGAAAACTCCGAAAACTGAAATGTCGAAAAATTGAGATATGGAAATTTGAAAAATCGAGAAATCAAAACATCAGAAAGCCGAGAAAACGAAAAACCAAAAATTTAAGAAATTAAACTGTTAAAATGTCAAAAAATTGAAGAAATGAAAAATTGAAAAATCCCAAAACGCAAATATCTAAAAATTGATCAATCGATAAATCAAAGAATTGAAAAATCGATGCGAAATTGAAGAATCGAATAAAACTGAAATATACCAAAATCTCGATAAATGAAGAAATTGAAAAATTGATAAAATCGAGAAACCAAAGTCTCGAAAAATTGAAAAATAAAAGCCTGAAATATCGAAAAATTCAGTTAAAAATTTGAAAATCGAAAAATCAAGAGGTCGAGAAACTAAAACACCGGAAAATCGAGAAATCAAAACGTCGAACAATCAAAAAATGGAAAATTCGAAAATTAAAAATCGCAAAACTTAAATGTTCGAAAATCCGAGAAATCGGAAAACTTATAAAATTCGAAAATCGATTTTTCACGAAATATGAAAAGCCAAGAATCGAAATGTAGAAAAAACGAAATATCAAAATTTAAAAATCGAAAGATCGAAAATTCGCTAAATTTGAAAATCTCGAAAGTCGGGAAACCAAGAAATCGATGCCTCAAAATTTTGAAAAATTGAAACATTAAAAAATCGAGAAATCGAAAAACCCAAAAATCCAATTAATTAAAATATATATCTAAAAATTGAAAAAATCTGAAATGGAAAATTTACCAAAATTGACGTGTTGAGGAGTTGAAAAATCGAGAAATTGGAAAATCAAAAAAACGACAAATAGAGAAATCGGAAAATCTAAAATTTAAAAAATTGAAAAATTCAAGAATTGACAAATTGAATAATCGAGAAATTGAAAAATTCCAAAACTGAAATGTGGAAACATTGGAAAATTGAAATATCGAAACATCCAGCGTTGGAAATTTGAAACATTGAGAAATCAAAGCACCAATAGATTGAGAAATCGAAAAATCGAAAAGTTAAAAAATCTAAACATCGAAATATCGATAGAATTGAGTTTTGTTTATCCACAGTTTCCTTAACTTTTCTCCATTGTTTTTTAGACGTGAAGCAGATTTATTTCTGTTTCTTAAATAGTTCTCCACTTTATCTCGATTTTTTCTTTTCTTCCCTGATTCTTCTATCCGTTTGTTGCTTGTTTAATCCAGCAGTATTAAATATTCCCCAAGTTTTCTTGTTTTCACTACTTTGTTTTCATTTTCGTTCCGTCTCCTCTTCTACTTTTGATTTAATTATGTTTTTTTTATTTTGATTTTCATTAGAACTAAGTGTTGGTCCGTATATTATTCTGCATTTCTCCTCATCGTTAACTTATAATTTAAGTTCATTATTTGTTATAATATCATCGAACTACAATAATAAATAATCAACTGAAAAAAAGTAAACTTTCGGTGCAAAAAAGCAAACTCTAAGCCCCACCCACCCACCCTATCTCGATTGTGATGATATTTTTTAATCGTCGTAAGCCGGTCCAGCTTTTTTGCAATCCTCATTTTTCTCCAAAAAATAAAAAAAAAAGCAAAGATTCCACATATGCTCAATCTCAATTGTGATAATTTTTTTCTTTCGTTGTCAGACCGACGGGCGGAGCATATCCATAGTCCCCTGTATAATTTTAAACATGTTTAAAGTTTCTTATTGTGAAAAAAAACTATACGTATATTTAAAAAAATATATAAATATTGGTCGTATTATATACTTATGAATTTTTCTGTATGTTTTTAATGAATAATTTTCCAATTCTAGAAACATAGTAGCAAAAAAATATATTAAAAAGCAACAAAAAAGGCAATATAAACATGAAAAAAAAAACGATAAAAAAAAAGCAAAAAGCAAAAAAATGCGATTAAATATGTACATAAATGGGAATAAAAAAGTTGATAACTTCCCGATTTTTCGATTTTTCAATTTTTCGATTTCTCGATTTTTAGTTTTTCGATTTCTCAATTTTTCGATATTCCAGTTTTGTGATTTTTCAATTTTATTCGATTTTTCAATTTTTCAATACTTCAGTTCTGGAATTTGTCAATATTTCGATTTTTCCATTTTTCGATTTTTTGACTTTTCGATTTCGCGAATTTTTAGTTTAGTTATATTTTTTAATTTTTTGAATTTTTAGACTTCGGATTTTTTAGTTCTTATTTCTCGATTTTTTGATTTTTCTAATTCTCGGTTGCAGATTTTCGGTTTTTCAATTTCAGGACTTTTTAAAATTTTTCTTTTTCGATTTTTTCGGTTCCAGTTTTCAAATTTTCGATTTTTAAATTTTTCTCTTTTTGAGTTTATTTTGAGATATTTGGATGTTTCGATTTTAGTTTATTTAGTTTAGTTTTTCAGGTTTTCGATTTTCCGATTTAGGTATTGGTATTTTTTTATATTAAATTTTTTAATTTTTCAATTCCTATCTTTTCGACTTTGGGTTATTTTGATTTCTCAATTTTTCGATGTTCCACTTTTTCAATTTTGCTCTTTTCCAATTTTTCGTCATTTCAGATTCGGAATTTTTCGATTTCTAGGTTTAATTGTTTAATTTTCCGATTTTCTCAATTTTTCGATTTTTCAATTTTGCAATTTTTAAATTTCAGATTTCTCGTTTTTTTAACTTTTGGATTTCTCAATTCTTCAATATTTTTATTTTTCGATTTTTTGATATTTCGATTGCTCGATTTTTCGATTTTCCTAATTCTCGGTTTTAGATTTTTCGGTTTTTCAATTTCCCGACTTTTTGAAAATTTTCTTTTTCGAATTTTCAATTGTTCGGTTTTAAAATGTTTTTCTTTTTCAGTTTATTTTTCGAGATTTGGATGTTTCGATTTTAGTTTATCGATTTTTCAGATTTTCGATTTTTCCCTTTAGGTGCCGGTATTTTTTTAATAGTAAATTTTTTAATTTTTCAATCTCTAACTTTTCGATTTTGGGTTATTTGGATTTCTAATTTTTCGACTTTCCGGTTTCTCCGTTTTACGTTTTTCCAATTTTTCGATTTTCCAATTTTTCTATTTTTCTATTTTCCAATTTTTCGTCAATTCAAAAATTCCAAAACTGAAATGTGGAAGCATTGGAAAATTGAAATATCGAAACATCCAGTGTTGGAAATTTGAAACATTGAGAAATCAAAGCACCAATAGATTGAGAAATCGAAAAATCGAGAAGTTAAAAAATCTAAACATCGAAATATCGATGAATGGAGAAATCGAAAAATGGATAAAACTGAAAAATCGGAAAATGTAAAAACCGAAAAAATAAAAATCGAAAAATACAATGTTTAAAAAACGAAAAATTGAGAAATCAAAAACTCATAAATGTAAAAAACGAAAAATCAAGTATTGAAAAATCTAAAATTTAAGAAATTAAAAATTAAAATATCAAAAAATTTGAAGAAATGAAAACTGAAATACCAAAATGCAAATATCCAAAAATTGATCGATCGATAAATCGAAAAATTAATAGATCGATAAATCGAAAAATTAAAATTTGTAAAATTCAAAAATTTAAATTAAAAAAAATTGAAACATCGAAATCCCTGTAAATACAGAATTCGAAAATTTGATTAAACTGAAAAATCGAAAAATTAATGACAGAAAAATTGAAAAATCGAAAAACGTAAAATTTAAAGAACAAAAAATTGAAAAATCAAGAAATTGAAAACCCAGAAAAACAAAAAATCGAGAAATCGAAAAATATAAAATTTAAGAACTCAAAAAATTACGATATTAAAAGATTGAATAAATGAAAAATTGAAACATTTCAAAAAGTCGGATATCGAAAAATTGATTAATTGATAAATCGAAAAATCGAAAATCGAAGAAAATTTGAAGAATCGAAAAAGTGAAATATCGAAAAATTGAAAATCGAGAAATCGATGTCAAAAAATTGAAAAATCGAAAACCTGAAACATCGAAAAGTCGAAAATTTAGAAACGCCAAAAATTGAAATATTGAAAAATAAACAAATCGAGAAACCGAAAATTTGAAAATCAAGAAATTGAAGAATTGAATAATTGAAGAGTCCCAAAAATGAAATTCCGAAAAATTGAGTAATCGAAAAATTGAAAATCGAGAAATCGAAACATCGAAAAGCTCAGAAAACGAAGAACCTAAAATTTAAGAAATCAAACAATTAAAATATCTAAAAATTGATCAATCGATAAATCAAAGAATTGAAAAATCGAAGAAAAATTGAAGAATCCAAAAACTGAAAATTAACAAAATCTTGATAAATGAAGATATTGATAAAATTGAAACATCGAGAAATCGAAAAACTGAATTAAAAATTTAAAAATCGAAAAATCGAGACGTCGAGAAACTAAAACATCGGAAAATCGAGAAATCAAAAAGTCGAAAAATCAAAATGGAAAAATCGAAAATATAGAAACGTGAAAAATCAAAAAATTGAAAACTCCCAAAAACGAAATATCGAAAAATTAAGACTCGACAAAACAGAAAAATTGGAGAATGGAAAATTTAAATATCGAATATTTGAGAAATCGAAACTTGAAAAATGGAGAAATCCAAACATTGAAAAGCCGAAAAATCGAAAATCAAAAAGTGGAAAAATCAAAAAAATCAATTAACCGAAAAATCGAAAATCCAAAAACGCCAAAAATTGAGATATTGAAAAATATAAAAATTAAAAAATTGAAAAATCGTAAAACTGAAATACCGGAAAATGGAGAAATTGAAAATTTGAAAATCAAGAAATTGAAGAATTGAAAAACTGAAGAATCCTAAAAATGAAATTCCGAAAAATTGAGTAATGATAAAATGGAAAATCGAGAAATAGAAAATTTGGAAATTGAGAAATTAAAAAAGCAAAATCTGAAAACTCCGATAACTGAAATGTCGAAAAATTGAGATATCGAAATTTGAAAAATCGAGAAATCAAAACATCAGAAAGCCGAGAAAACAAAAAACCAAAAATTTAAGAAATTAAACTGTTAAAATGTCAAAAAATTGAAGAAATGAAAAATTGAAAAATCCCAAAACGCAAATATCTAAAAATTGATCAATCGATAAATCAAAGAATTGAAAAATCGATGCGAAATTGAAGAATCGAATAAAACTGAAATATACCAAAATCTCGATAAATGAAGAAATTGAAAAATTGATAAAATTGAGAAACCAAAGTCTCGAAAAATTGAAAAATAAAAGCCTGAAATATCGAAAAATTCAGTTAAAAATTTGAAAATCGAAAAATCAAGAGGTCGAGAAACTAAAACACCGGAAAATCGAGAAATCAAAACGTCGAACAATCAAAAAATGGAAAATTCGAAAATTAAAAATCGCAAAACTTAAATGTTCGAAAATCCGAGAAATCGGAAAACTTATAAAATTCGAAAATCGATTTTTCACGAAATATGAAAAGCCAAGAATCGAAATGTAGAAAAAACGAAATATCAAAATTTAAAAATCGAAAGATCGAAAATTCGCTAAATTTGAAAATCTCGAAAGTCGGGAAACCAAGAAATCGATGCCTCAAAATTTTGAAAAATTGAAACATTAAAAAATCGAGAAATCGAAAAACCCAAGAATCCAATTAATTAAAATATATATCTAAAAATTGAAAAAATCTGAAATGGAAAATTTACCAAAATTGAAGTGTTGAGTTGAGAAATCGAGAAATTGGAAAATTAAAAAAACGACAAATAGAGAAATCGGAAAATCTAAAATTTAAAAAATTGAAAAATTGAAGAATCCACAAATTGAATAATCGAGAAATTGAAAAATTCCAAAACTGAAATGTAGAAACATTGGAAAATTGAAATATCCAAACATCCAGCGTTGGAAATTTGAAACATTGAGAAATCAAAGCACCAATAGATTGAGAAATCGAAAAATCGAAAAGTTAAAAAATCTAAACATCGAAATATCGATAGAATTGAGTTTTGTTTATCCACAATTTCCTTAACTTTTCTCCATTGTTTTTTAGACGTGAAGCAGATTTATTTCTGTTTCTTAAATAGTTCTCCACTTTATCTCGATTTTTTCTTTTCTTCCCTGATTCTTCTATCCGTTTGTTGCTTGTTTAATCCAGCAGTATTAAATATTCCCCAAGTTTTCTTGTTTTCACTACTTTGTTTTCATTTTCGTTCCGTCTCCTCTTCTACTTTTGATTTAATTATGTTTTTTTTATTTTGATTTTCATTAGAACGAAGTGTTGGTCCGTATATCATTCTGCATTTCTCCTCATCGTTAACTTATAATTTAAGTTCATTATTTGTTATAATAAGATCGAACTACAATAATAAATAATCAACTGAAAAAAGTAAACTTTCGGTGTAGTTTCTTGTTGCGAAAAGGAAACTACATTTATTACGAAAAAAAAAGCAAACTCTAAGCCCCACCCACCCACCCTATCTCGATTGTGATGATATTTTTTAATCGTCGTAAGCCGGTCCAGCGTTTTTGCAATCCTCATTTTTCTCCAAAAAATTAAAAAAAAAGCAAAGATTCCACATATGCTCAATCTCAATTGTGATAATTTGTTTCTTTCGTTGTCAGACATGTTTAAAGTTTCTTATTGTGAAAAAAAACTATACGTATATTTAAAAAAATATATAAATATTGGTCGTATTATATACTTATGAATTTTTCTGTATGTTTTTAATGAATAATTTTCCAATTCTAGAAACATAGTAGCAAAAAAATATATTAAAAAGCAACAAAAAAGGCAATATAAACATGAAAAAAAAGCGATAAAAAAAACGCCAAAAAGCAAAAAAATGCGATTAAATATGTACATAAATGGGAATAAAAAAGTTGATAACTTCCCGATTTTTCGATTTTTCAGTTTTTCAAATCTTTGATTTTTCAATTTTTCGATTTCTCGATTTTTAGTTTTTCGATTTCTCAATTTTTCGATATTCCAGTTTTGTGATTTTTCAATTTTATTCGATTTTTCAATTTTTCAATACTTCAGTTCTGGAATTTGTCAATATTTCGATTTTTCCATTTTTCGATTTTTTGACTTTTCGATTTCGCGAATTTTTAGTTTAGTTATATTTTTTAATTTTTTGAATTTTTAGACTTCGGATTTTTTAGTTCTTATTTCTCGATTTTTTGATTTTTCTAATTCTCGGTTGCAGATTTTCGGTTTTTCAATTTCAGGACTTTTTAAAATTTTTCTTTTTCGATTTTTTCGGTTCCAGTTTTCAAATTTTCGATTTTTAAATTTTTCTCTTTTTGAGTTTATTTTGAGATATTTGGATGTTTCGATTTTAGTTTATTTAGTTTAGTTTAGTTGTTCAGGTTTTCGATTTTCCGATTTAGGTATTGGTATTTTTTTATATTAAATTTTTTAATTTTTCAATTCCTATCTTTTCGACTTTGGGTTATTTTGATTTCTCAATTTTTCGATGTTCCACTTTTTCAATTTTGCTCTTTTCCAATTTTTCGTCATTTCAGATTCGGAATTTTTCGATTTCTAGGTTTAATTGTTTAATTTTCCGATTTTCTCAATTTTTCGATTTTTCAATTTTGCAATTTTTAAATTTCAGATTTCTCGTTTTTTTAACTTTTGGATTTCTCAATTCTTCAATATTTTTATTTTTCGATTTTTTGATATTTCGATTGCTCGATTTTTCGATTTTCCTAATTCTCGGTTTTAGATTTTTCGGTTTTTCAATTTCCCGACTTTTGAAAATTTTCTTTTTCGAATTTTCAATTGTTCGGTTTTAAAATGTTTTTCTTTTTCAGTTTATTTTTCGAGATTTGGATGTTTCGATTTTAGTTTATCGATTTTTCAGATTTTCGATTTTTCCCTTTAGGTGCCGGTATTTTTTTAATAGTAAATTTTTTAATTTTTCAATCTCTAACTTTTCGATTTTGGGTTATTTGGATTTCTAATTTTTCGACTTTCCGGTTTCTCCGTTTTACGTTTTTCCAATTTTTCGATTTTCCAATTTTTCTATTTTTCTATTTTCCAATTTTTCGTCAATTCAAAAATTCCAAAACTGAAATGTGGAAACATTGGAAAATTGAAATATCGAAACATCCAGCGTTGGAAATTTGAAACATTGAGAAATCAAAGCACCAATAGATTGAGAAATCGAAAAATCGAAAAGTTAAAAAATCTAAACATCGAAATATCGATGAATGGAGAAATCGAAAAATTGATAAAACTGAAAAATCGAAAAATGTAAAAACCGAAAAAATAAAAAATCGAAAAATACAACGTATAAAAAACGGAAAATTGAGAAATCAAAAACTTATAAATGTAAAAAACGAAAAATCAATAATTGAAAAATCTAAAATTTAAGAAATTAAAAATTAAAATATCAAAAAATTTGAAGAAATGAAAACTGAAATACCAAAATGCAAATATCGAAAAATTGATAGATCGATAAATCGAAAAATTGATAGATGGATAAATCGAAAAATTAAAATTTGTAAAATTCAAAAATTTAAATTAAAAAAAAAATTGAAACATCGAAATCCCGATAAATCCAGAATTCGAAAAATTGGTTAAACTGAAAAATTGAAAAATTAATGACAGAAAGATTGAAAAATCGAAAAACGTAAACTTTAAAGAACAAAAAATTGAAAAATCGAGAAATTCAAAAGTCAGAAAACAAAAAATCGAGAAATCGAAAAAAATAAAATTTAAGAACTCAAAAAATTACGATATTAAAAAATTGAATAAATGAAAAATTTAAACATTTCAAAAAGTCGGATATCGAAAAACTGATTAATCGATAAATCGAAAACTTGGAGAATCGAAGAAAATTTGAAGAATCGAAAAAGTGAAACATCGAATAATTGAAAATCGAGAAATCGATGTCAAAAAATTGAAAAATCGAAAACCTGAAACATCGAAAAATCGAAAATTTAGAAACGCCAAAAATTGAAATATTGAAAAATAAACAAATCGAGAAACCGAAAATTTGAAAATCAAGAAATTGAAGAATTGAAAAATTGAAGAGTCCCAAAAATGAAATTCCGAAAAATTGAGTAATCGAAAAATTGAAAATCGAGAAATCGAAACATCGAAAAGCTCAGAAAACGAAAAACCTAAAATTTAAGAAATCAAACAATTAAAATATCTAAAAATTGATCAATCGATAAATCAAAGAATTGAAAAATCGAAGAAAAATTAAAGAATCCAAAAACTGAAAACTAACAAAATCTTGATAAATGAAGATATTGATAAAATTGAAACATCGAGAAATCGAAAAACTGAATTAAAAATTTAAAAATCGAAAAATCGAGACGTCGAGAAACTAAAACATCGGAAAATCGCGAAATCAAAAAGTCGAAAAATCAAAATGGAAAAATCGAAAATATAGAAACGTGAAAAATCAAAAAATTGAAAATTCCCAAAAACGAAATATCGAAAAATTAAGACTCGACAAAACAGAAAAATTGGAGAATGGAAAATTCAAATATCGAATATTTGAGAAATCGAAACTTGAAAAATGGAGAAATCCAAACATTGAAAAGCCGAAAAATTGAAAATCAAAAAGTGGAAAAATCAAAAAAATCAATTAACCGAAAAATCGAAAATCCAGAAACGCCAAAAATTGAGATATTGAAAAATATAAAAATTAAAAAATTGAAAAATCCTAAAACTGAAGAATCCGAAAACTGAAATGTCGAAAAATTGAGATATCGAAATTTGAAAAATCGAGAAATCAAAACATCAGAAAGCCGAGAAAACAAAAAAACAAAAATTTAAGAAATTAAACTGTTAAAATGTCAAAAAATTGAAGAAATGAAAAATTGAAAAATCCCAAAACGCAAATATCTAAAAATTGATCAATCGATAAATCAAAGAATTGAAAAATCGATGCAAAATTGAAGAATCGAATAAAACTGAAATATACCAAAATCTCGATAAATGAAGAAATTGAAAAATTCATAAAATCGAGAAACCAAAGTCTCGAAAAACTGAAAAATAAAAGCCTGAAATATCGAAAAATTCAGTTAAAAATTTGAAAATCGAAAAATCAAGAGGTCGAGAAACTAAAACACCGGAAAATCGAGAAATCAAAACGTCGAACAATCAAAAAATGGAAAATTCGAAAATTAAAAATCGCAAAACTTAAATATTCGAAAATCCGAGAAATCGGAAAACTTATAAAATTCGAAAATCGATTTTTCACGAAATATAAAAAGCTAAGAATCGAAATGTAGAAAAAACGAAATATCAAAATTCGAAAATCGAAAGATCGAAAATTCGCAAAATTTGAAAATCTCGAAAGTCGGGAAACCAAGAAATCGATGCCTCAAAATATTGAAAAATGGAAACATCAAAAAATCGAGAAATCGACAAACCCAAAAATCCAATTAATTAAAATACATACATATCTAAAAATTGAAAAAATCTAAAATGGAAAATTTACCAAAATTGAAGTGTTGAGAAGGTGAAAAACCGAGAAATTGGAAAATCAAATAACCACAAATAAAGAAATCGGAAAATCTAAAATTTAAAAAATGGAAAAATTGAAGAATCGACAAATTAAATAAAAAATCGAAAAATACAACGTTTAAAAAACGAAAAATTGAGAAACCAAAAACTGATAAATGAAAAAAAGGAAAAATCAAGAAATTGAAGAATCCAAAATGTAAGAAATTAAAAATTAAAATATCAAAAAAATTGAAGAAATGAAAACTGAAAAATACCAAATTGAAAAATCGAAAAACCAAGGAATAGAAAAATCGAAATATTGAAATAGCCCAAAATCGAAAAATTAAAGTTTGTAAAATTGAAAAATTCAAATTAAAAAAAAATTGAAACATCGAAATCCCGGTAAATACAGAATTCGAAAATTTGATTAAACTGAAAAATCGAAAAATTAATGACAGAAAAATTGAAAAATCGAAAAACGTAAAATTTAAAGAACAAAAAATTGAAAAATCAAGAAATTGAAAAGCCAGAAAAACAAAAAATCGAGAAATCGAAAAATATAAAATTTAGGAACTCAAAAAATTACGATATTAAAAGATTGCATAAATGAAAAATTGAAACATTTTTAAAAGTCGGATATCTAAAAATTGATTAATTGATAAATCGAAAAATCGGAAAATCGAAGAAAATTTGAAGAAATCGAAAAAGTGAAATATCGAAAAATTGAAAATCGAGAAATCGATGTCAAAAAATTGAAAAATCGAAAACCTGAAATATCGAAAAATCCAGAAATTAAAAAGTCGAAAAATCAAAAAATCTATGAATCGCGAAATCGAAAATTTAGAAACGCCAAAAATTGAAATATTGAAATATAAAAAAATCGAGAAATCGAAAACTTGAAAATCAACAAAGGGAAGAATTGAAAAATTGAAGATTGCCAAAAATGAAATTCCGAAAAATTGAAAAATCCAGAATTCGAAACATCTAAATGCTCAGAAAACGAAGAACCTAAATAAAAATAAGAAAGTCTTGATAAATGAAGATATTGATAAAATTGAAACATCGAGAAATCGAAAAACTGAATTAAAAATGTAAAAATCGAAAAATCGAGAGGTCAAGAAACTAAAACATCGGAAAATCGAAAATTCAAAAAGTCGAAAAATCAAAAAGGGAAAATTTAAAATAAAGAAACGTGAAAAGTCGAAATATTGAAACATCGAAAAATTTAAAAATCGAGAAATCAAAAAATTGAAAAGTCCCAAAGACGAAATGTCGAAAAATTAAGACTCATCAAAATAGAAAAATTGGAAAATGGAAAATTTAAATATCGAATATTTGAGAAATCGAAACTTGAAAAATGGAGAAATCCAAACATTGAAAAGCCGGAAAATCGAAAATCGAAAAATTGAAAAACCAGAAAGTCGAAAAATTGAGATATCGAAATTTGAAAAATCGAGAAATCAAAACATCAGAAAGCCGAGGAAGCGAAAAACCAAAAATTTAAGAAATTAAACTGTTAAAATATCAAAAAATTGAAAAAATGAAAAATTGAAAAATTCCAAAACTCAAATATCTAAAAATTAATCAACCGATAAATCAAAGAATTGAAAAATCGATGCAAAATTGAAGAATCGAATAACTGAAAAATACCAAAATCTCGATAAATGAAGAAAAATTGAAAAATAAGAGCCTGAAATATCTAAAAATTTAATTAAAAATTTGAAAATCGAAAAATCAAGAGGTCGAGAAACTAAATGGAAAATTCCAAAATTAAAAATCGCAAAACTTAAATATGCATCGGAAAATAGAGAAATCGAATAATAAAAAAATCGAGAAATCAAAAAGTTGAGAAGTCCCAAAAATGAAATATCCAAAAATTAAGAATCAACAAAATTGAAAAATTGGCAAATGGATAATTTAAAAACCAAAATATGTACTGAAAATTTCCGAAACGGAAATAATGAAAATTTGAGAAATTGAAACTTGAAAAATCGAGAAATCCCAACATTGAATAGACAAAAAATGGAAAATCGACAAATTGAGAAATCGAGAAATCGAGAAACTGAAACATCGAAAAATTGAGAAACCAAGTCGAAAAATCAAAAAACCATTAACCGAAAAATCGAAAATTTAAAAACACCAAAAAATGAAATATTGAAAAATCTAAAAATTAAAAAACAAAAAATTGAAAAATCGTAAAACTGAAATACCGGAAAACTGGGTAACGGAAAAATTGAACATCGAGAAATTGAGAAATCGAAACTTAAAAAATCGAGAAATCAAAAGGTCAGAAAGCCGAGAAAACGAAAAATCAAAAATTTAAGAAATTAACCAATTAAAATATATAAAAACTGACAAATAAATCAAAAAATTGGAAAATCGAAGCAAAATTGCAGAACCGCAAAACTGAAAAATACCAAAATCTCGATAAATGAAGAAATTGAAAAATTGAACAATAAAAACTTGGAATTACGAAAAAATTAATCAAAAATTTGGAAATCGAGAAATCAAAAAGTCAAAAATTAAAAAAACGGAAAAATCGAAAATATAGACACGCCAAAAATCGAAATACCTATTGAAACATCGAAAAATGTAAAAATCGAAAATTAAAAATCGTAAAACTTATCGTATATCGGAAAATCCAGATATGGAAAAAGAAAAAAATTGAGAACTCGAAAAATTAAAAAATCCCATTACGGAAATATCGAAAATTTGAGAAATCGAAAATCTAAAAATTAAGAGAACGAAAAATTTAACAATTTTATCAATTTTGATTAACAATTTACCATCGTACAATCAATTTTAAAACGGTTGCAAGATTTAAGAGCATTCGCTTTTGCTATGTAAAAGTTATATTGGAAAATGTTATACAGTTTTCAATTTTTTCCAAAAATCTGAGTCCATGGTAAAAATCAACTGTAAGTTTTGCTCACTATTGTATAAATGCCGCTCCAACAATATTTTAGCATAAATTTTTTGAAAATTTTGTCACTCCCTTCTGAAATTTTAACTTTGTTGCAGGATCTCGCCGCCTCCGCCCCGTCTTCATGCCAGGTGAGTCGTCGCTCCTCCGCCCCAACCCGAGACCTTCTTCCACTTAACGCTGTTGACGTGCAACATTTAAGCTCATTTGCAAACAATGCCCCAACGACGTCCTAACGGCGTTATGCACTTAATTATTCGCGAGCTCGGTTCGTCCGTGATTTATTATCGATATCACTATGCGCTCACCTGTCATTGATTTAATTTATACACCGAGATGTTATCGCACTCCTTCCGTGACATCTCCATTTAAAAAAACGCCGTATTTTTTAATGCGATGCACGCGAGAGGCACGTCCAAATTAATTGCGGTAATTCCTCGACTCAGCGTCGAAAAAAGAAGTTGATTAATGTCGCCGAACATCCGCCAAATATATAATTATTAATGTGGAAAGCCTAGGCGCCAGTTAATCTCGCGATTTTATGACGGTGCGGACCCTCGAATAGTTACTTGTGTGTGTAATAAATACTGTCCGTATAAATTTTTTATTAAGTAACGTAGACCAGGCGGATGGAATTTATTGGCGATGGACGAAAAAATTTCCTTGTTTAATTACGGGATTTTGTTGCAGACGACAAGAGAAAAATATTCGACTTTGGGAATAAATTAACACGATATGCTTGAAGGCGCCGGTTTTAATCCACTAATTAGAGTATTGAGTTTCAGTACTAATTAAATCTTATCGACGTTCGCAGTTTTGTCAAGATTTGGGCTGGCGCCTGTGTGCCGGAGCGAGACGCGCTTATGCGTATGCCTTGCATTAAACAAGGACGGAACATGTGTACCGTTTAAGATTGATCAGTTCGTCTAGCGGATTTGTGGTCAAATTTTCATAATAATCAAAGAGCATCCCTAATCTGTTTTTCCTTAAGAATCTTAGGAACCTTTTATTGGAATTTTGCTAAATTTTAATGTGAAATTAGTTTGTAGAAAAAACACAAATAAAATAGTGTAAATATAGTCGCGGTCTAATTACGCTCTCGCTATGCGTGGGACAGAGACACACTTACGCACCCCCTCTTGCGTGCGACGAGGACGCAACACGTGTACCGTTCTAAAAATCCTACCGTCGCTTCCATCACCGCTTTTTGCCCGCGTTCACGACGGATCCTCCAAAGGAAGAAGATCGTGGAATAGCTCAACCAGGAAATTCGCCTTTGGTCGGTTGTTTATGGACTCGCCGTATCAGAATTATAAGCTCTCGTGCATCTCCAATATCGGTTCTTTAATTGAATCAGCAAACACGGCATTAGAAAACATTTAGCTTTGTTCGGACGGCGTTGTTATTATTTTTCATGCGGGCTAATAAGCAGGTAAGACTCATTTTCTAGGCACTAATTATACCCTAGGAAATTACTCGTTATACGCGGTAAGTAAGGCGGCGGGGGCGGGGTGCACATCTTTGCAACAATTATCGTCTTACGGGCGGATTTTCTTCGATTCGTTCGAAGGATGGGCGGCGGTTATGCAACGTGAGAGACGGTTCGTTTTGTTTCGTTAGAGTTAATTGAAGTAATGATGTCGTTGCGCCAGCTGCAAGTGTTTTGTAGCGTTGAAGGGGAAATTGTTTCGGGTGATTGTGGTGTGTGATTTAGGAAGAGTGGGATGTTGGGGAGAGTGAGTGCGGAAATTTTCGACTTTGCTGGATTCTGGGTGCACTGGACAACGAGCGAAATTTAGGTAGGTGTTATTAGCACTCTAAAAAAGCGCTCGTAAATTTTCATTGAAGCTTAAATTAAGTGGTTAAGTACCAGAATTTTAATATTAGGAAGCGAGTTCATTACTCTGAAGACGCAAAGTCGAAAGTTCGGAATTCGGGCCTCAGAATTGGGTGTGCAGTATATTATTTAGAGCCAAATTTAATGTGTTTAATATTCGATTAAGAATAGTTACCAATCGAATAAAAATTATCGGTAATTGATCAATGTAAACAGATCCTTAAATGTGTATAGTGTGAATATTTCCCACTAGATGTTAATATATGAATCGGAAATAATTTTTGCAACTAGTTTGACAATTATTATTATTATTATCATCTCTGACCCCAGTAGTACAGTGTAAGAAGTAGTTAAGAACACTCATCTTACGGAGCGGTACAATATTTGCTCACGTACTATGGTTTTAATGGATGTGCAGCAAGAGTATTCATTTCCTCGAGAGTATTGATGACGTCATCTCAGACAATGACTTCATGGTGCCCGTTCATTTTTATCCATATAAATGTTTATAAAGACATTTAAATGTTTAGAGTGATTTATTCTATGACTGTTTGAAATGATTCATCGCAATTCATCGAGATTCTGGGATATTTAGTGTCACATTGATTAACGTATATCAAACTTAACTTGTTTATTCTCCGTAGGATTTGACGTCACATCAAAGAATTGTTAAATGTATATCATGTCTTCTTTTACGTAAGTAGAAGTACCAAATTAATTCACGTAATTTATTACCAATTATTGTCAAATGTCGTATTTCTTCAAATTTTTGAATTCTCGATTTATTTAGTTTGATATTTTAGTTTTTACGATTTTTAAATTTTTCGATATTTCACTGTTTCAATTTTTGATGTTTCTAAATTTTCGATTTTTCGATTTCTCAATTTCTCCATTAATCGAATTTTTGACTTTCTCGTTTCTCGATTTTTCAATGTTGCGTTTTCTCGGCATTTCGATCTTTCGATGTTCCAATTTTTTTTCCATTTTTCAATTTTTCGATAATTCGATTACTAAATTTTTTGCTTTATCGACTTCTCAAATTTTCGATTTTGAAATTCAAAATTTTTCAATTCGATTTCGATTTTTGATTTTTCGACTTTTTGGCTTTTAGATTTTTCGATTTTCCAGTTTTTCAGTTTTCCAATTTTTCAATTTTTCGGCTTTTCAATTTTTCGATGTTTCAATTTTTCTTCCATGTTTCAAGTTTTCGATTTTTAAATTTTACGTTACTATTCAATTTTTCGAATTTTTGATGTCTGGATTTTACGATCTTTCGATTTTTCAGCTCCTTGGTTTTCAATTTTTCGATTTATCGATTTTTTTAGAATTCGAAAAGTCCAGGAGACGAAAAATTGAAAAATCCAGAAATCGAAATTTCAAAAATAGAAAATCTGAAAATCTGGATAGATGGAAAACCGAGAAATCGATACATCCACATATTGAAAAACTTAAAACATCAAAAAACTGAAGCACCAATAGATCTAGAAATCGACAAACCCTAAAATCCAGACAAAATATGTAAGAATTGAAAAATCCAGAAATGGAAAAATTCCCAAAATTGATGTACTGAAATGTTGAGAAATCGAAATTAAGATATTGAAAACATAAAAAATCGTAAAACTTGTAGATTGAAAAATAAAAAAAAAACACCAAAACGAGAAATCGGAAAATCTAAAATTTAAAAAATGGAAAAATTGAATAATCAAGAAATTGAAAAAACCCAAAACTGAAATATAGAAAAATTGGAAAATCAAAAAATTGAAAGATCGAGCAATTGGGAAATTGAAACATCGCGAAATCGAAGTATCAAGCGATTGAGAAATCGAAAAATCAAAAAACTGAAAATTCGAGACATCTAAAAAATTAAAATTTGAAAAGTTGAAAATCTAAATTTAAAACAAATTCAAAAAATTGGAAAATGGAACTCTCGATGTTTCGAAAATAGAGAAATCGAAAAATTTTTAAAACGAAAAATTGAAAATTCGAAAAATACAACATTTAAAACAGGAAAAATTGAAAATCGAAAAACTGAAAAATGCCAAATCGAAAAACCGAGAAATCGACAAATCGAAACATCCAGTAATTGGAAAATTAAAACATGGAGAAATCCAAGCACCAAAAGATTGAGAAATCGAAAATTCGAGATGACGAATTGAAAAGCCGAAACATCGGAATTTCGATGAATCCGAAGAAATCCGAAAGAAATTTAAAAACACAAATTTAAAATGGAGAAATTGAAAAATCAGAAAAATGAGAAATTGAAAAATCAGAAAAATCTAAAATTTAAGAAATAAAAAAATTAAACTATTAAAAAATTGAAGAAATGAAAATTTTGAACAAACGAAAAATTGATCAATCGATAAATCGAAAATTGGAAATCCGAAGAAAAATTGATGAATCGAAAACTAAAAAAAAAAACACAAAACTAGAACATTGAAAAATCAAAAAATCAATTCATCGAAAAATCGAATATTTAGAAACACTAAAAATTGAAATATGCCTTGAAAAATACAAAAATTTAAAAATCGAAATTCAAAGATTCAAAAAATTAAAAAATCGAGAAATTGAAGAATTGAAAAATTGAAGAATTCCAAAAATGAAATTTCGAAAAGTTGAGTAATCGAAAAATTGAAAACGGGAAATTGAAAAATTGGAAAATTGACAAATTAAAAAATCGAAAAACTGAAATTTCGCAAAATGAAGAAATCGAAACTTGAAAAATCTAGAAATTGAAACATCGAAAAGTTGAGAAAATCAAACAATTAAAATATCAATTAATTGAAGAAATGAAAATTTGAAAAATTAAGATTCGAACAACTGAGACTTGGAAAAACTGAAATATCAAAAAATTAAAAAATTGAGAAATCGAAACATCGAAAAATCTCTCAAAATTGAAAAATAAATAAATAAATAAATAAATAGATTTATTGTCCAACAGAACATAAACATTCTCTTTAGAGGACAATATGGCTTTCAAAATTAAATTAAATTACATCTACCATACATAAATAAAATTAACATAAATAAAAAAAATCAACAATCCAAATATCGAAAAATTGGAAAATGAGAAATTTGAAAATTGAAAAATCGGGAGGTCGAAAAAATGAAACATTTGTCGACTTTTCGATTTTTCGGCATTTTGATTTCTCAATCTTTCGACGTTTAAATTTTTCTTCCATTTTTCAATTTTTTGATTTTTAAATTTAAAATTTTTCAATTCGATTCCGATTTTCGATTTTTCGATCTTTTGGCTTTTGGAATTTTCGATTTCTCAGTTTTTCCTCATTTCAGTTTTGTAATCTTTCGGTTTTTTAAATTTTGAATTCTCGATGTCGATTTTTCGACTGCGATTTTTCAATTTTTCGATTTTTAAATTTTAGATTTTTCAATTCAGTATTTCAATTTGTTGTTTCAATTTTGTGTTTTTTCAATTTTCAGTTCTTCAATTTTTCGATTTTTTGGCTTTTCAATTTCTCAATTTTTCCATGTTTCAATTTTTCTTCCATGTTTCAATTTTTCGATAATTGGATTTCTAGATTTTTTGCTTCATCAACTTTTCAATTTTTCGATTTTTAAATTTTGAATTATTCAATTTTTCGAATTTTTGATGGTTTGATTTCTTGATTTTTTCGTTGTTTTACGATTTTACGATTTTGGCCTATTGGATATCTCTGTCAATTTGTCGATTTTTCGATCATTTTATGTTTCAATTCCTCAATGTTTCAGTTCTCGAACTGTTTTTCGATGTTTCGATTTTTCAATTTTTCGATGTCCCAATTTTTCCTCATTTTCGTTTTGGATCATTCAATTTCTCGACTTTTCAGTTTTGCGATTTTTCAATTTTTTGTTTTTTTAAATTTTGAATTTTCGATTTCGGTTTTTGATTTTTCGATTTTTCAGTTTTTCGGTATTTTAATTCTTAAATGTTTTAAATTTTAAATTTTTGTATTTCTCGATTTTCCAATTTTCCGCATTTTTCATTATTGATTTTTCAGATATTTCATTTTACGATTTCTTAATGTTTGAATTTTTTGACATCTCGGTTTTTCGATTTATAAAATTTTGATTTCATTCACAAAATTATTAAAGCATTGCTTATTGAAAGGAAAAGTGGCGAAATTTGTGACGTTTAAAGAAAATTAGTGAGGTCATCTTTTTTTGTTAATTATTGGTAATAAGAAATTCAAAAAGTTTAAAAACAGTCAACCAAATCAAAGATACAACTTAAAGTGTCCTTTTCGTTATTACAACCTTATTATGTTTTTTCAAGGATTTTGTTTTCTCCTATTGTTCTGTTTTAATCCAAAATTTCAGGCCATAACTCATAATTCATTTTTTATCTTTATATTTCTCACATTTTGTCTAATCTAGGAATGTCGGTTTTCTGTTTCCGTCTGTCTGTCTGTTAACCATTCTCACAAATTTCTCGATTTATCGATATTCTAAATTCTCTCGAAATAACCAATTTTTTTTAATTACACAAAATTTTATTTGTGAAGTATTCTGGTTTTCAACGCATACAAGTTAAAAAACAAAATAAAAATCTAACAAAAGTAATTTTAGTGTCACTTTTAAATTAAGTCAAAACGGACGCTAGAAAATATTTTAATTAATAAGTAATTAATAAATGTACTTTCTTTCTTAGAAAAGAAATTATGGGAAAGCTGAGACACTGCATTTTTGCTATATCTGCAGCCATACAGATAGATATTTGTCCACAATTTCCTTCCTAGAGAAAGTCCGTTTTTAACCTTTGTTTTGTAGGTAAATCCGAAACCAAAAAATTAAATTACAGACAAAACAATTTTATTTCAAGGGAGGCCTTCATTAAAGACTTGTAATGTCGATTTGGGTCGCCCCCACTCCACCCGCACACCCCCCTCCCACCTCCAATCTCCCAAGCTCCGAACAAGTGTCCGCTCGAGCTTCCTCCACCTAACACCTAGCGAATACCCAAAGCTCTTCTGCCCACACTCGTTCCGTCAACTGACCCATTCTCTAGATTCCTCCAAAGTTTCCTTTTAGTTCTGTCTCGTCCGTAGCCTCGCACGGTCGCTCGGTTCAACAACACCAACCCGTACACGCGCATCAACATCGCGCTTCCAGCAAGAAATTAACAAGAAGACGTGAGTTTTCATTCGAAATTTAACACGCTATTAGACTTGTGTACGCCACTGCAACACCGCCAAGAACTGTTACTCCAGGTGAGCAATTTCGAAAACAGGTGTTTTGAAACGTCAATTAACTAGTTCATTTATCTGATTAATTTGAAGCGCAGTTTTTGTTCAATTCTGTGTGGTGGTTACAAAACAACAAATAAATAATTAATAAGTATAGTAAACACCCGGCACCGTTTTCGGCGGTCTTCAGCGTCCGCCGCTTTGGCTACCGGATTCCGCTCCGGTTGATTGAACTTGAGATTACGAGCCGAATCCTGGTATTATTTTTCGATGCTTTTTTGTATTGTTGTTATGTAAAAAGTGGCGTCTAGACTAATTCGATCGACCCACGCGTTGTTGGATTGGAATAATGAATGCAAGGCCACACGGTATTGTTCGTTTGAACTGTCATGTTCTTGAATTGTTAATGGGAGTGACGGAACATGCTTTGATTACGACTGGGTGTCAAATCGGATATCGTTAGAGTGTAGTAAATTTCACTGAACGTTGATTCTGTAGCGGCGATGGGTTGTGGTGGAATTTTTGGTGGGGAAATTTCGGGCTGGAGGAAATTCCGAAGGATTTGTGTATTTTTGCCAAGAGGTAGTGATAAAATCGCTACTTATAGTTATTATGCAGAAAACTAATTGTTGCTTTAATTGTTACTATTTCTTAGATATGTCTAATAGCACCAGGTTGCTTCTGGTAATATTTAACAACAAACTTCGTCTTTTAATCACAAACTAATTAACATGTAATGAGAATTATGACGCAAACATTATCTTCATTGATTCTCGGAATTCTCCAGCTAGCGGTCTTATCGATTTTAATGTTAAAACACCTTTAATGGTATACAATGAGGTGCTAAATCGCTTACTGTGTAAGGAAGTTACAAGAATATCTGGTATTATAAATGGAAATGAAAGACAAATTTATTTGGTACGAAATCACGATCATTAAAAGCTTCAAATGAAACATAAATAGTTAAGTAAAAAAAGCTTCCAGTTATATGAGACGAAAGCACGAAGGGTGCGAACCCACATGTCGGGATAAAAGAAGGAATCACTCTTTTGTTGTGTCCAGGTAGGGAGAGCACCCTGTATTAACAATGAGGGTTGTCAGTCTGATCAAAATTGGTGTAAAAATAGTGTGGTTTTTTATTCTTTAATGAAAATACATTTTAACAAAACTGACATCCAAAAACTGTTTCCCACATCATGTAATTTTTCTTTAGTTTTATTTTAAGATGAAATTAGAATGCGTCCAATGGAATTAATGCAAAAGCTCAAATTCGTTTATCAAAAGAGGCCTAAAATTAACAAAATTACTGGTGCTGCTGTTGACAAATAATGCGGTGGTACACCATTTTGCTGAAACCAATGTTGAGAATCACATACATTTATGTCTTATCATTCTCACAGACGCCGAAACGAGAACTAAATCATCACTTAAAAACTCCAAATAAGGATTTTCAGACAGATGGTTGTTGAATTTTATTCAAATAATTTTTTTTTTAAGCAAAAGCTGCAGGTATATTTTACACGGTTGCTACTTATCGGGCAATTAACCCTTTGCGTGTTTTCTCGACGTTTCATGGCTTTGAGTACGAAAAATGGGTCTCACGTTTCCGTCTGTCCGGATTTTTACTAGACAGATAATCCACGAAACTACTGGACAGATTGTTGTCCAATTTTGTATGTATCCATAGTAGGAATATCCTCTGAATATATATTCCTATTCTTGTACGTTATGAATAATTGTTATTGTTTAAACCTTATGGTTCGTTAGTCACATAACATTATTGAAGGTTTTTTTTTAGCAAGCCAAAGTTGAAAATCATTGGCTATTTTTTTGGATACATTTGGTCAATAAATTGCAAAAATGAAAACTAATTTTAGGGAAATTCGTTTATGTTTACAACATGAAAAATTAAAAAAAAAAATCGTGAAATAAGAAATAAGTATTTTTTGCATTAATGGGGTATGATTATGAGATCTCTGTAAGAAAATAGAGGGCGGATGGACGGAGCTAGTACCTGCTAAAATCAGTTTTATCCTAGCAGCTACAAGCCCCAACCAACCACCCACCCTCTCTTTTCTTAGAGGCTATGTCATCTGCCAAAATCATTTTTATTTTTATTTTAGCAGCTACTAGATAGGATAAGACTGATTTTGGCAAATGACATACCCTCTAAGAAAAGAGAGGGTGGGTGGGCGGGGCTAGTAGTTGTTGAGATATAACTGATTTTGACTAATGAAAATCTTTCAATTGAAAAATTTGTATAAAAAAATATCGATATTTCCTTGCAAAAATGTACCATTTTAATCCTGTTTTTTGTTTCTTGTAGTGAAAAAAATATTTTTAACTGTACGGAGTGTTCTGTTTTTAAGCCCGAACACAACACAGTTTTCTTTTTAAATAAAACATCTGACCTCTTTTTAGGTTTGACAACCACGGCTTATTTTTGAAATTACGATGCGACGTTGCCACGTTATTCCAATTTTCTTGAATTTTTTTTTAGCATTAGAAGGGTTCACAAAAAAATCACAGTAGGATTATTTTTAACGTTTGTCCTAAATTTTTGATGGAGAAATAAAGAAAAGTACGCGTTTTATTGTGGTATAAATGTTGTTGTTATTTTTTTTAATATTCTGTGTTGAAATATAAAAAATACAAAATTTAGGTGTTTCTACAATAAATTCAATTTAAGCCTACTCAATTATTTCGGAAATTAAAAAAATGTGTTTCAACGAATTAATGTATTTAATTTTTTTTGTTTTCTTTCTTTTTTGTATTTTCTATTTGAAGTTGATATTTATTGCGATTTTTTCCTTTTTTAAAAAACACATCGACATATTAGAAGAATGAGGACAAAAAATAAAGTAAGATACAGTAATAAAATACAGGATGTTCTATTTGTGAAAACCGAAATATGGATATTTGAAAAATTTTAGATTTTTGTAAACACTCTGTATATTAAAATTTGATTTAGATGATACCACACAAAGCGCATACCTTTATATAGCGATTTTTTTTGTCAACCAAAAAATTTCAAGAAAATTGATAACGTGGCAACGTCGCATCAAAATTTCAAAAGTAAACTGTTGTGGGAAAGCTCGATCAAAATATGTAAAAATATATAGGGTGTTTCATATAAAAACACTAAGGGCCGGTTTATAGAACAGCGAGTTAAATATTTAATCCTCGATTAGTTTAACAGAGAATTAAAATGTGGAATATGATCCTGTGATTGGTTAAAATATGTGCGTTGCCTGGCAACGGACCTCAGTTAAAAGTTAATCGCGAATTAACTTTAACATCGCTTTCTATAAATCGGGTCTAAGTTGTGTATTACGCCTTAAAAGCAGAACACTGTATAGTTAAAAATACTTTTAGAATATAGTCCTCAAAGAACCGTTCAACTTCAGTTTTTGACTTTTTCTTCTGTTTCTAATAATGAAATAATGAGGATCGCGTGCTTAATGAAACCCTGTGTATACATTATTTAATTAAATAATGACCTACGAAAGTTAAGAAATTTGTATTATTTATATACCATAAATTTAATTTTCTTTAATATGTCAAATATTTTAAAGGAACAGTTATTAAAAATTAATAGAACTTAAAATTGCTGTGAACAAAATTGTTTTTTTTCTTTATTGATTTTTTGTTGTTTGTTATAACAATGGAATCAAAAAATTAATTCATAGCTTATCCTAGCAACTTAGCTCCTTTTCAGTAAAGTGCCATTTCCCTAAATTTTATGTAAATAACTACGAATAAAATTTTAAAATGACCAAAAGTACGATTTCTAAAAGTAAAAATTTAATTTTGAAACTTATGGTTTTGATTAATTTTGGGTTATTTTCTGAAGGAGAAATTGAGAAGTCAAAAACTTGAAAAATCGCGAAATCTAAAAATAGAAAAACTGAAAAATCCAAATATCGGGATATGAAACAATCGAAAAATTCGGAATATCGATGAATCGAGAAATTGAGAAATCAAAAAAATTTAAAACTCGAAAAATAAAAAATTTGAAATCGAAATTAAGGATCGAGCAATTGAAACATCAAAAAATCGTAAACTTAGAATAATTATCGAAAAATTGAAAAATCCAAAAATCGGAAAATTCCCAAATGTGAAATATTGAAAAATTCAGAAATCGAAAACTTGAAAAATCGAGAAATCTAAAGATTGAAAATTCGAAAAGTTTAAAAATGGAAAAACCGAGATGTCAAGAAATCGAAACATCAAAACTCGTAAAATCCAAAACAGGTGAAATTTAAAAGATTGAAAATTTGAGAAAACAAATAATTGAAAAGTCTAAACATTTGAAAAATTGAATATCGAAGAATCGAAAAATCTGAAATTTCAGAAACTGAAAAAATTAAAATATCGAAAAATTAAATAATCCCGAAATCGAAACATCAAAAAAATAGAAAAATTCCAAAATTAAAATTTAGGGATCAAAAAGTCGTAAAATTGAAGAATCGAAAAACTAAAAAATCGAGAAATCTGAAAATAGAAAACCTGAAAAATCCAAATATCGGGATATCAAACAATCGAAAAATTGAAGCATCGGAATATCGATGAATCGAGAAATTGAGAAATCAAAAAATTTTAAAAATCGAAAAATCAAAAGTTTTAAATCGAAATTAAGGATCGAGCAATTGAAACATCAAAAAATCGAAAAATTAAAATAAATATCGAAAAATTGAGAAATCCAGATATCGAAAAATTCCCAAAAGTGAAATATTGAAAAATTGTGAAATCGAGAAATCTAAAAATTGAAAATTTGAAAGTTTTAAAAATGGAAAAATCGAGATGTCAAGAAACCGAAACATCAAAAACGGTAAAGTCGAAAAATGTGAAATTTATTATTATTATTATTATTGAAAAATTAAAAATTTGAGAAAACTGAAAAGTCTAAACATTTGAAAAATTGAATATCGAAGAATCGAAAAATCTGAAATTTCAGAAACTGAACAAATTAAAATATCGAAAAATTAAATAATTCCGAAATCGAAACATCAGAAAATAGAAGAATTCCAAAATCTAAAATTTAAGGATCCAAAAGTCGTAAAATTGAAGAATCGAAAAACTGAAAAATCGAGAAATCTAAAAATAGAAAAACTGAAAAATCCCAATGTCGGGATGTCAAACAATCGAAAAATTGAAGCATCGGAATACCGATGAATCGAGAAATTCAGAAATCAACTAATTTTAAAAATCAAAAATTTTAAATCGAAATTAAGGATCGGGCAATGGAAACATCAAAAAATCGAAAAATTAAAATAAATATCGAAAAATTTAAAAATCCAGAAATCGAAATTTTCCCAAAAGTGAAGTAGGTATTGAAAAATTCAGAAATCGAAAACTTGAAAAATCGAGAAATCTAAAAATTGAAAATTCGAAAGTTTTAAAAATGGAAAAACCCAGATGTCAAGAAATCGAAACATCAAAAATGGTAAAATCGAAAAATGTGAAATTTAAAAAATTGAAAATTTAGGAAAACAAATAACTGAAAAGTCTAAACATTCCAAAAATTGAAAAATTGAATATCGAAGAATCGAAAAATCTGAATTTTCAGAAACTGAACAAATCAAAGTATCGAAAAATTAAATAATTCCGAAATGGAAACATCAGAAAATAGAAAAATTCCAAAATCTAAAATTTAAGGATCCAAAAGTCGTAAAATTAAAGAATCGAAAAACTGAAAAATCGAGAAAGCTAAAAATAGAAAAACTGAAAAATCAAATATCGGGATGTCAAAGAATCGAAAAATTGAAGCATCGAAATATCGATGAATCGAGAAATTGAGAAATCAAAAAATTTTAAAAATCGAAAAATCAAACATTTTAAATCGAAATTAAGGATCGGGCAATTGAAACATCAAAAAATCGAAAAATTAAAATAAATATCGAAAAATTGAAAAATCCAGAAATCGAAATTTTCCCAAAAGTGAAATAGGTATTGAAAAATCGAGAAATCGAAAACTAAAAAAATCGAGAAATCTAAAAATTGAAAATTCGAAAGTTTTAAAAATGGAAAAACCGAGATGGCAAGAAATCGAAACATCAAAAATGGTAAAATCGAAAAATGTGAAATTTAAAAAATTGAAAATTTGGGTAAACAAATAACTGAAAAGTCTAAACATTCGAAAAATTGAAAAATTGAATATCGAAGAATCGAAAAATCTAAAATTTCAGAAACTGAGCAAATTAAAATATCGAAAAATTAAATAATCCCGAAATCGAAACATCAAAAAATAGAAAAATTCCAAAATCTAAAATCTAAGGATCAAAAAGTCGTAAAATTGAAGAAAAAAACTGAAAAATCGAGAAATCTAAAAATAGAAAAACTGAAAAATCCAAATATCGGGATGTCAAAGAATCGAAAAATTGAAGCATCGGAATATCGATGAATCGAGAAATTCAGAAATCAAAAAATTTTAAAAATCAAAAATTTTAAATCCAAATTAAGGATCGGGCAATTGAAACATCAAAAAATCGAAAAATTAAAATAAATATCGAAAAATTGAAAAATCCAGAAATCGAAATTTTCCCAAAAGTGAAATAGGTATTGAAAAATTCAGAAATCGAAAACTCGAAAAATCGAGAAATCTAAAAATTGAAAATTCGAAAGTTTAAAATGGAAAAACCGAGATGTCGAGAAATTGAAACATCAAGAATCGAAAAATGTGAAATTTAAAAAATTGAAAATTCGAAAAAACAAAAAACTGAAAAGTCTAATAATAATAATAATGTTTATTAACGGATATACCTTTACATAGAATTATAAACTTACAATTACTTATAAATAAGCAAATATTAAAAAGAAGAGAAAGCAACAAAAACAAAAAACTAACATTCTAAAATACGCTTTAAAGCCGCCTTAAAAGAGTTTGCAGACCTAGATTTGAAAAAGTCAACCTGATCACAATATTTATTGCACGAACTAAGAATAGTATTCATTGGTGAAAATAACAAGTAATTAGTTTTAACCTCTAAACATCCGAAAAATTTGAAATAGCGAAGAATCGAGAAATCGAAAAATCTGAAATTTCAAAAACTGAAAAATTAAAATATCGTAAAATTGAAGAATCGAAAAACTGAAAAATCGAGAAATAGAAAAATTCCAAAGCTGAAATGACGGAAAAATTGGAAAAATCGAAAAGTTAGAAATTCAAAAATTTTAGAAGTTAAAACAAAAAAAAAAAACGATAAATCGAAAACTGAACAAATGGAGAAATCGAGAAGTTTTGGGTTATTTTCTGAAGGATTTCTTTGGATTTTTGTGTATTTTGAGCATAAAGCTGCGTATAATTCATAACCAGAATGTCTTCTATATTTGTAAACCGGAAACTAGATGAAAAATTGGGTTATGATTTTGTTATAACAGTTCACTAGGACTGGTTAATTTGTTAACAAATGCTGCTTTAAATATAAATTAGTACTTCATGCGAGTTAGTGGATTTTGTATGTGATCAAACCAGAAAACGGTTTTTTTTTATCCCCTTTTAACCATTTCTAACCAATTTCATTCGATTTTGTCACATTTTCTGTGTGACAGTCCTCGACAAGTTAAATTTAATACTGGATTTTATGGATTTCTGTGTGACATTACTTAAAAGGATCTTGTCGATTTCCTTAAACCCGCAAGCCTTAAAAATTCGGCGAAACTCCGCTATCTACGCCAAAAACCACCTTCAAACTTCACCGTAAAACCGCAATATCCCCCATAAGCATACATCATACCCAATAATTTGCGCTTAAATCACAAGTTTCACGTTTCCTCATCCATTTACCATATACCGCGGCAACGCCATAAAAGCCCCGAGAGCCTCAATTTAATTACAGCTTAGAAACGCATCGATGATTTTCGTAAATACGATCGGCGTTATTTATTACAGGAGAAGAATCCCAATGACAGACACATAAACAAATCAATGAACTCGCCTTTGTCAACACGATTTTCCAATTACAAAAGCGAACTTTTCGATTAGATAGGTGCGGTTTTTTCTCATGTAAATTTCGATCGTGTTGCCGACATGTTTGTTTGCGCTTTCGATATAATAAAAAAGCAACAGGTGACGTGTGGGCGGGCCCGACGGATCCGTCTGCCCGGAAAAATCCGGCGTGATCGCGTGTAATTCGCTCGTAGGCAACGTGATTTACATTCAATTAAGCACACGATGATGTCCGACGTCCGCGCGCATTTCGAAAAAATTTTCAAGTATCCAGTGGAGTTAAGCTCGGTGTGTGTACAATTTGCGCTTACCTATTATCTATTCACCGAGTATGCATAGCGCATAAACACCCGTTTTTACGGCCACCAAATCATCTCCGAGATTTAGAAAGTAGCCGGCAACACAATAAAACCATCCCATTTACGTCTTCCACGTCGAAACCGATATTCCACCATCCCAAAAGCGACTCCTTCCACTCCCAGCGGTAATTTACGGCGCTCCGGTACCGCACACTTCTTTAGACTTTTTTTGGGCAGCGCGAATCTTCATCTATTAATATTCATCGTGACCAGTTATTAAAATGTCCGGGATCGGATTTATGTAAATAAATAACGTCGGAGCGTAGCGTGTAAAATAATTTTTCTACCGCCCACGTTTTTTGGTTTTCTAATAGAGCTATTAACGCACGCAAATGACGTCACAGCAGTTCGTTAATAGCGGAAAGGCGTTCTTTAATAGATCTGGTGTAATTTAGATCGGTAAGATTGGTAGCAATGACGAGAAATGTCAGGTGAATGTCAGTGGCAAATCTAAACTTAAAATTTCTCACGTTTCCGGACGCGTAACTTCTTCGCAAGACGTTTTAACTAATTTTAAATTACAAAAACTCGAATTGATTCGAATTACAATTGTTGTTGTGAAAATTCGAACCTCAAATATTTCGTGGTTAGTGTCAGACCAACCCATCACCAACCACGACAAAAGTCCCCAGATTAAAAAAAATGCAAATTTCAATTAAATTTTGGGAAAAAACGTGTGCGGTAGAAAAAATAGTATAAATAACTCGTTCATAAGGCCATTGAGGCACTCATCCTTTATATAACTCGCGGCTTCGCCGCTCGTTCTATAAACTTGGATTCGTGCCTCAATATTTGCCTTATGAAACTCGTTCTTTAATATACTATTAGTGCCTCTTGCGTAACGTTCGACAGTAAACCTGAGACAGATATCGGATCCGGGCGGTTTATAGACCACACACGTTCCGGAATCGGACGATCTATTAATCAAAAGTCGAATCCTCTGGAGGCTGATGGATTGGTGAAGTAGGGGATGCTGGGGCGAGATGGCCAAATAAGTCGGTAGTGGGTGTGGGTTCCGCCTTGCCCCGCGTTCCCCTAGACGGTGATGGGTGACCCATTTGCGGTACGACCGAGAACGGTGCATTCTCACGGACGTGTTTATGGTGTTATGGAGATGAGTTCGATCTGGGCTAGAGTAGGCTGGTGATCGAAATCTGGAGTGGATTTTTTTGCGGCGAGAGAGAGTACCGCTGGATTGCGTGGGAGGAGGCGCCAAGATCGAAGAGATGGGATTGGAAAGATGATACCGAAAATAATTAATTATGTTTGTGCGGAGGAATGTACCGCTGGGGGCTCCGTTTGGAAATTTATTCGTTTTCTTTGATCGGAGTAGCGGAATCAGACACGTCAGAGCTTTATCGCTGGGTTGGCGTGTCCAGTCTTTTACGCTTGAAGAACTCGTTCTTTATGTCTTTATTTGTCTCTTGCTACTCTTTTTTTACTAAAATTATCTAATATTTGACGGCTTTATATAAGAACATTTTCGCAGTTAGGGTTGCTACACGTTTTCTCAAGCAAGTCTAGTTTGCACAACGAATGGGTTTGTAGTGGGGAAAAATAAATAAAAAATAGAAAAAATAGGAATACTGAAAATCCAAATATTGGAATATAAAACAATCGAAAAATTTAAACATCGGAATATCGATGAATCAAGAAATTGAGAAATCAAAAAAATTTAAAAAATGAAAACATCAAAAATTTTAAAAATTGAAAAATTGCAAAACTGAAAAATCGAAAGTTCGAGGAATTGAAACCACAAAAAATCGAAAAAGTAAAATAAATATGGAAAAACTGACAAATCCAGAAATTGAAAAATTCCCAAAAGTGAAATGTTGAAAAAATGTGAAATTAAAAAAAAATGGAAAAATCGGACAAAGAAATAACTAAAAAATCTAGAGTTTAAGTATTCGAAAAATAGAAATGTCGAAGAATCGAGAAATCGAAAAATCTGGAATTTCAAAAAATTAAAAATTGAAATATCGTAAAATTCAAAAATCTACAAACTGAAAATCAAAAAATCTAAAAATTCCAAAATCTCATCGGAAAGTTGAAGAATCGACAAACTGAAAAATCGAGAAATTGAAAAATTCTAAAACCGAAATGACGAAAAATTGGAAAAATCGAAAAGGTAGAAATTGAAAAATTTTTAAATTTAAAATAAAAACAAAGATAAATCGAAAAATGAACAACTTGAAAAATCGAGAAATTAAACAATCAAAAATGAAAAACATCAAAATTTCGATAAATCGAGGAGACGAAAAATCGAAAAACTGATGATAATTCTAAAAACAGTCGAAAAATTAAAAAATAGAAATACCAAAGAACTGAAAAAACGAAAACCCTAAAATTTTTAAAAATGAAATGTTGGAAAATTCCAAAACTGAAAATCAAAAAATTTAAAAATTTAAGAAAAAGTGAAGAAACGAAAAACCAAAACTGAAAAATCGAAAAATTGGAGAATTGAAAAACTGAAAAATCGCAACACTAAAAAGTCGAGAAAACGATGTTCGAAGAGAATTCGGAAGGATCCAAAAGCTTCCAATAAGATTTTACAGAATCCGAAAAAATGCGAGAGAATTCGAGGGAAACCGAATAACTCAAAGAAAAGAAGAACGTGAAAAGCAAAAAATCCAAAGAATCGAAATAATTTTGAAAAAATCTGCTAAAATTCGAATAAACTCGGGAATTTGAAAGGTGAATTAACGTATTTCAGCATACTGGAGAATCCCAGGGGATCCGAAAGGACGGGATCCGTAAGAACCCGTGTGAATCCCAGAGAATTCGGGAATGATTAGAGAGAATACGAAAGAATCGAGTCAAATTTCGGGAGAATATGAGAGAATTCGGAAGAATCTGAAGGAATCTGAGTAGGTAAATACTAACGAATTCGGCAAAATTCCTAGAAAATCAGGTAGAATCTGGAAGGATCCGAATGAAACCTGGAGAATTCGAGAAAATCCCGCAAAAATCGGAGAAAATCCGACAGCATCCGAAAGAATACGATAAGAAGGTCAAGGAATACAAGAGTATGTGGAAGAATGCAATTAAATTTCGAGAGGATCGGACAGAATCCGAAAGGATACGAGAGAATTCAAGACAATCCGAAGGAAATCAAAGAACTCAAAGAACAGAAAGAATAGGAAGAACACGAAAGAAGCAAAAAATCCAAAGAACCTAAAGAATTTCGAAATAACCGGAGAAAATTCGAAAAAACTCGAAAATCAGAAAGCTAAATTAAGAGATTTCAACATCTTGGAGAATCCCAGAGGATCTGAAAGAATTACGAAAATCCGTAAGAATCCAGGTGACACCGAGAGAATCCGGGAATAATTACAGAGGATACGAAAGAATCCAGTTAAATTCTGGGAGGATCTGAGAGAATACGGAACAATCTGAAAGAATCCAAAAGAATCCAAGAGAATCTCGAAAGAATCAAAGAAAATCCGACAGAATCCAAAAGGATACAAGAGAATCTAAGACAATCCGGAGGAAACCAAAGAATTTAAAGAATAGGAAGAACGCGAAAGAAGCAAAAAATCCAAAGAACCGAAAGAATTTCGGAATAATCTGAGAAAATTCGAAAAAACTCGAAAATCAGAAAGCTAAATGAAGATATTTCAGTATCCTGGAGAATTCCACAGGATCCGAAAGGATTCGCGAAAATCCGTAAGAATCCGGGTGAATCCGAGAGAATCCGGAAATAATTAGAGAGAATACGATAGAATCCAGTCAAATTCCGGGGGGATGGGAAATAATACGAAACAATTTGAAAGGATCCGAAAAAATACAGACGAATCCAGGAAAATTGCGTGAAAATTGGATAGAATTGGAAGAATCCGAAAGAAATCTAGAGAATCCAAGAAAATTCGACAGTCCGAAAGAATGGAATAAGAATCCCAAGGAATACGAGATAATGTGGAAGAATCCGAAAGGATACAAGAGAATCCAAGACAATCCGAAGGAAACCAAAGAACTCAGAATAGAAAGAATATGAATAACACAAAGAATCAAAAGAATTTCGGAATAACCTAAGAAAATTCGAAAAAATTAATAAATCTGAAAGCTGAATTAAGATATTTCAATATCCTGGAGAGTCCCAGAGAATCCGAAAGAATGCACGAAAATCCGTAAAAATCTGGGTGAAACCGAGAGAATCCGGGAATATTTAGAGAAAATACGAAAGAATCAAGTCAGATTCCGGGAGGATCGGGGAGAATATGGAACAATCTCAAAGAATCCGAGAAAATACTGACGAATCCAGCCAAATTCTTAGAAAAATGGAAGAATCCGAAAGAAACCTAAAGAATCCGAGAGAATCCCGGAAGAATCAGTGAAAATCCGACAGAAGAGTACGATAAGAATCCCAAGGAATACGAGAGAATTGGAAGAATCCAATTAAATTTCGAGAGAATCGAAGAGAATCCGAAGGAAATCAAAGAACTCGAAGAGTAGAAAGAATAGGAAGCACGCGAAATAAGTAAAAAATCCAAAGTACCGAAAGAATTTCGAAATAATCTGAGAAATTTCGAAAAAACTAGAAAATTTGAAAGCTAATTAAGATATTTAAGTATCTTGGAGAATCCTAGAGGATCCGAGAGAATCCGGGAATAATTAAAAGAATAGGAAAAGAATTCCAAGGAATACTAGAGAATATGGAAGAATTCAATTCAATTTCGAAGGGATCGGAGAGAGTCCGAAAGAATCCGAAAGGATATGAAAAAAATAAAAATTGAAAATTCAAAAACCTGAAAATTTGAAACTTCGGAAAATTGGGAAATCCCAAAACTGGGGAATCGAAAATTAAAAAATCGAGAAATCGAAAAGCCAAAAAATCGAGCAATGAGAAACCAAAAAATTGTAATGCAACTCAAAAAACTGGATGTCTGTGATAAAAATTCAACACGGAGTCATAAACCACAGCATCATGACTATAACACTTTTTAACATTTAAATAACATTGATTAGACGAAATAGTAAAATGATATCATCAATTCCAGGGGGGCATGAGCGGATAAATTTTGCATGCTATTCCTAACATACATACCAAATTTGACAACAATCGGTCCGGTAGTTTCGGAGACTATCTATTTACTAGACAGACAGACAGACGGAAACGGATACTTATTTTTCCGTACTATAGGAGTTATGGATGTAGTCTTTATTTTATTTTTATCCTTTATTTCCTTAGCTTTCGCTCGAGAAAGAAAAAAATTTTTTTTCCTGGTCGTTCTAGCCTGTTTCTTCTTTTTCTCGTGCGAAACCCCGCGACCTCCGTAATTACTTGCCACGTCAAAACAGCGCCTCTCTTCAAAAAATCCTTCGGCGCGATTTTCCGGCGTCCCCAGCACGTGTCCATTGTTCTTACAGCTCAATCATCCACATCGACCCGTATGATTGACTGCGGCCGTCAATCACGGCACAGTTTTTAAAACGGCCGCGAACAAGTGTACTTCTCTGTAGTACAGCCGGCGAGAAAGAACGCATTTACCGCACCGCCATGCCATCTCCGTGAACCCAATCGGGCGCGTCTGCAGCCAGCTAAGACAGAATAGGTCCTCGAACGGGGCGCTGCGTAACGGCGAATATGCAAAAATTGCTAATAATTGGTGATCATCGCGGTCCTCATCGTAATAATCCTCCAGATGTTGAAATTTTTATTTTTCTAATAATGACGGATCGCCGAAAGGTCGCGACGGAAATCCTGAAATATGGACGAGCGCTTTCCCAAATGAATTACTTATCGCGATTATTTATATTCATAGGAGTAGTCGAACCGGTCGGGAGAATGTTGTCACGGAAAGAAATCCGAGAAAAAGACAGGACTCCCCTTTAATGCCCATTATGCGCGCCCATAAATCACGCTCGTGGATCGGTACCAAGCCGAATTTATCGATATGTTTGCTCAGCGTATTTACATACCGAATACATCAAAATGCGCGCCGCAATTAAGCCCAAACAAAAACACTCACCACGCGGTGTAAATTACGCGATCTTCCACCAGCTGCCGGTCGCGTTTTTCCTCTCGCGTCTTTATCTTCCGCGATCCGCACGTCTTCGGGCGAATTAATTACTTCCGCGCTTTCTTCCACGACGGCCCGTTATATCAATTTGCCGCAGCCGCCCCATCGCCCGCCCGCCTTCAACGCCGCCGCCCGGCCAATTTCGTATTTAATTACCCGCTCAATGGAACGTAATGAAGTCTTTAAGCGACGCGCAATCGAACTGCAATTTCATGCTGTTTGCACCTCGTGTGAACATCTCGACTCGGTCCGAGGCGTACGCGTGCACACGTACGCCGAGGCGAAACAACGTCGGCCCGAAAACTGCGCCCTGGGGCGCGGAGCGGTTCTCACGGCGCCGCCCGCGAGAGCAATTAGGCATCGGGAAAAATTTCGCTGCCGTTATTCGTCCGTGGAATTTTCTCCGCGCGCGTCGCGGTGTCGTTCACGCAGGGCACAGTTCGCGGACCTATTCTGCTCCGCCGAAAGCGGCGACCCTGTCCCAACAGATGTATCATTACCCTAGCCACGATCTGTATCAAGACTGGCCATTGTTGCGGCATAATGGCGGAGTAATGGCGCTCTGGGACAGTACAATTTATTATTTGCGGGCATAACGGAGGTGAAATGGGCATGCGGACACGACACGACCGTCAGTACCGTCAGGGCCGATCCGTCACGAGGCCCGATTTTTGGAAATCGCTAGCCTTGACCATGGCTCTAAGGCCATCGATTGAATTAGATGGTTCCTAAACGATTACCTGTCGATGATAAATCAGTTATAATTACGTGTCAAGTGTGGGGTCCGTTCACATGTTTGTACCGCCATATATCATGCTTGCACATTAGGAAAACGCTGAGGAATCGTGAGGGCAATTCGTCTTGGCGGCTAACTAGGCGAGGAAAAAAGGTGCCGGGGACGGCCAAAACAAGCAAGGAATAAATACGATGCGGATGTTGGGAGTGCGGAGATCGAGATAAGTGCGGGCGATTTATCAAAACGTGATGACATAATTTCGGAATTTGGAAAAACGATATCGCGGCGGAGAGTGTGTATTTTATTTTTAACAGTTTTATTACATCCGGATCGGTTTCTGGGAGGATTTGTCACTGTCAGGGGGTTTTGTTTTACGTTACTTATCATATTGTACATGGGAGGTCGATTTTTTGCCACGGCTACGGTGATGGGTTTAGGAACGAATGAACAGGTGTGCTGGATGGAACTACCGTGTTGTGGATCTCGGAGGAGGTGGGTTAGGTTTTAACAATATGTTGGCGACGGATCAAATTTCTTGACTGGTTTTGGCGAGTTATTCGATTTTGATACCATATGGTTTGGGTTTAGGTAAGTTTGGTCGTGAAATTTTAGTCCGACAATGCAACAATGTTGAATATTGGTGGTCCCACTTAGAAGGTCAATTTATTGATCGAAATAACAGTTTCGCAAGGAACGTGTAACTTAAAGGTAAATGACAGAGTTCAATCAAAAATTTTCACTAATAGATAAATTTGCATGTCGAATTGATGGAGTAATCGGGTCAAACTTCTTTATTATGCATAATGTAAAAATTGATTGCGAAAAGTACTTATATTTATTTTATGTCGATGGCCAAAAATTTACAATACAGAGAAAACCATGAATATGTAGCTCTTTCAGAAGAATTATGTCAAAGTGTATAAGTAGCCAACAACAAGGTCAAAGCAAAAGAAAATCCAGTAGAAATATTGATGGAATTACCGAAGATGACAAGTCTTCAGCATGCTCCTCTTTTTTAGGAATTTTTCCGAAAAATCTAGTCCTAACGGTGGAAAAAATTGGAATCGATTATCGGGGTGGGTGGGCGGGGCCACTTTTAACTTTGTTTTAAATCTTAGATTCTACCGGTTTTTAAAATAGAATTCAACTCCAATTTTTTAGTAAATAAAATAAGTTAGTGAAGTGTAAAAAGGAGGTGGGCAGGGCCAAGTTTAGTTTTTTTTTAGTCTTGTAGCAAGCAGTAGCCCCGCCCACCCACCCCCTCTTTATTCTGGTGACTAAAGAGTAGTCACTAATATGAAGAAGGGAATAAAATTTAGGAAAAATTAAAATTTTACTAAAAAAGTGTACCTAATCCTAGATTCTATTATTTATCAATATAAAATCCAACTTCGGTCTTAGAGCCAATAAAAACGAGTAATTAAAACGGGAAGATGGGTGGGTGGGCGGTCGGGTCACTTTTCTTGTTTCAAATCAAATTAGATTTTACCGCTTGTCAAACTTGAATTCAATTTCCATTTTACAGTAAATAAAATAAGTCAGTGAAGTGACGAAAGAAAGAAAGAAGGAAGGGGGGTCTAAGTTTAATTTTTTTCTACAGTCTTATAGCAGGCTGCGGCCCCGCCCACCCACCCACTGTTCATTCCAGTGACTACTCTTAATGCTGTTAACTAATGACAACGTTATTATCTCATTAGAATTTTAGACAAATCTGTCAAACCGTTGGTGAGAAAATAGATAAATTGTTCAACAAGGTATTTAGAAAATATTACGCTGATGTTAAATAAAAGCATAACAGACGTGATAATGATGTTTTAAAAGCAAAACCGATGCTCCTCCCGCGCCCACAAGCTCTACCTTAATAATAATTTTATTGGCCCGAAGAAAAATGGCGGCGTTTACAATTCTTGTGTCAAAATAGAATTCAATTCCCATTTTGCAGTAAATAAAATACGTCAGTGAAGTAAAGAAAGGAAATAGCTGGAGCTAAGTTTAGCTTTTCCTACAGTTTTATAAGCAAATAGTAGCCCCACCCACCCACCCCCTGTTCTTTCAAGTGATACTGTTATTTAATGACAACATAATTTTCATATTAAAATCTTAGACAAAGCTGTTATATCGTTGGTGAAAAAATAAATAAATTGTTCAACAGGGTATTTACAAAGTGTTAAATTGATGTTAAGAATCACATTTTAATAGCAAAATTATCTATGCTCCTCCCACTGTCATAAGCTCCACCTTAATAAATCATTTCATTAACCCAAAGAAAGGAACGGCGTCTAAAGTTGTGCCTAATTGTGTCTACTTTTTGTAGATATATATCTATATATTGCCTTTTTTTCTTAATATACATAGTTTTCTTTGAACAACACGATACTCAAAAACATGTTTTTCATTTCTTGTAAAGAAATAAGTATTTTGCAGTTAAGCTCCGCCCCTTTGATTCCCGGCGAATAAAAAAAAATCATCACAATTGAGATAGGGCGGGTGGGCGGGCTGACATTTTGCCTGTTTGTTTTAATATGTGTAGACTCCTTTTCACAACATAAAACTCAAAACATGTTTAAAATGGAAAATTTGGAAATATCGATTTGGCAAGTAGACTCCGCAGAATGTACCAGTTTAACCATGTTTTAAGTTTCTTGTTGTAAAAAAATGGCTATGTATGTTAAGAAAAAAAAGGCAAATTATAAGCCCCGCCCACCCACCCTTTCTCAATTGTGACGAATTTTTTTATTTGTCGTAAGTCGAAGGGTGGAGGTTAATTATGAAATCCTTATTTTTCCAGTAGAAAATACCATGTGAAATATGTTCTTAAGTAATACAAAGAAAACTAATTGTATTAATTAACAAAGAAAATCAAAAGAGATTTTCGATTTTTCAATTTTTTATTTTTGGCGTTTTTAAATTTTGGATTTATCGATTTTACGACTTTTCGGTTTGTTGACTTTTCGATTTTTTTATATTCCTACATCTGGATTTCTCGACTTTTTGATGTTTTGGTTTCTTTGCGTCTTCATTTTCCGATTTGTTGATTTTTTAGTTTTTCGAGTTTTCAAATTTTTTATTTTTCAATTTTTCGGTTGTCTTAATTTTCGATTTTTCGACTTTTCAGCATTTCGATTGTCCGATGCTTGAGTTTTGGGATTTTTGAATTTTTTAGCTTTTCAATTTGTCGTCGATTTTTCAATGTTTCGATTTTCGATTTATCAATTTTTCAATAATTCTGTTTTGGGATTTTTCAATTTCTCGAGTTTTTATTTTCGATTTTTCAAATTCCAGATCTTTCGATTTTAAATTTCCAATTTTTCCATTTTTTGATGCTTCGATTTCACTGGTTTTCGGTTCTTCGATTTTTCTGTTGAATTTATCCAATTTTTTAATTCTAGATTCTTGATTTTAAGTTTTTCCATTTTACGATTTTTCAGTCCTTCGATTTTTCTATTTTCCAATGTCTGGATATCTCGATCTTCCGATTTTTCGACCTCCAGGTTTTACATTTTTCGGTTTTTCAATTTTTTAATTTTAGATTTTTCAGTTTTTCTATTCGATTGTTAAATTTTCCGGTTTTTCAAATTTTGTTGAAAATTGGTCCAAGAATTGGTGGTATTTTGCACATTTTTGTACATTTCAAATGGCGATTTTGGAAGAACCATTGGAGATATCGAAGAAACGAAAGCGGATATGACTTCTGGCGCCCGAAATCTACAAGAAAATGTATTTAGTAAAATTTCGAAAATTTTGTTGAAACTTGGCCCAAAAATTGGTGGTATTTTGCACATTTTTGTACATTTCAAAGGGCGATTTTGGAAGAACCATTGGAGATATCGAAGAAATGAAAGCGGATATGGCTTCTGGGGCCCGAAATCTACAAGAAAGTGTATTTAGTGAAATTTCGAAAATTTTGTTGAAAACTGGTCCAAGAATTGGTGGTATTTTGCACATTTTTGTACATTTCATAGGACGATTTCGATTGAGAAATCTAAAGATCAAAAGATGGAGAAATTGAAAAGTCATGAAGTAGAAACATCGAAAAATTGAGAAATAGTCCAAAATCGAAAAAACAAGAAAATTAAAAGTTGAAAAATTTAAAAGCGGAAAAAAAAAACTGAAAAACTGCTAAATCGAGAAACTGAACAATCAAAATATCGAAACATCCAAATCTAGATAAATCGGGAAATCAAAACATTCAAAAATCGGAAAATTTTAAAAATTATAAACTGAAAAAACCAAAAATTGAAAAACAGAAAATCTAAACCGGGAGGTCGAAAAATTGAAAGATTAAGAAATCGAAACATTTGAAAAATTCGAGAACTTGAAGTAAAAAATTTGAAGTCGAAAAATTGAAAAATCAAAAACCTGAAAATTGAAAAATTTAAATATTTAAAAGTCGTAAAGTTGAAGAGGAAAAAATTGAAAAAACGTAAAACTGGAACATCGGAAAATTGAGAAATCGAAAAATTGAAAAATTAGGAAATTGTAAGATATAAATAACATAAATAATCTGAAAAATCCCAAAACTGAAATTTCGAAAAATTGAAAAATGGAAGAAAACCTGAAGAATGGAAAAACTGAAATATCCAAAAAATTGAAAAATTGAAAAATTAAAAACCTAAAAAATCGAAAAATTGAAAAATTGAGACAATGCAAAATTGAAAAATTGAGACAATGCAAAATCGAAATATTTAAAATTTAAAATACCGAAAAATTGAAAATTCAAAAATCTAAAATTTGAAACCGAAAAACGAAAAATCGAAACTCCAAAATTTAAAGAATCGAAAAATTGAAAAGTCGGGTAATTGAAAAATCGTAACATCGAAAAACTGGAAAATCGAAAACCGAAAATCCGAAAAGTAAAAAACCAAAAAACGTATAAATCGAGAAGTCGAAAAGTCAAAAAATTGGGAAACCGAAATAGGTCAAAATCAAAATATCGTAAAGTTAAAAATTGAAAAATTGATAAATCGAGAAATTGAACAATCAAAACATCAAAACATCCAAATGTCGATAAATCGAGAAATCAAAAAACTTAAAATTTCGAAAAATTGAAAAATTGAAATATTGAGAAATCGATTTATAGAAAGATCGAGAAATCGAAAAGTCATGAAGTACAAAAATGGAAAAATTGAGAAACCGAAATAGGCCAAAATAAAACATCGAAAGGTTATAAATTGAAAAACTGACAAATCGGGAAACTGAACAATTGAACAATCAAACACATCTAAATCACGATAAATCGGGAAATTTGAATTTCCAATTTTTCCATTTTTTGATGCTTCGATTTCACTGTTTTTCGGTTCTTCGATTTTTCTGTTGGATTTATCGAATTTTTTAATTCTAGATTCTTGATTTTAAGTTTTTCCATTTTACAATTTTTCAGTCCTTCGATTTTTCTATTTTCCAATGTCTGGATATCTCGATCTTCCGATTTTTCGACTTCCAGGTTTTACATTTTTCGGTTTTTCAATTTTTCAATTTTTTTATTTTAGATTTTTCAATTTTTCTATTCGATTGTTAAATTTCCCGATTTTTCAAATTTTCTATTTTTCGTTTTTTTTTTTAGAATCAAAATTCTTCAATTTTTTTTAATTTAATTTTTCGTCTTTAGGATATTTCGATTTCGTGATGTTTTCAATTTTCCAATTTTTCTGTTGTTTCGATTTTCCAGATTTTTGGATTTTGTATTAGTTAAGTTTAAACGTAACTATTATTTAAAAAAAAAATGTGGTCCAAGATTCTATTACAATAGACTTATTTAGCTTACATCTTGTAAAACTTTTATGACTTAAGTGGCTTAAGCTAAAACACCCTTATAAGTCAAACTGGCTATGATATAACTGATCTCAGTTCACAGTAGTAATTCTTGGGGTTCGTGTCCATAATTCTTAAATGAGTTTTTTATCAGTATAAAATCCAACTACCGTCTCAGAGCCAATAAAATGAGTGAGCAAAACTATAGAGGGGTGGGTGGGCGGGGCTTGACTTATTGAACAATCAAAATATTGCACAATAAAAAAGAGCTATTAGGAATTATGATTAATGCTAATCAAAACGTAGTTGAATACGGCCTTGTTCGACACCCGCCAAACTGTGACCGAGAGCCCATAATTTATGGTCTTACGAATTAGGGGCTTACACTTCCAGGTTATAAAATTTTATTAATACACTGATCTTTACTATCGCTCAATAAAAGTTTATACGTTTTTAAATTTTTTTCTACGACCTATAAAAGCTTCGTGTACGTACACTTGTCAGTCGCTGCAACCGAGAATCCCAAGATTTCTCTCAAATCGTAAAAACGTAACCTGTTGCGGCTCGGCGTCGTCTCGTACCACTACACATGTGTCAGTGCTACTAACAGGTGGGTTGTCGTCAGATGCCGCCCGCAATATATCTGTCATACCTGGCAATTTGCCAGTCCTCAAGCCGTCGACCGGATCCTCCGGGCCCCATTTTTCTCGTCCGGTTCGGCGGCGTCCCGCGCCTCCACCCAACCCAAAATCCGTAATTAGAGGTGACTCGAATATTAATTCACGCGATGAGATGGTCATTAAACAGATAAGATCTAACGTAAATATTACGAGAGTTTCGGCTTCCACGATTCCTCCGTCATTAATAATGATAGATGCTGATAACGCCCGGTATAAATTACGAATAAATTATTTCCGAACGTATTCATCCTGAGCGTTTTATTTATTTTATGGGTTTCATTAAAAGTCCTAAAACAAATTTTTATTGCCCGCTCTTTTATGCGTTCGACTTAGTCGGATGCGAGTGAATAAATTTGCGCTTATTTTTCGGCGAACGCGCCGAGATTTACTATAATTACGGGAAAACGTCGAGAGGATTCAGATCTGGTGACCCGAGAGGTCGTTAACGTCGGACTACCTAGTACGGATCGCGTTTTTTTATAGTGTGCCGCAGCGCGATGGCCGTGGTCCGCATTTTTTATTCAAATTAGGATGATGGGCTTTGGCGAAAAATTGGAACTGCACGTGGCGGATTGACTTGCTAATTCGCTGGAGGTAATTTATGGTTGTGTACGGTGTATTGTGGGCGGTGATGTGTGCTATTAGTGACACAATGAAGTTGACGAATGGCCAAATCCGGCTCACAAAAAGCATAAATTATGCTTTAAAAATGTACATGGGCTTATAAAAAGCGGAGGATTAACGGATTCGCGTTATAGCTTGATGATTTGGGAGATTCACACCTCTCTGCGGGTTTAATGTTGGTGCTAATTGCTTAGTTATGAGTTATATTTTATTATTATTTATTGCTGCCGTAAAGAAGGTAGCTTATGCTCACCTTGTACACCCACAAACTGACAAATACTACGTTTTTTAAGTTTCCAGTATTTTCTCTCCGGTAAAACAGGCGAAATTTATTTTACATATAATTTAATGAAATGTTTAAAATAGATTGTGAACAGAAGCAAACACGTACCATCAAACGGTTCATAAACAATTAATAATATATAATTTAAATATTCGTGAACACTGAACACACGTAAGGAAAAGAGTTTACTTACTTACAAAATATGTAACACGTCATTAAAAAAAGTTTTGATAAAGTAAAAATAAGACAAAATTACCGATCAAAATAGCCTTAATAAAAGATAAAAAAAATGTAAAAAAACGACATCTAATTTAAAATTAATGCAAAATTCTAACCTTAGGGTTCCTCTTCTGCTACAATTTAGCGAATCCCCTCATCTTCATTTACGAACCTACTGAAATAAAAAAACACATGAAATTTTTGTGTACACAAAGAAAAATACCATCAAAATAACATCAACTTTGTAAGTGGATAATATTTATAAATTACTAATCAGAAAAAGTTTTGAAATCACATTATAAATTCTAAGCAAAATTTTACATTCACATCACGCGATTCTTGGTGAAGATGAACGGAAAAAAATCTATGTAACAGACTCAAAATATACCAAAAATAAAGAGAATATTTGCCCAAAAATTCCTTAAAAAACGAGTAAACGGAAACGGAAAATCCATATTTTCAGTCCATAAACTGAGAATTCTCCAGAAAACAATAAGTGAAAGTTTCATAAAAATAATCCTGCTACACTACGTTTGGAAATTACAAACATTCTAAAATTAATTTAACCGAAAAAAATGTTTTCAAAACAATTTTGAAATTCAAATGTTTCACAAAATAATAACTATAATAAAATTGTAATGAATAATATTATTAATCGCAGTGATGGGTAAAACGTAAAGACGGTCTGTAATGAGATAAAAACCAAAATTGGATTTAATTTTTAATGATAACCGGTTAGATATCCCAAATTATTTCAGCTGAAAAGCTAGTTGAACAAAAATAAAAATTGAAGAAATGAAAAATTGAAAAATCATCAAATTTGAAAATCTAAAATAGAAAAAACGAAAAATTGTGTCGAAAAATTGAAAAATTGAAATATTGAGAAATTTCAGATTGAAAAAAAGAAAAATTATCCTTACATAAAATCAGGACATTGAAAAACCGAAAAATTGGAAAAATAAAGAAAATAAAAAACCGAAATGAAAAATTAAAAAGTGACAACTCGAGAAATTGCAAATCGAAAAATTGCAAAACTTAAAACTGAAACATCTAAAAGTTGGAAAATCGAAAAACTGAGAAATTAAAAAGTAAAGTCTCCAAGAGTTGCATATCGTAAAATTGAACAAACAAAAAAATGAAAAATTGAAAAATTGCAAATCGAAAAATTGAAGAAACAAAAAATTTTAAAAATTGAAATTGAAAGAACAAAAACTAAAATAAAGGGAAAACAGAGAAAATTAAAAATCGAAAGATTAAAAACCGAAATCTCGAGAAACTCAAAACGAAAAATTGAAAAATTCAAAATTTGGGAAATTATTTGCGGGTTTCTCCACTTTTTTTTTATTTTTCAGTTTTTATTTTCTTCCATTTTTCAATTTTTTGACATTTCTATTTTTCGGTTTTTTGAATTTTTAAATTTGAGATTTTTCAGTTTATCGATCTTTCGATCTTTCGACTCGGTTTTAGGTTTTTCGGTTTTTCAATTTTTTCGTTTTTCCATTTTTTAATTTTTTGATCATTCGAAATTTCAGTTTTTCGGTTTTTAAACTGTTCGATTTTTCAATTTTTCGATTTTCCGATTTATCTAGATTTCGATTTTCCGATTTATCGATTTTCTTATTCAAATTTTTCGATTTTTAACTTCCCGATTTTTCACTTTTGGCCTATTTCAATTTCTTATAGATCATATAGTCTTAGATATTTCGACAACTCGACATTCCTATTTTTCGATTCCTCAATATTTCAATTTTTGAATTTTTCGATGTTTCGGTGGCTCGACTTTTCAGTTTTTCAGAAAAAGAAAGAAAAATTGAAAAATTGCGATCGAAAAATTGAAGAAACAAAAAACTGAAAAAATTGAAATTAAAAAACAAAAAATTATGAAATCGAAACATTGAAAAATCGACTAATTGACAAAATCAGGGAAATAAAAGACTGAAACGAAAAATTGCAGCTTGAAAAATTCAAAAATTGGAAAATTGATTTCCGTTTGTGGATTTCTCCACTTTTCAAGTTTTTGATTTTTCCAGTTTTTAGTTTCATCCATTTTCCTTTCATTTTTCAATTTTTCGAAATTTCTATTCTTCAATTTTTCGATTTTCTAACTTTTTTATTTTTCGCTTTTTTTAAATTTTTCAATTTTTCGAATTTTTAAATTTTAGATTTTTGAGTTTTTTATTTCAATATCCCGATCTTTCGATTTTTCGACTTCTTGGTTTTAGATTTTTCAATTTTTCCATTTTAAAATTTTTTTTTTGATCTTTCGAATTTTCAATTATTCTGTTTTTAGATTTCTCGATTTATCGAGGTTTCCATGTTTCGATGTACCGATTTTTTTTTTAACTTTTCAGTTTTTAATTTTACAGTTTACGATTTTGATCTAATTCGCCTTCTCAGTTTTTGAATTTTTCAATGTTACGATTTTTCGATTTTTGAATATTTCGATTTCCCAATTTTTCCTCATTCCAGTTTTACACTTTTTCAACATCTATTCAGTTTCATTTTGGCACTTTTTCGATTTTTCAGTTCCTTGATATTTCCATTTTTCAATTTTTCTTTTTTTCAATTTCCAGATTTATCGAAATTTTGTATCGATTTTTCGCTTTTGGCCTATTTCAATTTCTCAATTTTTAGATATTTCCACTCCTCGACTTTCCTTTTTTCGATCTCTTGATGTTTCGATTTGTCGATCTTTTCATATTTCGATTTCTCGATGTTCCAGTTCTTGAATATTTCAATGTTTCGGTTTTTCGACTTTTGGATTTTACAGTTTTTTTAGAAAAAAATTGAAAAATTGAAAAATGCAATCGAAAAATTGAAGAAACAAAAAACTGAAAAAATTGAAATTAAAAAACAAAAAATTATGAAATCGAAACATTGAAAAATCGACTAATTGACAAAATCAGGGAAATAAAAAATTGAAACGAAAAATTGCAACTCGAAAAATTCAAAAATTGGAAAATTGATTTCCATTTGTGGATTTCTCCATTTTTTAAGTTTTTGATTTTTCCAGTTTTTAGTTTTATCAATTTTTCTTCCATTTTTCAATTTTTTGATGTTTCGGTTTTGAGATTTTTCAAAATATCTATTCTTCAATTTTTCGATTTTCCAACTTTTTTATTTTTCGCTTTTTTAAAAATTTGCAATTTTTCGAATTTTTAAATTTTAGATTTTTGAGTTTTTTATTTCAATATCCCGATCTTTCGAATTTTCGACTTCTTGGTTTTAGATTTTTCAATTTTTCCATTTTAAAATTTTTTTTTGATCTTTCGATTTTTTAATTTTTCGGTTTTTAGATTTCCCGATTTATCGAGGTTTCCATGTTTCGATTTACCGATTTTTTTAACTTTCCAGTTTTCAAATTTACAGTTTACGATTTTGGCCTAATTCGACTTCTCGGTTTTTGAAATTTTCAATGTTACGATTTTTCGATTTTTCAATATTTCGATTTCCCAATTTTTCCTCATTCCAGTTTTACAGTTTTTCAGTATTTATTCAGTTTCACTTTGGCAGTTTCTCGATTTTCCCTTGATATGTCCATTTTTCAATTTTTCGGTTTTTAAATTTTTCGATTAATCGATTTTTTTTAATTCAAAGTTTTCAATTTTTAACTTTTCGATTTTTCGCTTTTGGCCTATTTCAATTTTTCAATTTTTAGATATTTATACTTCTCGACTTTCCTATTTTTCGATTTCTGGATCTCTTCATGTTTTGATTTCTCGATCTTTTCATGTATCTATTTCTCGATGTTTCAATTTTGGAATTTTTCGATGTTTCGGTTTTTCGACTTTTGGATTTTACAGTTTTTCTCAAAAAAATGAAAAAATTAAAAATTGCAAATCGAAAAATTGAAGAAACGAAAAAATCAAAAGATTGAAATTGAAAAAATAAATTATAAAATCGAAACATTGAAAAAACGAATAATTGACAAAATAAGGAAAATACAGATACGAAAAATTCCAAAATGAAAAATTAAATTTGAAAACTCTAGCAACTCAAATCCAACAATTGCAAAATCATAAAATTGAAGAATTCAAAAGTTGGAAAATTCTCCACTTTTCAAGTTTTTGAGTTTTCAGTTTTTAGTTTCATTAATTTTTCTTCCATTTTTCAACTTTTTTATGTTGCAGTTTTGAGATTTTCAAAATTTCTTTTCTTCAATTTTTCGATTTTCCAACTTTTTTATTTTTCGCTTTTTTTATTTAATAATTTTTCAATTTTTCGAATTTTTAAATTTTAGATTTTTTAGTTTTTTATTTCGGTTTCCCGATCTTTCAATTTTTCCATTTTTCGGTTTTTAAATTTTTTGATTTCTCGATTTATCGAGGATTTCATGTTTCGGTTTATGGATTTTTTTTAATTTTTGTATTTTTAACTTTACGATTTACGATTTTGACCTAATTCGACTTCTCACTTTTTGTTACGATTTTTCGATTTTTCAATATTTCGATTTCCCAAATTTTCGTCATTCCACTTTTTCGATTTTTCAATTTCTCAATTTTTCAGTGGTTCAGTTTTGGAATTTTTTGATTTTTCATTTTATCATTTTTTTTTTTCCTTTTTTCAATTTCTCGTTATTTCAGTTTTATGATTGTTCAATATTGATTATTCTATTTTTCAATTTTTCCAATTTTTGAAATTTGAGATTTTTCAATTTCTTGATGTTTCGATTTCTCGATTTTTCGACTTCTCGATTTTTCAATATTTTCGTTTTTTAAGTTTTTGATCATTCGAATTTTCAGTTTTTCGGTTTTTAAAATTTTCGATTTCCCGATTTATCGAGATTTCGATTTATCGATTTTTTTAATTCAAATTTTTCAATTCTTAACTTTTCGATTTTTCGCTTTTGGCCTATTTCAATATCTCAATTTTGAAGTATTTCGCCTCCTCGGCTTTTCGATTTGTCGGTGTTTTAGATTTTGAATTTTTCGATGTTTCGGTTTTTCGACTCTTCGATTTTACAATTTTTCGCAAAAAAATTAAAAATAGAAAAATAACTAATCGAAAAACTGAAGAAACGAAAAAAATGAAAAGATTGAAATTGAAAAAATAAAAAATTATAAAATCGAAACATTGAAAAAACGAATAATTGACAAAATAAGGAAAATACAGAAACGAAAAATTCCAAAATGAAAAATTAAATTTGAAAACTCTAGCAACTCAAATCCAACAATTGCAAAATCATAAAATTGAAAAATTCAAAAGTTGGAAAATTCTCCACTTTTCAAGTTTTTGAGTTTTCAGTTTTTAGTTTCATTAGTTTTTCTTCCATTTTTCAACTTTTTTATGTTGCAGTTTTGAGATTTTTCAAAATTTCTTTTCTTCAATTTTTTGATTTTCCAACTTTTTTATTTTTCGTTTTTTTAATTTAATAATTTTTCAATTTTTCGAATTTTTAAATTTTAGATTTTTTAGTTTTTTATTTCGATTTCCCGATCTTTCAATTTTTCCATTTTTCCGTTTTTAAATTTTTTGATTTCTCGATTTATCGAGGATTTCATGTTTCGGTTTATCGATTTTTTTTAATTTTTGAATTTTTAACTTTACGATTTACGATTTTGACCTAATTCGACTTCTCACTTTTTGTTACGATTTTTCGATTTTTCAATATTTCGATTTCCCAACTTTTCGTCATTCCACTTTTCCGATTTTTCAATTTCTCAATTTTTCAGTGGTTCAGTTTTGGAATTTTTTGATTTTTCATTTTATCATTTTTTTTTCCTTTTTTCAGTTTCTCGATATTTCAGTTTTATGATTGTTCAATATTGATTATTCTATTTTTCAGTTTTTCCAATTTTTGAAATTTGAGATTTTTCAGTTTCTTGATGTTTCGATTTCTCGATTTTTCAATATTTTCATTTTTTAAGTTTTTGATCATTCGAATTTTCAGTTTTTCGGTTTTTAAATTTTTCGATTTTTCAATTTTTCTTTTTTCGATTTCCCGATTTATCGAGATTTCGATTTATCGATTTTTTTAATTCAAATTTTTCAATTTTTAACTTTTCGATTTTTCGCTTTTGGCCTATTTCAATATCTCAATTTTTAAGTATTTCGCCTCCTCGACTTTTCCATTTGTCGGTGTTTTAGATTTTGAATTTTTCGATGTTTCGGTTTTTCGACTTTTCGATTTTACAATTTTTCGCAAAAAAATGAAAAATAGAAAAATAACTAATCGAAAAACTGAAGAAACGAAAAACTGAAAAAAATTGAAATTGGAAAAATCAAAAAATTATAAGATCCGTACCTTGAAAAATCAAATAATTGAAAAAATAAGGAAAATAATAAACCGAAACGAAAAATTGCAAGTTGAAAAATGAAAAATTGAAAACTCGGATCGAAAAATTGCAAAATTCAAAAGTTGGAAAATTAAAAGACTGCAAATAGAAGTAGGTACTTCAGCGGCGAGGGAAATTCTGTGGAAATAACCTTCGACCAATTTTTTTCGTAGTCCTTCCCATCCACTTTGCCGCCCGCATCTTTGCCCCCCGACTTTTCCTGGTATCGACTTCCCTCATCAATTATCCCAGCGTTCGCTCCCAGCATCCACGCTATTTGTAGATTGTCTAGGAAGACAGACGTTTTATTTAAATCTGTCAGCGAAAGCGGCCGTTATGTTCCGAGCCTGATTCTACAATGCTTGTTTTGACAGGAACACCACAAGGAAGCGTCTTGTGCATACCTCCGATTCGATACATCATTAATTATATCGATAAAGTCGAAACGAAGCTACGAAATTTACATGACGTTGCCTCTTTCAAACTAATGGATATTGTTCACACCTCTCGCCTCGAACGTGTAGATATGCGAATATTGTGTAAGGCTGACACGCCATGGGATGTATGTACCAGATGGGCCGGCGCGATGGGAGATTCAGAGCTGTCAGAACAGAAAAGCGGAAAAGGTTCGATCGAGAGCGATAAGAGAACGATTGCGGTCAAAATAGCCCGTACGGATGGAGATTGATTAGGCGACGGTCGTGACGGTACCGCGTTCTCGAACAGTCCCATCGTGTTAATCAAACTAGGTTAGCACAAGTAGATCAGAGTGGATGCTAGTAACGGATGGGTCTAAGCGGTGGGTCTAAAAATAAAGCGCGCACAATTTGTTGATTGAAAAAAATCTCGCCTTCTCAGAATCCACTCCGTCTAGACCGAGAGTGAAACCCCAAACAAAGGCGCATTTGTCTTTGACGTGCCCACGATGACTTGCGTCGCTCTCGTCATAATTATGTCTAATTACGCCTCGAGTACGAGTCCCCGATTCCGAGCTGATGGATTATCGACTAACATTTCCTCCGCTTTGCAACAAGACACATTACCAGTCATACAAATGACGGCGAAACTTTTCTCTCGAACAATAAGTGAATGTGTCTACGTCGTGGGCGACCTGGATTTTTCACCCTCTCGCTCGTTATGCATCGCCCATGAAAACTCCATAATAGTTACATTGTGATCGTACTTAATGGACCACTAAATTAAATCCAACTTTCCAACGGCACGAAACAATCAAAATTAGATTTATCGGGCTTGTTTATCGCGATACGGTTAGACAAGATCACGACTGTTCGAGTTTTAATTTTTTTCAGCAGTTTGTGAGCTTTTTTCTTGTTGCAGGATCCATGCCAAGCTAGTTCGGGAGACGCTAAAGGTGAGCGAAACGTCTTCTTTGCAGGAAAAAATCGCCAGCATTTGCATATTTATGAGCGGTAGTTGCGGCGCCACTGCCCGGAGAACGGCTGAGTAACAATGGGAAAATCAATTGGACGTAATCAGGCGCGCTCGCTGGCTTAATTGGACACGTCAACTTTTGGCGACGGGATGGTGTTTACTCGGCGTTGTGGTGCAGGTGCAATAAAAAAAAACTGATTTATTTAAGCGGTTTTGATTTATTAAGTTGTAATAGCGAAAAAGTCCTCCGGGCGATAAATAAGCGACGGTGTTTCTCATCGTTGAGCTTCTTTTTAGGACAACGGCGGTTTCGTCAACCGATTAACTACGTGAAACGTGTGATAGTTTCGTAACGTTTGCATCATTTCATTACAATCGTCGTAGATGGAATTATGAGCGACAAAATAAAAGTCTGTGCAATTTATTCCTTGCGGACCCGGTTGTCGGACAACGAACTAGCGAAAGCGCAATTTAGCCAATCAATTAAATTTTTCTTGTCTTTTCAATGCTGTGACCCCAAAGATTGGAGCGGACTTCATCTACTCTTCCAAATAGTTGGGATTAATAGACTTAGATATGTTTCTTGTAGTCTTTAGAAGATTTTTATTTTGTTGGTTAATCTTAATTTTTCTCCAGTTCTCTGCACTGTCATCACTAATTCCAATTGTTTTGTTTTTACGTTCTTGTCTTGTAAAGTGTCTTCAGTTGTGGAATGTTTGGGAAATGGGAACGGGATATCTTGTCTTTGATTAAAATGTCTCTTGAATATAACTTCCGGCTTCCCAGGGTTTCAGAATTTTCTCGAAATCTCTGTGTTAACCATTTCTTGGTTAAGATTTGCCAGAATAGTCTCTACTTTCACAGCGTAGGCTAGCTCTGTTTTTCAGTTTTTAAGTTTTCCAATTTTTCGATTCTTCAATTGTTCGATTTTTTCAAATTTTCGATGTCTCGATTTTTCAATTTTAGATTTCTGAATGCTTCGATTTTCAGTTTTGGGATTTTCTAGGTGTTTTATTGAATTTTTCTATTTTGCAGTTTCTAGAGTTTCAATTTTTCGATACACAATTTTTCACTATTTCAGTGTTGGGATTCTTTATTTCAAATTTTTGATTTCTAGATTTTTTTCATTTTTTGGTTTCTCAGTTGTCCCATGTTTCAATTTTTCGTCTCTTCAATTTTTCGATTTCTCAATTTCTCGATTAATTGATTTTTTTATTTTCCCATCTGTGAATTTCTCCACTTGCAAGTTTTGATTTCTTAAGTCTTCGATTTTTCTAAATTTTAGATTTTTCGAATTTCCGATTTTTCGATTTTTCAGTTTTTCGTTTCATCAATGGGTCTTCCATTTTTCAATTTTTTGATTTTTCAATATTACGTTTCTTCAATTTTTCAATTTTCCGGCTTTTCGATCTTTCAATTTTTCAATTTTTTGGAGTTTCGATTTCTCGAGTTTTCAGTTTATCAGTGTTTTAATTTTTCAATTTTTCGAATTTTTCAATTTTTAGTTTCTTGTTTGGATCTTCCGATTTTTCGACTTCTCAGTGTTGGATTTTTCAGTTTTTCAATTTTTCCATTTTTAAGATTCTTAGATTTCGAGATTTATCGATGTTTCGCTGTTTCGGTTTATCGATTTTTTTTTAATTTTTTAATTTTTCAATTGTTAATTTTACGATTTGATTTTGACCGAATTCCCCTCCATTTCCCGATCTTTTGATGTTCCCATTTCTCGATCTTTTGATGTTTCGATCTCTTGATGTTTCAATTTTTGAATTTTTCAATGTTACGATTTCTCGATTTTCCAGGCTTTCGGTGTTTTCATTTTTCAATTTTTCAAAATTTTGAATTTTAGTTTTCATAGTTTTTTGTTTCGAGTTTTCGATCTTCCAAGTTTTCTACTTCTTAGTGTTAGATTTTTCAGTTTTTCAATTTTTCATTTTTAAAATTTTAAAATTTTTCGATTTATCGAGGTTTCGATGGTTCGATTTATCTATTTTTTTAAATTTTTCAAATTTTCGATTTTTAACTTTACGATTTACGATTTTGACGTAAATCGATTTTTCAGTTTTTGAATTTTCCGATGGTACAATTTTTCGATTTCCCAATTTTTCGTCATTTCAGTTTTGGAATTTTTCAGTATCTTATGCTGTTTCACTTTGACACTTTTTCAATTTCTCAAGTTTTTGATTTTCCACTTATTTTATTTTACGACTTTGATTTCCCGATTTTTCAATTTTTCGGTTTTGGAATTTTTAAGTTTTTCAATGTTTTTCCTTTGCCCTGTTTTTCAATATTTCAGTTTTATGATTTTTCAATATTTCGTTTCTTCAATTTTTCGATTTTGGAGTTTCGATTTCTCGAGTTTTCAGTTTTTCAGTGTTTTAATTTTTCAATTTTTCGAATTTTTAAATTTTTAGTTTTTTGTTTGGATCTTCCGATTTTTCGACTTCTCAGTGTTGGATTTTTCAGTTTTTCAATTTTTCTATTTTTAAGTTTCTTAGATTTCGTGATTTATCGAGGTTTCGCTGATTCGGTTTATCGATTTTTTTTTAATTTTCCAATTTTGAATTTTACGATTTGATTTTGACCCAATTCGATTCAATTTTTAGAATTTTCGACCACTCCACTTTTCTGTTTCTCCATTTCCCGAACTTTTGATATTCCGATTTCTCGATCTTTTGATGTTTCGTTTTCTCGATGTTTCAATTTTTGGATTTTAGATTTCTTAGTTTTTTGTTTCGATTTTTTGATCTTCCGAGTTTTCGACTTCTCGGTGTTAGATTTTTCAGTTTTTCAATTTTTTAATTTTTTAAATTTTTAGATTTCTCAATTTATCCAGGTTTCGATGGTTCCATTTATTGATTTTTATTAATTTTTCAAATTTTCGGTTTCTAAGTTTACGATTTACGATTTTGACCTATTTCGAATCTTCAATTTTTAGATTTTAGAACACTCCACTTTTCTATTTCTCCATTTCCCGATCTTTTGATGTTCCGATTTTTCGATCTTTTGATGTTTCGATCTCTTGATGTTTCAATTTTTGAATTTTTCAATGTTACGATTTCTCGATTTTCCAGGCTTTCGGTGTTTTCATTTTTCAATTTTTCAAAATTTTGAATTTTAGTTTTCATAGTTTTTTGTTTCGAGTTTTCGATCTTCCAAGTTTTCTACTTCTTAGTGTTAGATTTTTCAGTTTTTCAATTTTTCATTTTTAAAATTTTAAAATTTTTCGATTTATCGAGGTTTCGATGGTTCGATTTATCTATTTTTTTAAATTTTTCAAATTTTCGATTTTTAACTTTACGATTTACGATTTTGACGTAAATCGATTTTTCAGTTTTTGAATTTTCCGATGGTACAATTTTTCGATTTCCCAATTTTTCGTCATTTCAGTTTTGGAATTTTTCAGTATCTTATGCTGTTTCACTTTGACACTTTTTCAATTTCTCAAGTTTTTGATTTTCCACTTATTTTATTTTACGACTTTGATTTCCCGATTTTTCAATTTTTCGGTTTTGGAATTTTTAAGTTTTTCAATGTTTTTCCTTTGCCCTGTTTTTCAATATTTCAGTTTTATGATTTTTCAATATTTTGATTTTTCAATATTTCGTTTTTTCAAGTTTTCGATTTTGGAGTTTCGATTTCTCGAGTTTTCAGTTTTTCAGTGTTTTAATTTTTTAATTTTTCGAATTTTTAAATTTTTAGTTTTTTGTTTGGCTCTTCCGATTTTTCGACTTCTCAGTGTTGGATTTTTCAGTTTTTCAATTTTTCTATTTTTAAGTTTCTTAGATTTCGTGATTTATCGAGGTTTCGCTGTTTCGGTTTATCGATTTTTTTTTAATTTTTCAATTTTGAATTTTACGATTTGATTTTGACCCAATTCGATTCAATTTTTAGAATTTTCGACCACTCCACTTTTCTGTTTCTCCATTTCCCGAACTTTTGATATTCCGATTTCTCGATCTTTTGATGTTTCGTTTTCTCGATGTTTCAATTTTTGGATTTTAGATTTCTTAGTTTTTTGTTTCGATTTTTTGATCTTCCGAGTTTTCGACTTCTCGGTGTTAGATTTTTCAGTTTTTCAATTTTTTCGTTTTTTAAATTTTTAGATTTCTCAATTTATCCAGGTTTCGATGGTTCCATTTATTGATTTTTATTAATTTTTCAAATTTTCGGTTTCTAAGTTTACGATTTACGATTTTGACCTATTTCGAATCTTCAATTTTTAGATTTTAGAACACTCCACTTTTCTATTTCTCCATTTCCCGATCTTTTGATGTTCCGATTTTTCGATCTTTTGATGTTTCGATCTCTTGATGTTTCAGTTTTTGAATTTTTCAATGTTACGATTTTTCGATTTTCCAGGCTTTCGGTGTTTTCATTTTTCAATTTTTCAAAATTTTGAATTTTAGTTTTCATAGTTTTTTGTTTCAAGTTTTCGATCTTCCAAGTTTTCTACTTCTTAGTGTTAGATTTTTCAGTTTTTCAATTTTTCATTTTTAAAATTTAAAAATTTTTCCATTTATCGAGGATTCGATGGTTCGATTTATCTATTTTTTTAAATTTTTCAAATTTTCGATTTTTAACTTTACGATTTACGATTTTGACGTAAATCGATTTTTCAGTTTTTGAATTTTCCGATGGTACAATTTTTCGATTTCCCAATTTTTCGTCATTTTAGTTTTGGAATTTTTCAGTATCTTATGCAGTTTCACTTTGACACTTTTTCAATTTCTCAAGTTTTTGATTTTCCACTTATTTTATTTTACGACTTTGATTTCCCGATTTTTCAATTTTTCCGTTTTGGAATTTTTAAGTTTTTCAATGTTTTTCCTTTGCCCTGTTTTTCAATATTTCAGTTTTATGATTTTTCAATATTTCGTTTCTTCAATTTTTCGATTTTGGAGTTTCGATTTCTCGAGTTTTCAGTTTTTCAGTGTTTTAATTTTTCAATTTTTCGAATTTTTAAATTTTTAGTTTTTTGTTTGGATCTTCCGATTTTTCGACTTCTCAGTGTTGGATTTTTCAGTTTTTCAATTTTTCTATTTTTAAGTTTCTTAGATTTCGTGATTTATCGAGGTTTCGCTGATTCGGTTTATCGATTTTTTTTTAATTTTTCAATTTTGAATTTTACGATTTGATTTTGACCCAATTCGATTCAGTTTTTAGAATTTTCGACCACTCCACTTTTCTGTTTCTCCATTTCCCGAACTTTTGATATTCCCATTTCTCGATCTTTTGATGTTTCGTTTTCTCGATGTTTCAATTTTTGGATTTTAGATTTCTTAGTTTTTTGTTTCGATTTTTTGATCTTCCGAGTTTTCGACTTCTCGGTGTTAGATTTTTCAGTTTTTCAATTTTTTCATTTTTTAAAATTTTAGATTTCTCAATTTATCCAGGTTTCGATGGTTCCATTTATTGATTTTTATTAATTTTTCAAATTTTCGGTTTCTAAGTTTACGATTTACGATTTTGACCTATTTCGAATCTTCAATTTTTAGATTTTAGACCACTCCACTTTTCTATTTCTTCATTTCCCGATCTCTCGATGTTTCAGTTTTTGAATTTTTCAATGTTACGATTTTTCGATTTTCCAGGCTTTCGGTGTTTTCATTTTTCAATTTTTCAAAATTTTGAATTTTAGATTTCATAGTTTTTTGTTTCGAGTTTTCGATCTTCCAAGTTTTCTACTTCTTAGTGTTAGATTTTTCAGTTTTTCAATTTTTCATTTTTAAAATTTTAAAATTTTTCGATTTATCGAGGTTTCGATGGTTCGATTTATCTATTTTTTTAAATTTTTCAAATTTTCGATTTTTAACTTTACGATTTACGATTTTGACGTAAATCGATTTTTCAGTTTTCGAATTTTCCGATGGTACAATTTTTCGATTTCCCAATTTTTCGTCATTTCAGTTTTGGAATTTTTCAGTATCTTATGCTGTTTCACTTTGACACTTTTTCAATTTCTCAAGTTTTTGATTTTCCACTTATTTTATTTTACGACTTTGATTTCCCGATTTTTCAATTTTTCAGTTTTGGAATTTTTAAGTTTTTCAATTTTTTTCCTTTGCCCTGTTTTTCAATATTTCAGTTTTATGATTTTTCAATATTTCAGTTCCTCGATTTTTCGAATTTTCGATTTCCCGATTTTTTAGTTTTTCGATTTTCCATATTTTCCATTTTTAAATTTTAGATTTTTCAGTTGTTTGATAATCCGGTTTTTCGATTTTTCGATATTTTAATTTTTGAATTTTTAAAATTATATAATTTTCGATTTCTAGTTTTCTCGATTTTTCAGTTCTTCGATATTTCTATTTTAAAATTTTTCGAATTGTTAAATTTTATATTTTTCAGGTTCTTGGTGTTTCGATTTTAGGTTTTTCGGTTTTTCAATTTTTTCCATTTTTTAAATTCTTGATCATTCAAATTTGCAGTTTTTCGGTTTTTAAATTTTTAGATTTTTAAATTTTTTTTTTTCAATTTTTCGATTTCCTGATTTATCGAGATTTCATTTTTTTAATTCCAAATATTTCAATCTTTCGATGTTTCGGTGTTTAGATTTTTGACTCCTCAATTTTTCTATTTTCGATTTTTCAATTTCCCAATTTTTCGTCATTTCAGTTTTGGAATTTCTCAATTTATCCGTTTTTTCGATTTTTCAGTTTTTCCTTTCTTGCATTTTTGATTTTTGAATTTTTCGATTTTTGCTGTTTCAATTTCTCGATTTTTCAATTTTTTCGTTCTTCGATTTTTCGATATTTTGAGTAATTAATTTTTTAAATTTAGGTTTTTCAATCTCTCGATTTTTCGATATTTTTCTATTTCAATTTCTCGAATTTTTAAATTTTTGAATTTTTAATTTTTTGATGTTTTCATTTCTGTACATCTCGGTTTTCCATTTTTAAAATTGTGCGATTTTCGGTTTTTCAAGTTTTTAGTTTCTCAATTTTTCAACATTTCTATTTTCTCGGTTTTTTCGATTTTTCAGTTTTTTGTTTCTTACATTTGTGATTTTTGCTGTTTGGATTTCTCGATGTTTCAATTATTCCATTCCTCAGTTTTTCGATATTTTGAGTAATGAATTTTTTAAATTTTATATTTTTTAGTTTCTTGGTGTTTCGATTTTAGGTTTTTCGGTTCAATTTTTTCCATTTTTTAAATTCTTGCTCATTTAAATTTTCAATTTTTCGATTTCCTGATTTATCGAGATTTCATTTTTTTAATTCCAAATATTTCAATCTTTCAATTTTCAACATTTCAATTCTTCGATTTTGCTTATTTCGATTTTTCAGTGTTTAGATTTTCGACACCTCAATTTTTCTATTTTCGATTTCTCGATGTTCCAGTTTTTCAATGTTTCGATTTTTCAATTTTACAATTTTTCATTTCAGTTTTGGAATTTTTCAATTTGTCCGTTTTTTCGGTTTTTCAGTTTTTCGTTTCTTACATTTTTGATTTTTGAATTTTTCGATTTTTGTTGTTTCGATTTCTCGATTTTTCAATTTTTTCATTCTTCAATTTTTCGATATTGTGAGTAATTATTTTTTTAAATTTAGGTTTTTCGATCTCTCGATTCTGCGATATTTCTCTATCTCAATTTCGCGAATTTTAAAACTTTTGAATTTTCAATTTTTTGATGTTTTCATTTCTGTATGTCTCGGTTTTTCCATTTTTAAAATTGTGCGATTTTCGGTTTTTCAAATTTTCGGTTTCTCAATTTTTCAACATTAAAATTTTGGGTGTTTTTCAATTTTTGGATATTTATTCTATTCTGTTTAATTCCAAATTTTTAATTCTTTCAAATTTAACTTTTCGATTTCTCGATTCTGGCCTATTTCGATTTTTCAATTTTTGGATATTCGATTTTTGGATGTTCCAATTTTTCAATGTTTTTCGATATTTCGGTTGTTCGATTTTTCGGCTTTTCGATTTTACAATTTTTCAATGTTTCAATTTTGGAAATTTGCGATTTCTCTGTTTTTTCGATTTTTCAGTTTTTTTTCTTACAGTTGTGATTTTTGCTGTTTGGATTTCTCGACTTTTCAATTTTTTTCGATATTTTGAGTAATTAATTTTTTCAATTTTAGATTTTTCGAACTCTCGATTCTTCGATGTTTCTATTTTTAATTTTTTCGAATTTTTAAATTTTTGATTTTTATCAATTTTTTGATGTTTCCATTTTTTCACATCTCGGATTTTCCGTTTTTTAAATTTTTCCATTTTCGATTTTTCAAGTGTTCGGTTTCTCAATTTTTCAACATTTTTCGATATTTTAATTTTTCATTTTTTAAATTTTAGATTTTTAATTTTTCGAAATGCATTTTTCCCGTTTAATTTCTGCTTTAAATAAATTTCATCTTGTTCGCATTTCAGTTCTTTAATGTAATTCTTCTAGAATGTCACTTCCAGTAGGTCTTCTTTCTTCAGTCCAAATTTGGCAATAAAGTCTAAACTCTTTAGAACCTATACTGAAAAATAGGATTCTTGTCCAATATTTTTGAACTAGAGCTAAATTTTTGTCAACGTATTCAGCGTATTGCCGAAATATTTTCTTCACCAAGTAAAATTTGAAAAACCTTTCTAAATCCTCGTAAGTTTTGGTCTAGTCTTGTAACCTATCCATAATATGTAATATTATAATTATTATTGATATTTAAACAAATCTATACAAAAAAAGTGAAAATGACGTTCAATGGTTCAACAGTGACAATTGTTATGATTCTAAGATTTCAGCACACAATGTCGAAGATAAATTGAAAAAACCCGTTATATCGATCACGGAACTTTAATGATTATGCAACCACCAATACTGCAAGTAGTACTGTTATACCCACACCATAATAACAATCATCCTCGGTGTAAATCCCTGCAACTCTATGACTTTTCACACGCCCACTCCACCTGCTCATCCCAAACTAGGAAACATCCAATCCATCTCATCGAATTTTTAACAAATTTAGAAACTCTCGACCGCAAGAAAAATAATTATGCAGCGATTCATCTCCAATTTTTCCACCAAACTAATTAACATCTCCGCTTTCTCCGCTTTTCCCTCCATATGCGCGACATTTCCACTTTCAGATGCATCATCTCCAATAAGTTTCCTCAATCCACTGCAATCGCAAAAACCTGACACAAACATCGAAACCCGATAACGCTGTTTTGCAATAACAATTCCGACGAATCGATTCCTCCGAGCGATTTCCCCATGCATCACTCCCAGTTATCGCCGAAAGTACTTCAATCCGCGTCATTCACGAATTAATAAAGGAAACCGATCATTATAGTGAAACTCGCGTTCTTCCGTCAATCAGGAGCGACCATCTCCATCGAAGACGACGTTCAATAGCCTGCTTGTTTCTACAAAGTAATTAAAAATTCCAGATATCGTTCGAAAACATATTTATGAGCTGATAAGGGTATCTTCGCGGCCGTTCCTATTGGTTAATTACATCTTTTCTGTGATTATCGCTGCTCAGTCGGTGCTGGTGAACTGTGCCAACGGGTAAGTTTAGAACAAAGTTTGCGAAATTTTTGGGATCGGGGCGATTTTGGGACTGGTAGAAATGCGTGTCGTTATTGGTTAATTTAAGTGTGGTACCATATGCCACGAAACCTCTGAATTTGCCAGTGGCGGCGCCGGAGTTCGGTCTTCGGGAAACGTGTTGCGAGATTTGCGTTATCTGTAGAGTCCGGATTTACATGCACAAAGCAAACTCGGTTAAGTTTGTGTGTTACCTTTCGCCCGATGGCGGAATCAAAGTATCAATCAAGCCGGTCCCCTTTGGCGCGATTTTTCGACCTCCCGCGCTCTTTTCCCCCATAATAGAGCCATGGAAAGATGATTGATGGCCATTGTCAGACGAAATAACAACGTTGTCGTCCCGAAATCCGACACTAAATCACCATCATCGTGTATGCCGTGCTCCCGGTTAACCGGGTTCGCCGTGCCGTGAGGTTGAGGTTAATATTCACTCCGGCCGCATCAATTTGACAGAATTAAAATATAACCGTCATTTGTAAAGTGCTAGAAATTTGATAGCCTCGTTTTAAATGGACATGTGAGAAATTAGTGTTCTTGTCCGGCGATGGTGCGCCATTGTGGGATCGCAGTCGAAGTGTCAGGATCTGGGATTGTTTTACAGTTAGGCGAGGCGATTAATCGCTGGGGGCGGCGGGATGTGGGACTTTTTGTACAAACAACATATTTTTCTGATTTTTCGGTACTTATTTAAATATCAAAGTACACTGCGTTTCAAATAAAATGCACCACCTAGAAGGAGTAGGCGTATAATGCTGAAATTTGGTGGAGAAGACTATTGCATATAGACAAACATTTGATTAAAATTTCAAAGAAAAAATAAAATGTCTAACACAAGAAATGTTAATAATGTGTTAAAATTACAAGTGCGCGAATACAAGACTGTATTCTTCTAGGCATGGTTAAAATGAGATGATCTATTGCCTGTCGGGGTATCTCATTCCAGGCATTTTGAATTTGTTGTAGCAATTCTTCCAAAGTCTTTGGAGGATGTGGTAAATTGCGCAGCCTTCTATGCATTACATCCTAAACATGTTCGATTGTTGATAAATCTGGTAATCGGGCAGGCCAGGGTAAGAAGTTGACGTTATTTTCTTTAAACACTCTTTAAGTTAATATGGCCACATGAGGCCACGCATTATCTTGTTGAAAAGATGTTCTTCGACGGTTCTAAAAGTAAGGAAAAAGAATTTGATTTAACACGTTATCGATGTAACGCCGGGCATTTAGCGTGCCTGGAATGAACACTAAGGGGGTACTTCAACAGATGTGTATACCACCCCATATCATTACTCCAGGTGTTAGAGCGGTATGACGTCTCTGTACAAATTCCAGATTTTACTTTTGGCCTCGAGGCCTTCGAACACGTATGCGTCCATCAGAGTGCCACAAACAAAACCTAGACTCGTTTCTAAACATTATGACATTCCACTATTACAGCCATTGCTGCATGTCTTAGTACCGGCGAAGCCTGGTAGTTTTGTGTTCTTGTGGTAAGGGAAGTTTACAGTTTGGACCATAAGATCTCAAGCCAAAGGAACGAATTTGTTAGTAGATGGTACTCCTCGGATTCGGTGCCCAATTGCTGTCATCCAGTCTACCCAGACTGATCGTTATGGTTACCAAGGGTATTGAATAACACTTCTTCTTAGCAAATGATCTTCGCGTGCTTGGGTTACTCTGAAACGGTCGGTACCCCTGCGACGCATTTGTAGCTCTTCGTTGTTCCATTCTCGACTTGTTCTTAATATCGTAGAATGCGTTGGGCCTAGTATTCTGGTGTTTTCCCGAAATGGTAAACCAGCCTCATGCAACCCAATAATTCGCCCTCTTTCAATAGGTGTTATCTGTTGAAAATTACCTCGTGTGCGAACTCGTAGCATTTTTGCAAGCACAATAATGACAAATGTCAAGTCAAATTGCAAAAGAATCTTACTCAAGTGTCTTTAAAATATAATCAAAAAATTAATAAAAATCGAATAACACCCGGTATATTATCTAAACAAGTTGTAGTCTTTAGTTCAAATTTTAATCAAATGTTTGTCTATATGTAATAGTCTTCTCCACCAAATTTCAACATTCTACACCTACTCTTTCTAGATGGTGCATTTTATTTGAAACGCAGTGTATTATCCGTTGGCCATGAAAATCTAGTGAGTTTGTTGGTATTCGATGCAGAAGAATAGAAATTCCCTGAACTTTTTTAAAACAGTTATTCGGCTTTTTATCAGTCTTTATTTCATATGTAAGGAACAAACACTAAAATTTCACTTAAACATTGTTTTTATATGAATGGGGGTTCTACATACGACGATTGTCGCATGCCACATTTAGCATCTCAGCTTTAATTCTCAACCATCAGTTCGTTCTGCTCACCCACTCTTCTAAGATTACTAAAATGGTTGGTAAAAGACAACAACCTTGCTCTACTGCTTTGATGGGTTTAGCTCTTCTGAAACATTTTTCCGGCCTTAAATTGAATGATTTATCTATATAGCTATTAGTAATGCTTACGTAAGTGCTCTTTTTAATTTTGCAATTTTTTGATATTACAGTTTCTCATTTTTCGATTTTTCACATTCTCAGTTTTTAATTTTTGTCGTTTTCAATTTTTCGTTTCCTCAATTTTTCAAGTTCTCGATTTTTATTTTTCAATTTCCCGATTTTTTTAATTTTCATTCTCTCTGTTTTATGTCACAAATTTTCATTTTTTCAATTCCTTTATTTCTTGTTGTTTCTTTCTATTTTTCAATTTTTCGTATTTTCAGTTCAATTTTTCGTTTCCACAATTTTTCATGTTCCCCATTTTTATTTTCTCGATTTATATCACAATTGCCCGTTTTTTCATTTCCTCTATTTTCTGTTTTTTTTTCGATTTTACAATTTTTCAAATTTTCACTTTGCAGTTTTTAGATTTCCAGTCTTCCGATTTTCCAATTTCTTTAATTTTCAATATTTCTATTTCATAATGCATATTTTTTTTGATTTTTCACTTTTTCGATTCTTAAGATTTTTCAATTTTTCATTTTGTAATTTTTCGTTTTTTATTTTTGATTTTTCAATTTTACAATTTTCAATTTTTCGGTTTGCATCAGTTTTTCAATTTGGCAATTTTTCAATATTACAGTTTTTCATTTTTCGATTTTTCAGTTTCTCAATTTTTAATTTTTCCCTTCCGATTGTTATTTTTCATTTTTCCGATTTTTTCATTTTCACTTTTTCGATTTTATCACAGTTGTTCGTGTTTCCATTTCCTTTATTTTTTGTTGTTTCTTTCGATTTTACAATTTTTCGTTTATCCAATTTTTCAAATTTTCAAGTTTGATTTTCACTTTTTACATTTTTCAAGTTTTTATTATACTTACACTGTTTCGTTTTTTTATTTTTGATTCTTCAATTTTACAGTTTGTCGACTTCCAAATTTGCCAATTTTTCAATATTACAATTTCTCATTTTTCCATTTTTCACATTCTCGATTTTTAATTTTTCCCCTTTTCAATTTTTCGTCCCCTAAATTTTTCATTTTCTCGATTTTATATCACAATTTGTTGTTTCTTCATTTCCTTAATTTTTGTTGTTTCTTTCGATTTTCTAATTTTTAAATTTTTCAGTTTGCAGTTTTTGGGTTTCCACCCCTTTTTTAATTTTTGGATTTTCAGTTTTTCGTTAAACTTCAGATTTTTCAAATTTTCGACAGTTTTATACTTCGATTCCTCAATTTTTTTCAACTTTTCGATGTTTTAATTTTTCTTTTTTAAAATTTTTCAATTTGTTTTATTTCTCGAATTATCGAATTCAGATGTTGGGATGTTTTAATTGTTCAATTTCTCAATTTTTTTTAATTCTGGAGTTTCGATTTGTCGATTTTTTAGTTTTAGATTTTCGAATTTTTTTTTTTTTAATTCTTTGATGTTTGGATATCTCCATTTTTCGATTTCTGGATTTTTTGATTTTCCAGTTCTTCAATATTTCTATTTTTCAATTTTTCAAATTTTGATGTTGCTAAATTTTCAGTTTTCCGATTTTTCAAGTATTTAATATATTTTTTTTGATTTTCCCGTTTCTCGAATTCGCAGTTTCGATTTTTCAGTTCTTCAATTCTTGGATTTTTGGATTTTTCGGTTGGCTAAATTTTTAATTTCTCAATTTTGGATATTTGTTTCAGTTTTGGGATTTTTCAGTTTTTCAACTTTTCCATTTTTTATTTTTTGGATTTTCAGTTTTTCGTTTTTTAAACTTTGACTTTTTCAATTTTCGACTGTTTTATATGTATTTCGATTTCTGAAAGTTTCGCGTTTTCAGTTCTTGTATATTTTAATTTTTCTTTTTTCCGATTTATCGAGATTCGGATGTTTCGGTGTCTCAGTTTTTGAATTTTTCGATGTTTCGATTTATCGGTTTTTCGTTTTTTTTACTTTTCGGCTTTTCGACTTTTGAATTATCCGATTTTTCAATTTCCCAATTTTTTAAATTTTCAAGGTTTGACGTTTCTGAAATTTCAGTTTTCCGATTTCACAAGTAATCTATTTTTTGAATTGCCCATTTTCGCCTTGCCAAGGTTTCGCTTTTTCAGTTTTTTAGTTCCTCATTTTGCAATTTTTCGGTTTTTCGATTTCCCAATTTTTCAATTTTTTAATTTCCCAATTTTTGGATATTTCGTTCAATTTTGTGATTTTCTCAATTTTTCGATTCTTCAATTTTTCAATTTTGGGATTTTTTAGTATTTCACGTTCTGGATTTTTCGATTTCTCGACTTTTTACTTTTTGGATTTTCAATTTTTCGTTTTTTGAACTTTCGGTTTTCACAATCTTTCAACTTTTCGATATCTATGCTGACAAAATTAAAACATTTGTTTGCTTGATTAAAAAATTGCGTCTAATAATTCTGATCTAATAAATGAAGTAGAAAAGTGGCAATCCAGCTCAAAGCTACTAACAGACAAAAAACTAAATCATCAAATCAGTTTATCCAACTTAAAGAAAAAATATCAAAGCCTACTTTACCATATAAAGATCGTGTATGGATAATATATTTAAATTTTGGAATAACATTTGGTTTTAAATAAATTTTTTCTTCATTTGTAAACAGTGCGTCTTTTTGACACTGTTTACGTTAACCCGAAACAGCGGTGCCACTTGTACCATTTTCTGAACTCCCGGAAAAATCCGGATCCAATCTGGGTTCGCTCCGGGCCCTCCACTCGTACCTTATCGCCGCTAACTGCGGGTAATTGTGGCATGTATATTTTATGGCAGATGGGTTTCTATTACGACGTGGGTGGGAAGTTTCATACTTGCACACACCATGTCGTATGAGTGCGCGTACATGTTTTATAAGCGGCGATTTATTTATGGACGTCCATAACGTTTTTCTAAAGGGGGACACTTTATATATTAACGGAGGAGAACACTTGTTGGCTCGTTCATTGTTACTGCAATTATTAATGACGTAGAAGCAAACGCTTGATTTACGGTGGCCGTAAAAGTGGACGCAGAATCGTTCGCTCGGTGGACGAAATTGGAAAAAAAACCGGTCGGGGGTAATGGGATTGGGTTTATTCCATGCGGTATGGTGGTCCGTAATGAGATAATAACAGTAATAGACGTGATTTTATTGCGAGTTCTTGTTATCTCTTCTTTATTCTGCGGTGGAAGGTCATTAGCTGCTGATGGACCTGTCGAGGGATTCGTTCTTGCGATATGCGAGGAATGCTGTCAGTTTTGAATTTCTTAATCTCGGAGTCGTTTTAGCATTGATAGATAATGTAGGTAAGGGAAGTCGGCAAATTGGCTGCGTCGTTTTCGCCATCTGTCTACTTATTATGTCAATAGACTCCCCGTCTGCACCGAACGTGCACTTAACTCGTGTAAATTACACACTTGGTTAATTTGCACGCTGATGTAATGCTTTAATCTTGGCGTGTTTCCTGTCGTTGTCTATGAAGGAGTAGCAATTAATTGTCACATTGTGCAAGAAAACAACGGCTTCAACAAGTGCGAGGTCACCGCTAACCCACAGGTCCGCATTAAATGATTGATTTAAGATGCAGGCTTGGAGATTTGACAAGTTCCAATTCAGTAGAATATCGGCTCAAGATTTATGGCAGATTATTACCTGCTCTTAAGTTTGGTAAATTGCAGTTCAAATAACCTAGAGGCCGGCGTGATTTAGGAGTGCGCTTAGTAGAAGAATTGGGTGAAAAATCCAAACCAAAAATACAGGGTCGCTAGAACGTGTGGAAAGGGTTATCTTGGGAGCCAATTGTCCAAATTAACTGAAATTAAATATAGGGATACAAGAAGTTGTGCTCTAATTAGTCATTTGTTTTCGAGATGCAAGGCAACTTGATTTTTTTTAATGACACTACCATATAAGACTATGTATATTCAGAAAAAAAAATGCAAAATATAAACCCCGCCCACCCACCCTATTTCAATTGTAACGATTTTGATGAAAAAATTCACCACAACTGAAATCAGGGCGGTTGGGTGGGACTTACTCTTTGTTTTATTTTCTTAATATATACAGGTTTCTTTAAACATCACCATACTTAAAAACATGTTTCATACAGTAAGTTCTTGCAAAGAAATAAGGATTTTGCAATTAAGCCCCGCCCCCGGGCTCACGGCCTTTTGCCTTTTTTCTGGAAATACGTAATATTTTTTCACGATAAGATATTTAAAACGTTTAGAATGGTAAATTTTTGTCGGAAACGATCGATTTTATAATTAAGCTCCGCCCCTTTGTCTGATACCGAATGAAAAATTCATCACAATTGAGACTGGGGCGGGTGGGTGGGGCTTATTTTTTGACTTTTTTTTCTTAACACATAGTTTCCTTTCAACATGTTACTTAAAACATGTTTCATATGGTAGTTTCTTGTAGAGAAATAAACATTTTGCAATTAAGCTCCGCCCTTCGGTTAACAACGAATAAAAAAGTTATCACAATTGAGATGAGGGCGGGTGGGCGGGGTTTGTATTTTGCCTTTTTTTTCTTAATAAATGTCCATAGTTTTCTTTTCACGACGAGAAACTGAAAACATATTTAAAAGGGTAAATTTGTAGAGAAGTGTGTGCGATAAAATCTACCATTTTAAATATGTTTTCAGTTACTTGTAGTGAAGGGAAGACTGCATAGTAAGAAAAAAAAAAGCAAAATATAAACCCCGCCCACCCACCCTATCTCAATTGTAACGATTTTTCTTTATTCATCGTGAGCCAAGGTGGGCGGAGTTTAATTGGAAAATCTTTGTTTTTGCACTAGAAATTACCATGGGAAACATTTTTGTTGTTATTGACATAAGGAAGAGGGGGTTACATTTTTCTTCCCTTTTCTTAAAATGGTCTATTTTGAACAATATGATAAAATTTAAAACATGTTTTGGTGAAAAATTCATCCCAACTGAGATCAGGGCGAGTGGGTGGGGCTTAACCTTTGCTTTTTTTTAGTTTTTCTTAATATATACAGGTTAATTTCAACATCACCATACTTAAAAACATGGTTCAGACAGTAAGTTCTTGGGATGAAATAAGGATTATGCAATTAAACCCCTCCCCCGGACTTACGGCGAATAATATCATTAAAATTGAGATGGTGGAGGGTACGCAGGGCTTAAATTTTGCCTTTTTTCTGGATATACGTAATATTTTTTTCGTGATAAGATATTTGAAACGTTTAGAATGATAAATTTTTTTCGAGAAAGATGGATTTTATAATTAAGCTCCGCCCCTCGGTCTGACAACGAATGAAAAATGCATTACAATTGAGATTGGGGCGGGTGGGTGGGGCTCATTTTTTGACGTTTTTTCTCCTAACACATATATGTAGTTTCCTTTCAACATGTTACTTAAAACATGTTTCATATCGTAGTTTGTTGTAGAGAAATAAACATTTTGCAATTAAGCTCCGCCCTTCGATTAACAACGAATAAAAAAGTTATCTCAATTGACATGAGGGCGGGTGGGCGGGGTTTGTATTTTGCCCCTTTTGTCTTAATAAATGTCCGTAGTTTTCTTTTCACGACAAGAAACTGAAAACATATTTAAAAGGGTAAATTTGTAGAGAAGTGTGGGCGATAAAATCTACCATTTTAAATATGTTTTCAGTTACTTGTAGTGAAGGAAAGATTGCATATTAAGAAAAAAAAATGCAAAATATAAACCCGGCCCTCCCACCCTATCCCAATTGTAACTATTTTTCTTTATTCGTTGTGGGCCACGGGGGGCGGATTTTAACTGGAAAATCTTTGTTTTTCTAGAAGAAATTACCATGCGAAATATCTTCTGTTGTTGTTGACATAGGGAAGAGGGGGTTACATAGTTTTTCTCAAAATGGTCTATTTTGAACAATATGATAAAACTTTAAACATATTTTAGTGAAAAATTCATCACAACTGAGATAAGGGCTGGTGGGTGGGGCTTACTCTTTGCTTTTTTTTTTTTCTTAATATGTACAGGTTTCTTTCAACATCGCCATACTTAAAGACATGTTTCAGACAGTAAGTTCTTGCGACGAAATAAGGATTTTGCAATTAAACTCCGCCCCCGGGCTCACGACGAATAACATCATTACAATTGAGATGGTGGTGGGTAGGCGGGGCTTAAATTTTGCCTTTTTTCTGGATATACGTAATATTTTCTTGTGATAAGGTATTTAAAATGTTTAGAATGGTAAATTTTTGTCGGAAACGATCGATTTTATAATAAAGCTCCGCCCCTCAGTTTGACAACGAATGAAAAATTCATCACAATTGAGATTAGGGCGGATGGGTGGGGCTTATTTTTTCTTAACACATATATAGTTTCCTTTCAACATGTTACTTAAAACATGTTTCATATGGTAGTTTCTTGTAGAGAAATAAACATTTTGCAATTAAGCTCCGCCCTTCGGCTCACTACGAATAAAAAAGTTATTACAATAGAGATGACGGTGGGCGGAGTTTGTATTTTGCCTTTTTTGCCTTTTTTTTTTCTTAATAAATGTCCATAGTTTCCCTTTCACGACAGTAACTGAAAACATGTTTAAAAGGGTAAATTTGCAGAGAAGTGTGGGCGATAAAATTTATCATTTTAAACATGTTTTCAGTTACTTGTTGTGAAGGGGATACTATGTGTATTAAGAAAAAAAATACAAAATATAAACCCCGCCCACCCACCCTGTCTCAATTGCAACGATTTTTCTTTTTTCGTCGTGAGCCAAGGGGGCGGAGCTTAATTGCAAAATCCGTATTATTCTACAAGAATTATCATCTGCAAAAAAAGCAAAAAAAAGCCAAAAAATAAGCCACACCCATCCTTCAATTATTCGTCAAAAAATATTTTTTTTGTTTCATTTGTTTTCGAGGTGCAAGGGAAACTTGATTTTATTTTTATTGACACTATCATATAATTAATGCATTTTTGAATAGAGCTTTTTTCTGAATTCGTTGATGTAGCACAATCATACGTTATTTCTGATTAAAATGGTAAAATAAATTATTAAACAATAGTAATTAAATAAATTAATGAATTCGTTGATATAGCACAATCATACTTTGTTTCTGAGTGGCAAAATAAATTATTAAACAATAATTAAATAAATTAATATCTACATATTTATTTATTTAATTATTGTTCAATAATTTATTTAGCCACTTCAGTCAGAAAGATAGTATGATTGGGTTACATCAATGAATTCAGAAGAGACCCTATTCAAAAATGCATTAATTAATAGTAGTACCATTAAAAAAAAATCAAGTTGGCCTTGCATCTCGACCACAAATGAAGCAAAAAAATTTTTTTGACAAATAATAATACAACTTCTTTTCTTTCAGTTGATTTGTACAATTGGTTCTCGAGATATTCAACCGTTTCCATACTTCCAGCGACCCTGTATACACCATACATATTGGGTTTATGGATTAGTTTAAATTTCCGGCTTTGTTAATACCATTAATAAGGCGCATTTTAAGATCGATAAAGAACCGTATTCTAATTAGACGCAGCCTTGCTGCCTCCACTCCTTCCGAAAAAATCCGGCGAATCAATCAAGCCAACACTTCCTCTGCACGCCCGCGAACAGCACGTTTAACACAAAACGCACCGCCATAAATCTCCTCCTATGATTAATTCCAATCGGGAAATAACAAAATACTATAACGTAGAGGTTCTCTGCTGGTCGGCTTAGATGACGGCGCACTTGCACACAACAATTTGTCTCCGGGAATTTATAATGCCTCCACTAGGACGTTTTGTTGCATTGAAGACGATAAATCGCCGACCCGGTGCACACGATGCGAACGTCGCGACCGCTCGATTATTTTCCTTTTTCCGAAGAGCTACAAAAAGAAGTCCTCGCGGACACTCCATTCATCAAGCACCGATGGCCGCGCTCGCGATAAATTAGCGTCGTCGGGGCTCTTCTAACTCGGCGATAAAATTTCTACTCGGCCCGAATTTCAAGTGGTTTACGTGGGAGAGCGGGTGCGGGCGCTTTTTTCGGGGGTGGAAGCAACAGGTGGCGGAGTTTTATGGGGTCGGCTGCGGGCGAGGAGAGATATGATTGAGGGAATCTGCATGAGCGGGGTGCTGGGGAGCAATTTGTATGAGCGAGGCGATTTCCGAGGCGGATTGCGCGCTGGGTTCGTTTGGATGGTGATTTATGGAGCACAAGTGCACATAAATTTGCGGACGCAACGAACCATACTAAAGGCCTTATTATCGTCACTTACTTCTCAGCGTGCGACTTTTTAATATATTGTTACGAAATACACCCTTACGCCGCCCCAGTACGACGCCTATGGCGGTCGAGAGCCTTCTGGACGTACGCACGGCGCTGATGGGTGAATCATCGCTGTTGACGGCCGAGAGGCGGGCGCATAAAGACAGGTCTGGAGCGTCTCGAAGCGGCGTCCAGGGGAGTCTCGAAGCGGAGTCGCGATGGATGTTCGTGAAGGATCTCGATCAGAGACTATGGGTTTAAATAGAGGCGACCGTAGGTAATGGAATCATTCATCCAGTGAAGACAGTCGAGAGCGCCGGAATAATTTCTGTACATATTCGTCGCAATAGATAGTGTTGTAATTCGACCTGAAGAAATAAATATTTGAGTTTCACCAACGCCCGATTTATTATTCGTCCGTCAATCGTAACAATATGGTCGTTTTCGCGGTGGGTGTGAAGGTGCAGGATGGACGCGTTGTGCGTACCGGGCGAGGGCAGAATCGCTGCAGCCAGACGGAATGTGGGTAAGGGAAGTCGGCAAATTGGATCAGTAACTGTACTTTTTAAAATATGTTGCGACCTTGTTGTGAATAAAATTCGAGATTAAATCTGGCGTCCACTAAATTAATTTTTTCTCCAAAAAAAACTGCAGCATTTTCATTGTTTCTCGACTTTTCATGACCCCAAGAGTACGAAAAAATACGTCTCTCGTTTCCGTGTGTCTGTCTGGTTGTCTGTCCTGTCCGGATTTTAATTAGACAAATAAACTCCGAACTACCGGACCGATTGTTAGCAAATTTTGAATGCATGTTAAGAATATCATGTAGATGGTAAAACGCTGACCACAATTTATCTGCTCATCCCCACTAACATTGGAATGACGTCATCTCCAAAGTTTACATTCCTAAATGTTATTTAGATTTGATAAAATAACACAACTCCTGCACCTGTAGTTTATGAATCCGTGTTGAGTTTTTGTTTTAGGGATCCAGATCTTTGGAAAAAAATCAAAGTCGTATATTATTTTATAATTTATCTTTAAAAGTGCAAAATAGAGTGTTTTGCAATCTTGCAAATGTTTTAATGTTATCGGAAATATGGTCAATCGTGAATAACAATTTATCCGTTTATTTTCTAAATTTAATGTTAAAAAATAACATAGTCCTGAACTTTTAGTTTATGATTATGTGTTGAATTTTTACCCTAGACGTCGAGATTTTTGGGGAAAAAAAGCACAATTTTAGAGATAACCATTTTTCGAATTTTCCATTCCGCAGCTTCTCAATTTCTCGAATTTAGACAGATATTTTCCCATATCTCGATTTCTCGACTTCTCAATGTTTCGGTGTTTCTTTTCAATTCTTCAATTTTTCGATGTTTTGATGATTCGATTTCTTGGTTTTTCAATTTTGATATTTCGATTTCGTGATTTTTCAATTTTTCGATTTTTCAGTTTTGGGATTTTTGAATATGTATTTCGATTCAACTTTTCAAATTTTCAATTTTTCAGTTTCCCGATTTTTTACTTTTCGAATTTTAGAGTTTTCGGGTTTTTCATGTTTCAATTTCTTGATATTCGATTTTTCAATATTTTAATTTTTCAATGTTTTATATGTATTTTATTTAGATTTTTCGACTTCTCGATTTTTCTATTTTTCAGTTCTCGATAATTTTTGGACGTCTCGGTTTTAAATATTTTGGTTTTTCAATTTTACGGTTTTTTAATTTTTTGATTACACAATTTTTCGAAGTCAGTATTGGAATTTTTTAATATTTCGATTCTTCAATTTCTCAGTTCTTCAGACTCTCGATTCTTCAAATTTTGGATTTCTCGATTTTTTGATTTTTGGATTTCTCAGTTTTACGATTTCTCAATTTCTCCAATAATCGATTTTTGATTTACCCATTATCTCGATTTCACGACTTCTCAATGTTTCGATGTTTTTGTTCAATTTTCCAATTTTTCATGTTACTGATTTTTAAATTTTTTGATTTTTCTAAATTTTCAATGTTTTGATGTTACGATTTCTTGATTTTTCAGTTTTTCGATTTCTCAATTTTTCGTCTTTTCAATTTTTCAATTTTTCGATTTTTTTCCTTTTTGAATTTTTAAATTTTAGATTTTTCGCATTTTTCATGTTTTAATTGTTCAATTTTTTAAATGTTATTTAGATTTCTCGATTTTTCTATTTTCCAGTCATTCGATATTTTTGGATTCGATTTTTAACTTTTCGATTTTGGCCTATTTTTTCTAAATTTTTCCATTTTTATTCCTGTTTTCAATTTCACAATTTTTTCTCATTTCAGTTTTGAATTTTTCATTTTCTCGAATTTTCATTCAATTTCCGATTTTTCATTTGTTGCGATTTTTTAAATTTTGGATTTTCCGGTTTTTTGATTCTTCGAATTCTCGAGCTTTCGATTTTTGGACTTCTCTATTTTAGATGTTTTGGTTTTTTATTTTTTCGATTTTTTAAATGTTTTATTTTTCGATTTTTCAATTTTTCAGTTTCTTATTTTTTCGACGTTTCAATTATTCGATTTGTCAATTTTGTTTAATCTTATTTTTCATTTTTTTTTTTATTTTTCGATGTTGGCCAATTTTGATTACTTGATTTCTCGATCTTTTGATGTCAACTTTTCAGATTTTCAATTTTTGCGAGTTTTGGATTTTCGATTTTTCCGTTTTTCGATTTTTCGATATTTTAATTTTTCAATTTCGTCCTTTTCGTAATTTTTCGTCCTTTCCGCTCTTTTTTGTCCTTTTTCGCCCTTTTCGTCCATTTTCGTCCTTATTCACCCTTGTCGTCTTTATAGACCTTTTCATCCTTTTTCGTCCTTTTTCATCCTATTTCGTCCTTTTCGTCCTTTACACAATTTTCCGTCGTTTTCGCTCTTTGTCCTCCTGTTCGCCCATTTCGTCCTTGTTTGTCTTTTTCGCAATTTTTCGTCCTTTTCTCTCTTTTTCGTCCTTTTTCGTCCTCTTCGTCATATTTTGTCCTTTTCGCAATTTTTCGTACTTTTTTCTCTATTTCCTCCTTTTCGTACTTTTTCGTCCGTTTCTTTTTTGACTTCCTTTTTCGTCCTTGTCGTTTTTTTTTCGTCCTTGTCGTTTTTTTTTCGTCCTTTCCGTTTTTTTTTGTCCTTTTTCGTCCTTTTCGTGCTCTTTCGTTCTTTTCGTTTTTTTTTCTTCATATTTCGTCATTTTCCGTCCTTTTCGTCCTGTTTCGTCCTTTTTCGTTTTTTTCGTCCTTTTCGTCTTTTACATAGTTTTTCGTCCTTTTCGCTCTTTTTCGTCCTTTTGCGTCCTTTTTCGTCCATTCTCGTCCTTTTCGTCCTTTCCGTCCTTTTTCGTCCTTTCCGTCCTTTTTCGTCCTTTTCGCTCTTTTTCGCCCTGTTCGTCCATTTCGTCCTTTGTCGTCCTCTACCGTCCTTTATCGTCCTTGTTCGTTCTTTTTCGCCCTTATCGTCCTTTTTCGTTCTTTACACAATTTTTCGTCCTTTTCGCTCTTTTTCGTCCCATTCGTCCATTTTGTCCTTGTTCGTCCTTATCGCCCTTTTCGTCCTTTTTCGTCCTTTTTCTTCCCTTTCGTCCTTTTCGCTTTTTTCGTCCTTTTTGTCCTTTTTCGTCCTCTTCGTTCTTTTTCGTTCTTTTCGCAAATTTCCGTGATTTTCTCTCTTTTTCGTCCTTTTTCGTCCTTTTCGTCTTTTTTCGTCCTTTTCGTCCATTTTCGTTTTTTTCCGCCTTTCTCGTTTTTTTTTCGTCCTTTTTCGTCCTTTTCCTTCTTTTTCGTCCTGTTCGTCCATTTCCTCCTTGTTCGTCCTTTTTCGACCTTTTCGCAATTTTTCGCCCTACTTCGCCCTTTTTCGTAATTTTTCGTCCTTTGTCGTCCTTTATCGTCCTTGTTCTTCTTTTTTCGTCCTTCGTTGTCCTTTTTCGCTCTTATCGTCCTTTTTCGTCCTTTACACAATTTTTCGTCCTTTTTCTTCCTTTTTCGTCCTTTTTCGCCCTTTTCATCCTTTTTGGTCCTTTACACAATTTTTTGTCCTTTTCGCTCTTTTTCGACCTGTTCGTCCTTTTTCGTCCTTTTTGTCCTGTTTCGTCCTTTTCGCAATTTTTCGTCCTTTTCGTTCTTATTCGTCCTTTTCGTCCTTTTTCGTCCTGTCCTAGATTTTTCCGCTTTTTCGATATTTCAGTTCACCGATATTTCTGTTTTTCGAATCTTTAAATGTTTCATTTTTGCTGTTTTGATATTTCAATTTTTAGATTTCTTAAGTTTTACATTTTTCGATATTTAAAATTTTTAACATTTCAATCTTGGGAATATTTTATTTTCTGGATTTTTCAATTTTTTGATGTGTTTATTGCTCGAATTTTCGATTTGTCAATTTTTCAATGCTTGGATTTGTAGATTTTTTTATCTCATTTTCTCGATTTGTCGATTTTTCAGTTTTTCGATTTCTCAAAAAGCATTTTTTATTTTTTTTCCCATTGGTTATCAGCTTTAAATACACTACATTTCAAAAAAATGTACCACCATGAAAAACAGACTTAGAACGCTGAAATTCTATAGAAGTTAAGCATAAAGTCAAACAATTGATTAAATTTTCAACAAAAACTGACAATATTTAACCAACAACCCCCTAGACATACTGGAAATCAGATATTTTGAGGCAACGTGTCCCAAGCTATCTGTGAGAATGGACGTGTTGGGAGGATGAGGTAGTAAATAAACAACACAGTCTTTTATCCATCATGTCCCAGACATGTTCGATTGGATTTAAATCAGGTGACCGTGGCGGTCAAGGCAAAAGATTGACACTATTTTCGGCCAGGAAATCTAAAGTCAGAGTAACGATATGAGGACGGGCATTATCTTGTTGGAAAATTACTTCTGGAAGGTCTTGTAGTCTCCGTTTTACCGTGACATGAGGTCGGCCAATTTGTCTATCAACTTCACGAAAACTTAATCCTTAAAATTGCGTAAGTTGATGAAAATTTTCACGTCTTCGAAGTGAGTCTGCTCCTTGAAAGTGGTACATATTTTTGTGAAAGCAGTTTATGTTGCTACTTGTTGCGAAAAAAATTCGAGATTAAATCTCGCTTCCACAAAATTAATTTTTTCTCCAAATGCGACTTTTTTCAAAGTATTAATTCAACTTATCCCAAGAACTACCGCATTTTTTCTCTCGCTCGCAAAAAACTAACGCTCGGTTAAATTAATCTCAAAAATAAGCCAGATTTATAACGCCAACGTCGCTCAGGAATGCCGCTTACACTTCGCCGTTTTATAAAAAAGCCAAGGTACCCAACGCATCCTTGCGGCGTCCCCGCCAAACCTCAGCCCGTTACATAATCGGCGTAAAATCGCGCTGCATTTAATAAATTACAAAAAATCTCCAACTGAGGAAAAAAATAGAACGTGGAACTGGAGGATCGGCACACAACTCATCGTAATGAAGCCATTAATTAACTCACCGCATCCAATTAGTATCTGTTGCTCGGCTTGAATAGAAAAATATTTCATAGTTTAAACGGCCGAGAGTCGCTTAATAACTCTCGTTTTTTTCGCTCGCTGAATTTACGTTTTCGTTTTGTCGGCCGGATCGATGTACTGAGGTGGTTCGTAGTTGCAGGATGGTGCTGGTGCTGAACGGAGTATTGCAGGAGGAATGCCCCCCGGACACCCGATCCCTCTACCACGCTCACCCCGTGTACAGGGAGACGGCCGCCCAATTACTGGCCATCCCCAATAAGGTCATCGGCCCGGTGGGGTTGCTGTACGTGCAGCAGAGGGAGCTGGCGGCGACCGTCCCTCACGACAGTAAGTCTAATTCATTCATCCCCTCCTAAAACTCGATGACGTCGTCTCAAATTAATGCTAAGTAATCCTGATGGGTGTTTTTTGCAGAGAACGTGAACATCTTGGGCTCCGACGACGTCACAACATGCCTGATCGTGGTGGTACGACACTCAGGTGAGTCCGTACGCAATTAAGAAGGAAATTAAGAACACGAAACCGATATATTTCGAGAGCGTAATTTATGGCTCTCCTCATTCTTTATTCACTCGTAACTAAGTATTCTAGCTCCTGTCATGTTACAAAAAGCGAAACAATAAAAACATTCAGGCTAACAAGCCTGTAATAAAGGAGATTAATTATCAGAGCGTTATAATAGTTCAAATGAACATCCATTCATATTTTATTAGGTTCCTGGTTTAGTTCCCAGGCATTCTGCATAAATTGCATAAGTGTTTATTCGACTAATTAATTAAATGTGGCTGTTATTACAGACAATTAACATTTAATTTAGAGTCAATAAAACGACTTCATTCCTCCGAGGCCAAGCGTGGACGTGTTGAGGAAGTTTTGATTGGGTTTGTTGCAACTTTTACCTACATTATGCGTGTGTGTGGGCAGGGATTACAAAATTAACTGCATAAAGAAAAAATTGGTCTAAAGAGTTTAGACAGTACTTCCCTCGCTGTCGAAAACTTGACGACTGCATGCCTATTGTGTTTTTTTTCTCATTACATTTTTGTAGTGGGAATTTAAAAAAAATTGCGATGACGTCATCAACATTTTTGCAAGGACACGTATATCAGTTGGGATAGATGTAGTGTAATACTAAGAATAAAATTATTATATTCTCAAATTTTCGGGAAAATGAATTGGGTCGTTTGAATATTGATTTGTAATAATCAATAAAATAACGAAACAATTTACTCACGTATACCTACGTATCAGAGGCAACTGAAAATCGTGTATGTATAAACATTCTTAATTTAAGATGACAGGCGTAACAGCATACGCGAGAGCCAAACAGAGAAACTGTAAACAAAACGACCGTCGGTTTTATTGCTTCGACTTCCGCTTATTATATAAAACATTGGGTTTTATTTTAATTCTTGACGGTGAAATTCACAATTGGTTGATTATAAACATGTCTATTTCACATTCGCGGAACCAAGTGAACGCATAAAACAAATGCAGGTCTGTAATGTTAAAGTCGATGTAAATAAGCGTGCTACCCCTATGTTTCAACCGAGTTTTTCCTTTAACAAATTTTGTGTCTACCAAATTGGGTTGGTTGGGGTGTAATACTAATAATAAGTGTTGCCTTTAATTTAATCAATAAAATAAATTGACTTCATTAATTTTTTTGAACCACCTCTTAAGAAAATCTAAAAAATATGAATGGAATGATAAATCACAAGTACAAACTCATCATATTTTTTGCATTTTAGATAGGATTTATTCAGCAAAATTTAAGGGTGACGTCATCAATTTTTTTAGGAGGGATGAACAAATACATTTTGAACAAAAGTTTACCATGCTTATAATAACTTTAAAATATTCCCAAGATTTCAAAGCATTCGGTTTTGTAATTCCTGATTAAATCGATAAAATAAATTCACGCCTTCATTAATTTTTTTGAGTCACCCTGCATATGCAAATCCAAAAATATGAATGGAATGATAAATCACAAGTACAGACTCATCATATTTTGTAAATTGTAGATACGATTTATTCGGAAAACTTTTGAGCTGACCTCATCAGTTTTTTGTAGAAGATAACCAAATATATTTTGACTAAAAATTTATTATGCTCTTTATAACCTTAAAACATCTGCAAGATTTCAAAGCATTCGGTTTTGTAGTTCCTGATTAAATCAATAAAATAAATTTACGCATTCATTAATTTTTTTGAGTCACCCTGTATATGCAAATCGAAAAAGTTTGAATGGAATGATAAATCACAAGAAGAGACTCACCATATTTTGTACATTTTAGATAGGATTTTTTCAGCAAAATTTTGTGGTGACATCATAATTTTTTTAGGGGGGACGACCAAATACGTTTTGATCAAAAATTTACCATGCTTATGATTATTTTAAAATGTCTTCAAGATTTCGAAGCATTCGGTTTTGTAGTTCCTGAGTAAATCAGTAAAATAAATTTACGCTTTCATTTATTTTCTTGAATCACCCTGTATATGCAAATCCAAAAAATATGAATGGAGTGATAGATCACAGGTACAGACTGATCATATTTTGTACATTTTAGATATGATTTATTCGGCAAATTTTCGAGCTGACGTCATCAAGTTTTTGGAGGGGATAAGCAAATATATTTTGACTAAACATTTATTATGCTCTTTATGACCTTAAAACATCTGCAAGATTTCAGAGCATTCGGTTTTGTAGTTCCTGATTAAATCAATAAAATATATTTACGCATTCATTAATTTTTTTGAGTCACCCTGTATATGCAAATCCAAAAAATATGAATGGAGTGATAGATCACAAGTACAGACTCATCATATTTTGTACATTTTAGATATGATTTATTCCACAAACTTTTGAGCTGACGTCATCAAGTTTTTGGAGGGGATAAGCAAATATTTTTTGACTAAAGATTTATGATGCTCTTTATAGCCTTAAAACATCTGCAACATTTCAAAGCATTCTGGTTAGCAGATTAAAAATTAAATTTCAAAATGTTGTTTTATGATTTTGATTTTTTTTCCAAAAATCTGGACGTTTCGGGTGAAAAGTCGATTCAGAGTTGTAAACTACATGTGTAGGACTATGTTATTTTATACAATTTAAAACCCATTTACTATGTACAATTTTGAAGTGACGTCATCGCATTAGTGGTGGGGATGATTAGACAAATTTTGGTTAGCGTTTTACCATCTACATGATATTCTTAATATAAGTACAAAATTTCACAACAATCGGTCGAGTACTTTCGGAGATTATCTGTCTAATAAAAATCCGGGACGGCAGACGGACAGACGGGCGGACAGACGGACGGACAGACGGACAGACAGACGGAAATGGGAGACCTATTTCTTCGTCTTCTAGGGGTCATGAAAGATCGAAAAACGTAAAAGTAGAGAGTCGGCCGACGGACTCGATTACAATACTTCCTTTGCTTACGCTCGGGAAGTAAAATCTTTCTCGGAAACATTAGTATATGTACATGATCGTTTTCCGGGTTGGAACCGTGTAAATTGAGTTTTTGGCATCTTCAGGAGCAGGGTTAAGAATAACGCAAAAGAGCACCGTAATTCAGTATGTCAACTATACAAGAGGCGAAACTCAATTTACACGGTTCCAACCCGGAAAACGATCATGTATTGATTTCGATCGTGGAAGCCTCCGAAATTAATTCCTACATGTGTTTGTTAAATCGTTGACTTTAAAATGAAATAACGACGGACGTAATACAAATTAAACTTAAAAAAAAAATCGAGATTGCTGTTCAAAATACTCAAGCTTTATAAAAAAGCATCTTCTCGCTCGTCGCAACACCTCGCCCTCCCCCGTTATTAATTTTTCGCGCCGTTTTGTCTTTGCGGCCATTAATTAGCCATCGTCGACGAAAAAGCGCGCCAACGTATAATTTACGGCGAGTGCCGATCGGGGCGATTGGATTACGTGATGATGCGAGACATAAGAAAAAGCGAATTAATATTCAAAGAGAGACAAAAAAGCGGCTTTGGTCGCGACCAGCCGCCAATTTATTCAAAAAAAGTGCGCCTTCTAATGAGACAAATGTGCGATTATGATGCTTAAATTATGAACTCCCGGTCATCCGCGACGAAATTCAAACGCGTCGTTGTGATCGCGCGTGCTGTGGCATCGTAAAATGACCGGTTTGATTTAATGTATGACGCGCCAAGATTTTTTGGTTCGTATGGTCCTAGATTCGCTTTACGTCGCCTTTTTGCTTTCTTTTCGCCTCCAACACACACTCAGCTCGCTCCGCTTCGCACGCTTGTACAACAATAATTGTCCGAGCACAGCCGCCTCGCTTTTTTCTTCGTTTTGAGCTCGTCGTTGGAGCGGGACGGCGCGAAAAGCCTCCACAAGTACTAATTTCGCAGCGTGGCCTGCAATTATACGCGTAAACCGCACATTATAAACTGCGACTCGTTCCTCCTTTTTATCGGGCGGACATCGACGAAAAACGACCGCGAGGAAATTTCACGGAAAATCGACCGCGGTGCGACGCAGCCTTAGCACACCCACGGCACGTCGCATTTAATTTCGTCGCTTACACGTGGACGCCATGTATAAACACTTTACGATGTTTTTGGACAAAAATGGGTCATGTACATTTTGAAAATGTTACGCAATGAACATAAACACGTTATACAACTTTTGCCGTATTGGTTGTAGGGGTTGTCGAAGAAAAGTGGAGGATTTAAGTTGATTACTACAAAAATTTACAATTTAAGAGATGTTTTAAGTTTCTTGTTGTCGAATTAAGTCTACACATAATATTAAAAAAAAAGGCAAAATGTAGTCCCGCCCACCCACCCTATCTCAATTGTGATGATTTTTTTATTCGTCGTGAGCTAAGAGGGCGGAGTTTAACTGCAAAATCTTTATTTCTCTACGAGAAGTCAAAAACATGTTTTTGAGTATCGTGTTGTTCAAAGAATACTATGTGTATTGAGAAAAAAATAGAGCCAAAGATTAGGCCGCACCCATACCCGCCCCGATCTCAATTCTCATTGTGACGAATTTTCATTGGTTGTCAGACCGAGGGGCGGGGCTTAATTGTAAGATCCATATTTGTCTACAAGAATTTACCATTTTAAACATGTTTTAAGTTTCTTGTTCTGAAAAGTCAACTACGTATTTTAAGAAAAAAGGTAAAATATAAGCCCCGCCCACCCGCCCTGATTTTTTTTTTTTAATCGTCGATAGCCAATGGAGCAGAATTTAATTACAAAACCCTTATTATTTCTCTAAAGAAATTACCATGTAAGCCTGGTTTTTGAGTACCGTGTTATTAAAAAAATATATATATATTAACAAAAATTAAACCCAAAGATTAAGCTCCACCCATTCCTGCCCTAACCTAGGGGCGCAGCCTCATTGCAATATTCATATTTCCTTACAAAAATTTACCATTTTAAACATGTTTTAAGTTGCTAAGAATAAAAAAATCATCACAATTGAGATGGGGTGGGTGGGCGGGGCTTATATTTTGCCTGTTTTTTCTTAGTATACGTAGTATTCTTTGAACAACACGATAATCAAAAACATGTTTTTAATTTCTTGTAAAGAAATAAGTATTTTGCAGTTAAACTCCGTTCCAATCGTTCACGGCGAATAAAAAAAATCATCACAATTGAGATAGGGTTTTGTTTTAATATGTGTAGACTTCTTTCCACAACATGAAACTTAAAACATGTCTAAAATGGAAAATTTAAAAATTAGGCGCAGCCCCATAATTGCAAAATCCATATTTGTTTATAAAAATGGATCATTTTAATAATGTTTTAAGTTTTTTTGTTGTGAAACGGCATTAAGAAAGAAAAGGCAAAATGTAAGCCCCGCCCACCCGCCCTATCTCAATTCTGATGATTTTTTTATTCGTCGTAAGCCGAGGGGAGGAGCGCAATTGCAAAATCGATATTTCGCTAGACAAATTTACCATTTTAAACACCTTTTAAGTTTCTTGTTGTGAAAAGAAGGCTACACATATTAAGAAAAAAAGGCAAAATGTAGACCTCTCCCGCCCACCCTATCTCAATTGTGATGATTTTTTTTTATCCCTAAGATTGAGAAATCAGAACATCAAAAAAGTGATAAATTTAAAATTTAAAAATTGCAAAAATTGAAAAAATTAAAAAAGTCGATTCACAAAAAAAATTAAAAAATTGAAATATTGAAAATTCGAGAAACTGATAAATGGAAAATTAGATACCCTAAAAATTGAGTTTGTAATTGAAAAATTGAAATCCGAAAAAAAAATTCAAATTTAAAAAATCGAATAATGGAAACGTAGAAAAATTGAATAAGCCAAAAATCCAAAATTCCTAAAATTGAAATGTTGAAAAATTGAAAAATCGAAAAACCGAGATATGCAGAAGTCGAAAATTCGAAAAATTTAAATAGACCAAAATAATTAAAACAGGAAATCGAAAAATGGAAAAATCGAAAATGTAGAATTTAGCAAACCGAAAAACTAAAAAATCAAAAAAGTAGAAATCCAAAAATCAAATTTTAAATAAAAAAGTATTAAAAACCGAAAAATTGAATAAAAAAACTGAAAAATCGACAAATTGAAAAATCCCAAAACTGAAGTGTTGAAAAATTAAAATATCAAAAAATTTTAAAACCGAAAAGTCGAAAAATCAAGGAATCGAAATTGAAAAATTGAAACATCAAGAATTCGAAACAACAAGAGATCAAGAAATCGAGAAGTCGAAAAATTCAAAAATTTAAAGTTTAAACTTAAAAAACCGATATCGAAAAAGTGAAAAGTTGAATAATCACAGATTTTAAAAGTCGAAGAATTGGAAAACTGAATAATCTAAAAGCGGGAAGTCGAAAATGAAAGAGCGAGAAACATCACAAAAGTGAAAAATTAAAAAATCGAAATATTGCAGAATCGAGAAACTGAGAATTGGAAAATTTAGATACCCCAAAAATTGGGTTTGTAATTGAAAAATTGAATCATCCAGAAATTGAAAAAAATCCCAAAATTGAAATTTTGAAAAATTGAGAAATCGAAAAACTGAAAAATTGAAATACACCAAAAAAAATTGAATCAGGAAATCGAAAAATGGAAAAATCAAAAATGTAGAATTTAATAAATCGAAAAACTAAAAAATCAAAAAAATAAAAATTCAAAAATCTAAATTTTAAATAGAAAAAAATTTAAAACCGAAAAATTACAGTTTGCGTTTTTGTTTTAATATGTGTAGACTTCTTTCTACAACATACAAATTAAAACATGTCTAAAATGGAAGATTTGAAAATTAAGCGCCGCCCCATAATTGCAAAATCCATATTTCCTTAGAAAAATGTATAAAAATGTGTCATTTTAACCAAGTTTTAAGTTTTTTGTTGTGAGAAGATGGCATTAAGAAAAAAAGGCAAAATATGAGCCCCGCCCACCCGCCCGATCTCAATTCTGATGATTTTTTTTAATCGTCGTAAGCCGAAGGGCGAAGCGTAATAATTGCATAATCGATATTTCGCTAGACAAATTTACTATTTTAAACATCTTTTAAGTTTCTTGTTGTGAAAAGAAGGCTACACATATTAAGAAAAAAAGGCAAAATGTAGACCCGCCAGCCCACCCTATCTCAATTGTGATGATTTTTTTTATCCCTAAGATTGAGAAATCAGAACATCAAAAAAGTGAAAAATTTAAAATTTAAAAATTACAAAAATTTAAAAATTAATAAAGTCGATGCACAAAAAAAATTAAAAAATTGAAATATTGAAAATTCGAGAAACTGATAAATGGAAAATTAGATACCCTAAAAATTGAGTTTGTAATTGAAAAATTGAAATCCGAAAAAAAATTTTAAATTTACAAAATCGAATAATGGAAACGTAGAAAAATTGAATAAGCCAAAAATCCAAAATTCCTAAAATTGAAATGTTGAAAAATTGAAAAATCGAAAAACCGAGATATGCAGAAGTCGAAAATTCGAAAAATTTAAATAGACCAAAATAATTAAAACAGGAAATCGAAAAATGGAAAAATCGAAAATGTAGAATTTAGCAAACCGAAAAACTAAAAAATCAAAAAAGTAGAAATCCAAAAATCAAATTTTAAATAAAAAAGTATTAAAAACCGAAAAATTGAATAAAAAAACTGAAAAATCGACAAATTGAAAAATCCCAAAACTGAAGTGTTGAAAAATTAAAATATCAAAAAATTTTAAAACCGAAAAGTCGAAAAATCAAGAAATCGAAATTGAAAAATTGAAACATCAAGAAATCGAAACAACAAGAGATCAAGAAATCGAGAAGTCGAAAAATTCAAAAATTTAAAGTTTAAATTTAAAAAACCGATAAATCGAAAAAGTGAAAACTTGAATAATCACAGATTTTAAAAGTCGAAGAATTGGAAAACCGAATAATCTAAAAGCGGGAAGTCGAAGAAATGAAAGAGCGAAAAATCGAAACATCACAAAAGTGAAAAATTAAAAAATCGAAATATTGAAGAATCGAGAAACTGAGAAATGGAAAATTTAGATACCCCAAAAATTGAGTTTGTAATTGAAAAATTGAATCATCCAGAAATTGAAAAAATCTCAAAATTGAAATTTTGAAAAATTGAGCAATCGAAAAACTGAAAAATTGAAATACACCAAAAAAAATTGAATCAGGAAATCGAAAATGTAAAATTTAATAAATCGAAAAACTAAAAAATCAAAAAAGTAAAAATCCAAAAATCTAAATTTCAAATAGAAAAAAAATTTAAACCGAAAAATTACATTTTGCGTTTTTGTTTTAATATGTGTAGACTTTTTTCCACAACATACAAATTAAAACATATCTAAAGTGGAACATTTGAAAATTAAGCGCCGCCCCATAATTGCAAAATCCATATTTCCTTAGAAAAATGTATAAAAATGTGTCATTTTAACCATGTTTTAAGTTTTTTGTTGTGAGAAGATGGGATTAAGAAAAAAAGGCAAAATATGAGCCCCGCCCACCCGCCCGATCTCAATTCTGATGATTTTTTTTAATCGTCGTAAGCCGAGGGGCGAAGCGTAATTATTGCATAATCGATATTTCGCTAGACAAATTTACTATTTTAAACATCTTTTAAGTTTCTTGTTGTGAAAAGAAGACTACACATATTAAGAAAAAAAGGCAAAAGGTAGCGCCGCCCGCCCACCCTATCTTAATTGTGATGACTTTTTTTATTCGCCGTTAACTAAGGGGGCGGAGCTTAACTGCAAAATCCATATTTTCGTACAAAAATTTACCATTTTAAACATGTTTTAAGTTGCTAAGAATAAAAAAATCATCACAATTGAGAATGGGTGGGTGGGCGGGGTTTTATTTTGCATTTTTTTCTTATTATACGTAGTATTATTTGAACAACACGATGCTCAGAAAACATGTATACGTATTTTGCAGTTAAACTCCGCTCCCTTGGTTCACGGCGAATAAAAAAAAATCATCACAATTGAGATAGGGCTGGTGGGCGGTCTTACATTTTGCCTTTTTGTTTTAATATGTGTAGACTTCTTTTTTTAAGGAAATATCGATTTTGCAGTTAGGGTCCGCCCCATAATTGCAGAATCCATATTTCCTTGCAAAAATGTACCATTTTAACCATATTCTAAGTTTGTTGTGGCGAAAAGGTGGCTATGTATATCCCTGAATTTTTTGAGAATTTTTTCTAAAATGCATAGATCTATAGAAAATGTATTGAGAAAATTTGTGAAATATGTATATTTTAAGATGTTTGGTAGATATCTTGTCAGACATTGCGATCAGAATACTCAACTTAACACTGTTAATGAAAACTCTTTAATTTTTTAGTATTTTTACAAAAGATGTAACTTGACAAATCTATACTCAAAATTTAGTCATAGAAATTAAATTTGGATGTCTGTGTAATACAGTTCATTAGAAACATGATTGTCTGCTGGAACTAAACTCACTATTATTATTATTATTATGAAGCAAGCTCGTTTTTCTATTTTTTGCTATCCACTCCGGCCGTGATTTACGATCGACGCCGTGTTTTGATAGGAAGGAGCGTCTAGGATTTCGGGACACCGGAGCAGGACACGTGAAAGGCCGTAAATTTCGATAAAGGTCGTAAATCAGCGGCCGTGACGAAATTTTTCGTGTTAGTTTATGGTTTATGGACGCGATGGGTCTTAACGGGATGACATTTTTGTATGGGCGGTTTATGGCGCCGTGCGCGACGCATCTGTGTCAAGAGAGGCGGCTGACCCGGCGGGCGCTTCCGGGGAGCGCGCGCCGCAGGGCTCGCCTCGAGGGCCACTTCTCGTTCCTGCGGGTTCGTTCGAGTGCGTCGCGCAGGGCGCTCCTTCGGGCCCGCTCTTGTTCCCCGCGACTCGCCCGCGGTATGATTTAGGTGGCTTCGTGCGGCTCATTGTTATTTCGCCCGGCCGTTTATCACTGGAGCGCTCGTTAAAATTGCCGGCAACCGCGTATCGGCAACGGAGATTTGTTGGACTTTAATCGGTTGGCCTTCGTGGTGTTGCGTCTTTTTTGCGTGAAATATTGGCGTTAAGTGAAAAAACGGCTTACGGCGTCGTAAGTTTCGCGACGTGGAGCCTTCAATACTAAATCTCATTGTAATGCTGAAATACGGGCGATTCTGCGGCGGGATTTATCGGAAGGTGAGCGCGCCGTGGAGGATTGGATTCTCGGGTTTGATTAATTGATTTGGCTTTGTGGTGGTAATGTGGTGCCACTGTGGGAGCGCAAGGGCGTAATGGCGGTTGTGAAGGTGCAGCTCGGTAGTTGTGTGAATGCGTAATAGACTAAGCTTTGGGTGGTGATGTTGTGGGAATTTCAAAAGATTGTAAAGTTTTATTCCGAAATAAGAAGAAATAGATGAACCTAGACTCCAGTATAGGATCGGAATTACAGATAGTAAAGTAGAGCAAGTCTGGTATCAGGGAAAAAAGTTTCCTTCAAATTATAGAACACTCAAAAATTGAAGGTGATGATCAAAAATGTGCAAAGAGAAGTTCCCTCGCCCCTGAAGTGCAATCCAACAAATCCCACTTCTTTGAAGAATTATATTTTTTTTCGATAAATCGAGAAATCAAACAATTTTAAAAACCAAAAAAGAAAAAAATGAAAAATTTTATAAATTGAAAAATTGGAAAACCGAAATCTAAAAAGCCTAACAATCGAGCAACTGAAAAGCTCTAATATCGGAATGCCAAAAAAATTTAAAAATCGAAAAATTGAAAAATAAACTCGAAATTCGAAAAATCACAAAATTGAAATGTTGAAAAATTGAGAAATCGAAAAACAGAGGTCTCAAGCAAACGGAAATATAAGTAGAATTTAAAAAATCGAAAAATTAAAAAATTAAAAAAGTAGAAATCGAAAACTCTTTTAATGAAAAAATGGCAAACCGAATAATTACAGAATCAAAAAACGGAAAAATCGAGAAATTGAAAAATTCCAAAACTGAAATGTCGAAAAATTAAAAAATAATAAAGTGGAAAATTGAAAATCGAAGTAATGAAACTTAAAAAAAAAAAACTGATAAAACGAAAAAGCGAAAAATTGAATAATCACAGATTTTAGAAGTCGAAAAATTGGAGAACCGAAAAATCTAAAAGCGAAAAATCGAAATAATGAAAAATCGAGAAATTGAGAAATGGAACATTTAGATACCCCGAAAATTGAATTTGTAATGGAAAAATTGAAATCCGAGAAAATTGGGAAATTCCCAAAATTGTAATGTTGAAAAATTGAGAAATCGAAAAACCGAGATGTCCAAAAATCAAAAAGGGTAGAAAACGAAAAATCTAAATTTTATATAAAAAAAAAATTGAAAAACCGAAAAACTGAAGAATCCCGAAACTGAAATTTAGAAAAATTAAAAAATCAATAAACTGGAAAAAAAACGATAAATCGAAATTGAAAAATTGGAACAACAAGAAATCGTAGCAACGAAAGTTCAAGAAATCAAGAAGTCGAAATATTCAAAAATTCAAAATTGAAAAATTTGAAAGTTTAAACTAAAAAAAACTATCGAAAAAGTGAAAAATTGAATAGTTACAGGTTTTAAAATTCGAAAAACTGGAAAACCGATAAATCTAAAAGCGAGGAGTCGAAGACGTGAAAGATCGAGAAATCGAAACATAAAAAAAGTGAAAAATTTTAAATTCAAAAATTGAAAAAATCCATGGACTAAAACATCAAAAAGTCGGGAAATCGACATATTTAAAATTTAAAAAACCAAAGAATTTTATAAAATCGATAAAGGAAACACTCAAAAATCGAAGCATTAAAAAATTGAGAAAATGAAAAATGAAAAAATTGAGAAAATGAAAAATGAAAAATTTAGAAACGCTAAAAATTGAATTCATAAATGAAAAATTTCCCGAAATTGGAATGTTGAAAAATCGAGAAACCGAAAAACCGAGATGTCCAGAAATCGAAAATTCGAAAAATTGAATTCCATTAAAAAAAAAATAGATCGGGGAATCGAAAAATAAAAAAATCAAAAATGTAAAATTTAAAAATCGAGAAACTAAAAAGTCAAAAAACAGACATTGAAAAATCTTTAGTTTTGCGATTTTTCACACTGTCTTAGGTGGTAGTAGTTGCTAAGGTACAAATGATTTTAGCAGGTACTAGCTCCGCCCACCCACCCTCTCTTTTCTTAGAGGTTATGTCATTTGCCAAAATCAATCTTATCTTGGCAGATATTAGCCCCGCCCACCCACCCTCTCTTTTCTTAAAGGGTATGTTATTTGCCAAAACTAGTCTTATCCTGCCAGGTATTAGCCCCGCCCACCCACCCTCCCTTTTCCTAGAGGATATGTTATTTGCCAAAGTCAGTCTTATCCTGCCAAATATTAGCCCCGCCCCCCCACCCTCTCTTTTCTTAAAGGGTATGTCATTTGACAAAATTAGTCTTATCGTGGCAGATATTAGGCCCGCCCACCCACCCTCTCTTTTCTTAGAGTTTATGTCATTTGCCAAAGTCAGTCTTATCCTAGCAGGTGCTAGCTCCGCCCACCCATCCTCATTCGCCAAATTCAGTCTTATCTTAGCAGCTACTAGCTAGGATAAGACTAATTTTGGCAAATCACATACCCTCTAAGAAAAGAGAGGGTGGGTGGGCGGGGCTAATACTTGCCATGATAAGACTGACTTTGGCAAATTATATATCCTCTAAAAAAAGAGAGGGTGGGTATGTGATTTGCCAAAATCTATGTTATCCTGCCAGGTATTGGCAATTGAAAAATTGCAAAACTAAAGTATCGAAAAATTAAAAAATTAAAAAAGTGAAAAATCGAGAAATCGAAATTGAAAAATTGAAACATCAAGAAATCGAGTAGTCAAAAAATTGAAAAATTTAAAATTTAAACTTACAAAAATCGATAAATCGAAAAAGTAAAAAAATTGCAATTTTTTGAATGTTTTTAATGCTTTATTCATCGTGAGCTAAAGGGCGGAGGTTTGGTCTGGAAAATCATCATTTTTCTACAAGAAATTACCATATGAAATGTTTTTAGAAGGGTAGAATTTTTTAGAGAAATCCTGATGTTACAATTAAACTCCGCCCTTGAAAAAGTCATCACAATTGAGACCGGGGTGGGTGATTGGGGTTTAATTTTTGTCTTTTTTTTTTAATATATGGAGTTTTCTTTCAACAACAGGATAATTAAACATATTTTCAGTTTCTTGTTGGGAAAAGAACACTTCGCATATTAAGAAAAAGTGGACAAAATAGAAGCCCCGCCCACCCGCCCCTTTTCATTTGTGATGAATGCTTTATTCATCATGAACTGAAGGGCGGAGTTTAGTTTGCAAAATTTTCATTTCCCTACAAGAAATTATTATATGAAATGTTTTAAATGGGTAGAATTTTTTACAGAAATATTGATGTTACAATTAAACTCCGCCCTTGAAAAACTCGTCACAATTGAGACCCGGGTGGGTGGGTGGGGCTTAGTTTTTGTTTTTTTTTAATACATAGACTTTTTTTCAACAACAGGATAGTTAAACATGTTGTCAGTTTCTCATTGGGAAAAGAAGACTTCGTATATTAAAAAAAAGACAAAGTATAAGCCCTGCCCACGTACCACTTCGCAATTGTGTTGAATGCTTTATTCATCGTGAGCTAAAGGGCGGAGTTTAGTTTCCAAAATTTTTATTCCTCTACAAGAAATTATCATATGAAATGTTTTTAAAAGGGTAGAATTTTTTAGAGAAATATTGATGTTACAATTAAACTCGCCCTTTGAAAAAGTCATCACAATTGAGACTCGGGTGGGTGGGTGGGGCTTAATTTTGTTTTTTTTTTTAATATATATCTCGAGTTTTGTTTCAACAACAGGATAGTTAAACATATTTTCAGTTTCTTGTTGGGAAAAGAACACTTCGCATATTAAGAAAAAGTGGACAAAATAGAAGCCCCGCCCACCCGCCCCTTTTCGTTTGTGATGAATGCTTTATTCATCATGAACTGAAGGGCGGAGTTTAGTTTGCAAAATTTTCATTTCCCTACACGAAATTATTATATGAAATGTTTTAAATGGGTAGAATTTTTTACAGAAATATTGATGTTACAATTAAACTCCGCCCTTGAAAAACTCGTCACAATTGAGACCCGGGTGGGTGGGTGGGGCTTAGTTTTTGTTTTTTTTTAATACATAGACTTTTTTTCAACAACAGGATAGTTAAACATGTTGTCAGTTTCTCATTGGGAAAAGAAGACTTCGTATATTAAAAAAAAGACAAAGTATAAGCCCTGCCCACGTACCACTTCGCAATTGTGTTGAATGCTTTATTCATCGTGAGCTAAAGGGCGGAGTTTAGTTTCCAAAATCTTTATTCCTCTACAAGAAATTATCATATGAAATGTTTTTAAAAGGGTAGAATTTTTTAGAGAAATATTGATGTTACAATTAAACTCGCCCTTTGAAAAAGTCATCACAATTGAGACTCGGGTGGGTGGGTGGGGCTTAATTTTGTTTTTTTTTTTTTTTAATATATATCTCGAGTTTTGTTTCAACAACAGGATAGTTAAACATATTTTCAGTTTATTGTTGGGAAAAGAAGACTTCGCATATTAAGGAAAAATGGACCAAATAGATTGTTTTAAAATTCGAAAAATTCGAAAACCGAGAAGTCGAAGACATGAAATATTGAGAAATCGAAACATCAAGAAAGTGAAAAATTTAAAATTTAAAAATTCCAAAAATTGAAAAATTAAAGAAATCGATGAACTAAAAAATATCAAAAATTCGGGAGATCGAAATATTTAAAATTAAAAAAATCGAAGAATTTTGAAAAATCGAAGAAGTAAAAAATTAAAAAACTGAAATTGTGATTAAAGAATTGAAATCCGAAAAAAAATTAAAGATTTTAAAAATCGAATAGTGGAAATATCGAAACATTGAGTAATCCAGAAATTGAAAAATTTCCAAAATTGGAATGTTGAAAAATTGAGAAATCGAAAAACCAAAATGTCCAGAAATCGAAAATTCGAAAAATTTAAATATATACACCAAACAAATTAAAACAGGAAATCGAAAAATGGAAAAATCGAAAATGTAGAATTTAACAAATCTAAAAAATCAAAATCCAGAAATCCAAAAATCTAAATTTTAAATAAAAAAAATTAAAAATCGAAAAATTTAATAAAAAACTCAAACATCGAGAAACTGAAAAATCCCAAAACTGAAGTGTTGAAAAACTAAAATATTAAAAAATTGGAAAATCGAAAAGTCGAAAAATCAATAAATCGAAATTAAAAACATCATGATCAAAATTTAAAGTTTAAACTTAAAAAACCGATAAATGAAAAAAGTGAAAAATTTAATTATTAATCACAGATTTTAAAAATCCAAAAATTTTAAATTTAAAAATTCCAAAAATTGAAAAATTGAAGAAATCAATGAACTAAAAAATCAAAGAATCGGGAAATCGAAACTTTAAAAGTTTCAAAAATCGAAGAATTTTGAAAAATCGAAAAATTGAGAAATGGAAAATTTAGAAACCCCAAAATTTTAATTTATAATTGAAAAATCGAAAAATTGAATTGTCGGAAAATTGAAAAATCGGAGATTAAAAAAGGAGAAATTGAGAATTGAAAAAATCAAGAAATTGAAGAATCAAAAAACGAAACGATCATAAGAATAGAAATCGAAAAATTGAAAAATTCAAGATTTGAAATGTCGAAAAATTGGAATATCCAAAGATCGAAAAATCTAAAAGCGAGAAGTTGAATAATCGAAAGATGGAGAAATCGAAATGTCAAAAAAGTGAAAAATCTAAAATTTAAAAATTGAAAAATTAAAGTATTAACTAAATAAAGAATCGAGAAATCGATAAATTTTGAAACATCGAAAAAATAAAAAGTCAAAAAATTAAAACATTGAAAATAGAGAATTCGAAAAGTCGGAAGTTCAAAAAATCGATTAATCGAGAAATTGAGAAATCGGAAATTTAGAAACACCAAAAATCTAAACATTTAAAAATCAAAAACCGAATTCAATTTTTTTTTTTCAAAATCTCGATGTCTAGGATAAAATTTCAAAGTTAAAAGACGGACGGACGGAAGCGGAAGACCACTTTTTTCGCACTCTCGAGGTCATGCAACATGGATAAAACATGAAAGAATCCACTCGCTCAATGAACCCGATTATAATACAATGAAATTTTAGAACTTGTTTTGGTTTCGATTTGAGAATGAAGATAGAAAGAAATTTAGTCACTTTTTTCGAATGCCTGGTTGCTTTAATTTGGATCTTATCCTGGTTTTGCTTTCTTTTGTTTGTTCTAATAGAATTTATCTGAAAACGTCCGCAACAATGCTAATCCTCGAGTTTTTGCATTTTGAGCTTCATTTAAAACACCCACAGCTTCGCATTTAGTAATGATAAAGTCGAATAATTCTTGCGTTCTCACTATAATAGTAACTAATAAATCTATGACACACCGAATTTCTTTGTCCAGGTTCGGGCGCCGTGGCCCTCGCCCACCTCGACGGCTCCGGCACCGACGAGGCCGTCTGCACCATGGTGCAGCGCGTCCAGGAGCTCGCCCTGGGCTACCCCGAGGGCCGCATCGAGCTGCAATTGATCGGCGGCTTCACCGACCCCAGGCATTATTCCGAAGAACTGTTCTACAACGTCATGAGTAAGTACGAATTGGGCAGAGTTAATTGGACGGTCGTAAAATAAATTCTTGGAGGGATTATTCACGATATCTGCAGATGCTTTGTGCTCGTGGAAATTAGTTTCCAGTCTAGACGGTTGGATTTATGCGTTCCGGACCGAAACGAGAGATTAAAAGGAGCAGAGGCGATAACAACGGCCGCTCGCTATCACAGATTTTTCCGATTTCGGACCTAAAAATAATACATTATTGTCGGTTTATTCCGCGGTTATCGTCACGACGATGTTTGTGGACGGAGGCAATAAATCACGATTACGATGTCAACAAATGGAATCATAAATTCATTATTGTTATTTAAATGATAGCGAGCCGGGCTGGGAGATCTTTGTTGCGGGATTAAGAGATGGCGTAATTTGTTTCAGCTTCGTTCCATAAACACCCTGTAGAGATAGACTTGACCCTGGCTTGCGTGGGCGAACTGAATACTACAATAAGGGGTGGGATCCACTGGCCGATTATCTACGGGATCGGGGTGAATACGAAGACGGGGGAGATATTTCCGGCTACTTTTCCCGACAAAGGTCCGGATCAGCCGCTGAGGTGTTCCCGATTTTTGACGGGAGTGTCGCAGGTAAAGTCATGACGTCGTCGATTTTATGAGAGGTTTGCGATAATCGTGGTTTGGCAGGTGTTGGACATTTACGACTGCAGCTTGGGCCTTCTCAGGATTGGACCCTTCAATTACGAACCATTACGAGGCGTCGACTTGTGGTTGGAGCAGAGCGACGAATTCATCTTGCAGCATTTGTCGACGTCGCCCGACGTCGAGCCGCCCCATTTCGTCATGCAGGTGACAGTCGGCGACTTTTGCTCTTGTTTTCTCGACGAAAAAACTAACTTTCAGATCCGGGCTACTCTCAAATACATCCAGGATAACCAATTCCCCGCGGTGACAGTCTTCAGGGACAACCGTCCTCACTACTACCGGCGAGATGAACACTCCGGCATTTGGACGCCCGTGAGATACTAAGGAAGGAGGCGCGAGAGAGTTGTTTTTAGATATATTTTTACAAATTAATATAGTTATATTTTATCTCTGTAAGATTATATACACCGCATGAGTCGTGCGTTTTTGTAAATATAGAGGAAATTTACGAGCATTTTGACGTGTTGATTACTTTTTACTTGTGCTTTTTTCTAGTTAATGTTTATACATATATTTTGTGATTGATTTATCGAATATTTTGTTACTATACTGTAATTGTTAGTTTTACTGCCAGTGGATGCGTAAGTCTAAGTTGAGATAATTTTTGTTAAAAATAAGACACTATTACTTTATTTAAGTTTGTTAATTGGGTTGTTGAATAATAAATACTTATTGCTATTGCTTAACCCACTTTCTTAGGTTTCTTCATCGGATTTGCGGGCGAAAGTGCATTGGTGGCGTCAGATGGATGGTTTGAGAATAGAAAAAATAAAAAAAAGTCGAAATAATATGTGTTGATACACCGTTGAACATGGAAGTAATGGAAACTAATTTTAATTTCGGTCACGCTTTCTTTTCAACTAAACGAACCAATTGTATTGACTTATGTTCAATAAATCATGGAGATAATCTATTAATAACTTCAAATACCACTTTGTATATTTCACAAAAAGTGGGTTTGGATAAGGAATATAAATGATAAACGGTACAGAGATCTAAAATTAGTAAATAAATCATTACCGTTTGTAAGAGAAATCTCATATCTATCAAAGACGCCCTGGAGAAGTTGTAAATACAGAATGTTCATTCTATCTATTCACGCCTGAATATTTCTGCATAGGCAACCCATTTTACGTTTCGTGAACAGCTTGAATTAATTTTTATTTTTAAATAATAAACGCATAGACAGCAATAATCAAAACCGAAATTACGACAAATTATTTCTGTCGGCCAAATATTTATTTTCAATTTTCGTTTGCTTTAAAATGTTTTGGAATTGTGAAAAAACGGATATGCTATTAATATTGGGAAAGTGTGACAAAAATGTTGATGCTGCTGTTCGTCTTTACGCCAATAGAAGAACCCCCTCAAATCAAGCGGTTAGAGAACTTTTTATTTAAATTATTTTTTTCAATTTTTCTTGACATCTTTGTCATTTTTTTTTTCTCAGTGATTGCTATGATGGCTTATAAAAAAATTAAATTAGACGAAGTTAGTTTACTCAAAAACACGTTTTACATGGTAATTTCTTGTAGAGAAATAATAAGGATTTTGGAATTAAATTTCGCTCCTTTGGCTCTCGACCATTAAAAAAATCATCACAATTGAGTTAGGGTGGGTGGGCGGGGCTTATATTTTACGTTAATCAAATATACGTAGTCGGTAATTGATGGTAATGAATAATGTGATGTCATATATCGATAAAATAATCATTGTTTATTACTGCAAAAGCTCTGTAATATTCAAAACTCGTGAAATTTCAAATCGCAAAACGGCACAATCTAAAAATTGAAACGTTGGAGAGTTGAAAAATCGAAAAACTGGAAAATTTTAAAATGAAAACGCGAAGAGATATCGCAGAATTGTAGAAAAGAAAAACAAAAAATTAAAAATTGCAAATAGAAAAACTGAAGAAATGAAAAATTGAAAAAAAGTGAAATTGAAAAAACAAAAAATTTCAAATGAAATAATTTTTGTAGAGAAATAAAATGTGCAATTACGCTCCACTTCCCGGTCTAACAACGAATGAAAAATTAATCACAATTGAGATCGGGGGTTGGGTGGGGTTTAATCTTTGTTTTTTTTTTTTAATATATAGTTTTCTTTCAAGAACAGGATAGTTAATATACATATTTTCAGTTTCTTGTTATCTAAAAAGACTTTGTATATTAAGAAAAAATGGACAAAATATATGCCCCGCCCACCCACCCCTTCTCAATTGTGATGAATTTTTTATACATCATGAGATAAATGGTGGAGCTTATTTGCAAAATTCTCATTTCTCTCAACAAATTACAATATAAAATAGTTATGTTTTTAAAAGGGCAAAATTTTCTTGAGAAATTTTGACGGTACAATTAAACTCCGCCTCTCGATCTGATTGGCAATGAAAAACTGACAACTGAGATCTTTGTTTTTTTTTTCTTTATGTACATAGTTTTCTTTCAACAATTTTTTGGCACAAAGAACAAAAGATGTTATAATAGGAGTAAAAAATATAGTGTTAATACATTATTCAATGATTTTGGACTGTACGATGTAAGGATTTTTGCAAAATCGGTATTTCCTTATACAAATTTTCCTTTTTTAAACATGTTTTAAGTTTTTTGTTGTGAAAAGAAGTCTACACATATTAAAACAACAAAGGCAAAATGTAAGCCCGCCCACCCGCCCTATCGCTATTCTGATGATTTTTTTATTCGCCGAGAACCAAGAGGGCGGAGCTTAACTGCAAAATGCTTATTTCTCTACAAGGAATTAAAAATATGTTTTTGAATATCGAGTTATTCAAAGAATACTAGGTATATTAAGACAAAGAAACCCCAAAATATAAACAAATATTTTTCCGATTTCAATTTTTGAAATTTCAATTTATACATTTTGCAATTTTTCAAATTGAGTTTCTCAAGTTTTCAATTTTTTATTTTTCCATTTGCAATTTTTCGTTTCAGTTTTTTATTTTCTTTATTTTTACAAGTTTTCAATTTGTCGATGCTCCGATTTTATAACTTTTTATTTTTTCAATTCCACATTTTTTCAATTTTTCGTTTCGTCAATTTTTCCATATGCAATTTTTCAATTTTTTGTCTTGTTTTCTACAATTCTGCGATATCTTTTCGGGTTTTCATTTTTGAATTTTCCATTTTTCCGATTTCTCTAGAAAATTCTACCCTTTGATAGACAATGTTCAAATGGTAACTTCTTGTATAGAAATGAGGATTTAGCAATAAAGCTCACAATGAATATACAATTAATGACAATTGAGAAGGGGTGAGTGGGCGGGATCATATATTTTGTCCAGTTTTTCTTAATATACGAAGTCTTTTTCCCCAACAAGAAACTGAAAACACGTTAACTATCTTGTTGTTGAAAGAAAACTCTATATATTAAAAAAAAACAAAGATTAAACCCCACCCGCCCGCCCCAATCTCAATTGTGATGAATTTTTTCTAAGAAACTTAAAAGACGTTTAAAATGGTAAGTTTTTGTAAGGAAATATGGATTTTACAATTAAGCTCCGCCCCTGGGTCTGCGGATTAATGAAACTTCATTATTATTTAGATCAGGGCATGTATGGGTGGGGCTTAATCTTTGGATTTAATTTTTTTTTAATAGTTTACTCAAAAACATGTCTTACATGGTAATTTCTTGTAGAGAACTAATAAGGGTTTTGCAATTAAATTTCGCTCCCTTGGCTCTCGACCATTAAAAAAAATCATCACAATTGAGATAGGGCGGGTGGGCGGGGCTTATATTTTACGTTAATTGTAATATACGTAGTCGGTAATTGATGGTAATGGACAATGTGATGTCATATATCGATAAAATAGATTACTGTTTATTACTGCAAAAGCTCTGTAATATTCAAAACTCGTGAAATTTCAAATCGCAAAACGGCACAATCTAAAAATTGAAACGTTGGAGAGTTGAAAAATCGAAAAAGTGGAAAATTTTAAAATGAAAACGCGAATAGATATCGCAGAATTGTAGAAAAGAAAAACAAAAAATTAAAAATTGCAAATAGAAAAACTGAAGAAATGAAAAATTGAAAAAAAGTGAAATTGAAAAAACAAAGAATTTCAAATGAAATAATTTTTGTAGAGAAATAAAATGTGCAATTACGCTCCACTTCCCGGTCTAACAACGAATGAAAAATTAATCACAATTGAGATCGGGGGGTGGGTGGGGTTTAATCTTTGTTTTTTTTTTTAATATATAGTTTTCTTTCAAGAACAGGATAGTTAATATACATATTTTCAGTTTCTTGTTATCTAAAAAGACTTTGTATATTAAGAAAAAATGGACAAAATATATGCCCCGCCCACCCACCCCTTCTCAATTGTGATGAATTTTTTATACATCATGAGATAAATGGTGGAGCTTATTTGCAAAATTCTCATTTCTCTCAACAAATTACAATATAAAATAGTTATGTTTTTAAAAGGGCAAAATTTTTTTGAGAAATTTTGACGGTACAATTAAACTCCGCCTCTCGATCTGATTGGCAATGAAAAACTGACAACTGAGATCTTTGTTTTTTTTTCTTTATGTACATAGTTTTCTTTCAACAATTTTTTGGCACAAAGAACAAAAGATGTTATAATAGGAGTAAAAAATATAGTGTTAATACATTATTCAATGATTTTGGACTGTACGACGTAAGGATTTTTGCAAAATCGGTATTTCCTTATACAAATTTTCCTTTTTTAAACATGTTTTAAGTTTTTTGTTGTGAAAAGAAGTCTACACATATTAAAACAACAAAGGCAAAATGTAAGCCCGCCCACCCGCCCTATCGCTATTCTGATGATTTTTTTTATTCGCCGAGAACCAAGAGGGCGGAGCTTAACTGCAAAATGCTTATTTCTCTACAAGGAATTAAAAATATGTTTTTGAATATCGAGTTATTCAAAGAATACTAAGTATATTAAGACAAAGAAACCCCAAAATATAAACAAATATTTTTCCGATTTCAATTTTTGAAATTTCAATTTATACATTTTGCAATTTTTCAAATTGAGTTTCTCAAGTTTTCAATTTTTTATTTTTCCATTTGCAATTTTTCGTTTCAGTTTTTTATTTTCTTTATTTTTACAAGTTTTCAATTTGTCGATGCTCCGATTTTATAACTTTTTATTTTTTCAATTCCACATTTTTTCAATTTTTCGTTTCGTCAATTTTTCCATATGCAATTTTTCAATTTTTTGTCTTGTTTTCTACAATTCTGCGATATCTTTTCGGGTTTTCATTTTTGAATTTTCCATTTTTCCGATTTCTCTAGAAAATTCTACCCTTTGATAGACAATGTTCAAATGGTAACTTCTTGTAGAGAAATGAGGATTTTGCAATAAAGCTCACAATGAATATACAATTAATGACAATTGAGAAGGGGTGGGTGGGCGGGATCATATATTTTGTCCAGTTTTTCTTAATATACGAAGTCTTTTTCCCCAACAAGAAACTGAAAACACGTTAACTATCTTGTTGTTGAAAGAAAACTCTATATATTAAAAAAAAACAAAGATTAAACCCCACCCGCCCGCCCCAATCTCAATTGTGATGAATTTTTTCTAAGAAACTTAAAAGACGTTTAAAATGGTAAGTTTTTGTAAGGAAATATGGATTTTACAATTAAGCTCCGCCCCTGGGTCTGCGGACTAATGAAACTTCATTATTATTTAGATCAGGGCATGTATGGGTGGGGCTTAATCTTTGGATTTAATTTTTTTTTAATAGTTTACTCAAAAACATGTCTTACATGGTAATTTCTTGTAGAGAACTAATAAGGGTTTTGCAATTAAATTTCGCTCCCTTGGCTTTCGACCATTAAAAAAAATCATCACAATTGAGATAGGGCGGGTGGGCGGGGCTTATATTTTACGTTAATTGTAATATACGTAGTCGGTAATTGATGGTAATGGACAATGTGATGTCATATATCGATAAAATAGATTACTGTTTATTACTGCAAAAGCTCTGTAATATTCAAAACTCGTGAAATTTCAAATCGCAAAACGGCACAATCTAAAAATTGAAACGTTGGATAGTTGAAAAATCGAAAAAGTGGAAAATTTTAAAATGAAAACGCGAATAGATATCGCAGAATTGTAGAAAAGAAAAACAAAAAATTAAAAATTGCAAATAGAAAAACTGAAGAAATGAAAAATTGAAAAAAAGTGAAATTGAAAAAACAAAAAATTTCAAATGAAATAATTTTTGTAGAGAAATAAAATGTGCAATTACGCTCCACTTCCCGGTCTAACAACGAATGAAAAATTAATCACAATTGAGATCGGGGGGTGGGTGGGGTTTAATCTTTGTTTTTTTTTTAATATATAGTTTTCTTTCAAGAACAGGATAGTTAATATACATATTTTCAGTTTCTTGTTATCTAAAAAGACTTTGTATATTAAGAAAAAATGGACAAAATATATGCCCCGCCCACCCACCCCTTCTCAATTGTGATGAATTTTTTATACATCATGAGATAAATGGTGGAGCTTATTTGCAAAATTCTCATTTCTCTCAACAAATTACAATATAAAATAGTTATGTTTTTAAAAGGGCAAAATTTTCTTGAGAAATTTTGACGGTACAATTAAACTCCGCCTCTCGATCTGATTGGCAATGAAAAACTGACAACTGAGATCTTTGTTTTTTTTTCTTTATGTACATAGTTTTCTTTCAACAATTTTTTGGCACAAAGAACAAAAGATGTTATAATAGGAGTAAAAAATATAGTGTTAATACATTATTCAATGATTTTGGACTGTACGATGTAAGGATTTTTGCAAAATCGGTATTTCCTTATACAAATTTTCCTTTTTTAAACATGTTTTAAGTTTTTTGTTGTGAAAAGAAGTCTACACATATTAAAACAACAAAGGCAAAATGTAAGCCCGCCCACCCGCCCTATCGCTATTCTGATGATTTTTTTATTCGCCGAGAACCAAGAGGGCGGAGCTTAACTGCAAAATGCTTATTTCTCTACAAGGAATTAAAAATATGTTTTTGAATATCGAGTTATTCAAAGAATACTAGGTATATTAAGACAAAGAAACCCCAAAATATAAACAAATATTTTTCCGATTTCAATTTTTGAAATTTCAATTTATACATTTTGCAATTTTTCAAATTGAGTTTCTCAAGTTTTCAATTTTTTATTTTTCCATTTGCAATTTTTCGTTTCAGTTTTTTATTTTCTTTATTTTTACAAGTTTTCAATTTGTCGATGCTCCAATTTTATAACTTTTTATTTTTTCAATTCCACATTTTTTCAATTTTTCGTTTCGTCAATTTTTCCATATGCAATTTTTCAATTTTTTGTCTTGTTTTCTACAATTCTGCGATATCTTTTCGGGTTTTCATTTTTGAATTTTCCATTTTTCCGATTTCTCTAGAAAATTCTACCCTTTGATAGACAATGTTCAAATGGTAACTTCTTGTAGAGAAATGAGGATTTTGCAATAAAGCTCACAATGAATATACAATTAATGACAATTGAGAAGGGGTGGGTGGGCGGGATCATATATTTTGTCCAGTTTTTCTTAATATACGAAGTCTTTTTCCCCAACAAGAAACTGAAAACACGTTAACTATCTTGTTGTTGAAAGAAAACTCTATATATTAAAAAAAACAAAGATTAAACCCCACCCGCCCGCCCCAATCTCAATTGTGATGAATTTTTTCTAAGAAACTTAAAAGACGTTTAAAATGGTAAGTTTTTGTAAGGAAATATGGATTTTACAATTAAGCTCCGCCCCTGGGTCTGCGGACTAATGAAACTTCATTATTATTTAGATCAGGGCATGTATGGGTGGGGCTTAATCTTTGGATTTAATTTTTTTTTAATAGTTTACTCAAAAACATGTCTTACATGGTAATTTCTTGTAGAGAACTAATAAGGGTTTTGGAATTAAATTTCGCTCCCTTGGCTCTCGACCATTAAAAAAAATCATCACAATTGAGATAGGGCGGGTGGGCGGGGCTTATATTTTACGTTAATTGTAATATACGTAGTCGGTAATTGATGGTAATGGACAATGTGATGTCATATATCGATAAAATAGATTACTGTTTATTACTGCAAAAGCTCTGTAATATTCAAAACTCGTGAAATTTCAAATCGCAAAACGGCACAATCTAAAAATTGAAACGTTGGATAGTTGAAAAATCGAAAAAGTGGAAAATTTTAAAATGAAAACGCGAATAGATATCGCAGAATTGTAGAAAAGAAAAACAAAAAATTAAAAATTGCAAATAGAAAAACTGAAGAAATGAAAAATTGAAAAAAAGTGAAATTGAAAAAACAAAAAATTTCAAATGAAATAATTTTTGTAGAGAAATAAAATGTGCAATTACGCTCCACTTCCCAGTCTAACAACGAATGAAAAATTAATCACAATTGAGATCGGGGGGTGGGTGGGGTTTAATCTCTGTTTTTTTTTTTTAATATATAGTTTTCTTTCAAGAACAGGATAGTTAATATACATATTTTCAGTTTCTTGTTATCTAAAAAGACTTTGTATATTAAGAAAAAATGGACAAAATATATGCCCCGCCCACCCACCCCTTCTCAATTGTGATGAATTTTTTATACATCATGAGATAAATGGTGGAGCTTATTTGCAAAATTCTCATTTCTCTCAACAAATTACAATATAAAATAGTTATGTTTTTAAAAGGGCAAAATTTTCTTGAGAAATTTTGACGGTACAATTAAACTCCGCCTCTAGATCTGATTGGCAATGAAAAACTGACAATTGAGATCTTTGTTTTTTTTTCTTTATGTACATAGTTTTCTGTCAACAATTTTTTGGCACAAAGAACAAAAGATGTTATAATAGGAGTAAAAAATATAGTGTTAATACATTATTCAATGATTTTGGACTGTACGATGTAAGGATTTTTGCAAAATCGGTATTTCCTTATACAAATTTTCCTTTTTTAAACATGTTTTAAGTTTTTTGTTGTGAAAAGAAGTCTACACATATTAAAACAACAAAGGCAAAATGTAAGCCCGCCCACCCGCCCTATCGCTATTCTGATGATTTTTTTATTCGCCGAGAACCAAGAGGGCGGAGCTTAACTGCAAAATGCTTATTTCTCTACAAGGAATTAAAAATATGTTTTTGAATATCGAGTTATTCAAAGAATACTAAGTATATTAAGACAAAGAAACCCCAAAATATAAACAAATATTTTTCCGATTTCAATTTTTGAAATTTCAATTTATACATTTTGCAATTTTTCGAATTGAGTTTCTCAAGTTTTCAATTTTTTATTTTTCCATTTGCAATTTTTCGTTTCAGTTTTTTATTTTCTTTATTTTTACAAGTTTTCAATTTGTCGATGCTCCGATTTTATAACTTTTTATTTTTTCAATTCCACATTTTTTCAATTTTTCGTTTCGTCAATTTTTCCATATGCAATTTTTCAATTTTTTGTCTTGTTTTCTACAATTCTGCGATATCTTTTCGGGTTTTCATTTTTGAATTTTCCATTTTTCCGATTTCTCTAGAAAATTCTACCCTTTGATAGACAATGTTCAAATGGTAACTTCTTGTAGAGAAATGAGGATTTTGCAATAAAGCTCACAATGAATATACAATTAATGACAATTGAGAAGGGGTGGGTGGGCGGGATCATATATTTTGTCCAGTTTTTCTTAATATACGAAGTCTTTTTCCCCAACAAGAAACTGAAAACACGTTAACTATCTTGTTGTTGAAAGAAAACTCTATATATTAAAAAAAAACAAAGATTAAACCCCACCCGCCCGCCCCAATCTCAATTGTGATGAATTTTTTCTAAGAAACTTAAAAGACGTTTAAAATGGTAAGTTTTTGTAAGGAAATATGGATTTTACAATTAAGCTCCGCCCCTGGGTCTGCGGACTAATGAAACTTCATTATTATTTAGATCAGGGCATGTATGGGTGGGGCTTAATCTTTGGATTTAATTTTTTTTTAATAGTTTACTCAAAAACATGTCTTACATGGTAATTTCTTGTAGAGAACTAATAAGGGTTTTGCAATTAAATTTCGCTCCCTTGGCTTTCGACCATTAAAAAAAATCATCACAATTGAGATAGGGCGGGTGGGCGGGGCTTATATTTTACGTTAATTGTAATATACGTAGTCGGTAATTGATGGTAATGGACAATGTGATGTCATATATCGATAAAATAGATTACTGTTTATTACTGCAAAAGCTCTGTAATATTCAAAACTCGTGAAATTTCAAATCGCAAAACGGCACAATCTAAAAATTGAAACGTTGGATAGTTGAAAAATCGAAAAAGTGGAAAATTTTAAAATGAAAACGCGAATAGATATCGCAGAATTGTAGAAAAGAAAAACAAAAAATTAAAAATTGCAAATAGAAAAACTGAAGAAATGAAAAATTGAAAAAAAGTGAAATTGAAAAAACAAAAAATTTCAAATGAAATAATTTTTGTAGAGAAATAAAATGTGCAATTACGCTCCACTTCCCGGTCTAACAACGAATGAAAAATTAATCACAATTGAGATCGGGGGGTGGGTGGGGTTTAATCTTTGTTTTTTTTTTAATATATAGTTTTCTTTCAAGAACAGGATAGTTAATATACATATTTTCAGTTTCTTGTTATCTAAAAAGACTTTGTATATTAAGAAAAAATGGACAAAATATATGCCCCGCCCACCCACCCCTTCTCAATTGTGATGAATTTTTTATACATCATGAGATAAATGGTGGAGCTTATTTGCAAAATTCTCATTTCTCTCAACAAATTACAATATAAAATAGTTATGTTTTTAAAAGGGCAAAATTTTCTTGAGAAATTTTGACGGTACAATTAAACTCCGCCTCTCGATCTGATTGGCAATGAAAAACTGACAACTGAGATCTTTGTTTTTTTTTCTTTATGTACATAGTTTTCTTTCAACAATTTTTTGGCACAAAGAACAAAAGATGTTATAATAGGAGTAAAAAATATAGTGTTAATACATTATTCAATGATTTTGGACTGTACGATGTAAGGATTTTTGCAAAATCGGTATTTCCTTATACAAATTTTCCTTTTTTAAACATGTTTTAAGTTTTTTGTTGTGAAAAGAAGTCTACACATATTAAAACAACAAAGGCAAAATGTAAGCCCGCCCACCCGCCCTATCGCTATTCTGATGATTTTTTTATTCGCCGAGAACCAAGAGGGCGGAGCTTAACTGCAAAATGCTTATTTCTCTACAAGGAATTAAAAATATGTTTTTGAATATCGAGTTATTCAAAGAATACTAGGTATATTAAGACAAAGAAACCCCAAAATATAAACAAATATTTTTCCGATTTCAATTTTTGAAATTTCAATTTATACATTTTGCAATTTTTCAAATTGAGTTTCTCAAGTTTTCAATTTTTTATTTTTCCATTTGCAATTTTTCGTTTCAGTTTTTTATTTTCTTTATTTTTACAAGTTTTCAATTTGTCGATGCTCCAATTTTATAACTTTTTATTTTTTCAATTCCACATTTTTTCAATTTTTCGTTTCGTCAATTTTTCCATATGCAATTTTTCAATTTTTTGTCTTGTTTTCTACAATTCTGCGATATCTTTTCGGGTTTTCATTTTTGAATTTTCCATTTTTCCGATTTCTCTAGAAAATTCTACCCTTTGATAGACAATGTTCAAATGGTAACTTCTTGTAGAGAAATGAGGATTTTGCAATAAAGCTCACAATGAATATACAATTAATGACAATTGAGAAGGGGTGGGTGGGCGGGATCATATATTTTGTCCAGTTTTTCTTAATATACGAAGTCTTTTTCCCCAACAAGAAACTGAAAACACGTTAACTATCTTGTTGTTGAAAGAAAACTCTATATATTAAAAAAAACAAAGATTAAACCCCACCCGCCCGCCCCAATCTCAATTGTGATGAATTTTTTCTAAGAAACTTAAAAGACGTTTAAAATGGTAAGTTTTTGTAAGGAAATATGGATTTTACAATTAAGCTCCGCCCCTGGGTCTGCGGACTAATGAAACTTCATTATTATTTAGATCAGGGCATGTATGGGTGGGGCTTAATCTTTGGATTTAATTTTTTTTTAATAGTTTACTCAAAAACATGTCTTACATGGTAATTTCTTGTAGAGAACTAATAAGGGTTTTGGAATTAAATTTCGCTCCCTTGGCTCTCGACCATTAAAAAAAATCATCACAATTGAGATAGGGCGGGTGGGCGGGGCTTATATTTTACGTTAATTGTAATATACGTAGTCGGTAATTGATGGTAATGGACAATGTGATGTCATATATCGATAAAATAGATTACTGTTTATTACTGCAAAAGCTCTGTAATATTCAAAACTCGTGAAATTTCAAATCGCAAAACGGCACAATCTAAAAATTGAAACGTTGGATAGTTGAAAAATCGAAAAAGTGGAAAATTTTAAAATGAAAACGCGAATAGATATCGCAGAATTGTAGAAAAGAAAAACAAAAAATTAAAAATTGCAAATAGAAAAACTGAAGAAATGAAAAATTGAAAAAAAGTGAAATTGAAAAAACAAAAAATTTCAAATGAAATAATTTTTGTAGAGAAATAAAATGTGCAATTACGCTCCACTTCCCAGTCTAACAACGAATGAAAAATTAATCACAATTGAGATCGGGGGGTGGGTGGGGTTTAATCTCTGTTTTTTTTTTTTAATATATAGTTTTCTTTCAAGAACAGGATAGTTAATATACATATTTTCAGTTTCTTGTTATCTAAAAAGACTTTGTATATTAAGAAAAAATGGACAAAATATATGCCCCGCCCACCCACCCCTTCTCAATTGTGATGAATTTTTTATACATCATGAGATAAATGGTGGAGCTTATTTGCAAAATTCTCATTTCTCTCAACAAATTACAATATAAAATAGTTATGTTTTTAAAAGGGCAAAATTTTCTTGAGAAATTTTGACGGTACAATTAAACTCCGCCTCTAGATCTGATTGGCAATGAAAAACTGACAATTGAGATCTTTGTTTTTTTTTCTTTATGTACATAGTTTTCTGTCAACAATTTTTTGGCACAAAGAACAAAAGATGTTATAATAGGAGTAAAAAATATAGTGTTAATACATTATTCAATGATTTTGGACTGTACGATGTAAGGATTTTTGCAAAATCGGTATTTCCTTATACAAATTTTCCTTTTTTAAACATGTTTTAAGTTTTTTGTTGTGAAAAGAAGTCTACACATATTAAAACAACAAAGGCAAAATGTAAGCCCGCCCACCCGCCCTATCGCTATTCTGATGATTTTTTTATTCGCCGAGAACCAAGAGGGCGGAGCTTAACTGCAAAATGCTTATTTCTCTACAAGGAATTAAAAATATGTTTTTGAATATCGAGTTATTCAAAGAATACTAAGTATATTAAGACAAAGAAACCCCAAAATATAAACAAATATTTTTCCGATTTCAATTTTTGAAATTTCAATTTATACATTTTGCAATTTTTCGAATTGAGTTTCTCAAGTTTTCAATTTTTTATTTTTCCATTTGCAATTTTTCGTTTCAGTTTTTTATTTTCTTTATTTTTACAAGTTTTCAATTTGTCGATGCTCCGATTTTATAACTTTTTATTTTTTCAATTCCACATTTTTTCAATTTTTCGTTTCGTCAATTTTTCCATATGCAATTTTTCAATTTTTTGTCTTGTTTTCTACAATTCTGCGATATCTTTTCGGGTTTTCATTTTTGAATTTTCCATTTTTCCGATTTCTCTAGAAAATTCTACCCTTTGATAGACAATGTTCAAATGGTAACTTCTTGTAGAGAAATGAGGATTTTGCAATAAAGCTCACAATGAATATACAATTAATGACAATTGAGAAGGGGTGGGTGGGCGGGATCATATATTTTGTCCAGTTTTTCTTAATATACGAAGTCTTTTTCCCCAACAAGAAACTGAAAACACGTTAACTATCTTGTTGTTGAAAGAAAACTCTATATATTAAAAAAAAACAAAGATTAAACCCCACCCGCCCGCCCCAATCTCAATTGTGATGAATTTTTTCTAAGAAACTTAAAAGACGTTTAAAATGGTAAGTTTTTGTAAGGAAATATGGATTTTACAATTAAGCTCCGCCCCTGGGTCTGCGGATTAATGAAACTTCATTATTATTTAGATCAGGGCATGTATGGGTGGGGCTTAATCTTTGGATTTAATTTTTTTTTAATAGTTTACTCAAAAACATGTCTTACATGGTAATTTCTTGTAGAGAACTAATAAGGGTTTTGCAATTAAATTTCGCTCCCTTGGCTCTCGACCATTAAAAAAAATCATCGCAATTGAGATAGGGCGGGTGGGCGGGGCTTATATTTTACGTTAATTGTAATATACGTAGTCGGTAATTGATGGTAATGGACAATGTGATGTCATATATCGATAAAATAGATTACTGTTTATTACTGCAAAAGCTCTGTAATATTCAAAACTCGTGAAATTTCAAATCGCAAAACGGCACAATCTAAAAATTGAAACGTTGGATAGTTGAAAAATCGAAAAAGTGGAAAATTTTAAAATGAAAACGCGAATAGATATCGCAGAATTGTAGAAAAGAAAAACAAAAAATTAAAAATTGCAAATAGAAAAACTGAAGAAATGAAAAATTGAAAAAAAGTGAAATTGAAAAAACAAAAAATTTCAAATGAAATAATTTTTGTAGAGAAATAAAATGTGCAATTACGCTCCACTTCCCAGTCTAACAACGAATGAAAAATTAATCACAATTGAGATCGGGGGGTGGGTGGGGTTTAATCTCTGTTTTTTTTTTTTAATATATAGTTTTCTTTCAAGAACAGGATAGTTAATATACATATTTTCAGTTTCTTGTTATCTAAAAAGACTTTGTATATTAAGAAAAAATGGACAAAATATATGCCCCGCCCACCCACCCCTTCTCAATTGTGATGAATTTTTTATACATCATGAGATAAATGGTGGAGCTTATTTGCAAAATTCTCATTTCTCTCAACAAATTACAATATAAAATAGTTATGTTTTTAAAAGGGCAAAATTTTCTTGAGAAATTTTGACGGTACAATTAAACTCCGCCTCTAGATCTGATTGGCAATGAAAAACTGACAATTGAGATCTTTGTTTTTTTTTCTTTATGTACATAGTTTTCTGTCAACAATTTTTTGGCACCAAGAACAAAAGATGTTATAATAGGAGTAAAAAATATAGTGTTAATACATTATTCAATGATTTTGGACTGTACGATGTAAGGATTTTACAATTAAGCTCCGCCCCTCGGCTCACGACGAATAAAAAAAATCATCAGAATTGAGATAGAGTGAGTGGTCGGGGCTTATATTTTGCCTTTTGCAAGGAAATATGGATTTTGCATTTATGGGGTGGAGCCTAAATGTAAAATCGAGATTTCCTTATACAAATTATCCTTTTTAAACATGTATAATATGTTGCCTACGCAAAACTCGTCAGGCGTGAAGAGATAAAATGAACATCCATGTCCATTCTTGAATTTCATTGGTTTTTTATTTAGATGAAAACTGACTTGAATTTTGTCAAGTGGTTGAATATACGATCTACGCCTAAAAAAATTCAAAGTGGCCCCGCCCACCCACCCGATTTTTCTTCTAATCACTTATTTTACTGTACAAAAAGGTGGTTTTTATTGATAAACATTGGAATCTAGACGAAAAGATATAAAACTAATCCCACCCACCACCGCTTTTGAATTTCATTGGTTTTTAGTTTTTTGATTAGATGAAGACTTAATTTTACCACGTCAAGTCGCCAATTAGGCTTAAGAAATTCAAAGCGGCCCCGCCCACCCACCCTGTTTTCCTCTGCATCCCTGATTTTATTGGACGAAAACGGCTTCTTATATTGAATTACGGTGGAATCTAGTAATCCTGACAAAAATCTAAAAGTATCCCCACCCACGTCCGCTTTTGAATTTCACTGGTTTTTTATTTAGAGAAAAACTGAATTTAATTTTGTCAAGTGGTTGAATCTACGCTTAAAAAAATTCAAAGTGGCCCCGCCCACCCACCCGATTTTCCTTCTAATCACTCATTTTATTGGACAAAAAGGTGGTTTAATTGATAAACATTTGAATCTAGACGAAAAGATATAAAAATAATCCCACCCACCACCGCTTTTGAATTTTATTGTTTTTTTTTTTTTTGATTAGATCAAGACTGAATTTTACTACTTCAAGTGGCCAATTAGGCTTAAGAAATTCAAAGTGGCCCCGCCCACCCACCCGATTTTCCTCTTCATCGCTCATTTTATTGGACGAAAAGGGCATCTTATATTGAATAACTGGAATCTAGTAATCTAGACAAAAAGCTAAAACTAACCCCACCCACGTCCACTTCTGAATTTCATTGGTTCTAAGTCTAAGACTAAGTCAGCAACGGCTCACTCCATTTTCTCAGAAAATTTTGTGAATACATGAGCAAGCAGAGGATATGTTATTTGCCAAAATCAATCTTATCTTAATAAATACTAGCCCCACCCACCCACCCCCTCTTCATTCCAGTCATTACTCTTAATATTGTTCAATCATTTACCAAAATCAAGCTTATTTTAACAAATACTACTAAAATAAAATTTTATCCTTTTTTATCTATTCTTTGAAAATTTCGAGATTATAATATTATTTGTTGATACACCATTTGGAAATAAAGAAACAATTTGAAAAGTGTTAATTTTAATTTTGTATCTGGTAGAAGTGAATGTGTTGCAGTGATTATTTTATCTGTTCACGCCTGTATATTTGGGTATAGGCAACACATTATACACGTGAGAAGCAATATTGTCCACGTCAAATCTATAAATATTTTTAAATAGGCAATCATAGTTACTTAATACAAAATGACCCTAAAAATGAACTAACAAAATCTAATGTAAAATAACATACCATATTACCTCCTTTGTAATCTTTATAAAGAATAAATTGCTATTTAACAGAAAACTGTAATTGGTTTAATTTCGCCCTAATAGATGTCACTACCCGAGGGCAAACCGATACCTTCGCTGCATGTTTACCAAACTTGTGTTCGTTTTCGTTTTTACTCTAGCTTATTGTAGTGTGCATGGAATAATCAATAAAATCCTCATTAACTTGTACTTGAGTACTTGTTTTAGATAAAACACATTGTATTTAATTAGATATGTGTATCCTCAATCAAGTGTCTGAGTATTAACTAGAACAAAATAACAAGCAGAGTGGCGCAGTGGAAGCGTGCTGGGCCCATAACCCAGAGGTCCGTGGATCGAAACCACGCTCTGCTATCACTTTTTTTTTTCCGCTCCCTCGTCTCATCACAATCAATATTTTACTTTGCACACCAGAACGTCATTAAAGCAAAATTAATTAAACGAACTTCATTATGATCCTTTAATCTCGGCAAACTGAAATTTTGAATGTAATTTAGTGCAGAGGAAATCGACTTTAATGAAAGAATTCTGTCAACAACAGAAAATTTTAATTTATTTTCCATTCAGTTGCCAAGTCACGTTTGTACCGTTTTATCACTTAATCGTGACCCTTTTAGGGGAAACGTACTTTTTATATAACAGTGGCATTTCTCGATTCCAGGTTCGGTCTTTCATTTAGGCGCCGGATTTTCTCCGAAGAAAATATTTTTCGTGACTGTTAATTACGATTTATGGTTTTATGTGCGGAAATGGATGGAAGGAGGTGCCGTTGCCAGATTTCGGACACAAATAAGACATGCGAGGGTGGATGGAATCAGGAATTATTTTGATTTATGAGGTTTTTACGGGCGTCGTGCGAAGAACCGACGATGGAAATCAGGGCTTTTAATGGTTGCTGTATTTTTTTTAATTAAGAGTTTTCGCCGTTTTAGAAAAAATTGGAACTTAAATATACACGACTGTCATTATTTTGATTAACTTTTTATAACAGCTAAAAATGATTATTATACCCAGATGGGTTAAGTTAAAGCAAAAAAGAGATAACTGCATGTCTATTTAGGTCGTCACTTTATTGGTACCACATCAATACCAATTTACCAAATACATACCTAGACCTACAGAATAAATTCGAGGATGACTCGATTACAATCAGTATTGATCACGCGATGCATACGAACAAAAACTAAACAAAGATCCCTTTCCGATGATTTCGGTTCAGGAATAATGCAGTAAGTTAATACTATTTTAGTAATACTAAAAGTAGGTTAAATTAAAACTAAAGAAACCTTTTCAAGTCTATGCAACCAAACATACACCAAACACATGACATCGTACATCAATTAAGGGGGCTAAATTGACAGAACTTCCCTCACCCCTGAAGTGCAACTCAACAAATATCGAAAAGTTGAAAATTTTTCAAAAATGTAAAACCCAAATGTAAAACTTGGACAATTGAAAAATCAAAAAAACAAAAAAACGAAAGTTTCAAAATTCGAAAAATTTAAAAATATATATACCAAGGAATTGAAAAAACAAAAATGTAATATTTTAAAAACTGAAAAATTAAAATATCGAAAAAATGGAGATATCGAAAATTCAAAGAATGGACAAATTGTAAAATCGAAAAATCCAAACTTTAAAAAATCGCAAAAATTGAAAAAACGAAAAATCTAAAACCGAAAAGCTGAAAATTGAATTGAAAAAAATCGTAGAGTCGAGAGGTGGAAAAACCGAAAAATTGGGAACTCGAAATAGCCAAAATAGAAAAATCCAACTTAAAAACTGAAAAATCGGGAAGTCGGGAAATTGAACAATCAAAAAATCGAAACATCAAAATCTCGATAAATCGAGAAATCGAAACATTGAAAAATCGAAAAATTGAACCGAAAAATCTAAAAGTGAGAAGTCGAAAATTGGGAAACATTTAAATTTAAAAACCAAAAAATCAAACTAAGAAATCGAAAAGTCGAAAAATTGAAAAATTGGGAAATCGAAATAGGCCAAAATCGAAAAATCCAAGTTAAGATTTGAAAAATCACAAGTCGAGAAACTGAGTAATTAAAAATCGAAAACATCGAAATCTCGATAAATCGAAGAATCAAATATTTTTTAAATCGAAACATCGTAGAACCGAAAAAAGTCTAAAAATCGAAAGATCAACAAAAAACTGAAAAATGAAAAATTTAAAAATTCGAAAAATTGCAAAATAGAAACATCGAAGAACTGAAAAACCGAAAAATTGAAAAACCAAGAAATCGAAACTTCAAAAAAAGGAGAAACTGAAAGATCGAAAAATCTAAAACCGAAAAGTAAAAATTGGGAATGAAAAATTGAAAAATCGAAAAACCAAGAAGTCAAAAAATTTAAAAATCGAGAAGTCGAAAAATCGAAGTTAAAAATTGAAAAATCGGGATGCTGAAACCGACACCAAGCTCCTAGGCAAGAAAGGAGTTAAAACTCCAATATCAAAGACCTGAAAAATTTGATATCTAAAACCGAGAGTCAATTAGGAAATATTAAAATTCAAAAACCAAAAAATGAAAGAACTAAGGAAAAAATGGAACATCGAAATAGTCCAAAATCGAAGTTAAAAATTGAAAAATCCAGAAATCGAAAGATTAAATAATCAAACAATCGAAATATCGAGATCTCGATAAGCTGAGAAATAGAAAAATTGAAAAATCGAAAAATTGAAGAACCGAAAATCTAAAGGCGAGAAGTCGAAAAATTGAGAGATCGACAATATGGAACATTAAAAAACTGAAACATTAAAAATTTTAAAATTCGGAAAAGTGCAAAATAGAAATATGCAAGGCCTGAAAAAGGATGAATTGAAAAATCGAGAAATCGAAACATCAAAAAAATTGAAAAATTGGAAAACCTAAAATTGAAAAATCGAAAAAATTGAAAAATCAAAAAAACTAAAATTGCGAAATAGAAAAATCGAAAAATCGAAAATTGAAAAATTGAAGAAACGACAATGAAAAACTGAAATATCGAAAAATTGATAATTGTAGAAAAATTGAAAAATCGAAAAATCAAGAAATCAAAAAATTTAAAAGTCTGGAAGTCGAAAAATGAAAAAATTAAGAAATGGAAATACGCCAAAATAGAAAAATCGTACAGTTGAAACATTCAACAATAAAAAAATCGAAGCATCAAAATTTCGATAAATCAAAAAATCCAAAAATTGACAAATCAAAAATTTTAGAAATCGAAAAATTGAACTGAAAAGTCTAAAAGCGAGAAGTCGAAAAATCGAAAGATCGACAAATAAAAACATCAAAGAACTGGAAAATAGAAATATCTAACAACTGAAAAATCGAAAATTTGAAAAATTGAAAAATTGAAAAATCGATAAATCGAAATTTCAAAAATGGAAAATTAAAAATAGAAAAATCACCCGAAAAGTCGAAAATTAGGAAATATTTATTAAAATTCAAAAACCAAAAAATGAAAGAACCAAGAAATTGAAAAAATGAAAAATTGAGAGGTCAAAAAATCGAAAAATTGAGAAATCGAAATAGGTCAAAATCGAAAAATTCAAGTCAAAAATTGAAAAACACAGAAATCGAGACATTAAATAACAATAAAGAAATATCGACATCTGATAACCCGTGAAATAGAAAAACTGAAAAATCGAAAAATCGAAGAATCCCATCGAAAATATGAAAATTCGACACACAGTGTCGAATTTTCATTTTTCTATTTTCGAAAAGTCGAAAATGGAAAAATCAAAAAATCGAAGAAATTGAAAAATCAAAAATTTAAAAATTTTAAAAACAAAAAATCAGAGAGTCAAAAATTGAAGAATCGAAAAATTGAAAAACCAAAAATCGAGAAGTCGAAAAATTTTGAAATCAAAGTAGGCCAAAATCGAAAATCCACGATGAAAATTGATAAATCGAAAAGTCGAGAAATTGAGTTAATCAAAAAATCGAAAACATCGAAATCTCGAAAAATTGAAAATAAAAAATTTTAAAAATCGAAAAATTGAAGAACCGAAATGTCTAAAAGCGAGAGGTCGAAAAATCGAATGATCGGGAAATCAAAAAACTGAAAAATCTAAAATTGAAAAATTCAAAATATTTAAAAATAGAAATAAGCAAAAACTGAAAAACCGAAAAACTGAAAAATCGAGAAATCGAAACTTCAAAAAATGGAGAAAAATTGGGAATTTGAAAAATTGAAAAATCGTAAAATCAAAAAACCTAGAAAGAAAAAGTGAGAAATTAAAATCGGCGAAACTAGAAAAATTGAAGTTAAAAATTGAAAAAGCCAGAAATCGAAAAATTGAATAATTAAAAAATCGAAATATCGAGATCTCATTGAAACTCAAACATCAAAAAACTGAAAAATTAAAAATCTAAAAATTCGAAAAGTGAAAAATAGAAATATCAAAGACTTGAAAAATCGAAAAATTCAAACATCAAAAAAGTCGAAAAGTTAAAATTCAGAAACAGAAAAGTGGAAAATCGAAAAACTGAAGAAAGAACATTGGAAACAGATACATCGAAGAATTGAGAATTGAAAATTTGAGATACTGAAAAGTCGAAATGGGAAAAACAAAAAATCGAGAAATTGAGAAATCGCAAAATTGAAAAATTAGTAATATCGAAAATTGGAAAATTTAAAATTAAAAAAATTGGGGAGGCAAAAATTGAAGAAACGAAAAATGAAAAATCGTAAGACGGAAGAAATATCCGAAAACTGAGAAATCGAAATTTTGAAAAAACGCGAAATTCAAGAATCAAAAAATTAAAAAATCGAAATATTGAAAAAGCGTAAAACTGAAACATTGGAAAATTAAGTAACCGGAAAACTGATAAAAGAAAAATCGAGAAATCGATTTTTGGTACTCTAGGGGTCATGAAACGTCGAGAAAACATGAAAATAGCTTATGCTTGGGAAGTAAAACAGATGTTCCAAGCTTGACGGTACTAAATTTAATGAGACAGTATATTCTTAGAGGAATTCATTCATACTCCGCATAATCGATTTTTTTTCTTGTACAATAACAATAAATACTCAACACAGGATTAGCATTTAAAGAATTTTCTTCCCTTACCTCACATGTTTTAATGTTGTAATCTGTCAATTTTGGACTGTGAAATAGGAAAACGGAATGACAAAGTGTATATTTGGTTGCATAATTTAATTTTTATTGTGTATTTTTTTAAAGATTTCGATCATCGAAAAAATATTATAAATAACACTTTGTTTAATGGCTTGTCTTCACTGTCCAACTTGCGTCCTTATAAATTATAACGTTTAAATACTTAGTTATAAGTTATAACTAATAAATAACAGAGCTAAAATTTGTGTCACCATCATTGTTTTAATGAGATATTGCAAGAACCAAAGCCGTCTTATCAATGTCCACAAAGCAATGTGACAATTCTCACCACAGCTCTGTCGACACAGCAAATAATCGTCATGTCGGCTAATAGTTTTGTTACATTTGTGGTATTTAAGGGACGTTTTATGTATCCATTCCTAACAAAGGCGACAATCTAAATTCTCTGTAAGCAGCGCTCAGGGACTACAGAGACAAAAGTACGCTATCAAACAACACAAGAACGGATAACGCTTTCTTCACTAGTTTTTCGATGTTAGCAACAAAGTATTTAACCAAAAAAGAAACACGAAAAAAAAACTATCATAATTAAATTATCGATGAAGTGTTTACACATTTTCTCGAACTTTTGGCTTGAAAAATACAAAAACAACGTGACGAGAATAAATAAATGTGCAGAAAACGTTTACCCACTTTCCACCGCTACACAAACCGAATTAAAATCGAATTAAATTAACAAAATTAAAAAAATCTCCGTCAAGGAAACTCCCAATTATACCCCCCCACGACCTGCCACCGCATTTTCCTCACGTCGCAAATATTTGCAAATTAAAACTAAACAACAAGCCTCCCCATCAAAACAATTACCACTGTTTTTCCTAATTAAATAAACATAACCCGACAAACAGCCACCGGACTTTTTCAGTTCATTAAAAGTTAAATTAAACCCATCCGACATTCCGCAAAAACAATAACGGTATAAACAAATTCCGAACATGCAGTCCAATTAAAAGTGTCCGATCGGCAAACTTTGAGCGCGTGCACGCTTTGTTTCTATTTTATTTCCACTTTAAAACTCAATCAGAATTCTAATTAGGGCTCGATTCGGTTAACGAGGATGTTGGAATCAGGTGCTGCAGTTTCTGTTTGGTTATTGTATCTTTAATTGCACTGTCGAAAAATTCATAGAGAAAATCGGAGGCGGAATCGTGGAGTAAAGTGTTTTTTGTGCTTGCCACTGTAGCGCTTATGCTTGCACTCTGGCGTTCTCCCTTTCGGGAATATTGAAATTGGAATCGTGATATCGTTAGAAGAATACAAATCATTTTATCGCTGGCTTTTTTGCCTTTGGAAGCACGTGTTCTTTTGATGTTTCGGGTTTACTGGGGCGCGAAATTAATACAAAACTCCATGAAATTCGATGATTCTTTCGAGTGCTGCTGATTATAGCTTTGTGCGTGGAACGTAATAGGAAAAACAAGATTTTTTAATGGAGAAGCGTGGAAAAATAATGCTGCATAACGAGCACAGGGATTCTTGTGAATAATAAAGTGTGATAAAGTTATTTTATTACACGAAATCTCGTCTGACTATTTAGTTTTAACTAATTTTAGCGGAGACTAGCATCTGGGACAAACACTCTATCCTTATTTTCGAATATTGACTATGATTTAAAATTGTCAAACGCGTCTTGTGTGAAGATTATTTAGTACGTATATTCTTAGCATAAAAAATGCAAATCAGGAAATTTTATATCGTAGTTTATTATCCCCCTTTCTCGGAAATCCCGAGTTTATCTCAGATTAAGTGAATCTCGTCTGCAATGATCGTCTGGCAGCGGATTTTACAATTCCCACATCTGCAAAAATTGTTAAAACCTCAATTTGTTTAGATATCTCGCTATTTTAGTACCGTCTTATCACTATAAACAAAACATAAAGCAAACATCTCGTGCGTCTGAACTTTCCACCATTGATTTCTTTTTTATTTTTATCGGATAATAAACTCGTACGGTTTCTAAGCAGTTCAAGAGTAATTGTATCGAACTTCCAACATTTATTTCTTTCTAAATAAGAGAAACAAAATTCGTGTCACAAAGGAAGAAAATAAAAATGTTCGACAAATTCCGCTAATTATTTTTAGACTACGAAAAAAGTGATCTCCCGGCTGTTAGACACATAATCTCTGAAACTACTGGACCGATTGTTGTCAAATTTGGTATATTAGGTAGTAAGTAATCAGTTAACAATTTGGTTAATTATCCCCACCAGCAATGGTAAGACGTCATCTCAAAAGTTTACAATAATTCATTTTTTTGGACACCTGCACTTGTGATGTATGAATCCGTGTTGAATTTCGCCCTAGACATCCAGATTTTTCTAAAAAAAAATCAAAAATGTATAACATTTTGCAATTTAACTTTGAAACTGCAAAACCGAATGCTCTGAAATTTTAACCAAGGTAAATTGTTAATTAAAATTTATTCGTTTATCCCCTGCCAAAACGTTGATGACGTCATCTCAAAATTTTGCAATGGAAACAAACGCGTAGCAAGTTTTTTAACATTACTTCAACATTACGTACATATCGTTGTTTTTCGAAAAATCTGAATTTATGTATTTACCTTTGAACAATTTTTTTATTCCACAGATTTTTCCGTTTTTCATTTCTTCAGTTTTTCGATTTGCAATTTTTCAATTTTTCGTTTCTTCAATTTTTAAAGTTCTTGATTTCTTTTCAAAGTTTTCATTTTATAATTTTCTTTCGGGTTTTTTTGATTTTTTCGTTTCACAATTTTGCAATTTTTCCATCTTTTGATTTTTGAAAAGTTTAAAAATCGAAAAACTAGAAAATCAGAAATCGAAGAACTGCAGAAACAAAAAATTGAAATATTGAAAAACTAAAAATGAAGAAACTTGAAAATCTAAAAGACTAATTAATCGAAAAATTGTAAAGAAAAAAAAAACGTATTGAATGGAAAAACTGGAAAACCCACAAATTGTAGAATCGTCAAAATTGAAAAACTCAAAAATTAAATATTCAGAAGTCAATAAAAATTAAAAACTGAAAAAACTAGAAAGCCGAAACAACTGCAAATCGAAAAATTGAGAAATCTAAAAATTGAAATTTCCAAAAGTTCGAAAATCAAAAACTGAAAAATCTAAAAGAAAATTCGAAGAGTATAATTCGTAAAATTGAAAAAACAAAATGATAAAATCGGAACAATGAAAAATGGAACAATTGTAAAAATAAAGAAAACAAAAAACTTAAAAAATTTGAAGAAATGATAGATTAAAGAATCGAAAAATTGAAAAATGGGAATTGAAAACTCGAGAAATTTTAAACTGAAATATTGCAAAGTATAAAAATTGAAGAAACAAGAAAAATGAAAAATTGAAAAATCGCACATCGAAGAAATGAAGAAACGAAAACTTGAAAAATTTAAAATTGTAAAAACAAAGAATCATAAAATGGAAACATTGGAGCAAAAATCCAATACATAATTGAAAAAATAAAGAAAATAAAAACCCAAACGAAAAATTGCAAATCGAAAAAATGAATAATTAAAAATTGAAAATTCGTGAAACTCAAATCTAAAAAATGAAAAATTCATTAGCTGGAAAACTAAAAAATAGAAAAATTTAAACTTGAAAACTCGAAAAATAACAAAAAACTGAAGAAACAAAACCATGAAAAATAGAAGAATCGAAAAATTGAAAAATTAAAAATCGAAAAATTAAAAATGAGTAAACTGAAAATTGAATAAATGAAAATGTTTTAAAATCCAATAATTGAAAAATAGAAAATTTGTCAAATTGTGTAAAGTTGAAAAACAAAAAAAAGTAAAAAATGAACAAACTAGAAAGCCGAAACGACAATTGCAAATCGACAAATAGAAAAAACGAAAAATTGAAAAATTAAAAATTGAGAACATGTGTAACTACAAATCGAAAAATTGAGAAATCTAAAAATTGAAATTTCCAAAAGTTCGAAAATCAAAAACTGAAAAATCTAAAAGAAAATTCGAAGAGTATAATTCGTAAAATAGAAAAAAAAATAAATAAATAAAATTACAAAAGTTACAAATCAGAAAATGCAAGTAACGAAAAACTGAAATTGAAAAAACAAAATGATAAAATCGGAACAATGAAAAATGGAAAAATTGTAAAAATAAAGAAAACAAAAAACTTAAAAAATTTGAAGAAATGATAGATTAAAGAATCGAAAAATTGAAAAATGAGAATTGAAAACTCGAGAAATTTTAAACTGAAATATTGCAAGGTGTAAAAATTGAAGAAACAAGAAAAATGAAAAATTGAAAAATCGCACATCGAAGAACTGAAGAAACGAAAACATGAAAAATTTAAAATTGAAAAAACAAAGAATTATAAAATCGAAACATTGGAGCAAAAATCCAATACATAATTGAAAAAATAAAGAAAATAAAAACCCAAACGAAAAATTGCAAATCGAAAAAATGAATAATTAAAAATTGAGAATTCGTGAAACTCAAATCTAAAAAATGAAAAATTCATTAGCTGGAAAACTAAATAACAGAAAAATTTAAACTTGAAAACTCGAAAAATAACAAAAAACTGAAGAATCAAAACCATGAAAAATTGAAGAATCGAAAAATTAAAAATGAATAAACTGAAAATTGAATAAATGAAAATGTTTTAAAATCCAATAATTGAAAAATAGAAAATTTCTCAAATTGTGTAAAATTGAAAAACAAAAAAAAAGTAAAAAATGAACGAACTAGAAAGCCGAAAGGACAATTGCAAATCGAGAAATAGAACAAACGAAAAATTGAAAAATTGAATAAAAATGAAAAATTAAAAATTGAGAACATGTGTAACTGCAAATCGAAAAATTGAAAAATATAAAAACTGAAATTTCCGAAAATTGGAATAAAAAAACTGAAACAAATGATAGATTAAAGAATCGAAAAATTGAAAAATAACAATTAAAAACTCGAGAAATTTTAAACTGAAATATTGCAAAGCCTACAAATTGAATAAACAAGAAAAACGAAAACTTGAAAAATTTAAAATTGAAAAAGCAAAAAATTATAAAATCGAAACATTGAAGCAAAAATCATAATTGACAAAATAAAGAAAACAAAAACAAAACGAAAAATTGCAAATCGAGAAAATGAATAATGAAAAATTGAAAATTCTGGGAACACAAATCTAAAAAATGAAAAATTCAAAAGCTAGAAAATTGAAAAACAGAAACATTTAAACTTGAAAACTGGAAAAATAACAAAAAACTGAAGAAAGAGCAACATGAAAACTTGAAGAATCGAAAAATTGAAAAATTAAAAATTGAAAATTCGTGAAACTCAAATCTAAAAAATGAAAAATTCATTAGCTGGAAAACTAAAAAACAGAAAAATTTAAACTTGAAAACTCGAAAAATAACAAAAAACTGAAGAAACAAAACCATGAAAAATTGAAGAATCGAAAAATTGAAAAATTAAAAATCGAAAAATTAAAAACGAATAAACTGAAAATTGAATAAATGAAAATGTTTTAAAATCCAATAATTCAAAAATAGAAAATTTGTCAAATTGTGTAAAGTTGAAAAACAAAAAAAAAGTAAAAAATGAACAAACTAGAAAGCCGAAACGACAATTGCAAATCAACAAATAGAACAAACGAAAAATTGAAAAATTGAATAAAATTGAAAAATTAAAAATTGAGAACATGTGTAACTGCAAATCGAAAAATTGAAAAATCTAAAAACTGAAATTTCCGAAAATTGGAATAAAAAAACTGAAGCAAATGATAGATTAAAGAATCGAAAAATTGAAAAATAACAACTGAAAACTCGAGAAATGTTAAACTGAAATATTGCAAAGCCTACAAATTGAATAAACAAGAAAAACGAAAACTTGAAAAATTTAAAATTGAAAAAGCAAAAAATTATAAAATCGAAACATTGAAGCAAAAATCATAATTGACAAAATAAAGAAAACAAAAACCCAAACGAAAAATTGCAAATCGAACAAATGAATAATTAAAAATTGAAAATTCGGCAGACTCAAATCTAAAAAATGAAGAATTCATTAGCTGGAAAATTGAAAACTGAAAAATTTAACTTGAAAACTCGAAAAATAACAAAAATTGAAGATATGAAAAAATTAAACCTGCAAAACACTGAAAATAAAAATTAAAAAACAAACACCGAAACGAAACTTGAAAAATTGCAAATCGAAAAACTGAAGAAATAAAAAAAAAGCTGCGGGAGTGTTATTTACGCCACTGGTTTTTATTTTTTAGAGGCTAGTAAAAAAAATTGTTTGACGCACTTCAGGAGCGAGGGAAGTTCTGTGGAAACAACTAACCTTCGACCAATTTTTGTGTGTTTATCCCGACCAACTGCCCTCACTTTCATTAATTTCCAGCGATAATCCGTGTGCAGTTAGTGCATCGCCCGCTCTAATTAATCCCGAAATCCATTAAACCCTCCGGAAAAATTCCAAATAATTAAGCTCTCCGCAGCGAAAGCTCGTTCGGTTCGTCGTCCTGTCTGGCGCTCGCTCGGTCTGTGTGTCAGGAACTGTCCGACAATGTTGGGATTAATTTGTTTTTCTTATTTTCGCGCCCGTGCCGGATTATTCCGGATAACAAACCGGAAAGAACTTATCAAAACTTTATTTATCAGAGGCGGCGGAAATTGTGTGCGCCGTCTTCGGAAGCTCTAACTTTTCGGTAATTCGAATTAAATTGGGATTTGGGGAAATTTAAATGAAGTTGAAAACATTGCGAACTTTCAAAGGTGATTTCATTATAAGCTGTACTGTTTTGCTCTTTGATGATTCAATTAGCGAGTTTTTCGGGGACGGTTGTCTCGAGAATTGGGGCGCCGGGTTGCGTGCAGGTGGAGGAAAAGAGGTTGCGGGTTTGCATTTATGGGACGGTATTGTTATGGGTTAATTAAATTTTATTATTTTTACTGGACGAGCATTAGCTAAGGAGGTCCTGTAATCGATACATATTGTACTCCTCCACTTGTGGTTTACCAATCACAATTTAACTTTGAAATTTCGAATCAAAGCGTGGAATAAATAATAAATGCACTCTTTACGAAATCTTCAGTTCTTATCATGCCTTTCTAGATTATGAATATTTCGTGAGTAATCAATTCATGTGGCAACTAAATCGCGTACCAAGCAGGGCTAAGTTGCTAGTTTAAAACTCTCGTTAGAGAAATTTGTGCGTCATTAATGAAAGCATTTTATTTACCTATAATGATCGAAGACTAAGGTTTACTGGAAAAGTCTTTTCAAATTTAAATAAAATAAGTACCCCTTTGTAAACATCTTTGCTAACTTTAACATTAAGTATGCAAAGATAGCCTCATTAAATTGCGATTTGTCGCTGCACAGTACGTATCTAGTCTTCAGTGAAGGAGAAACTTCCGAAATTGTTGCATTACTACAATGAATGGTAAGTTAAAATTTAATTTTCGCTATTTCGTTGAAACACACACAAAAAGAAAAGCGTTATGTGTAAATTAAAACATTGACAATGTTGATAATGAAAAGAGGTGAATATTACTACATTGTTATATCTATTGCAACGCAACTGAATTCATTTGTGGTATTTTTTCAGAAGAAAATTATCTCAAAATATGCAGGTTGGGATGCATCGAATTTGTCGAGCTGCGAATTGTCAATTTTGTGATGTACAATCTGATCATCTTTTTGACAACCATATCTTTATTTCAGTTAGTACTATTTCTTCAGAAATTCCAGTTGGATTACTTTATCCAGTTTGGACCTTCATTTTTCATACTAATATACGTAAATAATCATTATGAAACTTACGTAAATAATTTACCCGGATTTTCAGTTCCTGACTATTATGATCTACGTGCCCTCAACTAAAAAAAACATACAAAAATATGTTCAAGACTTGGAGCGTTGGAACACTATAAAATATGACAATAATTCAGTATGCCAACAAAACAAAAAAGAATTATCTCAAGCAGTTGCGTACATGATCAGTATTGTGTTCTGTGGAGTAATTTGTGGAATATCATTTGCTTTTCCATCGGAAGAAGACAAAGATATTTTTTACCCTTTTTCTTTATCTCAAGAGTTTTTTCCCGAGTTGGAATATTTTGTGACATGGGGATTTAAGTGTTGTTGCGTGCTTATAAGTTTTGTAGGAGCAATATCACCAGCACATTACCTTGTTTACGCGTTACTTCATTTTCAATTACAAGCAAACGTGTTGCTGCTCAACATAGAAAACATCAACAAAAATTACGAGAAACATGAATTTCCAGACAAGGAAATGCAAAATGTTATCAAAAAGAGATTGCTGTTGTGTTTGAAACATCATATTAGCATTTCCAGGTTGACATACAACTTCTAGATTTTTTTGGTAACTGTAAGCACAATTTCTAGATCCACTAGAACCGCATTCAGAAGAGCAGAAAATTCGGTGTTGGTTTTAGAGTTGGAAGGATGTGTTTTGTTTATAAGTCTTGTAATACACATGTTTACGGTACAGGTTTTCGAATAACAAATAGGTATGTCATTTTAAGAAAAATTTTTAGTTTGGTAAAACTCCAACGTTGCTGTGGTTCTGGCGGTTTTTAGCGCTTACATTGTCCTCTTTTTTTACGTTAGCTGGACTTAGTGCTTACGGTCAGAAATTTGAAGATACGGTAAGGTGATTAAGTGATTTAAAATTACGTTTCTGAATGTTTGAATTTTTAGTCGGACAATATATTTTACAGATTGGTTAATGTTAAGTGGTATCACTGGAACCGTCAGAATAAGGAAATGTATCTAATGTTTTTGGCAAATACCCAGAAACCTTTTAAACTGAAGTTTTCTGAAAATATTTCAATTAATTACAGTCAAGGAATTGAGGTTCGTCTGAAATAATGTTAATGTGGTATATCTAGGTTCGGGTAATTTTATTTTAGATTGGTAAAACCTTTTTTTCGTTCATGTCTGTGGCTTATCAACTACACAAGACTGTTAATCATTAATTAGAGGAACATCGGCAGCAATATTTTTTAAATAATTCGTGGTGCTATATTTCTGAGGGTTGATCAATGATCATGAAGTAATTTTAAATGCTACTAATTACATACTTTATAGTTTCAGATTACGGAATTTTCTGTTCACTTCTTCTCGTAATTAGTTTTGAGTGCGACGGAAATACGCAAAGTTTTTTTCAGATTATCACTTCACTAATGAACACTTTAGAACATTTAAAATTTTCCTAACTTCAGCAATAGTAACACAGAATTATAAATATTTTTAATGTAATATAACATCTAATAAACTTACTGTAGACTGCATTTGTTTGATTCATGTTTTCAATTAATATAAGAAAAATGTAATAGGTGTTGCCCAACTTATGACGGGATAAAAAGATTAGTTGACTACACATTTTATTTTAATTACTCTTTTTTGTTATGTTTATAATCTTAGTTGATAATGGATTTTAAAACATTTCGAATTCTTCTCTATTTAACTGAAACAGATATGCTTGCCTAATGATTAATGCAACTCGTAACAACCACGATGGATTTTTAAATATTTTACTCTTTTTTAAGCATTAAGTATGCACAGAGGTTGTCATTAAATTGCAGTTTGTTGTTTAGTGTACGTGTTCAGTCTTGAAACTAGCACGTAGACAAGTTGGTAGATTACTACGACTATGAATGGTAAGTTAAAATTGATTTTGAATATGCTGTATGGTGACTCAGAATTTAATTCTGCACAGCTTCATTGTAACACAATTAAAAACACAAAAATACTAGACCTATAGTTGATTATTAAATCAATTCCTAAGCAAATAAACCTCATCTGTGTTATTTTTTCAGAGGAAAAGTATCTCAAAATATACAGACTGGCATGTATCGAGATTTTCCAAATACGATTCGTCAATTTGATACTGTATAATTTGATCATCCTTTTGGCAATTACGGCTATATTTCAGTGTGTTCTGTTTGTGCAGAAATTTCAACTGGACTACTTTATTCAGCTAGGACCTTCTTATTTTTTAACATTATATGTAATGTATCCTTATGTAACTTATAAGACTGTTTTAACGAGAATTTCAGATGCTAACCACCTTAATTTACGTGCCTATATGCAAAAAAATGGCGCCGGAATTTGTCCAGGACTTGAAATTTGGGGAAATACACAGTGACAGTAATGCAGTTTGCAAACAAAACGAAAAAGAATTAGCTCAAGCTGTTGCATACATGATTATTAGTTTAGTCCTTGCAGCGATTTCTGGAATCTTATTTACCATTCCATCGGAAAAGGACCCAGATATATTTTTTATTTATTCTTTGATTCAACAACATTTTCCAGAGTGGAAATATTTACTGACATGGGGATTTAAATGTTCAGTAGTACCTTTGGCCTGTATAACAACAATGTCACCAGCACATTACCTTATTTACGGGTTAGTACACTTTAAATTGCAAGAAAACGTACTGCTGCACAACATAGAAAACATTAACGGAAATTACGACAACGATGAATTTCTGGACCCGGAATCGCAGAACGTCATCAACGAAAGGTTGCTGTCCTGTTTGAAGCATCACATCAAAATTTCCAGGTATTGTAAAACATCTCCAGTAATTTTGGTAACGATTGTGTGATCTTTAGAGCTACTAGAACAGTTCTAAGAAAAACCAAATATTTGGTGCTTCCTTTAGTACTCGAAGGATGTCTTATGTTTATAAATATTGTGATCCACGTGTTTACGGTACTCGCTTTTGGATAATACAAACATAGGTAGCTGAATGTGGAATTTTTAGGTGGACGAAATTCAATCGCAATTGTGGTGCTGGCAGTTGTTGTTGCTTACATTGTGTTCGTTTTTCACGTTAGGTGGACTTAGTGCTTATGGTCAGAAAATTGAAGATGCGGTTAGGTGATTAAAAGACTTAGAGATGCGTTTTTGAATATTTTAAATTTTAGTCAGACGATATTTTTTATCGGTTAGTGAACGTCAAGTGGTATAACTGGAACCAAGAGAATAAGAAATTGTATTTAATGTTTTTGACAAATACCCAGAAACCTTTCAGATTGCATTTCTCTGAAGATATTTCGATTAATTACCGACAAGGAGTTGAGGTTCGTATGACATAATATTAATAAAATGTATGTGTTTATATTTGGATAAATTTTGTTAGATTGGTAAAACGTTCTTCACATTCATGTCTGTTGCAAATCAGCTACATAATAAAATTAATCATTAATTAGAGGGAAGCCTAAAGTGATTTTCTAATATTTTTTAGTAGTAGGTGTAGTTCAAGGGTTTGCCTTTAATGCAGTTTTAAATGTAATTTATTAATTAATTGAATGTTCACCAATTTTCCATTTAACGCAAAAAACACTATGTTACGCACATTCACTTTGCGATTAAAATTTGGAACAAAAACAAACGCTTTTGGTCAAGCATACATTAATTCGGGTTGTGAAAGTGCGTAGTGTGTATAAATTATATAAATTATTTTATTAATTCACTTTACTTGATAAACCTTTAAGGTCTTTGTAATTTTTTTTTGCACCTAACAACATCATACACGTCTAATAAATGTTGTTTATTATGTACTACTTAATAAACTTACTTGGATTGGTTGATTTCTGTGTATCTTTTAAAATACTCTCTCTCCTGAATGCGTGCTTAATTTCACACTTTCCTGATATTTGCCAGACTGCTTGTCTGTGCGTGATTTGTCACAAATTTTAAATATTATATTAGTATGGACTACGTGATTTGCCAAAATCAGTCTTATCTTAGCAAGTACTAACAAAAAATGAAAAACTGAAAATTGCAAATCGAAAGATGGATGAAATAAAAATCTGAAAAATTAAAAATTGAGAACTCGTGAAATTGCTGATCGAAAAATTGCAAAAATCTGAAAATTTTTAAACAATTTATCAAAAACAGTCCTATCTTAGCAAGTACTAGCCCCCCCACCCTCCCTGTTCCTTTAATTCAAACTAGATAAAATGAATTGCTGAAATGAAAACGGGCGGGTGGGCGGGGCCAATTATATGTTCTTTTGTAGAGTGGGAATGGGAAGGAATAGAATGTAGGCTGTTAAAAAAGAAAAAAAGCTCTAATCGTAATATTTTTGTTATACTATTTGCTATAAAATGTATTTCTTATTTCAGAAGAAAAAAAAACTGATAGAAGGGGCGGGTGGGCGGGGCTAACTTTAAATTTTTGCCACAGAGTCTTTTATAAACGAGCAATAGCGCCGCCTACCCAGCCTTTATTTTCTTCGAGGGTATGTCATTTGGCACAGTCAGTTTCACCTTAAAAAGAACTGGTACCGCCCACCCACCCTTTATTTTCTTGGAAGTTATGTCATTTGCCAAAATTAGACTTATCTTAGCAAATACTAGGCCCGCCCACCCGCCCTCTATTTTTCTAGAGGCTATGTGATTTGCCAAAATTAGTCTTATCGTAGCAAACACTATACAAAACAAATAATAATTGCAACATTTTTTTGAAAAACGGAGACAAACCTCCAGTATTTATCATGCCTGTTAGAGTATGAATATTTCGTGAGTAAACAATTCATGTGACAAATAAATCGCGTACCAAGCAGGGCTAAGTTGCTAGTTTAAAACTCTCATTAGAGAAATTTATGCGTTATTAATGAGGGTATATTATGTACCTGCAATGATCGCAGAATGAAGGTTACTGGAAAAGTCTTTTCAAATTCAAATAAAATAAGGATACTTTTGTAAACATCTTTGCTACTTTTTAACATTAAATATGCAAAGATGGCCTCATTAAATTGCGATTTGTCGCTGCACAGTACGTGTCTAGTCTTCAGTGAAGGAGAAACGTCCGAAACTTGCATCACTACAATGAATGGTAAGTTAAAATTTAATTTTCGCTATTTCGTTGAAACATACACAAAATAAAAAGCTTTACGTGTAAATTAAAACATTAACAATGTTGATAATAAAAAGAGGTGAATATTACTACATTGTTATATCTATTGCAACGCAACTGAATTGATTTGTGGTATTTTTTCAGAAGAAAAGTATCTCAGAATATGCGGGTTGGGATGCATCGAATTTTTCGAGTTGAGAATCGTCAATTTTGTGATGTACTGTCTGATCATCTTTTTGACAACCATGTCTTTATTTCAGTTAGTACTATTTCTTCAGAAATTTGAGTTAGATTACTTTATCCAGTTTGGACCTTCATATTTCATACTAATATATGTAAATAATCACTATGAAATTTACGTAAATAATTTACCCGGATTTTCAGTTCCTGACTATTATGATCTACGTGCCCTCAACCAAAAAAATGATACAAAAATATGTTCAAGACTTGAAGCTTTGGAACAACATAAAACATGACAATAATTCAGTTTGCAAACCAGACAAAAAAGAATTATTCCAAGCAGTTGCGTACATGATCAGTATTTTCTTCTGTGGAACAACTGTTGGAATATTATTTGCTATTCCATCGAAAGAAGACAAAGATATTTTTTACCCTTTTTCTTTATCTCAAGAGTTTTTTCCCGAGTTGGAAAATTTTGTGACATGGGGATATAAATGTTGTTGCGTGCCAATAGGTTTTGTAGGAGCAATATCACCAGCACATTACCTTGTTTACGCGTTACTTCATTTTCAATTACAAGCAAACGTCTTGCTGCACAACATAGAAAACATCAACAAAAATTACGAGAAAAATGAATTTCTGGACACGGAAACGCAAAATGTTATCAAAGAGAGGTTGCTGTTGTGTTTGAAACATCATATTAGCATTTCCAGGTTCTTATACACCTTTCAGATTTTTTTTTGCTAACTGTAAGCACAATTTCTAGATCCACTAGAACCTTATTGAGAAGAGCAAAAAATGTGGTGTTGATTTTAGAGTTGGAAGGATGTGTTTTGTTTATAAGTCTTGTAATACACTTGTTTACGGTACTGGTTTTCGAATAACAAATACGTATGTCATTTTAAGAAAAAATTTTAGTTTGGTAAAACTCCAACGTTGTTGTGGTTCTGGCGGTTTTTGGGGCTTACATTGTCCTCTTTTTTTACGTTAGCTGGACTTAGTGCTTACGGTCAGAAATTTGAAGATACGGTAAGGTGATTAAGTGATTTAAAATTACGTTTCTAAATGTTTGAATTTTTAGTCGGACAATATATTTTACAGATTGGTTAATGTTAAGTGGTATCACTGGAACCGTCAGAATAAGGAAATGTATCTAATGTTTTTGGCAAATACCCAGAAACCTTTTAAACTGAAGTTTTCTGAAAATATTTCAATTAATTACAGTCAAGGAATTGAAGTTCGTCTGAGATAATGTTAAAGTGGTATATCTAGGTTCAGGTAATTTTATTTTAGATTGGTAAAACCTTCTTTTCGTTCATGTCTGTTGCTTATCAACTACATAAGACTGTTAATCATTAATTGGAGGAACATCGGCAGCAATATTTTTTAAATAATTCGTGGTGCTATATTTCTGAGGGTTGATCAGTGATCATGAAGTAATTTTAAATGCTACTAATTACATACTTTATAGTTTCAGATTACGGAATTTTCTGTTCACATCTTCTCGTAATTAGTTTTGAGTGCGACGGAAATACGCTTTTTTCAGATTATCACATCACTAATGAACACTTTAGAACATTTAAAATTTTCCTAACTTCAGTAATAGTAACACAGAATTATAAATATTTTTAATGTAATATAACATCTAATAAACTTATTGTAGACAGCATTTGTTTGATTCATGTTTTCAATTAATATAAGAAAAATGTAATAGGTGTTCCCCAACTTATGACGGGTTAAAAAGATTAGTTGACTACACATTTTATTTTAATTACTATTTTTTGTTATTTTTATAACCTTAGTTGACAATAGATTTTAAAATAAATTCGAATTCTTCTCAATTTAACAGAAGTAGAAGCTTGCCTAATGATTAATGGAACTGATAATAGCCACGATGGATTTTTGAATATTTTATTCTTTTTTAAGCATTAATTATGCACAGAGGTTGTCATTAAATTGCAGTTTGTTGTTCATAGTACGTGTTCAGTCTTGAAAATAGCACGTAGACAAGTTGGTAGTTTGCTACGATTATGAATGGTAAGTTAAAATTGATTTTGAATATGTTGTATGGTGACTCAGAATTTAATTCTGCACGGTTTCATTGTAACACAATTAAAAACACAAAAATACTAGACTATAGTTGATTATTATATCGATTCCTAAGCAAATAAATCTCACTTGTGTTTTTTTTTTCAGAGAAAAAGTACCTCAAAATATACAGACTGGCATGTATCGAGATTTTCCAAATACGATTCGTCAATTTGATACTGTATAATTTGATCATCCTTTTGGCAATTACGGCTATATTTCAGTGTGTTCTGTTTGTGCAGAAATTTCAACTGGACTACTTTATTCAGCTAGGACCTTCTTATTTTTTAACATTATATGTAATGTATCCTTATGTAACTTATAAGACTGTTTTAACGAGAATTTCAGATGCTAACCACCTTAATTTACGTGCCTATATGCAAAAAAATGGCACCGGAATTTGTCCAGGACTTGAAATTTGGGGAAATACACAGTGACAGTGATACAGTTTGCAAACAAAACGAAAAAGAATTAGCTCACGCTGTTGCATACATGATCATTAGTTTCGTCCTTGCAGCGATTTCTGGAATCTTATTTACCATTCCATCGGAAAAGGACCCAGATATATTTTTTATTTATTCTTTGATTCAACAACATTTTCCAGAGTGGAAATATTTACTGACATGGGGATTTAAATGTTCAGTAGTACCTTTGGCCTGTATAACAACAATGTCACCAGCACATTACCTTATTTACGGGTTAGTACACTTTAAATTACAAGAAAACGTACTGCTGCACAACATAGAAAACATTAACGGAAATTACGACAACGATGAATTTCTGGACCCGGAATCGCAGAACGTCATCAACGAAAGGTTGCTGTCCTGTTTGAAGCATCACATCAAAATTTCCAGGTATTGTAAAACATCTCCAGTAATTTTGGTAACGATTGTGTGATCTTTAGAGCTACTAGAACAGTTCTAAGAAAAACCAAATATTTGGTGCTTCCTTTAGTACTCGAAGGATGTCTTATGTTTATAAATATTGTGATCCACGTGTTTACGGTACTCGCTTTTGGATAATACAAACATAGGTAGCTGAATGTGGAATTTTTAGGTGGACGAAATTCAATCGCAATTGTGGTGCTGGCAGTTGTTGTTGCTTACATTGTGTTCGTTTTTCACGTTAGGTGGACTTAGTGCTTATGGTCAGAAAATTGAAGATGCGGTTAGGTGATTAAAAGACTTTTAGAGATGCGTTTCTGAATATTTTTAATTTTAGTCGGACGATATTTTTTATCGGTTAGTGAACGTCAAGTGGTATAACTGGAACCAAGAGAATAAGAAACTGTATTTAATGTTTTTGACAAATACCCAGAAACCTTTCAGACTGCATTTCTCTGAGGATGTTTCGATTAATTATCGACAAGGTGTTGAGGTTCGCATGACATAATATTAATAAAAATTATATATTTGAATAAATTTTGTTAGATTGGTAAAACGTTCTTCACATTCATGTCTGTTGCAAATCAGCTACATAAGAAAGTTAATCATTAATTAGAGGGAAGCCAACAGTGATTTTCTAATATTTTTTAGTAGCAGATGTAGTTCAAGGTTTATTAAATTCATTTAATAAACCTTTAAAATCTTTGTAATGTCCCAGCACCTTAACAACACCATACACCCCATATAAATATTGTTTAAATAATGTAGTACTTAATAAACTTACTTGGATCGTTCTGATTTCTGTGTATCTTTTAAAATTATTTCTCTCCAAAATGAGTGGTCAGTTTCACATTTGCTTATACTTGCTAGACTGAATAAATAATAAATGCGCTTTTTTGGAGACAATAAACCACCAGTTTTTATCGTACTTTATCGGAGTATGAATATTTCGAGAGTAAACACAATCCATGTGACAACTAAATCGTGTACCGAGCAAGGCTAAGTAGCTATATAATTTAAAACTCTTTTTAGAGAAATTTGTGCGTTATTAATGAAGACATTTTATGTACCTACAATGATCGTAGGATCAAGGTTACAGGACTAGTTTTCTGAAATTTAAATAAAATTAGGATAAATTTTTAAACATGTTTGCTACTTTTTAACATTAAATATGCAAAGATGGCCTCATTAAATTGCGATTTGTTGTTGCACAGTACGTATCTATTCTTCAGTGAAGCAGAAACTTCCGAAACAGTTGCATTACTGCTATGAATGGTAAGTTAAAATTTAATTTTCGCCATTTCGTTGAAACATACACAAAAAGAAAAGCCTTATGTGTAAATTAAAACATTAACAATGTTAATAATAAAGACAGGTGAATATTACCACATTGTTATAGCTATTGCGACGCAACTGAATCTCATTTGTGGTATTGTTTCAGAAGAAAAGTATCTCAGAATATGCAGGTTGGCATGCATAGAATTTTTCGAGCTAGAAATCGTCAATTTTATGATGTACATTCTGATCATCTTTTTGACAACCATGTCTTTATTTCAGTTAGTACTATTTCTTCAGAAATTCCAGTTAGATTACTTTATCCAGTTTGGACCTTCATATTTCATACTATTATATGTAAATAATCATTATGAAATTTACGTAAATAATTTATCCGGATTTTCAGTTCCTGACTATTATGTTCTACGTGCCCTCAAATAAAAAAAACACACAAAAATATGTTCAAGACTTGAAGCATTGGAACACAATAGAATATGACAATAATTCAGTTTGCAAACAAAACAAAAAAGAATTATCTCAAGCAGCTGCGTACATGATCAGTATTGTGTTCTGTGGAGTAATTTGTGGAATATCATTTGCTATTCCATCGGAAGAAGACAAAGATATTTTTTACACTTTTTCTTTATCTCAAGAGTTTTTTCCCGAGTTGGAATATTTTGTGACATGGGGATTTAAGTGTTGTTGCATGCTTTTAAGTTTTGTAGGAGCAATATCACCAGCACATTACCTTGTCTACGCGTTACTTCATTTTCAACTACAAGCAAACGTGTTGCTGCTTAACATAGAAAACATCAACAAAAATTGCGAGAAAAATGAATTTCCGGACACGGAAACGCAAAATGTTGTCAAAAAGAGGTTGCTGTTGTGTTTGAAACATCATATTAACATTTCCAGGTTCATATACATCTTCCAGATTTTTTTTCAAACTGTAGGCACAATTTCTAGATCCACTAGAACCGCATCGAGAAGAACAGAAAATTTGGTGTTGATTTTAGAGTTGGAAGGATGTGTTGTGTTTATAAGTCTTGTAATACACATGTTTACGGTACTGGTTTTCGAATAACAAATACGTATGTCATTTTAAGAAAAATTTTTAGTTTGGTAAAACTCCATCGTTGTTGTGGTTCTGGCGGTTTTTGGCGCTTACATTGTCCTCTTTTTTTACGTTAGCTGGACTTAGTGCTTACGGTCAGAAATTTGAAGATACGGTAAGGTGATTAAGTGATTTAAAATTAAGTTTCTGAATATTTGATTTTTTAGTCGGACGATATATTTTACAGATTGGTTAATGTTAAGTGGTATCACTGGAACCGTCAGAATAAGGAAATGTATCTAATGTTTTTGGCAAATACCCAGAAACCTTTTAAACTGAAGTTTTCTGAAAATATTTCAATTAATTACAGACAAGGACTTGAGGTTCGTCTGAGATAATGTTAATGTGGTATATCTAGGTTCGGGTAATTTTATTTTAGATTGGTAAAACTTTCTTTTCATTCATGTCTGTTGCTTATCGACTACATAAGAGTATTAATCATTAATTAGAGGAACATCGGCATCAATATTTTCAAAAATTTCGTGGTGCTATATTTCTGAGGAATGATCAGTGATCATGAAGTAATTTTAAATGCTACTAATTACATACTTTATAGTTTCAGATTACGGAATTTTGTATTTACTAATATTCGGCGTACCTAATATTTTTTCAGATTAAAACTTCACTAGTGAACACTGTAGAACATTTAAAATTTTCCTAACTTCAGCAATAGTAACACAGAATTATAAATATTTTTAATGTAATATAACATCTAATAAACTTATTGTTGACTGTATTTGTTTGATTTATTTTATTCAAGCGACCAATATATTTTTAATTAAAAACTAAATGGTGTGCATTGCCCATCTTATGACGGGATAAAAAAAATAGTTGACTATACCTACATTTTATTTTAATTACTATTTTTTGTTATTTTTATAACCTTAGGTGATAATAGATTTTAAAATAAATTCGATTTCTTCTACATTGAAAAAGCTTAAGTATATAAGTTCTGTTTGAAACATCACATCAAAATATTGAGGTTCGTATGACATATAATATTAATAAAAGGTATCTGGCTATGTTTGGATAAATTTTGTTAGATTGGTAAAACGTTCCTCACATTCATGTCTTTTGCAAATCAGCTACATAAGAAAATTAATCATTGATTAGAGGGAAGCCAGCAGTGATTTTCTAATATTTGTTGGGGGGTCTCAATATTCTCGATGGCAAGGCAGTACACATACAATTTCCATAAATTCATTTAATAAATTATATTGACTAAAATGGCTACACGTTCTTAACACATTGACACAACCGCCCCCCTCTCTCCAACGCATCTCTCCAGAGGGCGCTCCACTCTCTCGAGATGTCAAAAATCCGGCGCCAGATTTGAATTCAAATAAATTCACTACATATTTTTTATTTTTTTATTATTATTATTAATTAATTAATTGTTCAGCAATTTTCAATTTAATGCCAAAAAACACAGTTACGCACATTAATTGCACTATTTTTTTGAAAGGCGGAGACAAACCTCCAGTCTTCATCATTCCTCTTCAAATCGTATACCAAGCAGTGCTAAGTTGCTGGTTTTAAAACTCTTTTTAGAGAAAATTTTTCCGTTATTAGTGAAGTTATTTTATGTATCTACAATGATCGTAGAACGAAGGTTACTGGAAAAGTTTTTCAAATTTATGTAAAGTCGGGATACATTTTTAACATTAAGTAAGCAAAGATAGCCTCATTAAATTTCGATTTGTCGCTGCACAGTACGTATCTAGTCTTCAGTGAAGGAGAGACGTTTGAAATTGTTGCACTACTACTATGAATGGTACGTTAAAATTTAATTTTCGCTATTTCATTGAAACATATGCAAAAATAAAAAGCAACTCAATCTCATTTGTGGCATTTTTTCAGAGGAAAAGTATCTCAGATTATGCAGGCTGGCATGCATAGATTTTTTCGATCTGCAAATCGCCAATTTTATAGTGTACAATCTGATCATATTTTTGACAACCGTGTCTTTACTTCAGTTAGTTCTATTTCTGCAGAAATTCCATCTAGATTACTTTATCCAGTTCGGACCTTCGTATTTCATAATATTATACGTAACTATCATTCTGTCATTTAAACAACTGACTTACCCGGATTTTCAGTTGCTGAGTGCTTTGATCTACGTGCCCCAAACTAAAAAACTAGTACTAGAATATGTCCAAAAGTTGAAACATGACAATAACTCAAGTTGCAAAGACAACAAAAAGGAATTAATTCAAGCTGCTACGTACATGATAAGTAGTCTCATTTTTGCAGTGATTGCTGGAATATTATTTGCCATTCCATCGAAAGGGGACAAAGATATCTTGTATGTTTTTTCTTTATCTCAAGAGTTTTTTCCCGAGTTGGAATATTTTGTGACATGGGGATTTAAGTGTTGTTGCGTGGCTTTAGGTTGTGCAGGAGCAATATCACCAGCACATTACTTAGCTTACGCGGTACTTCATTTTAAATTACAAGCAAACGTGTTGCTGCACAACATAGGAAACATCAACAAAAATTACGAGGACAATGAATTTCTGGACACAGAATCGCAAAACGTTATCAAAGAAAGATTGCTGTTTTGTTTAAAGCATCATATTAGCGTTTCCAGGTTCATATACATCTTCCAGATTTTTTTTTCTAACTGCAGGCACAATTTTTAGATACACTAGAACAACTATGAGAAGGGCAGAAAATTTGGTGTTAATTTTAGAGTTGGAAGGATGTTTTTTATTTATAAGTATTGTTATACACATCTTTACGGTATTGGTTCTTGGGTCATACACAGGTCGCTCTAAATCGAATTTGTAGGTGGACGAACTTACATCGCAGTTGTGGTACTGGCGGTTCTTGTTGCTTACGTTGTGTTCGTTTCTTACGTTAAGTGGAATTAGTGCTTATGGCCAGAAAATTGAAGATGCGGTAAGGTGTTGAAATGATTTAGAGACAAATTTTTGAATATTTGTAATTTTAGTCGGATGATATTTTTTATAGGTTGGTTAACGTCAAGTGGTATAACTGGAACCAAGAGAATAAGAAACTCTATTTAATGTTTTTGACGAATATCCAGAAACCTCTCAGACTGAAGTTTTCTGAAAATATTTCAGTTAATTGTAGGCAAGGAGTTGAGGTTCGTTTGACATAATTAAGGTTAATGTAATGTATCTTTGTTTGGATAATTTTGCTAGATTGGTAAAACCTTCTTTTCATTCATGTCTGTCGCTTATCAACTACGTAAGAGTATTAATCATTGATTAGAGGAACATCGGCAGCAATATTTTTAAATATTTCGCGATACCACGTTCCTGAGAATTGACCATAAAGGAATTTTAAATGCTATTAATTACAATTTAACAATTTCAGATTATATGCAATATAACATTTAATAAACTTATTGTACATGTGTTTGTTTGACCAAATTTTTTAACCTTATTTTGCTAGCTTTGAAACTATTCAGCGTTTGATCCACCAATAACTCAACCATCTAGAAGTATCCTTGATTTTTATTTTTCGTTGTGCGTCATCACGACATGCACAGCACTTTTGTTCTTTCTTGTTGTATGCGCTAAACATGCTGCCGTGCGCTCCACAGTGATAAAAGTCAATAACTCTCGAACCTAACCACTATGTAACATTACTAACGCCTCAGCGAATTCGTTACATGCTTCAAACAACACATTTCTGGAACGTTTTCCTCTCTTCGAAGTATTTCCTCCGGAATTATCGCTCGAGAGGTGTTGTCGGATCGTCGATCAAATTTTAATCAGTTTCAACCACGTGTATTTATTATTTATTTAGCGAGTAAATAGCGACGAACTGTTTATTCTACTCTGTAAATAGGAAGTCGACATTGAATCAATAGAAAGGATAATGGCTTTTTTTGCCGCCTTTGTGCCAAGTCGATAAGCCATGTCGACTGCAGCGCAGTTTACCTAGTTGTTTACTCGCCCCCAGCTCCCCTACTAGCCCGTAACTCGTTCCATCAGTGTTAAAATTTTTTAATGACACGACAATTGATGTATTCAAAGAAGACCGGTTTAAATTTAAATGTACTCCGCGTAATTAAAAGCAACTCTCCGTAGAAGACGACGCGTGTTATGGATTTTAGATTACGTAACCCAACACTGGTGGCGCGAAGCGCCACCCCGCCACATCAAATTTAATTGGTGGAGGTTATTTTTCAACCTTCCGAGACAACTTTTTGCGCTTATTTTTTTGTTAAAAAGGTTGACACCCGATCTTTCGCCCCACACGCGCGTAATCCCGAAAACCCGTAATCCCGAAAAAAAAAAAACGGGACTAACTGTTTCCATTGGGCCTTTGTATCTGTATCACGTGACACTATCCGGCTCAAAGAACTTCTCTTCGGAAACTCTACCCTAAGCCCCTTCAGACTGTGATAAATGCAATGAATCCATCACTCGCCACCTCTGCCGTCTCGCAATCGATTCCATCACGAAGTCACAGTCTCGTCGCGAAACCGAAACACAGGGACGTCTCAGAAAGGGATCATGTCGCAAAAATTTCGACGGCACGTCCGATTAAAAAGGGTGTGTGGCGAGCTAATTGGTGGATTTTTCGGGGAACAGAAAACTAGGCCAATTAGGCGGCGTTGTGCACTTGTCTAAACAGGGTCGTTGGGGCGTGAATTTAATTGAAATCGTCGTTAAATCACACCCTGCAAACTTGGATATTGCTGCGCTAATTAAATTATGAAGAAATTGTGTTATTATGATTTCTCTTTGATGTCGGAGGCACGTTGGTGTGCAGGGGATGCGCCGGGGCGGGGCCAAGGTCACGTGCTGAGGGAAACCGGTTGCGGGACGAGGGAGGCGATGCGATTGGCCGAAGAGACTTGACGGTCTGATCGGGTAGAGAAAAATTGTTTGAAATGAGAAAAAATACGTTGGTTGCTAAGGTTTACAAAAATTAAAAAAAAAAAAATCAACTTTTAAAAATATTGAACGTCAAAATCGAAGAATTAACGTGATTTTAATTTGTTTTAAAAAACTGCATTTAGACAATTGTCATTTTTGATAATTTTTCTCGGAATTTTAAATCTTCAATAAAATTCATATTAAGACACATTAGCATTACGAAGTTAATTCTTCAATTTTGAAGTTTAATATTTTCAAAAATTTGGTTCAGAGATCTTTTTTCTAGCATTTTCAATGACGTACCGTCAAGCAAATACGTCATTTTTTATCACCCTGTATATTTAAAGTGGATGACAACGGGAAAAAATGGTTTCGGAAAAACTGAAAAATTGAAAATCTATTAATCGAACAATCGAAACAGCGGAATATGGGTAAATCGAGAAATTGAAATATCAAAAAATTTTGAAAATCGAAATATCAAAAAATCAAAAAATTAAATTATCGAAAAATTGAAAAATTCAGGAATTGATAAACTCGCAAAATTGTAATGTTGAAAAATGAAGAAATCGAGAAATCTAAAAATCAAAAAGTCTTAAAATTTTAAAAATCGAGAAACCTAGATGTCTTAAAATCGAAAAATTAAAAAAGTGAAATTTAAAAAAGTTCTAAAAATTGAAAAATCAAGAACGTGAAGAGCTAAATATTTAAACATTCGACAAATTGAAAAATAGACACAACGAAGAACTGAAAAATCGAAAAATCAAAAATTTAATTAAACTCTTGAAAAATTAAAAAATCGAAAAATTGAAAAATTTTTACAGTTAAAATTTAAAATTTGAAAAATCTAAAACCGCGAAGTCGAAAAATCGAAAGCTCGAGAAATCAGATTATCGAAAGCTTGAAAAATGTTCAAGTTAAAAACTCAAAATTGAAAAATAGAAATATCGAAGGAATGAAAAATCAAGAAATCGAGACCTGACCTGCATTGACTTGACCTGACCTGACCTGTCCTAACCTGACCTGAGTTGACTTGACTTGACCTGAAAAATCGAGATCTGCGAAAATCAAAAAATCGTTTAATCGAAAAATTGAGAAATCGAGAAAGTGGAAATCCAAAAACTTAAAAATTCGACAAATTGGAAAATAGAAATAACCAAATGACGAAGAAATAAAAAATCGAATAATCGAGAAATCGAAAAATGAAAAATTGAACTAAAATATTGAAAAATGAAAAAATCAAGAAATCGAAATATCAAAAATCGAAAAGTCGATAAACCGAAACCCGAGAAATCGAGAAATCGTAAATACAAAATTGAAAAAATTGCAAAACTTGAAAAATCGAAGAATTGAAAAATTGATAAATCGAAACATCGAAAAATTGGAAAACCGTAAGTTTGAAAACCCGAAAAGTTGAAAAATAGGAAAACGGGAAATTGAAACATCAAAAGATCGAGAAATCGAAACATCAAAAGATCGACAAATCGAGAAAACGGAAAATAGAAAATTTCAGAAAACGAAATAGGCCAAAATGAGAAGTTTAAAATTGATAAAGAATTTAAAATTACAAGAAATCGAAAAATCAGAAAGTCGAAAAATAGGAAAATTTAAAAATCGAAAAATATAAAACCGTGAAGTCGAAAAATCGAAGGCTTGAGAAATCGGATTATCAAAAAACTGAAAAATTTTCAATTTAAGAACTCAAAATTGAAAAATAGAAATATCGAAGGAATGAAAAATCGCAAAATCAAGAAACCGAGACCTGACCTGACCTGACTCGACCTAAGCTGGAAAATCGAGAAATCGAGATCTGCGAAAATCAAAAAATCGTTTAATCGAAAAATTGAGAAATCGAGAAAGTGAAAAGTCAAAAATTTAAAAATTCGACAAATCGAAAAATAGAAATAACGAAGAACTGAAAAATCGAATAATCAACAAATCGAAAAATCAAAAATTTAATTGAAATATTGAAAAACTAAAAAATTTAGAAATCGAAACATCGAAAATCGAAAGATTTCAAAATTTTTACGTTCAAAATTTAAAAATCGAAGAATTCAAGAATCGAAAAGTCGAAAAATCATAACCCAAGAAATCGAAAAATAGAAAATACAAAATTGAAAAAATTGAAAAAATTGCAAAATTTGAAAAATCGAGGAATTGAAAAATTGATTAATCGAAACTTCGAAAAATTGGAAAACCGTAAAATTGAAAACCCGAAAAGTCGAAAAATAGAAAAGCGAGAAATCGAAACATCAAAAGATCGAGAAATCGAGAAGACGGAAAGTCGAGAACTTCAGAAAACATAATGGGTCAAAATCGAAAAGTTTAAAATTGAAAAAATTGAAGAATTTAAAATGAAAAGAAATCGAAAAATCGGAAAATCGAAAAACAGGAAAATTTAAAAATCAAAAAACTTAAAAATCGAAAAATCTAAAACGCGAAATCGAAAGCTCGAGAAATCGGATTATCAAAAAACTGAAAAACTTTCAATTTAAAAACTCAAAAATTGAAAAATAGAAATATCGAAAGAATGAAAAATAGCACAATCAAGAAATCGAGACGTGATCTGCACTGACCTGAGCTGATCCGACTTGACGTGACCTGACTTAACTTGACCTGAACTAAAAAATCAAAAATTCATTTAATCGAAAAGTTGAGAAATCGGGAAAAGTTGGAAACCACAAAAACTGAAAAATTAAAGTCGAAAATTTAAAGATTGGAAGCTCGAAAAATTTTCAAATTTACAATTTAAAAATCCAAAAATTCAAAAATCGAAAAGTCGAAAAACCGAAACCCGAGAAATCAACAAATCGTATATATAAAATTTAACAATCGTAAAATTGAAGAATCCATAAATTCCAAAAGTGAACGGACGAAAAATTGCGAAATCGAAAAATTGAAAAATCAAAACACTGAAAAAGTGGAAAATCGAGAATTCGAAAACCTGAAATGTCTAAAAATCCAAAAACTGAGAAATCAAAAAATTCAAAAACAGAAACATCGACAAATCGAAACTTCCAGAAATCGAGAATTGAATTAAGAGAAAAGAGTTTAAAACTGAAAAACTGACAATTTAGAAATTGAGACCTGACCCCACCTAACCTGGCCCGAAAAATCGAAAAATTGAAAAATCGACAATTGAATAATTGAAAAACTGAAAACTGAAACATTGAGAAGTCGGCAAATCGAGATCTGGAAAAAACAGAAAATTGTTTAATTGAGAAATTGAGAAATCAAGAAAAAAGTTAGAAACTTCAAACTCTCAAAAATTGAAAAATCAAAAAATTTTGAAATCGAAAAAATTAAAAGTCGAAAAATTGAAAAATCGAAAAAAAAATGAAGAAATCGAGAAATTGAAAATTCTAGATGTCATGAAATATAAATGTAAATCAAGCAATTTTAAACCAAAAAACAAATATTTTCGATGGGGAAATGCTCAAAAATAAAGAAAAACACTCGAGTTCTTGATTTCAGTTTTCATAAAAACCCCTATAAGGAACACACAAAAATAAACTAAAACACCAAATTAAAGGTGGAAGGAAACTGTTTTAAATATATTTACATAACATTTGCATTCCTTAGATACACACATAAAAGTAAAATTTCCATTAAACTTCAAAGTCATAAAATTAAGGCATCTCGAAAAAATTTAAAACAACAAGACTATAACGAAACGAGCAGCTTTAAACAATTTCTTGAGAAGTAGAAACTTCACGCTGAATAAATTTAAAAATTGTAGGTTGTAAAATGAGTACAGATTTACATTTTCAGGGTCTTTCTGGATTAGTTACCGGGAAATTTGCGAAAGCTGAACATGGACCAGAATAAAAGGCTTCAGCGGAACATTAAAACAATGAAAAAAAATACCGAGCAAAATTTAATACGAATGTGGTGTACGCAAAAATAACTAATATAAAATAGCCTTTTAGCAAGCTTTTAGTTAATTACGGTTTGTTTTATTTTGTTAATAATAATTTTTTGCAACAGCGTTTATTTTGTAATACAATTCGTAGTGCAACCTCACAATTTGTTATTTAATTCGTGAAAGCTCTGACCTGAAGCAGCGAAATGAAGCTCATTTCGAGCATCCTCACCTAAAATTTAATCCAATTCATTTAAAACAGCTCAAAGTTTCTACTCACATGTATATTTTGAAATTTGAAAAACTCACCCCTCACCAACAAAACTTACTCCACCCCAACCTTCCCCTAATTCAACCCACTTCCATCCTCTCGAGTACACTTCCAAAGGAAATAACCAGCATCGTATTTGTCGACGGAAATCTCTTCCACGAGTCCTCCTTTTTAATAAAACCTCCCGGCCCCTCCCTTCCTCATATTACCTAAATTAATTGCGAGCGACTATCCCGTTTTAATTACTCACAATACACCGATTGTCTGGCGTAAATTTCCCAGCCCGCATCGCGTGAACTTTTCAGGAAATTAAACTTCGATTTTCGGAAATTCTAAGCAATTCCGATTGTATGCAACCTGAAACTTCGATAAACCGATCTAACACGGCTCGAAACAGCTGTTGGAACTTTAATCGTGCGGTAATCGGTGCCACTCTGGATTTGACACTTGGGGCCGGCACTTTGGCATTCTTGCAGCGGACAACGGGGAGGTAAATTGCTGGCTGGATTGGGATAATTAAGTCTGGAGATGTAAGCAGACGGGAAAAAGTTTAATGAGGATGAGTGTGCTTGGGTAAAAAGCTTGATTATTCTTTGGAGAGCGGTTGTTGCGTGCTGCGGCGTTGTAGATTTTTTTAGATAAAGTAATCAGGGAAGCGTGTTAGTTGTCTAATTGGAGCTGAAGTATAAGTGGACAATTTGTGTTGTATCTGTGCAGGTAGAATCCCGTACATTGTCGAATATAAAAATATCATCAAGGCCAATCTGCTTTTCCTTCAATCCCTCTCTGAAAAAACCTCGCTCCTGCAACCCCGCGACGCCCACCCGAATCGAAATATGAAACACGTCGACGTTTCCCTTTGCATGTTTATAGCACAAACACATTTTCCTTCGGATATTGTTCGCAGAAATCAATGGAGAGACAAGACAGTCGGGTTTCATTACCATTGAAATGTCCATTCGTCCAGCTTGGAGCTCGCCATGTGTACATTTCCCAGACTCGATCATCCTGGATATTAATACATAAATGCGGGACTATGGGAAATATCAATTTTGCCGGTCCGCCTCGGGCTGTATACGTATTTTACAACGGACGTCTGATTAAACAAGGTCCTGGTGTCTGTTCCTGGAGGAATTTCCGGATTGCACGAAAACGGCTGCTTTGAAAATGCTGTTAGGTCTTGTTTGATACAAAGAGCGGCGTAGTCACGTCATGCTGGCATATAAGAGGTTGGGGGTGCGAGCACCTAGACTCCCGAATCTGAATTTTTATTAAGTCGTAGCAGGCTAGAAATACTTTTATGTTGAGAACATCTTAAACCTATCAAAAAAACTAGTCGAAAGTTATTTCGACTGAACTTCTCGCGCTTCTGAAGTACAGTCCTTCAAATTTCACAAGTTCTTAAAAGATTAATAGAGGCAAAATCAGTTTTATCTTAACAAGTACTAGCCCCGCTCACCCGCCCCCTGTTTTCTCAGAGGATATGTCATTTACCAAAATAAGTTTTACCTTAGCAAGTACTAGCCCCACCCACCCACCCTTAATTAATTAGAGGGTATGTCATTTGCCAATCAGACTTATCTTACAAAGTATTAGCCCCGCCCACCCGCCCCCTATTTTTTCCAATGATATGTCATTTGCCAAAATAAAACTTACATTAGCAAGAACCAATACCAGTACTTCTTAGTACTCGCTAAGATAAGTCTTAATTTGGCAAATGACATATCCTCTGAGGAAATAGGGGCGGGTGGGCGGCGCACGTACTTACTCAAGTAAGACTGATTTTGGGAAACATCAGACCTCCAGAAAAAATAGAGGGCGGGTAGGCGGGGCTAGCACTTGTTGATTTTGCCCTTATTAATCTTGTACAACCTTGTTAAATTAAAAAGGTGTTAAATTGGAAATTTCCATAGTAAAGACTTAAATTCCTAAATCTGATTGGATGTTTATTTTTGATCAATTTAGTCATTATTTTTTTTGAGTCACCTGCATAAGCAAATCGAAAATATATGAATGCAATGATAACTCTCAAGTAAAAACTCATGATATTTTGCACATTTCCGGTAGATTTAGGAATTTAAGTCGTTACTATGGAAATTTGCAATTTAAACCTTTAAATTTCACAAGTTTTTACAAGATTAATAGGGGCAAAATCAGTTTTATCTTACAAAGTATTACCCCCGCCCACCTGCTCCCTATTTTCTCCAATAATATATCATTTGCCAAAATAAGACATACGTTAGCAAGTACTAGCCCTTCTTCTAAGAGGGTCGTACTTCCAAGTACTTGCTAAGATAATTCTTAATTTGGCAAATGACATACCCTCTAAGAAACGAGAGAGTGGGCGGGGCTGATAGCTGTCAAGGTAAGACGGATTTTGGCAAATGACATACCCTCTAAAAAAGAGAGGGTGGGTGGGCGGGGCTAGTAGCTGCTAAGATAAGACTGATTTTGGCAAATGACATGGAACACCCAGAACAATCAGTCTTACCTTAGCAGGTACTAACCCCGCCCACGCGCCCTCTATTTTCTTAGAAGGTATTTCATTAGCCAAAATTAGTCTTATCTTAGCAGGTACTAGCCCCGCCCACCCACCCTCTTTTTTCTTAGAGACTATCTCATTTGCCAAAATCACTCTTATCGTAGCAGGTACTAGCCCCGCCCACCCACCCTTTCTTTTCTTGGAAGGTATATCATTTGCCAAAATCGATCTTGGGTAGTACCGATCCCGTCCACCTGTCCGCTATTTTCTTAGAGAGATCTCATTAGCCAAATCCAGTCTCATCTTAGCAAGTACTAACCCCGCCCACCAACCCTCTCTTTTCTTAGAGGGTATGTCATTTGCCAAAATCAATCTTATCCTAGCTAGTAGCTGCTAAGATAAAACTAATTTTGGTAAATGGCATTCTCTAAGTATGGAGAGGGTGGGTGGGCGGGGATACTACCTACGAAGATAAGGCTGATTTTGGCAAATGACATACTTCCCACGAAAAGAGAGGGTGGGTGGGCGGGGCTAGTACCTGCTTCGATGAGAGTGATTTTGGCAAATGAGATACCCTGTAAGAAAAGAGAGGGTGGGTAGGCGGGCCTAGTACTTGCCAAGATAAGACTAATTTTGCCCCTATTAAACTTGCAAAACTTGTTAAATTTAAAAGGTCTTAAACTACAAATTTCCATATTAACGTGTTAAATTCCTAAATCTGATTGGATGTTTATTTTTTAACAATTCAGTCATTAATTTTTTTCAGTCACCTGTATAAGCAAATCGAAAATATATGAATGCAGTGTAACTCACAAGTAAAAACTCATGATATTTTGCACATTTCCGGTACATTTAGGAATTTAAGTCGTTACTATGGAAATCTGCAATTTAAACGTTTAAATTTCACAAGTTTTTACAAGATTAATAGGAGCAAAATCAGTTTTATCTTAAAAAGTACTAGGCCCGCCCACCCGCCCCCTATTTTCTCAGAGGATCTCATTTTCCGAAATAAGTCTTATCTCTGCCGACCCACATCTTTACTTTTTTAGAGGGTATGTTATTTGCCCAAATCAGATTTATCTTACGAAGTACTAGCCCCGCCCACCCACCCCCTATTTTCTCCAATGATATGTCATTTGCCTAAATCAGTTTCAACTTAGAAAATACTAGCCCCGCCCACCCACCCTCTCTTTTCTTGGAAGGTGTATCATTTGCCAAAATCGATTTTGGGTAGTACCGATCCCGTCCACCTGTCCTCTATTTTCTTAGAGAGATCTCATTAGCCAAATCCAGTCTCATCTTAGCAAGTACTAACCCCGCCCACCCACCCTCTCTTTTCTTAGAGGGTATGTCATTTGCCAAAATCAATCTTATCCTAGCTAGTAGCTGCTAAGATAAAACTAATTTTGGTAATTTGTACTCTCTAAATAAGGAGAGGGTGGGTGGGGGGGGGATAGTTCCTGCTAAGATAAGGCTGATTTTGGCAAATGACATAGTCTCTAAAAAAAGAGAGGGTGGGCGGGTGGGGCTAGCATTTTCTAAGTTACAACTGATTTTGGCAAATGACATACCTTCTAAGAAAAGAGAGGGTGGGTGGGCGGGGCTAGTAGCTGCTACGATAAGAGTGATTTTGGCAAATGAGATACCCTGTAAGATAAGGGAGGGTGGGTGGGCGGGCCTAGTACTTGCTAAGATAAGACTAATTTTGCCCCTATTAAACTTGCAAAACTTGTTAAATTTAAAAGGTCTTAAACTACAAATTTCCATAGTAACGAGTTAAATTCCTAAATCTGATTGGATGTTTATTTTTTAACAATTCAGTCATTAATTTTTTTTAGTCACCTGTATAAGCAAATCGAAAATATATGAATGCAGTGTAACTCACAAGTAAAAACTCATGATATTTTGCACATTTCTGGAACATTTAGGAATTTAAGTCGTTACTATGGAAATCTGCAATTTAAACGTTTAAATTTCACAAGTTTTTACAAGATTAATAGGGGCAAAATCAGTTTTATCTTAAAAAGTACTAGGCCCGTCCACCCGCTCCCTATTTTCTCACAGGATGTCATTTTCCGAAATAAGTGTTATCTTAGCAAGTACTAGCTCTGCCCACCCACATCTTTACTTTCTTAGAGGGTATGTTATTTGCCCAAATCAGATTTATCTTACGAAGAACTAGCCCCGCCCACCCACCCCCTATTTTCTCCAATGATATGCCATTTGCCAAAATCAGTTTCAACTTAGAAAATACTAGCCCCGCCCACCCACCCTCTCTTTTCTTGGAAGGTGTATCATTTGCCAAAATCGATTTTGGGTAGTACCGATCCCGTCCACCTGTCCTCTATTTTCTTAGAGAGATCTCATTAGCCAAATCCAGTCTCATCTTAGCAAGTACTAACCCCGCCCACCCACCCTCTCTTTTCTTAGAGGGTATGTCATTTGCCAAAATCAATCTTATCCTAGCTAGTAGCTGCTAAGATAAAACTAATTTTGGTAATTTGTACTCTCTAAATAAGGAGAGGGTGGGTGGGGGGGGGATAGTTCCTGCTAAGATAAGGCTGATTTTGGCAAATGACATAGTCTCTAAAAAAAGAGAGGGTGGGCGGGTGGGGCTAGCATTTTCTAAGTTACAACTGATTTTGGCAAATGACATACCTTCTAAGAAAAGAGAGGGTGGGTGGGCGGGGCTAGTAGCTGCTACAATAAGAGTGATTTTGGCAAATGAGATACCCTGTAAGATAAGGGAGGGTGGGTGGGCGGGCCTAGTACTTGCTAAGATAAGACTAATTTTGCCCCTATTAAACTTGCAAAACTTGTTAAATTTAAAAGGTCTTAAACTACAAATTTCCATAGTAACGAGTTAAATTCCTAAATCTGATTGGATGTTTATTTTTTAACAATTCAGTCATTAATTTTTTTTAGTCACCTGTATAAGCAAATCGAAAATATATGAATGCAGTGTAACTCACAAGTAAAAACTCATGATATTTTGCACATTTCTGGAACATTTAGGAATTTAAGTCGTTACTATGGAAATCTGCAATTTAAACGTTTAAATTTCACAAGTTTTTACAAGATTAATAGGGGCAAAATCAGTTTTATCTTAAAAAGTACTAGGCCCGTCCACCCGCTCCCTATTTTCTCACAGGATGTCATTTTCCGAAATAAGTGTTATCTTAGCAAGTACTAGCTCTGCCCACCCACATCTTTACTTTCTTAGAGGGTATGTTATTTGCCCAAATCAGATTTATCTTACGAAGAACTAGCCCCGCCCACCCACCCCCTATTTTCTCCAATGATATGCCATTTGCCAAAATCAGTTTCAACTTAGAAAATACTAGCCCCGCCCACCCACCCTCTCTTTTCTTGGAAGGTACATCATTTGCCAAAATTGATCTTGGGTAGTACCGATCCCGTCCACCTGTCCTCTATTTTCTTAGAGAGATTTCATTAGCCAATTCCAGTCTCATCTTAGCAAGTACTAACCCCGCCCACCCACCCTCTCTTTTCTTAGAGGGTATGTCATTTGCCAAAATCAATCTTATCCTAGCTAGTAGCTGCTAAGACAAAACTAATTTTGGTAAATGGCATTCTCTAAGTAAGGAGAGGGTGGGTGGTCGGGGATAGTACCTGCGAGGATAAGGCTGATTTTGGCAAATGACATACCTCCCACGAAAAGAGAGGGTGGGTGGGTGGGGCTAGTATTTTCTAAGTTACAACTGATTTTGGCAAATGACATACCTTCTAAGAAAAGAGAGGGTGGGTGGGCGGGGCTAGTACCTGCTACGATGAGAGTGATTTTGGCAAATGAGATACCCTGTAAGAAAAGAGAGGGTGGGTGGGCGGGGCTATTACTTGCTAAGATAAGACTAATTTTGCCCCTATTAAACTTGCAAGAACTTGTTAAATTTAAAAGGTCTGAAACTGCAAATTTCCTTAAACCTTTAAATTTCACAAGTTTTTACTAGATTAGTAGGGGTAAAATCAGTTTTATCTTAAAAAGTACTAGCCCCGCCCACCAGCCCCGTAGTTTCTCAGAGGATGTCATTTGCCAAAATCAGACTTATCTTACAAAGTACTAGCCCCGCCCACCCGCCCCCTATTTTCTCCAATGATATGTCATTTGCCAAAATCAGTTTTAACATTAGCCAAAGCCAGTTTCATCTTAGCAGGTACTAGCCCCTCCCACCCGCCCTGTCTTTCCTTTTTGCCAAAATTTTTAAATTTTTTAACAGATAAATAAAAAAAAATTAAAAATCGAAAAATTGGTAATCTGAAAAAATTAAGATCCATACAAAATTTTACAATTCGGTAGTTTCAGAGATTATCTGTCTAATAAAAGTCCGGACAGACACATAGCTTACACTTGGAAAATAAAATATCTCTAATATTTGACTAATATTAAGCCCCCAAAACAGAAAATGAATGGTCAGATATTTTCTAAAAGTTAACAATAACAAAGTGGATTGTTGTCAGGAATTTTTACGTCTTCATATATATTTATTAACTAAACAACAACGTCAAAGAAACGAAGGATAAATTATTTCATCCCCCGACCGTGGTATTTATCCACTGAGATGTGTTTTTCGTTTACGCCGGAACGGGCTTTTCCCGAGAACCTAAACCGACTTGACAATATAAATACAAACGATTCATCCGCATCAGCATCAGTTGTCCTCGCACTTTCAAAAAACAACACGAACCCCAAAAATGGTCAATTCACCCTCCTCTTCGTCCTTGGGGCTTTCGTTGCCGTTTCTTTGCCCATTCCGGTTGACAAATACCTAAATCCGGAGGATGTCTGCGAAAATCACTCTCCGTTGGAAATTCAACGATTCAGACGTTCTCCCGATGATGGGGAATGGGTTTTCAAGCCCAACGTTGAGCAACGTCGAGCTCGAACGGATGGTAATTTTGTTGTTGTATTTTTGTTAATAAAAATAAATGTGTGAATGCATGAACTTATTCGCCCGTAATTAAAAATTTAATTCTCTATAGAAAATTCCATTTGATCGAAACATGAAAACACCGCAACACATTCACCGCTCTCCCACGCGTTTTTTTAATCGTAATAGATTGCCTCTTAATTAAATTTTGTTGACGAAATCAAATTTAATTTTTTTTTCCTTGAAAAATTAATCAACGCTTAAAGTTTATTTGTTTTTATTGCGGGTGGCAGCAGTTTTATTAACTTTGGGGAAAACGCGTTCGGTTTATTAAAAAATTAAATTATATTCATCGAGTGATGGATGCCGGTACGAGACACATTTAACCGCGAGCCGTAATTCCATCCGAACAAAGTAAATATCGAGCAAATTCGCCAAACACGAGCTTAATAATCCCGATGAAATTCCGATACGCGCTTGGAACGTATACTTGGCCAAAAGCCAAACACCTTGGCTTTAAACACGTGATACATTACAGGTGGATTTAATCTCCATTGTTTGCTCTGCAGGAACGCATATTTCGCAGGAAAAAGCACAATAAAAGCAAGCAGCGCCAGGACTTAATAACTTGATAAATTAAAGTAAATTCTTCTTGATATTAAAACAAAAACGGCTTATTTTTCTTATTTTCAAATCAGACGGAAATTAGACATCCATCAACACGACGTTGTCTTCCTCCAGCCATTTTCCCGAAAGCGGAACAAAAAAAATTTCAACTATTTCCAACAATTCCGCTTCAAATAAAACCGAGAAAATTTCTGTTATTATTAAGTGCTGCGAACAGCAGCCACAAGAATTCATCTTTCTCCGAAAAGAGCAATAAAGACAACAGTCGAGCCCTTATTAACTTATTAATGTAAATTCTTCGCAATATTAAAAAAACCTGGAGCGGTCCTCGTTTTTTACGACATAATCCCGAAACCGCCGTTTTTTCTAATAACGCCGCCTCCCCGAAATAAATAATAAAAACCGCCATCAATACGGCCACGTTTGCTTTGCCACATTTGAATTTTTGCACGATGTCACGTCCGCGTATTTCAGCGGAATTACATCGATTCCTCAAAAAAAGCTCCGATTGTGTGCGAGCTTTCGCCAGATTTAATACAGGAAAATTGCTTGTCAATGCCAGGAGTCGAGCTTTTGTGCTTTTTTCCTAATTATCGCAAATATTTGAGCCACTGATAAATAATTTCGATGCGCGATCGATTCTTACTCAATTTAGGCTCCATAAAAGCGCGTTATTATGGAAATTGGAGGTTAGTAATTATTGTTCGACACGTGCCGAGCTAGGAAATTGCTTCACGACAATCAATGCGAATAAGAAGAAAGCTGGCGGTAATTAAAATCACGGTGGCGGCGAGGGAGCGTAGGCGCCTCCAGGGACGACGTCGGCATATTTTATTCAAGTACGGGCCTGCTTTATTGCCGCTTGTTGTGAGTGGACGGAAGAGGAAAAGTTCGAAATGGCATTGTCGGACGGCCGAGATGGTTCATGCTTTTCGGGGGTTAATGTTTTACGAGTGGCACATTTTGAATAATAAGGGGCTTTTAATAAGGGAGATATTTACTTAATTCTGCCGCAAAGGTCTCGCTTCGATGAACTTGTATCGAGCAATATGGGCTTTCGACTCGTAAACAGAGAAAGTGGCGTAATATTGCATTCCCACGGGGACGGATTTTAATATCTGTCTAGCGATGTATCGAAAAAAGAAACGGCGTGTACTGGATCCCGTTGGGTTAATATCTACTGTAAACAAATAACAGGTGAACTTTGGAGGCACGATCGGTATTAATATACAGATTATGAAGGGTTTTACGACGTACATTTTCAAGGAACGGAATCTTACCTCGTTTCCGGATTTTTTTTTCAGTTTTTCAGGCGATCCTTTTGTTAGGATTTTGTAGCCGTTGCAACTAACGCAATCTCCTTTCCGGCTGAAAATTACCAATTTTGTCCGGAACAAATCAATGAAATGGATTTTCTACCAAGAATTCTGCGATTCAGACGTTCTCCGGATGGTGGCCGTTGGATTTTTAGGGCCAACGTTGGAGGAGCCGGAGGCAGCTCTAAATTTGAATATAGAAATTTTACTTCCCAAGCGTAAAGTAACACAGTCCTGATTTTTCAGTTTTTCAATTTTTCGATTTTTAACAATTTTTGATTTCTGAATAAAAATTTTCCTTACATTTTTAATTTTTTATTCTCCCAATTACATAAGTTAAAAATATAAATTATTAAATATGTACACTTCCGAAAATCTTCTTCCATAATTCTTCCATAAGTGTTGTTCTGGGGGATAACCAAGCGTGCTGTGCATTGGGAATTCTTAACACTATTTGTTCAACAATAGGAATTAAAAAGATTACGTATTTATTGTAGTAACTGGACTTTCAGATACTTTTAGCATGGCGGAAACGTCTAATTAGTCTTCTAACATTTTGCATAATTAAGTACATATTTGAATTATGAACGTTCTTGTACTATATTGCACTAGATTCCACTAAATTATATTTTAGTAGTGTGAAAATAGGAGATTTTTGAGTGTACAAAGAAAAAACTAATTTTTAACCGGAATTTCCATGTGTGTGAGTGCTAGAGATTTTTTAATCAAACAGATTGATAGAAAACGGAGTAGTTATGTAGTGGGGGTTCTATGACAGTTTGACCTCGTTTGACCTGTTCTAGAACCTCCAATACTTTCTGTCAAGAGGTTATTGACCTGTACTAGGACCCCCGACCGACTATCTGTATGTCTGCCGTCTGTCTGGATTTTTATTAGCTACTGGCCCCACCCACCCACCCTCTCTTTTCTTAGAGGTAATGTCATTTGCCAAAATCAGTTTTATCTTAGCAAATACTAGCCCCGCCCACCCACCCTCTCTTTTGTTGGGTTTGAGTTTAAGACTGATTTTGGCAAATGAGATACCCTCTAAGAAAAGAGAAGGCGGGTGGGCGGGGCTAGTACCTGCTAAAATATTTTATACCAATTTTGGCAAATTTTGTTTGTTCAAATGGTAAGACGCTAATCACAATTTGTCTGTTCGAACGTCGTCCCCCAAATATAAGAGTACAATTGGGGGCAAAAATGAAATGGAAAAATTCCAAAACTGAAATGTCGAAAAATTTTAAAAGCAAAAAATCGAAACACCGAGATATCGAGTAATGGAAACTGAAAAATAGAAACATTGAGAAATTGAATACATATCCAAAATTTAGAAGATCGAAAAATTTAAATATGGAAAAACTTAGTCACAAAATACAAAAATCAAGAAATTAAAACGTCAAAAATCGAAAAATTGAAAATTGTAAGAACTTATACTTAAATAATTGAAAAATTTTGAAAAATCGAAAAAGTAAAAAAATAAAAGCCTACATATCTTGCAAAACTAGTGGGCTAGATAATACTAAATAACTAAGGGGAAAATGTTTTTTGGAAAAAGGAATAACTGAAAAATCGAAATATCAATAAGTCGAGAAATTGAGAAATAAAAAATTTTTAATAATCGAAGAATTGAAAAACCGAGAAATCGAAATCCGAAAACTCGAAAAATTGACAATCCAGCACACGAAGCTAAAAAAAATTGAAAAATTGAAATGTTGAAAAATTGGGAAATTAAAACCTAAAAAATCGAGACATCTAACAACCGAAAAGTCGAAAAATTTTAAAAATCGAAAAGCCGAGGTGACAGGAAATTTGAACAGACGAAAAATGTAAAATTTAAAAAAAATCGAAAAATTGAAAAAAATACTGAAAAATCAAAATTTAAAAATTGAAAAATTACAATAACGGAAAACTGAAGAATATGTAGAAAAATTGAAAAGTCAAGAAATCGAAAAATGAAAAATTGAAAAATCTAAAATTTAAAAAAGAAATCGAGCAACTGCAAATTCAAAATTTAAAAAAATTGAAGAACTGGTAAACTGAGGAATCAAAAAACAAAAAAATCGAGAAATTGAAAAATTCCAAAACTGAAATTACGAAAAATTAGCAATTCAAAAAACTGAAAAATCGCAACACTGAAAAGTTGGAAAATCGAAAAACTGAAAACCCGAAAAGTCGAAAAACGGAAAAATCGAAAAAATTGAAACATCAGAAAACTAAAAAACTCGAACATTGAGAAATCAAACATCAAAAGATCTAGAAACCAACAAGTCGAGAAGACAAAAACTCGAAAAATCAAGAAATTGAAAAATCAAAAAATCTAAAACCGAGAAGTCGAAGCATCAAAAAACACCAAAAATTAAAAAATCGAAAAAAAAAATTGAATGAAAGAAATGAAAACCAGAAAAATCTGAAAGCGAAAATTCGAAAAATGAAAAGATTGAGAAATCGACACATCAAAAAAGCGAAAAATTTAAAATTTAAAAATTCGAAAATTGCAAAGTTACCAACATTGAAATGTTGAAAAATTGGGGAATTGAAAACTTAAAAAATTGGGAAATCTAATATCTAAAATTCGCAAAATTTAAAAAATCGAAATTCGAGACGTCAAGAAATGGAAAATCAAAAAATCATAACATCGAAAAATTGAAAAAACGAAAAATGTAAGATTTTACCAACATGGAAAATTAAAAAAAAAATCGACAAATCAAAAATTTAAAAAATGAAAAAATATCGAAAAATGAAAAACTGCAATTCGAAAAATCGAGACTAAAAATTATCTTCGAGGTAAAAATTTTAATGTAAAACCGTATATGTAAGTTATAATTAACACCACTAAAGTAGTGATTGATACTGATCAAAAAACTGAATAATCTAAAATTTAAAAAATCGGAAAAATATAAAATTGAGAAATCGAAAAATTGAAAATTTCAAGAACTTATATTTAAATTAATGAAAAATTGTGAAAAATCGAAAAAGTAAAAAATAAAAATCAAAAAGTAGAAATATTGAAAAATTCCAAAACTGAAACATTGAGAACCTGGGAAATGGAAAAATCGAAAAATCGGGAAATCCAAAAGTCGGATAATCAGAAAATCAATTAATCGAAAATTTAGACACATCATAAATTGAAAAAACAAAAAATTGAAGAACAGAAAACTTGAAACTTGTAAAATTAAAATATCAGAAAATTGAGAAATCATAAATTAAGAAAACGTCTCAAACTTCGAAAAATGGAGAAATTGAAGAATTGACAAACTGAAAAAAAACTGCAAACTCAAATTATGAAATATTGGGAAAATATGCAGTTAGAGACTTGAAAAATGATCTTATTTTTCAACAGTTTCCTGAGAAAGAAAAGTTAAAAAATTATTACTGAAACACGAACATGTTTCATCTCAAGACGTAATCGAAGACTAAAGACTGAATTTTTTTTGAGAGAGATTTTCGAAAATCTTTAATCAGCGTTTGTAAGTTCTAAATTATTACTTATCATACTTTAATGAAAAAATAATCGTTTTCTAGTGTTGGAAAATACAAAAACGATTATATACAAAATATTATTAAACACTTCTTAAAGTCACTACATTTCAAGGGAATCTACCCAACACAATTTTAAAATGACGTAATATTTTTTTGCAGATGAATGGAGAATTTTTAATTCACAATTTCAAGGCCCTCGAGTCAGTCGCTTCGTAATTTAACATTTGACAATGTCAACAGACAAAACAAAAATGAAAATAAAAATCAGGATGTAATTCTAGATTCTTTTTGGGCTTTGAATGTAGTTTAAATTTGTCACAATTTTCCCACCTCTTATGCTATCCTTATTCTACAAGAAATTATTTTAGGATTTGTAACCCTTTTTTAACAAAAATTTTCCTTGCATTTTTATTTTTTTTATTTTCCCAATTACATATATAAATTAAAAATATAAATTACTAAATATGTACACCGCCGAAAATTTTCTTCTCCAGTAATTCAGTTACCACCTGAAGGTTCCTCCAACGCTCCACGTTTCTGGTCCCATGTTCGAATAAGTGGCGCGGAAGTCGTGGTCTTCTCCCTTGCGTTCGAGTTCGATGTTGGCTCCGGTGTTTCCTTTGGCGTCTCTACCAACGTTGGGTTTGAAAACCCATTCGCCATCGTCGGGAGAGCGTCTGAACCGTTGGATTTCGACCGGAGAGTAAATTTCGTAGGCTTGTTCGGGATAAACTTCGTAGTGTTCAACGGGAATGGACGATGACACGGCTACAAGAGCCGCGACGACGAAAAAAATTGCAGTAGTTTTCATTTTTGGGCTTTCGTTCTTCAGTTTTCAGTGTTAGAAATGAACTGATTGAAGTTGAGAGGAATTATTCGTATTTATATTTTGTAGCGCGAGTGTTGTTCTCGGGGATAACCAAGCGTGCTGTGCAGTGGGAATTCTTATCACGATTTGTTTAACAATAGCTATTAAAAAGATTACGTATTTATTTTAGTAACTGGACTTTCAGATATTTTTAACATTGCGGAAACTTCTGAGTCTTCTAAAATTTTGCATAAATAAGTACATATTTGAATTATCAACGTTCTTGTAATGTATTGCACTAGATTCCACTAAATTACATTTTAGTAGTAGTGAAAATAGGAGACGATTTTCGAGTGTACAAAGAAAAAACTAATTTTTAACCGGAATTTCCATGTGTGTGAGTGCTAGAGATTTTTTAATCAAACAGATTGATAGAAAACGGAGTTAGTTATGTAGTGGGGGTTCTATGACAGTTTGACTTCGTTTGACTTGTTCTAAAACCTCCAATATTTACTGCCAAGAGGTTATTGACCTGTACTAGAACCCCCGACTGACTATCTTTCTGTCTGCCGTCTGTCCGAATTTTTATTAGCAAATGGCATACACTCTTTTCTTAGAGTGTATGTCATTTGCCAAAATCAGTTTTAACTTAGAAATTACTAGGCCCACCCACCCACCCTCTCTTTTGTTGGGTTTGAGTTTAAGACTGATTTTGGCAAATGAGATACCCTCTAAGAAAAGAGAGGGCTGGTGGGCGGGGCTAGTACCTGCTAAAATATTTTATACCAATTTTGACAAATTTTGTATGTTCAAATGATAAGACGCTAATCACAATTTGTCTCCTCACCAATAATGGAATAACGTCGTCCCCCAAATGTTACAGTACAATTGGGTGCAAAAATGAAATGGAAAAATTCCAAAAATGAAATGTCGAAAAAATCGAAACACCGAGATATCGAGTAATCGAAACTGAAAAATAGAAACATTGAGAAATTGAATACATATCCAAAATTAAAAACTTAGTCACAAAATTCAAAAATCAAGAAATTAAAACATCAAAAATCGAAAAATTAAAAATTTTAAGAACTTATACTTAAATAATTGAAAAATTTTGAAAAATCGAAAAAGTAAAAAATAAAAGCCAACATTTCTTGAAAAACTAGTGGGCTAAATAATACTAAATAACTAAGGGGAAAATGATTTTTGGAAAAAGGAATAACTGAAAAATCGAAGTGTCAATAAGCCGAGAAATTGAGAAATAAAATTTTTTTAATAATCGAAGAAACAATCCAGCACAAGAAGAAAAAAAAATTGAAATGCTGAAAAATTAGGAAATTAAAACCTAAAAAATCGAGACATCTAACAACCGAAAAGTCGAAAAATTTAAAAAATCGAAAAATTAAAAGAAATATTAAAAAATCAAAATTTAAAAATTGAAAAATTACAATAACGGAAAACTAAAGAATAAAAACATTGAAAAGTCAAGAAATCGAAAAATGAAAAATTGAAAAATCTAAAATTTAAAAAATCAAACAGAAAAATCGAGAAATTGAAAAATTCCAAAACTGAAATTACGAAAAATTAGCAAATCAAAAAACTGAAAAATCGAAACAGCGAAAAGTTGGAAAATCGAAAAATTGAAAACCCGAAAATTCGAAAAACCGAGAAAACGAAAAATTGAAACATCGGAAAATTAAAAAACTGGAACATTGAGAAATCAAACATCAAAAGATCGAGAAATCAACAAGCCGAGAGAAAAAAAATCGGAAAATTGAAAACTCGAAAAATCAAGAAATTGAAAAATCAAAAAATCTTAAACCGAGAAGTCGAAGCATCAAAAAACACCAAAAAGTAAAAAATCGAAAAAAAAACAATTTTAAATGAGAGAAATGAAAAACGGAAAATCTGAAAGCGAAAATTCGGAAACCGGAAAGATTGAGAAATCGACACATTAAAAAAGTGAAAAATTTAAAATTTAAAAATTCGAAAATTGCGAAGTTACCAACATTGAAATGTTGAAAAATTGGGGAATTAAAAAACTAAAAAATTGAGAAATCTAAGAACTAAAATTCGCAAAATTTTAATAATCGAAATCTGAGACGTCAAGAAATGGAACATCAAAAAATCATAACTTCGAAAAACTGAAAAAACGAAAAATGTAAGATTTTACCAACATTGAAAATTGAAATGTTGAAAAATTGGCAAGTTAAAAACCTAAAAAATTGAGAAATCTAATATCCGAAAAGTCGCAAAATTTTAAAAATCGAAAAATTAAAAAAAATATTGAAAAATCAAAATTTAAAAATTTAAAAATTACAATAATGGAAAACTGAAGAATAGAAAAATTGAAAAGTCAAGAAATCGAAAAATGAAAAATTGAAAAATCTAAAATTTAAAAAACAAACAGAAAAATCGAGAAATTGAAAAATTCCAAAACTGAAATTACGAAAAATTAGCAAACCAAAACACTGAAAAATCGAAACACCGAAAAGTTGGAAAATCGAAAAATTGAAAACCCGAAAATTCGAAAAATGGAAAAATCGAAAACCCGAGAAAACGAAAAATTGAAACGTCGGAAAATTAAAAACTGGAACATTGAGAAATCAAACATCAAAAGATCGAGAAATCAACAAGCCGAGAGAAAAAAAATCGGAAAATTGAAAACTCGAAAAATCAAGAAATTAAAAAATCAAAAAATCTTAAACCGAGAAGTCGAAGCATCAAAAAACACCAAAAAGTAAAAAATCGAAAAAAAAAAACAATTTTAAATGAAAGAAATGAAAAACCGAAAAATCTGAAAGCGAAAATTCGGAAACCGGAAAGATTGAGAAATCGACACATTAAAAAAGTGAAAAATTTAAAATTTAAAAATTCGAAAATTGCGAAATTAACAACATTGAAATGTTGAAAAATTGGGGAATTAAAAAACTAAAAAATTAAGAAATCTAAGAACTAAAATTCGCAAAATTTTAATAATCGAAATCTGAGACGTCAAGAAATGGAACATCAAAAAATCATAACATCGAAAAATTGAAAAAACGAAAAATTAAATTTTACCAACATTGAAAATTGAAATGTTGAAAAATTGGCAAGTTAAAAACCTAAAAAATTGAGAAATCTAATATCCGAAAACTCGCAAAATTTTAAAAATCGAAAAATTAAAAAAAATATTGAAAAATCAAAATTTAAAAATTTAAAAATTACAATAATGGAAAACTGAAGAATAGAAAAATTGAAAAGTCAAGAAATCAAAAAATGAAAAATTGAAAAATCTAAAATTTAAAAAATCAAACAGAAAAATCGAGAAATTGAAAAATTCCAAAAGTGAAATTACGAAAAATTAGCAAATCAAAAAACTGAAAAATCCAAACATCGAAAAGTTGGAAAATCGAAAAATTGAAAACCCGAAAATTCGAAAAATGGAAAAATAGAAAAACCGAGAAAACGAAAAATTGAAACGTCGGAAAATTAAAAACTGGAACATTGAGAAATCAAACATCAAAAGATCTAGAAATCAACAAGCCGAGAAGACAAAAAATCGGAAAATTGAAAACTCGAAAAATCAAGAAATTGAAAAATCAAAAAATCTTAAACCGAGAAGTCGAAGCATCAAAAAATACCAAAAAGTAAAAAATCGAAAAAAAAAAACAATTTTAAATGAGAGAAATGAAAAACCGAAAAATCTGAAAGAGAAAATTCGGAAAGCGGAAAGATTGAGAAATCGACACATTAAAAAAGTGAAAAATTTAAAATTTAAAAATTCGAAAATTGCGAAGTTACCAACATTGAACTGTTGAAAAATTGGGGAATTATAAAACTAAAAAATTGAGAAATCTAAGAACTAAAATTCGCAAAATTTTAATAATCAAAATCTGAGACGTCAAGAAATGGAACATCAAAAAATCATAACATCGAAAAATTGAAAAAACGAAAAATGTAAGATTTTACCAACATTGAAAATTGAAATGTTGAAAAATTGCGAAGTTAAAAACCTAAAAAATTGAGAAATCTAATATCCGAAAAGTCGCAAAATTTTAAAAATCGAAAAATTAAAAAAATATTGAAAAATCAAAATTTAAAAATTTAAAAATTACAATAATGGAAAACTGAAGAACAGAAAAATTGAAAAGTCAAGAAATCGAAAAATGAAAACTTGAAAAATCCAAAATTTAAAAAAATCAAACAGAGAAATCGAGAAATTGCAAAATTCCAAAACTGAAATTACGAAAAATTAGCAAATCAAAAAACTGAAAAATCCAAACATTGAAAAGTTGGAAAATCGAAAAATTGAAAACCCGAAAATTCGAAAAATGGAAAAATCGAAAACCCGAGAAAACGAAAAATTGAAACGTCGGAAAATTAAAAAACTGGAACATTGAAAAATCAAACATCAAAAGATCGAGAAATCAACAAGCCGAGAAGACAAAAAATCGGAAAATTGAAAACTCGAAAAATCAAGAAATTGAAAAATCAAAAAATCTTAAAAAACACCAAAAAGTAAAAAATCGAAAAAAAAAGTTTTAAATGAGAGAAATGAAAAACCGAAAGATCTGAAAGCGAAAGCTCGGAAAATGGAAAGATTGAGAAATCGACACATCAAAAAAGCGAAAAATTTAAAATTTAAAAATTCGAAAATTGCGAAGTTACCAACATTGAAATGTTGAAAAATTGGGGAATTAAAAAACTAAAAAATTGAGAAATCTAAGAACTAAAATTCGCAAAATTTTAATAATCGAAATCTGAGACATCAAGAAATGGAACATCAAAAAATCATAACATCGAAAAATTGAAAAAACGAAAAGTGTAAGATTTTACCAACATTGAAAATTGAAATGTTGAAAAATTGGGAAGTTAAAAACCTAAAAAATTGTGAAATCTAATAACCGAAAAGTTGCAGAATTTAAAAAATCTGAAAATTAAACAAAAATCGACAAATCAAAAATTTAAAAAATGAAGAATTAAAATATCGAAAAATTGAAGAATAGAAAAATTAAAAATCGATAAATCGAAACATCAGAATATCAAAAAATTAAAAACTGAAAATTCGAAAAATCGAGACTAAAAAAGCTAGTGCTTGCTAAAATATTTTATACCAATTTTGGCAAATTTTGTTTGTTCAAATGGTAAGACGCTAATCACAATTTGTCTGCTCTAACGTCGTCTCCCAAATATAAGAGTACAATTGGGGGCAAAAATGAAATAGAAAAATTCCAAAACTGAAATGTCGAAAAATTTGGAAAGCAAAAAATCGAAACACCGAAATATCGAGTAATCGAAACTGAAAAATAGAAACATTGAGAAATTGAATACATATCCAAAATTTAGATTATCGTAAAATTAAATATGAAAAAACTTAGTCACAAAATACAAAAATCAAGAAATTAAAACATCAGAAATAGAAAAATTGAAAATTGTAAGAACTTATACTTAAATAATGGAAAAATTTTGAAAAATCGAAAAAGTAAAAAATAAAAGCCTACATATCTTGCAAAACTAGTGGGCTAAATAATACTAAATAACAAAGGGGAAAATGCTTTTTGGAAAAAGGAATAACTGAAAAATCGAAATATCAATAAGTCGAGAAATTGAGAAATGAAAAATTTTTAATAATCGAAGAATTGAAAAACCGAGAAATCGAAAACCGAAAACTCGAAAAATTGACAATCCAGCACACGAAGCTAAAAAAAATTGAAAAATTGAAATGTTGAAAAATTAGGAAATTAAAACCTAAAAAATCGAGACATCTAACAACCGAAAAGTTGAAAAATTAAAAAAATCGAAAACCCGAGGTGTCAAGAAATTTGAACAGACGAAAAATGTAAAATTTAAAAAAATCGGAAAATTGAAAAAAATATTGAAAAATCAAAATTTAAAAATTGAAAAATTACAATAACGGAAAACTGAAGAATATGTAGAAAAATTGAAAAGTCAAGAAATCGAAAAATGAAAAATTGAAAAATCTAAAATTTAAAGAAGAAATCGAGCAACTGCAAATTCAAAATTTAAAAAAATTGAAGAACTGGTAAACTGAGGAATCAAAAAACAAAAAAATCGAGAAATTGAAAAATTCCAAAACTGAAATTACGAAAAATTAGCAAATCAAAAAACTGAAAAATCGAAACACCGAAAAGTCGAAAAATTTTAAAAATCGAAAAACCGAAGTGTCAAGAAATTTGAACAGACGAAAAATGTAAAATTTAAAAAAATCGAAAAATTAAAAAAAATATTGAAAAATCAAAATTTAAAAATTGAAAAATTACATTAACGGAAAACTGAAGAATATCTAGAAAAATTGAAAAGTCAAGAAATCGAAAAATGAAAAATTGAAAAATCTAAAATTTAAAAAAGAAATCGAGGAACTGCAAATTCAAAATTTAAAAAAATTGAAAAACTGGTAAACTGAGGAATCAAAATACAAAAAAATCGAGAAATTGAAAAATTCCAAAACTGAAATTACGAAAAATTAGCAAATCAAAAAACTGAAAAATCGCAACACTGAAAAGTTGGAAAATCGAAAAATTGAAAACCCGAAAAGTCGAAAAACGGAAAAATCGAAAAAATTGAAACATCAGAAAACTAAAAAACTCGAACATTGAGAAATCAAACATCAAAAGATCTAGAAACCAACAAGTCGAGAAGACAAAAACCAGAAAAATCAAGAAATTGAAAAATCAAAAAATCTAAAACCGAGAAGTCGAAGCATCAAAAAACACCAAAAATTAAAAAATCGAAAAAAAAAATAGAATGAAAGAAATGAAAACCAGAAAAATCTGAAAGCGAAAATTCGAAAAATGAAAAGATTGAGAAATCGACACATCAAAAAAGTGAAAAATTTAAAATTTAAAAATTCGAAAATTGCAAAGTTACCAACATTGAAATGTTGAAAAATTGGGGAATTGAAAACTTAAAAAATTGGGAAATCTAATATCTAAAATTCGCAAAATTTAAAAAATCGAAATTCGAGACGTCAAGAAATGGAAAATCAAAAAATCATAACATCAAAAAATTGAAAAAACGAAAAATGTAAGATTTTACCAACATGGAAAATTAAAAAAAAAATCGACAAATCAAAAATTTAAAAAATGAAAAAATATCGAAAAATGAAAAACTGCAATTCGAAAAATCGAGACTAAAAATTATCTTCGAGGTAAAAATTTTAATGTAAAACCGTATATGTAAGTTATAATTAACACCACTAAAGTAGTGATTGATACTGATCAAAAAACTGAATAATCTAAAATTTAAAAAATCGGAAAAATATAAAATTGAGAAATCGAAAAATTGAAAATTTCAAGAACTTATATTTAAATTAATGAAAAATTGTGAAAAATCGAAAAAGTAAAAAATAAAAATCAAAAAGTAGAAATATTGAAAAATTCCAAAACTGAAACATTGAGAACCTGGGAAATGGAAAAATCGAAAAATCGGGAAATCCAAAAGTCGGATAATCAGAAAATCAATTAATCGAAAATTTAGACACATCATAAATTGAAAAAACAAAAAATTGAAGAACAGAAAACTTGAAACTTGTAAAATTAAAATATCAGAAAATTGAGAAATCATAAATTAAGAAAACGTCTCAAACTTCGAAAAATGGAGAAATTGAAGAATTGACAAACTGAAAAAAAACTGCAAACTCAAATTATGAAATATTGGGAAAATATGCAGTTAGAGACTTGAAAAATGATCTTATTTTTCAACAGTTTCCTGAGAAAGAAAAGTTAAAAAATTATTACTGAAACACGAACATGTTTCATCTCAAGACGTAATCGAAGACTAAAGACTGAATTTTTTTTGAGAGAGATTTTCGAAAATCTTTAATCAGCGTTTGTAAGTTCTAAATTATTACTTATCATACTTTAATGAAAAAATAATCGTTTTCTAGTGTTGGAAAATACAAAAACGATTATATACAAAATATTATTAAACACTTCTTAAAGTCACTACATTTCAAGGGAATCTACCCAACACAATTTTAAAATTACGTAATATTTTTTTGCAGATGAATGGAGAATTTTTAATTCACAATTTCAAGGCCCTCGAGTCAGTCGCTTCGTAATTTGACATTTGACAATGTCAACAGACAAAACAAAATGAAAATAAAAATCTGGATGTAATTCCAGATTCTTTTTGGGCTTTGAGTGTAGTTTAAATTTGTCACTTTCTCACAATTTTCCCACCTCTTATGCTATCCTTATTCAACAAGAAATTATTTTAGGATTTGTAACCCTTTTTTAACAAAAATTTTCCTCGTATTTTTCTTTTTTTTTTTATTTTCCCAATTACATACATATATAAATTAAAAATATAAATTACTAAATATATACACCGCAGAAATTTTTCTTCTCCAGTAATTCAGTTACCATCTGAAGGTTCCTCCCACGCTCCACGTTTCTGGTCCCATGTTCGAATACGTGGCGCGGAAGTCGTGGTCTTCGCCCTTGCGTTCGAGTTCAATGTTGGCTCCGGTGTTTCCTTTGGCGTCTCTACCAACGTTGGGTTTGAAAACCCATTCGCCATCGTCGGGAGAGCGTCTGAACCGCTGGATTTCGACCGGAGAGTAGATTTCGTAGGCTTGTTCGGGATAAACTTCATAGTGTTCAACGGGAATGGACGATGACACGGCAACAAGAGCCGCGACGACGAAAAAAATTGCAGTAGTTTTCATTTTTGGGTTTTCGTTCTTCAGTTTTCAGTCTTAGAAATGAACTGATTGAAGTTGAGAGGAATTATTCGTATTTATATTTTGTAGCGCGAGTGTTGTTCTCGGGGATAACCAAGCGTGCTGTGCAGTGGGAATTCTTATCACGATTTGTTTAACAATAGCTATTAAAAAGATTACGTATTTATTTTAGTAACTGGACTTTCAGATATTTTTAACATTGCGGAAACGTCTGAGTCTTCTAAAATTTTGCATAAATAAGTACATATTTGAATTATCAACGTTCTTGTAATGTATTGCACTAGATTCCACTAAATTATATTTTAGTAGTAGTGAAAATAGGAGACGATTTTCGAGTGTACAAAGAAAAAACTAATTTTTAACGGGAATTTCCATGTGTGTGAGTGCTAGAGATTTTTTAATCAAACAAATTGATAGAAAACGGAGTAGTTATGTAGTGGGGGTTCTATGAGAGTTTGACCTCGTTTGACCTGTTCTAGAACCTCCAATACTTTCTGTCAAGAGGTTATTGACCTGTACTAAGACCCCCTATCTGTCTGTCTGCCGTCTGTCTGGATTTTTATTAGCTACTGGCCCCACCCACTCACCCTCTCTTTTCTTAGAGGTAATGTCATTTACCAAAATCAGTTTTATCTTAGCAAGTACTAGCCCCGCCCACCCACCCTCTCTTTTGTTGGGTTTGAGTTTAAGACTGATTTTGGCAAATGACATATTCTCTAAGAAAAGAAAGGGTGGGTGGGCGGGGCTAGTGCCTGCTAAAATATTTTATACCAATTTTGGCAAATTTTGTATGTTCAAATGGTAAGACGCTAATCACAATTTGTCTGCTCTAACGTCGTCCCCCAAATATAAGAGTACAATTGGGGGCAAAAATGAAATGGAAAAATTCCAAAACTGAAATGTCGAAAAATTTTAAAAGCAAAAAATCGAAACACCGAGATATCGAGTAATCGAAATTGAAAAATAGAAACATTGAGAAATTGAATACATATCCAAAATTTAGAAGATCGAAAATTTTAAATATGGAAAAACTTAGTCACAAAATACAAAAATCACGAAATTAAAACATCAAAAATCGAAAAATTGAAAATTGTAAGAACTTATACTTAAATAATGGAAAAATTTTGAAAAATCGAAAAAGTAAAAAATAAAAGCCTACATATCTTGCAAAACTAGTGGGCTAAATAATACTAAATAACTAAGGGGAAAATGATTTTTGGAAAAAGGAATAACTGAAAAATCGAAATATCAATAAGCCGAGAAAGTGAGAAATGAAAAATTTTTAATAATCGAAGAATTGAAAAACCGAGAAATCGAAAACCGAAATCTCGAAAAATTGACAATCCAGCACACGAAGCTAAAAAAATTGAAAAATTGAAACGTTGAAAAATTGGGAAACTAAAACCTAAAAAATCGAGACATCTAACAACCGAAAAGTCGAAAAATTTTAAAAATCGAAAAACCGAGGTGACAAGAAATTTAAACAGACGAAAAATGTAAAAGTTAAGAAAATCGAAAAATTAAAAAAAAAATATTGAAAAATCAAAATTTAAAAATTGAAAAATTACAATAACGGAAAACTGAAGAATATGTGGAAAAATTGAAAAGTCAAGAAATCGAAAAACGAAAAATTGAAAAATCTAAAATTTAATAGAGAAATCGAGCAACTGCAAATTCAAAATTTAAAAAAATTGAAGAACTGGTAAACTGAGGAATCAAAAAACAAAAAAATCGAGAAATTGAAAAATTCCAAAACTGAAATTACGAAAAATTAGCAAATCAAAAAACTGAAAAATCGCAACACTGAAAAGTTGGAAAATCGAAAAATTGAAAACCCGAAAAGTCGAAAAACGGAAAAATCGAAAAAATTGAAACATCAGAAAACTAAAAAACTCGAACATTGAGAAATCAAACATCAAAAGATCTAGAAACCAACAAGTCGAGAAGACAAAAACCAGAAAAATCAAGAAATTGAAAAATCAAAAAATCTAAAACCGAGAAGTCGAAGCATCAAAAAACACCAAAAATTAAAAAATCGAAAAAAAAATTGAATGAAAGAAATGAAAACCAGAAAAATCTGAAAGCGAAAATTCGAAAAATGAAAAGATTGAGAAATCGACACATCAAAAAAGCGAAAAATTTAAAATTTAAAAATTCGAAAATTGCAAAGTTACCAACATTGAAATGTTGAAAAATTGGGGAATTGAAAACTTAAAAAATTGGGAAATCTAATATCTAAAATTCGCAAAATTTAAAAAATCGAAATTCGAGACGTCAAGAAATGGAAAATCAAAAAATCATAACATCGAAAAATTGAAAAAACGAAAAATGTAAGATTTTACCAACATGGAAAATTAAAAAAAAAATCGACAAATCAAAAATTTAAAAAATGAAAAAATATCGAAAAATGAAAAACTGCAATTCGAAAAATCGAGACTAAAAATTATCTTCGAGGTAAAAATTTTAATGTAAAACCGTATATGTAAGTTATTATTAACACCACTAAAGTAGTGATTGATACTGATCAAAAAACTGAATAATCTAAAATTTAAAAAATCGGAAAAATATAAAATTGAGAAATCGAAAAATTGAAAATTTTAAGAACTTATATTTAAATTAATGAAAAATTGTGAAAAATCGAAAAAGTAAAGAATAAAAATCAAAAAGTAGAAATATTGAAAAATTCCAAAACTGAAACATCGAGAACCTGGGAAATGGAAAAATCGAAAAATCGGGAAATCCAAAAGTCGGATAATCAGAAAATCAATTAATCGAAAATTTAGACACGTCATACATTGAAAAAACAAAAAATTGAAGAACAGAAAACTTGAAACTTGTAAAATTAAAGTATCAGAAAATTGAGAAATCATAAATTAAGAAAACGTCTCAAACTTCGAAAAATGGAGAAATTGAAGAATTGATAAACTGAAAAAAAACTGCAAACTCAAATTGAAATACACAACAACAGTTTTGTGTTTTACAAATTATGAAATATTGGGAAAATATGCAGTTAGAGACTTGAAAAATGATCTTATTTTTCAACAGTTTCCTGAGAAAGAAAAGTTAAAAAATTATTACTGAAACACGAACATGTTTCATCTCAAGACGTAATCGAAAACTAAAGACTGAATTTTTTTTGAGAGAGATTTTCGAAAATCTTTAATCAGCGTTTGTAAGTTCTAAATTATTACTTATCATACTTTAATGAAAAAATAATCGTTTTCTAGTGTTGGAAAATACAAAAACGATTATATACAAAATATTATTAAACACTTCTTAAAGTCACTACATTTCAAGGGAATCTACCCAACACAATTTTAAAATGACGTAATATTTTTTTGCAGACGAATGGAGAATTTTTAATTCACAATTTCAAGGCCCTCGAGTCAGTCGCTTCGTAATTTGACATTTGAGAATGTCAACAGACAAAACAAAAATGAAAATAAAAATCTGGATGTAATTCCAGATTCTTTTTGGGCTTTGAGTGTAGTTTAAATTTGTCACTTTCTCACAATTTTCCCACCTCTTATGCTATCCTTATTCAACAAGAAATTATTTTAGGATTTATAACCCTTTTTTAACAAAAATTTTCCTCGTATTTTTCTTTTTTTTTTTATTTTCCCAATTACATACATATATAAATTAAAAATATAAATTACTAAATATATACACCGCAGAAATTTTTCTTCTCCAGTAATTCAGTTACCATCTGAAGGTTCCTCCCACGCTCCACGTTTCTGGTCCCATGTTCGAATAAGTGGCGCGGAAGTCGTGGTCTTCTCCCTTGCGTTCGAGTTCGATGTTGGCTCCGGTGTTTCCTTTGGCGTCTCTGCCAACGTTGGGTTTGAAGACCCATTCGCCATCGTCGGGAGAGCGTCTGAACCGTTGGACTTCAACGGGAGAGTAGATTTCGTAGGCTTGTTCGGGATAAACTTCATAGTGTTCAACGGGAATGGACGATGACACGGCAACAAGAGCCGCGACGACGAAAAAAATTGTAGTAGTTTTCATTTTTGGGTTTTCGTTCTTCAGTTTTCAGTGTTAGAAATGAACTGATTGAAGTGGAGACGAATTATTCGTATTTATATTTTGTAGCGCGAGTGTTGTTCTCGGGAATAACCAAGCGTGCTGTGAATCGGGAATTCTTATCAGTACGATTCGTTCAACAATGTGTATTAAAAAAAATACCAATTTACTTCAGTAAATGGACTTTCAGATACTTTAGCATTGAGGGAACGTCGTAGTCTTTTAAAGTGACAATTTTGCATTATTTACATTATCAACAGTTCTTGTACTGTATTTTTTGTTTAAAAAAAAAATAATAATAACAATAGAAATAATAACCTCTAAATTATATTTTAATAGTAGTGACAACAGGAGAAGATTTTTCAGTATACAAGGAAAAAAACTATCAATTTCAAGCGGAATTTCCATTTAATGTTACTTACCGGTATATAAAAAAAATAATAAAATCCCCCTTTTCGCTTAGCACGTGCTGCTTGATCTCAAAAGGTGCAAATATTTTTCTAGGATGTTGTTGAATGAAACAAAGTTCAAGGATAAATTCTATCACAACAATCTAGAACGTATTTCTTGCAAACTTCTCAGAAAATTTGTGGCAGTTTTTGATTCTGAATTTTTCCCAATTCTTTTATTTCGTGAACACATTGTATCAAAATTGTGAAATGAGAATTACAAATATATAGTTTCATAAAATAATCCCTTTTTCCAATAAAAAATCAGGACGTGATTGAAGAATTTTTTTGAAATGAATAATAATTTTGAAAATCTTCGTGTTTGAAATTCCTAAATCATTGTCACTACCGTAACCAAGAAGTAATCGTTTCATAGTTCCGGAGACTTTGTAATCAAACAGGCCGATAGAAAGCAGAGTAGTTATGTTGTGGGGGTTCTACGACAGTTTGACTTCATTTGACCTGTCCTAGGATCCCCGACTGTCTGTCTACCGTCTGTCCGGATTTTTATTAGAAAGATAATTTCCGAAACTATCCGACCGATTGTTGTCAAATTTTGTGTTTGTTAGGAATATCATGTAAATGGTAAGACGCTAACCAAAATTTGTCTGCTCTTATTCATTGCTTATTACATTATGTAGATATAACAATTTTTTTAATTTTCGATTTTTCTATTTTCGATTTCTCAATTTTCCGATTACTCAATTTTTTTATATTTCAGTGTTGGGATTTTCCAGTTGTGGCGTTTCTAAATTTTAATTTCTCGATTAATCGATTTTTCGGTTTTCAAGTTGTTCACTTTTTCGATTTGTCAATTTTCAGATTTTTCAGGCTTCCCAATGTTATTTTTTTCAATTTTTCGATGTTTGAGTTCTGGGATTTCTCATTTTTTCGATTCTTCAACTTTTCCTCCATTTTTCGATTTTTCGATTTCTCGATTTTTCAACCACTACCTTATTGGTGTTAAAAACTCCAGTTTTACACAAGTATTAAAATTTTTCCTCGAAGATGATTTTCAAAATTGGAAAAATGTTTCACAATAAGAAGACTTTTGATTTTTTTTAAAAAAAGTAATGAATGATTTTTTGATTTTTCAATTTATTGATTTTTCGATTTTTTTTCTTCTCGTCTTTTCAGTTTCTCGACATTTTGATGTTTGATGTTTCTCGATTTTTCTACTTTCCGATTTAAAATTTTTCATTTTTCAATTTTTTCATATTTCGATTTGTCGATTTTTCAATTTTTCGATATTTTAATTTTTCAACTTTTAAATTTTCGATTTTTCAATATTTTCTTTTAATTTTCCAATTTTTTAAATGTTACATTTTTGATTTCGGGGGTTTTCGGTTTTTTGATTTTTCAATTTTCCGATTTGTTAAGTTTTCATTTCAGTTTAGGAATTTTTCAATTTCTTTATTTTTCTGTTTTTTCATTCCTCAATTTCCCAATTTTTCAATTTTTAAATTTTGGATTTGCAATTTCTCGATCCTTCGCCTTTAGATTTTGCAATTCAAATTTCAGTTTTCAATTTTTCATTTTTCGATTTTTTGATGTTTCGATTTATCGATTTTTAATTTTTCCATTCTTCAATTTTTCGGTATTTTAATTTTTCAATTTTTAAATTTTTAATTTTTCGATATTTCTTTTTTAATTTTTCCATTTTTCAATTTTTCGTTTTTACGATTTTTAGATGTTCCATTTCTTGGCATCTCGGTTTTTCGATTTTTAAAATTTTTCGACTTTTCGGTTATTAGTAGCTCATTGGAATTTTTCAATCTTTCGATTTTCCTGTTTTTTTGATTCCTCAATTTCGCAAGTTTTAAATTTTTTAAATTTTGGATTTGCAGTTCCGCGATTTCTCGATTTTTCGACTTTCGAATTTTCCATTTTTCTTTTTATAAATTTTAGAATTTTCAACTTTCGTAATCGTTTCAGACTGCCACAGGTTTTTTAATCAAACATATTGATAGAAATCAGACAGAGAGGTTATGTAGTGGGGGTTCTACGACAGTTTGACCTCTTTTGACCCGTCCTAGAACCGTCATTATTTTTTATCAACAGGTCATTGACCTATTCTAAGACCCCCGACTATCCCGTCTGTCTGCCGTTTGTCCGGATTTTTATTAGAAAGATGATCTCCAAAACTACCGGACCGATTGTTCCAATTTTTGTTTATATGTTTTTCGGTTTTTGGGTTTCCCGATATTTCCACTTTCGATTTCTCAATTTCTCGATTACCAATTTTCCCATTACTCAATTTTGTTGACAATTTAATGTTGGATTTTTCAATTTTTCGATTCTTGAAATTTTCGATTTCTGGATTTTTTCATTTTTCGATTTCTCAGTTGGTATTTCTAAATTTAAAATTTTTCGATTTCTTAATGTCTCGAATAATTGATTTTTTGAACCTGGGCTTAAGATTTCATTTTCTTTGTACTCTTCTCAAGGGTAACAGAGGACTACTATATCAAATTTCTGAGTAATTTCGTCAAAGATGTCATTCTTCTTTGTTATCTCATCGTCGACACTAGCCGCAATCCAGCTTTGTGCCCTCCGATCATCCAAACATGTGTGTGCATTCGCAGACCCTATCAGCCCTAGCCAGGCCAGAACTCGCGCCTGTTCTCTAAAACGTCGAATATTTTGTTCACTGCAACTCGTGTGTAATTAATAGATATGTGATGAAACTCGTCTCTTTATTACACCTAGTTCCAGGCGAGCGAGTCGGGTGTTTGATCGTTCACCTGTTCATTGTTGGAGTGATATTTGGGTCGGAAACAGTCGAAATGCTGACATTTCTGGCCGGGTTCGGGTTCGTATGCACGGATTAGGGAGGCCTGAATGGGCTTACGCCCGTGTTGGATTGTTTCCATATTTATTTATTTCGATAGCGAATGCATCGTAAAAAGGACGTAAAAGCTGGCTCTTAATAACAGCTTTCGGTCCGGTAAATGCGAACGCGGTTTAGCGGCGGGAGGGAAAGGATAATGGGGCGTAAAGCGCAAACGGGGTAAGTGGGGTTGTGATTGTACACGAATATACATAATACCGCATTGCTGCTGTAACGTTATTAACGTGTTTATGTTATTATTACTCAAAATTACCGAATCAAATTGAGGGGTTTTTGGAGCTTTTTGATTCGGCTTTGTTTCGACAGCTAGTGATGTGTCGATATTTAATGCAAACAGTGACCCTCCAGCTAGTGTTATCGGAGCAAATAGACACATATTTTCACAAGCGACACGGATGAATTTCATATTTACAAAACGCAGATTTGCTGAATCAATGCTAGATAATTATGGTGACGCTTTTTGTTAATGTTTGACGGGATTTTTGGTCTGAAACTTTAGAAAACATGGATCCACGATTTCACCACCTGTGTCGAGCTACGTCATTTGGGACATCGAAACCGTCTCAGAGTGTCCCCGTTTCTGAATCCGAGACGATTTAGATACATCAGGGGTGTGTGCGACTATAAGGTTCGACTGCTGGAATTTGTTTTCTTGGTCTTTGTGTGTTCTCGTGGAAACGGTGACTGGAAATTGGATTTCTAGGGTTCTGTTCATCACTGAAAAATCCGCCAATGATTTGATGACGCCCCTCAAAATCTGCCGTAGTAAACACCATTTACTGTACTTGTGGTTTCAGAAATTGCGGTAGAAAATTGGTCGAAGGTTATTTATAAACATCAAAAGTTCGAGAAATCGAAGCATAAAAAAACTTACCTGAGGGTTTCACAATAAACTTATTCCTCATAAACAATTCTGCATTTTTTTGTTTTCTAGTTTATTACAATATAATTTAGTGATTATTTGTGCTGACTATAATAAAATAAAAAAAAAAAAAATTTACTGATAAAAATTTCCCATTAACAGCACGTTCTTGGTTATTCCCGCGGACAACACTCGCGCTACGAAATATAAATACGAGTAATTCGTCTCCACTTCAATCAGTTCACTTCTAATACTGAAGACTCAAGAACAAAAACCCAAAAATGAAAACGATTGCAATTTTTTTCGTCGTCGCGGCTCTCGTAGCCGTGTCATCAACGATTCCCGTTGAACACTACCAAGTTTATCCCGAACAAGCCTACGAAATCTACTCTCCGGTTGAAGTCCAGCGGTTCAGACGCTCTCCCGACGATGGCGAATGGGTCTTCAAACCCAACGTTGGTAGAGACGCCAAAGGAAACACCGGAGCCAACATCGAACTCGAACGCAAGGGAGAAGACCACGACTTCCGCGCCACTTATTCGAACATGGGACCAGAAACGTGGAGCGTGGGAGGAACCTTCAGGTGGTAACTGAATTATTGAAGAATAAAAAGTTCGACAGTGTACATACTTAGTAATTTATATTCTTAACTTATGTAATTGAGGCAATAAAAAACTAATTATAATAATATTGTTAATGCTTAATCATCACTCTCGTATTCACATAACACAAACATTTAACAGTAATTGATGATTCGAGCTCGCAAATCTGCTTCTGATACATCATCATAAATTACATTATGTGGCGGCGAAGACTGATGGTGCCTGTCCAGCCCGGGATTCCCCATTTCCAGACAATCGTCGTCACGTCCATGCCGAACCCGTCCATCACAAAAAGGACGTCCATTAAAGCTTAACAAGGCATTAAACGAGTCTAGACGACTCGGCTTGCACTTTTTTGTCCACGGCTTTATATTACATCCTCGTGGAACGATTTGCATGCAAAGAGATTCTCCCGCCCCCCGCCTCCACGTAATTCCAATACATTTTTTAGCGCGTGTTAACGACGCCAGATGGAATCCGGGGAGGTTCCGGTATTTTTTTAAATCATCTAAAAGGGTGTGTGTGAACAAATGTAATTTGGTTTCAAGAACTTTAAATCGTTGAAAGGTCGGAGGTGATGAAAGATGATCTAATCTGCACTGGAGATTTGAGTACTTTGTGGTAATTTTGAAGTTTTTGGATTATTTTCTTGGGCGTTGGCGGGAGTTTAAACTTGGCATTTTCTTACATGTTTCCGCCTCTCTTGTTATTTTTAAACCACTAGAAATTATTTTAGGGTTTGTAACCTTCTTTTACATAAAATAAAAATTTTCATTGCATTTTTCATTCTTTTTGTTTTCCCAATTACATTTGAGAACTCAAAAAATCGAAAAATTGGAGAATTAAATACGGAAAAATTTAAACTTAAAAAACAGATAAATCGAAAAATCGATACGAAATCCAGAAATCGAAACATTGAAAAATCGAAAAACTAAATACCAAAAAATTGAAAAATCAGAAAATACAAAATTATTTGAATTTAAAAAATCCGAAAAATGGAAATATCGAAAAAATTAATCAAGAAATTGAAAAATCCAATCAAAACATCAAAAAATCGAAAAATACAAAAATTTAAGAACTTATTTTTATAAAAATCGGAAAATTTTTGAAAATCGAAAAAGTAAAAAATTGAAAAATCAAAAATCGAAAGTTCGAAAAATCTAAAAATTAAAATATCTACTTACTAAAAATTTAAAATGGAGAAATAAAAAAAAAATAAAAATCGAAAATGTAAACTTTAAAAAATCGAAACAAAATTGAGGAATTGAAATGTCGAAAAATTGGAAAAGCAAAAAAATGAAAAGCGAAAAATGAAAACAGAGAGAAATCGAGAAATCGAAAGTGCAAAGCGGAAACATCGAGAAATCGAAACATCAAAAGATCGAAAAATCGTAAAGTCGAGAAGTTGAAAAATCGAAAAATTGAAAAATTAAATACTGAAAAATTTAAACTTAAAAAACAGATAAATCGAAAAATTAAATTTAAAGATTTGAAAAGCTGATAAGCAGTAAGATTCGAAGAACTGAAACATTGAAAGATCGTGAAATGGAACACATTAAAATTTGAAAATTCAAAAAATTAAAATATCGACAAAATTAAACAAAAAATAGAAAAATCAAGAAATCAAAACATCAAACAATCGAAAGATTGAAAAGTTTAGGAACTTATATTTAAAAAATCGTAAAAGTAAAAAATAAAAAATCAACAATCAAAAAGTTGAAAAACTGTAAGATCGGAAACGCGAGAAATAGAAAAACTGAAATATCGAGAAATCAAAAAGTCGAAAAACCCAAAAAATGTCTAAAAATCGAAAAATTGAATAGTAGAAAAATCTTAAAAATCGAAAAACCGAGATGTCGAGAAATCGAAAATTCGAAAAATCTAAAAATGGATAAATAGAAATTGTAAAATTTAAAAAATCGAAACATGAAACAATTTTAAAAATTGAGAAATTGAAATGTCGAAAAATTGGAAAAGCAATAACACTAAAAGCGAAAATCGAAACACTGAGCATCGAGAAATCGGAAGTGAAAAACTGAAACATCGGGAAATCCAAAACATCAAAAATCAAAAAATCGTGAAGAAAAATTAAAAACCGAAACATTGAAAAATAGGAAAATCAAAAATTCCAAATTCGAAAAACTGAAAAATCTAAAAATTAAAATATTGAAAAATCAATCGAAAAATGGAAAAATTATTAGAATTTCTACTTATTAAAAATTTAAAATGGGTAAATCGAAAAATGGAAAAATCCGTAAACTGAAATTGAAAAATTGAAAATCGAGAAATCGGAGAATCGAAAAGCCGAAAAATCAAAAAATTATTATTCGATTTAATCGAAACGTCAAAAGATCGAAAAACCGTGAAGTAAAGATCTAAAAAAATCCTAAAATCGATACGAAATCGGGAAATCGAAAAATTGAAAAATTGGAACATAAAAAATTTAAATAAAAAAAATCGAAAAATCGTAAAGTCGAGAAGTTGAAAAATCGAAAAATTGAAAAATTAAATACTGAAAAATGTAAACTTAAAAAACAGAATTTGATAAATCGAAAAATTAAATTTAAAGATTTGAAAAGCTGAAAAGCAGTAAGATTCGAAGAACTGAAAAATTGAAAGATCGTGAAAAGGAACACATATTAAAATTAAAAAAATCAAAGAATTAAAATATCGATAAAATTAAACAAAAAATAGAAAAATCAAGAATTCAAAACATCAACCAATCGAAAGAATAAAAATTTTAGGAACTTATATTTAAAAAATCGTAAAAGTAATAAATAAAAAATCAACAATCAAAAAGTTGAAAAACTGAAAGATCGGAAACGCGAGAAATAGAAAAACTGAAATATCGAGAAATCAAAAAGTCGAAAAACCCAAAAAATGTCTAAAAATCGAAAAATTGAATAGTGGAAAAATCTTAAAAATCGAAAAACCGAGATGTCGAGAAATCGAAAATTCGAAAAATCTAAAAATGGATAAATAGAAATTGTAAAATTTAAAAAATCGAAACATGAAACAATTTTAAAAATTGAGAAATTGAAACGTCGAAAAATTGGAAAAGCAATAACATTAAAAGCGAAAATCGAAACACTGAGCATCGAGAAATCGGAAGTGAAAAACTGAAACATCGGGAAATCCAAAACATCAAAAATCAAAAAATCGTGAAGAAAAATTAAAAACCGAAACATTGAAAAATAGGAAAATCAAAAATTCCAAATTCGAAAAACTGAAAAATCTAAAAATTAGAATATTGAAAAAATCAATAAAAAAATGGAAAAATTATTAGAATTTGTACTTATTAAAAATTTAAAATGGGTAAATCGAAAAATGGAAAAATCGAAAATGTAAGAATTAAAAAACCGAAACACTAAAAAATTTGAAAAAAATTGAGAAATTGAAATGGCGAACAATTGGTAAAGCAAAAAAACGAAAAGCGAAAAATCATGAAGCCGAGAAGTCAAAAATCGAAAAATTGAAAAATTAAAAACTGAAAAATTTAACCAGATAGATCAAGAAAAAGAAAAATTGAAAAATCGATAAACTGGAAAATCGAAAAAATTAAAAACCGAAAAGTTAAAAAATAGGAAAATAAAAAATTTAAAATTCAAAAATTCGAACAATCGAAAAATCGAAAAATCGAGAAATTTGAATACATATTTAAAATTTTAAAAATAGAAAAATTAACAAATATCGAAAAAATTAATAAAAAAATGGAAAAATTAGGAAATCAACACATCAAAAATTGAAAAACTGCAGCATTTAAGAATTTACGTTTAAAAAATAGAACATTTTTGAAAAATCGTAAAAATAAAAATTCAAAAATCAAAAAGTCGAATAATTGAAAAAACCTAAGATTGAAAAATCCGTAAACTAAAATTGAAAAATTGAAAATCGAGAAATCGGAGAATCGAAAAGCCGAAAAATGAAAAAATTATTATTCGATTTGATCGAAACGTCAAAAGATCGAAAAACCGTGAAGTTGAGATCTCGAAAAATCCAAAAATCGATACGAAATCGGGAAATCGAAAAATTTAAAAATTGGAACATAAAAAATTTAAAGAAAAAAAATCCGAAAAATTTAAAAACATGTAGAAAGTCTCCCAGAATTGAAAAATCGAAGAATTAAAGTATCGAAAAAAATTAATCAAAAAATTGAAAAATCAAGAAATCAAAACATCGAAAATCGAAAAATATAAAAATTTAAGAACTTATGTCTATAAAATTCGAAAAATTTTAAAAAATTGGAAGAACCGAAATATCGAGAAATCAAAAATTCGAAAAATCTACAAATTGAAATATCTACTTATTAAAAAATTTCAAAATGGGGAAATCGAAAAATGGAAAAACGGAAAATGGAAAATTTAAAAAATCGAAATACTGGAAAATTTGAAAAAATCGAAAAATTGAAATGTCTAAAAATTGGAACAAGAAAGAAACGAAAACCGAACATTGGAAACAAAAATTGAGAAATCGAAAGTGCAAAACTGAAACATCGAGAAATCGAAACATCGGAAGATCGAAAAACCTGAAGTCGAAAAGTCGAAAAATTGATAAATTAAAAACTGAAAAATTTAAACAGATAAATCGAAAAATCGAAATTAACTGGAAAATCGAACAATTAAAAACCGAAAAATTGGCAATCGATGAAAATGAAAAATTATAAATTTAAATATTTGAAAAGTTGAAAAATAGAAAGATTCGAAGAACTGAAAAATCGGAAAATCGTGAAATTGAATATATTTTTAAAATTTTAAAAATCGAAAAATTAAAATATCGACAAAATTAAACAAAAAATTGAACAATCAAGAAATCAAAAAGAAAAATTAAAAAACTGCAAAATCGAAATATTGAAAAATTTAAAAATTAGAATATACTTATTAAAAAATTTAAAATGGAGAAATCTAAAATTGAAAAAATCAAAAATATAAAATGTAAAATATAAAATGTAAAAAATTGGAAAAGCAAAAAAAACGAAAAACGAAAAATCGAAACACCGAGAAATCGAAAAATCGTGATGTGAATGAGTCGAAAAATCAAAAATTTAAAAATTAAAACCGAAAAGTTAGAAAATAGGAAAATCAAAGATTTAAAATTTAAAAAATAGTAAAATTAAAATATTGAAAAAATTAATCAAAAAAATTGCAAAATCAAGAAATCAGCACATCAAAAATCATTTAAGAATGTACGTTTAAAAAATAGAAAATTTTTGAAAAATCGTAAAAGCAAAGCATCAAAAATCAAAAGTCTAAAAATTGAAAAAACGAAGTATTGAAAAAATTTTGTTTTTTTCTAAAAATCTCGACATCTAAACAAAAAACAAAAGGACCATGTTACTTTTTGACATTTACATAACATTTATCCGACAAAATTGTAAGATGACGTGATCAATTCCTGAGGTGAGGGCACGACCGGATAGGTTTATTTTAACTACCGACTTACCATTTACAAAATTTCAAAGCATTCGATTTTGCAATTTCAAAGTCAAACTGTAAAACGCTGTTATACAATTTTGAGTTTTTCCAAAAATCTGGATGCTCAGGAAAAAACTAAACGTGTATTTATAAACCTCACGTAGAGGAAAAAAGAAACAACTAAAAATTGTTACTCAAATACAAAGAGGTTCCACTTCAAGACGTGATTGAAGATTTTATTTTTGTTTTGGAGAGATATTTTTGATAATATTTAATCAGTGTTTGTAATTTCTAAATTGTTATTACTTAAGTATTGTACTTTAACGAAGAACTAATCACTTTCTAGTATTGAAGATTTTTTAATATAACAGTAACTCCAAGAAAAAAAAAATTAGAGATTTCTCAAAATGACCACATTTCAAGGGGAGCTACTGAACACAATTTTGAAATAACGTAATATTAGTAACCTTTTGGTAAAAAAGAAAACCCAAAATCAGCATCCAAATACGAAGAAACCTCAACAACAGCACACAAGAAAACGGTTCTTCACCATGGGATATCCCCACACACTCAACACTGGTGCCACAATTCATATATAAACACCACACATCTCGTTCAAACTCAGTCGACCTTGTCACAACACAACGTTCCATTACCACTACAAGATGAACAAACTGAGCAATTTCTTCGTCCTTGCAGCCCTCCTCGCTGCTGCCCTGGCAGTACCAGCAGCCGAATACCAGTACGACCCGGAAGAAACGCACCTCCTCCACCCCCCAACTAAACCCATTGGGCAAATCTACCGCATTCGGCGCTCCCCGCAAGGAGAATGGGTGTTCAAACCAAACTTCGGACGGGACGCCGACGGGAACACTGGAGGAGTCATCGAGCTGGAAAGACAAGGCGACGACAATGAGTTCAGAGCCGTTTACTCCAAGCCTACTGACGGAGGGCGCGAAACCTGGAACGTTGGAGGGACTTTCAAATTTTGAAGAACACATCGACCGACTGTTATTTATTTATTTATTTTAATTTTAAATATTTGTAATAAATAAAAGTACTATTTTCAGATTTCTGTGTATTTTTTTTAATAAGTTCGTTTTTATCACTGTTCCCTTTAAAACATAACGCTCCTCTGGGACGACCCTCTGAATTGAAAAATAAACGTCAGCGAATAAATTCTTATCAATAAAGATTAGTTCCAAAAATAGTAATTAATTACTTTAGATAAATGCAGGAAACACAATTACAGATATTTTTATTTTTTAAGCTCTTTATAATAACAGAGGTTATCAGTTGTCGAACAAGGACGGACTTGCTCTGGGCTAACTATAGTGAAGAAAACGGTTCTTCACAGTGGGAAATCCCCACGAACACACCACAATCGCTACAATTTATATATAAACAGCACAAATCTTGTTCACCACAAGATTAACAAACCGAGCCATTTTTTCGTCCTTGCAGCACTCCACGCTGACCCAGATGAAACTACAACTAAACCCATTGGGCAAACTGACTGTATTCGGCACTCCCCACAAGGAAAATGGGTGTTCAAACCAAACTTCGGACTGGATGCCAGCGGGAACACTGGAGGAATCATCGAATTGGAAAAAGAAGGAGGTGACGACGGTAACGAGTTCAAAGCCGTCTACTCCAAACCCACTGACGGAGGGCCCGAAACTTGGAACTTTCGAGGGACATTCAAATTTTGATTTTTTTATCTGTGTATTTTTTCTCTGTAATAAGTTCGTTTTCATCACGACTGTTCCCGTAATTTTAAGTAACCTATTTTCCAACAAATAACCGCCCTTTGCAACAAATTCACCCCTTTAAATCAGACATAACGCTCCTCCGGGACGACCCTCTTCTTTAATCACCCAATAAAAACGTCTTCTGGGATGTACCCGCCCGAAGTAGATAAATTATACCCGGGGAAGCCCAACTCTCGAACAATGCACGTAATTGTTGGAAGTTCTCACTCAGACGACACAATTATCCTTTGACACGGCGTGTAATTCCCAATCCTGAGCCCTTCAAATCGGCGCCTGTGAAAAGATGCTAATTGAAAATCGTCCTGGCATATTTCGCTGACGAGCCAGTTACTGGCGTTAATGTGTATCTCGGGCCCTTAAACGCCGCCAAGGAGGTCCTGAAGGGTTTTTGGAAGGATAATGATTCTGGCGATTAGCACGTCGCAGAGATCGATGATGAGTGTTCATCTACCTGTGAATCGAAACACGTGTATTACAATTCTCATTTATAAAACGTGATTCATATTAATTATTTGTAGCCACAGTATATCAAAATATCCTTGTTTTTCCTCTGTTTGTTGCTTCGCTCCCTTTGTTTTACCAACCCTCGCCATCAATTCCCAACTATAATCCCCGTCTGAACCACAAACTAATTTCGAATCGATACCCCCACGTAAAGAATAACACCTACCCCCGGCTTATTTATCCCTACAATGTTTACAAATCACAATAACCCACGACCATTCATACAAAGTGTCTCAACCATTAACCCAGGAATTCAGCGAGGGAACGTCAGAAAAATCGGCATATTGCGCTTTGTGAAAGCCTTCATGTCCACATCAAGCCCCGACAGATTCCATTTTTATCTCTCGGGCTCGCGGAGGATATCTCTATTTATTTTTCCATCTAGAAATGCGAGTAATCTGTCATCTAATCCAACACCAGAGTTTAGGCGGGGATTGCCGGGGGCCGATAAGCCGAAAACTGATCGTTTGCTGAGGATGGCCGAATCGGGGGCAACGACATCGTGGTCGAAAAAAGCGTGCAAAAAAAATGAGTGCAATGGTGCGTAAAGTAACCATGTTACACACTCCCAAAAGCAATTTTGTAAGTATATCGTTATTAGCTAGACATTTTGAGTAAGTTACGATTTATAAGAACTTGCTCATTATTAACTTGCTCGAGGGGCTTGTTTGCCAACTTCACTGCAACATTGGATTTTTCTATGCCTTCTCCGCAAACAACGCGATGGATTCGTTTGTCCTATTATCTTTATTAACGTGGGTTATTTCGTAAAATCTGACGAATGAGGGAAGCTTGATTTTTTTACGGTCCAAAGGGAGATGATTCCGCACTAAAACGATTGAAAAAAATTGGTCGAAAAATTTAACTTTGATAATAACATTTCTTTTTGATGATGACCCTTATGAGTTAAAATTAATATATGCGTGGATTGTTAAAGTACAGGTAAAAAGCATGGTATGCATATGTTTCTGGTGACTTTTTCCATATACATTTTTTTTAATGACGTTATAAACATTTTAGCAAGGACACGTATGTTAATGTGAACAGTTTTTTGCAAAAATATGGATGGATTCATGAACCACAAATACACATGAAACGTCCAGAAAACATAAAAGTAGCCAGTCGCCCAATGGACAGGATTGATCTGTTGAGGGTTTGTATGTACAGTGAACAAGCATTTGTATTTTGCTTTACGATTTTTAATTTTTCGATTCAATGTTACGATTTTTCTAGTTACCAATTTTAAATTTTTAGATTTTTCAAGTTTTGAATTTCCCAGTTTTTCCATTTAAAATTTTTCCTTTCCTCAATTTTACGATTTTGCTATTTTCAATTTTTCGATCTTTAGTTTTTCGATTTTTAATATTTAGATTTTTCTTTTTTTTCCTTTTCCAGATTATTAATTTTTCAGTTTTTCGATTTAAATTTTTAGATCTTTAAATAATGATTCAATAATGTAAATAAAGATTCAATTTAAATTAACATTTTTCGATTTTCAGTCACTCAATTTTAAATTTTCTAGTTTTTTTCTCCATTTCTAAAAGTTGTGGAGTTCTGTTTCTCAAATTTTAATTTTTGATTTGTAAGGTTTCGGTTTCTCGAATTCTTAAACTTTTTCAAATGTTTCATCGTGGAAATTTTTCAATTTTTCGATTTCTACGATTTTTTAATTATTATCTATCAATTATTACCTTCTGAAATTCATTTTTTTTTATTTTCTATTGTTCGAATTTCTATTCTTGAATTTTTCAGTCTGTCATTGTTGCAATTTTTCGAATTTTCAGTTTTTTAGATTTTTCTGATTGTTGAATTATTTTTAAGCTTTTTTTCCGATTTCAAATTTTTCGATTTTTCAATTTTTAAGCGTAACACGTTTGTAAGATTCGATTTTGCAGTTTTTTTAATTTTCCGATTTTCGCTTCTACAATTTTTCAATTTTTAGATTTTTCAAGTTTTGAATTTCGCAATTTTTCGAGTTTCAAATTGTTCCTTTCTTCAATTTTACGATTTTGCTGTTTTAAATTTCAGTTATATTGTTTAATTTTTCAATATTTCAATTTTTTAGTTTTAACATTAAATTCCTCGGTTGTTAATTTTTCTGTTTCACGATTTTCTATTTTTCGACTTTTAGTTTCTCGATTTTTTAATGTTTCAATTTTTCAATTTTTCATTTTCTCGATTATTAATTTTTCAATGTATAGATTTAAATTTTTAGATTTTTAAATAATAATAATTTATTTACGAAAGCGGTTCTTTACTAAAATCAAAAATTCAATTTAAATTAATTTTTCGATTTTAATTTCGCAATTTATCGAAAAATCCAAAACATGAAAAATCATGAATCTTCGGAAAACTGAAACATCCAAACCGAAAATCGACTAACTGAAGAATCGGAAAATATAAAAATCGAAAAATCGAAACCTAAAATGTCGACAAGTTGGAAATTCTAATAATTAAAGGACAGAAATTTGAAAATCGGGAAAAACATGATCCAAAAACTAAAAAGTCGAAGAATTAAAAACTTAAAACTGGAATAACTGAAAAATTAAGCAAAACTGAAAGTCTAAAATTTCGAAAGTTTTTTAAATTTACAGTTTCCAAGTTTCATTTTTTTTTCACAATATCTCAATTTTTAACTGTTTGAATTACTGGATTTTTAGTTTTTCAATGTTTCAGCTTTTGATTATTCAATTTTTCGATTTTACACATTTTTACGTCTTTCAAAAATTGAGACATTAAGAAACTAAGAACTTGAGAATTTAAAAACTTGAGAAACTGAAATTTTTCAAAAATTGATTAATCAAAAAATAAAAAATTAAAAAATCGAAAACTTGAAAAATTGGAAAATTGAAAAATGGAAAAGCTGTAAAATCGTAAAATTGAAAAGGTGAAAATTGTTAAAAGTTATAATTTTTGCCACATAATTTGATAAAAATGAAAAATTAAAAAATATAAAATTGCAAAATCCAAAAATCTGAAAATTTTACGTTGAAAAGAAGAAAAATTAGAGTCAAAACATTGAAAAAAATAAGGAAAATAACAACTCAAACGAAAAATTGCAAATCGAAAAACTGAAACAAAAAAATGAAAGATTGAAAAATCTCAAATCTAAAAATTGAAAAAATTACAATTGAAAAAACAAAAAATTATAAAGTCGAAACATTAAAAAATCAAAAAGTTGGAAAATTGACAAACTTGACAGCTCGAAAAATTGCAAAAGGGTAAACTGAGGAAACAAAAAAAAAGAAAAATTGAAGAATTGAAAAATATAAGTAAAAAAACTGTAGGAATATTTTTTACACCACTGATTTTCATTTTATAGAGGTTATCAGAAAATAAAAATAGCAAACTACTGGACTGATTGTTGCCAAATTTTCTATGTGGAATATGATGTAGAGGGTAAAACGCTAACCAAAATTCGGTTAAATTTTCTACTACTTTTTTTTTTCAAATTCTCAATGTTGCGGTGTTCTGCTTCTCAAATTTTAGTTTCTAATTTTTCAGATTTTCGTTTCGTCAATTGTTCGATTTTTTTTACCTTTTCTGTTTTTAGATGTTTCAGTGTTACAATTATTTTTTAGGTTTTTCATTTTTGATTATCCGATTTCTTGGTGTTTGGACTTTTCAATTTTTCAATTGTTTAATTTTTCAGTTCAATTTTCTATTATTCAATTTTCCAATTCTTTCAATATTTATTTTCTCGATTTAATATTTTTCCATTTTCAATTTTTTAATTATTTTTCAAAGATTACTTTCTCGAAATAATTTTTTTTGATTTTCTGTTGTTCGAATTTCAGTGATTCAATTCTTGTGCTTTTCGGTTTTTCATTGTTGCAATTTTTTGATTTTTCTGGTTTTTGAATTATTTTTATTTTTAAGATTCGGTTTTGCAGTTTTTTCAATTTTTCGATTTTCGGTTCTTCCATTTTTCAATTTTGTTGATTTTTATTTTCTCCGATTTCAACTCTTTTCGATGTTTCATTGTTGCAATTTCTATATTAATCGATTCAATATTTCGAATCGCAATTTTTGAATTTGTAAGTATTTTTCTTTTTTTTCAATTTTTAAATGTTTCGGTGTTGTGTTTCTCAAATTTTAATTTTTAATTTTTCAATTTTTCGTGTCTTCAATTTTAGGATTTTACAATTTTTCGATTTTTCCAATATGTATTACATTTTTATAATTTTTCGGTTTTTCGATGTCTCAGTGTTACGATTTTTAGGTTTTTCATTTTCGGTCTTTTGGTCTTGCGACTTCGAATTTAAATGTTTCGATTTTCTATTTCTCGAATTTCAATTCTTGAACTTTTCGGTGTTTGATTTTTGCAAATTTTTAATTTTTCTATTTTCTCGTCTTCAATTTTTGAGTTTTTTCGATTTTTATTTTCTCGATTTAATATTTTTCTATTTTTAGTTACTTTAATTTTTTGTTGTTTTGAATTTTGTAATTTTTCGTCTCACAGTATTTAATTTTCAAGTTTTTCAATTTTTATATTTTGAATTTCTCGAATTCTTAAACTTTTCGAGTTTTACTTCCTCAAATTCAAATTTTTCAATTTTTAAATACGTATTTTAATTTTTTGAAATGTTCATTTTTTCGATTTTTCAATTTTTCGTTATTTCCGTTTTAGGATTTTGCAATTTTTAGATTTCTCAATTATTAGATTTTTACATTTTTTAATTTTTCAGATTTCTGTTTGTATTATTTTTCGGCCTTTACTTCCTCGGTTTCAAATTTTTCGAGTTTTCCATTTTTAACCGTAGAACGTTTCAAAATTAAATTGTAAATTTTGTTATACACAAAAATCTGCAGGATGTTTTCGTATTCTTGGGGTCACGAAGCGTCGAGAAAATATATAAGTGTCCAGTCGCCCGACGGACTCGATTACAATACCTCCTTAGCTTACGCTCGCGATGTCGACAAGTTAAAATTAAATAAATATAAGCTCGCTAGCCTTTTCCAACAAACCGAGGCCATCCAGACCCTCCGAGTTCTGCCCGGACTTTTCTTTCTTTATTTTTCTTTTCCAAGTACATCGAAGTTCGTTTTTAAACAACGTCGTTTCTGCCTCACCAACTTACAGTTTTCGAGTTAAGTAGCTAACACAAGCTCTTTAATTATGAATAAACCAAAACCCCCATATTTATGTAAAACGTTAACTGAGAATGCGTAAAAAACCGCCGCCGGCACATTTACGAAACGCTAGTTTTTTCAACGAATTTACATTGTGTGTGGTAAACATGTTAAGCTCTAGATACGATTTCGTAATAAAATTCTCCACAGTGTCGCGATGTTTTATGATCGGGTTGTTCCCTTTGCCGCAAACTTCTGTATTAGGAAACTCGTCAAAGCTCGTTTGCACCAGTTTGATGTTCGAGGATAATTCTAAAGGTGGTGGTTAAGTACAAGAATCTGCGTTGGGAGAATGAGTTAATGAGGTTTGAGTATCAGCCAAACGGAAACATGTTTTCAGCGTTCAGCTCGGGTTCAAGGGTAAAGTAACGGTAATAATGATTAATAATATTAATGGGGATGTTTGACTGGGGCTTAAATTGCGCATTTGTCGGCAAGAAGATTCCAGTCATCGGAGTAATCACACACGGATTAAAAATCGAACATTTTCGTTGAAAAGAAAACGTAAAGGGCCAATTTGTTCCTCCATCGCCCCAGCAATGTTTAATTTCCTAATACAAGCACTTTAAATTCCCCAAGCCATAATTCCTGATCCCCCTACTAAAGTGTAAAAACCGATTCAATTTTTCCAACAGGCCTCTTTATCACCCTGCCAAACTTTCCAGCGCTGGATGCGTCGCGACGCTTCGCACCCCTCCATCGCGACGCTCAGCACGCTTTCCTTTCAGTTGTGCTTTTGCTGCGCTGTTGTGATATTGGCATCGAGAGCTTTCCGCATTTCTCGCGAATTTGTCTCTTTGACGTGATTGCTCCACTCCGTCGTCAAAGGTAAGCTTTTCACTTGTATCTTTCTTTTTGCGCACTTTACGAAACTTCTTCGAATAAATCGACCTGTCACGGGCAGGCGATAACTTTCGAAGTATTGGTTCTTTGGAAGTTCCTCGGAACGGGAAACAGTTACAAGGGAAAGTAACAAAAAACGAAACCGGAAAACGCAGACGAATGGATTTTCTAATGAAAAAATTCAACAATACAGCCCTCCAGAAAACCGATGACGTCATTCAAGGACACTATTTTGCATATTTGTACCTGGGTTTTTTCCTGCCACCTGTGACAACCCCAGCGCATTTCGTGCGATCCTCCTCAATCGCAAATAAATTCATTTCATTATGCAAATGGGTTTCTTAGCTTCGCAGGAATGCGAGTGATGGCTCCATAAATTTCGATTTGCGAAAATGAATTCGGATTTTCGGGCCGAGCAAAGCGGGGATTAAAACTGTAACACTCCGTGAATTTTCGAGGATAATACAAAGGAGCAATTATCGTCGCGCATAATTTTGGGGAATAATCCGTCCGGCGCTTTCGCGCTTAATTCGCGAAATTATTTCCAGAACAATATGTTAGAAGAGGCGAAAGAGCCGTCGCGAGAAAAAACGCACCCGGAGGACAGATACGAGTCCGAAATTAATTTTCTTAGCTTAATGAGTTCATCGCGGCGTGAATTATTAATCTGTAGCGAGGAAACAATAAAGACGTTTAAGGGATGCGCCGGCTGAAACTGAAAGAGCTTCGAGCTTTGATTTCGTCGTAGTTATTAATTTTAGCGCTTTTTAGACAGAATTTTAGAAATTAATCGAAATTTATAGTCGTTAGGGGGTTGTTTCTGGGTGAACAATTAGATTAGGATTATTTTCGCCGCAAACTTCGCTTGACGACTATGAAACACTACAAGATAAACCGGATAATTTATGTTTTCTCGAAAAACCTGTTGTCAGTTCCAGTGACAGATCGTTTGAATCCTGAAAGCTTACAAATACATTTTTAACTTTCATTATTTCTGCGAAACTGAACACAATGAAAAGTAAGATAAGCTTTTGTTTATTTAATTCCATAAAACATTAAAAAGCAATTTTCTTTTTCTTCGCTTGTAGGGAATTATTAGCTTAGAATAAACATTTTTAAGGGAATGTTGGATATTTTAATTCCGAATATTCATAAATCTTCTGGCATTATTCGTTTCGTTTTTTATTCACTGTGAGCACCCCGAATATACTCATAATTAGATGAAAATTGCCATAAAATACAATTATCATGATAAGTCTATTTGAGAAACTTCAGTATCAGAGACAATCTACTCAACCCTTTTTCACCCTGATTCCTGGAATTCCCACAGGGAAAAAAATCTATATCTATATTACAGGGGCCATAAATTTCACGATTTTAACAAGATCGTATACATGAATCAATACACTTTCTAACTGTAGTTTCGGTATCGTTCAAGGACCCTAGATTCCCTAAGGGCACCTCCTGGCTTCTGCTTGTTCGGTTACTATTACAAGAAAACTACGTACCGTAGTTAGTAAACTTACAGCCCAAACTTAGAATGTTAGTCAGGATTTCACACATGTAACGTTAATTAACGATTTTTAAAATTCCAAAAAACAAAATCTCTCGTGTTAAAGGTTCATAAATACCAAAAAAATGGTTCTCCTCAAATTCACAATTATTTTTTTGTCTGGATAAATAAATGCCTTACAGTTCAAATATTTAACAACGTCATTATAAAATATATTGAATAGCAGTGGAACTAAGTTTGACCTTCGCCCCATACCACTGATTTAATTCCACCACAAGTCATAAATTGTTTTCCTCTAACATTCGGAACACAATATTTTTTAAATTAAAGGATTTTACCCCGCTTTTCCAAAGGTATGTTTAAAAAAAAAACAAATTTTAGTTTTTTTAACATTTGCCTTTTTCCCGTTTTTTGTTGGGCGGCCTCAGATAAAGCCGTCATCGTGATTCCTCTGAAATAATAATGAAATTCCAACAAACTTTATTAAATTATTCATTTTAAATTAATAATATAAATTTATTTTTATGCCTTCTATTTTCTTAGCAGGCGTATGTCATTGGCCAAAATCGATCTAATTTTAGCAGATACTAACCCCGCCCACCCGCCCTCTCTTTTTTTAAAAGGTATGTCATTTGCCAAAGTTAACTTCGTCTTAGCAGGAACTAGCCCCGCCCACCCACCCTCTCATTTCTTAGAGGCTATGTCATTTGCCAAAATCACTCTTATCAGGTCCTAGCCACCCACAGTCTGTTTTCTTAGAAAATATGTCATCTGTCAAAATCAGTTTTATCTTAGCAGGTACTAGCCCCTCCCACCCGCCCTCTCTTCTCCTACAGGGTATCTCACTTGCCAGAATTAGTTTTATCGTGGCAACTACTAGCTCCGCCCACCCACCCTTTCTTTTCTTAGAGGATATGTCATTGCAAAATCAGCTTTATCTTAGTACTGATGAATTAGTTATTATAATTATCAAAATTTAGAAATATTACTAGCGTACTTATATGCAGAAGACAGGAATTTTTAACATCTTCTCTAGTGTTTAGTTGGTTATGCTTTAATGGATTTTTCTTTTGTTGGTTCTGTTTTTGTTTATAATTTATAAATATCTTATTAAATGTTTTTTTGGTTTATTTATTAATGAAAAATAAAAGCTTATTTTATTAATAAAGAGTCAGAATAGAATATTGAAGAGTCAGAATGGATTTTTCACTTCTTCAATTTTTCGATTTTTCGGGTTTTTGTTTTTCCAATTTTTTGATTTTTTAAGCTTATGATTTTTCGACTTTGCTTTTTTAGTTTTTCGGTTTCTCAATTTTTCAATGTTTTTAATTTCTCATTTTTTTAGATATTTCTTTCAGTTTTGGCGTTTAGTCAATATTTCGATTTTTGGACTGCAGGATTTTTTGATTTCGCGATCTTTACTTTTTTGATTTTCAGTTTTTCGTTAAACTTTAGATTTGCCAATTTTCCGACTGTTTTATACTCCAATGTCTTAATTTTTCAACTTTTCGATGATTTATCAGTTTTTAAAATTTCGATTTTTCAATTTTCCTTTTGCAAATTTTTCGATTTTTCAATTTTTTGATTTCTCGATTTATCGATTATGTTTCGATTCATCAATTTTTCAATTTTTAACTTTTCCTCTCGGCTTTCGAATCCTCGATTTCTCGATCCACTGATTTTTCGTTTTCTCGATGTTTCAGTTTTTGAACTTTTCGATGTTTGAACTTTTGGATTTCTCGGTTTTTCGATTTTTTATTTTTGGACTTTTCAATTTTTCGATTTTCCAGTTTTTCGATGTTTCGATTTTTCAATTTTTTAAATTCTGGAGTTTCCATTTTTCGATTAGTCGAATTTTAAATTTTAGAATTTCGAATTTTTATTTTTTGCTGTTTGGATTTTTCAATTTCTCGAATTTTTGATTTTTCAGTTTTTCTATTTTTCAGATTCTAACTTCGCTAAATTTTCAGTTTTTCAATTCCTCAATTAATCTCTTTTTCAAATTTTTCGATTTTTCAATTTTCTGATTTCTCGATTTATCGATTATGTTTCGATTCATCAATTTTTCAATTTTTAACTTTTCCTCTCGGCTTTCGAATCCTCGATTTCTCGATCCACTGATTTTTCGTTTTCTCGATGTTTCAGTTTTTGAACTTTTCGATGTTTGCATTTTTGGATTTCTCGGTTTTTCGTTTTTTTATTTTTGCACTTTTCAATTTTTAGATTTTCCAGTTTTTCGATGTTTCGATTTTTCAATTTTTTAAATTCTGGAGTTTCCATTTTTCGATTAGTCGAATTTTAAATTTTAGAATTTCGAATTTTTATTTTTTGCTGTTTGGATTTTTCAATTTCTCGAATTTTTGATTTTTCAGTTTTTCTATTTTTCAGATTCTAATTTCGCTAAATTTTCAGTTTTTCAATTTCTCAATTAATCTCTTTTTCAAATTTTTCGATTTTTCAATTTTTTGATTTCTCGATTTATCGATTATGTTTCGATTCATCAATTTTTCAATTTTTAACTTTCCTCTCGGCTTTCGAATCCTCGATTTCTCGATCCACTGATTTTTCGTTTTCTCGATGTTTCAGTTTTTGAACTTTTCGATGTTTGAACTTTTGGATTTCTCGGTTTTTCGATTTTTTATTTTTGGACTTTTCAATTTTTCGATTTTCCAGTTTTTCGATGTTTCGATTTTTCAATTTTTTAAATTCTGGAGTTTCCATTTTTCGATTAGTCGATTTTTAAATTTTAGAATTTCGAATTTTTATTTTTTGCTGTTTGGATTTTTCAATTTCTCGACTTTTTGATTTTTCAGTTTTTCTATTTTTCAGATTCTAACTTCGCTAAATTTTCAGTTTTTCAATTTCTCAATTAATCTCTTTTTCAAATTTTTCGATTTTTCAATTTTCTGATTTCTCGATTTATCGATTATGTTTCGATTCATCAATTTTTCAATTTTTAACTTTTCCTCTCGGCTTTCGAATCCTCGATTTCTCGATCCACTGATTTTTCGTTTTCTCGATGTTTCAGTTTTTGAACTTTTCGATGTTTGCATTTTTGGATTTCTCGGTTTTTCGTTTTTTTATTTTTGCACTTTTCAATTTTTCGATTTTCCAGTTTTTCGATGTTTCGATTTTTCAATTTTTTAAATTCTGGAGTTTCCATTTTTCGATTAGTCGATTTTTAAATTTTAGAATTTCGAATTTTTATTTTTTGCTGTTTGGATTTTTCAATTTCTCGACTTTTTGATTTTTCAGTTTTTCTATTTTTCAAATTCTAACTTCGCTAAATTTTCAGTTTTTCAATTTCTCAATTAATCTCTTTTTCAAATTTTTCGATTTTTCAATTTTCTGATTTCTCGATTTATCGATTATGTTTCGATTCATCAATTTTTCAATTTTTAACTTTTCCTCTCGGCTTTCGAATCCTCGATTTCTCGATTCACTGATTTTTCGTTTTCTCGATGTTTCAGTTTTTGAACTTTTCGATGTTTGCATTTTTGGATTTCTCGGTTTTTCGATTTTTTATTTTTGGACTTTTCAATTTTTCGATTTTCCAGTTTTTCGATGTTTCGATTTTTCAATTTTTTAAATTCTGGAGTTTCCATTTTTCGATTAGTCGAATTTTAAATTTTAGAATTTCGAATTTTTATTTTTTGCTGTTTGGATTTTTCAATTTCTCGAATTTTTGATTTTTCAGTTTTTCTATTTTTCAGATTCTAACTTCGCTAAATTTTCAGTTTTTCAATTTCTCAATTAATCTCTTTTTCAAATTTTTCGATTTTTCAATTTTCTGATTTCTCGATTTATCGATTATGTTTCGATTCATCAATTTTTCAATTTTTAACTTTTCCTCTCGGCTTTCGAATCCTCGATTTTTCGATCCACTGATTTTTCGTTTTCTCGATGTTTCAGTTTTTGAACTTTTCGATGTTTGAACTTTTAGATTTCTCGGTTTTTCGATTTTTTATTTTTGGACTTTTCAATTTTTCGATTTTCCAGTTTTTCGATGTTTCGATTTTTCAATTTTTTAAATTCTGGAGTTTCCATTTTTCGATTAGTCGAATTTTAAATTTTAGAATTTCGAATTTTTATTTTTTGCTGTTTGGATTTTTCAATTTCTCGAATTTTTGATTTTTCAGTTTTTCAATTTTTCAGATTCTAACTTCGCTAAATTTTCAGTTTTTCAATTTCTCAATTAATCTCTTTTTCAAATTTTTCGATTTTTCAATTTTTTGATTTCTCGATTTATCGATTATGTTTCGATTCATCAATTTTTCAATTTTTAACTTTTCCTCTCGGCTTTCGAATCCTCGATTTCTCGATCCACTGATTTTTCGTTTTCTCGATGTTTCAGTTTTTGAACTTTTCGATGTTTGCATTTTTGGATTTCTCGGTTTTTCGTTTTTTTATTTTTGCACTTTTCAATTTTTCGATTTTCCAGTTTTTCGATGTTTCGATTTTTCAATTTTTTAAATTCTGGAGTTTCCATTTTTCGATTAGTCGAATTTTAAATTTTAGAATTTCGAATTTTTATTTTTTGCTGTTTGGATTTTTCAATTTCTCGACTTTTTGATTTTTCAGTTTTTCTATTTTTCAGATTCTAACTTCGCTAAATTTTCAGTTTTTCAATTTCTCAATTAATCTCTTTTTCAAATTTTTCGATTTTTCAATTTTTTGATTTCTCGATTTATCGATTATGTTTCGATTCATCAATTTTTCAATTTTTAACTTTTCCTCTCGGCTTTCGAATCCTCGATTTCTCGATCCTCTGATTTTTCGATTTCGCGATGTTTCAGTTTTTGAACTTTTCGATGTTTGAATTTTTGGATTTCTCGGTTTTTCGATTTTTTATTTTTGGACTTTTCAATTTTTCGATTTTCCAATTTTTCGGTGTTTCGATTTTTCAATTTTTTAAATTCTGGAGTTTCCATTTTTCGATTAGTCGATTTTTAAATTTTAGAATTTCGAATTTTTATTTTTTGCTGTTTGGATTTTTCAATTTCTCGAATTTTTGATTTTTCAGTTTTTCTATTTTTCAGATTCTAACTTCGCTAAATTTTCAGTTTTTCAATTTCTCAATTAATCTCTTTTTCAAATTTTTCGATTTTTCAATTTTCTGATTTCTCGATTTATCGATTATGTTTCGATTCATCAATTTTTCAATTTTTAACTTTTCCTCTCGGCTTTCGAATCCTCGATTTCTCGATCCACTGATTTTTCGTTTTCTCGATGTTTCAGTTTTTGAACTTTTCGATGTTTGAACTTTTGGATTTCTCGGTTTTTCGATTTTTTATTTTTGGACTTTTCAATTTTTCGATTTTCCAGTTTTTCGATGTTTCGATTTTTCAATTTTTTAAATTCTGGAGTTTCCATTTTTCGATTAGTCGAATTTTAAATTTTAGAATTTCGAATTTTTATTTTTTGCTGTTTGGATTTTTCAATTTCTCGACTTTTTGATTTTTCAGTTTTTCTATTTTTCAGATTCTAACTTCGCTAAATTTTCAGTTTTTCAATTTCTCAATTAATCTCTTTTTCAAATTTTTCGATTTTTCAATTTTTTGATTTCTCGATTTATCGATTATGTTTCGATTCATCAATTTTTCAATTTTTAACTTTTCCTCTCGGCTTTCGAATCCTCGATTTCTCGATCCACTGATTTTTCGTTTTCTCGATGTTTCAGTTTTTGAACTTTTCGATGTTTGCATTTTTGGATTTCTCGGTTTTTCGATTTTTTATTTTTGGACTTTTCAATTTTTCGATTTTCCAGTTTTTCGATGTTTCGATTTTTCAATTTTTTAAATTCTGGAGTTTCCATTTTTCGATTAGTCGAATTTTAAATTTTAGAATTTCGAATTTTTATTTTTTGCTGTTTGGATTTTTCAATTTCTCGACTTTTTGATTTTTCAGTTTTTCAGTATTTCTATTTTTCAGATTCTGACTTCGCAAAATTTTCAGTTTTCCAATTTCTCAATCAATCTATTTTTTGACATAATAGACTAAAATAAAACAATACAAAAAATTACCACGTAAGACATATTTTTGAGCATCGTGTTATTCAAAGAATACTATGTATATTAAGAAAAAATTAAAGTCACAGATTAAGCCCCACCCACACCTGTCCTGATCTAAATAGTCATGAAGTTTTCATTCGTTGACAGACATAGGGGCGGAGCCTAATTGCAAAATCCATATTTCTGTACAAAAATTTACCATTTTAAACGTGTTTTAAGCTTCTAAGAATAAAAAATATCATCACAATTGAGATGGTGTGGGTGGGCGGAATTTATATTTTGCATTTTTTTTATTATAGATGGTATTTTTTGTATAACACGATACTCAAAAACATATTTTTAATTTTTCTTGTAAAGAAAATATTTTACAGTTCAGGTCCACCCCCTTGGTTCACGGCGAATAAAAAAATCATCACAATTGAGATAGGGCGGGTGGGCGGGCTTACAGTTTGCCTTTTTTTCTTAATATGTGTAGTCAGCTTTTCAGAACTTAAAACATGTTTAAAATGGAAAATTTGCTCCGCCCCATAGTTGCAAAATCCATGTTTCCTTGCAAAATGTACGATTTTAACCATGTTCTGAGTTTTTTGTTGTAAAAAAGTGGCCATGAGTATTAAAAAAAAAAGACAAAATATAAGCCCCGCCCACCCGCCCAATCTCAATTCTGATGATTTTTTTTATTCGTCGTAAGCCGAGAGGCGGAGCTTAATAACAAAATTCTTATTTATCTACAAGAAATTATCATGTGAAATATGTTAAGTAATCTTGTTATACAAAGAAAACTAAATTTTTATTTTTTGATTTTTTGAAGTTTAGATTTGTCGATTTTTCAATTTTGTGATATTTTAATTGTTCAATGTTTTAAATTTAAGATTTTTCGATTTTTTGATTTTTCAGTTCTTCAGTATTTCTATTTTCAATTTTTCAAATTTTGACGTTGCTAAATTTTCAGTTTTCCGATTTCTCGATTAATCTATTTTTGATTTTCCTATTTCTCGACTTCTCCAAGTTTCGATTTTTCAGTTCTTCAATTTGCTTTTTTGATTTTTCGATTTTTCAATATTTCGTTTCTTCCACTTTTCGATCTTTCGACTTCTGGATTTTTCAATTTTTCGACTGTTTATATTTCGATTTCTCAATTTTTCAACTTTTCGATATTTTAATTTTTCAATTTTCCGAATTTTTCAATTTTCGATTTCTCGAGTTTTTGATTTTTTTGGTTTCTCGATGTCTCAGTTATTTAATTCTTGTTCCGATTTTTCGATTTGTTGGTTTATCGATTTTTTACTTTTCGGATATTCGATTTTTGGATGTTTCAATGTTTGAATTATCCGATTTTTCAATTTTACAATTTTTTTAGTTGTCGATTTGTTGATTTTTCAGTTTTTCGATTTTTAAATTTTTTTGATTTTTTGATGTTTAGATTTCTCCATTTTTCAAATTTACGATATTTTAATTTTTCAATGTTTTAAATTTTAGATTTTTCGACTTTTCGATTTTTCAGTTCCTGAATATTTTTTAATTTTTCAAATTTTGACGTTTCTGAATTTTCAGTTTTCCTATTCCTCAAATAATCTATTTTTTGATTTTCTTATTTCTCGACTTCCCAAAATGAGTTCCATTTTTGAATTAAATTTTTAACTTTTAGTGTTTCTTGTTATTATATAATTATAATATGAAACTGAAAATTGGACTTGACTGATTAGAAGCATTTTCATCTTAGGATCTGTGGATTGCTTGGTTTAACTTGGAACTATTTCATGTTTTTTTCTCTTTATTTCCTGTATTGACAGGTTATTCTGTCTAATTGTTACTAATTGAGTAGATTAGATAATGACGCAGGTAACTTCCTTAAGCTATATTACTACCCACACTAATAAATTTTTAATTTGTTGCTCACCCTGTATAAATAGTTCTACCAGTACGAACCCATTGCTAAATGGCACCCACAAGCCACAAAAAAATGAAAAGGAATACCCTTAAACGACCTCGTTTCCGTGTTTATTAAGCAAGAACAACACATTAATTAGCTGGAAATGGCGGATTCGCCGGGTCACATGATCAACTTATTCATGCCCATGCATTAAACTACATCAAAGCATAGCACACCAGCCGGAATCCACCGGGAACCAATTATCATATTTAATTACAATTAAACAGCGTGGTCTGATTGAAATCCGATTGTCGGAATTCATTAAATACCCGAAATATTTACCATCGCATCTCGTATTCAATCACACACAATTTTTATCTTATATCTAGCCGTTTTTGCAATTCATGGCTCGCCACCAAGATTCAAGAGCCATCTCCGGGACGGTCGAGCCTCTGCATAATCTGAGGCAGCAAAAAATTTTGGATTAAATCGGACGTAAACATGGCACTGACTGGTGAATGCAGAGGGCCTGCCCGGGGGGTTGCTTTGTTATTGCTTCCCTTGCATTTCTAAAATTGGATTTACATGCGGATGAAACTGTTTGTGGAGTGGTTAGGCGCTTTCATGTGCAAGATATTCAGGTGCATTAAGCTCGAGTCGTGAAATGGAAATGGAGAAGTTGATGCGAGCTTTAATAAAAAGGGTTTTTATTTCTAGGATGGCGAAATCTGGAGAAAGGAATGCGGAAGCGATATGTAAGCTTTTTGCCAAAGATGTTTTGCTTCGAGGAGTCGGTATCGGAAAACGCGAAATAAGCTCACAAAGGAAAATGTTCTAAACAAAATTAGTTTAGTTTATGGGAGAAACTGATCTAAACGCCTGAGTAAGCACGAGTGGCTCAGAAAACACTTACAGTACTTCAAGAGAGAAATTTCTTTAATTTTTTCAAACCGATTCTCCCGAGACTCCCGTCGAAAATTGCATTTGTATTGCTAACAACTCACGTTATGTGAGTTTAGTACAAAGACAAAGACACTCAGAAGCAATATTTGCGTGAAACGTTCCTTTGAGCCAACGGTAGAATTTAATAACAAACACTCAGCTCCTCAGGAATCTATTAAGCGAAACCCCTTCATTCCGATAAAATAGTTAGACAAGTAAAAAATTCACGGCTCGCTCCACATTTCGAGAGTCGTGACCCGTCATAAAGTTTTATCGCACGATTCTGCAAATAAAGCATTTATTCAGTTCCGCCAATTAAGCTTTACGAGTCGCTTATTAATACGGAGCTTTAAATAAGGCAAAAGTGCCGCGATTGCTCACCACGTAGCAACAAAGCTCAAATCGCGGTAAAAATTTTTGCAGATAAAATCATCGATCAATATTCGATGCAACGTTAGATATGCGTACGCACGACCGTATCATGAATTTTTAAATAGGGTCCTCCGGAAAAAGCCGCGTGAAAGCCCGTTTCCTGCTGCAAGCTTCCATTAGGAGCGCCAGAGTCGGGTTCGAGATTCGACATTACCGCAAACAGCGTGGTTTTATTTGTTCGTGGTTTGATAATGAAAGAGGATTTAGTGTGGTTCCAGATTGCATTGAGCAATTTTTGTCTAGTTTTTAAATTCTCGTTAAACTTGGCTTTTATCCCGTATCGCGAAACGAATGCTTGTTTGAATATCAAGTTTCACAAATCCTAGAACATGAAACCAAAATCTCTGTTAGGTACCTTCTGATTGTTGGAATTCACGTAATATCCGAAACTACGGAACCGATTGCTTTATTCAACATGACCTGATTGCACTACATTAATGTTATTTGATGACTTCAAAGCATTAATTAGTGCCTGTATATTCCATTGCTCAAACACACAGACGACTTCATTGTTAAATAATTCTAATCTAAATTACGCAAAATAACATGTATTCCGGTCGTTTAAATATTTCATTTTCTATTGTTATTGGTTTTTTTGCGAATATTGTAAATAGCTTGAGAGATGTACGTGACGTCATAAAAATATTCACTCGATTCGAGATGTGAGACAATTTTTTGTTTTTCACCTCCATTGATATTCAAACCGTAACTTTGGAATTTTTTTCTGATATTCGCTTATTCTGTCTGGTGTTCTTCATTCACATGTTGCATCTAATATCGCGCCTGGACAGCATAGCAAAATTGGAATATGCTCCTCCCTCTTGCACAAGCTCCGCCTTAATAAATCATCTCATTGGCCCGAAGAAGAGGGGCGGCGTCTACAATCATTGTACCTGATTGTGTCCAGTTTACATGACTTTTTATTATTCGAGTATAAACGCTGACGGCAGTCGTTATTCGAAAAAAAAAAATTAAGAAAATCTAAAAATTTCATTAAAAAGAAAAGTGTAATAATAAAATTCATCTTCGGTCTTAGAACAAACAAGAACGAATAATAAGAAATTGAAAAGGGGTGGGTGGGCGGGGCCATTTTTATTGTATTTTAAATATTAGGTTCTACCGCTTTTCAAAACAGAATTCAATTTCCATTTTACAGTAAATTAAATAAATCAGTGAAATGGAGACAGAAGGTGGGCGGGGCTAAGTTTACCTTGTTTGTACAGTCTGGTAGCAAACAATAGCCCCGCCCACCCACCCCCTCTTCGTTCTTGTGACCACTCTTAATACTGTTAATTAATGACAACGTTATTGTCTTGTAAGAATCTTGGACAAATCTGCTAAACCTTTGGTGAGAAAATAGTTAAATTGTTCCACAAGGAATCTAGGAGGCATTAAGCTGGTATTAAATAAACATACCCGACGTGAGAATTATATTTAAAAAACAAAATTATCGATGCTCCTCCCTCTCGCTCAAGCTCCACCTTAATAAATCATTTCATTGGCCCGAATAAGAGGGGCGGCGTTTATAATCAATGTACCTGATTGTGTCCAATTTTTTATTTTATTTAAGTGTAAACGCTGATGGCGGTCGTTTTTCGAAAAAAAAAAATAAAATTTAGGAAAATCTAAATTTCATTAAAAAAAGTGTAATCATAAAATTCATCTTCGGTCTTAGAATCGACAAGAATGAGTGATTGAAACGGAAGAGAGTTGGGTGGGTGGGTGGGGCCATTTTTTATTTTATTTCAAATACTACATTCGACTGCTTGTCAAAATAGAATTCAATGTCCATTTTATAATAAATAAAATAAGTCAGTGAAATGTAGAATGGAGGTGGAGGAGCTAAGATCGGTTTTTTTTAGCCCCGCCTTCCCACCCCCTCTTTATTTTAGTGACCACTCTTAATAGTGTTAATTAATGACAATGATATTGTCTAAGAATCTTAGACAAATCTGTTAAACCTTTAGTAAGAAAATAAGTAAATTGTTCCGCAAGGAATCTAGAAGCCATTAAGCTGGTGTTAAGTAAACATACCCGATGTGAGAATTATATTTATAAAGTAAAATTATCGATGCTCCTCCCTCTCGTACAAGCTCCACCTTAATAAGTCATTTCATTGGCTCGAAGAAGAGGGGAGTATAAAATCCAACTTCGATCTCGGAGCCAATAAGAATGGGTGACTAAAACAGAAGAGGAGTAGGTGGGCGGGGCCACTTCTGAATTTATTTTAAATCTTAGATTCTACCGGTTATTAAAACAGAATTCAAGTCCCATTTTACAGTGAATAAAATAAGTTTGGCTTTTTTTCTACAGTCTGGTGAAAAAGAATAGCCCCGCCCGCCCACCCTCTCTCCATTCTAGTTATTATTTAATTGGAATCTTTGACAAATCTGTTACACCTGTGATGAGAAAATCGTTAACTTGTTCTACAAAGTATCTAAAAAATATTAAATAGCCGTCAAATAAGCATACCAGACGCGAGAACCATATTTAAAATTATCGATGCTCCTCCCTCTCCCACAAACTCCACCTTAATAAATTATTTCATTGGCCCAAAGAAGAGGGGCGGCGTTTACAATAATTGTACATCATTAATTCCAATTTATATGATTTTTTTTATTTAATGCAAACGCTGACGGCAAGCTGTTTTTCGAAAATAAAAAATGTAAGAAAAAATAAAATTTTATTAAAAAAAGTGTAATCCTAGAATTTGTCATTTACCAGTATAAAATCCAACTTCAGACTCAGTGCCAATAAGAATGGGTGCCTAAAACGGAAGAGGGGTGGGTGGGCGGAGTTACTTTTGACTTTGTTTTAAATCTTAAATTCTACAGGTTATTAAGTGAAGTGAAGAAAGGAGGTGGGCGGGACTAAGTTTAGTTTTTTTCTACAGTCTTGTAACAAGCAGTAGCCCCGCCCACTTACTCCTTCTTCATTCCAGTGCCTACTCTTTAGTTAAGAGGGGAATACAATTTAGGAAAAAATAAAATTTCATTAAAAAGGGTACCTAATCCGAGATTTTATTATTTATCAATATAAAATAAGACTTCGGTCTTAGAATCGACAAGAATGAGTGATTGAAACGGAAGAGTGTTGGGTGGGTAGGTGGGGCCATTTTTTATTTTATTTCAAATACTACATTCGACTGCTTGTCAAATTAGAATTCAATGTCCATTTTATAATAAATAAAATAAGTCAGTGAAATGTAGAATGGAGGTGGAGGAGCTAAGATCGGCTTTTTTTTAGCCCCGCCTTCCCACCCCCTCTTTATTTTAGTGACCACTCTTAATAGTGTTAATTAATGACAATGATATTGTCTAAGAATCTTAGACAAAGCTGTTAAACCTTTAGTAAGAAAATAAGTAAATTGTTCCTCAAGGAATCTAGAAGCCATTAAGCTGGTGTTAAGTAAACATACCCGATGTGAGAATTATATTTAATAGTAAAATTATCGATGCTCCTCCCTCTCGCACAAGCTCCACCTGAATAAATCATTTCATTGGCTCGAAGAAGAGGGGAGTATAAAATCCAACTTCGATCTAGGAGCCAATAAGAATGGGTGACTAAAACAGAAGAGGAGTAGGTGGGCGGGGCCACTTCTGAATTTATTTTAAATCTTAGCTTCTACCGGTTATTAAAATAGAATTGAACTCCCATTTTACAGTGAATAAAATAAGTTTGGCTTTTTTCTACAGTCTGGTCAAAAAGAATAGCCCCGCCCGCCCACCCTCTCTCCATTCTAGTTATTATTTAATTGGAATCTTAGACAAATCTGTTACACCTGTGATGAGAAAATCGCCAACTTGTTCTACAAAGTGTCTAAAAAATATTAAATAGCTGTCAAATAAGCATACCAGACGCGAGAACCATATTTAAAATTATCGATGCTCCTCCCTCTCACACAAACTCCACCTTAATAAATTATTTCATTGGCCCAAAGAAGAGGGGCGGCGTTTACAAGAATTGTACGTCATTAATTCCAATTTATATGATTTTTTTATTTAATGCAAACGCTGACGGTGAAGCTGTTTTTCGAAAATAAAAAATGTAAGAAAAAATAAAATTTCATTAAAAAAAAGTGTAATCCTAGAATTTGTTATTTACCAGTATAAAATCCAACTTCAGACTCAGTGCCAATAAGAATGGGTGCCTAAAACGGAAGAGGGGTGGGTGGGCGGCGCCACTTTTGACTTTGTTTTAAATCTTAAATTCTACAGGTTATTAAGTGAAGTTAAGAAAGGAGGTGGGCGGGACTAAGTTTAGTTTTTTTCTACAGTCTTGTAACAAGCAGTAGCCCCGCCCACCTACTCCTTCTTCATTCCAGTGCCTACTCTTTAGGTAAGAGGGGAATAAAATTTAGGAAAAAATAAAATTTCATTAAAAAGTGTACCTAATCCGAGATTTTATTATTTATCAATATAAAATAAGACTTCGGTCTTAGAATCGACAAGAATGAGTGATTGAAACGGAAGAGGGTTGGGTGGGTGGGTGGGACCATTTTTTTTTTTTATTTCAAATACTACATTCGACTGCTTGTCAAAATAGAATTCAATGTCCATTTTATAATAAATAAAATAAGTCAGTGAAATGTAGAATCGAGGTGGAGGAGCTAAGATCGGCTTTTTTTTAGCCCCGCCTTCCCACCCCCTCTTTATTTTAGTGACCACTCTTAATAGTGTTAATTAATGACAATGATATTGTCTAAGAATCTTAGACAAAGCTGTTAAACCTTTAGTAAGAAAATAAGTAAATTGTTCCGCAAGGAATCTAGAAGCCATTAAGCTGGTGTTAAGTAAACATACCCGATGTTAGAATTATATTTAATAGTAAAATTATCGATGCTCCTCCCTCTCGCACAAGCTCCACCTGAATAAATCATTTCATTGGCTCGAAGAAGAGGGGAGTATAAAATCCGACTTCGATCTCGGAGCCAATAAGAATGGGTGACTAAAACAGAAGAGGAGTAGGTGGGCGGGGCCACTTCTGAATTTATTTTAAATCTTAGATTCTACCGGTTATTAAAATAGAATTGAACTCCCATTTTACAGTGAATAAAATAAGTTTGGCTTTTTTCTACAGTCTGGTGAAAAACACCCCGCCCACCCTCTCTCCATTCTAGTTATTATTTAATTGGAATCTTTGACAAATCTGTTACACCTGTGATGAGAAAATCGCCAACTTGTTCTACAAAGTATCTAAAAAATATTAAATAGCTGTCAAATAAGCATACCAGACGCGAGAACCATATTTAAAATTATCGATGCTCCTCCCTCTCACACAAACTCCACCTTAATAAATTATTTCATTGGCCCAAAGAAGAAGGGCGGCGTTTACAATAATTGTACATCATTAATTCCAATTTATATGATTTTTTTTATTTAATGCAAACGCTGACGGCGAAGCTGTTTTTCGAAAATAAAAAATGTAAGAAAAAATAAAATTTTATTAAAAAAAGTGTAATCCTAGAATTTGTTATTTACCAGTATAAAATCCAACTTCAGACTCAGTGCCAATAAGAATGGGTGCCTAAAACGGAAGAGGGGTGGGTGGGCGGCGCCACTTTTGACTTTGTTTTAAATCTTAAATTCTACAGGTTATTAAGTGAAGCGAAGAAAGGAGGTGGGCGGGACTAAGTTTAGTTTTTTTCTACAGTCTTGTAACAAGCAGTAGCCCCGCCCACTTACTCCTTCTTCATTCCAGTGCCTACTCTTTAGTTAAGAGGGGAATACAATTTAGGAAAAAATAAAATTTCATTAAAAAGGGTACCTAATCCGAGATTTTATTATTTATCAATATAAAATAAGACTTCGGTCTTAGAATCGGCAAGAATGAGTGATTGAAACGGAAGAGGGTTGGGTGGGTGGGTGGGTCCATTTTTTTTATTTCAAATACTACATTCGACTGCTTGTCAAAATAGAATTCAATGTCCATTTTATAAGAAATAAAATAAGTCAGTGAAATGTAGAATGAAGGTGGAGGAGCTAAGATCGGCTTTTTTTAGCCCCGCCCACCCACCCCCTCTTTATTTTAGTGACCACTCTTAATAGTGTTAATTAATGACAATGATATTGTCTAAGAATCTTAGACAAATCTGTTAAACCTTTGGTAAGAAAATAAGTAAATTGTTCCGCAAGGAATCAAGAAGCCATTAAGCTGGTGTTAAGTAAACATACCCGATGTGAGAATTATATTTATAAAGTAAAATTATCGATGCTCCTCCCTCTCGTACAAGCTCCACCTTAATAAGTCATTTCATTGGCTCGAAGAAGAGGGGAGTATAAAATGCAACTTCGATCTCGGAGCCAATAAGAATGGGTGACTAAAACAGAAGAGGAGTAGGTGGGCGGGGCCACTTCTGAATTTATTTTAAATCTTAGCTTCTACCGGTTATTAAAATAGAATTGAACTCCCATTTTACAGTGAATAAAATAAGTTTGGCTTTTTTCTACAGTCTGGTGAAAAAGAATAGCCCCGCCCGCCCACCCTCTCTCCATTCTAGTTATTATTTAATTGGAATCTTAGACAAATCTGTTACACCTGTGATGAGAAAATCGCTAACTTGTTCTACAAAGTATCTAAAAAATATTAAATAGCTGTCAAATAAGCATACCAGACGCGAGAACCATATTTTAAATTATCGATGCTCCTCCCTCTCACACAAACTCCACCTTAATAAGTTATTTCATTGGCCCAAAGAAGAGGGGCGGCGTTTACAATAATTGTACATCATTAATTACAATTTATATGATTTTTTTTATTTAATGCAAACGCTGACGGCGAAGCTGTTTTTCGAAAATAAAAAATGTAAGAAAAAATAAAATTTTATTAAAAAAAGTGTAATCCTAGAATTTGTTATTTACCATTATAAAATCCAACTTCAGACTCAGTGCCAATAAGAATGGGTGCCTAAAACGGAAGAGGGGTGGGTGGGCGGCGCCACTTTTGACTTTGTTTTAAATCTTAAATTCTACAGGTTATTAAGTGAAGTGAAGAAAGGAGGTGGGCGGGACTAAGTTTAGTTTTTTTCTACAGTCTTGTAACAAGCAGTAGCCCCGCCCACCTACTCCTTCTTCATTCCAGTGCCTACTCTTTAGTTAAGAGGGGAATAAAATTTAGGAAAAAATAAAATTTCATTAAAAAGTGTACCTAATCCGAGATTTTATTATTTATCAAGATAAAATAAGACTTCGGTCTTAGAATCGACAAGAATGAGTGATTGAAACGGAGGAGGGTTGGGTGGGTGGGTGGGACAATTTTTTTTTTTATTTCAAATACTACATTCGACTGCTTGTCAAAATAGAATTCAATGTCCATTTTATAATAAATAAAATAAGTCAGTGAAATGTAGAATCGAGGTGGAGGAGCTAAGATCGGCTTTTTTTTAGCCCCGCCTTCCCACCCCCTCTTTATTTTAGTGACCACTCTTAATAGTGTTAATTAATGACAATGATATTGTCTAAGAATCTTAGACAAATCTGTTAAACCTTTAGTAAGAAAATAAGTAAATTGTTCCACAAGGAATCTAGAAGCCATTAAGCTGGTGTTAAGTAAACATACCCGATGTGAGAATTATATTTATAAAGTAAAATTATCGATGCTCCTCCCTCTCGTACAAGCTCCACCTTAATAAGTCATTTCATTGGCTCGAAGAAGAGGGGAGTATAAAATCCAACTTCGATCTAGGAGCCAATAAGAATGGGTGACTAAAACAGAAGAGGAGTAAGTGGGTGGGGCCACTTCTGAATTTATTTTAAATCTTAGCTTCTACCGGTTATTAAAATAGAATTGAACTCCCATTTTACAGTGAATAAAATAAGTTTGGCTTTTTTCTACAGTCTGGTGAAAAAGAATAGCCCCGCCCGCCCACCCTCTCTCCATTCTAGTTATTATTTAATTGGAATCTTAGACAAATCTGTTACACCTGTGATGAGAAAATCGCCAACTTGTTCTACAAAGTATCTAAAAAATATTAAATAGCTGTCAAATAAGCATACCAGACGCGAGAACCATATTTAAAATTATCGATGCTCCTCCCTCTCACACAAACTCCACCTCAATAAATTATTTCATTGGCCCAAAGAAGAGGGGCGGCGTTTACAATAATTGTACATTATTAATTCCAATTTATATGATTTTTTTATTTAATGCAAACGCTGACGGCGAAGCTGTTTTTCAAAAATAAAAAATGTAAGAAAAAATAAAATTTCATTAAAAAAAAGTGTAATCCTAGAATTTGTTATTTACCAGTATAAAATCCAACTTCAGACTCAGTGCCAATAAGAATGGATGCCTAAAACGGAAGAGGGGTGGGTGGGCGGAGCCACTTTTGACTTTGTTTTAAATCTTAAATTCTACAGGTTATTAAGTGAAGTGAAGAAAGGAGGTGGGCGGGACTAAGTTTAGTTTTTTTCTACAGTCTTGTAACAAGCAGTAGCCCCGCCCACCTACTCCTTCTTCATTCCAGTGCCTACTCTTTAGTTAAGAGGGGAATAAAATTTAAGAAAAAATAAAATTTCATTAAAAAGTGCACCTAATCCGAGATTTTATTATTTATCAATATAAAATCCGACTTCGGTCTTAGAGCCAATAGGAATGAGTGATTAAACCGAAAAAGGGATGGGTGGGTGGGCGGGCCACCTTTTATTTTGTTTCAAAGCAAATTAGATTCTACCGCTTGTCAAAATAGAATTCAGTTTCCATTTTACCGCATATAACGTAAAATAAGACAGTAAAGTGAAGAAAGGAGGTAGGCGGGGCCAAGTTTGGTTTTCTTCTAGTCTTATAAGCACGCCTTAGCCCCGCCCGCCCACCCCTTCTTCATTCCAGAGACTACTCTTAATATTGTCAATTAGTAACAACGTCATTATCTTATTGAAAGCTTAGAAAAATTTGTCAAACCGTTGGTGAAAAATTAATTAAAATGTTCAACAAAGTATCTAGAAAATATTAAGCTGACGTTAAATAAGCATACCAGACGATGAACTTATACTTAAAAAACAAAATTACCGACGCTCCTCCCTCACGCACAAGCTCCACCTTAATAAATCATTTCATTCGCCCAAAGACTCAAAGAGAGGGGCGGTGCTTACAATTGTGTCTCATTAAATATCATTTAACACAAGTGTCATCCTAGGTTTTACTAATATTTATAAAAACCAACTTCCTTCCCACAGCGCATAAAATGAATGACCAAAATAAAAGATGGGTGGGTGGGCGGGGCATATCCTTTACCAAACAAAGAAGCTTTAACGATGGTTGTACTTCAGAGACGAAGAAAGTTCCAGCTGAATAATAATTGTAGACCATTTTTTTCGACAAAAACTCGTTTCTCCGTTGTCTGAAAACTCTTGGTAAAAATAAACACAGACATACAATTACAAACCTTATAAACCCCCGCACACACACTAATGGATTTTGAGAATTAATTTGGCTGTGTATCAGAATAAAGAACAAAAAGTTGTTTGGTAAAGTCTACATTTTGCAGTCTTGTTTAATAAAGCAGAAACCGAAAAAAAAATTCAAACAAGCCCAAATCCCCTTCGAAAGGTCGTAAAATGATGTATTTGATCCACAGCGTACGCACAATCCGCCATCAAGCGCCACAAACAACTTAGTCTTTATTTGCGGCGCTATCGATTCGTCATAAGTCCGCTCCTGTATTGGTAATGGCGACGGTTATTTTTATGGACAGAAGTGGAGTGGCCATTATTTTGTTTCCGTCGTCGGTTTACGGAGCACGAAAAGCCGTATTTAATAAAAGCAAACAATCGGGACGAGACGATATGATTTATGGAGATTCCATCTCCCGGGAGCCTCGGCCCCTTTGTCCCGCTCTCGTTTCGACTTCTTCGCTGAGAAATAATGTACGTGATGGCGCACGTTTATGTCTATATAAATTGCGCGATGCGGGGTCTCGTAACGGAATTAAAATTTCTCGGGGACAATTACAAGACGGGACGTTCCGTTTGAAGTCTTCGCGAGACGGGTTTTTGTCAGGCTGAGGTGTACAAATAAAGGGGTTGCCGGGTTGACAGTAAGTGAAAGGAGCGGCGCTGCCGCGTTTTTCTGAAAGGCTTTTTGGAGACGAGCTTTGCGACAAGTTTGGGGAGGGTTTAAAAATCGCTGCGGGGTTTAATTATAGAAGTTAGCGGGCAGTTTTTGCCGGAAATATTAATAGGGTGAAAGGAAAGTCGTACACTAAACGGGACGTACTTCAAGGAGGAAAAAATGAATAGCATCAAAGCTGATTCAGTGGCAGGAGGGAAATGATAAATGATGAACTTTGGTTAAACAGGCGGCGGTGGTGGAAGTCGGGCCGCTGAGAATTTTCGCGCTAAATTACCAGACTATCGTTTTAAACGGTTTGGTGGAGCTAAAGACCAACAAAAACGAGATTTGGGTAAAAAATTGGTGGAGGGTTATTCCGACGGAAATACAGTTCCTGAAGTGCAGCATCAACAGAACTTCCGTCGCCCCTGAAGACCAGCCCAATAAATCCCGCTTCATTGAAAAATTATAAACATTTTTTGCGATTTTTGTTTTCTGATCACCTCTGTGAAGGAAAAACCAGTGACTTAAATAACACTCCCGCAGCTTTTTTGACTTTTTCGATTTGCAATTTTTCGAGTTTTCAAGTTCAAATTTTGAATTTTATTATTATTAGATTTGTCAATTCGATTTTATAATTTTTGGTTTTTTAAATTTTCTCTCTCTCTCTCTCTCCTTTCCAATGTTTGGATTTTCGGTCAGGTCAGGTCAGGTCAGGTCAGGTCAGGTCAAATTGTCAGTTGTTTGATTTTTTAAATTTTGGATTTTTCGAATTCGATTTTCCACTTTCAGCTTTCTCAATTTTTCTATTTTCCTATTTCTAATTTTCTCGATGGTTTAGTTTTGGACTTCTCAATTTCTCGACTTTTTCTTGTTTCGATTTCTTGATTTTTCAATTTTCCGATATTTTTCATTTCTTCGTGATTTCAATTTTTCAATTATTTGGATTTTTAAACTTTCGATTTTTCAGTTTTTTGATGTTTCGGTTTTTCGATCTCCCGATTTTTCGACTTCTTGAATTAAATTTCCCGGTTTTTAAAATTTCTGATTTTTCGATGATTGAGTTTTACAATTTTTCAGTGTCTCGACTCTTTAATTTTTCATTTTTAAATTTTTCAATATTTCGATTTTTCAGTTTTTCAATTCTTCAATTTATTAATTTTTCAGGTTTTTGATTTTTCAATTTTTGACATACCACTTTTGAAATTTTTCAATATTTCGATTCAATTTTTCAATTTGTCGATTTTTTAAATTTTCGATTTTTCACTTTCAGGCTTCTCGATTTTTCTGTTTTCCTATTTCTAAATTTCTCAATGGTTCGGTTTCAATTCTTCCATATTTTTTTTTATTTCTTCCTTATTTCAATTTTTCAATTCTTTGAACTGTTAAACTTTCAATTTTTCAGTTTTTTTGATGTTTCGATTTGTCGATCTTCCGATTTTGCGATTTCTCGGAGTATATTTTTCGGTTTTTAAAATTTTTTATTTTTCGATTATTCAGTTTTACGATTTTTTAATGTCTCGACTCTTCAATTTTGCGATTTCTCAATTTCCCGATTAATCGATTTTTTTATTTTTCCATTTCTCGATCTCTGGACTTTTCAATATTTCGATTTTTCAGTTTTTCGGTTATTCAATTCCATTTTTCAGGTTTTTGATTGTTCAGTTTTTTAAATTTACAATTTTTCGACGTTTCAGATTTTAAATTTTTCAATTTTTCCGGTACTTCAATTTTTTTTCTATTTTTCAATTTCTCGATATAGCAGTTTTGGGATTTTTCTATATTTCTAGTCATCAATTTTTTGATTTTTCGACTGTTCGATTTTTCAAATTGTCGATTTTTTGCTTTTTCGATTTTATTAATTTTTCAGTTTTTAAATTTTATATTTTTCAATTATTCAATTTTTTGATGATTCGTTATCTCAATTTTGCAATTTTTCTATTTTTTTTTCGATTTTTAAAATCATAGATTTTTCCATTCTTCGATGTTTTCTATTTTTTGATTTTTCATTTCTTCAATAGACGTTTCCAAGTTTTCTATTTTGCGATTTCTCAATTTCTCGATTAATCGATTTTTTTATTTTTTTATTTTTTCATTTCTCGATCTCTAGATTTTTCATTATTTCAATTTTTCAGTTTTTCAATTCTTCAATTTATCGCTTTTTAGGTTTTTCATTGTTCAATTTTTTAAATTTTCAATTTTTCGATTTTTTCTTATTTCGATTTCTCGATTTTTCAATTTTTCCATATTTTTTTTATTTCTTCCTTATTTATTTTTAATTTTTCAAATATTCGAATTGTTAAATTTTCGGTTTCTCAGATTTTTTGATGTTCCCATTTCTCGATATTCGGATTTTTCGACTTCTCGGATTAGATTTTTCGGTTTTTAAAATTTTTGATTTTTCGATTATTCAGTTTTACGATTTTTTAATGTCTCGACTCTTCAATTTTGCGATTTCTCAATTTCATGGTTAATCGATTTTTTTTATTTTTTCATTTCTCGATCTCTAGACTTTTCAGTATTTCGATTTTTCAGTGTTTCAATTCTTCAATTTATCGCTTTTTAGGTTTTTCATTGTTCGATTTTTTAAATTTTCAATTTTTCGACGTTTCAGATTTTAAATTTTCCAATTTTTCCAGTCTCCAATTGCTTTTCCATTTTTCAATTTCTCGATATAGGAGTTTTGAGATTTTTCAATATTTCGATTCTTCAAGTTTTCAATTTTTCGATCTTCACTTTTAGGCTTCTCGATTTTTTTATTTTCCTATTTCTAAATTTCTCGATGGTTCGGTTTTTGACTTTTCCATTTTTCGATTTTTTCTTATTTCGATTTCTCGATTTTTCAATTTTTCCATATTTTTTTTTATTTCTTCGTTACTTATTTTTTATTTTTCAAATATCGAATTGTTAAATTTTCGGTTTCTCAGATATTTTGATGTTTCCATTTCTGGATATTCGGATTTTTCGGCTTCTCGGATTAGATTTTTCGGTTTTTAAAATTTTTGATTTTTCGATTATTCAGTTTTACGATTTTTTAATGTCTTCAATTTTGCGATTTCTCAATTTCACGATTAATCGATTTTTTTTATTTTTTCATTTCTCGATCTCTAGACTTTTCAGTATTTCGATTTTTCAGTGTTTCAATTCTTCAATTTATCGATTTTTCAGGTTTTTAATTTTTCAATTTTTAAAATTTTCAATTTTACATTTCAGATTTTAAATTTTTTAATTTTTCCTGTCTCCATTTTTTTTCCAATTTCTGAATTTTTCGATATAGCAACTTTGGGATTTTTCAATATTTCGATTCTTCAACTTATCGATTTTTCGATTCTTCGATTTTTTTTATTTCTCGATTTTTTAATTTTTCGATTTTCGGAATCCGATTTTTCAGTTTTCGATTTCTCGATTTTTCTATCTTCCTAATATATTTCTAAATTTCTCAATAGTTCAGTTTTGGATTTTTGAATTTTTCGATTTTTTTTTGTTTCGATTTCTCGATTTTTCAGTTTTTCAATATTTTTTTTATTTTGTGGTTATTTCAATTTTTCAATTATTCGAAAATTTTTCAGTTTTTTTTTCATGTTTTTTGATTTCTCAATCTTCCGATTTTTCGACTTTTCGGTTTTTAAAATTTTTTATTTGTCGAGGTTTCAGTTTTACGATTTTTCGATGTCCGAACTCTTCAATTTTTCGATTTTTAAATTTTTCAATTTTGGTGTTTCTAAATTTTCTCAATTTCTCGATTAATCGATTTTTTAATTTTTCCGTTTCTCGATCTCTAGACTTTTCAATATTTCGATTTTTCAGTTTTTCAATTCTTCAACTTATCGATGTTCCATCAGGTTTTTAATTTTTCAACTTTTTTAAATTTTCCAGTTTTTCGATTCTCCAATTTTTATTCAATTTTTCAACTTCGACTGTCCGATTTTTCAATTTCCCGATTTTTTACATTTTCAACTTTATCAATTTTTCCACATTAACAATTTCTGGATTTTTAAATTTTGGATTTTTTCATTATTCGATTTTTTGATGTTTCGTTATCTCGATTTTGCATTTTTCCATATTTTACTTTTTCGAGTTTTAAAATTATAGATTTGTGTTTGAGAGAATTTTCCAATTCTTATTTTTGACTTTTTCGAATTATTAAATTTCCGATTGTTCAGTTTCTTGATGTTTCGAGCATTTCGTTCGATTTTCCGAGTGTTCAAATATTCGATTTTTCAGTTTTTCGATTTTTTGAATTATTGAAGTTTCGATAATTCGATTTTTTGTTGTTGAATTTCTCGATTTTTCAATTTTTTTATTCTTGAATTGGTCGCTATTTTACTTTTTCAATTTTTTAAATTTTAGACTCTTTCTATCGAAATAACCCTCGACCAATTTTTTGCTCGTCTCTGGCGATAAAATTTCATTTGAGAAAAGTTCAACTTTGATTTTAAAATCTCTAGAATTTTCTATTTCATGTTTTATTAACTCGCAAAAAAACCCTCAGAGTTGATTTTAGCGTCGACAAAACCATCCCACCATATTTTCATTTTATACAAAACACATCAATTACTTCCATTTATACCAGTACACTTTACATTTCATAATAAAAGCAGCGTTTCCATAGGCAGCCTTGGGGCATATCCGCTGTTTGTTGCTCCCCGGTGGCACTTCGAATCACACAGAAAATTAATAAAAACACAGTTTCCATTCAATTATCAGCGTCCGACGCTGTAAAATTCATAGCAGATTCCGTAACATAAGCAGCTTTTAATCGAAAACAAAGAAAACACGGTGAAATTATTACTAACAAGTGAATTAATAATTAACTTTAACAGAAACATGTTTACTTTAGTCATTATTGAAAATTACGTTCTCTTGATGTGTTGCCGTAAGCTAATAAGCTTCCCAGGCTTTGCTCCTACGTAATGTACTATGTGTCTTCCTACTTAACAATGTACGAGACATGGAGGAATTATGGTTGTCATTACCAAACGTTTTTACAAGGATTAAGGAAAACCGAGCCCCGGTAAACCCGACCAACACCATCCTTCAGTCTTTTTCACCCACGAAGACTCCACAGTTTTCCATTTTTCACTAAAATTAAAGCCTGTTTTCGCTTTGAAGCGCTTTGCGCAATATTTATTCTAGATCAGCCACAACGCAAACACAACCGCAATTACCGTTATTCCAAAATGTGCAAAATTTTCACTGAACCGAATTTTTCACGCAAGTCGATCAAAGTGTGCGCGTTCTTTATACGTGGGGCATGTTTTAATCAAACTGTGCCGAATTAAAACGCTCGTGCAGTTCCTGCACCCCAATTATATTTTAGCTTGTACCCACTCAAACAGATTAAATACACGCAAGTCAAACGTGGAAGCAAACAAGGGTTACGGAAATTGGACGAAGAGCGTCGTTTGGGTCAAGACGGAACTGGCGAAAGTCGCGTCTAATTATTGCAACCGCAACAATACTCCCCGCTTTAGTGAGCCTAAATGAAACGTCGCACCGTTAACACATACCATCTGCCGCCGCTTTCTTTTTAATTATCCGATATTATTTTTTCTGACTTCTTGCGTACTACGAGAGGTAATCTCGTAACGCAGTTCGCTCGGTTTAACACAATGGAGAATTTAAGTAACGCGGCGGCCATTTTGAATCCGCGCTACTAACGATTACGTTTACGGCCAGCCACCGTTCTGATTTAATTGTTAACATTCCAAAAGACATCCGAGTGGTATTAAAAGAGAGATTAAATCTTTGTGTCTGTTGTAAACTGGGAGATTTGTGTGACGAGGGTGGGGGAGGCTTGTGACACATAATTTTCTTTGATTGTAGTTTTTAGGCAAATAGAAGACGAATTTTGTTTATTAAATTGGAAAAGTTGCTTACATGGGTGGTGAATGTTAGGGGTGACATTTGAAAGTTGAAAATTGTGGAAGGTCAGTGGCGGGGTCGTTGCGTGATAGGTTATGTTTGCGATGAGTTTATTATGCGGATTGCAAATTATGCGCTTCCGGTGGATGCTTTTTTCTTGTTTGTTTTAAATGGGTGGGTGTCGTGATAAATCTGATTATTTTATTTGTGTAAACTTTGACTGGCTGATTTTCTGCCTTGTCGCACTATTATCGAATTTTAGTTCCCGAGTGTAAGGTATTCGAGTCCATCGACCGATTCCCTTATTTTTTTCTGACTTTTCATGACCCCTAGAATACGAAAAAATAGGTCTCCCGCTTCCGTCTGTCTGTCTGTCTGTCTGTCTGTCTGTCTGCCGTCTCCTGCACTTGTGGTGTATGAACCCGTGATGATTTTTCACCATAGTCATATATACAATTTTTTTAAAAAAGCTGGATTTATTTACCTTAGTTGATTTTACAATTTTTTTTATGACAATTTGTGTGTTTTCATTTTTTATGTTTTGCAACTTTTTCGTTTTTCAAAGTTTTGATTTCATAATTTTTCGTTTTTCAATCTTTTTTTTTCGTATTATTTTTCGTTTCTTCAATTTTTCGATTTTATATCATATACCTTCTTCGATTTTATTATTTCCCGTTTATTAAATTGTTCAAATTTTCAATCCTTGATTTTTCAGTTTTTCGATTTTCTAATTCTGCAAGTGTTGGATTTTCACTTATCCGATTTTCCGATTCTTTAATTTTCCATTTTACAAAAATGATAAATCATATTTCGTTTTTTTGGATTTTGTACTTTTTCGATTTTCAAGTAGCTTAATTTTAATTTTTCAATTTCTGAATTTGTTGTTTTAATTTCTCAAGTTCTTGATTTCTAATTTTTAAATTTTACAAGTTTGCATTTCATAGGAGTACTTGCTCGTTTTTTCAATTTTTGATTTTTCATTTTTTCAATTTTGCAAGTTTTCCATTTTTTTTATTCGAAAAGCTGAAAAATCGAGAAACGAAAAAATCGGAAAAATTAGAAACAACGAAAAACCAAAAAACCCGAAAAATCGCAAAATCGAAAAAGTGGAAAATCGAAGAAGTGAAGAAACAAAAAATTTAAATATCGAAAAACTAAAAATTGAGAAACTTGGAAATCGAAAAAAATTAATGAATTGGAAAATATTGGAAAATAGAAAAAATGAATCGATTAGAAAAAGTGGAAAACTCAAAAGTTTTAAAATCGAAAAATTAAAGATTCGTGAAAATTATAAAGTCGAAAAACTGTATTATTGACACATCGAAATATTGATAAAAAACAATTAATCAAATTTTCAATATGTCATTTCTAATGTCTATAATTTTTTGATTTTTCAATTTTTCGTTTCATCAATTTTTCAAGTTCCTGATTTCCAAATTTTTCTTTTTAGAATTATTCGCTTTTTCGCTTTTTAGTTTTCAATTTTCCCATTTTTTTATCGAAAAATCGAAAAATTAAAAAATGAAAAACTGGAAAAAATTTAAAAACTGGATAAGCGAAAAATTGCAAAATCAAAGAAGTCGAAAGTGGGAAAATTGCAAATCGAAAACCTGAAGAAATGAAAAAAGGAAACACTGAAAAAATTAAAATGGAGAAAATTAAAAATCGAAAAAAATTAATGAATCGAAAAATTTTAAAGAATCGAAAAATGTGAAAACCCAAAAATCGCAAAATCGAAAAATTATAGAATCCACAAAATTGTACAGTCTAAAATCTGTAACACTGAAATCGAAAAACTGAAAAATGAAAAAATCGAAACATCGAAATTTCTATAAATCGAGAAATCGAACAATTGAAAAATTGAACACACTGAAAAATAGAAAAATTTTAAACCGAAAAATTTGAAAATTTAAAACCGGGAAGTCGAAAAATCGAAAAACAGAAAACAAAGCATCAAAAACTGATAAATCTGAAACTCAAAGAATAAAATTGAAAGATCGGAAAATCTAAAGTCCAAAAATTGAAAAATTGAAGAACCTAAAAAGTAAAAATTATCCAGCAATTGAAAAATCGAAAAGTCGAAAAATGGAAGTCGACAAATCAAAAATTCAAAAACTGGAAAAATTGAAAACTAAAAACTAAAACATCGAAACATTGAAAAATGCAGAAATCAAGAAATGGGGAAACTTGGAAAATTTAAAGATAGAAAAATTGAAAAATCGCAAAACAGAAACTTCGGAAATTGAGTAATCGAAACATTGAAAAATTATAGAAAACTTCAGACACCGAAAAATCGAAAAATGGAACAATCAAAAAACAAAACATCGAATTTTCAGCAAATTAAGAAAGCGAAAAATCGTAAAATCGAAAAATAAGACATTTTAAAAATCGAAAAAATTTAAAACTGAAAATCTAAAACCAAGAATTCGAAAAATCGGAAGATGGAGAAATAGAAAAACTGAAAAATAGAAATATCGAAGAACTGAAAAAAACGAAACATTGCAAAATCGAAAAAGTGGAAAATCGAAGAAGTGAAGCAACAAAAAATTTAAACATCGAAAAACTAAAAATTGAGAAACTTGGAAATCGAAAAAAATTAATGAATTGGAAAATATTGGAAAATAGAAAAAATGAATCGATTAAAAAAAGTGGAAAACTCAAAAGTTTTAAAATCGAAAAATTAAAGATTCGTGAAAATTATAAAGTCGAAAAACTGTATTACTTATTTTAATTATTCAAATTTTCAATATGTCATTCCTAATGTCTATAATTTTTGATTTTTCAATTTTCACTTCTTCATCTTTTCAAGTTCTTGATTTCCAAATTTTTCATTTTATAATTATTCGCTTTTTCGTTTTTTAGTTTTCAATTTTACAATTTTGCAATTTTCCCATTTTTTTATTCGAAAAATCGAAAAATTAAAAATTGAAAAAATGAAAAATTGGAAAAAATTTAAAAACTGGATAAGCGAAAAATTGCAAAATCAGAGAAGTCGAAAGTGGGAAAATTGCAAATCGAAAACCTGAAGAAATGAAAAAAGGAAACACTGAAAAAATGAAAATGGAGAAAGTTAAAAATCGAAAAAATTAATGATTCGAAAAATTTTAAAGAATCGAAAAATGTGAAAACCCAAAAATTGTAAAATCGAAAAATTATAGAATCCACAAAATTGTACAGTCTAAAATCTGTAACACTGAAATCGAAAAACTGAAAAATGAAAAAATCGAAACATCGAAATTTCTATAAATCGAGAAATCGAAAAATTGAAAAATTGAACACACTGAAAAACAGAAAAATTTAAAACCGAAAAATTGGAAAATTTAAAACCGAGAAGTCGAAAAATCGAAAAACAGAAAACAAAGCATCTAAAACTGATAAATCTGAAATTCAAAGAATAAAATTGAAAGATCGGAAAATATAAAGTCCAAAAATTGAAAAATTGAAAAATCTAAAAAGTAAAAATTATCAAGTAATTGAAAAATCGAAAAGTCTAAAAATGAAAGTCGACAAAACAAAAATTCAAAAACTGGAAAAATTGAAAAACTACAAACTAAAACATCGAAACATTGAAAAATGCAGAAATCAAGAAATGGGGAAACTTGGAAAATTTAAAGACAGAAAAATTGAAAAATCGCAAAACTGAAACTTCGGAAATTGAGTAATCGAAACATTGAAAAATTATAGAAAACTTCAGACACCGAAAAATCGAAAAATGGAACAATCAAAAAACGAAACATCGAATTTTCAGCAAATTAAGAAAGCGAAAAATTGTAAAATCGAAAAATAAGACATTTTAAAAATCGAAAAAATTTAAAACTGAAAATCTAAAACCAAGAATTCGAAAAATCGGAAGATGGAGAAATAGAAAAACTGAAAAATAGAAATATCGAAGAACTGAACAAAACGAAACATTGCAAAATCGAAAAAGTGGAAAATCGAAGAAGTGAAGCAACAAAAAATTTAAACATCGAAAAACTAAAAATTGAGAAACTTGGAAATCGAAAAAAATTAATGAATTGGAAAATATTGGAAAATAGAAAAAATGAATCGATTAAAAAAAGTGGAAAACTCAAAAGTTTTAAAATCGAAAAATTAAAGATTCGTGAAAATTATAAAGTCGAAAAACTGTATTACTTATTTTAATTATTCAAATTTTCAATATGTCATTCCTAATGTCTATAATTTTTGATTTTTCAATTTTCACTTCTTCATTTTTTCAAGTTCTTGATTTCCAAATTTTTCATTTTATAATTATTCGCTTTTTCGTTTTTTAGTTTTCAATTTTACAATTTTGCAATTTTCCCATTTTTTTATTCGAAAAATCGAAAAATTAAAAATTGAAAAAATGAAAAATTGGAAAAAATTTAAAAACTGGATAAGCGAAAAATTGCAAAATCAGAGAAGTCGAAAGTGGGAAAATTGCAAATCGAAAACCTGAAGAAATGAAAAAAGGAAACACTGAAAAAATGAAAATGGAGAAAGTTAAAAATCGAAAAAAATTAATGATTCGAAAAATTTTAAAGAATCGAAAAATGTGAAAACCCAAAAATTGTAAAATCGAAAAATTATAGAATCCACAAAATTGTACAGTCTAAAAACCGTAACACTGAAATCGAAAAACTGAAAAATGAAAAAATCGAAACATCGAAATTTCTATAAATCGAGAAATCGAAAAATTGAAAAATTGAACACACTGAAAAATAGAAAAATTTTAAACCGAAAAATTTGAAAATTTAAAACCGGGAAGTCGAAAAATCGAAAAACAGAAAACAAAGCATCAAAAACTGATACATCTGAAACTCAAAGAATAAAATTGAAAGATCGGAAAATCTAAAGTCCAAAAATTGAAAAATTGAAAAACCTAAAAAGTAAAAATTATCAAGCAATTGAAAAATCGGAAAGTCGAAAAATGAAAGTCGACAAATCAAAAATTCAAAAACTGGAAAAATTGAAAAACTAAAAACTAAAACATCGAAACATTGAAAAATGCAGAAATCAGGAAATGGGGAAACTTGGAAAATTTAAAGATAGAAAAATTGAAAAATCGCAAAACTGAAACTTCGGACATTGAGTAATCGAAATATTGAAAAATTACAGAAAACTTCAGACACCGAAAAATCTAAAAATGGAACAATCAAAAAACGAAACATCGAATTTTCAGCAAATTAAGAAAGCGAAAAATTGTAAAATCGAAAAATAAGACATTTTAAAAATCGAAAAAATTTAAAACTGAAAATCTAAAACCAAGAATTCGAAAAATCGAAGATGGAGAAATAGAAAAACTAAAATTTTAAAAAGTAAAAATTAAAATATAGAAAACTCTAAACATTAAAAATTGAAAAATCTAATATTTAAAAATTGAAAAATTGAGAAAACTCGAAAAATTAAAAATTCGGAAAATCGAAAACTCAAAAAGCAGAAAAATCCTAAAATTGAAGAATACAAATACGGAAATATTCCAATATTGATAAATAGAAAAATTGAAAATAGAAGAAAAATTGAAGAATCGAAAAATTGAAATTTTTCAAAATTAAAACGTTGAAAAATGTTTAGATTGAAAAGTCGAAAAATCGAAGTAGAAAAACTGAAAATCTAAAAATTTGAAAAATTGAAAAATAGAAATATCGAGCAACTGAAAAATCGAAAAGTAGAATAATCGAAAAATTAGAAAATCTCAAAACTGGAACAACGAAAAACCGAGAAATAGATGAATCGAAAAGTCGAAAATCGAAGTCGAAAATCAAAAATGTAAAAATTAAAAACTTGAAAAATCGAAAAATAGAAACACTGAAAATTCGAGAAATCGAGAAATGAGAAAATCACAAAATCGATTAATCTTGAAATAGCGAAAATTTAAAAATCTAAAAATTGTAGAGACGACAAACTGAAAAAACATAAAACGAAAACATCATAAAACTAAAAAATCGAAAAATAGAAGAATTGAAAAACTAAAACATCGAAAAATGCAGAAATCAAGAAATGAGAAAACCAAAAGATCCATTAAACGAGAAATTGAAAAATCGAAAAATTAAAAATTTGGAAACGCCAAAAAAAAGAAAAATTTAAAAAATCCAAAAACTAAAAAATTGCAAAACTGAAACTTGGGAAAATGAGAAATCAAAAAATGAAAAACTCGAAAATTTGAAGAATCGAGAAATTGAGTAATCGAAAAATTGAAAAATTATAGAAAAATTCAGACATCGAAAAATCGAGAAATTAAACAATCGGAAATTTTAAAAATCGAAAAATAATTGAAAAACCGAAAAATCTAAAACTGAGAAGTCGAAAAATCGGAAGATCGAGAAACCGAAACATCAAAAAACTGAAAAATTGAAAAATTCCTAAATTAAAACGTTGAAAAATGTTTAGATTGAAAAGTCGAAAAATCGAAGTAGAAAAACCGAAAATCTGAAAATTCCAAAAATCAAAACAGAAATAGCGAAGAAATGAAAAACCGACAAAGGAAAAAATCGAGTAATTGAAAAATCGAAAAGTAGCATAATCGAAAAATTATAAAATCTCAAAGCTGGAACAACAACAAAAAACTGAAAAATACAGGAATCGAAGTCGAAAATCCAGTTCGAAACATCGAAAATTTTAAAAATTGAAAAATTGAAAAATCTAATATTTAAAATTGAAAAATTGAGAAAAATCGAAAAATTAAAAAATTGAGAAATCGGAAAAGCAAAAAAAAATATAAAAAATTGAAAATGGAAGACAAATTGAAGAATGGAAAAATTGACAATTTACTAAATTAAAACGTTGAAAAATGTTTAGATTGAAAAGTCGAATAATTGAGAAATAGAACTATCGAAGAAATGAAAAATCGAATGGTAAAATAATCGAAAAACTAGAAAATCTCAAAACTGGAACAACAACAAAAAACTGAAAATAGAGGAATCAAAAAGTCGAAAAATCAAAAATTTTAAACATCGAAAAATTAAAAAACTAAAAATTTGAAAAATCGAAAATTAGAAGACGTAAAAAACTGAGAAACAGAAACATTGGAAATTCGAGATATCGGAAAATGAGAAAATCACAAAACCGATTAACCTTGAAATGGCGAAATCGAAACTCTGAAAATTTAAAAACGTTAAAAATTGGTAATGAAAAACTGAAAAATCGAAAAATTGTACAGTCGACAAATTGAAGAAACGTAAATCGGAAACTTCGTAAAACTAAAAAATCGAAAAATTATTATATCTATAAAATTCAAACGGAATCCACAAGCCATAAGATAACCTTAAAACCTTTGAAAGATTTCCAAATGGTTTTTGCGATTTTAAAGTTAAAATTTAAGTTCAAACTCAACACGAATTCATAAAACATGAAAGTAGCCAGTCGCCCGATGGACACAATACTTCCTTAGATTACGCTCGAAAAGTAAAAACTTCCTTGAAGCTATTTCAGCTCAAATAATGGGTGAAAATCTTTAAAATTAGTATTTCTTAGCGACACAAACAAATTTTATAACGAATGTGTCGAAAAAACAGACGTTCTTTATTATAACTTATAACTTCAAGCAAACTGAAATACAATTCCAACGCACTTTTTGCGCTTTATTTATTTCAAATTAATCAAAATCATCCTTGAAGCACGCCTAACAAAATTAGCAGCGAAAGGCAACGATCAAACTTTCAGCAATTTACTTAACGACAATTCCAACTCAAGCCTCAAACTTAAAACTTATTGTCATCTCACCACTCCGCTCGCTTCGTTTATCCCTAAAGAACCCAGACACCTCATAAATTCGAAAAAAAAAGCGAAAAATTGTAAAATCGAAAAAAAGACATTTTAAAAAAAAATTTAAAACCGAAAATCTAAAACCAAGAATTCGAAAAATCGGAAGATGGAGAAATAAAAAAACTGAAAAATAGAAATATCCAAGAACTGAAAAATCATGAAATTTAAAGATCTAGAACTAGAGAAATCGAGAAATCGATAGATCGAGGAATCAAAAAATCTAAAATTTTAAAAAGTAAAAATTAAAATATAGAAATCTCTAAACATTAAAAATTGAAAAATCTAATATTTAAAAATTGAAAAATTGAGAAAACTCGAAAAATTAAAAATTCGGAAAATCGAAAACTCAAAAAGCAGAAAAATCCTAAAATTGAAGAATAGAAATACGGAAATATTCCAATATTGAAAAATAGAAAAATTGAAAATAGAAGAAAAATTGAAGAATCGAAAAATTGAAATTTTTCAAAATTAAAACGTTGAAAAATGTTTAGATTGAAAAGTCGAAAAATCGCAGTAGAAAAATGGAACAATCAAAAAACGAAACATCGAATTTTCAGCAAATTAAGAAAGCGAAAAATTGTAAAATCGGAAAATAAGACATTTTAAAAATCGAAAAAATTTAAAACCGAAAATCTAAAACCAAGAATTCGAAAAATCGGAAGATGGAGAAATAAAAAAACTGAAAAATAGAAATATCCAAGAACTGAAAAATCATGAAATTTAAAGATCTAGAACTAGAGAAATCGAGAAATCGATAAATCGAGGAATCAAAAAATCTAAAATTTTAAAAAGTAAAAATTAAAATATAGAAAACTCTAAACATTAAAAATTGAAATATCTAATATTTAAAAATTGAAAAATTGAGAAAACACGAAAAATTAAAAATTCCGAAAATCGAAAACTCAAAAAGCAGAAAAATCCTAAAATTGAAGAATAGAAATACGGAAATATTCCAATATTGAAAAATAGAAAAATTGAAAATAGAAGAAAAATTGAAGAATCGAAAAATTGAAATTTTTCAAAATTAAAACGTTGAAAAATGTTTAGATTGAAAAGTAGAAAAATCGCAGTAGAAAAATGGAACAATCAAAAAACGAAACATCGAATTTTCAGCAAATTAAGAAAGCGAAAAATTGTAAAATCGAAAAATCAGACATTTTAAAAATCGAAAAAATTTAAAACCGAAAATCTAAAACCAAGAATTCGAAAAATCGGAAGATGGAGAAATAAAAAAACTGAAAAATAGAAATATCCAAGAACTGAAAAATCATGAAATTTAAAGATCTAGAACTAGAGAAATCGAGAAATCGATAAATCGAGGAATCAAAAAATCTAAAATTTTAAAAAGTAAAAATTAAAATATAGATAACTCTAAACATTAAAAATTGAAAAATCTAATATTTAAAAATCGAAAAATTGAGAAAACTCGAAAAATTAAAAATTCGGAAAATCGAAAACTCAAAAAGCAGAAAAATCCTAAAATTGAAGAATAGAAATACGGAAATATTCCAAAATTGAAAAATAGAAAAATTGAAAATAGAAGAAAAATTGAAGAATCGAAAAATTGAAATTTTTCTAAACTAAAACGTTGAAAAATGTTTAGATTGAAAAGCCGAAAAATCGAAGTAGAAAAACTGAAAATCTAAAAATTCGAAAAATTGAAAAATAGAAATATCGAAAAATTAGAAAATCTCAAAACTGGAACAACGAAAAACCGAGAAATAGATGAATCGAAAAGTCGAAAATCGAAGTCGAAAATCAAAAATGTAAAAATTAAAAACTTGAAAAATCGAAAAATAGAAACACTGGAAATTCGAGAAATCGAGAAATGAGAAAATCACAAAATCGATTAATCTTGAAATAGCGAAAATTTAAAAATCTAAAAATTGTAGAGTCGACAAACTGAAAAAATGTAAAACGAAAACATCATAAAACTAAAAAATAGGGAAATAGAAGAATTGAAGAACTAAAATATCAAAACATCGAAAAATGCAGAAACCAAGAAACGAGAAATTGAAAAATCGAAAAATTAAAAATTTGGAAACGCCAAAATTAAAAGAAAAATTTAAAAAATCGAAAAACTGAAAAACTGCAAAACTTGGGAAAATGAGAAATCAAAAAAGAAAAACTCGAAAATTTGAAGAATCGAGAAATTGAGTATTCGAAAAATTGAAAAATTATAGAAAAATTCAGACATCGAAAAATCGAGAAATTAAACAATCGGAAATTTTAAAAATCGAAAAATAATTGAAAAACCGAAAAATCTAAAACTGAGAAGTCGAAAAATCGGAAGATCGAGAAACCGAAACATCAAAAAACTGAAAAATTGAAAAATTCCTAAATTAAAACGTTGAAAAATGTTTAGATTGAAAAGTCGAAAAATCGAAGTAGAAAAACTGAAAATCTGAAAATTCCAAAAATCAAAACAGAAATAGCGAAGAAATGAAAAACCGACAAAGGAAAAAATCGAGTAATTGAAAAATCGAAAAGTAGCATAATCGAAAAATTATAAAATCTCAAAGCTGGAACAACAACAAAAAACTGAAAAATACAGGAATCGAAGTCGAAAATCCAGTTCGAAACATCGAAAATTTTAAAAATTGAAAAATTGAAAAATCTAATATTTAAAATTGAAAAATTGAGAAAAATCGAAAAATTAAAAAATCGAGAAATCGCAAAAGCAGAAAAATGTTAAGATTGAAGTATAGAATTAGGGAAAAATTCCAATATTGAAAAATATAAAAAATTGACAATGGAAGAGAAATTGAAGAATGGAAAAATTGACAATTTCCTAAATTAAAACGTTGAAAAATGTTTAGGTTAAAAAGTTGAAAAATCGAAGTAGAAAAACTGTAAATTTAAAAATTCGAAAAATTGAAAAATAGAACTATCGAAGAAATGAAAAATCGAAAGGTAGAATAATCGAAAAACTAGAAAACCTCAAAACTGGAACAACAACAAAAAGCTAAAAAATAGAGGAATCAAAAAGTCAAAATTTTAAAAAATCGAAAAATTAAAAAACTAAAAATTTGAAAAATCGAAAAATAGAAGACGTAAAAAACTGAGAAACAGAAACATTGGAAATTCGAGATATCGGAAAATGAGAAAATCACAAAATCAATTAACCTTGAAATGGCGAAATCGAAACTCTGAAAATTTAAAAACGTTAAAAATTGGAAATTTAGGTAATGAAAAACTGAAAAATCGAAAAATTGTAATTGTAAAATTCAACAGGAATCCACAAGCCATAAGATAACCTTAAAACCTTTGAAAGATGTCCAAATGGTTTTTGCGATTTTAAAGTTAAAATTTAAGTTCAAACTCAACACGAATTCATAAAACATGAAAGTAGCCAGTCGGCCGATGGCCACAATACTTCCTTAGATTACGCTCGGGAAGTAAAAACTTCCTTGAAGCTATTTCAGCTCAAATAATGGGTGAAAATCTTCAAAATTAGTAGCGACACAAACAAATTTTATAACAAATGTGTCGAAAAAACAGACGTTTGTTATAACTTATAACTTCAAGCAAACTGAAATACAATTCCAACGCACTTTTTGCGCTTTATTTATTTCAAATTAGTCAAAATCATCCCTGAAGCACGCCCAACAAAATTAGCAACGAAAGGCAACGATCAAACTTTCAGCAATTTACTTAACGACAATTCCAACTCAAGCCTCAAACTTAAAACTTATTGTCATCTCACCACTCCGCTCGCTTCGTTTATCCCTAAAGAACCCAGACACCTCATAAATTCATCTTCGACGTCTAACACGAGAAAAATTACATCAAAAGTGTTCGACTCGCTTTACCAAGTAATAACCGGCCGGGAATGGCAATTTCGTTACATAATGAAAAACGATACCGAAGTGAAAAGATTCCAGATCTAATCATAGCAAGTCTCTCTCTTCATATCTTTATTTATTAGCTATTAAAGCCAAGGATAACGACACTCGCGCCACGCCGCCCCTTTTAAACAATCAAAAAACCGATTTTTCCGGAACGATTTTCCAGGGGTGCATTTCCTTGATGCGAAACAGCTTTCAACCGCACAATCGGAAAAATCCGCCTCGTCCAATTTGCTAATTCGCGCTGCATTCTTGCCAAGTTTTCGGGCAAAACACTGGAGATTCTTCCGGAGTTTCCAGAGTTCGGTGTAGGGGTAGTTGTGAAACTTGTTTGCAGAGGCGTGTGAAGTTTCCCAAAAAAATTTACAGGGGTAAGAAAGTTAAATAAACACCCTGACGCAGGCCGAACAAGAAAAGGGATTTTTAGGGAGACGGCGGTTTATTTACGTCTTCGAACTCGAGCGGATATTTGGGAAACTTTCAGGTTTCCGGAATTAATAGTTGATCTGTTTTAGGTACCAAACACTCTAGATTTCTTCTTGAATATTTCTAGACTGTTTTTTAATTTCCACCCCCACGCAAATTCGAGCGGTTTGAAAGTGATCAATTTTACTTTTATCGCGACGGATTGAGCCGCCCCCGATTCTGTCTGTCGCCGCCAGAAATTGTTTGATTGTGTTTAACACAAAGGCGATTTTTTCCGCCATCTCAGGAAGATCGGAGCAGTCGGATTCGGCCACAAAAGTTATAAATCACCGAAAGTGGGTTAGGAGATGGGGTCAGATGATATTACAAGTACAATGCACCCTCGAATCGATATACGCATAGCCTCCTTGACGCCGCGGCTGTTGTCTGTTATAGAAGGAGTTTTATTCGTGGGTTTAACGAACTCGCTCTTTGTCGGCTGCAGCGACCGGAAAAAAGTAGTTGCCGGATCGACCGGAGGCTTTACAGCGGGGGCGATGATGGGATTAATTTGGAAGAAAGGGGTTAATTTGGAATTTGACTTTGAAATTGCGGAGGGGCGAAAGCAAACATTCCGAACTCGCGCTTTTAAAGGGTGGAGAACAAACGTTTTTACGAACTTTTGTGGATTTTCTTAGTTCTTGCGATACTAGAGACTTTTTAGAATTGTTTGTTTTAACAACTCCCCCATTTCATTAGGTGAAAAGTGTGTCGTGCAGTTGTAAAAGAGCAATTTAATTATAATTTGTCCTTTCAGGCTGCGATCCCTCAATTTCTTAGCGTCCAATTAGAGCATGACGTAAATTCTGCACAAAACCGTCCTTTGTCCACAAAGCCATTTTATTGTAACCAGTCGACACAATGACGTAACCGGCGTCTAACAACTTTCCAATCACCATTATAACTCCCAACTCACCCCTAATCATTTTCTTAATGGGGTGTCAAACGTGGAGTAATTCTACTAAATCCGAATAAACATAAATCAGAGCTGCGTCGAATGCAAAAGCGATCGGAAAAGCTCTATAATCGTGAAAGCGCTGTCTGTTTTACCAATTACGGATTTCGAATTGGCTCATTTGAGCGATCTCATATTCTAGGAAGCCAGTAATGTTCTCTGAAGCTGCTTTATATCAGTTCGAAGAAATTGGGGACGACTTTCAGGCTTGCGAATGGAGAATTATTTAATAAGGATAAACCAAGAATAAATTAAATAAAGACGGTTTTGAAATATTGGCGTCGAGTTTGAATTATCTCATAAAACATTAAATTATCTACTTAATTCTCTCAATACACCAAAAATAAGCACAGATTATTAATCTTGAGAAAATTTCCTAAAGCAGAGATCCATTTTCAGACAAACTTAAAACATGTATCGTTTTTGGCGCGAAATGGTGGATGCGCCGGGATAATAAATTATTTTAGAATCATCTCTTCAAAATTTTTACGAAACTTTATGTAAATGTAAAACTTTTTTAAAAACTTGTGGACAATGACGTAACCTGTGTCGAACAAATTTCCAACCACCATTATAACTTCCCGTCGCCCCAAATCATTTTCTTAATGACGTGTCAAACGTAGCATTATTCTACCAAATTCGAATATACATGGATCAACACAGGAAAATCAGTTACGTCGAGTGCAGAACCGGCTCGATAGGCTCTATAACCTCCAAAACACTATATGCGGAAGAAAAAGGAATTACGGATCTGGAGTTGGCGCATTTTTATTTGCCCATGTTTGAGGAACAGAGTAAGGGTAAGTTTTGGAAAAAAATTAAGAGAAAAATAATTTAGTGAAGATGCAAATTAAAAAAAACGAAAATTCGAAATCAAAAAAGCGAAAAATTGAAATATTCCCAAAATTGAAATGTTGAGAAACTGAAATATCGAAAATTTGAAAAATCGAGATATCTAAAACTGGAAAAAATTAAAAAAAAATTAAAAATTTGAAATTTAAAAACAGAAAAATTGAAAAATTGGAAAGTAAAAGAATCGAAAAACTGAAAAATTGAAAAATTCCAAAACTGAAATAATAGAAATCGAAAAATCGAGAAATCGAAATAAGCCAAAATCAAAAAATTGAAAAAGTTAAAATAAGAAAAATTAAAATTGACATGAAAAATCGAAACATTTAAAAAGCGAGAAATTATAAAACCGAAAAATCTGACACCCAGAAGTCGAAAAATCGGAAAAACGAGAAATTGGAACTTCAAAAAACCGCAGAATCTAAAATTTAAAAATTAAAAATTCGAAAATTTGAAAAACAGAAATTTCCAAGAACTGAAAAATCGAGAACTCGACAAATCGAAAAATTGAAAAATCTAAGATTTAAAAATCGGCATTTGAAAAATCGAAAAGTCGAAAAATCGAAAAATTGAACAATCCGAGAAATCGAAAAATTCAAAACTTCAAAAATTGAAATATTGAAAAGTGTAAAAGTTAAAAATCGAGCATTTGAAAAATCGAAAAGTCGAAAAACTGAAAAATTCCAAAACTGAAATGATGAAAAATTGGAAAATAAAAAACTGATAAATCGAAACATCGGAAAATTGGAAAAAGAAGAATTGAAAAGTCGAAAATCAAAAAACGGAAAAATCGAAACATCGGGAAATCTAGATATCAAATGATCGTGAAATCGGAAAATTGAAATCAGTCAAAATCGAAAAATTGAAAAAGTTAAAATAAAAAAAACTAAAAACTGACAATCTGAAAATCCGAAAAATTGAAAAATCGGAAAACCAAATATTTTAAAAAGCGAAAAATTGAAAAACCGAGAAGTCCAAAAATGGAAAGATCGAGAAATTGAAACATCAAACTCAAGAATATAAAATTTAAAAATTCAAAAAATTGAAAAATAGAAATTTCGACGAACTGAAAAATCGAGAAATGGAGAAATCTACAAATGGAAAAATTGAGCACTTTAAAAACCGAAAAGTTGAAAAAGCGAGCATTTTAAAAATCGAACAGACGAAAAATCGTAGATTGACGAATCGAAATACGTATTAAAAAATTTCAAAACACAAATATCGGAAACTAAAATGTGAAAAATCCCTCACCTAAAACATCGAAAAATTAATAAATCGAAAAAGTGAAAAATCGAAAAACCAAAATGTCGAAAAATCAAAGATGAAAAATCTAAAAGTTAAAAATTCAAAACCTAAAAAATTGAGAATTAAAAAATTCAAAAAATCGAAAAACTGAAAAAGTAAAATAGAGAAATTGAAAAATCGAAATATTGATAAATCCCAAAACTGAAACATCGAAAACAAAAAACAGAAAAATCCCAACCTGAAAGATCGAAAAATTAAGAAATCCAAATAACTGAAAAGTCGAAAAATAAAAGCTGAAAAATCTAAAAGTTAAAAATTCAAAACCTAAAAAATTGGAAAATAAAAATTCGAAAAATCGAAAAATTGAAAATTCGGAAAAGTAAAATCGAGAAAATGAAAAATTCAAAAATCGAAAAATGGAAATATCGAAAAATCCCAAAACTAAAAAATCGAAAAACTGAGGAATCGAAAAATTGAAAAATCGAGAAATATAGAAATGAGAAAATCAAGAAATCATTGAAAAGTCTAAAAATTAAAAAGTTAAAACTGGAAAAATTGAAAAACCAAAATTTTTAAAAAGTGAGAAAATGTAAATCCGAAAAATCGAGGAATTGAAACATCAAAAAATTAAAAATATATAAAAAATAGGAATTTCGAAGAACTGAAAAATCGAGAAATCGACAAACCGGAAAATTGAAAAATTAAAATTTAAATTCGAGCAATTGAAAAATCGAAAAGTTAAAAAATCGAAAAATTGGAGGATCGAAATATTGAAACAAACCAAAACTGAAACATCAAAAACAAAAAATTGAAAAATTCCAAACCTGAAAGATCGAAAAATTAGGAAATCGAAAATTGCAAAATCGAAAAACCGAAGGGTCGAAAAATCAAAGTTCAAAAATCTACAAAATTCATAACCTAAAAAATTTTCTAGATTTCCCCATTTTCAATTTTTCGGGATCTCGATTTAAATTTTTCGAATACTCAATTTTTCCGTATTTCAGTTTGGGGATTTTTCAATTTATAGATTATTAAATTTTTCTATTTTTCCATTGCTCGATTTTTCAATTTTTCGATTTTTCGTTTTTTTCAATTTTTCGATATTTCAATATTTTGAATTTTTTTTTCGATATTTCCATTTTCAGTTGTTTGAAAATTTCGATATTTTAATTTCTCTATTTTTCCACTTTTCGCTTTTTCAACTTTTCGATTCTTGATGTTTCAGCTTTTCAATTTCGATTGCCCGATTTCTCAGTTCTTCAATTTTTCCATATTTTCGTTGTTCGATTTTTAATTTTTCGAATACTCAACTTTTCGGTATTTGAATTTGGGGATTTTTCAATTTGTGGATTTTCAAATTTCAACATTTCTATATTATAATTTTTCGATTTTTTTAAATTGTAGATAATTGGATTTTCCGATTTTTCGACTTTTCGATTTTTTCATTTTCCACTTTCCCTTTTTTCAATTTTTCGAATTCTCAGTTTTTCTATTTCTCTCATTTTTGGTATTTTTCAATTTTGAAACTTTCAATATTTCGATTTTTTTAAATATTTGCACTTTCTGGGTTTTTTAATTTCTCAATTTTTCACCATTTCAATATTTTGAATTTTCGTTTTTTAAAATATTTCCATTATAAGTTTTTTTAAATTTTAGATTTTTAAAATTTTAGATGTTACCTCGATTCTTCGATATCTCGCTTTGTTTTTTCGGTTTTTTAATTTTTCGATTTTTAAAATCTTTGATTTTTTGATTTTTCAGATTTTCAATTTCCATTACACGATTTCTCGGTTTTTTAATTTTTCGATATTTTCATTTTACGAAGTTTTGAATTTTACATTGATTTTTTTAATGTTGGATTTTGTTTATTATGATTAAAATTTAGTTATTTTTCTGTTGTTCATGATGTTAATGATTTGATTTTAAATTGACCTTGATTTTCGGATTTCGATATTTCGATTTTTAAAATATTTTGGTTTTCCGATTTTTCGAAAAGCATTTTTCGAAATGGGGAACGAGGGAAATTCTGTGGAAATAATCTTCGACCAACTTTTTTTCCATGGACCTCCAACAGTTCTCCAACATAAATCAGATCATCAATATTAATTCAGAAACTTTGTTCATGCAGGATTAAAATTGTTTTTTCTTGCGTGTTTAATTTTAAAGTAAGTCCCAAATATTCAAGCAAAGTTTTTCTTGAAGGACGAAAAGGAATTAAATTTAATTTCTGTAGGTTGTAGTACGTGGATGGAACGGTTTAATAATAATACGCGTTCATACTTCGACACCTCATTTTCGTTTAATTTATTTAATTATTAATAAATTGTTTTTAATTAATTAATAGCAAAAGAATAACTAAAAAGATTTAGCGTTCTTGAATTACTATTGTTCTTGTTTAAAATAAAGTGCAGTTTCAAACGTTTTATCCTATTTTGGGTTGCTCAAGATGTTTTTTTTTCACTCCATGGTGGAAATCCTCTGAGAAAATTTCAAATTGCCACTTTTTAAAATCAAATCAATATTTGTTTTCCATCTGTCCGCATTCCAGTTGATAAAATCCATTTCCTCGAAAACACTTTTGGGACGAGGTTTGATCAAGGTTAGATTTGTATATAAAAACGCGTATTTTACCATTGTTTGACGAAACGCAGTGAAAATGAACACGGATTCATAATCCTGAGAAAATTTCATTTGAAAGAGTTAAACAAGTTTGATTTTTAATAAAAAAGTATAATTTCAGTCGCTCTAGAACGATCGTTTCGTCGCTGTACAGTGAAAAACCTGCGAAAAACTACAACTTGCCACTTTTCTAAATCAAATCAATATTCATTTTCCCTCGCCTGAACTTCCAGTTGATAAAATCCATTTCCCCGAAAACATATATTTCGAAGGAATCACCGCGAAAGTTGCGACGCAGTGTCAACACCACTTTATCGCAAGAAATATGGGAAACTCAGTTCCACAATGACACTTCTCCCGCCACTCCGAACTCCGCTAAATCCAACATTTAACTCACATAATTCCCATCCCCCTGTGATCGGTCCAAAGAAAGAAGTATAAACCGCCACAAAACCACTAAAGCCCCCAAAAATACACTTTTGTTAAGCTGCCAAGACACATAAAAGACATCAAAACCCTCGAAGAATCACTTAGCAACAAGTGCTCAATTCACGGCAAATTTCTTATAAATCAGAGGTCGCCCATCCACCTCGGAATATCGATACGAAGAACGCGACCACACGAAAGCCAACAATGTTTTTCGCGTTGAAATAAATTCTCGGGTTTCCGTAATTCTATCGCGAATAAATCTTATTACGTGGAGTCTAACTCGACTGATACGGATATTCGACAAACACTCTCTTATCAGAAGTCACCAATCTCGGGACACAAAACCACCCTTGCAAGCGGATTACAAATATTCCTCCGAGGGGGAAATAATAGATTTGGGGGTATCGGATGTAGGATTTGTGTACACGGAAAAATAAGATTTTCCGTTTAATTTTAATTCAAGTCAGTGTTAAAACCGCCCCAGACACACTTCTTCTTGTTTTCGCCATTAAATCCTCCCCTTTAAAAACCCCGACATATTGACATTCAATAAAACCGCATTTTCTCTCTTTCCAATCCAGCCAACTCATGCGTTATTAATCTCCTTATCCACCCTTCCGCCCCCGTTTGATCGCTCACCTGTTTATTACAAATCCGACGAAACGAAAATTACTCGTGACGCGAACATTTTATTACTCCTCATACAAAACTACCCCTTGTTAGCAAAGTTAACCATCCTGTATCGATTACCTGCTGGAGGGATGCGTGTAATTAAGCAGAACTTTGTCAACTTCAACTACCGGAGGCTTTGGCGTGAAAATCTGCCGCGACGTATTCAATTTCTCGTATTATGTCACGTACAAGGGGCTTAGCCGCCATTGATTTTTCTCTTCTTTGACATTTACACCGGGACGTTTAAAAATCAACGGGGAAATCGTTCACGAATTTACAAGAGAAAACTGAATATGGATATATAAAAATATACTCTACAGGGATTTCGTCATTATTATCCCGGCGCATCCACCATTTTTCGCAGGACAACGAATTCGTGCTTATTTTTGCTTTATCTGTTCCAAATGCTCGGCAGTAGGGGTCCTTACGCAAATAAACTGAAGCTGATTAAATTTAATTAAAATAGGCTCTTCAATCTTCATTTAATTCCGTGTTTATTTTCTTATTTTGCTCGTATTTCCAGATTATTAAAAGAATGCAGAGTGACGTTGGATTAGGAACCTGCGAGATAAATTCGTTTCTGTGCAAAATAAAAAAATTGAAAATTTGGAAAATCAAAAAGTCGCAAAATAGAAAAACCAAAAAATAATAAAAATTAAATTGCACGAAGTCGTCTCTAGGGTGTATAATATGTTGCCTATCCAAAAATTGTCAGGTGTGGACAGATAAAGTGAACAGATAAAATGAACACCCTGTATAGTACTTGTAATTTAAGACAAACAGCCAGTGTTATGGCTATCAACCTGTAGCAAAATTTTAAGGTGACGTTATTTTTTTTTAGGGGGGGGGATGAGCAAATACATTTTGACTAAAAATGTAGCATGCTTACAATAACTTTAAAACGTGTGCAAGATTTCAAAGCATTCGGTTTTGCAGATTCAAAATTAAATAGCAAAATGTTGTTTCATAATTTTGATTTTTTTTCCAAAAATCTGGACGTTTCGGGTAAAAACTCAATTCGGAATCATGTTATTTTATACAATTTAAAACCCATTTACTATGTACAATTTTGAAGTGACGTCATCGCATTAGTGGTGGGGATGATCTGACAAATTTTAGTTAGCGTTTTACCATCTACATGATATTCCTAATATAAGTACAAAATTTCACAGTACTTTTGGAAATTATATGTCTAATAAAAATCCGAGACGTCAGATAGACGGACAGACAGACGGAAACGGGGACCTATTTTTTCGTCCTCTAGGGGTCATGAAAGGTCGAGAAAACGTAAAAGTAAAGAGTCTGCCGATGGATTCGATTACAATACTTCCTTTGCTTACGTTCGGGAAGTAAAAAGCGAAAGTGGAAAATCAAAAAATCAAATCGAGTCGAAAAATCGGGAAATCCAAATGTCCAGAATTTAAAAAATCGAAAAATTAAGATATCGAAAGCCGAAAAATCAAAAAATTAAAAAATCGAATAATCGAAAAACCGAAAAATTGAAAAATCCATAAATTGAAAAATTCCTAAACTGAAATACCGAAAAATTGAGTATTCGTAAAATTGAAAATCGAGAAATTGAAAAATTGAAAAACTCAAAAATGTCGAAAATCGAAAAATGAAATATCGAAAAATTTAAGAACCAAAAAATTTAAAAGCAAGATATCGAAAAATCGAGCCAACATAAAAAAAAAAACTAAAACTAAAATATCGAAAAATAGAAAAATCGAAAACTCGAATAATTGAGAAATTAAAAAAACCAAAAATTGCAATTGAGTATTCGTAAAATTGAAAATTTGAAAACCGAGTAATCTAAAAATTGAAAATCGAAAAATTGAAAAACCGAAAAGTCGAAAAATCGAAAAATGAAAATATTGAAAAATTGAAGAACCGAAAAATTTAAGAGCAAGATGTCGAAAACCCGAGTCAACATCAAAAAATAAAAAAAAAAGTAAAACTAAAATATCGAAAAAAAGTAAAACTAAAATATCGAAAAAACGAAAAATTCAAAATATTGAAATGTTGAACAATTGAAAAATCGAAAACTCGAAAAATTGAAAAATTGAAAAAACCAAAAAGTGCAAATATTTTATAAAAACGAAAAACTAAAATGTTGAGAACTCGAAAATTTGAAAAATCGAAGAATTGAAATACACGTTAAAAATTTTAAATCGAAAAATGGAAAATCTCAAATGTGCAGTTTTTAGAAAAGAAAAATCTAGAACTTGAGAAATTTAAAAATTAAAAATTTTAAAAATTAGAAAAATAAAAAATTAAAAATCGAAAATCTGAAAAATGAAAAATGGAAATTATGAAAAATCGAAAAGTGAGAAATTAGAGAAAATAACATCGAAAATTTAAAAAACTGAAAATGGAAACATCGACAAAAAATTCAAAATATTGAAATATTGAGAAATCTAAAACAGCAAAAATCGAGAAATCGAAAAAATCTCAAAGTGCAAATACTTTAAAAACTGAGAAATCGAAAAATTGAAAAAGGCGAAAATGGAACTCAAAAAATCGAAACGTTGAAAAATCCAAAAATCCAAATGTCTACATTTTAAAAAATCGAAAAATTAAAACATGGAAAAGCCGAAAAATGAAAAAATTAAAAAATCGAATAATCGAAAAATCGAAAAATTTAAAAATCCATAAATAGAAAAATTCCTAAACTGAAATACCGAAAAATTGAGTATTCGTAAAATTGAAAATCGAGAAATTGAAAAATTGAAAATAGAAAAATTGAAAAACTCAAAAATGTCGAAAATCGAAAAATGAAATATCGAAAAATTTAAAAACCAAAAAATTTAAAAGCAAGATATCGAAAAATCGAGCCAACATAAAAAAAAATAAAAAAAAAACTAAAACTAAAATATCGAAAAATAGAAAAATCGAAAACTCGAATAATTGAGAAATTAAAAAAACCAAAAAATGCAATTGAGTATTCGCAAAATTGAAAATTTGAAAACCGAGTAATCTAAAAATTGAAAATCGAAAAATTGAAAAACTGAAAAGTCGAAAAATCGAAAAATGAAAATATTGAAAAATTGAAGAACCGAAAAATTTAAGAGCAAGATGTCGAAAACCCGAGTCAACATCAAAAAATAAAAAAAAAGTAAAACTAAAATATCGAAAAAACGAAAAATTCAAAATATTGAAATGTTGAACAATTGAAAAATCGAAAATTCGAAAAATTGAAAAATTGAAAAAACCAAAAAGTGCAAATATTTTATAAAAACGAAAAACCAAAATGTTGAGAACTCGAAAATTTGAAAAATCGAAGAATTGAAATACACGTTAAAAATTTTAAATCGAAAAATGGAAAATCTAAAATGTGCAGTTTTTAGAAAAGAAAAATCTAGAACTTGAGAAATTTAAAAATTAAAAATTTTAAAAATTAGAAAAATAAAAAATTAAAAATCGAAAATCTGAAAAATGAAAAATGGAAATTATGAAAAATCGAAAAGTGAGAAATTAGAGAAAATAACATCGAAAATTTAAAAAACTAAAAATGGAAACATCGACAAAAAATTCAAAATATTGAAATATTGAGAAATCTAAAGCAGCAAAAATCGAGAAATCGAAAAAATCTCAAAGTGCAAATATTTTAAAAACTGAGAAATCGAAAAATTGAAAATGGAACTCAAAAAATCGAAACGTTGAAAAATCGAAAAATCCAAATGTCTACATTTTAAAAAATCGAAAAATTAAAACACGGAAAAGCCGAAAAATCAAAAAATTAAAAAATCGAATAATCGAAAAATCGAAAAATTTAAAAATCCATAAATTGAAAAATCCCTAATAATTGAGTATTCGTAAAATTGAAAATCGAGAAATTGAAAAATTGAAAATCAAAAAATTGAAAAACTGAAAAGTTGAAAAATCGAACAATGAAATATCGAAAAATTTAAGAACCGAAAAATTTAAAAGCAAAATATCGAAAAATCGAGCCAACATAAAAAAATTAAAAAAAAACTAAAACAAAAATATTGAAAAAATGAAAAATTCAAAATATTGAAATGTTGAACTATTGAAAAATTGAAAACTCGAAAAATTGAGAAATTGAAAAAACCAAAAAGTGCAAATATTTTAAAAAAACGAAAAACCAAAATGTTAAGAACTCGAAAATTCGAAAAAGCAAAGAATTGAAATACACACATTAAAAGTTTTAAATCCAAAAATGGAAAATCTAAAATGTGAAATTTTTAAAAAAGAAAAATCTAGAACTTGAGAAATTTAAAAATTAAAAATTTTAAAAATCAGAAAAATAAAAATTTTAAAAATCGAAAATCTGAAAAATGAAAAATCGAAATATTGAAAAATCGAAAAGTGAAAATTAGAGAAATTAACATATAGAAAATTTAAAAAACTAAAAATGGAAACATCGAAAAAAAATTCAAAATATTGAAATATTGAAAAATTAGAAATCTAAAACAGGAAACATCGAAAAATCGAAAAAATGTTAAAAGTGCAAATATTTTAAAAACTGAAAAACCAAAATATTGTGAAAACAAAAAATCCCAAAACTGAAACACCGAAAACGTGATAAATAGAAAAACTGAGAAATCGAAAAATTGAAAAAAGCGAAAGTGGAAATCAAAATGTCGAAAAGTTGAAAAATCGGGAAATCCAAATGTCTACATTTTAAAAAATCGAAAAATTAAAATATGGAAAAACCGAAAAGTCGAAAAATTGAAAAATCGAAACTACGAAAAATTTTAAAATTCATAAATTGAAAAATTCGTAAACTGAAATACCAAAAAATTGAGTATTCGAAAAATTAAAAATCGAGAAACCTAAAAATTGAAAATCATGAAATTCAAAATTTGAAAAGTCAAAAAATTGAAGAACTTAAACATCAAGAATGGAAAAATTAGGAAATCGAAAAAGCGAAAAAATAAAAAATTCAAAGTTGAAAAATTTAACTTCAAAAACTTACATCGAAAAATTGAAAAATCAAAAAATTTAAAATCGAAAAATTGAAAATCTAAAATGTGAAATTTTTAGAAAAGAAAATCTAGAACTTGAGAAACGCAAGATTCTAAAATTTAAAAAATACGAAAATTGAAAAATCAAAAAATTGAAGAATCGAAAAACTGAAATATCGAGATATTACATATTCCCAAAACTGAAATGTCGAAAAATAGAAAAACTGAAAAATCGAGTAATTGAAATATGAAAACTGAAACATCGAGAAATTGAAAAATCGAAAAGTGAAAAATTAGAAAAATGAAGATATCGAAAATTTAAAAAAATTAAAAATGGAAACAAAGAAAAAAAATTCAAAATATTGAAATATTGAAAATTTGAAAAATCTAAAACAGGGAAAATCGAAAATAGAAAAAATCAAAAAGTGCAAATATTTTAAAAACTGAAAAACCAAAATGTTGTGAAATCGGAAAATCCCAAAACCGAAACATCGAAAACGTGAGAAATCGAAAAGTTGAAAAATCGGGAAATCCAAATGTCTACATTTTAAAAAATGGAAAAATTAAAATATGGAAAAGCTGAAAAGTCAAAAAATTGAAGAACCGAAACATCAAGAATCAAAAAATTAGGAAATCGAAAACGCGAAAAATTAAAAAATTCAAAGTTGAAAAATATAACTTCAAAAATCCTTACATCGAAAAATTGAAAAATCGAAGCTGAAATCTCGACAAATCGAAAAATTGAAAAATCAAAAAATTGAAGAATCGGAAAACTGAAACATCCAGATATTACATATTCCCAAAACTGAAATGCCGAAAAATAGAAAAATCGAAAATTTGGAAAGTTGAAAATTCGAAAAGTCGAAAAACAGAAAAACCGAAAAATCGAGTAATTGAAATATGAAAACTGAAACAACGAGAAATTGAAAAATGGAAAAGTGAAAAATTAGAGAAATTAAGATATCGAAAATTTAAAAAACTAAAAATGGAAATAATGAAAAAAAATTCAAAATATTGAAATACTGAAAATTTGAGAAATCTAAAACAGGAAAAATCGAAAATAGAAAAAATCAAAAAGTGCGAATATTTTAAAAACTGAAAAACCAAAATGTTGCGAAATCGAAAAATCCCAAAAGTGAAACACCGAAAACGTGAGAAATAGAAAAACTGAAAAATCGAAAAATTTAACTTCAAAAATCCTTACGTCGAAAAATTGAAAAACGAAGCTGAAATCTCGACAAATCGAGAAATTGAAAAATCAAAAAATTTAAAATTGAAAAATTGAAAATACAAAAAATTAAAGATATTAAAAATCGAAAAATCGAGAAATTGAAATACAAGAACTGAAACACCGAGAAATTGAAACATCAAAAGATCAAGAAATCGAGGAGTCGAAAAATTGAAAAATTGAAAAATTCAAAATTGAAAAATTTAAACGTAAAAAATCGACAAATCTAAAATTTAAATTCAAAAAAATAAAATATGAAAAAATCGAAAAATCGAGTAAACAGAACATCAAAAAATCAACAAATTTAAAAATGAAATATTTTAAAATCAGAAAAAAACAATTAAAAAATCGAAAATCTGAAAAATGAAAAATCGAAATATTGAAAAATCGAAAAGTGAAAAATTAGAGAAATTTAAAAAACTAAAAATGGAAACATCGAAAAAAAATTCAAAAAGTGCAAATACATTAAAAACGGAAAAACCAAAATGTTGTCAAATCAGAAAATCCCAAAACCGCAACACCGAAAACATGAGAAATAGAAAAACTGAGAAATCGAAAAATTGAAAAAAGCGAAAATGGAACTCAAAAAATCGAAAAATTGAAAAATCGGGAAATCCAAATGTCTACATTTAAAAAAATTGAAAAATTAAAATATGGAAAAGCTGAAGAGTCGAAAAATTCAAGAACCGAAACATCAAGAATCGAAAAATTAAAAAAATTCAAAGTTGAAAAATGTAACTTCAAAAATCCTTATATCGAAAAATTGAAATATCGTAAAACTGAAAAATCAAAAAATTTAAAACCGAAAAATTAATAAATCAAAAAATTAAAGATATTAAAAATCGAAAAATCTTACACATCGAGAAATTGAAACATCAAAAATTCAAGAAATCGAGAAGTCGAGGAGTCGAAATTTAATCGTAAAAAAATCAAAACATCAACCAAAAGATTGAAAAATCAAAAATTTAAAAAGTCAGAAAGATAACAACTAAAAAAATATCGAAAATCTGAAAATTGAAAAATCGAGAAATCCCAAAACCGCAACATTGAAAACTTGAGAAATCAAAAATTGAAATATGGAGAAATTGGAAACACGAAAAGTCAAAAAGTGGAAAAATAGAGAAATTAAAATATCGAAAATTTAATAAATCCAAAAATTAAAATAGCGAAAAATTGAAGAACCGAAACATTGAAAAATTCCAAAATTGAAAAATCCCAAAACTGAAACACCGAAAACGTGACAAATAGAAAGATTAAGAGAAAATTGAAAAGTCAAAAAATTGGGAAATCGAAGTATCCACAATTTAAAAAATTGAAAAATCATAGAATCGAAAAATTTTAAAAATCCATAAATTGAAAAATCTCGAAACTGAAATTAATTAATTTTAGAAAAGAACTGGATTTTAGCTGCGAGCAGACAAAGAAAATAACCAAGATTGAGAAAACAACGAAATCAGCCGGTGGAACCTATTTGAATTAAAAGTCGCTAACAGAGAGAAGGTAACTTTTTTATCGAAAACCATAAAATCCTAAGCGTGAATTCGTAATCCGACATCGTAAAATCTAGACCCCCCCATAAAAAGAAGTTAAACAAGACAGAATAACTTTAGTTTTCTTACTTTACCTCCCGTCTGAATAAAAAAAATTGTGCTTTTTACACCAAATCAAAACTTTGTTTATAATTTGATTCGTGCTGATAAATGCGCCTACATTCGCCGAACTAACAACATTACTAATGTTGTTTTGGGTAAACTTCCAAAGCTAATAAATTAATGTATGTAATAATGACTATTATGAGTTGAAAACAAAAACAGCTAGTTTAAATTACCCTCTCCATTTATCCGTAAAATGTAGTACTTAGAAAAACAAAGTCGTTTGATTAAGTCAACGACTCGTGGCGTAACGCACGTCTATAAAAACCGCATTTTTTGCGTCCACAGAACACCACTCAACCTTCTCTCTTCCAATTTTCGCAAGAATAAAAGTCCCGCACCAATCTCTTTGAGTGTCGTCCTGTAACGTCTTACTCCAAACCAGACGCTTTCACAGGCCACAAATGCCACATGTTTGCCCTAAAACAAGCAAATTAATTTTCCAGTGAAACAAACACCCAAAAAATGCAAAACCCTAAAAAATCTCGTTAGCAAATTGAAAATTGTTTGTTTAAGATCAGTTTTAATTATACGTGCTTCTATCGCAAAAAATCTCTCTAGAAATTGAATAACGTAGTGAACAAAGCAGCGACGTACTTGTAAATCTAGTTGAGCGAATAGGGCGAAATCTCCACTTTTAACAGTTTTTGGTGGCAAAATTCCGCGCCACAGCCGCCCCCGGCGATCAATCATAAATTATGCATCAATCATTCACCCTGCGCGCCGCCAAAATAATTATTACATCCAGCGATAAAAGCGATTACACGCGTCATAAATACACGAAAACACGCGTTAAAAAGCGTCCTGTGGGCATTAAAGCTTTTCAATTTCGAGCCGGGATCGGCATATTCAAGCCAGATAAATATTAATACCGTAATAAAAAGCCGGCAGAATCATATTTGGGGACATGTTTAATTCATCCGCGCGACTCTAATCCACCTCATAAGTTTAGAACTGCAAGGGTTAGCCTCAAGTAATTGAACTTGAGTTTAGTTAAATTACGTCATGTGCCTCTCCACATCGTCGTAATCGCTTTAATGCGGAGTAGAAATAGAAATTTAATTCGGTTATCGTTCGGATGGCAAGATGGGAATAATTGGGGGCATTGATTTGCATTTAGATGCTGGAGAGCCGGGGGCATGCGTGGGAAATTAGGTCTAAGTCATAGAAAAATTGCTCAAACCGAGATTTTAATTGACGGGTAAAATCAGTTTGGTACAACTTGTTTGCGTAGAAGTGCTTGTGTTGCCAAAATACAGCCGAGTTTTCAAATGATAAACAAATTTATTCTCTAAATGAGCTCGCTTCTGCAAACCAAAAAAAAGTAATGAGCCTTAAATCAATAAATACACAACAAAAGCTCACTGAAAAGCGCAGCAGCACTCATCAGAGCTTAACGAGGTCAAAACTCCTTTCATTCTCACTGGCGCGTCCTGAAAAGCTCTTTTAATCAACTATTCATTCCAAACCGCGCTCTCATGCAGCTCGATTTTTTCGCTCACCGCAAAACCACCCCTAATCTGTTATTAACCCTATACCCGAACAGCATGCACCTCAAGGATTATTTGGAAATAGGGGTTTATGTGGGAATTTTTTTATACAATGTTGGCAGTTTGATTAACGAAAATTGGTCCCCAGACTCTGCGCAGAAAAATTGAAAAACTGAAAAAAAAACGGGAAATTGAACAACCGAAAAACAAAAACATAGAAACAGAAATATTTTAAAAATCAGCAATTTTAAAAATCGAAATATCGAAATAGAAAAAGTCGATTATCAAAAGATCGAACAATCAAAACATCAAAACATTGAAAAATTCATAAAATTGATATTTTGAAAAATTGAGAAATCGAAAAATTAGAAAATCGATAAAATGAAAAGTTGAAAAATCGAAAAACCGACAGATCGGGCAATCAAAACTGAAAAATTGAAACATCGAAAAATCGAAAAAAGAAATTGGAAAATTGACAGATTGTGAAACAAAGATTTTAAAAATCATAACATCGAAACATTAAAAAATCCAAAATTTCAAAAAATTGAAAATTTTAAATCGGAAAATCAGTAAAACAAAAATTTGGAAAATAGGAAAAATTTTCAAGTAAACACAAATTCTGCAACTTTTGACTTTGATTTTTCAATTCCTCAATTTTAATGTTTGCACTTTTTTATAATTTTTAGAATTGTCCAGTTTAAATTTTTGAGTTCTTCAATTTCCAACTATTGAATTTTTCAGTATTTTGACTTTGCAAATTTTTCAACTTGTAATTTTTCGCTTTAATAATTTCGATTTTATAATTTTTTGTTTTTACAATTTTAATTCTTCAGTTTTTCTTTTGATCAGTTTTTTGATTTGCGATTTTTCAATTTTTCGATTCTTTAATTTTTCATTTCTTCACATTTTCGATTTACAATTTTTCATTTTTTTTTATTCCTTTTCTACGATATGCAATCTTCGTGTTTTCATTTCTAAATTTTTCAATTTTTCGATATTCCTACTTTTGGATATTTCAATTTTAAGATTTTGCCAATTTTCTGCTTGCAATTTCACGAGTTTTCAATTTTTAATATTTCAATTTTTCGATTTTTTCAATTTCAAGTTTTTCAGTTTTTCCTTCAATTTTTGGAGTTTTCATTTTTAATTTTCCAACTTTTAAGTGTTTGAATTTTTAGATTATACGATTTTTCGATTTGCAATTTCGAGAGCTTGCAATTTTAATTTTTCGAGTTTTTCGATTTTTTAATGTACTTTTTATGGTTTTTCTTTTTTTCAATTTTTCGATTCAATTTTTCATTTTTTTTGTTTCCTCAATTTTACGATTTGCAGCTTTTCGAGGTTTCATTTTTAAATTTTTCAATTTTTCTATTTTCCAACTTTGGGTGTTTCAATTGTTTTTTTTTGTTGCTTTCTCTTCAAGTTTTCATTTTAAAATTTTTCAGTGTTTCAATTTTCGTACTTTTAGATATTTCATTTCTAGATTTTGCAAATTTTCTATTTGCAATTTCAGGAGTTTTCAAATTTTAATACTTTTACTTTGTTCAAGTTTTTATTTGCAGTTTTTCATGTTTTTCTTTACTCAGTTTTACGATTTACAACTTTTCGAGTTTTTATTTTTCAATTTTTCGGTTTCACAATTTTTCTTTTTTCAATGCGAAATTTTTCAATTTTTAGATTTTTCGTTTCAAGTTTTGATTTAAAATTTTTCTAATTTTCTTTTCAAATGTGTAATAAAAATATATATTTATATAATTTTTTACTTTCTCGGTTTTCGTTTCGGTTTTTTATTTTCTTTATTTCGTTCCATCAATTTTTCGATTTAGTTTTTTCAATTTTTCATTTTTCTTGTTACTTCAATTTTTAAAATTTGCAATTTTTCAATTTAGAATTTCTAGAGTTTTCAATTTTTAATGTATCAATTTTTGGATTTTCCAATTTTCCATTTTGTATTTCTTCAATTTTTTCTAATTTTTCGAATTTTCAAATGTAAATTTTCCAGTTTCCCAATTTTCTATTTGAATTTTTCAATTTTTATTTTTGTAATTTTCGATTTAAATATCTCGAATTTTCAATTTCTCATTTTCCATTTTTTCTATTAGGAATTTTTCGTTTCATTTCTTTATTTCTTTTTTTTTATTATAATTTTTCGATTTTTCAATGTTCCAATTTTATAATTTTTTATTTTTTGAACTTCAATTTTTTTCAGTTATAAATAGAAGAAACGACAAGCTGAAAAAATTTGAATTTAAAAAAATAAAAAATTATAAAACTGGTACATTGAAAAATCAAAAAGTTGTAACAAAAAAGGAAAATGAAGAACCGAAACGAAAAATTGCAAATAAAAAAAAATGGATAATTGAAAATTCGGTAAATTTGAATCGAAAAATTGCAAAATACAAAAATTGAAAAATTGAAAAACTGAAAACTTGAAAATTCGAAAAATTAGAAAAAAAACTAAAGAAACACAAGCTTGAAAATTGAATAATTAAAAAACTGAGACACTAAAAATTGAAAACTCGAGAAATTCTAAATCGAAAAATTGGAAAAGTTAAAACTGCAAAACAATATCTTCAGAAAATCTAAAAATAAAAATAATGAAAATAAAAAACTGAAACGAAAACTAAGAAAGGAAACAATTATATAATTATGCATTATTACCACATATTTGAAATGAAAATTAGAAAAATTTTAAATCAAAACTTGAAACGAAAAATTACAATTCGAAAAATTCACAAATCTAAAAATTGAAAAATTTCGCATTGAAAAAGAAAAATTATAAAACCAGAATACCGATAAACCGAAAAATTTTAAAAATAAAAAAATTAAAAATTGCAAAATCTAAAAAATGAAAACTCCAGTTGGAGAATGGAAAAACTGAAAAATTTGAAAATAAAAATTCGAGAAGTTGAAAATCGTAAAATCCAGGAAAAAATAAAGAACTGCAAATCAATTGAATTTTTAGATTTTTTGATTTTTAGAAACTTTCGATTTTTAATTTCTCAATTTTTCTTGATTTCTCAATTTTTCATTTCCTCAATTTTTCGATTTGCAATTTGCATTTTAATGTTTCAGTTCTTTCTGGGTTTTTCAATTTTACACGACTTTGAATTTTTCCATTTTTCAATTATTGGATATTAAAACTTCTTCATTTATTCGATTTTCCAATTTTCCAATTCGTTAATTTTTTCGATTTTCCAAATCTTTCCGATTTTTTTGTTCTTCGATTTTTAATTTTGGCACTTTTTCGATTTAGAATTTCTGAAGTTTCCATTTTTAATGTTTCAATTTTTCGATTCTCCAATTTCCTATTTTGTTTGTTTAGTTTTTTCTAATTTTTCAAATTTTCGAGTTTTCAGTTTTTCAATATTCTAACTTTTTAATTTTTCAATTTTTATATTTTGCAACTTTTCGATTTAAATTTCCCGAATTTTCAATTTTCCATTTTTTCGATTTGCAATTTTTCGGTTCTATTTTTTCAAATTCAATTTTTTTCAGTTTTTCGTTTCTTCAATTTTCTGATCTCGTCGAGTTTTCATTTTTAGGTTTTTCAGTTTTCCGATTTTCCAACTCTAGGATGTCTCAGTTTTTAAAATTTGCAATTACACGAACTTTTAATTTTGACTTATCAATTTTTTTTTGATTTTTTAATTTTTCGATTTGCAATTTGCGTTTTAATTCTTCAATTTTTTCATTTTTCAATTTCTGGGTTTTTCAATTTTACACGATTTTAAAATTTTTTCCATTTTTCAATTACTGGATATTAAAACTTCTTCATTTATTCGATTTTCCAATTTTTCGATTCATTAGTTTTTCCGATTTTCCAAATCTTTCAGATTTTTTGGTTCTTCGATTCTTAATTTTTCGATTATTCAACTTTTCGAATAAAAAAAACTGAAAAATTAAAAATTGAAAAGACGAAAAAGTAGAAAACGAAAACTCTTTAAATCTAAAAATTGCGAAAAATTCAAAAATCGAAAGAATAAAAATTGAAGAACTTAAAAATTGAAAAAACGCAAAATCCAAGAAATGAAATATGTAAAAAAAATAGAAAAATTGAAAATTAACGAAATCGGAAAACGGACAACTGGAAGTCCAAAAATTGCAAAATTGAAAAATTTTAAAACTGGAAAATTGAGGAACTGAAACATCGAAGATCGAAAATTCGAAAAATTATAAAATCCAAACAACAATGAAAAAATAAAGGAAATGAAAAAACGAAAAATTGTGACACAAAATCGAGAAAATGAAAAATGAAAATCAGGAACACGAAAAATTGGGGAAACGATAAAACTGAAAAATCAAAAAATGAAAACTTGAGAAACTGAAAAAACGATAAATGGAAAAATTGAAAAATTGAAAAAAATAAAGTTGAATAAACGAAAAATTATGAAACCGAGACAGTGAAAAATGAAAGAAAATGAGCAAACGAAAAATTGTGGTATCACAAATTGGTCGAAGATAAAGAAATCTAGACTTTTCGAAAAATTATAAAATTTGATTTTGTGAATTTATTTTTTTATGTTAATCCTAAAGTTAAAATTAAGATGTGTAAATAAGGTTAAAGTGAAGACAAGCGAGTTTTTCCACCATCGGGAAAATGGACTATTGGTTAATTCCTTAATCTAATAAATACAGTACACTACCTGATTCATTAATTTTTTTAATCACTTTGTATAAATAATTCTAAAAACTGTGAGAGACTGTGCCTAATAAAAATTGATTCAGACGACCGACAGACAGACAGACGGAAGCTTGGTTAATTAAGATGCGGAGGTCATTTAATTGTAAAAGTTCCATCAAAGAAACTGGAAAACGAGGAAAATATGAAAGAAATCGTCAAATGACCTTTCGACTCTCCCCGTTCGCTCATCCCTCGGGAACAAAATATTCCGAACCATCCAAAGATCTGTTCACAACTCGTGAATATTTATGTACTCCCCAAGTTTAAATTTGCCCTGCTTCTTAGCCTAAGCGCTGCCCGCCAAGATTGTAAACTCCGTGTTGTTAAATTTCATCCAACTTTGGAGTGGATTACCTCAAAGAGTAAATTTCGCAGCAGTTTTAATAAGCCATGTGCGCGAACAGACTCCAAGTTGCGATTATCGATTCCGGAAATGTCGAAGAACGACTTAATAATGCAACGATGTGATGTTTGGCGGAAGAAGAGGTGCCGCGGTCGGGCCGATGAATAATTGCTGAGAATTGCGGAGTACGGACCTGCGCCGGGACGGGGAGGTCAGGCGTGCGGCAGGGAAAAAAATGGGGGTTGGTGGAGACAAGATGATGGGAATTTGTTAAACGAACACGATCAAAAAAGAGGAGGAAAAAATTCACACAGACAGAGCAAAAATTTAAAAGTTGCGAAGGTTTACAATGTGCGCTGGAATAATTGACGGGGTTTTTAGGGTTGTTCCATTTCCAACAACATTTTGTTAAAAAAAAAATAACTTGAAATCATGATGACGACCTTTTGAAACTCGAATAATTTGTTCCTTTGAAACTCATCTCGTTTATTGACTTAAAAAACAAACCCACTTGACACAATATTCTTGTTTATTACCGAAAAACCCGACACCTCTCCCGTTTCAGCCATCTGCTGCAGCGCAATTTCCCCGGAATCGCAATTCCAGTTAAAACATCAACTTTTCCCCCCGTCCTCCGGGCATTCTCCCAATAATTAAAATTTAAAATCGCCCATAAACACACCGAATTCTTGTCGAGCATAAAATATGCACGAGACCGATTTCAAAGCAGCAAGTAAAAGCGCCACTTAAAGCAAACTCGATTATTTTCTTTTGAAAAACAAACTCGACCTCTACGTCTGAAAAATTTGAGAGAGCGAGCTCTGCGATACAGACGGAGAATAAACATTCTTTATGAATTATGGCAGAGAGGGCTCAAGATGACTCGAATCTGAATAAGGCCCCGGGCCCGGATTAATGTGTATTTGCTTAAATAAACCAAATTATTATAGAAGCAGAGGGTTTAAGCTTCGGTCAATATTTATCGTAGCCTCTTACGGGAGCTTTTTCTCAAAATCATGCAAATTCACCGCTGAAAACCCGAAAACGATTTATAGCGGAGTCGACTTGTTCTTGTGTTGGTTCACCTTTTTGCTGGCTTATTTACGATTAGCGCGCCTCGGGGGAGGGCTGCGCCGCCCCTTTCGGACTTTTTGACGGTGCGAAGCGATTAAATTTCCGAAAAGGAGGTAATTTTTTATTTTAATTCATACACGGGATTTCCTTTGAGAGCGAACTGAAGGAAATTTTCATAGAAACAATTACAATACAATCGAACCACCAACAAAGCTAATAATTAAATTTCAGCGCCTGGGGGCAAGAGGAACTTTGACCTTTTCTAGACAAAATAATGAAGGAAAATGTAAAAATTGGGTCCGAAAAGATCAAAGGACAACAACTGTGTAGTAATCATTTTAATCCAGAAAAAAAAGAACAGAAATCCTACCATGATGGTTGTTGCTCCCTTGGGTAATTCTCACTAATTCTAATAAAAGACATTAAACCTTTTACCCCATTTATTATATTACAACGCTCGACGACTCTATGTACTAATAAAATTTAACACTACATCTCCCTGCGCTGAAAAAATAAAAGTTTTATAACTTTTTATTTCACATCAAAAACAATTCCTAATACACAACTCTTTTTCTACTATGTTTTGATCATTCATTTTATTGGATCTGAACGAAAGTTGGATTTTATATTGATAAAGATTTGGATTGCACTTCTTTTTTAAATAATATTCACGTTTACACTTAAATAATAAAAATTTATGCAAAGTAGACACAATGAGCACACTTGTAAACGCCACCCTTCTTCTCTGGGCCAATGAAATGATTTATTAAGGTGGAGGTGGAGCTTAGAGTGGGAGGAGCCTCGTAATAAAAAATCATGTAAAGTAGACACAATGAGGGATAATTGTAGACGTCGCCCTTCATCTTGGGGCCAATGAAATGATTTATTAAGGTGGAGGTGGAGCTTAAAGTGGGAGGAGAATGGATAATTTTGACTTATTACAAAGAAATTCACATTCTTGACCTATGACAATTTCATAAACCTCAAAATGAAACTTGCAAATGTTTTGGCTACCATAACAGCTTTTTTGTTTGATCAAGGTTATGCCCCGCCCACCCAGCCCTTTTGGTCACTCACTTTATTGGCTCTGAGAAGAAATCTGGATTTTATAAATATTTAACAGAGCCTAGCATTACACTTGTATTAGATAATTTTTACGTTTACACTTAAATAATAAAAAATTATAGAAAATAGACACAATGAGACAATGAAATATTTATTAAGGTGGAGCTTGTGCTTGAGGGAGGAGCGTCGGCAATTTTGCCTTGAAATATGATTCTGTCATCTGGTACACTTATTTAACGTCAACTTAGTATTTTCTAGATACTTTGTTGAACAATTTATCTAAATTCTCTCCAATGGTTTAATGGATTTTAAGATTCTAATAAGATAATAACGTTGTAATTAATTAACTGTATGAAGAGTAGTCACTATAATAAAGACTGGGTGGGTGGGCGGGGCTACTGTTTTTTACAAGTCTCTAGGAAAAACCTAAACTTAACAAAGTGTGAGCAAACTGTTTCAAGCAAAATTTTCCCGGGATCACGAATCTGTCCTTATTTTTCCTATACGTTGTTACATAAGGAACACATGAATTTTTATTTTGGCGCCTCCACCATTTTTAACAAAATTAAAAATTTGCTGAAATCCTTAAAATCCTTAGTGAAACACATCAGCCTGAACCAAAATTTTCCAAGAATCACGAATCTGTCACTATTTTTCCTCTGCGGCGTCAAATAAAGGAAATTTGAATTTTTATTTCGGCGCCTCCACCATTTTTTCACAATATTTAAAATTCGCTCAAATTTTCCGGAAGAGGCATCGGTTTCAACCAAAATTTTCCCAGGATCATGAATCTGTCCTTATTTTTCCTATATGTCGTCAAATAAGGAAGACATGGATTTTTATTTTGGCGCCTCCACCATTTTTATACAAAATTAGAAATTTGCTGAAATCCTTAAAATCCCTAGTGAAACGCCTCAGCCTGAACCAAAATTTTCTAAGGATCACGAATCTGCCATTATTTTTCCTCTACGGCGTCAAATAAAGGAGATTTGAATTTTTTTTTTTGGCGCCTCCACCATTTTTTCACAAAATTTAAAATTCGCTCAAATTTTCCAGAAGAGGCATCTGTTTCAACCAAAATTTTCCCAGGACCATGAATCTGTCCTTATTTTTCCTATATGTCGTCAAATAAGGAAGACATGAATTTTTATTTTGGCGCCTCCACCATTTTAATACAAAATTAGAAATTTGCTGAAATCCTTAAAATCCTTAGTGAAACTCATCAGCCTGAACCAAAATTTTCTAAGGATCACGAATCTGTCATTATTTTTCCTCTACGGCGTCAAATAAAGAAGATTTGAATTTTTATTTTAGCGCCTCCACCATTTTTTTACAAAATTCAAAATTCGCCCAAATTTTCAGGAAGAGGCATCTGTTTCAACCAAAATTTTCCCAGGATCAAGAATCTGTCTTTATTTTTCCTATATGTGGTCAAATAAGGAAGACATGAATTTTTATTTTGGCGCATCCACCATTTTTATACAAAATTAGAAATTTGCTGAAATCCTTAAAATCTTTACTGAAATGCATCAGCCTGAACCAATTTTTTCTAAGGATCACGGATCTGTAATTATTTTTCCTCTACGGCGTCAAATGAAGGAGATTTGAATTTTTATTTTGGCGCCTCCACCATTTTTTCACAAAATTAAAAATTCGTTCAAATTTTCCGAAAGAGGCATCTGTTTCAACCAAAATTCTCTCAGGATCATGAATCTGTCCTTTTTTTTTCTATATCTCGTCAAATAAGGAAGACATGAATTTTTATTTTGGCGCCTCCACCATTTTTATACAAAATTAGAAATTTGCACCATTTTTATACAAAATTAGAAATTTGCTGAAATCGTTAAAATCCCTAGTGAAACGCATCAGCCTGAACCAAAATTTTCTAAGGATCACAAATCTACCATTATTTTTCCTCTACGGCGTCAAATAAAGGAGATTTGAATTTTTATTTTGGCGCCTCCACCATTTTATCACAAAATTTAAAATTCGCTCAAATTTTCCGGAAGAGGCATCTGTTTCAACCAAAATTTTCCCAGGATCATGAATCTGTCCTTATTTTTCCTATATGTCGTCAAATAAGGAAGACATGAATTTTTATTTGGCGCATCCACCATTTTTATACAAAATTAGAAATTTGCTAAAATCCTTAAAATCCTGAGTGAAACGCATCAGCCTGAACCAGAAATTTTTAAGGATCACGAATCTGTCCTTATTTTTCCTTTACGTTGTCACATAAGGAAGACATGAATTTTTATTTTGGCGCATCCACCATTTTTACACAAAATTAGAAATTTGCTGAAATCCTTAACATCCTTAGTGAAACGCATCAGCCTGAACCAAAATTTTCCAAGGATCACGAATCTGTTATTATTTTTCCTCTGCGGCGTCAAATAAAGGAGATTTGAATTTTTATTTCGGCGCCTCCACCATTTTTCACAAAATTGAAAATTCGCTCAAATTTTCCGGAAGAGGCATCTGTTTCAACCAAAATTCTCTCAGGATCATGAATCTGTCCTTTTTTTTCCTATATCTTGTCAAATAAGGAAGACATGAATTTTTATTTTGGCGCCTCCACCATTTTTATACAAAATTAGAAATTTGCTGAAATCCTTAAAATCCTTAGTGAAACTCATCAGCCTGAACCAAAACTTTCTAAGGATCACGAATCTGCCATTATTTTTCCTCTACGGCGTCAAATAAAGGAGATTTGAATTTTTATTTTGGCGCCGCCACAATTTTTCACAAAATTTAAAATTCGCTCAAATTTTCCGGAAGAGGCATCTGTTTCAACCAAAATCTTCCCAGAATCATGAATCTGTCCTTATTTTTCCTGTATGTCGTCAAATAAGGAAGACATGAATTTTTATTTTGGCGCATCCACCATTTTTATACAAAATTAGAAATTTGCTGAAATCCTTAAAATCCTTAGTGAAACTCATCAGCCTGAACCAAAATTTTCTAAGGATCACGAATCTGTCATTATTTTTCCTCTACGGCGTCAAATAATGGAGATTTGAATTTTTATTTCGGCGCCTACACCATTTTTTCCCAAAATTTAAAATTCGCTCAAATTCTCCGGAAAAGGTACCTATTTCAACCAAAATTTTCCCAGGATCACGAATCTGACATTGTTTTTCCCGTACGTCGTGAAATAAGAAAGATATTAATTTTGTTTCACCTTCACCATTTTTATACAAAATTGGAAATTTTATTGAAATCCTTAAAATCCTTAGTGAAAAGCATCACCCTGAACCAGAATTTTCTAAGGATGACGAATCTGCGATTATTTTTCCTCTACGGCGTCAAATAAAGGAGATTAGAATTTTTATTTTGGTGCCTCCACCATTTTTTCACAAAATCTAAAATTGGCTCAAATTTTCCGGAAAAGGCATCTGTTTCAACCAAAATTTTCCCAGGATCATGAATCTGTCCTTATTTTTCCTATACGTTGTCACATAAGGAAGACATGAATTTTTATTTTGGCGCATCCCCCGTTTTTATACAAAGTTAGAAATTTCCTGAAATCCTTAAAATCCCGAGTGAAAAGTATTAACCTGACCCAAAATTTTCTAAGCATCACGAATCTGTCGTTATTTTTCCTCTACGGCGTCAAATAAAGGAGATTTGAATTTCTATTTTGGCGCCTCCACCATTTTTACACAAAATTAAAAATTTGCTCAAATTTTCCGGAAGAGGCATCTGTTTCAACCAAAATTTTCCCTGGATCAGAAATCTGTCTTTATTTTTCCTATATGTCGTCAAATAAGGAAGACATGAATTTTTATTTTGGCGCCTCCAACATTTTTATACAAAATTAGAAATTTGCTGAAATCCTTAAAATCCTTAGTGAAACGCCTCAGCCTGAACCAAAATTTTCTAAAGATCACGAATCTGCCATTATTTTTCCTCTACGGCGTCAAATAAAGGAGATTTGAATTTTTATATCGGCGCCTCCACCATTTTTACACAAAATTTAAAATTTGCTCCAATTCTCGGGAAAAGGCACATGTTTCAACCAAAATTTTCCCAGGAACACGAATCTGACATCATTTTTCCTGTACGTCGTGAAATAAGGAAGATATCAATTTTTTTTTCACATTCACCATTTTTATACAAAACTGGAAATTTTATTGAAATCCTTAAAATCCCTAGTGAAAAGCATCACACTGAACCAGAATTTTCTAAGGATGACGAATTTGCGATTATTTTTCCACTACGGCGTCAGATAAAGAAGATTTGAATTTTTATTTAGGCGCCTCCACCATTTTTTCACAAAATTTTAAATTTGCTAAAATCATTAAAATCATTAGTGAAAAGCATCAGCCTGGACCAGCATTTTCTAACGATCATGAATCTATCATTATGTCTCCTGTACGGCGTCAAATAAAGGAGACATGAATTTTTATTTCGGCGCCTCCACCATTTTTACACAAAATTTAAAATTTGTTCAAATTCTTCGGAAAAGGCATCTCTTTCAACCAAAATTTTCCCAGGATCACGAATATGACATTATTTTTCCTGTACGTCGTGAAATAAGGAAGATATGATTCTTTTTTCACCTTCACCATTTTTATACAAAATTAGAAATTTTATTGAAATTATTAAAATCCTTAGTGACAAGCATCAGCCTGAACCAGAATTTTCTAAAGATGACGAATCTGTAATTATTTTTCCACTACGGCGTCAAATACAGGAGATTTAAATTTTTATTTAGGCGCCTCCACCATTTTTTCACAAAATTTTAAATTTGCTAAAATCATTAAAACCCTTAATGAAAAGCATCAGTCTGAACCGAAATTTTCTAAATATCACGAATCCGTCCTTATTTTTTCTGTACGTCCTCAAATACGGGAGGTATGAATTTTTATTTTAGCACCATTTTCATGCAAAATTTTAAACTTGCTGAAATATCAGGGACAAACGTTAATCTGGTCCAAAATTTTCTCAGAATCTCGAATTTAACCTCATTTTTCCAGTAAGTAAAGAAAGGGTGGGTGGGCGGGCGGACTTAGTGCTTTTTACAAGACTGTAGCAAAAAGCTAAACTTAGGCCCACCCACCTCCTTTGTCCATTTCACTGACTTATTTTATTTATTGGAAAATGGGAATTGAATTCTATTTTGACGATCGGTAGAATCTGATAAGATTCAAAACAAAGGCAAAAGTAATAATTAATTTTCCTAATTCAACCAACGAACTGATTCTCTCATTTAGAATTCTCTTATATCTAATAACAAGTTTAACTCGTTTTTGGTTTGATTATTTTTAATGTACAATGTACCCCGTTAAAAAAATAGAGTCATTCAAACAAAAACAATTAATTTGGTAAACGAAAATTCGCCAACCGCACAAAACGTAATCCGCAACTTTCCAGTGAGGGGATCGCAGACATTTCAATCTCCCAGCAATCGGATCATGTAAGTCGAATCAGCAAGTAATCTAGCCTGAAAATCGTCCATTGCGGGGAAAAATTCCGCTTTCTTTCTTAGACAAACCGTCCGAAAGCACTCGCTCTAATTAAAATCTAATAAACCCTCCTCCAAAGAACGTAATTTACAAGAACACACGCTCGTGTTTAACTTTTAACCTAATTGTTCCGCAGAGTTTTGGGTGATCGGGTTGTTTTTGTACGATTTTCCCATTAGAGGAAACCTATCTTTATTAAACATAAATCTTATTTTTCAATCGATCACGAGGGTGAGCGAAATCTGAGCTGGCGGATAAGAGGGTAATATTTTTAAGGGTTTACGAAAGCCATGATTGTCAAGATTTAATTTTAAATTTTAATTAAGGAGTGCGTTTGAAATGGGAGTTGAACTTTAACCGGTGAATATTTTAGGCGATTAATGAGCTACCTGCAAATAAAGTGAGATTTTTAGCACTCGTAAAATAAACAACTACTGCTTTATTAAAGCTTTGGTATGCTGGTAACGACCGTCAGCGATACGACTCGGAAACATTTATAGATTTGCAGCTAATAAAATTTTTGCAACAAGTTTTCTCCGGTCTTTTGTTGGTTGAATGTGACGACCGACGGATATAAAGGCGTTCTGATTAAAATGGAGTTTCCATTTGTTGTGACTATAAATCGGTTTGTGGGAAATAAAACATTAAATAAAACTGGCATTCGGAGCTGTAAATTACCTGTAAAGTCAATTCCATTCCACGAATGAAAAGCTAATGTTATTCGTCAAATAAAAATATTCATCGTGCTTTGTAAGGAACTAGCAGACAGCCATTCTGTCCATATTACAGTTAACAAATATTAAAACTCAAGTAATTATTTAGAGCGAAAAGTTCGTGTCCTACTTTATCTCTTTTGTGAAAATACATAAAGATCATGAAATTTAATGGAAAAGCCTTCATTAAAAGAGATTCAATACAAGCTTAACATTTTTTGCCGGAAATAATAAATCAGTGGAATTTAGCTTGCTTTCGAGATTTTCGTTTTTTAACTCAGACAGAATATAATATTACCACCCGAATATGTTTCATAACTCACGTAATGTGTGCGATAAGTAAACTTTGTTCATCCAAAATATTAAAATAATGTAGCGTTAAATGAAGTCGAGCTAATATTACAACATTAACAGTTATCACTATTTTAAGTTACCAGATTTTCGCGAACACCCACAAAGAAGACACTCTCTTCGCGCCAATTCCGCTGACACCCGGAATGTACAACTTTTACATTCCGCCCGGAAACATCGCCGCGGAAGACGAAAGTCGTATCTCGCCCGACTTCACAACAAAGTTTTATCTTCGGAGCGAACGCTATCGCGAAACCGGGCCAGACAATGCCAAATATGGCATCCCATCGGAATTTAAACGAATAAGCGTCTCCTAAATTAGCATCTAATTAACAAATTCCACTTAATTTCGCTGTAAATACCAACATTTATTATGATAATTGGGGCGTTCGGCATGTGGGTGTCTTTGTGCGCTGTCTAAACGAAGCAAATGGCTCGTGTTGATTCTCAAAGAACTTTATTAATTCCGAGTGTTTAATTTCGCTTCTTATTGTTATTACTTTGCGACGTCTCAGCTACTTAGCGCAACTCAAAGCTCATTTAATAAGAGTTTGGCAAGGTGGTAAATCGAAACAAGGGCTATTTGAATTTTGTCCTGTTTTGGAAAAGTCGCCGACGAGATATTAGCTGCGGTAATAAAGAGCCGAAGCGTAATGAGCTTTAAAGAAATTAAAAAAGTAATAAATTTCAGATGGAAAGATTTAGATTAATTTCTTTACCGGTGAAGAATGGGATTTTTTGCGGCCGCTCGAGAACGACAAGATTAAATTTGGTTCGTAATTAATTTTTTATCCTTTGGGGAGAAAATTACTGTTTATTGAGAGGAAGTGTTGAAAATATGAGGACGGATTTACTGGGTCAGCGAAAAACCTTTGTGAAAAGTGTCATAAACTTAATAAGTATGTGGAGAGGGTGTGGAGCGTTTTGCGCACAAATTACCATGAGTGTTTTGAATTTTATGCGCACTGACTTGCACGACTTCAAAGAACTTAAGGAGTTTAACAACAAAATTGTATTTTCTGTAATCGTCGCTCCAAGTGAAAAAATATTGTTTTACGAAGATTTTATAACCATTTTTGTAATATATTGTAATGATTTGTTAATTAAAGCGACACCTCCACCTTTTTTATCGAATAAATTAAAGTTGTTCAGCTAGGAAGGTTACGCTTAGTTGCAATTTTTTCAGGACCAGGAATTTGCTCAAAACCACACCGAAAGTCGTCAGTAAGAACCTAAATTTTCTCAGATTTACAAATCTGTCTTTATTTCTTCTGTACGACTTCAAATAAAGAAAATATGAATTTTTCTTCTGGCGCCTCCAACATTTTTACACATAATTTAAAATTTGCTCAAATTCTTCGGAAAACACACCTATCTCAACCAAAATCTTCTCAAAATCACGAATCGGTCCTTATTTTTCCTGTAGGTCGTCAAATAAGGGAGATATTAATTTTTATTCAAGTGCCTCCATCATTTTTATACAAAAACAAAAACAAAATTTAAATTTGTTATAATCCTCAAAACTCTTAAGGAAAAGTATCAGTCTGAGACAGAATTTTCTAAAGATCACGAATCTGTCTTCATTTTTCCTATACGGCCTCAAATAAACGAGATAAGAATTTTTTATTTGGGGCCTCCACCATTTTTACACAAAGAGTTTAAACTTGCTCAAATCTTGTCGGAAAAATATCCGTTTGAACCAAAATTTTCCCGGGATCACGAATCTGTCCTCATTTTTCCTGTGGGTCGTCAAATAAGGGAGATATTAATTTTTATGCGAGTGCCTCCACCATTTTTATACAAAAACAAAATTTAAATTTGTTGTAATCTTCAAAATTCTTACGGAAAAGCATCGGTTTGAACCAGAATTTTCTAAAGATCACGAATCTGTTTTCATTTTTCGTATTCGGCCTCAAATAAACGAGATAAGAATTTTTTATTTGGGGCCTCCACAGTTTTTACACAAAGAACTTGCTCAAAGCCTCTCGGATAAATATCCGTCTGAACCAAAATTTTCTCAGGATCACGAATCTGTCCTCGTTTTTCTTGTAAGTCGTTAAATAAGAGAGATACAATGTTTTCTTCTGGCGCCTCCACCATTTTTAAACACAATTTAAAATTTGCTCAAATTCTTCGGAAAACACACCTATCTCAAACAAAATTTTCTCAAAATCACGAATCTGTCCTTATTTTTCCTGTGGGTCGTCAAATAAGGGTAATATGAATTTTTATTCGAGTGCCTCCACCATTTTTATACAAAAACAAAATTTAAATTTGGTGTAATCCTCAAAACTCTTACGGAAAAACGTCAGTCTGAACCAGAATTTTCTCAGGATCACGAATCTGTCTTTATTTTTCTTGTTAGTCGTTAAATAAGGGAGATATAATTTTTTCTTCTGGCGCCTCCACCATTTTTACACACAATTTAAAATTTGCTCAAATTCTTCGGAAAACACACCTATCTCAACCAAAATTTTCTCAAAATCACGAATCTGTCCTTATTTTTCCTGTGAGTCGTCAAATAAGGGAGACATTAATTTCTATTCCAGTGTCTCCAACGTTTTTATACAAAAACAAAATTTAAATTTGTTGTAATCGTCAAAATTCTTAAGGAAAAGCATCAGTCTGAACCAGCATTTTCTAAAGATCACGAATCTGTCTTCATTTTTAATATACGGCCTCAAATAAAAGAGATAAGAATTTTTTATTTGGCGCCTCCACCATTTTTACACACAATTTAAAATCTGCTCAAATGCTTCGGACAACACATCTATCTCAACCAAAATTTTCTCAAAATCACGAATCTGTCCTTATTTTTCCTGTGGGTCTTCAAATAAGGGAGATATTAATTTTTCTTCGAGTGCCTCCATCATTTTTATACAAAAACAAAATTTAAATTTTTTGTAATCCTCAAAATTCTTATGGAAAAGCATCAGTCCGAACCAAAATTTTCTAAGGATCGCGAATCTGTCTTCATTTTTCCTATACGGCCTCAAATAAATGTGATAAGAATTTTTTATTCGGCGCCTCCACCATTTTACACAAAAAGTTTAAACTTGCTCAAATCCTGTCGGAAAGATATCCGTCTGAACCAAAATTTTCTCAGGATCACGAATCTGTCCTTATTTTTCTTGTAGGTCGTTAAATAAGGGAGATATAATTTTTTTTCTCCTGGCGTCTCCACCATTTTTACACACAATTTAAAATTTGCTCAAATTCTTCGGAAAACACATCTATTTCAACCAAAATTTTCTCAAAATCACGAATCTGTCCTTATTTTTCCTGTGGGTCTTCAAATAATGGAGATATTAATTTTTATTCGCGTGCCTCCACCATTTTTATACAAAAACAAAATTTAAATTTGTTGTAAACCTTAAAATTCTTAAGGAAAAGCATTATTTTGAACCAGAATTTTCTGAAGATCACGGATCTGTCTTCATTTTTTCTATACGGCCTCAAATAAATGAGATACGAATTTTTTATTTGGCGCCTCCACCATTTTTCCACAAAGAGTTTAAACTTACTCAAATCCTCTCAGAAAGATATCCGTCTGCACCCAAATTTTCTCAGGATCACGAATCTGTCCTTATTTTTCTTGTAAGTCGTTAAATAAGGGAGATATAATTTTTTCTTCTGGCGCCTCCACCATTTTTACACACAATTTAAAATTTGCTCAAATTCTTCGGAAAACACATCTATCTCAACCAAAATTTTCTCAAAATCACGAATCTGTCCTTATTTTTCCTGTGGGTCGTCAAATAAGGGAGATATTAATTTTTATTCGAGTGCCTCCAGCATTTTTATACAAAAACAAAATTTAAATTTGTTGTAATCCTCAAAATTCTTAAGAAAAAGCATCAGTCTGGACCAGAATTTTCTAAAGATCACGAATCTGTCATCATTTTTCCTATACGGCCTCAAATAAATGTGATAAGAATTTTTTATTTGGTGGCTCCACCATTTTTACACAAAAAGTTTAAACTTGCTCCAATCCTGTCGAAAAGATATCCGTCTGAACCAAAATTTTCTTAGGATCACGAATCTGTCCTTATTTTTTTTGTAAGTCGTTAAATAAGGGAGATATAATTTTTTCCTCTGGCGCCTCCACCATTTTTATACAAAAACAAAATTTAAATTTGTTGTAATCCTCAAAATTCTTAAGGAAAAGCATCAGTCTGAACCGGAATTTTCTAAAGATCACGAATTTGTTGTCATTTTTCCTATACGGCCTCAAATATGAGATAAGAATTTTTTATTTAGCGCCTCCACCATTTTTACACAAAAAGTTTAAACTTGCTCAAATCCTGTCGGAAGGATATCCGTCTGAACCAAAATTTTCTCAGGATCACGAATCCGTCCTTATTTTTCTTGTAAGCCGTTAAATAAGGGAGATATAATTTTTTCTTCTGGCGCCTCCACCATTTTTACACACAATTTAAAATTTGCTCAAATGCTTCGGAAAACACACCTCTCTCAACCAAAATTTTCTCAAAATTAGGAATCTGACCTTATTTGTCCTGTGGGTCGTCAAATAAGGGAGATATTAATTTTTATTCGAGTGCCTCCACCATTTTTAGACAAAAACAAAATTTAAATTTGTTGTCATCCTCAAAACACTTAAGGAAAGGCATCAGTCTGAGCCAGAATTTTCTAAGGATCACGAATCTGTCTTCATTTTTCCTATACGATCTCAAATAAATGAGATAAGAATTTTTTATTTGGCACCTCCACCATTTTTACACAAAGAGTTTAAACTTGCTCAAATCGTCTCGGAAAGATATTCGTCTGAACCAAAATTTCCTCAGGATCACGAATCTGTCCTTATTTTTCTTGTAAGTCGTTAAATAAGGGAGATATAATTTTTTCTTCTGGCGCCTCCACCATTTTTACACACAATTTAAAATTTGCTCAAATTCTTCGGAAAACACAGTTATCTCAACCAAAATTTTCTCAAAATCACGAATCTGTCCTTATTTTTCCTGTGGGTCGACAAATAAGAGAGATATGAATTTTTATTCGAGTGCTTCCACCACTTTTATACAAAAACAAAATTTAAATTTGTTGTAATCCTCAAAATTCTTAAGGAAAAACATCAGTCTGAACCAGAATTTTCTAAAGATCACGAATCTGTCTTCATTTTTCCTATACGGCCTCAAATAAATGAGATAAGAATTTTTTATTTGGCGCCTCCACCATTTTTACACAAAGAGTTTAAACTTGCTCAAATCCTGTCGGAAAGATATATCCGTCTGAACCAAAATTTTCTCAGGATCACGAATCTGTCCTTATTTTTCTTGTTAGTCGTTAAATAAGGGAGATATAATTTTTTCTTCTGGCGCCTCCACCATTTTTACACACAACTTAAAATTTGCTCAAATTCTTCGGAAAACACACCTATCTCAACGAAAATTTTCTCAAAATCACGAATCTGTCCTTATTTTTCCTGTGGGTCGTCAAATAAGGGAGATATTAATTTTTATTCGAGTGCCTCCACCATTTTTACACAAAAACAAAATTTAAATTTGTTGTAATCCTGAAAACTCTTAAGGAAAAACATCAGCCTGAACCAGAATTTTCTAAAGATCACGAATCTGTCTTCATTTTTTCTATACGGCCTCAAATAAATGAGATAAAAAAATTTTATTCGGCGCCTCCACCATTTTTACACAAAAAGTTTAAACTTGCTCAAATCCTGTCGGAAAGATATCCGTCTGAACCAAAATTTTCTCAGGATCACGAATCCGTCCTTATTTTTCTTGTAGGTCGTTAAATAAGGGAGATATAATTTTTTCTTCCGGCGCCTCCACCATTTTTACACACAATTTAAAATTCGCTCAAATGCTTCGGAAAACACACCCATTTCAAGCAAAATTTTCTCAAAATCACGAATCTGTCCTTATTTTTCCTGTAGGTCGTCAAATAATGGAGATATTAATTTTTATTCGCGTGCCTCCAGCATTTTTATACAAAAACAAAATTTAAATTTGTTGTAATCCTCAAAATTCTTAAGAAAAAGCATCAGTCTGGAGCAGAATTTTCTAAAGATTACGAATCCGTCTTCATTTTCCCTATACGGCCTCAAATAAATGAGATAAGAATTTTTTATTTGGCGCCTCCACCATTTTTACACAAAGAGTTTAAACTTGCTCAAATCCTCTCAGAAAGATATCCGTCTGAACCAAAATTTTTGTCAGGATCACGAATCTGTCCTTATTTTTCTTGTAAGTCGTTAAATAGCGGAGATATAATTTTTTCTGGCGCCTCCACCATTTTTACACACAATTTAAAATTTGCTCAAATTCTCCGGGAGAGGCGTCTACTCCAGCCAAAATTTTCTCAGGATCGCAAATATGACCTGGTTTTTGCTGTAAGTCGTCAAATAAGGAATCAAATCAAATTGTATAATTTTATTTTATTATACTACATAGAATAACATTTATCCTAGTTTAAATCTGTACTGAATAATAAACTGTTCGGATATCGAGGTACCAGGAAAAATATAATTATTTTAATCAAAAATTTATCCGGTGTAAATCAGTCTGAAGCGAGTTTTTTTTTAAGTAAAATTTTCTCACCATCGTAAATCTTAGCTTATTTTCATTGCATCTAAGAAAAATGCACAAAACTAATTTTTGAAAAATCACTTAAATTCGTATCAGAAATGTTTTAAGAACGCGACGTTGTCCTGATGTGGCCCTAGTGCTGTAAAAGCGAGAAAATTACTGTTTATTGGACGGAAAGTGCTGAGAAACCTTTGTGAAAAGTGTCATTAACTTAAATAAGTAAGTTGAGGGGATGTGAATTTTCTCTCGGACAAATTACCCCGAGTGCTTTAAATGTTTGTGAAAGGTTTATTATCCACCCTTCAGCCAGTTCTAAAATCTTCATGAAAAAATAATATTCCTCCAAGTAAACACCAGTTCGTGTCCACATCCCATGATTAATTCCTCCGGAATGTCAATTTTCCTTTACCCTCCATTACCAACCAACATTATGCACTCCAGGCCTTCAATTAAACCAAAACTCCCGCCATGTCCACCCCATAATCCCCACATCGCCTGACCTGCCATAAAAGCCGCCGCGTTCGTCGTGCTTTTAATGAAAGCGCGATTTATGTTCGAATTCGTAAAAAAATTCATTGTTCCATTCCGGCCCCTAATGTAGCCGAAACAATTAATCCTCCCCCACCCCATCCATCTCCTTAATGCACGCATTACCAACGCAACAATAAAACTAAATTGTATCCATCGAAAAGCTCTCAGTCAACGCACTTATCCACACTAAATAATTAACAGCGCAATAAAGCCGCAAGCTACATCATTCGCCACTTGAACAAGGGGGCGCTTTTTACGCAATCAAGACGTCAAATACTGCCCGATAAAATCTGACGATCTCGACTTAATTAACGAGCGACAAATCAGGCTTCTTGGCGCCTAATTGGCATCCGAGGGTTAATTTCATTAGGACGGAAGTTATGCGTGATGCATACTGCGACGGGCGGAGGGCACTTTATGCAGGTGCTGTGAGTTTCGATGTGGTGGGGGAATGGGGCTCGAAACTCGTGATGGGTGTGTTAACTTGCAAACTCTAAGCGAACATAATACCGAAATAGAACTGAACACGACTTAGATTTTTGACAGTGACGGCTGGAAGTTTCAACATTTGATATGTGTGCAACAACAGTTGGGAGATAATTTGATAATTTTGATCACTGAGGTGTTCACGAAATGGCAGTCGTAAAGAACGTGAAATTTGTTATTGAAAATGTTCAACATTGTTAAGAACCCATTTTATTTAACTGTATCATTTTATTCAGGTCAACAGATTCTTAAAGGAATGTATCAAGAACTCTGAAATTTAAATGTTTTTATTTATTTGTTATACATTATTTTCAAATTAAATCAGCCGAATAATGGGTTGTACATAAGTCAAATTCTCTCGAAACTATGAATCTTTGTCTTATTTCACTACTGTTATTTTTATTCAAATCACTACTGATAAAAATTATTTTATCTTGGTTAAAATCTGTACTCGATTTACTAAACCGTTCAAATGTAAAAAAAAAACAATTTCGTCTTGAATATGTTACTTTCTATGTGAAAAATTTTAAATTCTATAAATTAACTTATCTTTATGTAAAATTTTCTTACGATTTCGAATTTGCCCTTTTTGCATTGTATGCCTTCAAATACCGAACTAAAGCTCCTTTTATTCCCAGAAAAAAACGTTATTGAAATTATTTTCTTCAAATTTTTATTGGTTGTATTATTCTCTTCGGATGCCCAGATACTTAAAGTAATCTATAATTTCTCTTTAAAGATGTAACTTTATATGTGATTTTTGCAAAGATTTTTGCTTTAAAAAATTTTAAATTTACTGATTAACCCGGCGCCTCCACTTTTTTATCGAAAAGTTAAAACTTGTTCAAATTAGCAGAAATTAAGTCTATTCTTGCGTAAAATTTTCGCAGGATTATGAAATTGCCCTTTTTTCCATTGTATGCCTTCAAATAACGCTGTAAAATAATTGAAAGAAAAAAACGTTATTGAATTCACTTCTCAAAAAAAAACATCTCATCTTGGTACAAATCTTTATTGGTTGTATTATTGTCTTCGGATGTCCAGATACTTAAAGAAAGCTATCATTTCTCTTTAAAGATGTAAATTTACATGTGATTTTCGCAAAGATTTTGGCAATAAAAATTTTTAAAAATATTTATTATCCCGGCGCCTCCACCATTTTTATCGAAATGTTAAAACTTGTCCAAGTTAGCAGAAATTAACTCTATTCTTATTGAAAATTCTCTCGAGATTATGAAACTGGCGTTTTTTTCATTGTATGCCTTTAAATAACTCTACAAACCTGATTTTATTGAAAGAAAAAATGTTATTGAAATCATTTCTCAAAAGAACCATTTTATTTTGGTTCAAATTTTAATTGGTTGTATTACTGTCTTCGGATATCCAGATACTTAAAGAAAGCTATAATTTCTCTTTAAAGATGTAACTTTATATGTGATTTTCGCAAAGATTTTGGCAATAAAAATTTTTAAATTAATTTATTATCCCTTGCGCCTCCACCATTTTTATCGAAAAGTTAAAACTTGTCCAAATTAGCAAAAATTAACTCTATTCTTATTGAAAATTCTCCCGAGATTATGAAACTGGTGTTTTTTTCATTGTATGCCTTTAAATAACTCTGCAAAACTAATTTTATTGAAAGAAAAAATGTTATTGAAATCACTTCTCAAAAGAACCATTTTATTTTGGTGCAAATCTTTATTGGTTGTATTATTGTCTTCGGATGTCCAGATACTTAAAGAAAGCTATAATTTCTCTTTAAAGATGTAAATTTACATGTGATTTTCGGAAAGATTTTGACAATAAAATTTTTTAAATTTCTTTATTATCCCGGCGCCTCCACCATTTTTATCGAAAAGTTAAAATTTGTTCAAATTAGCAGAAATTGAGTCTATTCTTATTGAAAATTCTTCCAAGATTATGAAACTGGCCTTTTTTTCATTGCATGCCTTTAAATAACTCTGCAAAACTGATTTTATTGAAAGAAAAAATGTTATTGAAATCACTTCTCAAAAGAACCATTTTATTTTGATTCAAATCTTTATTGGTTGTATTATTGCCTTGAAGAAAGCTATAATTTCTCTTTAAAGATGTAAATTTACATGTGATTTTTGCAAAGATTTTGGCAGTAAAAATGTTTACATTTATTTATTATCCCGGCGCCTCCACCATTTTTTTTTGAAAAGTTAAAACTTGTCCAAATTAGCAGAAATTAACTCTATTCTTATTGAAAATTCTCCCGAGATTATAAAACTGGCGTTTTTTTCATTGTATGCCTTTAAATAACTCTGCAAAATTAATTTTATTGAAAAAAAATGTTATTGAAATCACTTCTCAAAAGAACCATTTTATTTTGGTTCAAATCTTTATTGGTTGTATTATTGTCTTCGGATGTCCAGATACTTAAAGAAAGCTATAATTTCTCTGTAAAGACGTAAATTTTCATGTGATTTTCGCAAAGATTTTGGCAATAAAATTTTTAAATTTATTTATTATCCCGGCGCCTCCACCATTTTTATCGAAAAGTTAAAACTTGTCCAAATTAGCAGAAATTAACTCTATTCTTATTGAAAATTCTCCCGAGATTATGAAACTGGCGTTTTTTTCATTGCATGCCCTTTAAATAACTCTGCAAAACTGATTTTATTGAAAGAAAAAATGTTATCGAAATCACTTCTCAAAAGAACCATTTTATTTTGGTTCAAAACTTTATTGGTTGTATTATTGTCTTCGGATGTCCAGATACTTAAAGAAAGCTATAATTTCTCTTTAAAGATGTAAATTTACATGTGATTTTTGCAATGATTTTGGCAACAAAATTTTTTAAATTTATTTATTATCCCGGCGCCTCCAACATTTTTATCGAAAAGTTAAAACTTGTTCAAATTAGAAGAAATTAACTCTATTCTTTTTGAAAATTCTTCCAAGATTATGAAACTGGTTTTTTTCCATTGTATGCCTTCAAATAACGCTATAAAACTGGTTTTATTGCAAGGAAAAAACATTACTGAAATCGCATCTCAAAAGAACCATTTTATCTTGGTTCAAATCTTTAGTGGTTGTATTATTGTTTTCGGATGCCCAGATACTTAAATTAATCTATAATTTTCCCTTAAAAATGTAATTTTACATGTGAATTTCACAAAGATTTTTGCAATAAAATTTTTAAATTAATTTATTATCCCGGCGCCTCCACCATTTTTATCGAAAAGTTCAAACTTGGTCAAATTAGCAGAAATTAAATCTATTCTTATTGAAAATTTTTCCAGGATTATGAAACTGGCCTTTTTCCATTGTATGCCTTTAAATAACACAATAAGACTGGTTTTTTTAAAAGAAAAAACGTTATTGAAATCACTTCTCAAAAAAAAACATTTTATCTTGGTTCAAATCTTTATTGGTTGTATTATTGTCTTCGAATGCCCACATACTTAAAGAAAGCTATAATTTTCCCTTAAAAATGTAACTTTACATGTGATTTTCACAAAGATTTTTGCAATAAAAATTTTCAAATTTATTTATTATCCCGGCGCCTCCACCATTTTTATCGAAAAGTTAAAACTTGTCCAAATTAGCAGAAATTAAGTCTATTCTTATTGAAAATTTTCCCAGGATTATGAAATTGGCCTTTTTTCCATTGTATGCCTTTAAATAACACAGTAAAACTGTTTTTTTTTTTAAGAAAAAACGTTATTGAAATCACTTCTCAAAAGAACCATTTTATCTTGGTTCAAATCTTTATTGGTTGTATTATTGTCTTCGGATGCCCAGATACTTAAAGTAACCTATAATTTTACTTTAAAAATGTAACTTTACATGTGATTTTCGCAAAGATTTTTGCAATAAAAATTTTTAAAATAATTTATTGTCCCGGCGCATCCACCATTTTTATCGAAAAGTTAAAACTTGTTCTAATTAGCAGAAATTAAGTCTATTATTATGTAAAATTTTCCCAGGATTATTAAACTGGCGTTTTTTCTATTGTATGCCTTCAAATAACTTTATAAAAATGGTTTATTGAAAGAAAAAATGTTATTGAAATCACTCCTCAAAAGAACCATTTTATCTTGGTTCAAATCTTTATTGGTTGTATTATTCTCTTCGAATGCCCAGATACTTAAAGTAATCTATAATTTTCCTTTAAAAATGTTATTTTATATGTGATTTTGGCAAAGATTTGTGCAATACAAATTTTTTAATTTATTTATTATCGCGGCGCCTCCACCATTTTTATCGAAAAGTTAAAATTTGTTCAAATTAGCAGAAATGAAGTCTCTTCTTATGTAAAATTTTCTCAGGATTATGAATTTGGACTTTCTTTCACTGTATGCCTCCAAATAACGCAGTAAAACTCATTTTGTTACAAGCAAAAACGTTACTCAAAAGAACCATTTTATCTTGATACAAATCTGCACTGGATGGGTCCCCAGATACTTAAAAAAATCTATAATTTCTCCTTAAAAATACCTACTTCCACCCTTATCCCCAGCCCTGCAAAAACTTCGGTTTCCAATTTCGTTAAATCATGTATCACTTCATATAAATGTGATCTCCGTTAACTCCAACAACGAATTCCATTCTCGTTCAAACTTTTTTTCTCCTAGACGGCGCTGATATAACTTTTTATATATAAAACAACAAACCAACTTACAAATAAGTTTTAAGTTAGCTCACAAACTTTGCCTTCCAGCTATTGATTTGGAATAACGCTCATAGCGCTTTATTTATGATACCTAGACCAACGTGAAGGAGAGCGCGATTAAGAAAATTAATTTATCCACAGGAGCTCTTCGTATTTGCCTTTTAAATTACAACTTTTTGCACATGTTGTTCTCCAGTATGGGGAACGCAATAAATAACAGACGTACAAAAAATTTTAAAAATAATCGCGCAATTTAGATGCCTCTAGAAAGCCAGCTAGTCGAGTAGGAGGCGCATAACAGGCAAATTTGTTTCAGGAGATTATAGAGCATAAAATTAAATTCGCATTGTTTCTCGTCTAATATCCATAAACAAGTAGTGAATTTGCTTGGGGTTATCGCAAAAAAGTAAAAATCGTTTTTGAGTCAGTCTGAAGAAGAGTTTAATTTTCTCTAATCTATTTTAAAGTCTAGTTTCCACAAACTCCATTGTTGAATCTGAATTGTTCGAAATGCAGCTAAGCGATTATTATTAATCGCGTTTCAATTAAAATTGAATGCTCAACTGAATAACATCGATGTAATTCCGCAGTTTTGGTAAACCAAATTGTGGATATTTAATAAATAGTTCGGTTTCTTTATTCTAGACGAATTCGCGAAGTTGTGCAACATCCGAACTACGCGTGTGTTACATTCACGTTTAATTTGGTTCATTCAACAAACTACATCACCGCATTGTTGTACAAATTAGTAACTTCCGGGAAACGACAAGTAATTAAAATTCAATATCGACAAGCGCTCCAGTTACATGACTAATACAACATAGAGGTTTTTCGACATTAACTATTCGATCCCGGCAGTGAAATTTTCACTGCGTGTTTCTCTAGTGTTTGCCATAAACCACCCTGTTCCGATCCAATCGAACAAATTTAAACGCAAGCAAACACAAATCCCAGCAGTAAACGTCACAATAACGCTCCAAACAAATACTCAGCGCCTATATTAAAAATAACGCCCTCCATAAACGTCCGAACGTCCAAGCTCCCCAATAAAATCCCTAACTATCCCCCAAGTCCCTCCGGAGCGACACGCAACTATCAACTTCGACCACACCGGATCAACTTTATAACCGCCCTTCGACCCTTATTTTCCGTTTCTATAGGAACATTCCGAGCACGCACGAACCGTGTGCGTTTTTAAATAGACTCGCGAATACAAAAGAGCCAAATCCCGTAAATCCCCCAAATATTAAAAATACCCGGAGCGGCCTTGAAACTACCCGCACTCATGTACACGAAATAAAATTGATAAAATCGGGCAACGGCTTATGTAAATCTTAAGCAATAATAACATGCAATAGTGCGATTTAGACGTCTGACGTCAAAAAAGACTCGATATGGTTATCTAATGGAGCTCGGCCGACTGTGAAATGATCGGAGACAATGAGTTGTCATTTATCAAAGTCCAGGCTCGTTTATAAACATTATTCATACAAAATTTAATATGTGTCGACTCAATTCAAACGAATGTGATGGTTTTAATGCATCGAAATGAAGATAGAGATGTGGCGGCTTAAGACGGCCGCGCTGTCATTTGTAATAAAAAAACTTAATTAAATTGGGAATGCGGCACGTGGGAGACTCGTAAACTAGAGGAATGTTATAATTCGGAACTTTATTGATGTTGTTAGGCTTGTATTTCTCTCAGGTTGCTTACAAATTTTAGCAAAAATTCGTCCGACGCTTTTGAAATTTTTTTCGATAATTCAGATGTAAATGTAACGGCGGAAAATTAACTAAGTCGTAATTCCTAGCGTTAATAAAACAGTAAGACTTTCCATTATTCCGTCTTTCGCCCATTTATAAAGCTATTTAAAACCGTCAAGCAACTTTGAGCAAGTTAATTCAAAATTTGCATCAGAAATGTGGAATAGACTACCTGTAAAATCTAAAGATTACACGTTATTGTGCTCCGAATAAGTCCATAATTTATTTTAAAGTACATTGACAATAAATTGTTCTATTATCCCGGCGCCTCCACCATTTTTATCAAAAACTTTGTGAAATTTCCTATGTGTTTACATACAACGGAATAGTCTTACTCGGGCTATTAGCATTTTAAAGACCAATTTACTGCTTTGCCGGCAGCAAATTTGATTATGTGTTATAATTTAGCCAACGATTAAGTCACTCGAGCCAAAAGAGTAAAAAGCGCTAATCGTAAATTTTTTAATTAAATATATACTTATTAGCTATAAAATTTATTTCTTATTTCATGTACCTGACCAGATTCGGAACAATTTTCGAAAATAGTTGAAAAATGGGCGAAAATGTCAAAAGTGCCGAAATCAGTCTTACCTTATCAAATACTAGCCCCGCCCACCCACCCTCTATTTTCGTGGAAGATATGTCATTTGCCAAAATCAGTCTTATCTTAGCAAGTGGTAACCCCGCCCACCCGCCCTTTATTTTCTTGAAGGCTATGTCATTTGCCAAAATCAGTCTTATCTTAGGAAGTACTAGCCTGGCCCACCCGCCCTCTTCTCATTCTAATGACTAATTTTATTTCTGTTCAGTATAAGATCATTAATTTCATTCAGATCGGATAAAATCAATCACTGAAAAGGAAACAGGGTGGGTGGGCGGGGCTAATTATGTTCTTCTGTCGAGTGGGAGTGGAAACTAATAGAGTCTAGGATGTGAAAAAAATTAAAAAAGACCTGACCAGACTCTGGATAATTTTCGAAAATAGTTGAAAAACGGCCGAAAATGTCAAAAGTGCCAAAATCAGTTTTATCTTTTCAAAAGCTAGCCCCGCCCACCCGCCCTCTATTTTCTTGAAGGTTATGTCATTTGCCAAAATCAGTCGTCTCTTAGCAAGTACTAACCCCGCCCACCCGCCTTCTTCTCAATCTAGCGACTAATTTTATTTCTGTTCAATATAAGATCATTAATTTTATTCAGATCGGATAATATCAATCACTGAAAAAAAGACAGGGTGGGTGGGCGGAGCTAATTATGTTCTTGTGTCGAGTGGGAGTGGAAACTAATAAAATCTAGGATGTGAAAAAAATTTAAAAAAGCGATGATCGTATTTTTTTTGTTATATACTATTTGCTATAAAATTCATTCGATTTTCCAGTTTTTTCCGATTTTTTGGTTCTTCGATTCTTCAATTTTTCAACTTCTCGAATTAAAAAAATTGAAAAATCCAAAAATAAAAAAAAAGTACAAAATGAAAACTTCGAAAAATCTAAAAATCAAAAAATAAACAATTCTTAGTTTCAATTTTAATTATTTAAATTTTTCGCTTATTCAGTTTTGCGATTTTTCTATTTTTCTTTTTTTTGCTTCAATTTTTACTCTTTCAGTTTTTCGCTTTTTTAATTTTCAATTTTTTTTTCTTCAATTTTTAATTTTCAATTATTCGCTTTTAATTTTCGACTTCTTGAAAATTTCGATTTGCAATTTTTCGTTTCGGTGTTTTATCTTTCTCTCTTTCAATTATTCGGTTTTTCAATGTTCTGACTTTATTATAATTTTTCTTTTTTCGAAGTGAAATGTTTCAATTTTTCTAACTTTCTAATTTTTCGAATTTTCAACTTCTCGAATAAAAAAAAATGAAAAAATCTAAAAACAAAATGAAAGATAGAATAAGTAAGTACAAAATGAAAACTTTGAAAAATCTCTGGAAATCAAGAATTTGAAAAATTGAAGATTGAAAATTTGAAAAATTATAAAATATAAAGGAAAGAGGAAAGAAAAAAGAAGAAATTGCTATACGAAATGGAGAAAATGAAAATAAATTAATTGAAAAAATGAAAAATAAAAATTAAAAAAAAACAAATGAAAATAAAAATTAAAAAATTGAAAAAATGGAAAATAAAAATCAAGGACTTGGAAAATTGCGGAGAAGAAAAATCGAAAAATTAAAAAATTAAGAATTGCCAAACTGAAAAACCGAAAAACTGTAACATCGGGACATTGAAAAATTTCTTTTTTTTGCTTTAATTTTGAATTTTTCACTTTTTTATTTTTTAATATTGTTTGTTTCTTCAAATTTCAATTTTCAATTTTTCGCTTTTTTCATTTTACATTTCTTCACATTTCCGATTTGTGATTTTTCGTTTCGGTTTTTCATTTTCTTTGTTTTTACAAATTTTCGGTTTTTCAGTGTTTTGATTTTATTGTAATTTTTCTTATTTCAATGTGAAAATCTGCAATTTTTGGATTTTTAAAATTTTCGGTTTGCAATTTTTGGTTTTCCAGCTTTTGGATTTTTTAATTTTTCGTTTTCTCGATTTTAGATTTTTCAGTTTCTCGATTTTCGATTTTTCGTTTCTTCATTTTTGTTTGGAATTCAATCAAATTTTTCACATTTTCAGTATAACGATTTCAGAATTTTGAGGATTCTATAATTTTTCGATTTTACTATTTTTGCGTTTTCCAATTTTTCGATACATTAATTTTTTTCGATTTGTAGGCTTCTCGATTTTTATTCTTTTATTGTTTCGAATTTGCGTTTCTTCAGTTGGATTTACAAATTTTCGATTTTTAAAATTGTAAAATTGAAAAATAAAAAATGAAAAATACGAAAAAATATAAAAAACTGGAAATCAAGAGCTTGCCAAATCGAAGACACGAAAAATTGGAAACAGAAAGATTAAAAATTGAGAACCTTAAAAATCGAATCCAGAAAATGTAAAATTGATAAAATGAAGAAATTGAAAAACTGAATAAAAAAAAATTGAAAATTATAAAATTGGAGGAAACATTGAAAAAATAAAGGAAATAAAAAAGCGAAAAATTGTGAAATAAGTAAAATCGAAAAAATGAAACTGAAAAATTAAGCAATTGCTTGATTTTTCAATGTTTCGCTTTTATAAATTTTTGTTTTTTTTTAATTTCTTTATAAATACAAAGTTATCAGGAACAAACCACCACACTACTCCCCACTAAAAAGTAAAAAGCGTGCAATTTACCAGTTCTAAACCGACAGTCGGATACAAGTAAGCCCAAAACTTGTTCTGTGTTCCAAAAAAAGCGAAATTGTGCTTCAAACTTCTAATAACGAACTTTTATGGTCGAGCAAAAAATATTTAACGATTCCAGCTAACAGCCCGTAAACATTAATTAAAATGTTCCGGCAAGAAATTTACATTTAAAATTTCCTCCATAACTACTTTCACAACTTAATATTCAAATATTTAACTTCCAGCTTTTAATATAAAATAAAGGTGAACTCCTCCAGAGCACGCTGTCATTATCAGTACTCCGGCAAGGTGAAACGCGTCACATTTAATAACAAGCACAAATAATTCTGTCCGCACCCATTCTAATTATGTAACACTAATTACAAAATATTGTTGCCCGGTCACATCCACCCCATTACAAAAACACCACTATTTTAACGAAATTACTACATCAATGTCATGAAAATCCGCCAATCCGTCTGTCAATATGAAACATCTCTAAACAAATTTATTCATACTGTGTCTCCCCCAGCAAATTATCCAATACAGCAATAGTTATTTAGTATTTGTGTATAAATTATTCACGCACGATCCCACTCACTTCAGCAGCATATCGCCCTGTACACCAGACACAGCCTAACTTAATTAACGTGTTCAGATCGAAGTTACAGACAGGAGCGGGATAATAAACAAGAGCACACAGCGCTCCTGCTGCGGTCATTTCATCAAGATCCGGGATAATTGGTGGTATTCCTGCAAATCTCCACTCGAAACCGCACACCATTTTTCCTGAAAGAAAAATTGTGAAAGGAAATTTATTTCATTACGAATGTAAACATATTTGATGTGGTGGCAACGCGGTGATTTGAGCCACCACAACACTCCCCGCTTGAAAGTAAAAAACTACAGGATCAAGTTGCAATGAAGTTCTATTGTTTTACTTTTAGCACTACTCCGTTATCATTCAACCCACAGCACTCCAATTATAACCAGCTACAGCTTTATCAAACTCTTCAGCGTATGCACAGCAGGCATCGATTGGATATCTCCCTCCAGTTCCAAAGTTTGATCGCAAACCGCCAATTTACTTTGTTTCCAGTCAAACTCCTTCATTTTACAAAGTTTAAACATGAACAGTGTGCCGAGACTCAATTGTGGAAAAAATCCACTCTATCTGTGGCTGCGACTCCACATTTAATCAGTGAGTATTAAAGTAATTACTCGACCGACTAATTGCGACAGGGAATGGAATCGAAACGAGTTCGTCGACTGCAAACTCAACTTTATTTAATTTCCCATGATCGCGTCTGCTGTTCCTCGTATATGATAGAGAGCAAACTCACGAAAAATCCATTAAGATCATTTCGATCAAACTTTGGTGACGGCTGCGATAGTGGAGGGAAGGATCAGAATAATTAATTGACGAAGATCGAGTTATGGAGTTGTTATAACTCGAATTTGCGAAAAAACGAAGTGTGCTGTGGTAATATTGATTTTGAGAATGATTATCTTGCGGTTATTTCGAGAACAGTCTACAACGTGTCGCCACAACACTCCCCACCAAAAAGCGAAAATTTGAGCAGACAATTCTCTATCTCATAAGAGGCAACCGAAGTTTAAATAATGAGTTCTGTAGACACCAGAACACAATATTTAATTAACTATAATAAGTAAACTTAAATTTGAAATTTTCTTTATCAAATATTTAACTTTCAGCTTTTATTTCAAAAGCTGAAAGTTAAAAGAAGCTGCTTCCTGAACAATACTGACATCGAACACACATTTTCCATTCTACGATGTCTAGGTGTTGTCAATTTTTTAGTTTTCTTTCAGAACAGCGAAACGTTTGTTATTTTAACTGAAAATGGAAAAATCGTGAATTATTGATCGAACTTTCAAAACCAATTGAATTGAATTGTTCAGTTTGATAACCTCCTTTGCACTACAGCATTAAAAGCCACTTAAACTCTCCGTAGCAACAAAACTAAACCAAACAAAAAATAGAACAACCCCGGCTCTTCTATCAAACTCTGAAACTTTTAATGACTTTTCCGTTCATCTTAACGCTGCCATTCATACTTTATGACCGAATTTGCATTGAACGGTCCTCAGTACACAACTTCCACGCTCCGACTGACTCTGCACTTCTGCCACTTTATCACCTCTTCGTCCCTATGCACCCCAACAGTGCAAAATTTGCATAGTTCTTCCACCCTCCCTCTTAAAAATTCGCACTCGTGTCTCCGAGAAATCGCTCGTGTGGCTTAAACGCCAGGGAAATCGAAGTCTTTGAGGAAAAACCCCGCAATTACGGAACTTTCCCAGCCGCCACACGAATTTCCACTCGGTAAATGTAATAATTTTTCGTTTAAGTAAAGCGAATGCAACCGCTTTTTGCAGTGGAGATTTCTTCATACTTGGAGCACAAATCACTTCGCAACACGCTCCAAACTTTCACAATCACTTTGCGTGCGCCGAGAAATATGGCAAGGGGTAGCTCGGTATTCATGAGGTTTGTGAGGGAGAGCTTACGCTGCAAATTTTTATTAACGGGGGTTTTTGACGCTTACGAAGTGCACGCATTTTAATAGAAAGTGAAAATCTTTAAGGTTTAGGGTGATTTTTTCGAGCGGCCGCCACAACACTCCCCACTAAAAAGTAAAAAAAGTGCGCAATTGGCGTATTTTTTGCTGCTGAAGATGTATACCGATAAAATTACAGTTCATAACTGTGTTGCTATGTAGCTGTACCCACTAGAGACATAATTCTCGACTGGGAACAAATTCACTATTATTATTATTATTATTATTACTAAATAGAACGCTGAACTGGAAACTGCTTGACGCATTTTACAAAACCAGCTACCATCACCACGAGATGGAGTCGCTTTTGTCGACGACTTACTTGAAAGGCTCGATTTGGACGATCTATAACTTTTAAAATAGATGAGTTATTTGGATGAATCCTTTTTTTCTCAAAAACAGATCAGATATTATAACTACAGCCCTTTTACTTGTCTTTTTCTTAATATACATTCTTATTCTTTGAACAACACGATACTCAAAAACATGTTTTTTATTTTTTGTAGAGAAATAAGGTATTTGCAATTAAACTCCGCCCTCTTGGCTCACGACGAATAAAAAAAATCATTAGAATTGAGACAGGGCGGATGGGTGGGGCTTATGTTTTGCCTAATTGCAAAATTGATATTTCCTTATACAAATTTTCCATTTTAAACCTGTTTAAGTTTCATGTTGTGAAAAGAAGTCTACACATATTAAAACAAAAAGGCAAAATGTAAGAACGCATGAATTTAAAATAAAACCGGGAGTAAAAGGGATGTGTGCTCAATTTTTCTGCTCTTCGATTTTCCGATTTTTAAATATGTATTTCGATTTTTCAATTTTTGACTTTTATAAACTCTCAATTTTTCGATTTTCCCATTTGTTGACTTCGATTTTTCAGTTTTTCAGTTCTTCAATTTTTCAGGTATTTTTTAATTTTTCACTTTTTTAAGGTTTTGATTTACGATTTGAGTTTATTGACTTCCTGATTTCTCAATTTTTCAATTTTTTAATTTGTCAGTTTTTGGATATTTCAGCTTTGAGATTTTTCAGTTTTTCCATTTTTCAGTTTTTCTTTCATTTTTCAATTTTTCGAAATTTCAGTTTTGGGATTTTTCTGATTATTTATTATTCAATTTTTTGAATTTACAATTTCTTAGTTTTTCAGTTTCTCGATTTTCAATTTTCCGATGTTTCAGTTTTACGTTTTTTCAATTTTTCTCCTTTTCAATGTTACGATTTTTAAATATTTAGATTTTCCAATTTTGCAAATCTGACTTTTATAAATTCTGTTTAATTTTTTAGGTTTCTGATTTTTTACTTTTTCAATTTTTTATGGTTTTGATTTTTCAACTTCACTTTTTGATTTTTCGATTTCTCAATTTTTCTTTTTTTAATTTCTTAGTTTTTGGATATTTCAGTTTTAAGATTTTTCAGTTTTTCAATTATCCAATTTTTAAATTTTTCAAGTTTTTGATTGTCAATGTTTCTATTTTCTAAGTTTACGATTTTTCGACTTCACTTTTTTGATTTTTCGATTTCTTAATTTTTTAATTTCTGAATTTTTGGTTATTTCAGTTTTGGTATTGTTTAGTTTTTCTTTCATTTTTCAGTTTTTCGAAATTTCAGTTTATTTATTATTCAATTTTACGATTTTTCAATTTTCAACTTCACGATTTTCAATTTTATCGATTTTTCAATTTTCCGATGTTTCAATTTTACGTTTTTCCAATTTTTCTCCTCTTCAATTTTGCGATTTTTAAATATTTCGATTTTTCATTTTTTCAAATTTGACTTTTATTACCTAGTCTTGTTATTGGGCCTTAAACCCGTAGGGCACTGTATTGAAATAAATAAATTTTTTATATACTCTATTTTTCGATTTTTCATTTCTCCAATTCCTCAATTTTTCAATTTATTTTTTAGATTTTGTTGATTTTTAATTTTTCAATTTTTTTATTTCTCAGTTTTTGGATATTTCAGTTTTGGGAGTTTTCCGATTAATATAATTTACAATTTCTCTTTTTCTCGATTTCTGGATTTTCGATTTTCCGATGTTTCAGTTTTACGTTTTTTTCAATTTTTCTTCTCTTCAATTTTACGATTTTTCAATTTTTGTCTTTTCTAAATTCTCAATTTTTCGATTTTTCAATTAATCGATGTTTTGATTTTTCAGTTTTTCGATTTCTCGACTTCAGTTTTGTGTTTTTTTGATTTTTCAAGTTTTTAATTTCTCAGTTTTTGGATATTTCAATTTTTGGCTTTTTCAGTTTATTTATTATGCAATTTTTCAATTTTTCAATTTCGCGATTTTCAATTTTTCGATTTCTCAATCAATTATATATTCTCTGTTTTTCGATTTTTCATCTCCTCAATCTTTCAATTTTTTAGGTTTTTGATTTTTTAATTTTTCAATGTTTTAAGGTTTTGATTTTCGACTTCACTTTTTTGAATTTTTAATGTCTCATTTTTCAATTTTTTAATTTCTCAATTTTCGGATGTTTCGGTTTTTCCATTATTGAGTTTTTCTTTCATTTTTCAATTTTTCAAAATTTCAGTTTTGTGATTTTTCAGGCTATGTATTTTATTATTCAATTTTTCGATTTCTCAATTTTTCAGTTTCCCGATTTTCAATTTTCCGATGTTTGAGTTTTACGTTTTTTCAATTTTTCTCCTCCTCAATTTTACGATTTCTAAAGAATACTATGTATAATTAAAACAAAGACAAAATATAAACCCCACCCACCCACCCCATCTCAATTGTGATGATTTTTTTTTCTTAACAACGTAAAACACATTTAAAATTGTAAATTTTTGTAAGGAAAGATGGATTTTGCAGTTAAACTCCGCCCTCTTGGCTCACGACGAATAAAATAATCATCAGAATTGAGATAGGGTGGGTGGGCGGGGCTTATATTTTGTCTTTTCTTTCTTAACATACATAGCCATTTTTTCACAAGAAACTTAAAACATGGTTAAAATGGTACATTTTTGCAAGGAAATATGGATTTTGGAATTCTGGAGCGTAGCCTAATTGCAAAATCAATATTTCCTTGTACGAATTTTTCATTTTAAATATGTTTTAAGTTTCATGTTGTGAAAAAAGTTTGCAAATATTAAAACAAAAAGGAAAAATTTAAGCCCGCCCACCCGCCCTGTCTCAATTGTGACGATTTTTTTTATTCGCCGTGAACCAAGAGGCGGAGCTTAACTGCTAAATAGATAAATTCTTCACAAGAAATTAAAAATAGGTTTTTGAGTAGCTTGTTGTTTAAAGAATACTATGTATAATTAAAACGAAGACAAAATATAAACCCCATCCACCCACCCCATCTCAATTGTGATGATTTTTTTTTCTTAGAAACATAAAACACATTTAAAATTGTAAATTTTTGTAAGAAAAGATGGATTTTGCAGTTAAACTCCGCCCTCTTGGCTCACGACGAATAAAAAAAATCATCAGAATTGAGACAGGGTGGGTGGGCGGGGCTTATATTTTGTCTTTTCTTTTTTAACATACCTAGCCATTTTTTCACAAGAAACTTAAAACATGGTTAAAATGGTACATTTTTGCAAGGAAATATGGATTTTGGAATTCTGGAGCGTAGCCTAATTCCAAAATTGATATTTCCTTGTACGATTTTTTCATTTTAAATATGTTTTAAGTTTCATGTTGTGAAGAGAAGTTTGCAAATATTAAAACAAAGAGGAAAAATTTAAGCCCGCCCACCCGCCCTGTCTCAATTGTGACGATTTTTTTTATTCGCCGTGAACCAAGAGGCGGAGCTTAACTGCTAAATAGATAAATTCTTCACAAGAAATTAAAAATAGGTTTTTGAGTAGCCTGTTGTTTAAAGAATACTATGTATAATTAAAACAAAGACAAAATCTGAACCCCATCCACCCACCCCATCTCAATTATGATGATTTTTTTTTTTTCTTAGAAGCTTAAAACACATTTAAAATGGTACATTTTTTCGTAAGGAAATATGGATTTTGCAGTTAAACTCCGCCCTCTTGACTCACGACGAATAAAAAAATCATCAGAATTGAGATAGGGTGGGTGGGCGGGACTTACATTTTGTTTTTTCTTTCTTGACGTACATAGCCATCTTCTCACAACAAGAAACTTAAAACATGGTTAAAATGGTAAATTCTTGATGACAAATATGAATCTTGCATTAAGCCCCGCCCTTCGATCTGGCAACGAAAGAAACATTCATCACAGTTAAAAATTGAGATCGGGACGGGCCTACATTTTACCTTCTTTTCTTAATATGTGTGGACTTATTTCGACAATAAGAAACTTAAAACATGTCCAAAATGGTAAATATTTGTAGTAATCTACTTAAATCCTCCACTTTTCTACAACCCCTTTAAATGCGGCCATCTACGTTTGCAATGAGGAATGTTTTTAGTTTTTTCGCTAGAATTTGAAAAACTCGAATTTGATGATCTATAACTTTTAAACTAGACGAGCTATTTGGATGAGTCTTTTTTTCTTAATCCTTCGGATGTCTTCTTTCCATCTCTACCGCGTTTGCAATTAGGAATGTTTTTAGGTTTTTCGACCGAAATTCCGCTCTTTCGCGTAAAAATAATCTTTAATAATTAAAATAAACAGCCCTCAAGCCCTCATTAGAATTTCGCCGCTAAGAAAATTTAAATTTACAATTTTCCCCGTCAACGGGCAGCTAACTTAAAAAATAAATATTGAAATTCTGGTTTCGAATTTCGAAACGGATCCTCCACGACTGGAACATGTTGTACCTGCACCCCTTCCTGTAACTGCGGCTCCCCAGTTCGCGGATTCATAAACCGCCCGAAAACATAAAAATGCAAATTATCTTCCCCCAGGAAAGAAAAACCATAGCAAGAACGTCGAAATGATTAATGTTTGCTAAAAGCAGGAACAACAAGTCTGGCCGAACGGAAAATATTTTATAGAACAAGGAGAATGTTCAATAACGAGAACAGAATAAAAACAAGACGGCTTCTTTTGCTCTAGTGAGCTCGTAAAATACAGCAAGATGAATCCTGTCGCGTTCTCCGAGTTTTAATGTAATTAAGCGACATTTTTGATTGGACTGGTGCCGGAGTTAAACGACACTTTAGGGAACAGCGGATGTTTTTCTTTTTTTGAGCTGGAAATTCGGCGATGTTTTATTGAAATCTTGTTACGTAGTTCGCTCGTGGATTCGTGGAAAACTATTAAACTGCGTAGTGTAAATAATTCCGCTAGGAGCGACTTTGAAAGATTGCTTATCAAGCGAGTAAAAATTACCTCTCTTGGACGAGAAAGTGGAAGATTTAATACGTTTGCAAGGAGTGCAGTCGTTCGGCTCAAATTTAATTATACGTTTGCTCCTCGAGCTGTATATTCGGTTGCATACATTCCGCTTTTTGTGTGCTCATACCTTAATCAAAGCAATTTTAATGGTTGTTTCGGCGGAAACTCCCGACTTCTGTTGGAATTCGCTGTACATAAATGAAATATGTCATGCGAAATGGCAAGTTGGAACGTCGCTCGAATGCTAATCATTTCTATAGAACATGTGGATTGCGAGTAGTTGGGAACTTGTGGGTGGAACGCTTGGCATGCAGATGTTTATCACGAAAGGAGTCATCAGAGTCGAAACTTTTTTTTAGCTCATGTAGGTACGGAAATTTAAAAATGTTATACGAGCTGTTGTCACCCCAGCTCGAGCAATAAACTTCACCGAAGCCCTCGTCATGGGCGTACAAAGCCTCACCTTCCCTCCACTAGTATCTAGAAAGCGGCATTTCAGGAGGACTAAACAAACGGATTTAAGTAATCTCATAACCCCAAAGACGACACAAATGAAAATGTAAATTTCCGTTATCCGGGCCCTTAGGTGTGCTCAGTTTTTGGATATTTCAGTTTTGGGAGTTTTCAGATTATTACAATTTACAATTTCTCTTTTTCTCGATTTCTGGATTTTCAATTTTCCAATGTTTCGGTTTTACGTTTTTTTCAATTTTTCTTCTCTTCAATTTTACGATTTTTCAATTTTTGTCTTTTCTAAATTTTCAATTTTTCGATTTTTTCAGGTTTTCGATTTTTCGACTTCAGTTTTTTGTTTTTTTCATTTTTCAACGTTTTAATTTCTCAGTTTTTGGATATTTCAGTTTTTGGCTTTTTTAATGTTTCTTACATTTTTCAATTTTTCGAAATTTCATTTTTGGGATTCTTCAGTTTATTTATTATGCAATTTTTCAATTTTTCAATTTCGCAATTTTCACTTTTTCGATTTCTCAATTTTTCAAATTTGACTTTTATATAATCTGTTTTTCGATTTTTCATCTCTACAATCCTTCAATTTTTAGGTTTTTTATTTTTTAATTTTTCAATGTTTTAAGGTTTTGATTTTCGACTTCACTTTTTTGACTTTTTGATGTGTCAACTTTTCAATTTTTTAATTTCTCAATTTTCGGATGTTTCGGTTTTTCCATTATTGAGTTTTTCTTTCATTTTTCAATTTTTCAGAATTTCAGTTTTGTGATTTTTCAGATTATGTATTTTATTATTCAATTTTTCGATTTCTCAATTTTTCAGTTTCCCGATTTTCAATTTTTCGATGTTTGAGTTTTACGTTTTTTCAATTTTTCTCCTCTTCAATTTTACGATTTCTAAAGAATACTATGTATAATTAAAACAAAGACAAAATATAAACCCCACCCACCCACCCCATCTCAATTGTGATGATTTTTTTTCTTAGACACTTAAAACACATTTAAATGGTAAATTTTTGCAAGGAAATATGGATTTTGCAGTTAAGCTCCGCCCTCTTGGCTCACGACGAACAAAAAACTCATCAGAATTGAGATAGGGTGGGTGGGCGGGGCTTATATTTTGTTTTTTCTTTCTTAACGTACATAGCCATCTTTTCACAAGAAACTTAAAGCATGGTTAAAATGGTACATTTTTGCAAGGAAATATGAATTTTGGAATTCTGGAGCGTAGCCTAACTGCAAAATCAATATTTCCTTGTACGAATTTTTCATTTTAAATATGTTTTAAGTTTCATGTTGTGAAAAGAAGTTTGCAAATATTAAAACAAAAAGGAAAAATTTAAGCCCGCCCACCCGCTCTGTCTCAATTGTGATGATTTTTTTTTATTCGCCGTGAACCAAGAGGCGGAGCTTCACTGCTAAATAGATAAATTCTTCACAAGAAATTAAAAACAGGTTTTTGAGTAGCGTGTTGTTTAAAGAATACTATGTATAATTAAAACAAAGACCAAATCTCAACTTCCCTCCACTAGTATCTAGAAAGCGGCATTTCAGGAGGACTAAACAAACGGATTTAAGTAATCTCATAACCCCGAAGACGACACAAATGAAAATGTAAATCTCCGTTATCCAGGCCCTTAGGTGTGCTCAGTTTTTGGATATTTCAGTTTTGGGAGTTTTCAGGTTATTACAATTTACAATTTCTCTTTTTCTCGATTTCTGGATTTTCAATTTTCCGATGTTTCAGTTTTACGTTTTTTTCAATTTTTCTTCACTTCAATTTTACGATTTTTCAATTTTTGTCTTTTCTAAATTTTCAATTTTTCGATTTTTTCAGGTTTTCGATTTTTCGACTTCAGTTTTTTGTTTTTTTCATTTTTCAATGTTTTAATTTCTCAGTTTTTGGATATTTCAGTTTTTGGCTTTTTTCATGTTTCTTACATTTTTCAATTTTTCGAAATGTCAGTTTTGGGATTTTTCAGTTTATTTATTATGCAATTTTTCAATTTTTCAATTTCGCAATTTTCACTTTTTCGATTTCTCAATTTTTCAAATTTGACTTTTACATAATCTCCGTTTTTCGATTTTTCATCTCTACAATCCTTCAATTTTTAGGTTTTTGATTTTTTAATTTTTCAATGTTTTAAGGTTTTGATTTTCGACTTCACTTTTTTGACTTTTTGATGTGTCAACTTTTCAATTTTTTAATTTCTCAATTTTCGGATGTTTCGGTTATTCCATTATTGAGTTTTTCTTTCATTTTTCAATTTTTCAGAATTTCAGTTTTGTGATTTTTCAGATTATGTATTTTATTATTCAATTTTTCGATTTCTCAATTTTTCAGTTTCCCGATTTTCAATTTTTCGATGTTTGAGTTTTACGTTTTTTCAATTTTTCTCCTCTTCAATCTTGCGATTTCTAAAGAATACTATGTATAATTAAAACAAAGACAAAATATAAACCCCACCCACCCACCCCATCTCAATTGTGATGATTTTTTTTCTTAGACACTTAAAACACATTTAAAATGGTAAATTTTTGCAAGGAAATATGGATTTTGCAGTTAAGCTCACGACGAATAAAAAAATCATCAGAATTGAGATAGGGTGGGAGGGCGGGGCTTATATTTTGTTATTTCTTTCTTAACGTACATAACCATCTTTTCACAAGAAACTTAAAACATGGTTAAAATGGTACATTTTTGCAAGGAAATATGGATTTTGGAATTCTGGAGCGTAGCCTAACTGCAAAATCAATATTTCCTTGTACGAATTTTTCATTTTAAATATGTTTTAAGTTTCATGTTGTGAAAAGAAGTTTGCAAATATTAAAACAAAAAGGAAAAATTTAAGCCCGCCCACCCGCCCTGTCTCAATTGTAATGATTTTTTTTTTATTCGCCGTGAACCAAGAGGCGGAGCTTCACTGCTAAATAGATAAATTCTTCACAAGAAATTAAAAACAGGTGTTGTTTAAAGAATACTATGTATAATTAAAACAAAGACAAAATCTCACCTTCCCTCCACTAGTATCTAGAAAGCGGCATTTCAGGAGGACTAAACAAACGGATTTAAGTAATCTCATAACCCCGAAGACGACACAAATGAAAATGTAAATCTCCGTTATCCAGGCCCTTAGGTGTGCTCAGTTTTTGGATATTTCAGTTTTGGGAGTTTTCAGATTATTACAATTTACAATTTTTCTTTTTCTCGATTTCTGGATTTTCAATTTTCCGATGTTTCAGTTTTACGTTTTTTTCAATTTTTCTTCACTTCAATTTTACGATTTTTCAATTTTTGTCTTTTCTAAATTTTCAATTTTTCGATTTTTTCAGGTTTTCGATTTTTCGACTTAAGTTTTTTGTTTTTTTCATTTTTCAATGTTTTAATTTCTCAGTTTTTGGATATTTCAGTTTTTGGCTTTTTTCATGTTTCTTACATTTTTCAATTTTTCGAAATGTCAGTTTTGGGATTTTTCAGTTTATTTATTATGCAATTTTTCAATTTTTCAATTTCGCAATTTTCACTTTTTCGATTTCTCAATTTTTCAAATTTGACTTTTATATAATCTCTGTTTTTCGATTTTTCATCTCTACAATCCTTCAATTTTTAGGTTTTTGATTTTTTAATTTTTCAATGTTTTAAGGTTATGATTTTCGACTTCACTTTTTTGAATTTTTGATGTCTCAACTGTTCAATTTTTTAATTTCTCAATTTTCGGATGTTTCGGTTTTTCCATTATTGAGTTTTTCTTTCATTTTTCAATTTTTCAGAATTTCAGTTTTGTGATTTTTCAGATTATGTATTTTATTATTCAATTTTTCGATTTCTCAATTTTTCAGTTTCCCGATTTTCAATTTTTCGATGTTTGAGTTTTACGTTTTTTCAATTTTTCTCCTCTTCAATCTTGCGATTTCTAAAGAATACTATGTATAATTAAAACAAAGACAAAATATAAACCCCACCCACCCACCCCATCTCAATTGTGATGATTTTTTTTCTTAGACACTTAAAACACATTTAAAATGGTAAATTTTTGCAAGGAAATATGGATTTTGCAGTTAAGCTCCGCCCTCTTGGCTCACGACGAACAAAAAACTCATCAGAATTGAGATAGGGTGGGTGGGCGGGGCTTATATTTTGTTTTTTCTTTCTTAACGTACATAGCCATCTTTTCACAAGAAACTTAAAACATGGTTAAAATGGTACATTTTTGCAAGGAAATATGGATTTTGGAATTCTGGAGCGTAGCCTAACTGCAAAATCAATATTTCCTTGTACGAATTTTTCATTTTAAATATGTTTTAAGTTTCATGTTGTGAAAAGAAGTTTGCAAATATTAAAACAAAAAGGAAAAATTTAAGCCCGACCACCCGCCTTGTCTCAATTGTAATGATTTTTTTTTATTCGCCGTGAACCAAGAGGCGGAGCTTCACTGCTAAATAGATAAATTCTTCACAAGAAATTAAAAACAGGTGTTGTTTAAAGAATACTATGTATAATTAAAACCAAGACAAAATCTCACCTTCCCTCCACTAGTATCTAGAAAGCGGCATTTCAGGAGGACTAAACAAACGGATTTAAGTAATCTCATAACCTCGAAGACGACACAAATGAAAATGTAAATCTCCGTTATACAGGCCCTTAGGTGTGCTCAGTTTTTGGATATTTCAGTTTTGGGAGTTTTCAGATTATTACAATTTACAATTTCTCTTTTTCTCGATTTCTGGATTTTCAATTTTCCGATGTTTCGGTTTTACGTTTTTTTCAATTTTTCTTCACTTCAATTTTACGATTGTTCAATTTTTGTCTTTTCTAAATTTTCAATTTTTCGATTTTTTCAGGTTTTCGATTTTTCGACTTCAGTTTTTTGTTTTTTTCATTTTTCAATGTTTTAATTTCTCAGTTTTTGGATATTTTAGTTTTTGGCTTTTTTAATGTTTCCTACAATTTTACAATTTTTCGAAATTTCAGTTTTGGGATTTTTCAGTTTATTTATTATGCAATTTTTCATTTTTCAATTTCGCAATTTTCACTTTTTCGATTTCTCAATTTTTCAAATTTGACTTTTACATAATCTCTGTTTTTCGATTTTTCATCTCTACAATCCTTCAATTTTTAGGTTTTTTATTTTTTAATTTTTCAATGTTTTAAGGTTTTGATTTTCGACTTCACTTTTTTGAATTTTTGATGTCTCAACTTTTCAATTTTTTAATTTCTCAATTTTCGGATGTTTCGGTTTTTCCATTATTGAGTTTTTCTTTCATTTTTCAATTTTTCAGAATTTCAGTTTTGTGATTTTTCAGATTATGTATTTTATTATTCAATTTTTCGATTTCTCAATTTTTCAGTTTCCCGATTTTCAATTTTTCGATGTTTGAGTTTTACGTTTTTTCAATTTTTCTCCTCTTCAATTTTACGATTTCTAAAGAATACTATGTATAATTAAAACAAAGACAAAATATAAACCCCACCCACCCACCCCATCTCAATTGTTATGATTTTTTTTCTTAGACACTTAAAACACATTTAAATGGCAAATTTTTGCAAGGAAATATGGATTTTGCAGTTAAGCTCCGCCCTCTTAGCTCACGACGAACAAAAAACTCATCAGAATTGAGATAGGGTGGGTGGGCGGGGCTTATATTTTGTTTTTTCTTTCTTAACGTACATAGCCATCTTTTCACAAGAAACTTAAAACATGGTTAAAATGGTACATTTTTGCAAGGAAATATGGATTTTGGAATTCTGGAGCGTAGTCTAACTGCAAAATCAATATTTCCTTGTACGAATTTTTCATTTTAAATATGTTTTAAGTTTCATGTTGTGAAAAGAAGTTTGCAAATATTAAAACAAAAAGGAAAAATTTAAGCCCGCCCACCCGCCCTGTCTCAGTTGTGATGATTTTTTTTTATTCGCCGTGAACCAAGAGGCGGAGCTTAACTGCTAAATAGATAAATTCTTCACAAGAAATTAAAAACAGGTGTTGTTTAAAGAATACTATGTATAATTAAAACAAAGACAAAATCTCACCTTCCCTCCACTAGTATCTAGAAAGCGGCATTTTAGGAGGACTAAACAAACGGATTTAAGTAATCTCATAACCCCGAAGACGACACAAATGAAAATGTAAATCTCCGTTATCCGGGCCCTTAGGTGTGCTCAGTTTTTGGATATTTCAGTTTTGGGAGTTTTCAGATTATTACAATTTACAATTTCTCTTTTTCTCGATTTCTGGATTTTCAATTTTCCGATGTTTCAGTTTTACGTTTTTTTCAATTTTTCTTCTCTTCAATTTTACGATTTCTCAATTTTTGTCTTTTCTAAATTTTCAATTTTTCGATTTTTTCAGGTTTTCGATTTTTCAACTTCAGTTTTTTGTTTTTTTCATTTTTCAATGTTTTAATTTCTCAGTTTTTGGATATTTCAGTTTTTGGCTTATTTAATGTTTCTTACATTTTTCAATTTTTCGAAATTTCAGTTTTGGGATTTTTCAGTTTATTTATTATGCAATTTTTCAATTTTTCAATTTCGCAATTTTCACTTTTTCGATATCTCAATTTTTCAAATTTGACTTTTACATAATCTCCGTTTTTCGATTTTTCATCTCTACAATCCTTCAATTTTTAGGTTTTTGATTTTTTAATTTTTCAATGTTTTAAGGTTTTGATTTACGACTTCACTTTTTTGACTTTTTGATGTGTCAACTTTTCAATTTTTTAATTTCTCAATTTTCGGATGTTTCGGTTTTTCCATTATTGAGTTTTTCTTTCATTTTTCAATTTTTCAGAATTTCAGTTTTGTGATTTTTCAGATTATGTATTTTATTATTCAATTTTTCGATTTCTCAATTTTTCAGTTTCCCGATTTTCAATTTTTCGATGTTTGAGTTTTACGTTTTTTCAATTTTTCTCCTCTTCAATCTTGCGATTTCTAAAGAATACTATGTATAATTAAAACAAAGACAAAATATAAACCCCACCCACCCACCCCGTCTCTATTGTGATGATTTTTTTTCTTAGACACTTAAAACACATTTAAATGGTAAATTTTTGCAAGGAAATATGGATTTTGCAGTTAAACTCCGCCCTCTTGGCTCACGACGAATAAAAAAATCATCAGAATTGAGATAGGGTGGGTGGGCGGGGCTTATATTTTGTTATTTCTTTCTTAACGTACATAGCCATCTTTTCACAAGAAACCTAAAACATGGTTAAAATGGTACATTTTTGCAAGGAAATATGGATTTTGGAATTCTGGAGCGTAGCCTAACTGCAAAATCAATATTTCCTTGTACGAATTTTTCATTTTAAATATGTTTTAAGTTTCATGTTGTGAAAAGAAGTTTGCAAATATTAAAACAAAAAGGAAAAATTTAAGCCCGCCCACCCGCCCTGTCTCAATTGTGATGATTTTTTTTTATTCGCCGTGAACCAAGAGGCGGAGCTTCACTGCTAAATAGATAAATTCTTCACAAGAAATTAAAAACAGGTGTTGTTTAAAGAATACTATGTATAATTAAAACCATGACAAAATCTCACCTTCCCTCCACTAGTATCTAGAAAGCGGCATTTCAGGAGGACTAAACAAACGGATTTAAGTAATCTCATAACCCCGAAGACGACACAAATGAAAATGTAAATCTCCGTTATCCAGGCCCTTAGGTGTGCTCAGTTTTTGGATATTTCAGTTTTGGGAGTTTTCAGATTATTACAATTTACAATTTCTCTTTTTCTCGATTTCTGGATTTTCAATTTTCCGATGTTTCGGTTTTACGTTTTTTTCAATTTTTCTTCACTTAAATTTTACGATTTTTCAATTTTTGTCTTTTCTAAATTTTCAATTTTTCGATTTTTTCAGGTTTTCGATTTTTCGACTTCAGTTTTTTGTTTTTTTCATTTTTCAATGTTTTAATTTCTCAGTTTTTGGATATTTCAGTTTTTGGCTTTTTTAATTTTTCTTACATTTTTCAATTTTTCGAAATTTCATTTTTGGGATTCTTCAGTTTATTTATTATGCAATTTTTCAATTTTTCAATTTCGCAATTTTCACTTTTTCGATTTCTCAATTTTTCAAATTTGACTTTTATATAATCTCTGTTTTTCGATTTTTCATCTCTACAATCCTTCAATTTTTAGGTTTTTGATTTTTTAATTTTTCAATGTTTTAAGGTTTTGATTTTCGACTTCACTTTTTTGAATTTTTGATGTCTCAACTTTTCAATTTTTTAATTTCTCAATTTTCGGATGTTTCGGTTTTTCCATTATTGAGTTTTTCTTTCATTTTTCAATTTTTCAGAATTTCAGTTTTGTGATTTTTCAGATTATGTATTTTATTATTCAATTTTTCGATTTCTCAATTTTTCAGTTTCCCGATTTTCAATTTTTCGATGTTTGAGTTTTACGTTTTTTCAATTTTTCTCCTCTTCAATCTTGCGATTTCTAAAGAATACTATGTATAATTAAAACAAAGACAAAATATAAACCCCACCCACCCACCCCGTCTCTATTGTGATGATTTTTTTTCTTAGACACTTAAAACACATTTAAAATGGTAAATTTTTGCAAGGAAGTATGGATTTTGCAGTTAAGCTCCGCCCTCTTGGCTCACGACGAATAAAAAAATCATCAGAATTGAGATAGGGTGGGTGGGCGGGGCTTATATTTTGTTATTTCTTTCTTAACGTACATAGCCATCTTTTCACAAGAAACTTAAAACATGGTTAAAATGGTACATTTTTGCAAGGAAATATGGATTTTGGAATTCTGGAGCGTAGCCTAACTGCAAAATCAATATTTCCTTGTACGAATTTTTCATTTTAAATATGTTTTAAGTTTCATGTTGTGAAAAGAAGTTTGCAAATATTAAAACAAAAAGGAAAAATTTAAGCCGGCCCACCCGCCTTGTCTCAATTGTAATGATTTTTTTTTATTCGCCGTGAACCAAGAGGCGGAGCTTCACTGCTAAATAGATAAATTCTTCACAAGAAATTAAAAACAGGTGTTGTTTAAAGAATACTATGTATAATTAAAACAAAGACAAAATCTCACCTTCCCTCCACTAGTATCTAGAAAGCGGCATTTCAGGAGGACTAAACAAACGGATTTAAGTAATCTCATAACCCCGAAGACGACACAAATGAAAATGTAAATCTCCGTTATCCGGGCCCTTAGGTGTGCTCAGTTTTTGGATATTTCAGTTTTGGGAGTTTTCAGATTATTACAATTTACAATTTCTCTTTTTCTCGATTTCTGGATTTTCAATTTTCCGATGTTTCGGTTTTACGTTTTTTTCAATTTTTCTTCACTTAAATTTTACGATTTTTCAATTTTTGCTTTTCTAAATTTTCAATTTTTCGATTTTTTCAGGTTTTCGATTTTTCGACTTCAGTTTTTTGTTTTTTTCATTTTTCAATGTTTTAATTTCTCAGTTTTTGGATATTTCAGTTTTTGGCTTTTTTAATGTTTCTTACATTTTTCAATTTTTCGAAATTTCAGTTTTGGGATTTTTCAATTTATTTATTATGCAATTTTTCAATTTTTCAATTTCGCAATTTTCACTTTTTCGATTTCTCAATTTTTCAAATTTGACTTTTACATAATCTCCGTTTTTCGATTTTTCATCTCTACAATCCTTCAATTTTTAGGTTTTTGATTTTTTAATTTTTCAATGTTTTAAGGTTATGATTTTCGACTTCACTTTTTTGAATTTTTGATGTCTCAACTTTTCAATTTTTTAATTTCTCAATTTTCCGATGTTTCGGTTTTTTCATTATTGAGTTTTTCTTTCATTTTTCAATTTTTCAGAATTTCAGTTTTGTGATTTTTCAGATTATGTATTTTATTATTCAATTTTTCGATTTCTCAATTTTTCAGTTTCCCGATTTTCAATTTTTCGATGTTTGAGTTTTACGTTTTTTCAATTTTTCTCCGCTTCAATCTTGCGATTTCTAAAGAATACTATGTATAATTAAAACAAAGACAAAATATAAACCCCACCCACCCACCCCATCTCAATTGTGATGATTTTTTTTCTTAGACACTTAAAACACATTTAAATGGTAAATTTTTGCAAGGAAATATGGATTTTGCAGTTAAACTCCGCCCTCTTGGCTCACGACGAATAAAAAAATCATCAGAATTGAGATAGGGTGGGTGGGCGGGGCTTATATTTTGTTATTTCTTTCTTAACGTACATAGCCATCTTTTCACAAGAAACCTAAAACATGGTTAAAATGGTACATTTTTGCAAGGAAATATGGATTTTGGAATTCTGGAGCGTAGCCTAACTGCAAAATCAATATTTCCTTGTACGAATTTTTCATTTTAAATATGTTTTAAGTTTCATGTTGTGAAAAGAAGTTTGCAAATATTAAAACAAAAAGGAAAAATTTAAGCCCGCCCACCCGCCCTGTCTCAATTGTGATGATTTTTTTTTATTCGCCGTGAACCAAGAGGCGGAGCTTCACTGCTAAATAGATAAATTCTTCACAAGAAATTAAAAACAGGTGTTGTTTAAAGAATACTATGTATAATTAAAACCATGACAAAATCTCACCTTCCCTCCACTAGTATCTAGAAAGCGGCATTTTAGGAGGACTAAACAAACGGATTTAAGTAATCTCATAACCCCGAAGACGACACAAATGAAAATGTAAATCTCCGTTATCCAGGCCCTTAGGTGTGCTCAGTTTTTGGATATTTCAGTTTTGGGAGTTTTCAGGTTATTACAATTTACAATTTCTCTTTTTCTCGATTTCTGGATTTTCAATTTTCCGATGTTTCGGTTTTACGTTTTTTTCAATTTTTCTTCACTTCAATTTTACGATTTTTCAATTTTTGTCTTTTCTAAATTTTCAATTTTTCGATTTTTTCAGGTTTTCGATTTTTCGACTTCAGTTTTTTGTTTTTTTCATTTTTCAATGTTTTAATTTCTCAGTTTTTGGATATTTCAGTTTTTGGCTTTTTTAATGTTTCTTACATTTTTCAATTTTTCGAAATTTCAGTTTTGGGATTTTTCAGTTTATTTATTATGCAATTTTTCAATTTTTCAATTTCGCAATTTTCACTTTTTCGATTTCTCAATTTTTCAAATTTGACTTTTATATAATCTCTGTTTTTCGATTTTTCATCTCTACAATCCTTCAATTTTTAGGTTTTTGATATTTTAATTTTTCAATGTTTTAAGGTTTTGATTTTCGACTTCAATTTTTTGAATTTTTGATGTCTCAACTTTTCAATTTTTTAATTTCTCAATTTTCGGATGTTTCGGTTTTTCCATTATTGAGTTTTTCTTTCATTTTTCAATTTTTCAGAATTTCAGTTTTGTGATTTTTCAGATTATGTATTTTATTATTCAATTTTTCGATTTCTCAATTTTTCAGTTTCCCGATTTTCAATTTTTCGATGTTTGAGTTTTACGTTTTTTCAATTTTTCTCCTCTTCAATTTTACGATTTCTAAAGAATACTATGTATAATTAAAACAAAGACAAAATATAAACCCCACCCACCCACCCCATCTCAATTGTGATGATTTTTTTTCTAAGACACTTAAAACACATTTAAATGGTAAATTTTTGCAAGGAAATATGGATTTTGCAGTTAAGCTCCGCCCTCTTGGCTCACGACGAACAAAAAACTCATCAGAATTGAGATAGGGTGGGTGGGCGGGGCTTATATTTTGTTTTTTCTTTCTTAACGTACATAGCCATCTTTTCACAAGAAACTTAAAACATGGTTAAAATGGTACATTTTTGCAAGGAAATATGGATTTTGGAATTCTGGAGCGTAGCCTAACTGCAAAATCAATATTTCCTTGTACGAATTTTTCATTTTAAATATGTTTTAAGTTTCATGTTGTGAAAAGAAGTTTGCAAATATTAAAACAAAAAGGAAAAATTTAAGCCCGCCCACCCGCCTTGTCTCAATTGTAATGATTTTTTTTTATTCGCCGTGAACCAAGAGGCGGAGCTTCACTGCTAAATAGATAAATTCTTCACAAGAAATTAAAAACAGGTGTTGTTTAAAGAATACTATGTATAATTAAAACAAAGACAAAATCTCACCTTCCCTCCACTAGTATCTAGAAAGCGGCATTTCAGGAGGACTAAACAAACGGATTTAAGTAATCTCATAACCCCGAAGACGACACAAATGAAAATGTAAATCTCCGTTATCCAGGCCCTTAGGTGTGCTCAGTTTTTGGATATTTCAGTTTTGGGAGTTTTCAGATTATTACAATTTACAATTTCTCTTTTTCTCGATTTCTGGATTTTCAATTTTCCGATGTTTCGGTTTTACGTTTTTTTCAATTTTTCTTCACTTCAATTTTACGATTTTTCAATTTTTGTCTTTTCTAAATTTTCAATTTTTCGATTTTTTCAGGTTTTCGATTTTTCGACTTCAGTTTTTTGTTCTTTTCATTTTTCAATGTTTTAATTTCTCAGTTTTTGGATATTTCAGTTTTTGGCTTTTTTAATTTTTCTTACATTTTTCAATTTTTCGAAATTTCATTTTTGGGATTTTTCAGTTTATTTATTATGCAATTTTTCAATTTTTCAATTTCGCAATTTTCACTTTTTCGATTTCTCAATTTTTCAAATTTGACTTTTATATAATCTCTGTTTTTCGATTTTTCATCTCTACAATCCTTCAATTTTTAGGTTTTTTATTTTTTAATTTTTCAATGTTTTAAGGTTTTGATTTACGACTTCACTTTTTTGACTTTTTGATGTGTCAACTTTTCAATTTTTTAATTTCTCAATTTTCGGATGTTTCGGTTTTTCCATTATTGAGTTTTTCTTTCATTTTTCAATTTTTCAGAATTTCAGTTTTGTGATTTTTCAGATTATGTATTTTATTATTCAATTTTTCGATTTCTCAATTTTTCAGTTTCCCGATTTTCAATTTTTCGATGTTTGAGTTTTACGTTTTTTCAATTTTTCTCCTCTTCAATCTTGCGATTTCTAAAGAATACTATGTATAATTAAAACAAAGACAAAATATAAACCCCACCCACCCACCCCATCTCAATTGTGATGATTTTTTTTCTTAGACACTTAAAACACATTTAAATGGTAAATTTTTGCAAGGAAATATGGATTTTGCAGTTAAGCTCCGCCCTCTTGGCTCACGACGAACAAAAAACTCATCAGAATTGAGATAGGGTGGGTGGGCGGGGCTTATATTTTGTTTTTTCTTTCTTAACGTACATAGCCATCTTTTCACAAGAAACTTAAAACATGGTTAAAATGGTACATTTTTGCAAGGAAATATGGATTTTGGAATTCTGGAGCGTAGCCTAACTGCAAAATCAATATTTCCTTGTACGAATTTTTCATTTTAAATATGTTTTAAGTTTCATGTTGTGAAAAGAAGTTTGCAAATATTAAAACAAAAAGGAAAAATTTAAGCCCGCCCACCCGCCCTGTCTCAATTGTGATGATTTTTTTTTATTCGCCGTGAACCAAGAGGCGGAGCTTCACTGCTAAATAGATAAATTCTTCACAAGAAATTAAAAACAGGGGTTTGAGTAGCGTGTTGTTTAAAGAATACTATGTATAATTAAAACAAAGACCAAATCTCACTTTCCCTCCACTAGTATCTAGAAAGCGGCATTTCAGGAGGACTAAACAAACGGATTTAAGTAATCTCATAACCCCGAAGACGACACAAATGAAAATGTAAATCTCCGTTATCCAGGCCCTTAGGTGTGCTCCATCTCCCGACTCATTTTTCCGACACGACATTCCCTCAAACAAACAACTCTTTAGAGAACGAACATACACAGTTTTCAATTATTTCGATCCTCGGGCTAATACCACGTTCTCCGGCTTTGTTTTCTCGTAATGACTTTTTTGGCAATGATTTCTTCCATCTCCGTTAATGTGCCGTTTTAATTAAGCGACAATGCAAACCGATCGATTCTCATTTAACTTTGGCCACAATGTACGATTCCGGAGTCGTTCTTATCGAACTACTAAAAACAGATTAAAGCCGTTTTGAGCACCAGAAGTTTCTTGTCATACCTTGACTCTAAGATTTTTTATTGTTTCAAGGAGACGTGAAAACGAATCTAAAGTGTACTCGGAGCGCCAGACGGGTGTATTATTAAAGTGTTTCGTGAGAAACTGCTGTTATATTTCGAGATTGTAGACAGCTAATCGCTCGAGCAGAAACCTCGTGTTCGCGTTATGAAGAAAAACGCCCCACCGATATTTCGGGTGTAAACTTGGTAATGCGACGCTGTAAATACAGTGCACAGCTGCATCCAACTCTGAATATTATAAAAGTTACAGCGACCGCCACAACACTAAAGTAAAAATCCGCACCAATTTCGCTGCAATATTTTCTTAAATGAAACAACAACAGATAGACTAACCCTCGCACAAATTAACTGAGCATCGAGAATACTAAATACCCGTTTTCTTCCAGAGCCGGCTCGATCATCCATCACCGCCAGATGTCACCCTTCTGAGCTAATTGCTCCGAAATTGGCAAACCTGAATAAATCGCCAGCACTTGCCACAACCCTTCTGGAATCCCCACGCCCAGTATGCTGAAATGAAAGTTTGAGAAACCCCGGACGACAGTCAGTTCAATGAACAACAACGGAACTACCATGTCCGACTACGAGCGCATTCGCCTAGTCATCCTGGGCGGTGCTGGGGTCGGCAAGAGCTGCATCATCAAGAGGTTCCTTATGAATACCTACACGGACAAGTACAGGAGCACTATCGAGGATCTGTACAATCGCGAGTACGACCTGGGGCACATGACCCTAAAGGTACTTTACTAGTTTGCATGCCCTTTAAATTCAGAAAGGAAAGCAAAAACTCTTGACATAGTATATATTGGCGTTTCAAGGTGTTTTTTTAAGGAGCCATCACAATACTCCCTTACAAAGTCAAAAGTATGAATCCGTCTTGAGTTTTCACCCTAGACGTCCAGATTTTCGGAAAAAAATCAAAATTGTGTTACAAAGTTTTGCAATTTAACTTTTAAACTGCGAAATCGAATGCTCTAAGCTGCTAATTTTTTCAACTTCAATTTTTCTTTTCAAGTTCTTGATTTCGAATTTTTAGATTTTTCATTTTATACATTTCGTTTCTTCATTTCTGAATTCTCAGTTTTTCGATTTCCTTTTTTTTTTATTTGAAAAATCGAAAACTTGCAAATCGAGGAACTAATGAAACGAAAAACTGAAACACTGAAAAACAAAAATTTAAAAAAACTTACATTTTTCAATATTTCGATTTTTCTTTTCGATTTTCTTGTTTCTCGACTTTCATTAATTTTTTAGTCTCCGAATTTTTACATTTTTGTGAGATTTTTCACATTTCTGATTTTTTGACTTTCCAAATTGACGATTTTGCAATTTTTCGATTTTTCAGTTTTTCAATTTGTCAAGTTTTAGATTTTAATTTTTTTCTTCTTAATTTTTAATGTTCCGATTTTTCAATTTTCATTTCTTTAATTTTTCAGTTTTGCGATTTTGCAGTTTCCCGTTTTTTTTATTTGAAAACTTGAAAAATCGAGAAACTGAAAAAACGAAAAATTCCAAAATCGAAAAATTCCGAATCGAAGAACTAATGAAACGAAAAACTGAAACACTGAAAAACAAAAACTGGAGAAAACTTTAGCCATTTTTTCAATTCATTTTTCAGTGTCGTAATTTTTAGATCTTTCACATTTTTGACTTTTCGACTTTTCAAATTTACGATGTTCCATTTTTTCGATCACCATTTAAAAATTTAAACTTTCGATTTTTCAGTTTTTCAATTTTTTATTTTAGAACTACGCAATTTGTAAATTTTCAAATTTTCAAATTTTCGTTTCTTCAACTTTTCGAGGTTTTTTTTGATTTCGCAATTTTTAATTTTTCATTTATGAGATTTTCAACGTTTTTGACTTTTCGATTTGTCCAGTTGGCGATTTTGAAATTTTTCCATTTTTCCTTTTTTTATATTTCAATTTTTCGATTTTCCGATCCATATTTTGTTTTTGCAATTTTTAAGTTTCTCAATTTTTAATCTTCCGATTTTTCAATTTTCGTTTTTTAATTTTTTAAATTCTTGATTCCCAATTTTTACATTTTTCAAACTTTTCATTATATACTTCGTTCTTAATTTTTGGTTTTTACTACCTTGCAGTTATTCCGTTTTTATATTGGAAAATTTGAAAAATTAAAAAATCGAAAAACTTGAAAAACGAAAAATTCTAAAATCAAAAAATTGGAAAACTCAAAAATTGTAAAATCGAAAAATTTTAGAATGTCAAAATTATAAAGCCAAAAGCTGTAACATTGAAAGATCGAAAAATTGAAACATTACATAACAAAAAATTAAAAAAAATGAATGTTTTAAGATGCAGTAATTGAAATATGGAAAAATTCTAAAACGATAAAATTGAACAATTGTAAAACTAAAGGGAATAAAAAACCGAAACGAAAAATTGACACACTGAAAAACAAAAATTTGACAAAACTTTTACATTTTTCAATATTTGGATTTTTTTTAATTTCCTTGTTTCTGGGCTTTAATTAATTTTTCAGTCTGGACTTTTAAATGTATGTGAGATTTTTAAAATTTTTGATTTTCTGACTTTTCAAATTATCGATTTTACAATTTTTCGATCAATATTTAGAAATTTTGACTTTTCGACTCTTCAGTTTTTCAATTTTTTAATATTACAACTATGCAATTTTTAAATTATCAAATTCTCGATTTTTCAAATTTTTGTTTCCTCGACTTGTCGGCCTTTGAATTCACGAATTTGCCATTTTCTATAATATTACAATGTTTAATTTTTTTTATTTTTTCAATTTTTAATTTTTTGAATTTTCAATTATATTTCAGGTATGGTTTGACTTTTCGATTAGTCAAATTGACTGTTTTGCAATTTTTGGATTTTTCAATTTTTTAATCTTTCAATTTTTAGATTTTCCGATCCATATTGTGTTTTTCCAATTTTTACGTTTCTTTAAATTTTTCAGATTTCATTTTATACTTTTCGTTTTTTCATGCCTGAATTTTCAGTTCTACGATTTTGCGATTTTTCATTTTATTGTATTTGAAAAGCTGAAAAATCGAAAAACTGAAAAAACAAAAAAATTGCAAAATCAAAAAATTGGGAATCGAAGAACTAATGAAAGAAAAATTGGAACACTGAAAAACAAAAACTCGAGACAACTTTTGCATTTTTTTCAATATTTCGGTTTTTCTTTTCTATTTTCTTGTTTCTTGACTTGAATTAATTTTTCAGGCTCTTAATTTTTAAATTCTTGTGACATTTTCCATATTTTTGACTTTTTGACTTTTCAAATTTACGCTTTTCCAATTTTTCAGTTTTTCAATTTTTTTATTTTACATTTATGCAATTGTTAAATTATCGAAATTTCAAGTTCTCGATTTTTCAAATTTTCGTTGCTTCAACTTTTCGAGTATTTTTAAATTCACGAATCTGCCATATTTCGGTTTTCTACAATTTTACAATTTTTTAAATCTTTAATTTCTAAATTTTTAATTTTTCGATTTTTCAGTTACGAAATTTTCAACATTTTTGACTTTTCGATTTGTCAAATTGACGATTTTAATTTTTTGACTTTTCAATTTTTTGATTTTTCAATCTTTTGATTTTTCAATTTTTCAATTTTTAATCTTCCGATTTTTCAATTTTCGTTTCTTTAATTTTTAATTTTTTGATTTCCAATTTTTAGATTTTTCAAATTTTTCATTTTATATTTTTCTTTATTTTAAGTTTTGATTTTTACTATTTTGCAATTTTTCAATTTTTTTGTTCGAAAAGTTGAAAATTTGAAAATTCGAAAAACTGAAAAAACGAAAAATTCCAAAATCGAAAAACTGTAAATCGAAGAACTAATGATAATGAAAAATTCAAACACCGAAAAACAAAAACTCCAGAAAATTTTTGCATTTTTCAATATTTCGATTTTCTTGTTCTCCGAATTTAATTAATTTTTCAGTCTCTAAATTTTTAAATTTTTGTAAGATTTGTCACATTTTTGGTTTTTCGATTTTTCAAATTTACGATTTTGCAAATTTTCGATCAACATTTAAAAATTTAAACTTTTCGAATCTTTAATTTTACAATTATGCAACTTTTAAATTATCAAATTTTCAAGTTCTCTATTTTTAAAATTATCGTTTTTTCAACTTTTCGAGTTTTTTGAATCCACGAATTTGCCATATTTCGATTTTCTACAATTGTATAATTTTTAAAATTTTTGACTTTTCGTTTTGTCAAATTAACGATTTTAATTTTTTGATTTTTCAATTTTTCGATTTTCTAATCCATATTTTATTTTTTCAATTTTTAAGTTTCTCAATTTTTAAGTTTTCAATTTTTTAATCTTCCAATTTTTCAAATTTCGTTTGTTTAATTTTTTAAGTTTTTGATTTCCAATTTTTAGATTCTTCAAAATTTTCATTTTATACATTTCCGTTTTTTAATTTTTGATTTTTAATATTTTGGTTTTTCATTTTTTTTATCCGACAAGTTGAAAATTGGAAAAATCGGAAAACTGAAAAAACGAAAAATTGCAAAATCAAAAAATGGCAAATCGAAAAATTGGAAAACCTGAAAATCGAAAAATTTTAGAATCATCAAAATTGTAAAATCAAGAAACTGTAAGATTGAAAAATCCAAAAATTGAACAATCGAAAAAGTGTAAAAGTTTTAAAACTCTATAATTGAAAAATGGAAAAATTCTAGAATGGTAAAATTGAAAACCTGATTTTTTTTTAAATTACTATTAATTATTACATATAAATGAAAATTAGAAAAACTGGAAATCAAAAATTGAAGAAACGAAAAAATAAAATGTCTAAAAGTTGAAAAATTGCAAAACTAAATAGAATAAAAACCGAAACGAAAAATTGCAAGGCGGAAATTTCAAGAAATGAAAAACGAAGAATGACAAAATTGAAAACTAAAAAAATTGAAAATCAAAAATTGAGGAACCGAAAAATTAGAAAATCTAAAAGTTGGGAAATCGAAAAATTAAAAAATTAAAAAGTGGAAATTTGTCATGGTACAAAAAAAAATGCAAAAACTAAAAATTGAATCACCGAAAGTTGGAAAATCGAAAAATTGAATAATGAAAAGTTGTTAAAATAAGGCAAATAAAAACCCGAAACTAAAAATCGCAGATCGAAAATTTGAAAAAATGAAAGATTGAAAAATCGAAAAATTGAAAAATTAAAAATCCAAAAATTGAAAAATCGAATGAATGAAAAAGTTTTAAAACTCAGTAATTGAAAAATGGCAAATATTCTAAAATCGTGAAATTGAAAAAGTGAAAAAAATTTAAAATTATTATTATTATTAGATACCTATAAATAAAAATAAAAAACGCGAAAAATTGTAAAAGTAAAAACAATAAAAAACTGAAACGAAAAATTGCAAATCGAAAATTAGAGAAACGAAAAATTGAATTTGAAAAAACAAAAATTACAAAACCAAAACACTGAAAAATCGAAAAATTGTAAGAGTAAAGGAAAGAAAAACCGAAACTAAAAATTGCAAAATGAAAATATAAAGAAATGAAAACTTGAAGAATCAAAAAATTGGAAAATTGAAAAGTCGAATAAATGGAAAAGTTTTAAAATCCAATATTTGAAAAATAAGAACATTCTAAAATCGAAAAATTTAAAGTGCAGAATTTTAATAGTTATTATTATTATTATTATTACCCATTTAACATAAAAAGCAGAAACACTGCAAATCGAAAAACTGAAGAAATGAAAAAATTTAAAAATTTAAATTGGAAAAACAAAAATTATAAATTGGAACATCAAAAAATTGTAAAAATAAAGTAGGAGAAAACCGTAACGAAAAATTGTAAAGCGAAAATTTGCTAACTCGAGAAATTAAAAAAATCGCAAAATCTACAAATTGCAGAAACAAAAATTATGATTAAAAGAATTGAAAAAACCAAAAATAATAAAATCGAAACATTGAAGAATCGAATAATTGAAAAAATAAATACAATAAAAGGATCTGTACAGCCACGAGCACGACCTGGACCGCGTGACCCTGGTCCCTAAATAGAATAGAATAGTTTATTGATCATATAACTACAAATCGCCCACATAGGACATATAGTACAAAACGCAGATACGAACAAACAATATAATTAGAACTTCCTAAAATAATAATAGAGAGTAATTCTAAGCCTAAAAGTTTTAGTATAACGCTAATTTAACACCAGCAATAAAGTTACCTTGCCAATTTCATGTCCTTCAGAAAGTGAAAGTAAAAAATCGTCCATATATAATCCTTTCAAGGTAATTTTGTTGAACGAGCCACCACAATACTCCCTACCAAAAAGTAAAAATGTATACTTTTTGCTAATTTTCTTCTTAATAAATAACAAATCAAAACTACAATAAACTGAAATACCCTCTCTATATTTCAAACAACACGCCAAACTTGAAATTGACAGCAAACACGAATTTTCACCCCGATCCTGCCAACTTCCTGAATCCCTAAAAGAAAACCGCTCGATGTCCCGCCTCCCGGCAATGTTAATCCACTTAATTTCCATACCAGGTCGACATCCTGGACACCGCCGGCGACATGCAATTTCCTGCCATGCGGCGGCTCTGCATCGCCACCGCTCACGCCTTCCTGCTGGTGTACGCCGTCACGTCGGCGCCGTCGTTCGACTGCATCAAGCAGTGCTTCGAGGAGATCAGGGAGCAGCGGGGCGACTACCAGGACATCCCGATCGTGGTCGCCGGGAACAAGCTGGACCTGACCTCGACGCACCGGGAGGTGCGGATCGAGGACGTGTCGGAGTGGGTCTACTGCGAGCTGCCCAAGCTCAGGTTTGTTGAAAACTTGATGATAAGTTGGGCTTTGTTGCCTAGGAGTTGGAGCGATTAACGGATGAAGTGGGGCGCGTTGTTGCACACCTGAGGTTTGATGTAAATCGGCGGAAAGTTTGAGTGGAGATGTTCGGGAGTTGCTTGGAGGTTTAAGGGATTTGGAGCGGTATCGGGGGACGGTTATTTGTTTGGGTGGGGGGGAGTGGGTATTGGGCTATGGAAAAAGAAATCGATAAAGTTGGACAAGTGAGGTAATTTGGAGATGATTGGAGGGATTTGGGGGATTATCGGTATCAGCATTACACGAACACGTGTTTATTGGGTAAATAATAGGTTTATATGCAAGTCGATTGGGGTTTTGAGGTGAAACTAGTGCATTTCAAATCCAAAATTAATCTTCTTAAAGTATAACATAGACTGACTTCACCGGCTGTTGATATTAGCGGATATTAATTTCTGCACTCGTGCCGAATGCCGCAAATTCAAAAATTATTGCTTTCATCGTATTTATTTCTATTTTGTGGTTTGAGTATTTTTTAAATAACACCAATTTTTGAATATTTTAATTTCTCGATTTTTAATTTTCCGATTTCTGGATTTCGAATTTTTCGATTCTTTCAATTTTTCGTTTTTTAAATTTTTCGATTTTTCAAATTTTCAAGTCGTCGATCTTTTTAGTTTTCATTTCATTTCAAATTTTTCAATTTTTCAACTTTTCGATTTTTCAAGTTCTCGCTCTTTAATTTTCATTTTATCCATTTTTAATTTTTCGAGTTTTCCAACTTTCAATTTATAAATTTTTTGATTTTTCATGTTTTAGGTCTTTTAAGCTTTCGATTTTTTAAATTTTCAAATTCTCGATCTTTAATTTTTCATTATATCGAGCTTTAGTTTTTCAATTTCTCGATTTTTAATTTTTCGATTAATCGGATTTTTAATCTCATCATCTTTCAATTTTTGTCTCGAGTTTTAATTTTTCAGTTTTCAATTTTAACCATTTTTTGGAAAAATTTTGAAATTTTCAAAACCACTTTTCATGTATATTTGAAAAAAATTCTTGACAGCATTTTCGGATTTGGAATTACCGGATGATTATCTATTATTTGGATTTATAATTGGCGGATGAATATCTACAGTTTGACAACAATTTTGAGTCGATTAAAGCTATTTTAACTATTTTATTGGAAAATTTTTGAAAATTTCAATACCACTTTTGACGTTTATTTGAAAAAATATCTTGACAGCGGTTTTGGGTTTGCATTTGGCGGATGATTATCTACAATTTGGCACCACTTTTGAGTTGATTAAAGCCATTTGAACCATTTTTTTTTAATTTTTGAAAATTTTTGAACCTTTCTTTCAAGTTGTCTACAATTTGACACCAATTTTGAGTCGATTGAAGCTATTTAAAATATTTCTTTGGAAAATTTTTGAAAATTTCTAAACCAGTTTTCACGTTTATGGGAAAAAATCTCTAGACAGTGGTTTTGGATTTGCAATTGGCGGATGATTATTTACAATTTGGCACCAATTTTGAGTTGATTAAAGCCATTTGAACCATTTTTTTTGGAAATTTTTTGAAAATTTTTGAACCTTTCTTTCAAGTTGTCTACAATTTGACACCAATTTTGAGTCGATTGAAGCTATTTAAAATATTTCTTTGGGAAATTTTTGAACATTTCTAAACCACTTTTCACGTTTATTGGAAAAAAATTTCTAGACAGTGGTTTTGGATTTATAATTGGCGGATGAATATGTACAGTTTGACAACAATCTTGAGTCGATTAAAGCTATTTTAACTATTTAATTGGAAAATTTTTGAAAATTTCAAAACCACTTTTGACGTTTTTGAATGAAATTTTGAAAAATTCTCTTAACTTTATTTGAAAATCTATCGTCACGGCGTTTTTGGATTTGCAATTGGCGAATGATTATCTACACTTTGACATCAATTTTGAGTCGATTAAAGCTATGTGAACAATTTTTTTGGAAAATTTTTGAAAATTTCTAAACCACTTTTCACGTTTCTTTGAAAAAATATCTTGACAGCGGTGTCGGATTTGTAATTTGCAGATGATTATCTACAATTTGACACCAATTTCGATACGATTAAAGCTATTTATACCAGTTTTTTTGGAAAATTTTTGAAAATTTCAAAATCTCTTTTCACGTTTATTTGAAAAAATATGTTGACAGCGGTTTCGGATTTGTAATTGGCGGATGATTATCTACAATTTGACACCAACTTTGATTCGATTAAAGCCATTTTAAGAATTTTTTTGGAAAATTTTTGAAAATTTTAAACCTATCTCTCAAGTTTCTTTCAAAAGATGTCGTCGCGGCGTCTTCGGATTTCCAATTGGCGCATGATTATCAACAATTTGACACCAATTTTGGGTCGATTAAAGCTATTTTAACTATTTTTTTTTTTGAAAATTTTTGAAAGTTTCAAAACCACTTTTCACGTTTATTTGAAAAAATAAATTGACCGCGTTTTCGGATTTGTAATTGGCAGATGATAAACTACAATTTGACACTAACTTTGATTCGATTGAAGCCATTTTAAGAATTTTATTGAAAAATGTTTGAAAATTTTAAACCTATCTTTCAACTTTATTTAAAAGATATCCTCATGACGTTTTCGGAAATGCAATTGGCTGATCAATTTTGAGTCGATTAAAGGTATTTGAACTAATTTTTTGGAAAATGTTTGAAAATTTCAAAATCACTTTTCACGTTTAGTTGAAAAAATATTTTGACAGCGTTTTGGATTGTAATTTTCGGATGATTATCTACAATTTGAGACGACTTTTGAGTCGATTCAACCGATTCTAACTACTTTTTTGGAAAATTTTTGAAAATTTTAAAACCACTTTACACGTTTCTTTGAAAAAATATGTTGACAGCGTTTTCGATTTGTAGTTGGCAGATGATTATCTAGAATTTGACATCAATTTTGACTCGATTATTATTACTATTTTAACAATTTTTTTGGAAAATGTTTGTAATATTTAGAGCTACCTTTCAAATTCATTTGAAACAATGTCGTCTCGGCGTTTTCGGATTTGCAATTGGCGAATGATTATTATCTACAATTTGACACCAACTTTGATTCGATTCAAGCCATTTTAAGAATTTAGTTGGAAAATTTTTGAAAATTTTAAACCTATCTTTCAAGTTTATTTGAAAAGATATCGTCACGACGTTTTCGGATTTGCAATTGGCAGATGATTTTACACAATTTGACACCAATTTTCAGTCGATTAAAGCTATTTAAATTATTTTTTTGGAAAATTTTTGCAAATTTCAAAATCACTCTTCACGTTTGTTTGACAAAATATCTTGACTGCGTTTTCGGATTTGCAATTGGCGGATGATTAGCTACAATTTGACACCAACTTGAGTCGATTGAAGCTATTTTAAATATTTTTTTGGAAAATTTTTGAAAATTTCTAAACCACTTCACGTTTAGTTGAAAAAATATTTCAACAGAGGTTTCGAATTTATAATTGACGGATGATTATCAACAATTTGACACCAATTTTGAGTGATTTAAAGGTATTTGAACTAATTTTTTGGGACATTTTTGAAAATTTCAAAATCACTTTTCACGTTAAGTTGAAAAAATATCTTGACAGCGTTTTGGATTTGTAATTTGCGGATGATTATCTACAATTTGACACGACTTTTGAGTCGATTCAACCGATTTTAACTACTTTTTATGAAAATTTTTGAAAACTTCAAAACCACTTTACACGTTTCTTTGAAAAAATATGTTGACAGCGTTTTCGATATGTAATTCGCAGATGATTATCTAGAATTTGACATCAATTTTCACTCGATTATTTTTACTATTTTAACAATTTTTTTGGAAAATTTTTGTAATATTTAGAGCTACCTTTCAAGTTCATTTGAAACAATGTCGTCTCGGCGTTTCAGGATTTGCAATTGGCGAATGATTATCTACAATTTGACACCAACTTTGATTCGATTAAAGCCATTTTAAGAATTTTTTTGGAAACTTTTGGAACATTTTTGAAAATTCTAAACGTATCTCTCAGGTTTATTTGAAAAGATGTCTTCACGGCGTTTTTGGATTTGCGATTGGCAGACGATTATCTGTAGTTTGACACCAATTTCGAGTCGATTAAAACAATTTTAACTATTTTTTTGGAAAATTTTTGAAAATTTCTAAACCACTTTTCACGTTTATTTGAAAAAATATTTCGACAGCAGTTTCGAATTTATGACTGACGGATGATTATCAACAATTTGACACCAATTTTGAGTGATTTAAAGGTATTTGAACTAATTTTTTGGAAAATTTTTGAAAATTTCTAAACCACTTTTCACGTTTATTTGAAAAAATATTTCGACAGCAGTTTCGAATTTATGACTGACGGATGATTATCAACAATTTGACACCAATTTTGAGTGATTTAAAGGTATTTGAACTAATTTTTTGGAAAATTTTTGAAAATTTCAAAATCACTTTTCACGTTTAGTTGAAAAAATATCTTGACAGCGTTTAGTTGAAAAAATATTTTGACAGCGTTTTGGATTGTAATTTTCGGATGATTATCTACAATTTGAGACGACTTTTGAGTCGATTCAACCGATTCTAACTACTTTTTTGGAAAATTTTTGAAAATTTTAAAACCACTTTACACGTTTCTTTGAAAAAATATGTTGACAGCGTTTTCGATTTGTAGTTGGCAGATGATTATCTAGAATTTGACATCAATTTTGACTCGATTATTATTACTATTTTAACAATTTTTTTGGAAAATTTTTGAAAAATTTAAAGCTACCTTTCAAGTTCATTTGAAACAATGTCGTCTCGGCGTTTTCGGATTTGCAATTGGCGAATGATTATCTACAACTTGACACCAACTTTGATTCGATTAATGCCATTTTAAGAATTTTTTTGGAAACTTTTCGAACATTTTTGAAAATTCTAAACGTATCTCTCAGGTTTATTTGAAAAGATGTCTTCACGGCGTTTTTGGATTTGCGATTGGCAGATGATTATCTATAATTTGGCACCAATTTCGAGTCGATTAAAGCAAATTTAACTATTTTTTTGGAAAACTTTTGAAAATTTCTAAACCACTTTTCACGTTTATTTGAAAAAATATTTCGACAGCGGTTTCGAATTTATGACTGACGGATGATTATCAACAATTTGACACCAATTTTGAGTGGTTTAAAGGTATTTGAACTAATTTTTTGGAAAATTTTTGAAAATTTCAAAATCACTTTTCACGTTTATTTGAAAAAATATCTCGGCAGCGTTTTGGATTTGTAATTTGTGGATGATTATCTACAATTTGACACGACTTTTGAGTCGATTCAACCGATTCTAACTACTTTTTTGGAAAATTTTTGAAAATTTCAAAACCACTTTACACGTTTCCTTGAAAAAATATGTTGAGAGTGTTTCGATTTGTAATTGGCAGATGATTGTCTAGAATTTGCACATCAATTTTGACTCGATTATTATTACTATTTTAACAATTTTTTTGGAAAATTTTTGAAAAATTTAAAGCTACCTTTCAAGTTCATTTGAAACAATGTCGTCTCGGCGTTTTCGGATTTGCAATTGGCGAATGATTATCTACAACTTGACACCAACTTTGATTCGATTAATGCCATTTTAAGAATTTTTTTGGAAACTTTTCGAACATTTTTGGAAATTCTAAACGTATCTCTCAGGTTTATTTGAAAAGATGTCTTCACGGCGTTTTTGGATTTGCGATTGGCAGATGATTATCTGTAATTTGGCACCAATTTCGAGTCGATTAAAGCAATTTTAAGTATTTTTTTGGAAAACTTTTGAAAATTTCTAAACCACCTTTCACGTTTATTTGAAAAAATATGCGACCGTGTTTTCGAATTTGTGACTGGCACATAGTTAACTATAATTTGACATAAATTCTCTGTCAATTGACCCAATTTTAACAGATTTTTTTGGAAAATTTTTTGAAATTAAAAAAAAATATTTTTCACGATTATTTATAAAGTTGTAAAAGACTATCTATAATTTAACATTAATTTTCGGTCAATTGAACCCTTTTTCTGTGTTCTGATTTTTCAATTTTTTGACTTTTAAATTTTACAATAATGCAACTTTTAGATTTTTTTAATTTGGAAGTTTTTGATCTTTAATTTGCATTTTCTCGATATTTAGTTTTTCAGCAGTTTAACAAAATTAATAAATTTGGTTAGACTAAAATTTTGAAAAATTGTAAACTAAGATATTTTGGTTCATTTTCTCTGGTAGAATATATTACATTACATTCCTTCGCAAAGAGGATTTTTTCAAGTTTCCTCGGTATTTTCGATGTCCGCCTGTTCTTTGAAAAATTTAAACATATAAAAATTGAGAAATCGAGAAGATAAAAAAATCGGGAAATTGAAAAATCAAAATTCCAAAAATTAAAAAATTTTAAATTGAATACGGATGTTTGAATTTGCCACCGATGTGCTTTGTTGTAATTGGTCACCAGAGCGCTTAAATTAATGTATGCTTCACCTTAGTCAAAACTTTCAAGCTTTCCTCCGCACTTAAAGCTTATTTACCGAATCCATTAAAACTTCCACAATTCGAACCGAACAAAAAGCGCCTGATTACACCAATTTCGCCTAATTTCTCTGTCGCAACCGTGCGTTATTCAAATCATGCAACCATACACGTCTGCCCTTCAACAACAAACCCCTAAATATCTACTTTTTGCCACTTTTCCCCCTGATTAACCTAATAACAGTTATTTAAGCCAGCTAGTGCACGAGAACAGCTAATTAATAAACATACTACACTGTCGTGGTGTCAACAACTGAGCCCGTACTCGCTTATTAAAAGCTAATTAAGTCAAGCTTTAATATGCGAGCTTTCGTAATCCTCCAACTAAGCATCATCCTACGGATTTATGTTGGGACGTTAATTTCCATTCGTACCATGATATGGCGGACATCGATTTGCCTCCGGCTATTAACAGCTTTATTTGGTCTGCAGTCATTAGTTACCAAAAACAATGGTGTGGGAATCGATTCGGCTAAAAATACAGATTCGATTGCGTTTTTTGATGAAGCAAACGCGTACAACCGCACAGACAGGAAATCGAATTTTTCCACGAAATGTAATGGTATTTAGTTTGATGCAATCTCGTTAAGCGGTTCGAACAAAGTTGATTTCGTGTAGGTAGTAAAGAGGGACGGAGTTGTAAATTTAAAAGAGTAATTATGCTCAAAGCTCAAAATTTGAAAAGGTTAAAATTAATTGAAATTTCTTGAAATATTGAATCATAATTATAATAATATACTTAACTCTTTAGTTCCTAAGCGTAAGCTTTCTCGATGTTTCATGACCTCCAGAGTGCGAAAAAAATTGTCCCGTTTCCGTCTGTTTGTCTGTCTCTCGTCTATGTCAATTTATATTAGATACATACAAATTTGGCCAATCATCCCCACCACCTCCAAAACGTACCATAAATTTATTTTAATTATCATAAAAAAATATAAATAAATCGCAAAATCAAATCTTATAATTTTTCGAATAATCCGGATGTATTTACCAAATTTTTATTTTTTTTAATTTTTCAATTTTTCAAATTTTCGTTCCCTCAGTTTTTCAAATTCTTGATTTTTACTTTTCGTTTTCTCGATTTTATCGTTTTTCGTTTATTTATTTTTAATTTTTTTAATTTTCAATCTTTGATTTTTCAATTGCTCGATTTTCCCATTTTTAAATTTCTCAATTTTGCAATTTTTGGATTTCCAGTTATCCGCTTTTCCGATTTTTTTTATTTCCAATTTTTGATTTTCCAGTTTTACAATTTTGCTATTTTCCATTTGATTCGAAAATTTGAAAAATCAAAATACTGAAAAATTAAAAAGCAGAAAACCCCAAAATCGGAAATAATTGAAAAATCAAAAACTGAAAAAACAAAATCGAAAAAGCGAAAAATCAAAGAACTGAAGAAAAACGAAAAATTGAAATACAGAAAAACTAAAAATCGAGAAACTAGAAAATCGAAAAAAATTTATGAAAAACGGAAAATTGTAAAATATCGCAAAACTGAAAAATAGAAACAGGTATAAAAAAATGGAAAAATTCAAAAATCTAGAAAGAAAAATCGAAAAATTAAAAAACCGGAGAATCGAAAAGCGGAGAAATCGAAAATCCAAAATTCAAAAACTGAAACTTCGAGAAATCGAGAACTCGAAAGTCGAGAAGTCGAAAAATCGAAAAACTGCAAAATAGAAAAAATAACAAATCGAAGAACTGAAGAATCAAAAAATTGAAATATTGATAAACTAAGAATCTAGAAAATTAATCGAAAAATTAATCAGTCCATAAATTGGGAAAACCAAAAATTGTAAATTCCAAAAAGTCGTCAAAATTGTAAAGTCGAAAAATTGTAAGATAAAAGATCGAAAATAAAAAAAAATTAACAATGGATATCCGAAAATTTGAAAAATCAAAAGATTGAACAATCGAAATATCAAAACATCAAAAAATTAAAATATGGAAAAATTGAAACACCCAGAAATTGAAAAATTGCCAAAATTGGAATGCTAAACAATTATGAAAACGAAAACTTGAAAATGGAAAAGTAGAAAAATTTTAAAAATCGAAAAACTAAGACGTTAATAAATCGAAAAATCAAAAAATCATAAAACTGATATAATTGAAGAAGGGCAAAACTTAAAAATCAAAAATTTAAAAATTCAAAAAACTTGAAAAATTGAAAAATTCAACCGAGAAATCCAGGAAACATCGAAAAATTTAAAAACTGAAACATCGAGAAATCGATATATCAAAAGATCAAGAAATGTTGAGAAGTCGAAAAATCGAAAAACTGAGAATTCAAAATAGGCCAAAATAAAAAAATCGAGAAATTTAACAATCAAAAAATCGAAACATCGAAATCTTGATAAATAAACACTTCGAAAAATTAGAAAAAAAAAACTGGAAAATCGAAAAATTTAAACACCGAAAAACTAAGACGTCAATAAATCGAAAAATCAAAAAATCATAAAATTGAAAAATTGAAGAAGCGCAAAACTTAAAAATCAAAAATTTAAAAAATTCAAAAAAACTGGAAAAATTGAAAAATTCAACCGAGAAATCCAGGAAACATCGAAAAATTTAAAAACTGAAACATGGAGAAATCGAAATATCAAAAGATCCAGAAATGGAGAACTCGAAAAGTTGAGAAGTCGAAAAATCGAAAAATTGGGAATTCAAAATAGGCCAAAATCGAAAAATCGAGAAATTTAACAATCAAAAAATCGAAACATCGAAATCTCGATAAATAGACACTACGAAAAATTAGAAAAAAAGAAAAACTGAAAAAACGAAAAATTTAAAAACCGAAAAATTGAAAATTCGAAAAACGACAAATTTATAAAATTGAGAATCGAAAATCCGAAAAATCTAAAACTTAAAAACCGAAAATTTGAAAAATTGAAATACCAAAGAACTGAAAAATCGATAATTTTAAATTTTAAAAATTAAAAAAAAATATTGAACAAATGAAAAATTAAAAAATCGAAAATGTTGAAAAGCGAGAAATTGTAAAATCGAAAATATCGAAAAATTAAAAAATTAAATATCGACAAACTGAAAAATTAAGAAACGAAAAATTAAAAATCGAATAATTTAATGAAATAAAATTTAAAAATTCTAAAATTGCAAAATTGAAAAAGGGATTTTTTTTAATTATAATTGTTGTTACATATTTGAAATCAAAACTAGAAAATTTTTAAATCTAAAATTGAAGAAAGGAAAAACTGAAAAATCTAATAATATCAATGAAAAATCTAACATTGAAAAATCGAAAAATTGATAAATCCAAATATTTAAAAATTCCACAATGAAAAGAGAAACAAAATCAGAACATTCAAAAACCGACAAATTGGAAAAATAAAGAAAATAAAAAGCCGAAACGAAAAATTGAGAAATTCAACCGAGAAATCCAGGAAACTTCGAACAATTTAAAAACTGAAACATCGAGAAATCGAAATATCAAAAGATCAAGAAATGGAGAACTCCAAAAGTTGAGAAGTCGAAAAATCGGAAAATTGAGAATTCAAAATAGGCCAAAATCAAAAAATTGAGAAATTTAACAATCAAAAAATCGAAACATCGAAATCTCGATAAACAGACAGTACGAAAAATTAGAAAAAAGAAAAACTGGAAAATCGAAAAATTTAAAAACCGAAAAACTAATACGTCAATAAATCGAAAAATCAAAAAATCATAATATTGAAAAACTGAAGAAGCGCAAAACTTAAAAATTAAAAATTTAAAAATTCAAAAATCTGAAAAAATTGAAAAATTCAACCGAGAAATCCACGAAACATCGAGAAATTGATATATCAAAACATCGAAAAATCGAAAAATTGAGAATTCAAAATAGGCCAAAATCAAAAAATCGAGAAATTTAACAATAAAAAAATCGAAACATCGAAATCTTGATAAATAAACACTACGAAAAATTAGAAAAAAAAACTGGAAAATCGAAAAATTTAAACACCGAAAAACTAACACGTCAATAAATCGAAAAATCAAAAAATCATAAAATAGAAAAATTGAAGAAGCGCAAAACTTGAAAATCAAAAATTTAAAAATTCAACCGAGAAATCCAGAAAACATCGAAAAATTTAAAAACTGAAACATGGAGAAATCGAAATATCAAAAGATCCAGAAATGGAGAACTCGAAAAGTTGAGAAGTCGAAAAATCGAAAAATTGGGAATTCAAAATAGGCCAAAATCGAAAAATCGAGAAATTTAACAATCAAAAAATCGAAACATCGAAATCTCGATAAATAGACACTACGAAAAATTAGAAAAAAGAAAAACTGAAAAATCGAAAAATTTAAAAACCGAAAAATTGAAAATTCGAAAAACGACAAATTTATAAAATTGAGAATCGAAAATCCGAAAAATCTAAAACTTAAAAACCGAAAATCTGAAAAATTGAAATATCAAAGAACTGAAAAATCGATAATTTTAAATTTTAAAAATTAAAAAAAAAATATTGAACAAATAAAAAATTAAAAAATCGAAAAACTGAAGAAAAACGAAAAATTTAAATATAGCAAAACTAAAAATCGAGAAACTAGAAAATCGAAAAAAATTAATAATGGATATCCGAAAATTTGAAAAATCAAAAGATTGAACAATCGAAATATCAAAACATCAAAAAATTAAAATATGGAAAAATTGAAACACGCAGAAATTGAAAAATTACCAAAATTGGAATGCTAAACAATTATGAAAACGAAAACTTGAAAATGGAAAAGTAGAAAAATTTTAAAAATCGAAAAACTAAGACGTCAATAAATCGAAAAATCAAACAATCATAAAATTGAATAATTGAAGAAGGGCAAAACTTAAAAATCAAAAATTTAAAAATTCAAAAAACTGGAAAAATTTAAAAATTCAACCGAGAAATCCAGGAAACATCGAAAAATTTAAAAACTGAAACATCGAGAAATCGATATATCAAAAGATCAAGAAATGTTCAGAAGTCGAAAAAACGAAAAACTGAGAATTCAAAATAGGCCAAAATAAAAAAATCGAGAAATTTAATCAAAAAATCGAAACATCGAAATCTTGATAAACACTACGAAAAATTAGAAAAAAAAAACTGGAAAATCGAAAAATTTAAACACCGAAAAACTAACACGTCAATAAATCGAAAAATCAAAAAATCATAAAATTGAATAATTGAAGAAGGGCAAAACTTAAAAATCAAAAATTTAAAAATTCAAAAAACTGGAAAAATTGAAAAATTCAACCGAGAAATCCAGAAAACATCGAAAAATTTAAAAACTGAAACATGGAGAAATCGAAATATCAAAAGATCCAGAAATGGAGAACTCGAAAAGTTGAGAAGTCGAAAAATCGAAAAATTGGGAATTCAAAATAGGCCAAAATCGAAAAATCGAGAAATTTAACAATCAAAAAATCGAAACATCGAAATCTCGATAAACAGACACTACGAAAAATTAGAAAAAAGAAAAACTGAAAAATCGAAAAATTTAAAAACCGAAAAATTGAAAATTCGAAAAACGACAAATTTATAAAATTGAGAATCGAAAACCCGAAAAATCTAAAACTTAAAAACCGAAAATTTGAAAAATTGAAATATCAAAAAACTGAAAAATCGATAATTTTAAATTTTAAGAATTAAAAAAAAAATATTGAACAAATAAAAAATTAAAAAATCGAAAATGTTGAAAAGCGAGAAATTGTAAAATCGAAAATATCGAAAAATTAAAAAATTAAATATCGACAAACTGAAAAATTAAGAAACGAAAAATTAAAAATCGAATAATTTAATGAAATAAAATGTAAAAATTCTAAAATTGCAAAATTGAAAAAGGGTTTTTTTTAATTATAATTGTTGTTACATATTTGAAATCAAAACTAGAAAATTTTTAAATCTAAAATTGAAGAAAGGAAAAACTGAAAAATCTAATAATATCTATGAAAAATCTAACATTGAAAAATCGAAAAATTGGTAAATCCAAATATTGAAAAATTCCACAATGAAAAGAGAAACAAAATCAGAACATTCAAAAACCGACAAATTGGAAAAATAAAGAAAATAAAAAGCCGAAACGAAAAATTGAGAAATTCAACCGAGAAATCCAGGAAACATCGAAAAAATTAAAAACTGAAATTAGAATCCAAAATAGGCCAAAATCAAAAAATTGAGAAATTTAACAATGAAAAAATCGAAACATCGAAATCTCGATAAATAGACACTACGAAAAATTATAGAATCGTCAAAATTGTAAAGTTGAAAAACCGCAACATTGAAAAATAACCGAACAAAAATTTAAGAAAACCAATTCCGAAAAGTCGAAAAATCGAAAGCAATTGAAACATCAAAACATCGAAAAATTAAAATATCGAAAAACTGAAAAATCCAGAAACTGAAAAATTTTCAAATTAGGAATGTTGAACAATTGAGAAATCGAAAACTTGAAAAGTCGAGGAGTTTAAAAATAGAGAATTAGAAAAATTTTGAAAATCGACAAATCAAAATGTCAAATTGAAAAATTGGAAAATCGAAAAATTAAGAAACCGAAGAACTGAAGAAACAGAAAAATGGAGAAACTCAGAATCGAAAAAAAATAATGAATCGAAATTTGGAAAATCCAAAAACTCTAAAAACAAAAAATTATAGAATCCTAAAATTTGTAAGATAAATCAAAAATTTAAGAAAACAAATTCCGAAAAGTCTAAAAATCGAAAGCAATCGAAACATCAGAAAATCCAAAAATTTAAATATGGAAAAACTGAAACATCTAAAAGTTGCAAAATTTTCAAAAATGGAATGTTGGAACAATTGACAAATTGAAAACTTGAAAATTTTTTAAATTGACAAACCAAAGTGTCATTAAATCGAAAGACTAAAAATCGAAAAATTACAAAATCACAAAGCTGAAAAATCAAACATTTAAAAGTTCGTGAAAACAGAGGAAAAAAAATCCAAAATTAAAAGCTTCGTAGAAACATCAAAAAATTCAAAATCTGAAACATTGAAAAATCGAAATATCAAAAGATCGAGAAATCCAGAACTCGGAATTCGAGACGTCGAAAAATCGAAAAATTGGGAAGTCGAAATACACCAAAGTCGAATAATTGAAAAGTGAAAATTCGAAGAATTGAACAGTCTGAAATGAAAACAGCGAAATCTCGACAAATATAGGTACACTATGAAAAATTAGAAAATCGAAAATTCGAAAAATTAAAATATCGATCAATTGAAAAATTCAGAAATTGAAAGATTTTCAAAATTGGAATGCTAAACAATTGCGAAAACGAAAACTCGAAAAATTTAGGAGTCTGAAAATGGAAAAGTAGAAAAGTTTTAAAAATCCAAAAACCAAGATGTCAATAAATCGAAAAATCAAAAATTCATAAAATCGAAAAATTGAAGCAGCGCAAAACTGAAAAATCAAAAATGTTAAAATTTGAAAAACTGAAAGAATGGTAAACAGGTACCGAAAAAATTGGAAAATTCAAAAATGTAAACTTTAAAAATCGAAAAATTGAAAAATCGGAAAGTCAAATAATCGAAAAACTGAGAAATTGAGAAACCGAAAATCGAAGATTTAAAAAATCGAAAAATTAAAAAACTGAAACATCGAAAAAACGAAATATCAAAAGATCAAGAAATGGAAACTCGAAAAGTCGAGAAGTCGAAAAATCGAAATAGACCAAAATCGAAAAATCAGAAAATAGAAACATCGAAGTTTCGATACGTAGACACTACGAAAAATTATAAAGAGAAACTGAAAAATCGAAAAATTTAAAAACCGAAAAATCTAGAAATTAAAACATCAAAAAAATGAAAAATCTAAAATTTAAAAATCCGAAAAATTGAAAAATTAAAATATCGAAGAATTGAAAAATCGATAAATCTGAAATTTTTAAATTGAAAAGAAAAATCGAATGAATGAAAAATCGGGAAATCGAAAAAATTAAAAACAGAAAAATTTTAAATTTAAAAATCGAAAAATTAAGAAACGAAAAATTAAAAATCGAATAATAAATGAAATAAAATGTGAAAATTATAAAATTGCAAAATTGGAAAAAGGAATTGTTTTTAAATTATAATTATTATAAGATACCAAAAACTGAAAAATCTAACAGTGAAAAATCGAAAAATTAAAAAATCACTATTATTACATATTTAAAATGAAAACTAGAAAAATTGCAAATCAAAAACCGAAGAACCGAAAAATTACAAAATCTTAAAGTTGGAAAATCGGGAGAATCGAAAAATTTAAAACTCGAGAAATTTTAAATCGAAAAATGACAAAATCTAAAAATTGAAGAAACAAGGAAATTGAAAAATTTTAAAATCGCAAATCGAAAAACTTGAGGAACCAAAAAAATAAAAAATGGAAGAATTGAAAAATTCAAGCCATAAAATCTGTGCGAATTTTATTTACGCCACTGGTTTTTACTTTATAGAGGTTATCAGAAAACAAAAATCGCAAACAATTTTTATAAATCACAAAGAAGCCGGATTTGTTGGGCTGCACTTCAGGGCTGAGGCCAGTTTTATCGAAATAACCTTTGACCGATTTTTCTTCTTTGAGACAATTCCACGACCAGGAGCTCTGAAATTTTTTGTGTTACTTTTTGTGCCAAACTCCAGCCGCTTTTTTCCCGTTTTTTCCGAGCAACATTTCCTGTCTGCACGTGTTCGGTTTGTTCCAAAAAAATAACACTTCGTTTCAGGAAGCTCCCTTGGAACCCGTCGTAACAGTGGAACAGAAATTCCCCATTCCCGAATCGCAGAAATTAGCACTTACCTTAAACACCCTCGCTCCCGTCAATTTGTTGATAAGAAAATTAACTTTTCGCCACCCCGAACTCCAGCCCAGCTCCAGCTCCCACCCTTTGTCTTCCAATGAAATCAAAGCGCTTTCGCCTCCTCAAAGCGTCTTTATCAAACATTCAAAAAAACCGAATTATGCTGCTACAACTTTAACCTTTGCTCCGATCCGTTCCCTAATGTCCCGTGGGCGTACACATATAACTACCCTCCGAAAACTCCCGGATTTACAACAAGCAAAAAACAAATGTTGTGAGTTCATCAAAGCTCCACCTACAGCCCTAAAACGCTCGCGAGATGGCTCGAAATCGAGTTAGGAGAACGTTTCGTTTTGTTGCACGCTTATTTCGTCATCAAGAAAATTGGTTTTTACCTTTTCGTCTAATTAGAAAGAGAGGCGGAGGGCGAAAGTCCCGAAATTGCCCGAGGACAGACAGACTTCGTCAACAGGCAAAGAGACAAATTAGACAAAGGTGTCTCCGCCCCCGAAATCCTCAGACTTTCGAGCTCGAGAACTCGAAACAAAGTGGATTAGTAAAATTTTAGAAATGATAGAAATAATAACGAAATATCCTAAAACTGTACGCTTCATAAGCACTCCTCCAGGAAGTTAAAAATAATCTCGCAACATCAAAGTGTTTATCTGGCAATTCAAAATTAAAAAACGTCCACCTGAAAGCCCGATCCTGTTTACATCCCCCCATTTCGATCCATTACGGAGCACCCTTTGATCCCGATTTGGAAGGGTGTAATTCCAGATCCAGCGGATAAGGCTTAAAATGAGCCATCACTTTAATCCCGGACGTTCTTATTCTCACATTTTTTCGGGATTAGCAACCTTCAACCCTTTTTTCGTGCAGAGATTAAAAAGGACGAATGCAAAAATTCGCCCTCATAAACTTACATGTTTGCTCGGAGTTGACGCAACCCCTTATTATAATTAACAGAACTTTGGTCCTTGTTTCACGTTTATGGGGGCGGAAGTGTGCGGAAACGTATAGAGGATTTTTTGGGTTGGGGTGGCTCCAGCTAATGGGATTCAGCTTGTTATGGATAACGAGAAGGTTTAATTTAGGCTCGTGTTTGCCGAATTCTGCGAATTTCGTCCTCGGCATTTAGATATATAGGGCCATGCGTCAAATTTTGGGGGATGCCGGCGGTTTCTTTCGCAGCCGAAGGGCTAGACAAAGCCGTGGGTTCGGGTTGTTTATCGCCGTTTCTGGCTTTTAGGGGAAAAGTGCCGCCTTAACACCATCCACGTGCTGGATAATTAAGATTTACACTCACCACCAAAAATTAAAGTCAGTGCACTCTTTCTTAGGTTGTTAATAAAGAACCAATTTTAACAGAAATTACAAAGTCTTGCACCCTACTTAAACGAAAAATTGATCGAAGGGTAGTTCGACAGAACTTTCCTCACCCCTGAAGTGCAGCCTAATAAATCACGCTTCTTTGAATTTTTCAAATTTTTATTCTTTTTTGGTTCTTCGGTTTTTCGATTTGTAATTTTTCGAGTTTTCAAGTTTAAATTTTTCAGTTTTACAATTTTCCAACGTTTGAATCTTTCAATTTTTCGTTTCGTCAATTTTTCGATTTCCTTGGTTCTCCGATTTTTCCAATTTTCAGTATTTCAATTTTATAATGTTTCTTTTTTCAATCTCAAATTTTTCAATATTCGGATTTTTCACTTTTTCCATTTGCAACTTTTCGGTTTTCGATTTTTCAATATTAAATATTTCTAGTTTTGATTTTAAATGTTAATAACAATTATTCCTATAATTTTAAAAAACATTTCACTTATTGTATTTTTCAATTTTTCGATTTTTAATTTCACAATTTCTCTACTTTCAGCCTTTTCAATTTTTTAATTTTTCGATTTTCATATTTTAGATTTTTCGGTTTTTAAATTTTTCGATTTTTGATGTTTCGATTTTCCTATTTTTCATTTTCTCGATATTTTAATTTTTATCAATTTTTAAAATTCCATTTTTCGATTTTCTCGGTTTCTCAATCTTTTCGATGTTTCTTTAATTTTTTAAATTTTGGATTTTCGATTTCGCGGCTTTTCTATTTTTCGACTTTCCGATTTTTCAATTTTTCGATTTTAAATGTCACATTTTTTAATTTTTTAATTTTTTTTTGTTTTTCGAATTTTTAAATTTTTGATTTTTTAGTTTTTTGATGTTTTGATTTCTAGATCTTTCGAGTTTTCAATTTTTACGTTCTTAAATTTTTCGATTTTTTAATTCTTCGTAATGTCTTTTTGTCGACATTTCGATGTTTTCATTTGCTGATTGTTCGATTTTTCGGATTTTGACTTTTCAGTTTTTCGATTTTGGCGTATTTCAATTTACCAATTTTTCGATTTTTCGACATCTCGGCTTCCGAGTTCTCGATTTCTCGATCTTGATATTTCGATTTTTCGATGTTTCAGTTTTTAATTTTTCGATATTTCTTGGAAATTTTTAATTTTGGAATTTTGATTACCCGATTTCTCGGCTTTTCGATTTTTCAATTTTTCGTTTTTTAAACTTTCGATTTTTAAATTTTTAATTTTTTTTTTCTCAATTTTTCGAATTTTCACTTTTCAATTTTTCGATTTTGGCGTATTTCGATTTCCCGATTTTTCGATTTTTCGACATCCTGACTTCCGAGTTCTCGATTTCTCGGTCTTTTGATATTTCGATTTTCAGATGTTTCAGTTTTTCAATTTTTCGACATTCCGATTTTTCAATTTTTTGATTTTTAAATTTTACATTATTAAATTTTTTTTTTTTTGTTTTTCGAATTTTCAAATTTTTTATTTTTCAGTTTTTTGGTATTTTGATTTCTAGATTTTTCGAGTTTTCGATTTTTAGATTTTTAAATCTTTCATTTTTTCAATTTTTCGATTTTCTAATTTTTCGTAGTGTCTATTTGTCGAGATTTCGATGTTTTCATTTTCTGATTGTTGAATATTTCAAATTTTCACTTTTCAATTTTTCGATTTTCCGATATCTCAACTTCCGAGTTCTCGATTTCTCGATCTTTTCATATTTCGATTTTTCGAAGTTTCAGTTTTTGAATTTTTCGACGTTTCCTTCGAATTTTTTAATTTTGGATTTTTGATTTTTCGATTTCTCGGCTTTTCAATTTTTCGACTTTCCGATTTTTGAATTTTTCGATTTTTAAATTTTTAATTTGAAATTTTTGAATTTTTCGATTTTCTGATGTTCCGATTGCTTTCGATTTTTGGACTTTTCGGATTTGGGCTTTTAAAATTTTTGCTTTATCTTTACAATTTTGAGGATTCTATAGTTTTTCGATTTTCGAATTTTTCGATTTTTTTTTTCGATTTTGAGTTTCTCAGTTTTTAGATTTTCAATATTTAAATTTTTTGTTTGTTTCTTCAGTTCTTCGATTCCTTAATTTTTGATTTTTCAATTTTTCGATTTGACATTTTGGTTTGTCGATTTTCAAAATTTTTCTAATTCTCCATCTTTAAACTCCTCGACTTTTCAAGTTTTCGATTTCTCAATCGTTCGAGATTCCAAACTTTTTCCAATTTGTGGATTTTTCAGTTTTTCAATATTTTAATTTTTCGATGTTTTGATGTTTCAATTGCTTTCGATTTTCGACTTTTCGGATTTGGTTTTCTTAAATTTTTGATCGTTCGTTTTTTAATGTTACGGTTTTTCAGCTTTACAATTTTGACGATTCTATAATTTTTCGTTTTTAGAGTTTTTGGATTTTCCAATTTTTCGATTCATTTTTTTTTTCGATTTTGAGTTTCTTGATTTTTGGTTTCTCAATATTTCAATTTTTTGTTTCTTCAGTTCTTCGAGTTTTTAAGTTTTGGATTTTACAATTTTTCGTTTCTTCAGTTTCTAGATTTTTCAATTTTTCGATTTGATTTGATTTCGACATTCCAAATTTGAAAATTTTCCAATTTCTGGATTTTTCAGTTTTCGAAATTTGAGTTTTTCGATTTTTTGACTTCTTGACTTTTCGAGTTCTCCATTTCTCAAACTTTAGATGTTTCGATTCCTCGATGATTCACTTTTTGAATTTTTAGAAGTTTCTCGATTTCGCGGCTATTCGATTTTTCAATTTTTAGATTTTAAAATTTTAGATTTTTGCATTTATCATTCAATACCTGTTTCTATTTTTTCAGTTTCTCGCTTTTTAAAATCTTTCTACTTTTCCATTTTTTAGACTCCCCAATTTTTCAGGTTTTAGATTTTTGAGTTGTTCAACATTTGAATTTTCAAAATTTTTCAATTTCTGGATTTTTCAGTTTTTCGATATTTTATTAATCTGTCGATGATTTGATATTTCGATTGCACGGTCATTTCTACTTTTCGGGTTTCGATTTTTAAAATGTTTGGTTTTTCGATTTTGTAATTTTTCGATTTTTCAACTTCAAATCAAAAAAATGGAAAAATCAAAAATTCAAAAAACGAAAAAATATGAAACGAAAACTTTGAAAAACGTAAAAATTTTAAATCAAGAATTTGAAAAATTAAAGAAACGAAAAATTCAAAAATCGAAAAAACGACATATGAAAATTAAAGAAATCGGAAAACCGAATAACTGGAAATGCAAAAATTTCAAAATCCAAAAATTTGAAAATCGCGAAATTGAAAAAAAAAATTAAAATTCAATAATCGAAAAAGTTCGAAATCGAATAAACGAAATATGAATTGCAAAATTGAAAAAATGGAAAATCGAAGAATTGAAAAATGAAAAAGGCGAAATTTGAAAAATTGAACAAACTAAAAATTATAAAATCGAAAGAAACATTGAAAAAATAAGGAAATGAAAAAACGAAGAATTTTGAGGAAACGAAGAACTGAAAAATCTAAAAATTACAACCTGAGAAACAGAAAAATCGAAAAGTGAAAAACTGAAAACCAAAGAAACGAAAAACTATGAAACCGAAGCATTGAAAAATAGAAAAATTCAAAATGAGAGAAAATGAAAAAACCAAAAATTGTAACATTTGATTTTGGAAATTTATTTTTTTTATGATAACCCTTATAAGTTGAAATAAAAATATGTATATAGTATTAAAACAAATGTCAAGAAGAGGATTTATTTGGCAAAATTTTAAGAGGACTTCATCAATTTTTTGGAAATAAATTTTGATCACAAGTGCAGAGATGTCTTATTTTATAAAATTAAAAACAAATTTGCTGTTGTTTGTAATTGGTCGAGTGGATTCGAAGATTATCTGTTTAACAAAAATCCGCAGAGACCGCAGACAGACAGACGGGCAGAAATGGGGGACCTATTTTTTCGTACTCTAGGGGTCATAAAAGGACGAGAAAACATACACTTACACTCGAGATGCACGCGTTTCGCGCATTTTTTGCTACAAATGCTCTTTGTAAATAAAACAAGAAACCAGAAATATAACAAAACAAAAATAATCTCTTTATTATATTAAAAAAAATACGACAAAGCTACGCCTTGCCGAAATCAACCCCCAAACTTTCTAGAAACCATTTTACAATATTCTTGATCACATGTTCGCCACGTCACCATTAACCCCTCCCTTTTCCGCAGGGTGAAGGTCCTCGAGTGCTCCGCAAAGGACGACATCAACATCAAGGAAATATTCCGTTCGTTTCTGACGCTGTCTCGGATATTTCCTCGAGATACCGAAGATTCCAGCGGCTTGAAACGTCGATCCAGCGCGTACGTCTCGGCGAGCAAGGGCGGCCGCAGGGCGGCGAGTCCCGCCCCCGAGAAGGACAAGCAGGCCGGCTCGTCCGAAGTCCGCGAGGGCCTGTCCAAGCCCAGATCGCGCTCCCTCATCCGGCGGGCCAGCAGGAAGACCAAGCAGCAGATCAGGGACGCTCACAACGGGGTGGAGGAGTGCATCGTCTCGTAAGGACCGAGGGCCAAGGGCACGATGAAAGGGTCGAATTTACTGCGGGGTCAGCGGGTTGCGGATCGACTAACGTGTGAAGGCTGGGGAGGAATTCAAACGGGGGGAGATTTATGCGTGCTCATGAAGTGCTCCAAGATATAAAAATGCTTTTAGGAGTGATAAAAGGTGATTTAGGGGCGTGTTTCTTGTGATAAGGGGGTGAGGCGAGGTGCAGATGGGATTGTTATTCAAAACAGGGGTTGTGCTTTTTACTGAGGATTTTAGAAACGAAAAGATAGAGAAATGTTTCCAAAAAAAATATATATATATATATGTTTTGCAACGGTCCGCGAAGTGCGGATCTGCACCCAGTCGCTTCACCTCTTTCCAACTCACGCCAATAGAGAGAGAGAGAGAGAGAGAGCTGAGGATCAGATTTTGTTACCTTGTAATATATCTGAGGAGCAAAGTAAAATAGTTGGAAGGAAGTAAGTGTCTGGGAGACCACTAGAGTGTTAAAGCTTTTCCTACGCTAGTCGAGTGGGCAGCCCCCAATTCATTCGTCGTTGTAAACTGGTGTACCAGTGATAATACGAGTGATCTACCTAGACCTATGTAGTAGTTTGTAACCGCACAATATCAACAAATAACGAATTTTACTCTGGATGTTTTATATCATGTAACCGGCAGTTAGAAAACCGTCCCATCTCAGATGTCTTCATACATATAGTATCTAGAGGAACTGTTTTTCGTTCGTTTTGCCCTTGTTTGTAACCACAGTAACCAGATGTCTTCAGTTGTCATTATCACGAGAAACAAGAACATTGCGGGTACCAATGTACATAACTATAGTTGTTAATGTCATTTTGTACTAAGACCACCATCCGTTTGACAGAGAAGTGGTTCTCTGGGTGCGAAAGCGGAGTGGGGCTCTTTGGAATTGACAGTTGACAGTTGACGTTTGACATTTGATGATAGCGCGCGCGCGCGCCCCACCGCCCCATATCGTTGGTCAACAAGGTATACCTAGCACGACTAGACTCTAGCGTAGTTTAATGTTAGTACTTTGTATGTCGTTTGAGTTGGTATTTTATAATTTCGACAATATCGTTATGCCCAACAATGCATTAGTGAATTTCTGTAAATAGTAAATAGAACTTCTGCGTATTGTGATACAGTAAGTATTGAGGCTAAATCGCCGAATCAACTGTAAAAACAAGGTCACGAGCCGCTCCAGAAGTCTAGTTTCTTTTAAGTATAAGTTCCTAAGCGAAATGTTTGAAAATAAAATCAAAAACGGGGGCAGCGCCCCCTATACTACACATTAAGGGATCATGAGCTACTACGATTAAATTTTTTATGATTTTATACTGAAGGTGTGTACATAAGCATTTGTGGATTGACGTTTCCAGTTTACATTTCCAAGCTTCGAATTTCGGGAGAGTCTCGCATCTACATGGAGTTTTCTGTCTGTGCTTTTCATTGCTTGTGTACTAGTTATAATCTCGATTTATGCGTGTCTATCTTAACATTTATTATGTCCATAGCACTTTAACCGTTATAGCACCGAAATAGCTGTTAATGTTCTTCGGGGAAATTGGATTTTTATTGTTACACTTGATTGGTCACCATTAAGACTCTGTATTGTTGCTAAATTGAGAAACATGACGGAGCACAAGAGTCTGTTATTTTTCTAGACATATGCCAATACAAAAATTGTTGTTACGTATAACAAAATGACGCTTATATTATAAAGTTTGTATGTATATAAGCAGGGTCTAGCAAGTTGACTGAGCGACGTCACACGTTGAGTTTATAGTCATGTTGTTAATACTTGAAGTATTGTTGTGTAATTTTGTATTATTGTGTTTATGCTAAATGGAATGTTTTTTAAAAATTATATGGAAAGACGCTGAGTGATAATATATCATTATTCAAAACACTAAACTTTCATTTCAACCTTACGCTTATGCGCCACTTTTGCCATACCTGAACTATACCACGTTTACCGAACAGATGGAGTTGAAAAAGTGCGTGATTTCCACCTGTTCAGTAAACGGCTATAGACACAAATAAAAAATCGGTGGAAGGTAAAATTGAAACATCCAGAAATCGAAAACCAAAATATCAGAAAATTGAAACATCAAAAAATTGAAAGATGGAAAATTAAAAAATTCGAAAAATTGAAGAGTAGAAAAAACAGAACTGAAACAACGACAAACGAAAAATCGCGAAAATCTAAAATTTAAAAATCAAGCAATCGAAACATCAGAAAAACGAAAAATTGAAAACTTCAAAAACCCAATGTTTAAAAATAGAAAAACTGAAAAATTCAAAATTTAAAAAATCCAAAAATTGAAAAATCGGAAAATTGGGAAATCGCAAAATTGAGAAATCAAAACATCGAAAAATTTGAAAATCTAAAAACCGAAAAATTTAAAAATCGAAACACCGAAAAATTCAAAAACTGAAACATCGAGGAATCGGAACATTAAAAATCGAGAAATCGAGAAGCCGCAAACTCAAAAAATTGAGAAATTGAAATAACCCAAAATCGAAAAGTTAAAAATTAAAAAAGATTTCAAATTAAAAAATCGAAAAATCGAGAAATTGAGCAAAAAATCGAGAAATTAAACAATCAAAAAATCGAAATCTCGACAAATCAAGATACTTAAAAAGCGAAAAATTTTAAAAATCGAAAAAATCGAAATCCGAAAAAAAAAATCGAAAAATTGAAAAGTAGAAATGTCAAAAAACTGAAAAATATCGGGAAATAGAAAAGTCTAAAATTTAAAAGAGTGAAAAATTACAATATCGAAAAATTGAAGGACCGAAAAATTTAAAAACCAAGAAATCGAAATATCAAAAGATCAAAAACTTGAAACTTCAAAAACCCAATGTATGAAAATCGAAAAATTGGGAAATCGCAAAATTGAAAAATCGAAACATCCAAATATTTGAAAATTGAAAAGCTGAAAAGTTAAAAAATCCAAAAACCAAAAAATTTAAAAATTGAAACATCGAAAAATTCAAAAACTGAAACATCAAAGGATCGAGAAATCGAGAAACCGCAAAAACAAAAAACTGAGAATTCGAAATGGGCTAAATCGAAAAGTTAGAAATTAAAAAGTTTTAAAAATTCAAATAAAAACAAATAAAAAAAATGGAGAAATTGAACAATCAAAAAATGGAAATCTCGACAAATCGAGAAACTGAAAAATTAAAAAACCGAGATACTGAAAAATCGAAAAATTTAAAAACCGAAACATTAAAAAAAACAGAAAAATCTAAAACCAAGAAATCGAAACAAAAAAAAATAAACAATCTAAAATTTAAAAATTCGAAAATTTTAAAATATGTAGAAATATCGAATAACTGCAAATTTGAAATATCGAGAAAACGCAAAATCTATCATTTTAAAAATCGAAAAACTTAAAATAGATATTGAAAAAATGAAAAATCGAGAAATGATGTTTCGATTTCGTAACAAATTCGAAAAATTGAGAAACTGAAAAATTTAAAATTTAAAAATTAAAAAAACTGAAAAATCGAAAAAGTAACAAATGGAGAAATTGTAAAATTGAAAAGTCGAAAAATCACAAAATTGAAGAATCCAAATATTGAAAATAATTCCAAAACTGAAATATCAAAAAAATGAAGAATGGAAGAAAAATTGAAGAATCCAAAAATTTAAAAATCCGAAAACTATAACACCGAAAGATTGAAAAATTCAAAAATTGAAAAATGTAGAATCTAAAAACTGAAGTGGCGAAAAATTGAAAAATCGTAAAACTGAACCATAAGAAAACTGAGAAATCGAAAATTTAAAAAATTGAAAAATTGAAGAATCGAAATATTGAAAAATCCCAAAATTGAAATATCGAAAAATTGAAAAATGGAAGAAAAATTGAACTATAGAAAAATTGAAAAATCTCGAATCTGAAATATGAAAAATTCAAAAATCGAGAAAACGAAGACGAAAAGTCGAAAATTAAAAAAAATCGAAAAACTGAAAATCCAAGAAGCTGAAAAATCGAAAAATTGAAGAATTGAAAAACTTAACACTCGAAACATTTAAAAGTCGAAAAATTGAGAAATTGAGAAATCGAAGTAGACCAAAATCGCAAGTTAAAAATTGAAAAATTTAAAGAGCAATCAAAACATCAAAATCTCGATAAATTGAGAAACTGAAAAATTAAAAAATCAATAAATTGGAATGGAAAATCGACAAATTTAAAAATCTAAAAGTTAAAAATTTTACAAATGTAATATAAATATCGAATAACTAAAAAATTGAAACATGGAGAAATCGAAAAATCCAAACTTTTAAAAATTAAAAAAATAAAACATCGAAAAAATGCAAAATTAGGAAATCAAAACATCAAAAAATCGAAAAATTGAGAAACTGAATTATCGAAAAATTGATGAATGGAAGGAAAATTGAATAATCGGAAAATTGAGTAACTATAACATAGAAAAATTAAAAAAATTTAAAATTGAAAAACTGAAGAGGCGAAATATTGAGAAATCGTAAAACTGAAACAAAAAAATTGAAAATTCAAAAATTTGAAAAATCGAAAATTTGAAGAATCGAAATACTGAAAAATACCAAAATTGAAATATCGAAAAATTGAAAAATGGGCGGAATATTAAAAAACCTTAGCATCGAAAAATTCAAAAACTGAAGAAACATCGAGAAAACGAAACATAAAAAGATCGAGAAATCGAGACGTCACAAAATCGAAAAATTGAGAAATTCAAATAGGCCAAAATCGAAAAATCGGAATGTTAATAATTGAAAAATTTAAAGATTTCAAATTTAAAAAAATAAAAAAATTGAGAAATTGAATAATCAAGAAACCGAAATCTCGATAAATCCAGAAACTGTAAAACTAAAAAATTGATAATCTGAAAAACGGATAAATTTAAAATCGAAAAATTGAAACATCTAAAAATTAAAAATTTTACAAATGGAAAAATTAAAAAACCCAAAAATCTAATAATAAGAAGTTGAAAAATCGAAAAATCGAGACATCGAAACATCAAAAAAATATAAAAATTCAAAAAATTGTAAATAGAAATATGGAAGAACTGAAAAATTTAAAGAACGGGAATTTTTTTTTGAAAAAAAATCGAAAAATTGAAAAACTAAAAAATCTAAAATGTTAAAATTGAAAAACTGAAAAATCGAAGAAGTTAAAAAATGGAGAAATATTAAAGTGGAAAAGTCGAAAAATTGAAAAATTGAAGAATCGAACTACTAAAAAATTCCAAAACTAAATTATCGAAAAATTGATAAATAAATGAAAAATTGAAGAATCGAAAATTGGGACATCCCAAAAGTATAACATAAAAAAATTGAAATATTTTAAAATCGCAAAACTGAAGAGCCGAAATACTGAGAAATCGTTAAACGGAAACATAAGAAAATTGAGAAATTGAAAATTTGAAAAATAGAGGAATCGAAGTCAAAATGTCGAAAATTTGAAAAATCGAAATACTGAAACTCCACGAATCGAAAATTGGTGAATTGAAAAACTGAAAACTCGCAATATTTAAAACTCAAAAAATTGAGAAATAGGACAATCAAAAAAACAATTAATCGTGAAATTAAGAAATCAAAAAATTAAAAATTTAGAAACATCAGAAATTGAAAATTCGAAGAGTCGAGAAATTGAAGAATTGGAAAACTGAAAAATCCTGACACTGAAATATGGAAATATTGAAAATCGAGAAACTGAAAAATTAAAAAATCAATAAACTGAAAAATCGATAAATTTAATACCGAAAAATTAAAAAATCTAAAAATTAAAAATTTTAAATGGAATTGAAGAACCGAAAAATCTAAAATCAAGAAGTCGAAAAATCGAGAAATCGAAACATCAATACTGAAAAATCTAAATTTTAAAAATGTGAAAAATTGAAAATAGAAATATCCAATAACTAAAAAATTGAAAGATCCAGAAATCTAAAAATCTAAACTTTTAAAAATAAAAAAAATAGAATATCGAAAAAATGCAAAATTGGGCAATCAAAACATCAAAAAATCGAAAAAATGTGAAACTAAAAAATCTAAAATTTTTAAATTGATAATTTTGAAAAATCGAAAAAAGTTAAAAAATTGAGAAACTGTAAAATATCGAAAAAAATGAAAAATAGAAGAATGGCAATACTAAAAAATCTCAAAACTGAAATATCGAAAAATTGATAAATGGAAGGAAAATTGAATAATCGAAAAATTGTGTAACCCCAAAACTCTGAAAAAATTGAGAAATCAAAAATTTGATGAAACGAAAAACTGAAGAATCGAAATATTGAAAAATACCAAAATTGAAATATCGAAAAATTGAAAAATGGAAGAAAAATTTTAGAAACGAAGATGCGGAAAGGCGAAAAATTGAAAAAGATAAAACTGAAACATTTGAAAATTGAAAAATCGAAAATCTGAAGAATCGAATTGATAAATAGACGAAAAATTGAAGAATGGAAAATTGAAAAATCCCAAAACTATAATATGGAAAAATTCAAAAATTTTAAAATCGAAAAACTGAAGAGCCGAAATATTGAGAAATCGTAAAACTGAAACACAAGAAAATTGAGAAATCGAAAATTTGAAAGATCGAGGAATCGAAGTCGAAAAGTCGAAAATTAAAAAAATCAAAATACTAAAAATCCACGAATCGAAAATTGGAGAATTGAAAAACTGAAAACTCGCAATATTTCAAACTCAAAAAATCGAGAAATGGGGACAATAAAAAAATCAATTAATCGCGAAATTAAGAAATCAAAAAATTAAAAATTTAGAAACATCAGAAATTGAAAATTCGAACAGTCGAGAAATTTAAGATTGGAAAACTGAAAAATCCTAACACTGAAATATGTAAATATTGAAAATCGAGAAACTGAAAAATTCGAGAATTAAAAAACAGAAATCAAAAATCGAAAAGCTGGAAAATCAAACATTCCAAACATTTTCCAAAAATCTCGATGCCTAGGATAAAAAATGCAAGATGGATTCATAAACCACAAGTTCAGTAATATCTTACTTTTACATGTTTTATATTAGCTTCACTTGTATACATATGTAAGCGCATATCGGTTTTTTCGGAATTCGAAATTTTTAGTTTTTTTTTCATATACACATTTTTTAATATTTAAATAAAATTCGGCAAAATATTAAGATGACATCATCAATTCCTTGGGGGGTATGAACGGATAAATTTTGATGAACGATTTATCATAATTTTTCATTTTTAAAGTTAAATTGTAAAATGTTGTTAGACAACTTTGACATTTTTTTTAAATCTGGATACCCAAAAACTGAACACGGATTCATAGACCACAAATGGAGGAGTACGTTAATTTTATAAAATTTAAATAACACTTACTACTGTAAAATTTGAAGATCCGGTCGTTCCATGGCTGATGGGGATGACGCGATGGACTTATCTTACGTTTAGTAGTAATTAATTGGAAAAGCAATGACATTATTTTTATTATAAAAATTTCGAAAATACAAAATAGTGAATATATACAATCAACGCTTGAAAATCTCCACGCTAAACTTGATCGCTCCCCTACTCTCTATTCCGTTTGGCTTCAGACGTACCAACTGTTCTACAAAAAAATAACTAGCGTATCTCTTCGCCAGATCTTCATCAGAGTGATCGCACCCAAAACAAATCTGCCTCATCGCAGCCAGAAAACTACCATCTTCGGCATCAAAAACGCTAATTTCATAATTAAACTGCTGCGCCGTGGGCACAAACGGTCGAACAACCCACATAAGTCTCTTCTCGTTCACTTCACAAACCGTCTTAAACAAAAGTTCGCCAAACCTGAGTACTCCTTGGTGAAAACCATCCTCCCGCAGCGAAACCTCCACTTTGGTCCCTAAACCAACCATGAACTCTGAATGTTCGCGAACAACGTGGTCGTTCACATCTTTGAACGTACCGCTCCACTCGCACGAAATATTAAAAATGGGACACTCCGTGGTTTCGTAGTGGCAGAATTTTTGGTGACGGACCATTTCGGTGTGAGTGGAAACGTATCTGCAGCCGTCCCTCCGGTACATACAAGGGTAGTTTTCTAAAACCACGAACTGCTCTAAAATGCGGTCGCGGGCTCTTTTGTGGATATTGCAAACAGGGCAGCGACGTCCGGCTCCTCCACACGACGAACAAATCACGGACATGTCGCAAGTTCGTCGGTAAATGGGTGGAAGAGCGAGGTTCGAACAATATATACAAGTGAAACCTACACGATCTGCGATGTTGCTCCGCTCCCTATCCAAACCCCCATCGCCTATTCTCAATTTGGCTAAAAACAGCGACGGATCGTCGTCGTCGTCTTTGAGAAAAGGAAGACACATCACTGAGTATATTTTCTCGTCGCTGCTGGTATCGAAATCGTGGGTTATGGTAGTGTTTCCACAAGTCACCCTCAACTGGCACATCCCTCCGTTGAAATCTTTCGTGTACCCACTGCTGTACACAGCGAATTCCAACACTTTACTCTCACAGTTGTACTTTTTGGTGAATAACACAAAACTGTCGTTGTATTCCACGACGTACTCGCGTTCCTCGCAACAGGACAGGTTAAGCTCGAACTCGGAGCCCGTCTCGATGAAGGCTTCGGGGTGGGCGCTTTGGCAGTGCCGGACCAAGGTCGGAAGAGAGCCTAACCAGCCGCAAGGGTGCGGTTTCTTTACTACACAAGCGACGATTTTGAAAGGACAAGTATGTTCGTGGTCGGGGATGTCCAGAGGCGAGAGTTCTTCCAGGCAACCTTGTGCTTTGTAACAACAGGGGAAATTTAGGTAGAGACAGACGCTTTCGAGGGCTTCGTTTTGGAAGGCCAACATGCCGTCTGGGACGGAGCAGCGGCCACATATACTCTGGCTGTTGGAGCAGATTGATATGGGGAAGTACGAAAGGTAGCTGTGGCAGATGAAACATCTGAGGCTTTGGATGAGATCGGAAGACGCGAAACTACGGAGGTCCATGGGGTTGGTCTTCGACTAGAATGTGGTGGAGTGTGGGGTCACCTAGAATATACAAGTCAAAGAAAAAGTTTAACTTAGATGAAGCTCTGTTTTTTGTCTTCTTTTGTATTCTCTCCCCATCATATATCTTTTTCCGGTTTCTACTTTACCTTCTTTTCTAGTTTTTTCCATTTGGTCTTGCATTTTTTCTTTTTGACAAGTTTTTATAAAAACTGTATTTTTACCTGTTTGTTTTCCTGATATTTTATCTTGTTTTCATACTGTTTTTAAAACCTTTCTTCATCTCCCATCTTCGTGTTTCGTTCACACTCAATGACTTGCTGTACCAGTATATCTAGTTGCCTATTTTTTTTTTAAATCTGAATTTTATATACCGGGTGTCTGGAAAATGGCGATTTACTCCCCGCTACGCTCTTAACGGGTGAGTCTGGGAAAAATAGTAAAAAAATTCCTTCTCACATTTTGGAAGAGTTATAAAGAATTTAAAATTGGTTCTTTTGCTAGGTTTAACAGTGTTTTATTTTTTATGATTTTGAAAAAGTCTTGAGTGTCGCAGTGTTTTTATTTTAATTCGGGAAACTCTGGAGCACCCATAGTATATTCTGTATTATTTTGTGAACCTATGGAGATTTTTTTTGTAAATTATTTAAAACTATTTTGGAGGAGTTTGGTGTTCTATTTTAAAAAATTCTAACCTACCTGTTTTTGAGTTAATTTTGGGACCTTATTCCTGTTTGGAAAGAATTTGAAAATGCTTTGGAGCCTCTAGTGTTTTTTCTTATAATAATTTATTTAAATTTCTTAAAGGATACGCCATTTGCTAAAATCAGTCTTATATGTATTAGCAGGTACTAGCCACACCCGCCCACCTCTACTTTCTTAGAGAATATGTGATTTGCCAAAATCACTCTTATCGTAGCAGGTACTAGCCCCGCCCACCCACCCTCTCTTTTCTTGGAAGGTATGTCATTTGCCAAAATCACTCTTACCGTAGCAGGTACTAGCCCCGCCCACCCACCCTCTCTTTTCTTGGAAGGTATGTCATTTGCCAAAATCACTCTTATCGTAGCAGGTACTAGCCCCGCCCACTCACCCTCTCTTTTCTTGGAAGGTACGTCATTTGCCAAAATCACTCTTATGGTAGCATGTACTAGCCCCGCCCACCCACCCTCTCTTTTCTTGGAAGGTATGTCATTTGCCAAAATGACTCTTATCGTAGCAGGTACTAGCCCCGCCCACCCACCCTCTCTTTTCTTGGAAGATACGTCATTTGACAAAATCACTTATCGTAGCAGGTACTAGCCCCGCCCACCCACCGTCTCTTTCCTTGGAAGGTATGTCATTTGCTAAAAATCAATCTTAACTTAGCAAGAACTTGCCCCACCCGCCCACCCTCTCTTTTCTTAGAGGCTATGTCATTTGCCAAAATCAGCCTTATCTTACCAGGTACTATCCCCGCCCGCCCACCCACCCTCTCTGTTCTTAGGGGCTATGTCATTTACCAAAATTAGTTTTATCTTAGCAGCTACTAACTAGGATAAGACTGATTTTGACAAATGACATACCCTCTAAGAAAAAAGAGGGTGGGTGGGCGGGGTTACTACCTACTAGAATGAGACTGATTTTGGCTACTGAAATCTTTCTAAGAATACAGAGGGCGGGTGGGCGGGGCTAGTACCTGCTAAGGTAAGACTAATTGTTCTGGGTGTTCCATATCATGTATAAAAACTTTCTCGCTTTTCTCGAAAAACTGAAGAAATGAAAAACTAAAAAATCTAAAAATTGAAAAATTAAAATTGAAAATTCGTGAAATTTCAAATTTAAAAATTGAAACGTCCAAAAGTTGGCAAATCGGAAAACTGGAAAATTTAAAAATGAAAACTCGAAGAGATATCGTAAAACTAAAGAAAAAAAAATAAACCGAAAAAATGCAAATTGAAAAACTGACGAAACGAGAAATAAAAAAAGTGAAACTGAAAAAACAAAAAATTATAAAATAGGAACATTGAAAAATTGAAAATGAATGAAGAAACTCAAGTCGAAAAATTGCAAAATCTAAAAATTGAATTTAAAAGTTGAAAAATTAAATGTAAACTTCAAAACTCGAAAAAATGGAGCAACAAAAAAAATAGAAAACTGAAGAAAAATAGAGCTTATCAGAAAACAAAAAGCGCAAAAAAGTGATAATTTCTCAGAGAAGTGGGATTTATTTGGCTGGACTTCAGGGGCGAGGGAAGTTCTCTTGAAATAACCTTCGACAAATTTTTTTTATTATTGTTATAAGTTTTTGCAAACATTTTTAAAATTACCTTGCCGTTACACTCTGTAAAAAGCGAAAATACTGCACGGAATTCCATTTTTCGATTTTTCATGCTCCGATTTTATAATTTTTCATTTTTTCATTTTCAATCATTCATTTTTTGAATTTTTCGATTTATTTCAATTTTAGGATATATAATTTTTCCAGTTTTCTAAATTTTTCAGTGTTTCGATTTGAGTTTCTCGAGTTTTCAATTTTTTATTTTGTTTATTTATTCATTTTTTCCGTTTTTCAATATTCTGATTTCATAATTTTTCATTTTTTTCAAAATGAAATTTTTCAATTCTTCAATTGGTGAATTCCCACTTTTTTTATTAGATTCTAAAACTCTTATTTATTCGATTTTGCAATTTTTCGATTTAAAATTTTTCAATTTTTCGATTGTTCATTTTCTACTTTCTTCCAATTTTCGATTTTTTATGATCCGATTTTATAATTGTTAATTTTTTCATTTTCATTATTTCATTTCTTGAATTTTGCGATTTAATTCAATTTTAGAATATGTAATTCTTTCACTCTTCTAAACTTTTCAGTTTTTCGATTTTCCAACTTTTTGACATTCCAATTTTTAGATTTTGTAATTTTTCGATTTCAGTTTCTCAAGTTTTCAATTTTTTATTTTCTTTATTTATTCATTTTTTCGGTTTTTCAATATTCTGATTTCATCATTTTTCTTTTTTTTCAATGTGAAATTTTTCAATTCTTCAATTGTTGAATTTTCCCACTTTTTTTATTAGATTCTAAAACTTTTTCATTTATTCGATTTTTGAATTTTTTGAATTGAAATTTTTCAATTTTTCGATTGTTCCATATTTCTATTTACAATTTTTGAATTTTTATATTTTTTGATGTTCGCGATGTCACGACGGGTGGGCGGGGTTGGCAGATTAGTAGTATCGATTTTGGCAAATGATCTACCCTCTAAGAAAAGAGAGGGTGGGTGGGCGGGGCTGGTACCTACTACAATAAGAGTGATTTTGGCAAATGACATACCTTCCAAGAAACGAGAGGGTGGGTGGGCGGGGCTAGTACCTGTTAGAATGAGACTGATTTTGGCTACTGAAATCTCTCTAAGAAAATAGAGGGCAGGTAGACGGGATAAGTAGTATCGATTTTGGCAAATGATCTACCCTCTAAGAAAAGAGAGGGCGGGTGGGCGGGGCCAGTAGCTGCTAAAATAAGACCGATTTTGGCAAATGACGTAGAACACCCAGAACAATCAGTCTTACCTTAGCAGGTACTTGCCCCGCCCACCTGCCCTCTATTTGCTTAGAAGGTATTTCATTCGCCAAAAGTAGTCTTATCTTAGCAGGTACTAGCCCCGCCCACCCACCCTCTCTTTTCTTACAGGGTATCTCATTTGCCAAAATCTCTCTTATCGTAGCAGGTACTAGCCCCGCCCACCCACACTCTCTTTCTTGGAAGGTATGTCATTTAACAAAATCGATCTTATTTTAGCAGGTACTAACCCCGTCCACCCGTCGTGACATTGAAACATCAAAAAAAATATAAAAATTCGAAAAATTGTAGATAGAAATCTGGAAGAACTGAAAAATTGAAAGACCGAGAAATCGAAAAATCTAAACTTTTAAAAATTGAAAAAATAAAATATCCAAAAACTGAAAAATTGGAAAATCGAAACATCAAAAAATTTAAAAACAAAAAAATCTAAAATGTCAGAATTGAAAAACTGAAAAATCGAAAAAGTTAAAAAATGGAGAAATTGTAAAAGTCGACAAATTGAGAAATTGAAGAATCGAACTAGTGAAAAATCTTAAAAGTAAAATATCGAAAAATTGATAATTAGAAGAAAAATTGAAGAATCGAAAATTGAAAAATCCCAAAACTATAACAGGGAAATATTGAGAAATCGTAAAACTGAAACATAAGAAAATTTAGAAAATCGAAAATTTGAAAAATCGAGAAATTAAGAATCGATACATTGAAAAATCCCTAAATTAAAATTGAAAAAAAATTGAACAATCGAAAAATTGAAAATGCCAAACGGAAACATCGAAATATTCAAAAATCGGGAAATCGAAGTCGAAAAGTAGAAAATTTAAAAAATCGAAATTCTGAAAATCCAAGAAGCTGAAAAATCGAAAAATTGGAGAATTGAAAAACTGAAATGAGAAAATCAAAAAATCCATCAATCGCGAAATTAAGAAATCAAAAATTGAAAATTTAGAAACGTCAAAAACTGAAAAATTGAATAATTTAAAAATCGAAAAGTTGAAGTGGAAAAATTTAATCACCAAACATGGAACAATTGAGAAAGTAGAAAATAAAAAAAATCGAGAAATCGAAAATTTGAAGAGTTATCGTAGCAGGTACTAGCCCCGCCCACCCACCCTCTCTTTTCTTGGAAGGTATGTCATTTGCAAAAATCGATCTTATTTAGCAGGTACTAACCCCGCCCACCCGTCGTGACATCGAAACGTCAAAAAAATATAAAAATTCGAAAAATTGTAAATAGAAATATGGATGAGCTGAAAAATTGAAAGATCGAGAAATCGAAAAATCTCAACTTTTAAAAATTGAAAAAATAAAATATCGAAAAAATAAAAAATTGGAAAATCGAAACATCAAAAAATTGAAAAACTGAAAAATCGAAAAATTTTAAAAATGGAGAAATTGTAAAATGGAAAAAGCGAAAAATTGAAAAATTGAAGAATCGAAGTACTGAAAAATCTCAAAAGTAAAATACCGAAAAATTGATAAATAGAAGGAAAATTGAAGAGTCGAAAATTTAAAATTCCCAAAAGTGTAACATGGAAGAATTGAAAAATTTTAAAATCGAAAAACTGAAGAACCGAAATATTGAGAAATCATAAAACTAAAATCGAAAATTTGAAAAATCGAAAAATTAAGAATTGATACATTGAAAAATGGAAGAAAAATTGAACAATCGCAAAATTGAAAAATGCCAAACGGGAAACATCGAAAAATTCAAAAATCGAGAAATCGAACTCGAAAATCCAAGAAACTGAAAAATTGAAAAACTAAAAAGTCGCAATATTTAAAACTCAAAAAGTCGAGAAATGGGAAATTCAAAAAATCCATTAATCGCGAAATTAAGAAATCGAAAAATTGACAATTTAGAAACGTCAAAAACTGAAAAATTTTAAAATTGAATAATTTAAAAATCGAACAGTTGAAGTCGAAAAATTTAATTACCAAATATGGAACAATTAAGAAAGTGGCAAATAAAAAATCGGAAAATCGAAAATTGGAAGAGTCGAGAAATTTAAGAATTGAAAAATTGAAAAATCAAACTGATTTTGACAAATGACATACCATCTAAGAAAGGAGAGGGTGAGGGGGCGGGGCTTGTAACTGCTAAAATAAGACCGATTTCGGTAAATGACATGGATCACCCAGAACAATCAGTTTTACCTTAGCAAGTACTAACCCCACCCTCCCGCCCTCTATTTTCTTAGAAGGTATTTAATTCGCCAAAATTAGTCTTATTTTAGCAAGTACTAGCCCCGCCCACCCACCCTCTCTTTTCTTAGAGAGTGTGTCATTTGCCAAAATCACTCTTATCGTAACAAGTACTAGCCCCGCCCACCCACCCTCTCTTTCCTTGGAAGGTATGTCATTTGCTAAAAATCAATCTTAACTTAGCAAGAACTTGCCCCACCCGCCCACCCTTTCTTTTCTTAGAGACTATGTCATTTGCCAAAATCAGCCTTATCTTACCAGGTACTATCCCCGCCCACCCACCCTCTCTGTTCTTAGAGGCTATGTCATTTACCAAAATTAGTTTTATCTTAGCAGCTACTAACTAGGATAAGACTGATTTTGGCAAATGACATACCCTCTAAGAAAAGAGAGGGTGGGTGGGCGGGGTTACTACCTACTAGAATAAGACTGATTTTGGCTACTGAAATCTCTCTAAGGAAATAGAGGGCAGGTGTACGGGATTAGTAGTATCGATTTTGACAAATGACATACCTTCCAAGAAAAGAGAGGGTGGGTGGGCGGGGCTAGTACCTGCTACGATAAGAGTGATTTTGGCAAATGACACCTTCCAAGAAAAGAGAGGGTGGGTGGGCGGGGCTAGTACCTGCTAGAATGAGACTGATTTTGGCTACTGAAATCTCTCTCAGAATATAGAGGACGGGTGGGCGAGGCTAGTACCTGCTAAGGTAAGACTGATTGTTCTGGGTGTTCCATGTCATGTATAAAAACTTTCTCGCTTTTCTCGAAAAACTGAAGAAATGAAAAACTAAAAAATCTAAAAATTGAAAAATTAAAATTGAAAATTCGTGAAATTTCAAATTTAAAAATGAAAACTCGAAGAGATATCGTTAAACTAAAGAAAAAAAAATAAACCAGAAAAATGCAAATTGAAAAACTGACGAAACGAGAAATAAAAAAAGTGAAACTGAATAAACAAAAAATTATAAAATCGAAACATTGAAAAATTGAAAATGAAAAAATTAAAAATTGAAAACTCAAGAAACTCAAGTCGAAAAATTGCAAAATCTAGAAATTGAATTTAAAAGTTGAAAAATTAAATTTAAACTTCAAAACTCGAAAAAATGAAGGAACAAAAAAATGGAAAATTGAAGAAAAATAGAGCTTATCAGAAAACAAAAAGCGCAAAAAAAGTGATAATTTTTCAGAGAAGTGGGATTTATTTGGCTGGACTTCAGGGGCGAGGGAAGTTCTCTTGAAATAAGCTTCGACCAATTTTTTTTATTATTGCTATAAGTTTTTGCAAACATTTTTAAAATTACCTTGCCGTTCCACTCTGTAAAAAGCAAAATTACTGTACGGAATTCCATTTTTCGATTTTTCATGCTCCGATTTTATAATTTTTCATTTTTTCATTTTCAGTCATTCATTTTTTTAATTTTTCGATTTACTTCAATTTTAGGATATATAATTTTTCCAGTTTTCTAAATTTTTCAGTGTTTAGATTTGAGTTTCTCGAGTTTTCAATTTTTTATTTTGTTTATTTATTCATTTTTTCGGTTTTTCAATATTCTGATTTCATAATTTTTCTTTTTTTTTCAATATGAAATTTTTCAATTCTTCAATTGGTGAATTCCCACTTTTTTTATTTGATTCTAAAACTCTTTTCTTTTTTCGATTTAAAATTTTTCAATTTTTCGATTGTTCATTTTCTACTTTCTTCAAATTTTCGATTTTTTATGATCCGATTTTATAATTGTTAATTTTTTCATTTTCAATAGTTCATTTCTTGAATTTTGCGATTTAATTCAATTTTAGAATATGTAATTCTTTCATTCTTCTAAACTTTTCAGTTTTTCGATTTTCCAACTTTTTGACATTCCAATTTTTAGATTTTGTAATTTTTCGATTTCAGTTTCTCGAGTTTTAAATTTTTATTTTCATTATTTATTCATTTTTTCGGTTTTTCAATATCCTGATTTCATCATTTTTCTTTTTTTTCATTGTGAAATTTTTCAATTCTTCAATTTTTGAATTTTTATATTTTTTGATGGGCGGGGTTGGCAGATAGTAGTATCGATTTTGGCAAATGATCTACCCTCTAAGAAAAGAGAGGGTGGGTGGGCGGGGCTGGTACCTGCTACAATAAGAGTGATTTTGGCAAATGACATACCTTCCAAGAAAAGAGAGGGTGGGTGGGAGGGGCTAGTACCTGTTAGAATGAGACTGATTTTGGCTACTGAAATCTCTCTAAGAAAATAGAGGGCAGGTAGACGGGATTAGTAGTATCGACTTTGGCAAATGATCTACCCTCTAAGAAAAGAGAGGGCGGTGGGCGGGGCTAGTAGCTGCTAAAATAAGACCGATTTTGGCAAATGACGTAGAACACCCAGATCAATCAGTCTTACCTTAGGAGGTACTTGCCCCGCCCACCTGCCCTCTATTTGCTTAGAAGGTATTTCATTCGCCAGAAGTAGTCTTATCTTAGCAGGTACTAGCCCCGCCCACCCACCCTGTCTTTTCTTAGAGAGTATCTCATTTGCCAAAATCTCTCTTATCGTAGCAGGTACTAGCCCCGCCCACCCACACTGTCTTTCTTGGAAGGTATGTCATTTGGCAAAATCGATCTTATTTTAGCAGGTACTAACCCCGTCCACCCGTCGTGACATCGAAACATCAAAAAAAAAAAATCGAAAAATTGTAAATAAAAATATGGAGGAACTGAAAAATTGAAAGATCTAGAAATCGAAAAATCTAAACTTTTAAAAATTGAAAAAATAAAATATTGAAAAAATGAAAAATTGGAAAATAGAAACATCAAAAAATCGAAAAACTAAAAAATCTAAAATGTTAAATTGAAAAAACCGAAAAATCGAAAAAGTTAAAAAATGGAAAAATTGTAAAATGGAAAAGTCCACAAATTGAAAAATTGAAGAATCGATCTAGTGAAAAATCTCAAAAGTAAAATATCGAAAAATCGATAAATAGAAGAAAAATTGAAGAATCGAAAATTGAAAAATCCCAAAACTGTAACATGGAAAAATTGAAAAATTTTAAAATCGAAAAACTGAAGAACCGAAATATTGAGAAATCGTAAAACTGAAACATAAGAATATTCAGAAAACGAAAATTTGAAAAAATCGAGAAATTAAGAACCGATACCTTGAAAAATCCCTAAATTGAAAAATGGAAGAAGAATTGAACAAACGCAAAATTGAAAAATGCCAAACGGGAAACATCGAAAAATTCAAAAATCGAGAAATCGAACTCGAAAAGTCGAAAATTTAAAAAATCGAAACACTGAAAATCCAAGAAACTGAAAAATTGAAAAACTAAATAGTCGCAATATTTAAAACTCAAAAAGTCGAGAAATGGGAAATTCAAAAAATCCATTAATCGCGAAATTAAAAAATCGAAAAATTGAAAATTTAGAAACGACAAAAACTAAAAAATTTTAAAATTGAATAATTTAAAAATCGAACAGTTGAAGTCGAAAAATTTAATTACCAAACATGGAACAATTAAGAAAGTGGTAAATAAAAAATATCGAGAAATCGAAAATTTGAAGAGTCGAGAAAATTAAGAATTGAAAAATTGAAAAATCAAACTGACTTTGACAAATGACATACCACCTAAGAAAGGAGAGGGTGAGGGGGCGGGGCTTGTAGCTGCTAAAATAAGACCGATTTTGGTAAGTAACATGGATCACCCAGAACAATCAGTTTTACCTTAGCAGGTACTAGCCCCGCCCACCCACCCTCTCTTCCTTGGAAGGTATGTTATTTGCCAAATTCGATCTTATTTTAGCAGGTACTAACCCCGTCCACCCGTCGTCACATCGAAACATCAAAAAAAATTAAAATTGTAAATAAAAATATGGAAGAACTGAAAAATTGAAAGATCTAGAAATCGAAAAGTCTAAACTTTTAAAAATTGAAAAAATAAAATATCGAAAAAATGAAAAATTGGAAAATCGAAACATGAAAAAATCGAAAAACTAAAAAATCTAAAATGTTAAAATTGATAAAAACCGAAAAATCTAAAAAGTTAAAAAGTGGAGAAATTGTAAAATGGAAAAGTCCACAAATTGAAGAATCGAAAATTGAAAAAAATCCCAAAACTGTAACCGGAAAAACTTGGAAAATTTTAAAATCGAAAAACTGAATAACCGAAATATTGAGAAATCGTAAAACTGAAACATGAGAAAATTGAGAAATCGAAAATATGAAAAATCGAGAAATTAAGAATCGATACATTGAAAAATCCCTAAATTGAAGAATGGAAGAAAAATTAAACAAACGCAAAATTGAAAAATGCAAAACGGGAAACATCGAAAAATTCAAAAATCGAGAAATCGAAGTCGATGACACACCCTCTAAGTGGAGTGTTGCCAATTTTACTTTTATAAAATTACGTTTTTTCGTAATCTACATCATAAAGAATGTTTTTATATATATATATTTTTTTTTTGGAACTCCCGAAACCTTCGTACATAACGTACTGAAGAGTTTTCCAGACACCCAGTATCTCTATGGTGAATCTCAAGTACACAAAAAATAGCAACTTTTTCAACGAGAATTTATTCCAAAGTAATAACATTTTAAAACTTTTAAACTATATTGTAAACATATTTCAAGACCCAAACATGTAGTCATTAAACCTTGGTTTAAGATAATTTTTTACTTTATTGAGTAATTTCTTTACATAAACAAAAACAATGAATATTTCTAAGAATTGTAATTATGTATGTATCTACCACGCAACGCTGCAGCAAACATGTATTGTGTTATTTCTTCTCTAAATTACGTAATTATCTTTTAATCTAAACTTTATTTTCTCACCGAATTTCCTTTTTTTTTAATACCTGAAAAACGTACTTATTTCAAACATACATCCACACAATTGTTTCTTTATGAAACGTTTCTTCGCTGAAGCTTGTTTTATTTTTAAAATCTGCACAAAAAGTGTCCTTAGTTTTATAAATTTCGATTAGACAAACAGATAGTTTTATAACCTTGTTCCTGTTTCTTTTACCAAATTTGTCAACAAGTGTTACTGACATTATAATTGAATTATTCGAGTATGTGCATTTATGACACTAATGTGTAACAACCTGATACATAATTGATGTTTTTTTATTATCTTTCTAAACACACCTTTTTCTGTTAAGTGAAAGAAAAAAACAAAATAAAATATTAGGAATACATCGCACATTAATAAAAAGCAAAAAAGTCACTTGTTATATTCAAACTGTTGGATTTAAATTACCTAAAAACTTATCAAACACCGCATTCAAAAATGTCAAGTACCGCCCTCTCTTAAGCAACTTTCAAAAAACCGCCCTCTTAAAAAAAACAAGCAAAAAATCGCCATCTTAAACCGACCTTCACATTTCGCGTTGTCGATATAATAAAAATTATAAAAACTTACCCTACAAATCTTTCAAATTAATATCTGCAGCTTCCACTAAACTTGTTCCACTTAAAATAAACTCAATTAAAAAACCGAACAAACATAACCTGTACATAAATCATCATTCGCGCTCCTGATTGGCGGATCGTTTAAACATGACATGTGTCATCCAGCAAGTCAACACAAAATCAATTAAACAATAATTATTACCATCCTTCCACCAACAATTTTTGCTTTGTTAGTTATATATAACCTTCTCTCATGTAATCAACAATAATTATTAACCAATTTATCAACAATGTTAATAAAATCACAACACAAACCGCGCCACACCCCACCAGAGGGCGCCACCATTTGTTGTCATTCTAACCATCACATGTACAAAAACCGCCTCGAAAATGCTACTTTTCTCCCGAAATCTCGACAAACTCTTTTTCCGTACCCTCGAAAAACAACTAGCTTTAACATATGCCACGTCCACGGAACCCCAGCGGGAAGGTACGCCACCAAAATTAGGTTATGTCACACTTAACCCCCAATTTTAGAAGAATTCCGCGTCCTCAATCTCAAACATGTAAAAGGCCAAGTGGCCCCTAGGCGCCCCCTTAAGAAAATCGTGCCGCCGCCTCCTCGAACCCAACAAATGGCGGAAAACCAAGACTGGGGCAACGTCTGGCCAGGGCCCCGTTCCTTCCACCCAGCGACAGTCCCCTTGCCCGTGCGACAAGGGTACGTCGAAAAGGGGGTTTCGCCGGGCAAATTCGGCAACGCCGAGTTGATGAAAATCCCGAATTTCTTACATTTAACGCCCCCAGTGATTAAGCGACAGTGCGAGGCTTTGAAGAAGTTTTGTACGCCGTGGCCGAAGAGTTTAGACAGTGAGGAGAAGTGTGAGAGGCACTTTCCCGTCGAGGTGTCGTCAAGCGACTATTGTCATTCGTCGCCGACGATTCGGGATCCTCTAGCAAGGATCGTGAGTGTGAAGGTTAAGTTGGAAGCGTTGAAGTTGGACGCGAGGGCTAGGGATAAGTTTTTGAGGCTGGTGGGGGATAGGTATGATGAGGAGAGTGACACTGTGACGATTGTAGCGGATAGGTGTCCGTTGAAGAAGCAGAATTATGATTATGCGATGTATTTGATTACGGCGGTGTATCATGAGTCTTGGGTAATTTTTGGGTTGGGTTTGAAATTTTTTTTTAATGGAGTGTTGTAGAATGTTGAGCCCTGGGAGGAACTGAAGAGTGAAGCTGACATGGAGTACTATATTTGGGAAAATAATGCCTCGAAAGTCAATGTTGAGAAGATATTTGGTAAAGAAGCCAAAGACATACCTCAAATTGAGGTGTATTCTAGTGCAGTGGATAAATATATGAATGAGGGTATGATTGGTGTTTAATTTTCAGTTTTAGTGTTTATAGAAAACCATTAATGGTGTTTCAGGTGAAAGTGATCATACTGTAGAACAATATGGGCAAGCTGTAAGAAAAATTCTCAACTTACCATCTCTTGGAGCGTGATATACTTTGTTTGTGTATAATAAGTATTAAAATTTAAAAATAAAATTTTAAAAAATAACTAAAGCTTTTAAGTCTGCCGTGAATTTTGTACATATGAATGATACTTAAAAAATTTAATTTTAGGCAACCAAATATACAAGGCCTAGGTATGTTTTATTGTGTTTCCGAGGCGAAGAAATAATAATGACAAAATAAAATTCCGTCAGTTAACGTATTAAAAATAAAAAAATGTCTTACATCTTTTTTATGAAATAAGAATTTTAATTATTAAAGATAGAAAAATGTGTTAGAATTTGGACCCTACAGCCGGTATTAATATGAAAACAAAAATTATGGGATAAATCAAGAATCGAAAAATTCTAGAAAATTTAATTCCAAAACGAGTTTTTTATCCCGGCACACCGAATTTTCCAAATTTTCGATTCGATTCATTTTTTTTCTTTTCAATTTTTCGATTCATTAATGTTTTCCCATTTTTAAATTTCTCGATTGTTTTTCAATGTTTCTGTAATTCTTCGACTTGCAATTTTTCCATGTTCCACTTTTTGGATTTTGCAGTTTTTCAAAAAAAAATCATAAATTGAAAACTTTCAAAAATCTTAAAATTCGATTCACCTATTCGAGTTTTTAATTTTTCGATTCTTCAATTTCTATTTTCTTCGAATTTTCGTTTGTTCAATGTTACGATTTTATAACTTTTTATTTTTTCATTTTCAATATTTCAGTTTTTCGATTTACAATTTTTTTTCAATTTTAGATTACTTATGTAATTCTTCCAGTTTTCATTTTTTAATGTTTCAGTTTTTAGATTTTAAAATTTTTCCACTTGAGTTTCTCGAGTTTTCAATTTTTTATTTTCTTTATTTATTAAATTTTCCGATTTTTCAATTTTTGGTTTTTTAATTCCTCGATTTTTGAAATTTTTCCTACTTTCTTTTTATTCGATGCTAGAACTTTTTCACTTATTCGAGTTTTTAATTTTTCGATTTGCAATTTTTCAACTTTTAATTCAATTTTAGGATATGTAATTCTTCCAGTTTTCATTTTTAAATCTTTCAGTTTTACGATTTTCCCATGTTTCAATTTTAAGATTATGTAATTTTTCAATTCGGCAATTTCACGGGTTTTGAATTTTTTATTTTATTTTTCATTTAGTTAGTTTTTCAATTTGCAATTTTTCGTTTCGGTTTTTATTTAAGTACTTCATTATTTCAGTTTTCTGATTGTTTTTTTTTAATGTGTAAATTTTCAATTTTTGGATTTTTCAATTTTTTGATTTTTCAACTGTTAGAATTTTGATTTGCAATTTTTTTGCAATAATGATTTTTAAGATTTTTCACTTTTTCAATTTTACGGTGTTAGAATTTTGACGATTACATAATTCTTCGATTTTATTTTCTGGATTTTCCAAATTTTCGATTCGATTAATTTTTTTCTTTTCAATTTTTAAATTCATTATTGTTTCCATTTTTAAATTTCTCGAATGTTAGTTTCTTTAATTCTCCGACTTGCACTTTTTCCACTTTCCACATTTTGGATTTAGCAGTTTTTCAACTTTCAACTTTGCGAATAAAAAAAAATTATAAATTGTAAAACTGAAAAATCATAAAATGAAAACTTTCAAAAATCTAAAAATTGGATTCACTTATTCGAGTTTTTAATTTTTCGACTGTTCATTTTTTAATTTCTTCAAATTTTTGATTTTTCAAAGATCCGATTTTATAATTTTTAATTTTTTCATTTCTTCAATTTTTCGATTGCAATTTTTAATTCAATTTTGGGATATGTAATTCTTGCAGTTTTCATTTTTAAATCTTTCAATTTTTCGATTTTCCCAACATTTTAGATGTAATTTTTCCATCTGACAATTTCACGAGTTTTGAATTTTTTATTTTTCATTTTATTAAATTTCTCAATTTGCAGTTTTTCGTTTCGGTTTTTGCTTACTTTATTTTTTCAATTTTTCCGTTTTATCAATTTTCTAATTGTTTTTTTAAAGTGAAAATTTTCAATTTCTGGATTTTTCAACTGTTAGAATTTTGATTTGCAATTTTCTAGTTGTCATTTTAAATAACGATTTTTAAGATTTTTCGCTTTTTCAGTGCTACGATTATGAGTTTTTGAGTTTTAAATATTGCGAGTTTTCAGTTTTTCAATTCTTCATTTATTTTATTTTTCAGCTTGTTGGATTTTCAGTATTTCGACTTTTTTAATTTTCGACTTTTCGATTTTTGAATTTTTCGATGTTTCCCGTTTGGGCATTTTTCAGTTTTGCGATTGTTCAATTTTTCATCCATTTTTCAATGTACCGATTCTTAATTTCTCGATTTTTCAAATTTTCGATTTCTCAATCTTCCTATGTTTCAGTTTTACGATTTCTCAATATTTCGGTTCTTCAGTTTTTCGATTTTAAAAATTTTCAATTTTTCCATAGTTGTGGTTTTCTTCTATTAATCAATTTTTCGATATTTTACTCTTGAGATTTTTCAGTAGTTCAATTTTTCGACTTTCCCATTTAACAATTTCTCCATTTTTTAACTTTTTCGATTTTTCAGTTTTTCAATTTTAACACTTTAGATTTTTTAGTTTTTCAATTATTTGATGTTTCGATTTTCCATTTTTCTTTTTTTCGATATTTTGTTTTTTCAATTTTTAAAAGTTTAGATTTTTCGGTTTCTAGAACTTTCAATTTTTCAGTTTTTATATTTTTTTGATGTTTCAATGTCACAATGGGCGGGGTTAGTACCTGGTAAAATGAGATCGATTTTGGCAAATGACATACCTTCCAAGAAAGAGAGGGTGGGTGGGCGGGGCTAGTATCTGTTACGATAAGAGTGATTTTGGCAAATGATAGACTCTCTAAGAAAAGAGAGGGTGGGTGGGCGGGGCTAGTACCTTCTGAGATAAGACTAATTTTGGCTAATGAACACCTTCTAAGAATATAGGGGGCGGGTGGGCGGGACTAGTACTTGCTAAGGTAAGACTGATTGTTCTGGGTGTTCCATGTCCAAAATCGATCTTATTTTAGCAGCTACTAACCCGCCCTCCCGCCCTCTCTTTTCTTAGAGAGTATCTCATTTGCCAAAATCACTCTTATCGTAGCAGGTACTAGCCCCGCCCACCCACCCTCCCTTTTCTTGGAAGGTGTCATTTGCCAAAATCACTCTTATCGTGGCAGATACTAGCCCCGCCCACCCACCCCCTCTTCTCGTAAGGTATGTCATTTGCCAAAATCTTTTTCCCGAAAAACTGAAGAAATGAAAAACTAAAAAATTGAAAATTCGTGAAATTTTAAATCTAAAAATTGAAACGTCCAAAAGTTGGAAAGTCGGAAAACTGGAAAATTTAAAAATGAAAACTCGAGAAGATATCGTAAAACTAAAGAAAAAAAAACCCGAAAAAATGCGAATTGAAAAACTGACGAAACGAGAAATAAAAAAAAGTGAAACTGAAAAAATTATAAAATCGGAACATTGAAAAATTGAAAATTTGTAAAAATAAAGAAAATAAAAACCGAAACGAAAAATCGCAAACGAAAAAATTAAAAATTGAAAACTCAAGAAAATCAAATCGAAAAATTGCAAAATCTCGAAAATGAATTAAAAACTTGGAAAATTAAATTTAGGCTTAAGTAGTTGATAAGATAAGACTGATTTTGGCACATCACATAGCGGCTAAGAAAATAGAGGGCGGGTGGGGGGCAGTTAGTATTTGATAAGATAAGACTAAATTTTGACACATCACGTAGCACCTAAGAAAATAGAGGGCGGGTGCGTATTTTCTCAGAGGATAAGTCATTTACCGAAATAAGTCTTATCTTAGCAAGTACTAGCCCCGCCCGCCCACCCTTTACTTTCTTAGAGGGTATGTTATTTGCCAAAATCAGTCATATCTTATCAAGTACTAGCCCCACCCACCCGCCCCCTGTTTTCTCAGAGGATATGTCATTTGCCAAAATCAGTCGTATTTTACCAAGTACTAGCCCCACCCACCCGCTCCCCATTTTCTCAGAGGATATGTCATTTCGCAAAATAAGTCTTAGGGCCGGTTGCATAAACGCAAATCAAATTTAATCTCTGATTAACTCCATAGTAACTCCATAATTCTTCCATTTTATTTTCTGGATTTTCCAAATTTTCGATTCGATTAATTTTTTTTGTTTTCAGTTTTTAAATTTCTCGGTTGTTGGTTTTTTTAATTCTCCGACTTGCAATTTTTCCATTTTCCACTTTTTGGATTTAGCAGTTTTTCAATTTTCAACTTTGGTGAATAAAAAAATTACAAATTGTAAAACTGAAAATTCATAAAATGAAAACTTTCAAAAATCTAAAAATTGGATTCACTTGTTCGAGTTTTTAATTTTTCGATTCTTCATTTTTTAATTTCTTCAATTTTTCAATTTTTAATTCAATTTATATGTAATTCTTGCAGTTTTCATTTTTAAATCTTTCAATTTTTCGATTTTCCCAACATTTTAGATGTAATTTTTCAATCTGACAATTTCACGAGTTTAGAATTTTTTATTTTTCATTTTATTAAATTTTTCAATTTGCAGTTTTTCGTTTCGGTTTTTGTTTACTTTATTTTTTCAATTTTTCGGTTTTATCAATTTTCTAATTGTTTTTTTAAAGTGAAAATTTTCAATTTCTGGATTTTTCAACTGTTAGAATTTTGATTTGCAATTTTTCTAGTCATTTTAAATAATGATTTTTAAGATTTTTCGCTTTTTCAATTTTACGATTATATGAGTTTTTGAGTTTTAAATATTGCGAGTTTTCAGTTTTTCAATTCTTCAATTTTTCGATTTTTCAGCTTGTTGGATTTTCAGTATTTCGATTTTTTTAATTTTCTTCGATTTTTCGATTTTTGAATTTTTCGATGTTTCCCGTTTGGCATTTTTCAATTTTGCGATTGTTCAATTTTTCATCCATTTTTCAATTAAGGAATTTTTCAATGTACCGATTCTTAATTTCTCGATTTTTCAAAATTTCGATTTCTCAATCTTCCTATGTTTCAGTTTTACGATTTCTCAATATTTCGGTTCTTCAGTTTTTCAATTTTAAAAATTTTCAATTTTTCCATAGTTGTGGTTTTCTTCTATTAATCAATTTTTCGATATTTCACTCTTGAAATTTTTCAGTAGTTCAATTTTTCGACCTTTCCATTTAACAATTTCTCCATTTTTTAACTTGTTCGATTTTTCAGTTTTTCAATTTTAACATTTTAGATGTTTTAGTTTTTCAATTATTTGATGTTTCGATTTTCCAATTTTTCATTTTTTCGATGTTTTGTTTTTTCAATTTTTAAAAGTTTAGATTTTTCGGTTTCTAGATCTTTCAATTTTTCAAGTCTTCCATATTTCTATTTACAATTTTTGAATTTCTATATTTTTTTGATGTTTCAATGTCACGACGGGTGGGCGGGGTTAGTACCTGGTAAAATGAGATCGATTTTGGCAAATGACATACCTTCCAAGAAAGAGAGGGTGGGTGGGCGGGGCTAGTATCTGCTACGATAAGAGTGATTTTGGCAAATGAGATACTCTCTAAGAAAAGAGAGGGTGGGTGGGCGGGGCTAGTACCTTCTAAGATAAGATTAATTTTGGCTAATGAATACCTTCTAAGAATATAGGGGGCGGGTGGGCGGGACTAGTACTTGCTAAGGTAAGACTGATTGTTCTGGGTGTTCCATGTCCAAAATCGATCTTATTTTAGCAGCTACTAACCCCGCCCTCCCGCCCTCTCTTTTCTTAGAAACTATCTCATTAGCCAAAATCACTCTTATCGTAGCAGGTATTAGCCCCGCCCACCCACCCTCTCTTTTCTTAGAGGGTATATCATTTGCCAAAATCACTCTTATCGTGGCAGATACTAGCCCCGCCCACCCACCCCCTCTTTCTTATAGGGTATGTCATTTGCCAAAATCTTTTTCCCGAAAAACTGAAGAAATGAAAAACTAAAAAATTGAAAATTTGTGAAATTTTAAATCTAAAAATTGAAACGTCCAAAAGTTGGAAAGTCGGAAAACTGGAAAATTTAAAAATGAAAACTCGAGAAGATATCGTAAAACTAAAAAAAAAAAAACGAAAAAATGCAAATTGAAAAACTGACGAAACGAGAAATAAAAAAAAGTGAAACTGAAAAAACAAAAAAATATAAAATCGGAACATTGAAAAATTGAAAATTTGTAAAAATAAAGAAAATAAAAATCAAATCGAAAAATTGCAAAATCTAGAAAATGAATTAAAAACTTGAAAAATTAAATTTAAACTTAAGTAGTGGTGGGTGGGGCGCGGTCTAATATTTGATAAGATAAGACTGAATTTTGACAAATGACATATCCTTTAAGAAAATAAAGTGTGGGTGGGCGGGGCTAGTATTTGATAAGATAAGACGGATTTTGGCACACGACATAGCCGCTAAGAAAATAGAGGGCGGGTGGGGGCGCACTCTAGTATTTGATAAGAGAAGACTGAATTTTGACAAATGACATACCCTTTAAGAAAATAAAGGGTGGGTGGGCGGGGCGAGTAGTTGATAAGATAAGACGGATTTTGGCACACCACATAGCCGCTAAGAAAATAGAGGGCGGGCTAGTATTTGATAAGATAAGCCTAAATTTTGACACATCACATAGCCCCTAAGAAAATAGAGGGTGGGTGGGTGGGGCTAGTAGTTGATAAGATAAGACTCAGTTTGACACATCACATAGCCGCTAACACAATAGAGGGCGGGTGGGGGGCAGGTTGGTATTTGATAAGATAAGACTAAATTTTGCCAAAATCAGTCTTATCTTACCCAGTACTAGCCCCACCCACCCACCCACCCTGTCTTTTCTTAGAGGATATGTCATTGGCCAAAATCAGTCTTATCTTACCAAGTACTAGCCCCGCCCACCCGCCCCCTGTTTTCTCAAAAGATAAGAAAAAATGAAGGAACAAGAAAACGGGATTTATTTGGCTGCACTCCAGGAGCTAGGGAAGTTCTATTGAAATAACTAAGGAAGTATTGTAATCGAGTCCGTCGGCCGACTCTCTACTTTTACGTTTTCTCGATCTTTCATGACCCCTAGAAGACGAAGAAATAGGTCTCCCATTTCCGTCTGTCTGTCCGTCGGTCCGTCGGTCCGTCCGTCTGTCCGTCCGTCTGTCCGTCTGTCCGTCTGTCCGTCTGCCGTCCCGGATTTTTATTAGACAGATAATCTCCGAAAGTACTCGACCGATTCTTGTGAAATTTTGTACTTATATTAAGAATATCATGTAGATGGTAAAACGCTAACCAAAATTTGTCTAATCATCCCCACCACTAATGCGATGACGTCACTTCAAAATTGTACATAGTAAATGGGTTTTCAATTGTATAAAATAACATAGTCCTACACATGTGGTTTACAACTCCGAATCGACTTTTCACCCGAAACGTCCAGATTTTTGGAAAAAAAATCAAAATTATAAAACAACATTTTGAAATTTGATTTTTAATCTGCTAACCAGAATGCTTTGAAATATTGCAGATGTTTTAAGGCTATAAAGAGCATCATAAATCTTTAGTCAAAAAATATTTGCTTATCCCCTCCAGAAACTTGATGACGTCAGCTCAAAAGTTTGTGGAATAAATCATATCTAAAATGCACAAAATATGATTAGTCTGTACTTGTGATCTATCACTCCATTCATATTTTTTGGATTTGCATATACAGGGTGACTCAAAAAAATTAATGAATGCGTAAATTTATTTTACTGATTTACTCAGAAACTACAAAACCGAATGCTTTGAAATCTTGCAGATGTTTTAAGGTTATAAAGAGCATAATGAATGTTAAGTCAAAATATATTTGCTTATCCCCTCCAAAAAATTGATGACGTCAGCTCGAAAGTTTGCCGAATAAATCCTATCTAAACTGTAAAAATATGATGAGTCTGTACTTGTAATTTATCACTCCATTCATATTTTTTGGATTTGTATATACAGGGTGACTCAAAAAAATTAATGAATGCGTAAATATATTTTATTGATTTAATCCGAATGCTCTGAAATCTTGCAGATGTTTTAAGGTCATAAAGAGCATAATAAATGTTTAGTCAAAATATATTTGCTTATCCCCTCCAAAAACTTGATGACGTCAGCTCGAAAGTTTGCCGAATAAATCATATCTAAAATGTACAAAATATGATCAGTCTGTACTTGTGATCTATCACTCCATTCATATTTTTTGGATCTGCATATACGTAGTGATTCAAAAAAATTAATGAAAGCGTAAATTTATTTTACTGATTTACTCAGAAACTACAAAACCGAATGCTTTGAAATCTTGCAGATGTTTTAAGGTTATAAAGAGCATAATAAATGTTTAGTCAAAATATATTTGCTTATCCCCTCGAAAAAATTGATGACGTCAGCTCGAAAGTTTGCCGAATAAATCCCATCTAAACTGTAAAAATATGATGAGTCTGTACTGGTAATTTATCACTCCATTCATATTTTTTGGATTTGCATATACAGGGTGACTCAAAAAAATTAATGAATGCGTAAATTTATTTTTTTGATTTAATCATGAACTGCAAAACCGAATGCTTTGAAATCTTGCAGATGTTTTAAGGTTATAAAGAGCATAATAAATGCTTAGTCAAAATACATTTGCTTATCCCCTCCAAAAAATTGATGACGTCAGCTCGAAAGTTTGCCGAATAAATCCTATCTAAACTGTACAAAATATGATGAGTCTGTACTTGTGATTTATCACTCCATTGATTTTTTTTTGGATTTGCATATACAGGGTGACTCAAAAAAATTAATGAATGCGTAAATTTATTTTATTGATTTACTCAGGAACTACAAAACCGAATTCTTTGAAATCCACTGCGAAAAAAAAACATAATAGGCATGCAGTCGTCACGTTTCCGACAGCGAGGGAAGTACTGTCTAAACTCTTTAGACCAATTTTTTTATTGTTGTTATGGGTTTTTGCAAACATTTTTAAAATTACCTTTCCGTTTCAATCTGCAAAACACTACACGGAATTCCATTTGACGTTGATTTAACCCTCGGATGCCCAAGCTATTTTTTTTTACATAGACACCCAAGCTGGGTCAAATTTGACCCACCCTAATTTTGCTTTAGATTTTATTATTTCAAGTTCCAATTGCCAATTTATTGTGTATTAATGAAAAAAAGGTCACAAAACAAAAGTTTTTGTCATTAATATCAATAAAAGAAATATTTGTTTATAAAAAACAACAGTTAGGGTTTAAGACAACACACCAATTAAACACTTAAAATTCGATAGTTTTATTGTGTACAGTTTTGGTAGATTTTTAACACATCTATTGTTACTTGTGTCTTGCAACAAAAAATGCCGCATTGTCGACATTTGTCAGAATATTTGTTAACATTACGGATATAAAGCCCATATTTTTCTCTTTTTTCGTTTCTGGATTCCCCATACTTTTAATTATTTTGGTATCAACTACAGTGCCAATTACCATTTATAAACCTTAAGGAACACAATTAAATCCGTTATCCACCCGTCTCTGAATGTGAGGCTGCACTAGTTGAAGATCGAGCTCTTTGAGAAATTATCGTCTTCTTCAAGAAACACTTGGTCTGTAAACTGAGTTTTACATTTTATATATATATGATGTATGCATTAATGGCCGCAAGGTTTAGGAAATTCATAAACTAAACAAAAGGCCATCTTTTTGTTTATCTATTACATGCCTACTCATTTAACAGCTTGTTAAAACATCTATTAGTTGAAGACCCAAAGTCGGTCAAAATTGACCCACTGCAACAAATATGTGATAACTATCATGTAACTAAAATCAAGTGGCGGAAAATATTCACATATTGTTGACAATACCAAAACAGGCAAAAAATAAAATCCAGGAGAAAAAATTTAAGAGATTGAAGAAAAGAGTCGCAAAAAAGTGGTTCGTGGGTCAAATTTGACCCAGGCTTGGGCATCCGAGGGTTAAATAACCATATTTTAAATAATCTTAAAATGCTGGTTAACAAGATTAACATATAATCACGAGAATTAGACGAAAATGAAAGCAACCTATTGCATATTTTTTTACCAGAGAAGTACTGATTAAAGACTTCATTGAGATTATTAAAATCGTCATTTCGGCAAGTAAGACTGAAAATTATATGTATACTGTATGTAATATGTAATCGACGGAGTATTAATTTTTAAAGATAACAAAACAGCAAAATTTGGATCTACACAAAAGTACCATACAATCGATAACTTGACCATTGTTTTACCCAGAAAAAAGAGTACCACGAAAAAACACGTGTCAAATATGTCACTACAAATTTTATAAATCACGTAGCACAAGATGTTCTCCAGTTTTTTTTTATTTTAATTTATAAGAATACTCTGTAAATTTTTAATTACAACCACAGTTACTCCGCTTTGCGGTACCTCCACAATAAACCCAACGCCCCACTGACCCTCCCTTCATGTCAACCCGCCACACAATGTGCTCACCCATCAAATCCCGGCTCGCGAGCACTTGATTGACGCCCGTGCCACCAGACCATATCCGAGTTCATAAATAAGCCCACCGAAAGCAAGCAATCTTTATTTTTCTCATAAACAACACACTCAGTCAATGCATAAATAAAGTGTTATCTCTATAAAACATAATATAAATTTAAAATACAAATAATACAAGAATGGCGCATCCACACCACCACTGCGAAATCATCGAGACGCACGCGGGTCCTCCGGCCATGCCGCACTTCTTCCTCATGCCCCTGGTGTTCCTGGGTAGTGCCGTGGTGTTCTCAGTGATAATCGTGGGGCTGCTGGTGGTGCTGGCGCGGGTGCGGCTGACGCCGGTGGTGCTCGCCCGAGAACATTTCGACGAGTCCGCCGCGGAGAATACTGTCGCAAGAGCTATAAACTATTTCACGCAGCTTAACCGTCGGGTAGGTTAAGCTTTCAATTTTTGTAGAGTATAAGGTAATTTCTGTACAAACTGTTTTAAATCTAAGTAATAAAATATTTAAGGGTAATTATAATATTCTGTAAATTACAACGGAGGGCGAGTTACGTCCTGAAGGCGGGGCGTTTCTTCAGCGGCTCGGGCCTGCCCACAGGCCTGTTGTCGCCACCTGCAACAGTGTCAACGAGGTTTAGTTTTAATTTTAATTCATAATGTGTAATTTAGTTGTTAATAAAGCAGTAGTTTAGATTACCATGAGTGTGAAACTGAGTTGATTTAACAATAAAAATTGGCAACTAAAAAGTAAAACGAGTAGCGAACGTCATTGCTTAAACCTTTCCAACAAAATTGGCTATTATGTTCCTAGATAACACAAAATTATGAAAGTAATGAAATTTTATAAAATTAGAAAAAAATGATGTATTTACATAATCGAAATAACAAAGTGTAAAAATACAAGCATAAAAAGAAAAATAAACTAACGGAACATGGAAAATTCATTAAAATTTCAATAACTTCAGAAATCTTGTGCTTGTAATTAGGTACTATAGACAAAAATTGGATTTTGTATTAAGTGTGAAAATACTTACCGACTGATAACTCGGATAGGTCAACGCACCGCGATCTTGAAGATAAATTAAACGAAAGAGAGGAGCAGAAACTGAAGGTAACAAAATACCCAGACAAATATCACACTGAAATTTTTTACTTAAAAATTGGAATTTTTGCTTTTCTAAAGTAAATATGGAATCAACCAACATTTTTCGCTGTTTGAAATTTTTTTGCGACCTTGTTTTCTGAAAACCATTATAGAGACAAAACTAGTGGCGTAAATTTTCGCAGTTTTTTTTTAACTTTTTTCAATTTTTAAATTTTGCAAATTTTCGATTTGAGTTTCTCGAGTTTTCAATCTTTGGCTTTCCCAATTCTTAGATTTTTGAATTTTGCTACTTTTTTTATTGGATTTTAAAACTTTTTCGTTTATTCGAGTTTGCAATTGTTGGATTCTTAGATTTTTTTTTTCAAATTTCCGATTTTCCCATGTTCCACTTTTGTAATTTTTTATTTTTCATTTCCAATATTTCAATTTTTCGATTTACAATTTTTCAATTTTGAGATATGTAATTCTTCCAATTTCCATTTTTAATTTTTTTTTCGATTATCCAACTTTTAGAATGTTTCAATTTTAAGATTTTGTAATTTTTCGATTTGAGTTCATCCAGTTTTCAATTATTACATATTTTCTTTATTTATTTAATTTTTCGGTTTTTCAATGTCCTGATTTAATTTTTTTTTAATGTAAAATTTTTCAATTTTTTGATTTTTCAATTCTTCAATTTTCTTATTTTCCTACTTTTTTTATTTGATTCTAAAACTTTTTCAAATTTTCGACTTTTCAATGATCTGATTTTATAATTTTGTGTTTTTCATTTTCAATTTCATTTCTTCAGTTTTTCGATTTTTCAATTTTTAATTTAATTTTACGATATATCTTCCAGTTTTCATTTTCAAATTTTTTAGTTTTTCGATTTTCCAACTTTTAGATGTTTCAATTTTTAGATTTTGTAATTTTTCGACGTGAATTGCTCGAGCTTTTAATGTTTGTTTTTTTTTATTTATTCGATTTATCGATTCTTCAATGTTCTGATTTCATAATTTTTCTTTTTTCGAAGTGAAATTTTTCACATTTTTTGGATTTTTCAATTCCCCGATTTTTGAATTTTCCTACTTTTTTTAATTGGATTCTAAAACTTTTTCATTTATTTCTTCAGTTTTCAATTTTTAATTCAATTTTGCGATATATGTCTTCCAGTTTTCATTTTGAAATTTTTTAGTTTTTCGATTTTCCAACTTTTAGATGTTTCAATTTTTAGATTTTGTAATTTTTCGATGTGAATTTCTCGAGTTTTCAATGCTTGTTTTTTTTATTTATTCAATTTATCGGTTCTTCAATGTTCTGATTTCATAACTTTTCTTTTGTCGAAGTGAAATTTTTCACATTTTTGGATTTTTCAATTCCCCGATTTTTGAATTTTCCTACTTTTTTTAATTGGATTCTAAAACTTTTTCATTTATTTCTTCAGTTTTCAATTTTTAATTCAATTTTGCGATATATGTCTTCCAGTTTTCATTTTCAAATTTTTTAGTGTTCCGATTTTCCAACTTTTAGATTTTTCAATTTTTTGATTTTGTAATTTTTCGATGTGAATTTCTCGAGTTTTCAATGTTTTTTTTTTATTTATTCAATTTATCGGTTCTTCAATGTTCTGATTTCATAATTTTTCTTTTTTCGAAGTGAAATTTTTCACATTTTTTTGGATTTTTCAATTCCCCGATTTTTAAATTTTCCTACTTTTTTTTATTGGATTCTAAAACTTTTTCATTTATTTCTTCAGTTTTCAATTTTTAATTCAATTTTGCGATATATGTCTTCCAGTTTTCATTTTGAAATTTTTTAGTTTTTCGATTTTCCAACTTTTAGATGTTTCAATTTTTAGATTTTTTAATTTTTCGATGTGAATTTCTCGAGTTTTCAATGCTTGTTTTTTTTTATTTATTCAATTTATCGGTTCTTCAATGTTCTGATTTCATAATTTTTCTTTTGTCGAAGTGAAATTTTTCACATTTTTGGATTTTTCAATTCCCCCCTTTTTGAATTTTCCTACTTTTTTTTATTGGATTCTAAAACTTTTTCATTTATTTCTTCAGTTTTCAATTTTTAATTCAATTTTGCGATATATGTCTTCCAGTTTTCATTTTGAAATTTTTTAGTTTTTCGATTTTCCAACTTTTAGATGTTTCAATTTTTAGATTTTTTAATTTTTCGATGTGAATTTCTCGAGTTTTCAATGCTTGTTTTTTTTTATTTATTCAATTTATCGGTTCTTCAATGTTCTGATTTCATAATTTTTCTTTTGTCGAAGTGAAATTTTTCACATTTTTGGATTTTTCAATTCCCCCCTTTTTGAATTTTCCTACTTTTTTTTATTGGATTCTAAAACTTTTTCATTTATTTCTTCAGTTTTCAATTTTTAATTCAATTTTGCGATATATGTCTTCCAGTTTTCATTTTGAAATTTTTTAGTTTTTCGATTTTCCAACTTTTAGATGTTTCAATTTTTAGATTTTGTAATTTTTCGATGTGAATTTCTCGAGTTTTCAATGCTTGTTTTTTTTATTTATTCAATTTATCGGTTCTTCAATGTTCTGATTTCATAACTTTTCTTTTGTCGAAGTGAAATTTTTCACATTTTTGGATTTTTCAATTCCCCGATTTTTGAATTTTCCTACTTTTTTTAATTGGATTCTAAAACTTTTTCATTTATTTCTTCAGTTTTCAATTTTTAATTCAATTTTGCGATATATGTCTTCCAGTTTTCATTTTCAAATTTTTTAGTGTTCCGATTTTCCAACTTTTAGATTTTTCAATTTTTTGATTTTGTAATTTTTCGATGTGAATTTCTCGAGTTTTCAATGTTTTTTTTTTATTTATTCAATTTATCGGTTCTTCAATGTTCTGATTTCATAATTTTTCTTTTTTCGAAGTGAAATTTTTCACATTTTTTTGGATTTTTCAATTCCCCGATTTTTAAATTTTCCTACTTTTTTTTATTGGATTCTAAAACTTTTTCATTTATTTCTTCAGTTTTCAATTTTTAATTCAATTTTGCGATATATGTCTTCCAGTTTTCATTTTGAAATTTTTTAGTTTTTCGATTTTCCAACTTTTAGATGTTTCAATTTTTAGATTTTTTAATTTTTCGATGTGAATTTCTCGAGTTTTCAATGCTTGTTTTTTTTTATTTATTCAATTTATCGGTTCTTCAATGTTCTGATTTCATAATTTTTCTTTTGTCGAAGTGAAATTTTTCACATTTTTGAATTTTTCAATTCCCCCCTTTTTGAATTTTCCTACTTTTTTTTATTGGATTCTAAAACTTTTTCATTTATTTCTTCAGTTTTCAATTTTTAATTCAATTTTGCGATATATGTCTTCCAGTTTTCATTTTGAAATTTTTTAGTTTTTCGATTTTCCAACTTTTAGATGTTTCAATTTTTAGATTTTGTAATTTTTCGATGTGAATTTCTCGAGTTTTCAATGCTTGTTTTTTTTTTATTTATTCAATTTATCGGTTCTTCAATGTTCTGATTTCATAATTTTTCTTTTTTCGAAGTGAAATTTTTAACATTTTTTGGATTTTTCAATTCCCCGATTTTTGAATTTTCCTACTTTTTTTTATTGGATTCTAAAACTTTTTCATTTATTTCTTCAGTTTTCATTTTAAAATTTTTCAGTTTTTCGATTTTACAACTTTCAGTAGATGTTTCAATTTTTAGATTCTGTAATTTTTCAATTGGAGTTTCTCGAGTTTTCAATTTTTTATTTTCTTTATTTATTCATTCAATTTTTTGTTTTTTCAATGTCCTGATTTCATTATTTTTCTTTTTTTCAATGTGAAAATGTTCAATTTTTGGATTTTTCAATTCTTAGATTATTTAATTTCAATACATATATTTTTTATTAATTGGTATTCATTTATTCGATTTTTCAATCTTCCGATTTTATTTTTTTTTCATTTTCACTATTTCTTTCTTCAATTTTTCGATTTAGAATTTTTCAGTTCTTCAGTTCAATTTTAGGATATGTAACATTTATAGTTTAAATTAAATTATATTAATTTAGATGTTTCAATTTTTCGATTTGGGTTTCTCGAGTTTTCAATTTTTCATTTTCTTTATTCAATCTTTCGTTTTTTCAATATCCCGATTTAATAATTTTTCTTTTTTTCAATGTGAATATTTTCAATTTTTGGATTTTAATTCAATTTTTTAATCTTCCGACTTTTTTTTATTGGATTATAAAACTTTTTCTTTTATTCGATTTTTCAATTTTTCGATTCTTCAATTTCTAATTTCTTTAAATTTTCGATAATCCAATGTTCTGATTTCATAATTTTCCTTTTTTTCGATGTGAAATTTTTCGCATTTTTGGATTTTTCAATTTCCCGATTTTTGAATTTTCCTACTTTTTATTAGATTTTTATTTATTCGAATTTTCAATTTTTCGATTTTAAATGTCTCAATTTTTCGATTCTTCTATTTCTAATTTCACTAAATTTTCTATAATCCAATGTTTCATTTTTTCAATTTTCCGATTTAGAATTTTTCAATTTTTCAGTTTTTCGATTTTCCGACTTTTAGTAATGTTTCAATTTTTAGATTTTGTAACTTTTGAGTTTTTCGAGTTTTCAATTTTTTATATTCAATTTTTCTGTTTTGCAATGTCCTGGTTTCATAAATTTTCTTTTTTCATTGTGAAAATTTCCAGTTCTTCGATTTTCCAACTTTTAGTAGATGTTTCAATTTTTAGATTCTGTAATTTTTCTATTGGAGTTTCTCGAGTTTTCAATTTTTTGTTTTCTTCATTTATTCAATTTTTCGGTTTTTCAATGTCCTGGTTTCATAATTTTTCTTTTTTCATTGTGAAAATTTTCAGTTGAATTCATCGATTTCTCAGTTCTTTACATTTTCGATTTTTCAATTATTCGATTTTATATTTTTTATTTTTTCATTTTCCATATTTCCTTTCTTCAATTTTTCCATTTAGAATTTTTCAATTTTTCAGTTTTTCGATTTTCCATCTTGTAGATGTTTCAGTTTTAGATTGCAATTTTTCGATTTGAGTTCATCGAGTTTCAATTGATTATTTTCTGCATTTTTTCAATTTTTCGGTTTTTCAATGTTCTGATTTCATAAGTTTTCTTTTTTTAATATGAAATTTTTCAATTTTTGTTTTTTTAATTCTTCGATTTTTGAATTTTCCTACTTTTTATTGGATTCTATAGCTGTTTTATTTGTTCGATTTTTCAATTTTTCGATTTTAAATTCTTCAGTTTTTCGATTTTTAATTTCTTCAAATTTTTTATTTTTCAATGATCCGATTTTATATTTTTTGTTTTCTCATACTGAATATTTCGTTTCTTCAATTTGTCGATTTACAATTTTTTATTTTTTTAGTTTAATTTTAGGATATGTAAACTCTTCTAGTTTTCATTTTAAAAATTTTCAGTTTATCGATTTTCCACTTTTAGATGTTTCAATGTTTAGATTTTGTAATTTTTTAGTTTTTCGAGTTTTCAATTTTTTATTTTCTTTATTTATTCAATTTTTCGGTTTTTCAATGTCCTGAGTTAATTTTTTTTTAATGTAAAATTTTTCAATTTTTTGATTTTTCAATTCTTCAATTTTCTTATTTTCCTACTTTTTTTATTTGATTCTAAAACTTTTTCAAATTTTCGACTTTTCAATGATCTGATTTTATAATTTTGTGTTTTTTCATTTTCAATTTCATTTCTTCAGTTTTTCGATTTTTCAATTTTTAATTTAATTTTACGATATATCTTCCAGTTTTCATTTTCAAATTTTTCAATTTTTCGATTTTCCAACTTTTAGATTTTGTAATTTTTCAATGCGAATTTTTCGAGTTTTCAATTTTTGTTTTTTTTTTTATTTATTTAATTTATCGGTTCTTCAATGCTCTGATTTCATAATTTTTCTTTATTCGAAGTGAAATTTTTCACATCTTTTGGGTTTTTCAATTCGCCGATTTTTTAATTTTCATACTTTTTTTTATTGGATTCTAAAACTTTTTCATTTATTTCTTCAGTTCTCATTTTTAAATTTTTCAGTGTTTCGATTTCCCAACTTTTAGTAGATGTTTAAATTTTTAGATTCTGTAATTTTTCAATTGGAGTTTCCCGAGTTTTCAATTTTTTATTTTTTCTATTTATTCAATTTTTTGGTTTTTCAATGTCCTGATTTCATTATTTTTCTTTTTTTCAATGTGAAAATGATCAATTTTTGGATTTTTCAATTCTTTGACTATTTAATTTCAATATTTTTTTTTGATTGGTATTCATATATTCCATTTTTCAATTTTCCGATTTTATTTTTTCGATTTAGAATTCTTCAGTTTTTCAGTTCAATTTTAGGGTATGTAACTTTTATAGTTTTTAGCTTTAAATTTTTCAGTTTTTTATTTTCCAACTTGTTTGTTTCAATTTTTCGATTTGGGTTTTTCGAGTTTTCAATTCTGCATTTTCTTTATTGAATCTTTCGGTTTTTCAATATCTCGATTCAATAATTTTTTTTTTTCAATGTGAAAATTTTCAATTTTTCGATTCTCCAATTTCTAATTTCTTTAAATTTTCGATAATCGAATGTTCTGATTTCATAATTTTCCTTTTTTTCGATGTGAAATTTTTCGCATTTTTGGATTTTTCAATTTCTCGATTTTTGAATTTTCCTACTTTTTATTAGATTTTTATTTATTCGAATTTTCAATTTTTCGATTTTAAATGTCTCAATTTTTCGATTCTTCAATTTCTAATTTCACTAAATTTTCTATAATCCAATGTTCCGATTTTATAATTATTTATTTTTTTATTTTCAATATGTATTTCATTTTTTCAATTTTCCGATTTAGAATTTTTCAATTTTTCAGTTTTTCGATTTTCCGACTTTTAGTAATGTTTCAATTTTTAAATTTCGTAATTTTTGAGTTTATAGAGTTTTCAATTTTTTGAGTTGAAATTTTTCGGGTTTTCAATGTCCTGGTTTCATAATTTTTCGTTTTTCATTGTGAAATTTTTGAATTCTTCGATTTCTCAATTCTTCATTTTCTAATTTCTTTAAATTTTCGATTTTTCAATGATTCGATTTTATATTTTTTACTTTTTCACTTTCAATATTTCCTTTCTTCAATTTTTCGATTTAGAATTTTTCAATTTTTTAGTTTTAGATTTTGTAATTTTTCGATTTGAGTTCATCGAGTTTTCAACTGATTATTATTTTCTGTATTTATTAAATTTTTCGGTTTTTCAATGTTCTCATTTTATAAGTTTTCTTTTTACAATATGAAATTTTTCAATTTTTGGATTCTTGAATTTTCCGACTTTTTTTTTATTGGATTCTATAACTGTTTTATTTGTTCGATTTTTCAATTTTCCGATTTTAAATTTTTGATTTTTCAATGATCCGATTTTATATTTTTCAAGTTTTCGATTTACAATTTTTCAATTCAATTTTGGGATATGTAACTCTTCCAGTTTTCATTTTTAAATTTTTTAGTTTTTCGATTTTCCATCTTTTAGATGTTTCAGTTTTTAGATTTTGTAATTTTTCGATGTGAGTTTCTCGAGTTTTTAATTTTTTATTTTCTTTATTTATTCAATTTTTTGGTTCTTCAATGTTCTGCTTTTTCTGTTTTTCGATGTGGATTTTTGGATTTTTCAGTTCTCCGATTTAATTTTCCTACATTTTTTATTGGATTCTAAAACTGTTTCATTTATTCGAGAATTCAATTCTTCGATTTTAAATTTCCCAATTTTTCCACTCTTCAATCATTTCTAATTTCTTTAAATTTTCGATAATCCAATGTTTAGATTTTATAATTTTTTATGTTATTAATTTTCAATATTTCACTTGTTCAATTTTTCAATTTGAAATTTTTCAATTTTTTCAGTTCAATTTTAGGATATGTAACTCTTCCAGTTTTAATTTTTAAATTTTTCAGTTTTTCGATTTTCCAACTTTTAGCTGATGTTTCAATTTTTAGATTTTGTAATTTTTCGATTTAAGTTTCTCGAGTTTTCAATTTGTTATTTTCTTTATTTATGTATTTATTCAATTTTTCGGTTTTTTAATGTGCTGAATTCATAACTTTTCTTTTTTTCAGTGTGAAATTTTTTAATTCTTCGATTGTTGAATGTTTCCACTTCTTTTTATTGGATTCTGAAACTTGTTCATTTATTCGATTTTTCATGATCCGATTTTGTACTTTTTTATTTTTCCATTTTCAATAATTCATTTCTTGAATTTTCCGATTTATTTCAATTTCAGGATATATAATTTTTCCAGTTTTCTAAATTTTTCAGTTTTTCGATTTGAGTTTCTCGAGCTTTCAATTTTTTATTTTCTTTATTTATTCATTTTTTCGGTTTTTCAATGTTCTGATTTCATAATTTTTCTTTTTTTTTTTTTCAATATGAAATTTTTCAATTCTTCGATTGTTGAATTTTCCCACTTTTTTTTAGATTCTCAAACTCTTTCATTTATTCGATCTTTCAATTTTTCGATTGTTCATTTTCTAATTTGTTCAAATTTTTGATTTTTTATGATCTGATTTCACAATTTTTCATTTTTTCAATGTGAAATTTTCCATTTTTGGATTTTTCAATTCTTCAGTTGTTGAATTTTCCCACTTTTTATTCTATTTTTCAATTTTTCGATTTTAAATTTTCCAATTTTTCGATTGTTCATTTTCTAATTTCTTCAAATGTTCGATTTTTCTTGATCCGATTTTATAATTTTTTTAGTTTTTAATTCAATTTTAGGATATGTAATTCTTCCAGTTTTCATTTTTAAATTTTTCAGTTTTTCGATTTTCCAACTTTGAAATGTTTCAATTTTTAGATTTGGTAATTTTTCGACTTGGGTTTATCGAGTTTTCAATTTTTTATTTATTTAATTCCTCGGTTTTTCAATGTTCTCATTTCATAATTTTGCTTTCTCTAAAACTGTTTCATTTATTCGAGTTCTCAATTTTTCGATTTTGCATTTTTAAATTTTCGACATTTCAATTATCCAGTTTTATAATTATTATTTTTTTCATTTTCAATATTTCATTTCTTCAATTTTTCGATTTACAATTTTTCAGTTTTTCAGTTTTCCCAAATTTTAGATGTTTTAAGTTCAGATTTTGTAATTTTTCGATGTGGTTTTGAATTTTTTATTTTCTTTCATTTATTCAATTTTTCAAATTGTAGTTTTTCGTTTCGGTTTTTATTAACTTTATTTTTTCAATTTTTCGGTTTTTCAGAGTTTTGATTGTTGGTTTTTAATGTGAAAATTTTCAATTTTAAGATTTTAGAATTTTGGATTTTACAATTTTTGGATTTTCCCAATTTTCGTTTCGATTTATTTTTTTTCCAACTGCAACTTTTCCATTTTTTGCAGTTTTAGGAATTAAAAAAAAAAATGAAAAATTGCAAAATGGTAAAATTCAAAAATGAAAAAACGAACAGCATAAAATGAAAACTTTCAAAAATCTAAAAATCTGAAATCAAGAACTTGAAAAAATATGAAGTATCTTTTGATTTGTTTTGACGATTATGCTCGACATGACATTTTGGGAAAAGGAGACGATTGAGTCAATTTTCCATACTTTCATCCTTTGTACATCCAAGAGGTTCGTTAAAAACTTCAAAAATGTTACTTTTCAAGCATTTTTTGTGTTTTCCAGCATTTCCAGCACCCAACGGACTCGAAAACACAAAAGAAACCATCAAATTCTAGCTAGAAATCTTATTTTTGTCGAATTTTGTTAATTCTGAGGCATACTACAACTTGTTTTGACGATTCTGATCGAAAAAATGAAAATCCAACAATTGCAAAATCAAATATTTAAAATTTAAATAAACGAAAAATTATAAAATCGAAAGAAACGAACACACAAAAATTTAAACATCGGGAAAATAAAAATAAAAATCAAGAACTTGAAAAATTGAGGAACGAAAAATCAAAAATTGAAATAAATTAAAATTGAAAAAACGGAAACTTATGAAACAGGAACATTTAAAAATGGAAAAATTGAAAAATTAAAGAAAACGATTTACCACAAGTATAGAGACAAAATATTTTGCATACTTCAGAGACGATTTATTAAAAAAATTTTGAGATGACGTCATAGATTTTTTGAGAGGGGATAGACAGATAGATGAAAACGGGAAACCACATTTTTGTACTCTAGAGGTCATGAAAGTTGTAGTAGAATTTTTAAGGTTAGCAAAATCAATCAAGTACCCCGGTTGTTACTGGAGTGTAGCGGACACACAAGGGGCGTTCGCGACTCGTTTTACTTTCTAGTTCGATTGAGAAAGCGGCACTCACAACCGGCAAGTAATTCCGCTTTCGTCGGATATTGGCAGGTATTAGAAGCACAATGGCTGATGCCAAGAAGGGTCAAAGTCATCTTGTTTAGTATGTTATACGACACTCACAAACAACAAATTTTCTACAAATTCGGCAATTCATTCTAATCATTTATTTAAAACTAAACTGTAGAATAAGACTCGAAAATAGGAAACTTTACGGCGAACCTTGACCAACTTTCCATTAAAATCAATAAATAAATAAATACAATAAATTCTTTGCGGCACAGCTCCCATGCACACCTCCAAACTACTTTCTGCTTCTCTCACCTGCCCCTCTCTGCCTCGTCGCCGACACGGCCCTCTTTTCCTTCATCGCATTGAAAATCTCCCTTCTCTTTTTAATCGCGTTAGGCGTCTTGTACACTGAAACCAAACAAAAACCCCAATCAGCGAAATGCTTTAATGACTCCACTTATATACAAGTCACACACTAATAATTTCTTTCGCCAAATAAATTGAAAACGACACCGTAGAAAATTTCGGTTATTACGGCATTTAGAAACTCGATCCCACCTTTGGCCATAAGTTCTTCCGCGCACACTTTCACTTTGGGCTTCGGGGGCTCCATGACGAACGTGGAGTTCAGCCCGTTCACGTTCTCGTCGTTGATCTTGCGCTTGGGGGGGCGCAGCTCCACGTCCGTCGACGACGTGCTCGTCGTCGAGCTCAGGCCGGAGTCCACGGGGCTGTCCCAGGTGATGTTCCTCTTGCCTTGGAGGTGATTGACGAGGGTCTGGTACTCCTGGTGCAACAAGTCGCTGGCGAAGCCGTGTCCTCGCAGCTGCAGGTAGCACGACTGCAGCATCTTGCACGTCTTCTCCAGCAGGTTGGCGCGGGACTTGAGCTCCTCTTCGAGGAGGGAACACTTCTTCTGCATGATGTCGGTCTAACGAAGAGATCACGAAGTTAAAAAAAAATATACGTTTTGGTGGCTTTTATTTACTTGGTTTTGGGCTTCTATCCTGGCCAACATTTCGTTCTGTAGTTCAGCGGCCGTCTCCACCTCTGGGTGTTTCTGTATGAACTCTGACATTTTTTGCTCTAAATTGATTTTCTCGAGTTTCATTTGGGCGAGTTCGCTTTTGAAGCTTTCTTCTTGACGATTAAACCGGCCCACACTGTTGCCAATCCGACGATGCGCTTCCTCCTTTTCCCCTTGGTCGGCCAGAAGACCGCTCAAGCGAGAATCTGCGTCTTCCTTCAGCTGCCTATTTAAATAATAAACAAATCTATACTTATATAATAAAGCTGAAGCTGTTGTTTATTTGAACACGCTAATCTCAGAAACTACTGGTTCAAATTCAAAAAATCTTTTTGTGTTGGATAGTCCATGTATCATATCTACATATAGGCTATATAAAATCACGCTACGATCATTAGGAGCGAAGTAGCAATGAAAAATTGGTCTAAAGAGTTTAGACAGTACTTCCCTCGCTATCGGAAACTTGACGACTGCATGCCTATTGTGTTTTTTTTCTCATTACATTTTTGTAGTGGGAATTTAAAAAAAAATTGCGATGACGTCATCAACATTTTTGCAAGGACACGTATATCAGTTGGGATAGATGTAGTGTAATACTAAGAATAAAATTATTATATTCTCAAATTTTCGGGAAAATGAATTGGGTCGTTTGAATATTGATTTGTAATAATCAATAAAATAACGAAACAATTTACTCACGTATACCTACGTATCAGAGGCAACCGAAAATCGTGTATGTATAAACATTGTTAATTTAAGATGACAGGCGTAACAGCATACGCGAGAGCCAAACAGAGAAACTGTAAACAAAACGACCGTCGGTTTTATTGCTTCGACTTCCGCTTATTATATAAAACATTGGGTTTTATTTTAATTCTTGACGGTGAAATTCACAATTGCTTGATTATAAACATGTCTATTTCACATTCGCGGAACCAAGTGAACGCATAAAACAAATGCAGGTCTGTAATGTTAAAGTCGATGTAAATAAGCGTGCTACCCTTATGTTTCAACCGAGTTTTTCCTTTAACAAATTTTGTGTCTACCAAATTGGGTTGGTTGGGGTGTAATACTAATAATAAGTGTTGCCTTTAATTTAATCAATAAAATAAATTGACTTCATTAATTTTTTTGAACCACCTCTTAAGAAAATCTAAAAAATATGAATGGAATGATAAATCACAAGTACAAACTCATCATATTTTTTGCATTTTAGATAGGATTTATTCAGCAAAATTTAAGGGTGACGTCATCAATTTTTTTAGGAGGGATGAACAAATACATTTTGAACAAAAGTTTACCATGCTTATAATAACTTTAAAATATTCCCAAGATTTCAAAGCATTCGGTTTTGTAATTCCTGATTAAATCGATAAAATAAATTCACGCCTTCATTAATTTTTTTGAGTCACCCTGCATATGCAAATCCAAAAATATGAATGGAATGATAAATCACAAGTACAGACTCATCATATTTTGTGCATTTTAGATACGATTTATTCGGCAAACTTTTGAGCCGACGTCATCAGTTTTTTGTAGAAGATAACCAAATATATTTTGACTAAAAATTTATTATGCTCTTTATAACCTTAAAACATCTGCAAGATTTCAAAGCATTCGGTTTTGTAGTTCCTGATTAAATCAATAAAATAAATTTACGCATTCATTAATTTTTTTGAGTCACCCTGTATATGCAAATCGAAAAAATTTGAATGGAATGATAAATCACAAGAAGAGACTCACCATATTTTGTACATTTTAGATAGGATTTTTTCAGCAAAATTTTGTGGTGACATCATAAATTTTTTAGGGGGGACGACCAAATACGTTTTGATCAAAAATTTACCATGCTTATGATAATTTTAAAATGTCTTCAAGATTTCGAAGCATTCGGTTTTGTAGTTCCTGAGTAAATCAGTAAAATAAATTTACGCTTTCATTTAATTTCTTGAATCACCCTGTATATGCAAATCCAAAAAATATGAATGGAGTGATAGATCACAAGTACAGGCTGATCATATTTTGTACATTTTAGATATGATTTATTCGGCAAATTTTCGAGCTGACGTCATCAAGTTTTTGGAGGGGATAAGCAAATATATTTTGACTAAACATTTATTATGCCCTTTATAACCTTAAAACATGTGCAAGATTTCAAACCATTCGGTTTTGTAGTTCCTGAGTAAATCAGTAAAATAAATTTACGCTTTCATTTATTTTCTTGAATCACCCTGTATATGCAAATCCAAAAAATATGAATGGAGTGATAGATCACAAGTACAGACTCATCATATTTTGTACATTTTAGATATGATTTATTCCACAAACTTTTGAGCTGACGTCATCAAGTTTTTGGAGGGGATAAGCAAATATTTTTTGACTAAAGATTTATGATGCTCTTTATAGCCTTAAAACATCTGCAACATTTCAAAGCATTCTGGTTAGCAGATTAAAAATTAAATTTCAAAATGTTGTTTTATAATTTTGATTTTTTTTCCAAAAATCTGGACGTTTCGGGTGAAAAGTCGATTCAGAGTTGTAAACTACATGTGTAGGACTATGTTATTTTATACAATTGAAAACCCATTTACTATGTACAATTTTGAAGTGACGTCATCGCATTAGTGGTGGGGATGATTAGACAAATTTTGGTTAGCGTTTTACCATCTACATGATATTCTTAATATAAGTACAAAATTTCACAACAATCGGTCGAGTACTTTCGGAGATTATCTGTCTAATAAAAATCCGGGACGGCAGACCGACAGACGGACAGACGGACGGACAGACGGACGGACAGACGGACAGACAGACGGAAATGGGAGACCTATTTCTTCTCGTCTTCTAGGGGTCATGAAAGATCGAGAAAACGTAAAAGTAGAGAGTCGGCCGACGGACTCGATTACAATACTTCCTTTGCTTACGCTCGGGAAGTAAAAATTCGGAAAAACGGGAAAATTATTCCTCCTTTGACAGCTTCCGTTGCTTACGCTGCTTAAACGGTTAAAGTTACGTAAAAATCATGTATAACGAAATTGTTCCCCTCTAAAAGTTCTAAAGAAAAGTCCGCGACAGCACATGTCTATCTTTTAAGGTCGAGTCAGTATAACCTTTTTTATGGTAATGAAATTTGTTCTAAAATAATAATGCATTATGTATAAAATTCTCGCGTCACAATGTTTGTAACCGAACTTCTCCGAAATGGGTAGACCGATTTGTATGAAATTTTTTATGTCTATTCGGTAGGTCTGACAATAGGTTGTAAACTATTTTTTAAACCCCTAAGTGATAAGGGTGGCCCACCCTAAAAAATTTTTGTCTATTTTTTTGACAAATTTTTTTATTTTTATTTTTTTAAGATTTGACATAAAAAAATACACACAACCCTAAATTTTCACCTTTCCACCACCAACCCCCATTTATTAATCATCTATAAAATAAAAATCAATTGCTGTTCCTATTAGTCACACTAAAACTCAAAAACGGCTTGACCGATTTGAAACATTTTTTATATTACGGGGATGCTTTATAAATAAAAAACATAAAGATAACTTAAAAGAACAGTAAAAAATTAAAAAATTCTAAACATTTTGTATGGGAATCGCCACTTCGAATTACTGTCAATAGTTGGCGTCTCTGACGGACCTGTCGTCTAACTGACGTGTCATACAAAACTAATTCTTCCGTGTGATTGTGAAAAGTACATATATTGCATTTGAAATCGTTCTTTGTTTTTTCGTACAAAAAAAAACGTCGTTTATTTTAAGAAAAGTCTTGGTTAAATTTAATTACATATTGCGAAAGTTTCTTATTCATTTTGATCTGCCAATCTATTTACCTATATTCACTTTGTTGGTTTTGACAAAACCTAAAACTTTACCGTTATTCGAGGATTTAATTTGAAGTTTTCAATATTTTAAAATTCTCAAGACAAAATTTACAGATTTGATTGACTGTGAAAATAATTCTGTGTCGTTTTATGAAGTTCATTAAAATGCCGAGAAGACGAGAACCTCACATAGGTCTACGAATCAAATGTGCGACGAACTACCTCAGGTGCAAACCGCATTGATTTATTTCATGGGTAATTCGGATATGCAAGTTGATCAGCGTTATGCTCATAATCAACATAATCAAACATTGAAGCGAGACATTGGGTGGTATGAATAAAACTGAGTAGATACTCATATTCGAAGTACGAAATACCTACTTCATTATTTATTACTCTTATATACCTGAGCATCTATGTACTGAGTACCTACTGGGAAACATTGTATCTCCCCGGACACAAACTGAACATCTACGCGTTTTGCGAGCATTTAATCTAGATGTGAGCATCGGCGTGGCAAATAACTGAGCTGTCTGTAAAGTAGCTTAGAAAACCAGTAGGATCGTTGTAAGAGTGAATTTTAACTAAACATGGTGACTTTCATGAATGTGAAACGTCGTCAAAAGGTGCATTCAGTTTGAAAAACACATTAGGAGCAGGAATATCGAAAACTTTTCATGTAATTAACTTTTATTTATTCATAAATTGTGCAGTGCATTTTTTCTAACACTGGCCATAGAGATTCCCATCTCAAGGTGTCTACCCCATACTAACTTATATTTTGGTGACTCGATTTTTGCCTTGATGGTTGAACACTGTCACTGTTGTCCTTTTTTGTTGTATCGAGATGCTACTTGAGCATCAACTGTTACTTACTGAAGTATTAGTATCATCTAGAAAAACTAGAAATATTTTGATTTGATATTCGAGTAGATACTTCGTATTTCGAGTATGAGCATCTACTGAGTTTTATTTATATCAACCATTGTCAAAAAATTGATCGAACGTTGTTTCGACAGAACTTCCTTCGCACCAAAAGTATAATGAAACATATTCAGCATTTTCGAGTTGAGTCTTTTCTTCACACAATTTTGTGATGACCTAATCAACATTTACTATCAACATGTTGATATACCACCTTGGATTGGTGCAGTGTAATACTAAAAATAACTGTATTGTATTCCCAAAATTATCTGCGAAAATCGAGTGAGCCATTCCATCAATTTTTTGGGGGGAATAAATAAATATTCTTAACAATTTACCATGCTTACAATAACTTTAAAACGTCTGCAAGATCTCAAAGTATTCATTTTTGCAACTCTTGAGTTATTCACTAAAATAAATTGACTGATCCATATATTTTTTTGAGTCACTGTAAAAGCAAATCTAAAAAATATGAATGCAGTGATAAATTACGAAAATATACTGATGATATTTTCCACATTTTAGATAGGATTTATTCGGCAAAATCTTGAGATGACGTCTTCAAGTTTTTGGGCTTGATAAACAGATATATTTTGATTGAAAACCCACCATGTCAAACAGTAACTTCAAAACGTCTGCAATATTTCAAAATTCAGTTTTGCAATTCTTGATTCAATCAATAAAATAAATTGACTCAGTGATTAATTTTTTTGAGACACCCCCTATAAGCAAAACTAAAAAATATGAATGGAATGATAAATCACAAGTATAGTCTCATCCTATTTTGGACATTTTAGATAGGATTCATTTGGCAAAATTTTGGGCTGACGTCATCAATTTTTTGGAGGGGATAAGTAAATATATTTTGAATACAAATTTATTATGCTTATCATATGTTTAAAACATCTGCAAGATTTCAAAGCATTCGATTTTGCAGATTCAAAATTAAATTGGAGGTGAAACGGAGTTCACGGGGTCAGCTAGTAATTAAATAAATACAATAAATAAAAAATTACCTCCGCAAAATCACGATCTTCTCCGAACCCTCCACGTTGTGCATCTTATCCAGGAGCTTCCTCCTATCTTCGATCATCTTCGTCAGCTGCGCCGACAGCTTCGGGTCCACCTTCTTCTCGCTGACCTTCTCCTTCAGCTGATTCCTCACCTTCTCCAGCTCTTTTTTCAGCTCCTCCACGATCTTCACGTACTCGCCCACGTGCAGTTCCACGTTGACCACGTTCTTCTTAACATCGGACTTAATCTTCTTAGCCCTCGTCGCGTATTTCAGGGTGTTGTACGTGTCGTCGTAGCTGAGAGACGACGGCGACACGTTGGCCACCATCACCGTCTGGCAGTTGCCGCCCAAGCTGTCCTTGAGCAACCTGGTGAGCTTGGAGTCGCGGTAAGGAATGTACTTCTGGCCGTCGGCTAGGCTGTTGATGCAGTTGCCGAGGGCGAGGAGGGACTTGTTGATGTTGGCCCCTTCGGCGAATCGGGCGCCCCCGTAGCCGGTGACGGAGCCCCTTTCGCTGCCTGCTAGATCGATCATGCTGAGTTTGGCGGCGCGGACTTCTCGGGTGGCTTTCATTTCCATCTGGATGTAGACTTGGAAGACGGCGTGGGAGCGGGAGCTCTCGGCGTTGGCGTCCGTGGGGTGCTGGGTCCGGTTGCTGTTACCTAGAGATGTGGGAGTTAGAGGCGGCCATTTTGTGCCACGACAAGGTCACTACAGGCATTTTTGTTTGTGTTGTTTCTAGTAAAAAGTATAGTGCTCCAACGAAAATTGTGGTTTCATTATTTTGACTTCCAAGTGCCTGGTTTATGAATAGAGAATATCTTAAACTAATACTACTAAAGATAAGTGAGACCTGTTTAAATTTGAAATTGAGAAATCGAAAATTTGAAAAATTAAGAAATCTTAGATTAATTTAAAAAAATCATTGTTGCCAACTTAAATTTGAGTGCGGACCCATAAATATTACCACATTTTTCACGTGATTGGTACCCCTGAAATGGGGGACATTTTATCCGTCTACAGAAAAATCTAAAAATGTAAAATTTAGAAATTCGAAAAATTGAAATATAGAAATATCGAAGAACTGAAGAATTAAAAAATCGAAAAAAAAAAATTGAAAAACTCGCAAAAATTGAAGAATCGAAAAAAATTGAAAAATTAAAAAATCGAAAATTCTAAAATTTAAAAATCGAAAACCCGAGAAATCGAAAATCCAAAATTGAAAATAATCTAAAAAAATTTAAAAATCTGAAAATTGAAGATTCGAAAAACTGAAAAATCGTGAAGTTGAAAGATTAAAATATCGGACAATTGAAACGAAAAATTGGAAAATTCCAAAACAGAAATTACCAAAAATTGGGAAATCGAAAGAGCGAAAAATTGGAACAATCGAAAAATCTAAAATTCAAAACATTGAAAAATTAAAATATCGAAAAAATGTAAAATCGGAAAACTGAAAAATTAAAAAATCAAAAAAAAACGAGAAATCGAAAATTCAAAATTGAAAAACTCGCAAAAATTGAAGAATCGAAAAAATTTAAAAATTCCAAAACTGAATTGAATCGAAAAACTGGGAAATCAAAACATCGAAAAATTGGAAAATCGAAAAATCTAAAATTTAAAAATCGAAAACCCGAGAAATCGAAAATCCAAAATTGAAAATAATCTAAAAAAGTTAAAAATCTGAAAATTGAAAATTCGAAAAACTGAAAAATTGTGAAATTGAAAAATTAAAATATCGGACAATTGAAACGAAATATTGGAAAATTCCAAAACAGAAATGACCAAAAATTGAGGAATCGAAACAGCGAAAAATTGGAACAATCGAAAAATCTAAAATTTAAAACATTGAAAAATTAAAATATCGAAAAAATGTAAAATCGGAAAACTGAAAAATTAAAAAATCAAAAAAAAAACGAGAAATCGAAAATCCAAAATTGAAAAACTCGCAAAAATTGAAGAATCGAAAAAATTTAAAAATTCCAAAACTGAATTGAATCGAAAAACTGGGAAATCAAAACATCGAAAAATTGGAAAATCGAAAAATCTAAAATTTAAAAATCGAAAACCCGAGAAATCGAAAATCCAAAATTGAAAATAATCTAAAAAAGTTAAAAATCTGAAAATTGAAGATTCGAAAAACTGAAACATCGTGAAGTTGAAAGATTAAAATATCGGACAATTGAAACAAAAAATTGGAAAATTCCAAAACAGAAATGACCACAATTTGGGAAATCGAAACAGCGAAAAATTGGAACAATCGAAAAATCTAAAATTTAAAACATTGAAAAATTAGAATATCGAAAAAATGTAAAATCGGAAAACTGAAAAATTAAAAAATCGAAAATAAAAATGAGAAATCGAAAATCCAAAATTGAAAAACTCGCAAAAATTGAAGAATCGAAAAAATTAAAAAATTCCAAAACTGAATTGAATCGAAAAACTAGGCAATCAAAACATCGAAAAATTGGAAAATCGAAAAATCTAAAATTTGAAAATCGAAAACCCGAGAAATCGAAAATCCAAAATTGAAAATAATCTAAAAAAGTTAAAAATCTGAAAATTGAAAATTCGAAAAACTGAAAAATTGTGATATTGAAAGATTAAAATATCGGACAAATGAAACGAAAGTTGGAAAATTCCAAAACAGAAATGACCAAAAATTGGGAAATCGAAACAGCGAAAAATTGGAACAATCGAAAAATCTAAAATTTAAAACATTGAAAAATTAGAATATCGAAAAAATGTAAAATCGGAAAACTGAAAAATTAAAAAATCGAAAATAAAAATGAGAAATCGAAAATCCAAAATTGAAAAACTCGCAATAATTGAAGAACCGAAAAAATTTAAAAATTCCAAAACTGAATTGAATCGAAAAACTGGGAAATCAAAACATCGAATAATCTAAAATTTAAAAATCGAAAACCCGAGAAATCCAAACAGCGAAAAATCGGAACAATCGATAAATCTAAAATTTAAAACATTGAAAAATTAGAACATCAAAAAAATGTAAAATCGGAAAACTGAAAAATTAAAAAATCGAAAATAAAAATGAGAAATCGAAAATCCAAAATTGAAAAACTCGCAAAAATTGAAGAATCAAAAAAATTTAAAAATTCCAAAACTGAATTGAATCGAAAAACTGGGAAATCAAAACATCGAAAAATTGGAAAATCGAAAAATCTAAAATTTAAAAATCGAAAACCCGAGAAATCGAAAATCCAAAATTGAAAATAATCTAAAAAAGTTAAAAATCTGAAAATTGAAAATTCGAAAAACTGAAAAATTGTGAAATTGAAAAATTAAAATATCGGACAATTGAAACGAAACATTGGAAAATTCCAAAACAGAAATGACCAAAAATTGAGGAATCGAAACAGCGAAAAATTGGAACAATCGAAAAATCTAAAATTTAAAAATCGAAAATCCAAAATTGAAAATAATCTAAAAAATTAAAAAATCTGAAAATTGAAGGTTCCAAAAACTGAAAAATCGTGAAATTGAAAGATTAAAATATCGGACAATGGAAACGAAAGTTGGAAAATTCCAAAACAGAAATGACCAAAATTTGGGAAATCGAAACAGCGAAAAATCGGAACAATCGAAAAATCTAAAATTTAAAACATTGAAAAGTTAGAACATCGAAAAAATGTAAAATCGGAAAACTGAAAAATTAAAAAATCGAAAATAAAAATGAGAAATCGAAAATCCAAAATTGAAAAACTCGCAAAAATTGAAGAATCGAAAAACTGGGAAATCAAAACATCGAAAAATTGGAAAATCGAAAAATCGAAAACCCGAGAAATCGAAAATCCAAAATTGAAAATAATCTAAAAAAGTTAAAAATCTGAAAATTGAAAATTCGAAAAACTGAAAAATTGTGAAATTGAAAAATTAAAATATCAGACAATTGAAACGAAACAGAAATGATCAAAAAATGAGGAATCGAAACAGCGAAAAATTGGAACAATCGAAAAATCTAAAATTTAAAAAATTGAAAAATTAAAATATCGAAAAAATGTAAAATCGGAAAACTGAAAACTGGAGAAATTGAAATATTCCAAAATTAAAATGACAGAGAATTGAAAATGTCAAAAAATGAAATGACGAAAAGTTGGAAAATCAAAATATCGAAAAATTGGAAAATCGAAAAGCCAAAAAGCCGAAAATTCAAAAAACCGAGAAATACAAACAAAGAAAAATTCAAAAACCGAAACATTGAGAGATTGATAAAAAAATCGAAACATCGAGATTTTGATTTAATCTCGATAAAACGAGAAATCAAAAAATTGAAAAATCGAAAAATAATAAACTTTAAAAAACTAAAAATAAAAAAATTTTAAAATTAAAAGATTCACCATCTATAAATTGAAAGACCTAAAATTTTAAAATCGTTCGAGAAATTGAAAAATTCCAAAACTGAAATGACGAAAAATTGGAACATGGAAAAATTGTAAAATCGAAAATTTCAACGGAAAACTGTAGAATCGAAAAATTAGAAAATCGAGAAATCAAAACATCAAAAAATCTAAAATCCAACATTTAAAAACTCGAAAAAATTTAAAAATTGGAAAATTGAAGAAACGAAAAACTGAAAAATTCCAAAACAGAAATGATGAACAATTTGAAAATCGAAGCATTAAAAAATTGGAAAAATCGAAAAATCGAGAAATTAAAAAATTTCCAAATTAAAATAACGAAAAATTGGGAATTCCAAACATCGAAAAATTAGAAAATCGAAAATTTCAAAATCGAAAAATTAAAAAATGAGATATCGAGGCATCAAAAGGTCGAAAAAATGGAAAATTGAAAAACCGAAAAGTCGAAAAATCCAAAATTTAAAAAATAGAAAAAATCTGAAAATTGAAATTTGAAAAACGAAAAATCGAAAAATTGAAAAATTAAAATATCAAAAAATTAAAGAAACGCAAAACTGAAAATTCGAGAAATTGAAATGACGAAAAATCGGAAAATCGAAAATATAAAAAATCGAAAAATCGAAAAATCTAAAAATTGAAAAATTCCATAAATGAAATGACGCATAGTTGGAAAATCAAAACATAAAAAAATTGGAAAATTGAAAAGCCAAAAAGCCGAAAATTCGAAAAACCGAGAAATCTAAACAAAGAATTCAAAAAGCGAAACATGGAAAAAGCGAAACATCGAGAAATCGAAAAATTAAAACTGAAAAATTGAAATTTAAAAAAATTGATAAATCGAAAAATTGAAAAATAGAGAAATTGATAAAAAAATCGAAACATCGAGATTTCGATTTAATCTCCATAAATCGAGAAATAAAAAAATTGAAAAATCTAAAAATAAAAAATTTTAAAAATCGAAAAATAAAAAATTTTAAAATCGAAAGATCGGGAAATTGAAAAATTCAAAACTGAAATGACAAAAAATTGGAAAATCGAAACATGGAAAAATTGGAAAATCGAAAATTTCAAATTGAAAAATTAAAATATGTAAAAAAAAAACCTGTGAAATCGAAAATCCAGCATTTAAAAACCCGAAAAAATTGAAAAATTGAAGTAAAACCAAAAATCGAAAAATTCCAGAACAGGTCGAAAAAATGGAAAATTGAAAAACCGAAAAATCGAAAAATCCAAAATTTAAAAAATAGAAAAAATCTGAAAATTGAAATTTGAAAAACGAAAAATCGAAAAATTGAAAAATTAAAATATCAAAAAATTAAAGAAACGCAAAACTGAAAATTCGAGAAATTGAAATGACGAAAAATCGGAAAATCCAAAATATAAAAAATTTAAAAATCGAAAAATCTAAAAATTGAAAAATTCCATAAATGAAATGACGCATAGTTGGAAAATCAAAACATCAAAAAATTGGAAAATTGAAAAGCCAAAAAGCCGAAAATTCGAAAAACCGAGAAATCTAAACAAAGAAGAATTCAAAAAGCGAAACATGGAAAAATCGAAACATCGAGAAATCGAAAAATTAAAACTGAAAAATTGAAATTTAAAAAAATTGATAAATCGAAAAACTGAAAAATAGAGAAATTGATAAAAAAATCGAAACATCGAGATTTCGATTTAGTCTCCATAAATCGAGAAATAAAAAAATTGAAAAATCTAAAAATAAAAAATTTTAAAAATCGAAAAATAAAAAATTTTAAAATCGAAAGATCGGGAAATTGAAAAATTCAAAACTGAAATGACAAAAAATTGGAAAATCGAAACATGGAAAAATTGGAAAATCGAAAATTTCAAATTGAAAGATTAAAATATTGGAAAACTGTAGAATCGAAAAATTAAAAAATCGAGAAAACGAAACATTAAAAAATCAAAAAACTGTGAAATCGAAAATCCAGCATTTAAAAACGCGAAAAAACTGAAAAATTGAAAAAACCAAAAATCGAAAATTCCAAAACAGAAATGATGAACAATTGAAAAATCGAAGCATTAAAAAATTGGAAAATCGAAAATTTCAAAATCGAAAAATTAAAAAATCGAAAAAATTGAAGATTTGAAAAGCTGAAAAATCGAAACATTGAAAAATTCCAAAACAGAATGATAAAAAATTGGGAAATCGAAACATTAAAAAATTGGAAAAATCGAAAAATCTAAAAATTTTAACATTGAAAAATTAAAATATCGGAAAACTGAAAAATCGAGAAATTAAAAAATGAGATATCGAGGCATCAAAAGATCGAAAAAATGGAAAATTGAAAAACCGAAAAGTCGAAAAATCCAAAATTCAAAAAATCGAAAAAATCTGAAAATTGAAATTTGAAAAACGAAAAATCGAAAAATTGAAAAGTTAAAATATCAGAAAATTAAAGAAACGCAAAACTGAAAATTCGAGAAATTGAAATATTTCAAAATTGAAATGACGAAAAATCGGAAAATCGAAAATATAAAAAATTGAAAAATCGAAAAATCTAAAAATTGAAAAATTCCATAAATGAAATGACGCATAGTTGGAAAATCAAAACATCAAAAAATTCGAAAATTGAAAAGCCAAAAAGCCGAAAATTCGAAAAACCGAGAAATCTAAACAAAGAAGAATTCAAAAAGCGAAACATGGAAAAATCGAAACATCGAGAAATCGAAAAATTGAAATTTAAAAAAATTGATAAATCGAAAACCTGAACAATAGAGAAATTGATAAAAAAATCGAGAAATAAAAAAATTGAAAAATCTAAAAATAAAAAATTTTAAAAATCGAAAAATAAAAAATTTTAAAATCGAAAGATCGGGAAATTGAAAAATTCCAAAACTGAAATGACAAAAAATTGGAAAATCGAAACATGAAAAAATTGGAAAATCGAAACATGAAAAAATTGGAAAATCGAAAATTTCAAATTGAAAAATTAAAATATTGGAAAACTGTAGAATCGAAAAATTGAAAAATCGAGAAAACAAAACATTAAAAAATCGAAAAACTGTGAAATCGAAAATCCAGCATTTAAAAACGCGAAAAAATTGAAAAATTGAAGAAACCAAAAATCGAAAAATTCCAAAACAGAAATGATGAACAATTGGAAAATCGAAGCATTAAAAAATTGGAAAATCGAAAATTTCAAAATCGAAAAATTAAAAAATCGAAAAAATTGAAGATTTGAAAAATTAAAAAAATCGAAACATTTGAAAAATTCCAAAACAGAATGATAAAAAATTGGGAAATCGAAACATTAAAAAATTGGAAAAATCGAAAAATCTAAAATTAAAAAAATTGAAAAATTAAAATCTGAAAAATCACAAAATTGAAATTCCAAAACTGAAATAACGGAAAACTGGAAAATCGAAAAATCTGAAATTTTAAAAATTGAAAAATTAAAATATCGCAAAACTGAAGAATCGAAAAATTGAAAAATTGGGCCATCGAAACATAAAAAATTGAAAAATTGAGAAATCGAAGAATCAAAAAATGAAAAAATCCAAAATTTTAAAAATTGAAAAAGTAAAACATCGAAAAACCGAAACTAAATCCAAAATTGAAAAAAATCGAAAAATCTGAAAATTGAAGATTCGAAAAACTGAAAAATCAAAAAATTAAAATAATTTTAAAATTGAAAAATTAAAATATCAATTTTTAAGAAACGAAAAATTGAAAAATTCCAAAACACAATGATGAAAAAAATGAAAAAAGAAACATTAAAAAATTGAAAAAATCGAAAAATCTAAAATTAAAAAAATTGAAAAATTCCAAAACTGAAATGACGAAAAATTGGAAAATGGAAAAATCTAAAATTTAAAAAATTGAAAAATTAAAATATAGGAAAACTGAAGAATCGAAAAATTGAAAAATCGAGAAATCGAAACATCAAAAAATCGAAAAACTGAGAAAGCAAAAGTCCAACATTTAAAAACTCGAGAAATTTGAAAAATCGGAAAATTGAATCGAAAAACTGGAAAATCTAAAATTTAAAAATTCCAAAATTGAAATGAAAAGTTGGAAAATCGAAACATCGAAAAATTGGAAAAACGAAAAGCCAAAAAAATCGAAAATTCGAAAAACCGAGAAGACCAAAGAAAAATTCAAAAACCGAAACATCGAAAAATTGAAACATCAAAAAACGAAATAAACGAAAATCGAAAAGTTAATTGGAAAACTGAAAATTCAAAAAATCGAAAAATTTAAAAACCAAAAAATAAAAAAATTTAAATATCCAAAAATTCAACATAAAAACTGAAAAATCTAAAATCTTAGAAACTGAAAATGTAAAAATCAAAAAGTCAAAAAAATTGACGCATCAAAATATTGAAAACTCCCAAAACTGAAATATCGAAAAATTAAAAAATGAAAGAAAAATTGAAAAATTGAAAAACTGAAAAATCCTAACATTGAAACATCGAAAAACTGAAAAATCGAGAAATCGAAAAGTCAAAAATCTAAAATTTAAAAAAGCGAGATATTGAAAAATCGAAAAACTGAAGAATTGAAAAACTGAAAAATATAAAAATATCTAGAAATGAGAAAATCACAAAGTCGATTGAATTGAAATAGAAATTTGAAAAATCGAGAAATCGAAGTCAAAAATTAAAAAAATTGAGAAATCGAAAAATCGTTATATAATTGTTTTTTTTTCTTCTAAAAATCTAGATATCTAGGATCAAAATTCAACACGGATTCATAAACCACAAATGGAGTACCTCATTTTATAAAATTTAAATAAGATGGGATCATGAAATGTCGAGAAAACATGAAGTAGTCAGTCGTCCGATGGACTCGATTATAAGACTTCCTTGACTTACGCTCGTTAAAAAAGGGCCGATATTTAAGTTTTTGGTATTAATTTAAAATGCTCTTTTTTTATAGACAATCGGAAAAGTCAGAGTCGTAAAACTACTATATCTCTTGTGCTACTATACTATGCCCTTGAAACACCAAAACTACATAGTTAAAATAAAATTTGCTGTTACCCTTTGCCAACAGAGTGAATAAATCATTTGGATTTTCGATTTTATGGATTTTAATCCCCGACACCATGACTCCATATCTGCCGTCATCCCTCAACTGCAGTGGTGCTCCTGGGTTCAGAAGATCCTGCACAAGCTCATTGTACACTTCTATATATGAGATCCCCAACTCGAAATTGCGCTCGTCTTGTAAAGTTTCTTTGGTTTTAAAAAGTTCAGCCATCGTCAAATACGTGATTCCCGGGTTCTCCGTCTGCCCGATCATCGTGTGTGTTTTACCCGCCCCAGTGGCCCCATAGGCAAAAACCGAACAATTATATCCATCCATCAAACACTTAATCAAGCTTTTCGTGGTATCCTCAAAGATCTGCTCGTTCGTTGACTCAAACCCAAACACTTTATCAAACATAAACTGCAAGTCTTTGTTCGCTTTGCGCAAAAAATCCCGACCTTTTTGTTCAACTCCATGGTAAAAAAACGACTGCGGGTTGAATTTAGGGTCGAAAATGAGGACCTGTTCGTCGACGACTTTCACGACGTCCCTGCAACCACAACTCTCAAACTCCCGTCCACGTCTCTGCGTAGCTCGTTTGTACCTGCTGTTGTCGCCTTGCTCCTTCGGGTTCGGGGGGCGCACCCGCACCACGACCTTCACGTTGGCGGAGGACCTCACACAGGCGGCCCTGGATTTGACCAAAGGGCGAGACTTCACCAGAGGGTTCTTGTGACGAGGGGACTTCAACTCGGGTTTGCCCATTGTTGGTCGCTTAAAAACACTTGACACCGTGTAAAAACAATTTATATAAACCGAAAAAATCACATTTGCACAAATCCGCAACGGTGATGTGTAAAAAATAGTAAACGTTCATCAATTTTTGACGTTTGGGATCGTTTGGCTAAAATTTACAGACGCTGTGACAGTTCGCTGGGCGAAATTGAAAAACAAGATCGAGTGACCGTTGCGATTCGAATGTTTGGAAATTCAAAATGGAGAGTCGGCAAGCGAGCGAGCGACCGTACCAACAGGGATATTTGAATTTTAACAACCTTATTAATCTCACAACACAAAAATAGTCCCTGCAAAGTAATAAAATCGAGATAGAAGAAAAATTAGACACGCTTTTTAAACATACTCGTCAGCGTCAAAGCCGAAAAATTGATTTTTTCAACTGTAGGTAACGTAGAGTGCGACATTACCATCCAGTGACATTAACCTGACCAAGTAAACAAACAAAATTTAATAAACAGCCACAACGCTAATAAACACCAGTCACCTCTAATTACTAAACAAACCGTCAATAATGGCCGAGTCACGACGACTCGGCAAAGCAGACCTGACTCTGCCGTGCAAAGAAATGGCTCACTACCTCCTGGGAAAAATTTTAGCCCGAAAACTCGACAACGGGGCCGTCCTCAAAGGCCGCATCGTCGAAACCGAGTGTTACTTAGGGGGCGAAGACAAAGCCTCTCATTCGTACAACGGCAGGTTAGTTTATCCTCGTAAGGTCACCAAATTATCAACTACCTTTTAGACAGACTCCTGGAAATGAGCCCATGTATATGCCCTCAGGAACCACCTACGTCTATTTCACGTACGGAATGTACTTTTGTTTCAATATTTCGAGTATTGAGCCGGGGGCTGTCGTACTAATCAGAGCTGCGGAGCCCCTTCAAGGTTTAGAAACTATGGCGAAGTTTAGGTCGGTGAAGAAAAAGGGGGTTTTGAAGGAGACTGAGTTGTGCAATGGACCCTCAAAGTTGTGTATAGCCATGAATATGACGAAACAGAATTGTAATAAAATGGATTTGTGTGAGAGTGAGGTCTTGTGGATCGAGGATGATGGGGGAAAGGTGGAAGAGAAAGAAATTGTGATAAGCACGAGGATAGGGATTGCGTCTGCGGGGGAGGAGTGGGCCGGGAAGCCGTTGCGATTTTACGTATTGTCAAATCCACATGTTAGCAAAAGGGATAAAAAAGCAGAGAGAGAATTAAGTTGAACTGATTTTTATTATAAGTATTTATGTTTATAAAAAAATTATAAAAACATTGTACTTTTTATTGAACTTAACCTCAAAGTGTTTGTGTTTGTAAACATAACCTCAAATTGGCGCATTTCTCGACCAGATTTATTTAACACCGTTGTTCTTTACAATAAACGAAGTAGGTATAAATATGAAAAGCCCCAGAAGACTTTCAAAGGCAGATTTAAACTTGCCATGCAAGGAAATGGCTATTTTCCTTCTTGGAAAATTGCTAGTTCGAAAATTGGAAAGTGGTTCAGTCCTAAAAGGCCGAATTGTCGAAACTGAATCCTATTTAGGCGGTGAAGATAAAGCTTCCAATACCTACAACGGCAGGTAATTTATTTTACATTGTTTTTATTTAAATAAAAAAAAAAATCAATCTCAGACAAACTGCCGCAAACGAACCCTTGTACTTGCCAGCGGGAACCGCTTTTGTTTACATGACCTATGGAATGTACTTTTGCTTCAACATATCAAGTACTGAACCAGGAGCTGGAGTTTTACTTAGGGCCTTAGAACCACTGCAAGGAGTTGAACTTATGAAAAAGCTCAGAACCAGTAAGTTTTACCATTTTTTAAGTTTCCAAACACTGTAAAAGTGGTTACAGAGAAGAATAAAGGGTCTCTCAAAGACACAGATTTATGCAACGGTCCCTCAAAATTATGCATGGCAATGAACATCAGCAAAGACAAATGTAACAAACTCGATATCACTGAAAGTGAGTCTTTGTGGCTAGAAGACGACGGCGAAGCCGTCGAAAAACCCCAAATTGTGAGCAGTTCTCGGATTGGAATTAATTCATCAGCAGGAGAGTGGGCCAAAACACCGCTGCGATTTTATGTAGTATCAAGTCCTCACGTGAGCAAACGAGACAAGAAAGCTGAAGACGCATTAACCACATAATTTTGTGTACTTTTCAAAAATAAACTTTTTTTCAAAAATTTGAATTTTATTTATAGAGGGCGCCCCGACTTGACAACTTTGACAGCCACGAATCGTGTCTCGTGTGGTGGCAGCACTGAGCTTTTGCTCTTTCTTTCTGTCAATCCGCGTCAGACATGGTAAGTTTCCAAAATTTCGTAAAATTCTCGACCATCTTAACAGAAAAATACCACAAAAACTTGATTTTATCGTCGGAATGTCGTCTAAATCACGTCCATTCACATATTCTTGCTCCATTTTCAGGGTGTCGACATTAACCATAAACACGACCGTAAGGTTAGGCGCACCGAACCCAAAAGCCAAGATGTATATTTACGTCTTCTAGTTAAGGTAAGACTCCACTAACCCCCTTGAGTCGTTTTTTAAACTTGAGTCTGTTTCAGTTGTACCGTTATTTGGCCCGTCGTACGGGTTCAAAATTCAACAAAATCATCCTCAAACGCTTGTTCATGAGCAAAATCCATAAGCCCCCAATCTCTCTGGCGCGCGTAGTACGCGCTATGAAAAAACCAGGACGCGAAGGTTTAACTGCCGTCATTGTAGGATCAGTAACTGACGATGCTCGCATTTGGGAAGTCCCAAAGTTGTCGGTGTGTGCGCTTCGCGTGACGGGAACTGCCAGAGCTAGAATTATTAAAGCAGGTATGTAGATAAAAAGTGCGAAAAGCGGTTTTTAATGGTTGTTTTGTAGGTGGAGAAGTAATCACTTTCGATCAGTTGGCTTTAAGAGCACCCACAGGTGCCAAAACTGTTCTGTTGCAAGGAAGACGCAACGCTCGCGAGGCTGTGAAGCACTTCGGACCAGCTCCTGGAGTGCCACACTCGCACAGTAAGCCATTTGTGAGGGCCAAGGGAAGGAAGTTCGAGAGAGCTCGTGGCCGCAGGCGCTCGTGCGGTTACAAAAAGTAATTTTGTTTGGTTGCTGTACCCCTAAGTTTTGTAATAAATAGTGCGTGCAGTAGGTTGTGTATTTTTATTTAAAAAGAACATGCTTGACATAACCTCTAAATTAGAAAAAAAAAACAAGAGGACACAAAGAATTCTTAACTATGTAAAGCCTATCGACACATTTATACATACTATATAAATAAAAATTGAAACAAACCGATTTTTTAAATTTATTAACAATTAACATAACCTCACTTTTTGACAATCATTGCGACATGATATTTTCGAACAAAAAGCAAAAGTACACCAGTCACACTCCAATAGTTCTTGTTCTTACTAATTAAAACGTGAAACTATCGCATTTGGGTGTTTACTGCAAAAATAAATCCGCGTTAACCTCATTTTTTTCACACATAACCTCAAATTCTCACATGTATCATTGCGAAGGTGACACTCATAGCAGCAAGAATGGTTAAACCTCCGACTTTCGAGGTGGTAGCGGGCACCTACGAGGAATTCCTGCTGGGCTACACCTTCTCGTCAAAGGTTGGTACCCCCTTTTAAAAAACTTGTCTCACAACCCCACTTTTAGGAAAATTCGTTGACTCAGAGCTTCGCCGCCCATGACCACGCCGCCAGCGTCCGCTGTGTGGCCATTTCCGGCCAGTACTTGGCTTCAGGGGGCGCCGATGACCGTATCTTCATTTACGACTTAAAAACTCGCAAACAACATTTCACGCTGACAAACCACAACTCCACGGTCAACTGTTTGGAATTTACCGACAACCACTCACACCTCATTAGTGGAAGCGCCGACGGTGTGCTTGCTATAGTGCGTGTGGGGAATTGGCAGTTGGAGAAAGTGTGGGAGAAGGCCCATAAAGGTGCGGCTATTTTGGATGTAGCGGTGCATTCTTCAGGAAAGTTGGCTTTAACGTTAGGTGCTGATTGTAGTTTGTGTACGTGGAATCTTGTGAAGGGGCGACAGGCGTACGTTATTAATTTGAGAAGTAAATGTAAGGATGCTAGAAGTTTGGAGAAAATATTGTGGGCACCGGATGGGGTGAGGTTTGTTTTGTATGGAGGAAAATACACAGAAGTGTGGAGTGTTGAATCTGGGGGGTTTTTGACTCAGATTGGGCATAAAGAAAAGGTGACAGCGTGTCTGTGGATGGATGATGAGATGTTGTTAGTGGGGCATGAAAATGGTGAGATTTCTGTTTTAAACATAGAGGAAGGGAAAGTTATATCTTCATTCCAAGCACACGACAGTAGAGTCAAGTCTGTTGGTTTGTTTAAAAAACGCATTGTCTCAGTGTCCAGTAATGGGGAGATTAAAGTTTGGAATAGAAACCATGAAGAATTGGCTGTTGTTGATAGTGGATGTAGACTCACGTGTGTCTGTATTGTGCCCCCAATTGAAGTAAAAACTGAGGAAAATCCAGAAGAAAGTGTGGTTGAAATTGAATTAGAACCAGTTGAAACAAAGAAAATAAAGAAAGCACAAGTTGTTGAAATAGTAGAAGATGAAGATGAAGATGAAGACACTCCAGTCAAAAAGAAAAAAACGAAGAAAGTAAACGAGGGACAGGTACCTAAAAAAAAAAAGAAAAAACGTTTAAATCCAACTAGAGAATAAAGAGATTCTATTTAGATATGACTTTCAATAAACATATATGGAACAATATAATCACGTTTTCAACAATTATCACATAATTATCACAATCATTAAAAATCACTCTTTCAATTCATTTCTACATTGAGCCGTCCAGTACGCCAGAAGCGGTAAATCCGACTTTTGGACCCCCAGCGACTGAAACAACTCTTGACTGGGGGCTGAGACCCAACTCACACTTCTCGCGACATTGCGCCAGTGTAAAATAGCCCCCACTAAGTACGACTGTAGCGCACTTTCAGGCAGCCCCTCATTACTCAAAGCTTCTTCAGTCAAAGTTTGCAATTTCGGCAACTTGGGGGGCAAACACCCGCACCACTCAACCACCCACTTCCCGCTGCCTTTCCTCAACTTACAAACCTCCCCGCTCTTAGGCAAAACCCACCCTTGGGGTAAAAGTTGCACAAAAATTTCTAAAACATTGGAATCTTCAACATCAACCCTAATCCCTGTTAAAACGCAATAACAAACTTTTCTAAAAACGTCCCGGTCCATTTCTTTAAATAAAGCCCGCAAAGGAGTTGGTAAACAACTAATGGGGATGTCGGGGGCCGCGCTTGTCTTTTCTACAAAGGGCTCCACGCTGAGCAACCACGTAAACCACATGTGTAGATGGGCAAAAACCGCCGGTTCTCCGGTTAGTTGCGACAGAGACCGCGCTGGGTTGTTAGGGGAGCCCTGGGCTTGCCGCACCGCTCGCTGGGGGCACTGCGTTTGTTCCAAACCATTGACTTGGGCGGCTTTGAGTTGCAAATCTGACGCAATTTCTTTAATGTTTTTGGTTAAGACTGGCCAACAGTTTAACAGGTGGACCTAAAATTATCCCACATTGTGTTTTATTTAATATTTAATAACTGTCTTACTTTATCGCGCATTAGAATTAAAATGCTGTACTTGCGGTGGAAGCCCCTAGCTAGTGAGTCTTGTAGAGTGAAAGTGTGGCTGAGGACGTGCCCCCTTTCGCTGTCGCCGAAGTACATAGTGCCCCCTTCTTTACTCGTTTCCTGTAACACAACAACATTATGATGCAACATGTAGTGTTAAAATGGTGTACTAACTTCACAACTCAGGCTTCGGACGGCTGCTTGTTTGAGCAAAAAGGCTAGGTCTTGTTGCAAGGGGGTTCGAGTGGTCACGTAGCAAGTACCCTCGTCTTTACTCACAAGCGATTGGTCTAAATCGATGGACTGACAAGACTCACACCATGGTACGGTGAGACTGTGGGGGTACTGTTGGGGCTCTTCTTTACATCGTTGCGTCGATAAAATCACACAAGGGCCGTGAGTTTCGCAAAAATGGCCCAGGCCCACAATCCCGTCCATATCAACTAAAATATCTATATTTTTTCATTTTCTATTTTTAGTGGTTGCGAATTTCGTCGTCAGTGGCGGCGTTTGCATGGGTTCGCGATGAATTGTCGACCACCGGTCACACTTTTTCTTTCATTTTTTTTTAATAATGACATTACGCATTCTAAAATTATTGTTCGTTCTAATGAAACGACTTTAAAAATTTAGAAGCTTCGATGTTTTGAATTTGTTCGCAACTATGTTTCCTGTCTCCGCCCACGGCCAACTGTATTAATACATATGGCCATCCCAATTCGTATAAAAAGTTGATTCTTTGACGTTTCCAGAATCGTTAATCAGGCAACGACATCTGTTGAGTACAATTATGAACTTGGTTGGCAAATAATTGTCAAAATGACGTTTTAAAATATCACGTTTTTCTGAAAGTGTAGATAATGGCACAAGAACATTAATGATATTACTCATATTATTTAGTTTTGAAATAAGATAGATATATTTTTACAAAACGAAAATTATTTAACAAAAAGGAAGGTACATATTCATAATTTTAAAACTTTTCTGCTGGTAGGTTTGTTACAGATCGTTATTTTCTTCAACCAGTCTGTTTGTTCCAAACAAATATTATCAATAACTGGTTTCACTGTTACTCGAATAATTATATCACAAACTCTTGATTTATGTTCCAAGCAACAAAATAATGGATTTTGGTCCAAAGAAGGATGGAGCAGATTACATATTTGTTGACATGTCTTTTTAGAGTTTAAAAACGGTGGTATTAGAAAGTTTTTTAAAAAGGGTAACACTTAGATTCAGTTATTTGAAGACAAATCGTGAAAAATATTTTAGATTCGTAATCTGCGAAAAATTATCTATAAGCCAACTATTTTCCGCTGGATCAGCAGATCGTCTTTTAACTGTTACAGACAAAAAATTTTTGGAAATTACAAAAAATGTCTTCAACTAATTTTCTGAAATAGTTGAAAAATAGTTGAAAATGTCAAAAGTGCGAAAATTAGTTTTATCTTATCAAATACTAGCCCCGCCCACCCACCTTCTATTTTCTTGGAAGGTATGTGATTTGCCAAAATCAGTATTATCTTAGCAAGTACTATTTAATTATTGTTTAATCATTTATTTTGCGATTTCAATATACAATATAGTACTTGCTAAGATAATACTGATTTTGGCAAATCACATACCTTCCAAGAAACTAGAGGGCGGGTGGGGGGGCTAGTACTTCCTAAGATAAGACTAATGGTGGCAAATGACATATCCTACAAGGTAAGAGAGGGCGGGTGGGCGGGGCTAATATTTGCTAAGAAAAAAACTGATTTCAGTAAAAAACATCCCTAAGAAAATACAGGGTGGCTGGGTGGGGCTAGTACTTGCTTAAATAAGGCAATTTTTGGCAAACGACATACTCTTTAAGAGAATGGAGGGTGAGTGGGTGGGCGGGGCTAGTATTTCATAAGGTAAATTTGCGATTAGTATTCTATAAAACTAGAAAGTCAATGTTTTCCTCTCAAATAAAGCCATTTGGAACGGTTTAAAATTTTTTGGAAATGTTGGGAATTTTTGGACTCCTTTTCTCGCATTTCTCAGTTATTTGAAGAGAAATCGTGAAAAATATTTTAGATTCGTCATCTGCGAACAATTATCTATAAGCCAACTATTTTCCGTTGGATCAGATCGTCTTTTTACTGTCTCAGACAAAAAAATTTTGGAAATTACAAAAAAATGTCTTCAACTAATTTTCTGAAATAGTTGAAAAATAGTTGAAAATGTCAAAAGTGCGAAAATCAGTTTTATCTTATCAAATACTAGCCCCGCCCACCCACCCTCTATTTTCTTGGAAGGTATGTGATTTGCCAAAATCAGTATTATCTTAGCAAGTGGTATTTAATTATTGTTTAATCATTTATTTTGCCACTTCAATATACAATATAGTACTTGCTAAGATAATACTGATTTTGGCAAATCACATACCTTCCAAGAAACTAGAGGGCGGGTGGGCGGGGCTAGTACTTCCTAAGATAAGACTAATGGTGGCAAATGACATATCCTACAAGGTAAGAGAGGGCGGGTGGACGGGGCTAATATTTGCTAAGAAAAAAACTGATTTCAGTAAAAAACATCCCTAAGAAAATACAGGGTGGCTGGGTGGGGCTAGTACTTGCTTAAATAAGGCAATTTTTGGCAAACGACATACTCTTTAAGAGAATGGAGGGTGAGTGGGTGGGCGGGGCTAGTATTTCATAAGGTAAATTTGCGATTAGTATTCTATAAAACTAGAAAGTCAATGTTTTCCTCTCAAATAAAGCCATTTGGAACGGTTTAAAATTTTTTGGAAATGTTGGGAATTTTTGGACTCCTTTTCTCGCATTTCTCAGTTATTTGAAGAGAAATCGTGAAAAATATTTTAGATTCGTCATCTGCGAAAAATTATTTATAAGCCAACTATTTTCCGTTGGATCAGATCGTCTTTTTACTGTCTCAGACAAAAAAATTTTGGAAATTACAAAAAAATGTCTTCAACTAATTTTCTGAAATAGTTGAAAAATAGTTGAAAATGTCAAAAGTGCGAAAATCAGTTTTATCTTATCAAATACTAGCCCCGCCCACCCACCCTCTATTTTCTTGGAAGGTATGTGATTTGCCAAAATCAGTATTATCTTAGCAAGTGGTATTTAATTATTGTTTAATCATTTATTTTGCCACTTCAATATACAATATAGTACTTGCTAAGATAATACTGATTTTGGCAAATCACATACCTTCCAAGAAACTAGAGGGCGGGTGGGCGGGGCTAGTACTTCCTAAGATAAGACTAATGGTGGCAAATGACATATCCTACAAGGTAAGAAAGGGCGGGTGGACGGGGCTAATATTTGCTAAGAAAAAAACTGATTTCAGTAAAAAACATCCCTAAGAAAATACAGGGTGGCTGGGTGGGGCTAGTACTTGCTTAAATAAGGCAATTTTTGGCAAACGACATAGTCTTTAAGAGAATGGAGGGTGAGTGGGTGGGCGGGGCTAGTATTTCATAAGGTAAATTTGCGATTAGTATTCTATAAAACTAGAAAGTCAATGTTTTCCTCTCAAATAAAGCCATTTGGAACGGTTTAAAATTTTTTGGAAATGTTGGGAATTTTTGGACTCCTTTTCTCGCATTTCTCAGTTATTTGAAGAGAAATCGTGAAAAATATTTTAGATTCGTCATCTGCGAACAATTATCTATAAGCCAACTATTTTCCGTTGGATCAGATCGTCTTTTTACTGTTTCAGACAAAAAAATTTTGGAAATTACAAAGAAATGTCTTCAACTAATTTTCTGAAATAGTTGAAAAATAGTTGAAAATGTCAAAAGTGCGAAAATCAGTTTTATCTTAGCAGATACTAGCCCCGCCCACCCACCCTCTATTTTCTTAGAAGGTATGTGATTTGCCAAAATCAGTATTATCTTAGCAAGTAGTATTTAATTATTGTTTAATCATTTATTTTGCCACTTCAATATACAATATAGTACTTGCTAAGATAATACTGATTTTGGCAAATCACATACCTTCCAAGAAACTAGAGGGCGGGTGGGCGGGGCTAGTACTTGCTAAGGTAAGACTAACGGTGGCAAATGACATATCCTACAAGGTAAGAGAGGGCGGGTGGGCGGGGCTAGTGTTTGCTAACAAAAAAACTGATTTTAGTAAATAACATATTCCTAAGAAAATAGAGGGTGGGTGGGTGGGGCTAGTAGTTGCTAAGATAAGACAATATTTGGCAAACGACATACTCTTTAAGAAAATGGAGGGTGAGTGGGTGGGCGGGGCTAGTATTTCATAAGGTAAATTTGCGATTAGTATTCTATAAAACTAGAAACTCAATGTTTTTCTCTGAAATAAAGCCATTTTTTGGAAATTTTGGAAATTTTTGGAGTCCTTTCCTCGCATTTCTCAGTTATTTGAAGACAAATCGTCAAAAAATATTTTATCTATAAGTCAACTACGTATTTTCCGGTGGGTCAGATCGTCTTTTAACTGTTTCAGACAAAAATTTTCTGGAAATTACGAAAAATTGTTGTCACTTTTTTCGCTAATTTTCGAAAATAAATGAAAAATAGTTGAAAATGTCAAAAGTGCGAAAATCAGTTTTATCTTATCAAATACTGCTAGCACCGGTTTTCGTGGTTTCACTCAAGAGACTGCACATGCTTTAAAATTTATTGCCAGAAGTACATATTTGTGTGTTAAGTTTTTATTAGAACAAGCAGGCTTTTACTATGTTCTTACGCGTTCCTTTAGCGCCGATGCGGTGGAAGCAACGTTCTCACACGTGAGATTAAAAGGAGGCTCCAATGATGCAACGGATGCCAGAGCGGCAGAATATGCAATGCGTCAGATGCTCCGCTGCGGAATTGTTAAGTGTTCCAAATCATCTAATGTTTCCAATATAGACTTTGTCAGTACTGCAAAATTCTCGGTTTTGGATCATGATACAAAACAAGACAAAGAAAATTTTGATGTACCTTTCAAAAAAAAAAGATTCAAAACCTAAGTAAATTAATTGAACCCTGTGTAAACATTTCATCGGCATCTGTAGCCTTTTTGGCTGGCTACATTTTAAAGTAATTAGACGACAAATTTCATTGCGACAGCTGCCTTGCGCCGCTGTTGTCCAAAGAGGTTCCTGGTCCGCTATTAAGACTCATCCTGTTACAGGATCGAGGTGGATTAACCTATCCCAATGCATATTTCGTAGGCATTGTGAAGGAAGTGGCTGACGTCACTCAAAAAATGTTGCCGTTTTTAAACTCCAAAAAGACATGTCAACAAATATGTAATCTGCTCCATCCTTCTTTGGACCAAAATCCATTATTTTGTTGCTTGGAACATAAATCAAGAGTTTGTGATATAATTATTCGAGCAACAGTGAAACCAGTTATTGATAATATTTGTTTGGAACAAACAGACTGGTTGAAGAAAATAACGATCTGTAACAAACCTACCAGCAGAAAAGTTTTAAAATTATGAATATGTACCTTCCTTTTTGTTAAATAATTTTCGTTTTGTAAAAATATATCTATCTTATTTCAAAACTAAATAATATGAGTAATATCATTAATGTTCTTGTGCCATTATCTACACTTTCAGAAAAACGTGATATTTTAAAACGTCATTTTGACAGTTATTTGCCAACCAAGTTCATAATTGTACTCAACAGATGTCGTTGCCTGATTAACGATTCTGGAAACGTCAAAGAATCAACTTTTTATACGAATTGGGATGGCCATATGTATTAATACAGTTGGCCGTGCTCCGCCACTGTCTTGTATTTGTTGTTGTTGTTGTCAAAACGCCTGTGACATGTGACACTTTTGACATCACACATGCCTCTAATTTGCAACCCACAAGTCTGAATACAGCGATATTAGTTAGAATAGTCGCGGATTATACTAATTAAGAGATTTAATTAGAAGTCATGTCGTGTCACCGTCGTCGCGTCGTTTATAAAGGTTGTTCGGCCGCAAACTTTGAGGTTAGTTGCGTAATGGCGGCCGTCAGGTGGCAGTGGTGTCCGTGATCGATTCGGCTAAAATTTCGAAAATTCGCTCCGCCGCGGCTCCGGGGGCGACAATCCAGTGCCTTCGTGCCGTCTCGAACCCCCCAAGTGACTTTGGTCCGGTCGAATTGGTCGTTTCGCGGGCGTTCGTGCCGGCGAAGTTGGTCCTTTGTCGCGTCGCCGTTGGCAGCAGTGCAGGTGACAGTTGTCCACAGTCGCTGGTTTGTGAATTTTTCCGAAGCTGAAGGGTCAGCCGCGGTTTAAATGGGCCAGTTGAACCTCCATCATGGGTTATAATCAGTCGACCTATAGCTAGCTGTAAGCCAAACTGCCGTGTCCTCAAGCAAGTGCGTTAGTTCGTAAATCCAGCGTGTGTAAATGTTCGGCTCAGGTTAATTACGATGGATACAATGTGGCGAAAAAAAGTGTGATAATTTCATTTCTAGCGGCTATGGCTGTCCAGTAGAGTGTTAACGTCTCAGTTGATTCGTTTTAATTAGTATTCGCGTTAATTTACTATTTAGTTTGATTCTCCGTTGGAAACCCATCATGGTCAAAGAGAAACCAAATTCCATCCGCATATACGACGAAGAAGGCTTCCGGCGACGTGCGGCTTGCATTTGCGTTCGCTCCGATGCCGAGACTGAAGTGAGTATCCATTTATTTTGCGAAAATTATTTTGGCAAAGGCTGCGTCCTTGAGGGCGGACAATGTCGCGGAATGTTTATGCCGCCATTCCGAGCGGATTGGCGCCAATTCGAATTTCAAAAGCCGGAGCCGGCTAGCGGCGTTATCAGCACCCGACGAAATAGAGGTCCGATAAAATTTAGCACAATGGGGAAAATTGAGCTCTTTTGTCCAGAAACTCGGGCTTCAAAAATTGCACTTTCGATAATTCAAGTGACCAATCGCTTTGGAATTTTAGTTGTGGTTAAAATCGGGAGAATTATAGATGCTAATCCGAATTAATCTAATCATCCGTTTCAATGAACCGATGACGTCAATGGTAGCAAATTTCACTTGAAGCAACCACGGTTTGTCTCGTTAAGTACAGAACATTAACAAATATTTACCCATTTACTAGTCCTCTAGAGAAAGTTGATGTCGTCATTTCCCTAATGAGTTCATTGTTCTAGGGTGGCGTACTGTGTGTACTCCAATAATGTACCATTATTTTTAACCAATATTTACACCAGATGCCGTAAAAATTCAGAGCGTAAATTGTATAATAACATGAGAACAATATGGTGCAAAATTTTGAGATGACGTCATCAAATTGTTAGAGGGATGATCAGACAAAATTTAGTTTGACGTTTTAGCATTTACGTGATATTTCTAAAATACACAAAATTTAGTTCAATTAATCCATTAGTTTCGAAAATAATATACCTAATAAAATCGCCAAGAGACTGTAGACAGATGTAGGTAAACAGGGACTTGCCTTTTCATATTCGTGACGTTATAAATGTCTAGAAAACATGAAATTAGTCGTTCGCCGAATGAACCCTAGTTCATGGTCCGGAAGCAAAAATAAATGTTAACATTATTATTGTACGATTGAACAAGTAAAATTTTCTATGTAGCTCCATTCTTGTGTAAAATCCTTATTTTTGTTCCCATTGTATAAATACTGAAGACGAGTATTAAAGTTTTGGGTAAAATAATAATAATCAATGTAAGAGGAATTTATTTACTGAAAATGATATATTTTTACTTTCTGAATATAAGCTAAGGAAGTATTGTAACTGAGTGGACGACTGGCTTCTTTTATGTTTTTCATCGTTTCATGACCCCTAGAATACGAAAAAGTAGGTCTCCCGTTTCCGTCTGGCTGGATTTTTATTAGACAGATAATCTTTGAAACTACTTAAATTTTAGATTGTATTAGGAATATAGTGTTGATGGTAAACATTATTATTTAAATTTTATAAAATAAAATACTCCTGCTCATGTGGTTTATGAATCCGCGTTGAATTTTTAACCTAGACTTCCAAATTTTTGGGGGAAATTCAAAATTGCGAAACACTTTGCAGTTTAACTTTGAAGCTGCAAAACCGAGTACTTTGAAATCTTTTTTTTTAATCAAAATTTATCCGTTCGTGCCCCCCCAGATGATTTCATCTTACAATTGTGTCGAATAAATGTTATTTAAATGTTAAAAAGTAACATCATCCTGAACTTGTGGTTTATGAATCCATGTTGATGTTTTATCCTAGACATTGAGATTAAAAAGAAATCAAAATAGTGTAATAATTTTTCAACTTTCGATTTCTCAATTTTTCGATTTCTTGGTGAAGCGATTTTTTCATATATATGATTCCGTGTCGAGTTCTTTTCCACATTTTCGGGAAAAAATCAGAATCGCAGAACATTTTACAATTTAATTTTGAAACTCCAAAATAGAACGCTTTGAAAACTTGCAAACGTCGTAAGCATCCTAAATCATTAATCATTTATGATTTTTTCATTTATGCCCCCCTTAAAACGATGACGTCATTTTACAATTTAGCCAAATAAATATGTTCCTTAAATTTTATAGAATTATGTTCTGCAGGTGTGATTTAAGAATCCGTGTTTAGTTTCTATTTTCTGAGTGTAAGCTAAGGAAGTATTGTAATTGAAAAGGTACTAACCCCGCCCACCCACCCTTTATTTTCTTAGAACTTCTTAAAACTCAAAAAATCGAGAAATGGGAAAATCGAAAAATCCATGAATCGCGAAATTAAGAAATCGAAAAATTGAAAATTTACAAACGTCAAAAACTGAAAAAGTGGAAAATAATAAAAAATCAAAAAAATCGAAAATTTGAAGAGTCGAGAAATTTAAGAATTGAAAATATAATATACCCTCTAAGAAAGGAGAGAGTGGGGGGCGGGGCTAGTAGCTGATAAAATAAGACCGATTTTGGCAAATGACATGGAACATCCAGATCAATGAGTCTTACCTTAGCAGGTACTAGCCCCGCCCACCCGTCCTCTATTTCCTTAGAAGGTATTTCATTAGCCAAAATTAGTCTTATCTTAACAAGTAATAGCCCCGCCCACCCACCCTCTCTTTTCTTGGAAGATATGTGATTTGCCAAAATCGATCTTATTTTAGCAGGTACTAACCCCGCCCGCCCACCCTCTCTTCTTAGAGAGTATGTCATCTGCCAAAATTAATCTTATCTTGGCAAGTATGAGACTGATTTTTGCAGATGACATATCCTCTAAGGAAATAAGGGTGGGTGGGCGGGGCTAGTACTTGTCAAGATAAGACTGATTTTGGCAAATGACATTCTCTAAGAAAATAGGGAGGGTGGGCGGAGGGCTAGGTGGGTGGGGTTAGCACTTGCTAAAAATAAAATAAAAAATGACAAATTGAAAAAACCGGATAAATGAGAAATCGGAAAATTGTACAACTGTATAATCGGAAAATCAAAAACTGAAATATCGAAAAAAATAAAAAACAAACAAATGTTATAAAATCGAATTCAAAATTCCAGTTTTCATTTTTTTTTTTAATTTTTAGATTTTTCAACTTTTGATTATTTCATTTGATAATTTGTTTTTTAACTAAAAGAACAAATTTATTCGAACCGAAATTTTGGAAGATCGAAAAACCCAAAAATTGAAAATTAGAAACATTTTTCAAATGTTTTAAAATTACGGTAAACATGACAAATCGCTGATCAAAATTACTCTTTACTTCCTACCAAAAACTCGGTGACAAAAAATCAAAAATCGAAAATTTAAAAAAATTAAGATCTATTTTCTCGATATTTTTTAAAATCAAATAATTGAGAAATCGGAAAACTGCCAAAATTGTAAAATTAAAAAATCGAAAGTTTTTTTCAGTTGCCCAGAGAAATCAAAAATCGAAAGACAGATCAAAAAATTGAAAATCTAAAAAACGAGAAATTGAAAAATTCGAAAGTTGAAAAATCGAAAAACTGAAGGATGTAGTCGTACTCACTACGATAAGACTGACCTATTCTTCTAAGAAAATAAAAAAAGAGGTCATCTGCCAAAATCAGTCTTATCTTCGCAAGTATGAGACTGAGTTTTGCAAATGAGATATCCCCTAAGAAAACAAGGGTGGGTGGGCGGGGCTAGTACTTGTCAAGATAAGACTGATTTTGGCAGATGACCTACTCTTCTAAGAAAATAAAGGGTGGGTGGGCGGGGCTAGTACTTTTCAAGATGAGACTGATTTTGGCAAATGACTTATTCTTCTAACAAAATAAAGACTGGGTGGGTGGGGTTAGCACTTGCTAACAATAAAAAAATTTAACATCAAAAAATGATAAATTGAAAACTCGGATAAATGAGAAATCGGAAAATTGTACAACTGTATAATCGCAAAATCAAAAACTGAAATATCGAAAAATTGGAAAAACAAATCTTATAAAATCGAATTCGAAATTCCAGTTTTCATTTTTTTTTTTTAGTTTTTAGATTTTTCAACTTTTGAATATTTCATTTGATAATTTGTTTGACAATTTTGCAGTTTTTAATTCCAGTCTTTTGATTTTTCAAGTTAAAATTTTTCCTTTTCAAGATTTGTCATTTTTCGATTTTTTAATTAAAAGAACAAATTTATTCGAACCGAAATTTTGAAAAATCCAAAAATTGAAACTTAGAAATAAAATTTTCAGATGTTTTAAAATTACGGTAAACATGGCAAATCGCTGATCAAAATTACTCTTTACTTTCTTCCAAAAACTCGGTGACAAAAAATCAGAAATCAAAAATTTAAAAAATAAACATCTATTTTCTCGATATTTTTAAAAATCGAATATGTAATTGAAAAATCGGAAAACAGCCAAAATTGTAAAATTAAAAAATCGAAAGTTTTTTCAGTTGCCCAGAGAAATCAAAAATCGAAAGAATTGAAAATTTAAAAAGTGAAAAATTGAAAAATTCGAAAGTTGAAAAGTCGAAAAACTGAAGAATCTAGTAGTACTCACTACGATAAGACTGATTTTGGCAAATGATCTACTCTTAAGAAAACAAAGGGCGGGTGGGTGGGGCTAGCATTTGCCAAAATAAGACTCATTTTAGCCAATGACCTACTCTTCTAAGAAAATAAAAGAATAGGTCATCTGCGAAAATCAGTCTTATCTTCGCACGTATGAGACTGATTTTTGCAAATGACATATCCTCTGAGAAAACAAGGGTGGGTGGGCGGGGCTAGTACTTGTTAAAATAAGACTGATTCTGGCAGATGACCCACTCTTGAAAGAAAATCAAGGGTGGGTGGGCGGGGCTAGTACCTTTTCTTAGAAGAGTAGGTCATTTGCCAAAATGTGTCTTATTTTGACAAGTACTAGCAAATTTCGAACCATTTTCGACGATTTTCGAAATTTAACTAAATACTTTTTCTAGTAGATTTCGGGGCTCAGAAGTCACTTCCAGCCTCGTTTCTTCGATAACTTTGACCTTTTTTTCCATAATTAGATCATTAATTCAGTGCATTGAAATATCACAATTTTTAAAAATATCAAAAAAATTCAATACAACACCTATAGAAAGAAGATCTTGCGTCATTTTTGCAAGTAGGTGTATGTTTTCCAGTTAAGTTCGGATTAAAGAGATATCGACTTCAACTAGCCTCTGGTCGGATTACTGGATATTCGGATAATCGTGGGTTCGGATTATAGAGATTATACTTTAGTGTTGATGGTAAATATTATTTAAATTTTATAAAATAAGGTACTCTTGCATATGTGGTTTATGAATCCGTTTTGAGTTTTTTCCTTTGACTTCCAAACTTTTGGGGAAAAAATCAAAATAACATTTTAACATTTTGCAATTTAACTTTGGAGCTGCCAAATTGAGTGCTCTGAATTTTTTTTTTGCTTTTAGTCAATTTAAACCGTTCATGCCCCCTAGCAATTGATGATGTCATTTTACAATTGTGTCGAATAAATGTTAAAAAGTAACAATCCTGAACTTGTGGTTTACGAATTTACGAATCGCTGTTAACATAGAGATTTTTGGAAAAAAAAAAATTGTACATAGTATAACAATTTTTTTTTTTATTTTAGTTTTGGCATTTTTAAGTTTTTATTCTTCAATTTCTATATTTTTCAATTTTTCGATTCTTCAAATTTTCGATTTCCCAATTTCTTGATGAATCGATTTTTCAGCTTTTCAACTTTTCGTTTATTCAGGTTTGTTTATGTCTTAAAAAATTATCATGTCATTTTACAATTTTAATGACATGCTCCTGGAGTGTGCTTTATGAATCCGTGTTGAGTTTTTAAACTTGTCTAGATTTTTGGGAAAAAAATCAAAATTTTATAACAATATTTTACAATTTAATTTTGAAACTCCAAAATAGAACGCTTTGAAAACTTGCAAACGTCGTAAGCATCCTAAATCATTAATCATTTATGATTTTTTCGTTTGTGCCCCCCTTAAAACGATGACGTCATTTTACAATTTAGCCGAATAAATATGTTTCTTAAATTTTATAGAATTATGTGCATTACTTCTGCAGGTGTGATTTAAGAATCCGTGTTTAGTTGTACTTTCTGAGTGTAAGCTAAGGAAGTATTGTAATTGAAAAGGTACTAGCCCCACCCACCTACTCTTTATTTTCTTAGAACTTCTTAAAACTCAAAAAATCGAGAAATGGGAAAATCAAAAAATCCATTAATCGCGAAATTAAGAAATCGAAAAATTGTAAATTTAGAAACGTCAAAAACTGAAAAATTGAAAAATAAAAAAAACGAGAAATCGAAAATTTGAAGAGTCGAGAAATTTAAGAATTGAAAAATCAAACTGATTTTGGCAAATGACATACCCTCTAAGGAAGGAGAGGGTGGGAGGCGGGACTGATAAAATAAGACCGATTTTGGCAAATGACATGGAACATCCAGATCAATCAGTCTTACCTTAGCAGATACTAGCCCCGCCCACCCGTCCTCTATTTCGTTAGAAGGTATTTCATTAGCCAAAATTAGTCTTATCTTAACAGGTAATAGTCCCGCCCACCCACCCTCTCTTTTCTTAGAGAGTATCTCATTTGCCAAAATCACTCTTATTGTAGCAGGTACTAAACCCGCCCACCCACCCTCTCTTTTCTTGGAAGGTATGTGATGTGCCAAAATCGATCTTATTTTAGTAGGTACTAACCCCGCCCGCCCACCCTCTCTTCTTAGAGGATATGTCATCTGCCAAAATCAATCTTATCTTGGCAAGTATGAGCCTGATTTTTGCAGATGACATATCCTCTAAGGAAATAAGGGTGGGTGGGCGGGGCTAGTACTTGTCAAGATAAGACTAATTTTGGCAGATGACCCACTTTTCTAGGAAATAAAGGGTGGGTGGGGGGGGCTAGTACTTGTCAAGATAAGATTGATTTTGGCAGATGACCCACTTTTCTAGGAAATAAAGGGTGGGTGGGCGGGGCTAGTACTTGCCAAGATAAGACTGATTTTGGCAGATGACTTGTTCTTCTAAGAAAATAAGAGCTGGATGGGTGGGGTTAGCATTTGCTAAAAATAAAAATAAAAAATGACAAATTGAAAAAATCGGATAAATGAGAAATCGGAAAATTGTACAACTGTATAATCGGAAAATCAAAAACTAAAATATCGAAAAATTGAAAAAAAATCTTATAAAATCGAATTCGATATTCCAGATTTCATTTTTTTTTTAGTTTTTAGATTTTTCAACTTTTGACTATTTCATTTGATAATTTGTTTTTTAACTAAAACAACAAATTTATTCGAACCGAAATTTGGAAAGATCGAAAAACCCAAAAATTGAAAATTAGAAACAATTTTCAGATGTTTTAAAGTTACGGTAAACATGGCAAATCGCTGATCAAAATTACTCTTTACTTCCTACCAAAAACTCAAAAAATCAAAAATTAAAAAAAATAAACATCTATTTTCTCGATATTTTTTAAAATCAAATAATTGAGAAATCGGAAAACTGCCAAAATTGTAAAATTAAAAAATCGAAAGTTTTTTTCAGTTGCCCAGAGAAATCAAAATTCGAAAGTTGAAAAATCGAAAAACTGAAGGATGTAGTCGTACTCACTACGATAAGACTGACCTATTCTTCTAAGAAAATAAAAGAAGAGGTCATCTGCCAAAATCAGTCTTATCTTCGCAAGTATGAGACTGAGTTTTGCAAATGAGATATCCCCTAAGAAAACAAGGGTGGGTGGGCGGGGCTAGTACTTGTCAAGATAAGACTGATTCCGGCAGATGACCCACTCTTGAAAGAAAATAAAGGGTGGGTGGGCGGGGCTAGTACCTTTTCTTAGAAGAGTAGGTCATTTGCCAAAATGTGTCTTATTTTGACAAGTACTAGCAAATTTCGAACCATTTTCGACGATTTTCGAAATTTAACTAAATTCTGTTTCTAGTAGATTTCGGGGCCCAGAAGTCACTTCCAGCCTCATTTCTTCGATAACTTTGACCTTTTTTCCCATAATTAGATCATTAATTCAGTGCATTGAAATATCACAATTTTTAAAAATATCAAAACATTCAATACAACACCTATAGAAAGAAGATCTTGCGTCATTTTTGCAAGTAGGTGCATGTTTTCCAGTTAAGTTCGGATTAAAGAGATATCGACTTCAACTAGCCTCTGTTCGGATTACTGGATATTCGGATAATCGTGGGTTGGGATTATAGAAATTATACTTTAGTGTTGATGGTAAATATTATTTAAATTTTATAAAATAAGGTACTCTTGCATATGTGGTTTATGAATCCGTTTTGAGTTTTTTCCTTAGACTTCCAAATTTTTGGGGAAGAAATCAAAATAATATTTTAACATTTTGCAATTTAACTTTGGAGCTTCCAAATTGAGTGCTCTGAATTTTTTTTTTTTTTTTTTAGTCAGAATTTAAACCGTTCATGCATAGTATATACATAGTATAACAATTTTTCGATATTTTAGTTTTGGGATTTTTCAGTTTTTATTCTTCAGTTTCTATATTTTTCAATTTTTCGATTCTTCAAATTTACGATTTCCCAATTTCTTGATGAATCGATTTTCCAGCTTTTCAACTTTTCGTTTATTCAGGTTTGTTTGTCTTAAAAAATTATCATGTCATTTTACAATTTTAATGACACGCTCCTGGAGTGTGCTTTATGAATCCGTGTTGAGTTTTTAAGCTTGTCCAGATTTTTGGGAAAAAAATCAAAATAATATAACAATATTTTACAATTTGACTTTTGATATTGGAAAAACTGAATGATGTGAAAATTTGCAAATACTTTAAGGCTATTGGAAGCTCTTCAAATTTATGAGTGTTTTTGAGAAAAAAAAAACTGAGTGAAGGAAAAAAATCAAATCAATTTCCATTTTTTTTTTACCACTGATACTTGTAATCTGCACGTGCTAATAGTCGAATTCTTTCGAAATATAGACATAAACAGTCGAAGTTAAATATGTACTGAAAAATTAAGAGCATGTTGTAAAATATCTATAAGTTATCAAATGATTAAAAAAACTAAATCGTAAACGAATCACATGCTGTATTATGGATGGCAACGATTGTTTTCCGAATCGAATTCTAATTATCTATTATTGCTAATCATGAGTGTATCTAAAAACGGAAGTTCGCCATTATCCTCTTTATGGTACGTGACTGGCTTCTTTTATGTTTTTCATCCTTTCATGACCCCTAGAGTACGAAAAAGTAGGTCTTCCGTTTCCGTCTGGCTGAATTTTTATTAGACAGATAATCTCTGAAACTACTTAAATTTTAGATTGTATTAGGAATATAGTGTTGATGGTAAACATTATTATTTAAATTTTATAAAATAAAATACTCCTGCTCATGTGGTTTATGAATCCGCGTTGAATTTTTAACCTAGACTTCCAAATTTTTGGGGGAAATTCAAAATTGCGTAACACTTTGCAGTTGAACTTTGAAGCTGCAAAACCGAGTACTTTGAAATCTTTTTTTTAATCAAAATCTATCCGTTCGTGCCCCCCCAGATGATGTCATCTTACAATTGTGTCGAATAAATGTTATTTAAATGTTGAAAAGTAACATCATCCTGAACTTGTGGTTTATGAACCCATGTTGATGTTTTATCCTAGACATGGAGATTAAAATGAAACCAAAATAGTATAATAATTTTTCAACTTTCGATTTCTCAATTTTTCGATATTTCAGTTTTGGGATTTTTCAGTTTTTTATTCAATTTTTCGATTTCTTGGTGAAGCGATTTTTTCATATATATGTATGATTTATGATTCCGTGTCGAGTTCTTTTCCACATTTTTTCGGGAAAAAATCAAAATCGCACATTTTACATTTTAATTTTGAAACTCCAAAATAGAACGCTTTGAAAACTTGCAAACGTCGTAAGCATCCTAAATCATTAATCATTTATGATTTTTTCGTTTATGCCCCCCTTAAAACTATGACGTCATTTTACAATTTAGCCGAATAAATATGTTTCTTAAATTTTATAGAATTATGTGCATTACTTCTGCAGCTGTGATTTAAGAATCCGTGTTTAGTTGTACTTTCTGAGTGTAAGCTAAGGAAGTATTGTAATTGAAAAGCTATTAACCCCGCCCACCCACCCTTTATTTTCTTAGAACTTTTTAAAACTCAAAAAATCGAGAAATGGAAAATCGAAAAATCCATTAATCGCGAAATTAAGAAATCGAAAAATTGTAAATTTAGAAACGTCAAAAACTGAAAAATTGAAAAATTAAAAAAAATCTAGAAATCGAAAATTTGAAGAGTCGAGAAATTTAAGAATTGAAAAATCAAACTGATTTTGGAAAATGACATACCCTCTAAGGAAGGAGAGGGTGGGAGGCGGGGCTGATAAAATAAGACCGATTTTGGCAAATGACATGGAACATCCAGATCAATCAGTCTTACCTTGGCAGATACTAGCCCCGCCCACCCGTCCTCTATTTCGTTAGAAGGTATTTCATTAGCCGAAATTAGTCTTATCTTAACAGGTAATAGTCCCGCCCACCCACCCTCTCTTTTCTTAGAGAGTATGTCATTTGCCAAAATCACTCTTATTGTAGCAGGTACTAAACCCGCCCACCCACCCTCTCTTTTCTTGGAAGGTATGTGATGTGCCAAAATCGATCTTATTTTAGTAGGTACTAACCCCGCCCGCCCACCCTCTCTTCTTAGAGGGTATGTCATCTGCCAAAATCAATCTTATCTTGGCAAGTATGAGCCTGATTTTTGCAGATGACATATCCTCTAAGGAAATAAGGGTGGGTGGGCGGGGCTAGTACTTGTCAAGGTAAGACTGATTTTGGCAGATGACCCACTTTTCTAGGAAATAAAGGGTGGGTGGGCGGGGCTAGTACTTGCCAAGATAAGACTGATTTTGGCAGATGACTTGTTCTTCTAAGAAAATAAGAGCTGGATGGGTGGGGTTAGCATTTGCTAAAAATAAAAATAAAAAATGACAAATTGAAAAAATCGGATAAATGAGAAATCGGAAAATTGTACAACTGTATAATCGGAAAATCAAAAACTAAAATATCGAAAAATTGAAAAAAAAATCTTATAAAATCGAATTCGATATTCCAGATTTCATTTTTTTTTTTTTAGTTTTTAGATTTTTCAACTTTTGACTATTTCATTTGATAATTTGTTTTTTAACTAAAACAACAAATTTATTCGAACCGAAATTTTGAAAGGTCGAAAAACCCAAAAATTGAAAATTAGAAACAATTTTCAGATGTTTTAAAATTACGGTAAACGTGGCAAATCGCTGATCAAAATTACTCTTTACTTCCTACCAAAAACTCAAAAAATCAAAAATTTTAAAAAATAAACATCTATTTTCTCGATATTTTTTAAAATCAAATAATTGAGAAGTCGGAAAACTGCCAAAATTGTAAAATTAAAAAATCGAAAGTTTTTTTCAGTTGCCCAGAGAAATCAAAAATCGAAAGACAGATCAAAAAATTGAAAATCTAAAAAACGAGAAATTGAAAAATTCGAAAGTTGAAAAATCGAAAAACTGAAGGATGTAGTCGTACGTACTCACTACGATAAGACTGACCTACTCTTCTAAGAAAATAAAAGAATAGGTCATCTGCCAAAATCAGTCTTATCTTCGCAAGTATGAGACTGAGTTTTGCAAATGAGATATCCCCTAAGAAAACAAGGGTGGGTGGGCGGGGCTAGTACTTGTCAAGATAAGACTGATTTTGGCAGATGACCTACTCTTCTAAGAAAATAAAGGGTGGGTGGGCGGGGCTAGTACTTTTCAAGATGAGACTGATTTTGGCAAATGACTTATTCTTCTAACAAAATAAAGACTGGGTGGGTGGGGTTAGCACTTGCTAACAATAAAAAAAATTAACATCAAAAAATGATAAATTGAAAACTCGGATAAATGAGAAATCGGAAAATTGTACAACTGTATAATCGCAAAATCAAAAACTGAAATATCGAAAAATTGGAAAAAACAAATCTTATAAAATCGAATTCGAAATTCCAGTTTTCATTTTTTTTTTTTTAGTTTTTAGATTTTTCAACTTTTGAATATTTCATTTGATAATTTGTTTGACAATTTTGCAGTTTTTAATTCAAGTCTTTTGATTTTTCAAGTTCAAATTTTTCCTTTTCAAGATTTGTCATTTTTCGATTTTTTAATTAAAAGAACAAATTTATTCGAACCGAAATTTTGAAAAATCCAAAAATTGAAACTTAGAAATAAAATTTTCAGATGTTTTAAAATTACGGTAAACATGGCAAATCGCTGATCAAAATTACTCTTTACTTTCTTCCAAAAACTCGGTGACAAAAAATCAGAAATCAAAAATTTAAAAAATAAACATCTATTTTCTCGATATTTTTAAAAATCGAATATGTAATTGAAAAATCGGAAAACAGCCAAAATTGTAAAATTAAAAAATCGGAAAGTTTTTTCAGTTGCCCAGAGAAATCAAAAATCGAAAGAATTGAAAATTTAAAAAGTGAAAAATTGAAAAATTCGAAAGTTGAAAAGTCGAAAAACTGAAGAATCTAGTAGTACTCACTACGATAAGACTGATTTTGGCAAATGATCTACTCTTAAGAAAACAAAGGGCGGGTGGGTGGGGCTAGCATTTGCCAAAATTAGACTCATTTTAGCCAATGACCTACTCTTCTAAGAAAATAAAAGAATAGGTCATCTGCGAAAATCAGTCTTATCTTCGCACGTATGAGACTGATTTTTGCAAATGACATATCCTCTGAGAAAACAAGGGTGGGTGGGCGGGGTTAGTACTTGTTAAAATAAGACTGATTCTGGCAGATGACCCACTCTTGAAAGAAAATAAAGGGTGGGTGGGCGAGGCTAGTACCTTTTCTTAGAAGCGGAGGTCATTTGCCAAAATGTGTCTTATTTTGGCAAGTACTAGCAAATTTCGAACCATTTTCGACGATTTTCGAAATTTAACTAAATACTTTTTCTAGTAGATTTCGGGGCCCAGAAGTCACTTCCAGCCTCATTTCTTCGATAACTTTGACCTTTTTTTCCAGAATTAGATCATTAATCAGTGCATTGAAATATCACAATTTTTAAAAATATCAAAAAATTCAATACAACACCTATAGAAAGAAGATCTTGCGTCAGTTAAGTTCGGATTAAAGAGATATCGACTTCAACTAGCCTCTGTTCGGATGACTGGATATTCAGATAATCGTGGGTTCGGATTATAGAGATTATACTTTAGTGTTGATAGTAAATATTATTTAAATTTTATAAAATAAGGTATTCTTGCATATGTGGTTTATGAATCCGTTTTGAGTTTTTTCCTTAGACTTCCAAATTTTTGGGGAAGAAATCAAAATAACATTTTAACATTTTGCAATTTAACTTTGGAGCTGCCAAATTGAGTGCTCTGAATTTTTTTTTTTTTTTTAGTCAATTTAAACCGTTCATGCCCCCTAGCAATTGATGATGTCATTTTACAATTGTGTCGAATAAATGTTAAAAAGTAACAATCCTGAACTTGTGGTTTACGAATCCCTGTCAACATAGAGATTTTTGGAAAAAAAAATTAAAATTGTACATAGTATAACAATTTTTCGATATTTTAGTTTTGGGATTTTTCAGTTTTTATTCTTCAATTTCTATATTTTTCAATTTTTCGATTCTTCAAATTTACGATTTGCCAATTTCTTGATGAATCGATTTTTCAGCTTTTCAACTTTTCGTTTATTCAGGTTTGTTTATGTCTTAAAAAATTTCGTGTCATTTTACAATTTTAATGGCATGCTCCTGGAGTGTGCTTTATGAATCCGTGTTGAGTTTTTAAACTTGTCTAGATTTTTGGGAAAAAAATCAAAATTTTTTAACAATATTTTACAATTTAATTTTGAAACTCCAAAATAGAACGCTTTGAAAACTTGCAAACGTCGTAAGCATCCTAAATCATTAATCATTTATGATTTTTTCGTTTATGCCCCCCTTAAAACGATGACGTCATTTTACAATTTAGCCGAATAAATATGTTTCTTAAATTTTATAGAATTATGTGCATTACTTCTGCAGGTGTGATTTAAGAATCCGTGTTTAGTTGTACTTTCTGAGTATAAGCTAAGGAAGTATTGTAATTGAAAAGGTACTAGCCCCACCCACCTACTCTTTATTTTCTTCGAACTTCTTAAAACTCAAAAAATCGAGAAATGGGAAATCGAAAAATCCATTAATCGCGAAATTAAGAAATCGAAAAATTGTAAATTTAGAAACGTCAAAAACTGAAAAATTGAAAAATAAAAAAAACGAGAAATCGAAAATTTTAAGAGTCGAGAAATTTAAGAATTGAAAAATCAAACTGATTTTGGCAAATGACATACCCTCTAAGGAAGGAGAGGGTGGGAGGCGGGGCTGATAAAATAAGACCGATTTTGGCAAATGACATGGAACATCCAGATCAATCAGTCTTACCTTAGCAGATACTAGCCCCGCCCACCCGTCCTCTATTTCGTTAGAAGGTATTTCATTAGCCAAAATTAGTCTTATCTTAACAGGTAATAGTCCCGCCCACCCACCCTCTCTTTTCTTAGAGAGTATCTCATTTGCCAAAATCACTCTTATTGTAGCAGGTACTAAACCCGCCCACCCACCCTCTCTTTTCTTGGAAGGTATGTGATGTGCCAAAATCGATCTTATTTTAGTAGGTACTAACCCCGCCCGCCCACCCTCTCTTCTTAGAGGGTATGTCATCTGCCAAAATCAATCTTATCTTGGCAAGTATGAGCCTGATTTTTGGAGATGACATATCCTCTAAGGAAATAAGGGTGGGTGGGCGGGGCTAGTACTTGTCAAGATAAGATTGATTTTGGCAGATGACCCACTTTTCTAGGAAATAAAGGGTGGGTGGGCGGGGCTAGTACTTGCCAAGATAAGACTGATTTTGGCAAATGACTTGTTCTTCTAAGAAAATAAGAGCTGGATGGGTGGGGTTAGCACTTGCTAAAAATAAAAATAAAAAATGACAAATTAAAAAAATCGGATAAATGAGAAATCGGAAAATTGTACAACTGTATAATCGGAAAATCAAAAACTAAAATATCGAAAAATTGAAAAAAAAAATCTTATAAAATCGAATTCGATATTCCAGATTTCATTTTTTTTTAGTTTTTAGATTTTTCAACTTTTGACTATTTCATTTGATAATTTGTTTTTTAACTAAAACAACAAATTTATTCGAACCGAAATTTGGAAAGATCGAAAAACCCAAAAATTGAAAATTAGAAACAATTTTCAGATGTTTTAAAGTTACGGTAAACATGGCAAATCGCTGATCAAAATTACTCTTTACTTCTTACCAAAAACTCAAAAAATCAAACATTTTAAAAAATAAACATCTATTTTCTCGATATTTTTTAAAATCAAATAATTGAGAAATCGGAAAACTGCCAAAATTGTAAAATTAAAAAATCGAAAGTTTTTTTCAGTTGCCCAGAGAAATCAAAAATCGCAAGACAGATCAAAAAATTGAAAATCTAAAAAACGAGAAATTGAAAAATTCGAAAGTTGAAAAATCGAAAAACTGAAGGATGTAGTCGTACTCACTACGATAAGACTTACCTACTCTTGGGTGGGCGGGGCTAGTACTTTTCAAGATGAGACTGATTTTGGCAAATGACTTATTCTTCTAACAAAATAAAGACTGGGTGGGTGGGGTTAGCACTTGCTAACAATAAAAAAATTTAACATCAAAAAATGATAAATTGAAAACTCGGATAAATGAGAAATCGGAAAATTGTACAACTGTATAATCGCAAAATCAAAAACTGAAATATCGAAAAAATGGAAAAAACAAATCTTATAAAATCGAATTCGAAATTCCAGTTTTCATTTTTTTTTTTTTTTAGTTTTTAGATTTTTCAACTTTTGAATATTTCATTTGATAATTTGTTTGACAATTTTGCAGTTTTTAATTCCAGTCTTTTGATTTTTCAAGTTCAAATTTATTCGAACCGAAAAAATCCAAAAATTGAAACTTAGAAATAAAATTTTCAGATGTTTTAAAATTACGGTAAACATGGCAAATCGCTGATCAAAATTACTCTTTACTTTCTTCCAAAAACTCGGTGACAAAAAATCAGAAATCAAAAATTTAAAAAATAAACATCTATTTTCTCGATATTTTTAAAAATCGAATATGTAATTGAAAAATCGGAAAACAGCCAAAATTGTAAAATTAAAAAATCGAAAGTTTTTTCAGTTGCTCAGAGAAATCAAAAATCGAAAGAATTGAAAATTTAAAAAGTGAAAAATTGAAAAATTCGAAAGTTGAAAAGTCGAAAAACTGAAGAATCTAGTAGTACTCACTACGATAAGACTGATTTTGGCAAACGATCTACTCTTAAGAAAACAAAGGGCGGGTGGGTGGGGCTAGCATTTGCCAAAATAAGACTCATTTTAGCCAATGACCTACTCTTCTAAGAAAATAAAAGAATAGGTCATCTGCGAAAATCAGTCTTATCTTCGCAAGTATGAGACTGATTTTTGCAAATGACATATCCTCTGAGAAAACAAGGGTGGGTGGGCGGGGCTAGTACTTGTTAAAATAAGACTGATTCTGGCAGATGACCCACTCTTGAAAGAAAATCAAGGGTGGGTGGGCGGGGCTAGTACCTTTTCTTAGAAGAGTAGGTCATTTGCCAAAATGTGTCTTATTTTGACAAGTACTAGCAAATTTCGAACCATTTTCGACGATTTTCGAAATTTAACTAAATACTTTTTCTAGTAGATTTCGGGGCTCAGAAGTCACTTCCAGCCTCATTTCTTCGATAACTTTGACCTTTTTTTCCATAATTAGATCATTAATTCAGTGCATTGAAATATCACAATTTTTAAAAATATCAAAAAATTCAATACAACACCTATAGAAAGAAGATCTTGCCTCATTTTTGCAAGTAGGTGCATGTTTTCCAGTTAAGTTCGGATTAAGGAGATATCGACTTCAACTAGCCTCTGGTCGGATTACTGGATATTCGGATAATCGTGGGTTCGGATTATAGAGATTATACTTTAGTGTTGATGGTAAATATTATTTAAATTTTATAAAATAAGGTACTCGTGCATATGTGGTTTATGAATCCGTTTTGAGTTTTTTCCTTAGACTTCCAAACTTTTGGGGAAGAAATCAAAATAACATTTTAACATTTTGCAACTTAACTTTGGAGCTGCCAAATTGAGTGCTCTGAATTTTTTTTTTTTTTTTTTAGTCAATTTAAACCGTTCATGCCCCCTAGCAATTGATGATGTCATTTTACAATTGTGTCGAATAAATGTTAAAAATTAACAATCCTGAACTTGTGGTTTACGAATTTACGAATCGCTGTTAACATAGAGATTTTTGGAAAAAAAAAAAATTGTACATAGTATAACAATTTTTTTTTTATTTTAGTTTTGGCATTTTTAAGTTTTTATTCTTCAATTTCTATATTTTTCAATTTTTCGATTCTTCAAATTTTCGATTTCCCAATTTCTTGATGAATCGATTTTTCAGCTTTTCAACTTTTCGTTTATTCAGGTTTGTTTGTCTTAAAAAATTATCATGTCATTTTACAATTTTAATGACATGCTCCTGGAGTGTGCTTTATGAATCCGTGTTGAGTTTTTAAACTTGTCTAGATTTTTGGGAAAAAAATCAAAATTTTATAACAATATTTTACAATTTAATTTTGAAACTCCAAAATAGAACGCTTTGAAAACTTGCAAACGTCGTAAGCATCCTAAATCATTAATCATTTATGATTTTTTCGTTTGTGCCCCCCTTAAAACGATGACGTCATTTTACAATTTAGCCGAATAAATATGTTTCTTAAATTTTATAGAATTATGTGCATTACTTCTGCAGGTGTGATTTAAGAATCCGTGTTTAGTTGTACTTTCTGAGTGTAAGCTAAGGAAGTATTGTAATTGAAAAGGTACTAGCCCCACCCACCTACTCTTTTTCGTTAGAAGGTATTTCATTAGCCAAAATTAGTCTTATCTTAACAGGTAATAGTCCCGCCCACCCACCCTCTCTTTTCTTAGAGAGTATCTCATTTGCCAAAATCACTCTTATTGTAGCAGGTACTAAACCCGCCCACCCACCCTCTCTTTTCTTGGAAGGTATGTGATGTGCCAAAATCGATCTTATTTTAGTAGGTACTAACCCCGCCCGCCCACCCTCTCTTCTTAGAGGGTATGTCATCTGCCAAAATCAATCTTATCTTGGCAAGTATGAGCCTGATTTTTGCAGATGACATATCCTCTAAGGAAATAAGGGTGGGTGGGCGGGGCTAGTACTTGTCAAGGTAAGACTGATTTTGGCAGATGACCCACTTTTCTAGGAAATAAAGGGTGGGTGGGCGGGGCTAGGACTTGCCAAGATAAGACTGATTTTGGCAGATGACTTGTTCTTCTAAGAAAATAAGAGCTGGATGGGTGGGGTTAGCATTTGCTAAAAATAAAAATAAAAAATGACAAATTGAAAAAATCGGATAAATGAGAAATCGGAAAATTGTACAACTGTATAATCGGAAAATCAAAAACTAAAATATCGAAAAATTGAAAAAAAAATCTTATAAAATCGAATTCGATATTCCAGATTTCATTTTTTTTTTTTTTAGTTTTTAGATTTTTCAACTTTTGACTATTTCATTTGATAATTTGTTTTTTAACTAAAACAACAAATTTATTCGAACCGAAATTTTGAAAGGTCGAAAAACCCAAAAATTGAAAATTAGAAACAATTTTCAGATGTTTTAAAGTTACGGTAAACGTGGCAAATCGCTGAACAAAATTACTCTTTACTTCCTATCAAAAACTCAAAAAATCAAAAATTTTAAAAAATAAACATCTATTTTCTCGATATTTTTTAAAATCAAATAATTGAGAAATCGGAAAACTGCCAAAATTGTAAAATTAAAAAATCGAAAGTTTTTTTCAGTTGCCCAGAGAAATCAAAAATCGAAAGACAGATCAAAAAATTGAAAATCTAAAAAACGACAAATTGAAAAATTCGAAAGTTGAAAAATCGAAAAACTGAAGGATGTAGTCGTACTCACTACGATAAGACTGACCAATTCTTCTAAGAAAATAAAAGAAGAGGTCATCTGCCAAAATCAGTCTTATCTTCGCAAGTATGAGACTGAGTTTTGCAAATGAGATATCCCCTAAGAAAACAAGGGTGGGTGGGCGGGGCTAGTACTTGTCAAGATAAGACTGATTTTGGCAGATGACCTACTCTTCTAAGAAAATAAAGGGTGGGTGGGCGGGGCTAGTACTTTTCAAGATGAGACTGATTTTGGCAAATGACTTATTCTTCTAACAAAATAAAGACTGGGTGGGTGGGGTTAGCACTTGCTAACAATAAAAAAATTTAACATCAAAAAATGATAAATTGAAAACTCGGATAAATGAGAAATCGGAAAATTGTACAACTGTATAATCGCAAAATCAAAAACTGAAATATCGAAAAATTGGAAAAAACAAATCTTATAAAATCGAATTCGAAATTCCAGTTTTCATTTTTTTTTTTTTAGTTTTTAGATTTTTCAACTTTTGAATATTTCATTTGATAATTTGTTTGACAATTTTGCAGTTTTTAATTCCAGTCTTTTGATTTTTCAAGTTCAAATTTATTCGAACCGAAATTTTGAAAAATCCAAAAATTGAAACTTAGAAATAAAATTTTCAGATGTTTTAAAATTACGGTAAACATGGCAAATCGCTGATCAAAATTACTCTTTACTTTCTTCCAAAAACTCGGTGACAAAAAATCAGAAATCAAAAATTTAAAAAATAAACATCTATTTTCTCGATATTTTTAAAAATCGAATATGTAATTGAAAAATCGGAAAACAGCCAAAATTGTAATATTAAAAAATCGTAAAGTTTTTTCAGTTGCCCAGAGAAATCAAAAATCGAAAGAATTGAAAATTTAAAAAGTGAAAAATTGAAAAATTCGAAAGTTGAAAAGTCGAAAAACTGAAGAATCTAGTAGTACTCACTACGATAAGACTGATTTTGGCAAATGATCTACTCTTAAGAAAACAAAGGGCGGGTGGGTGGGGCTAGCATTTGCCAAAATAAGACTCATTTTGGCCAATGACCTATTCTTCTAAGAAAATAAAGAATAGGTCATCTGCCAAAATCAGTCTTATCTTCGCAAGCATGAGACTGATTTTTGCAAATGAGATATCCCCTAAGAAAACAAGGGTGGGTGGGCGGGGCTAGTACTTGTTAAAATAAGACTGATTCTGGCAGATGACCCACTCTTGAAAGAAAATAAAGGGTGGGTGGGCGGGGCTAGTACCTTTTCTTAGAAGAGGTCATTTGCCAAAATGTGTCTTATTTTGTCAAGTACTAGCAAATTTCGAACCATTTTCGACGATTTTCGAAATTTAACTAAATACTTTTTCTAGTAGATTTCGGGGCTCAGAAGTCACTTCCAGCCTCATTTCTTCGATAACTTTGACCTTTTTTTCCATAATTAGATCATTAATTCAGTGCATTGAAATATCACAATTTTTAAAAATATCAAAAAAATTCAATACAACACCTATAGAAAGAAGATCTTGCGTCATTTTTGCAAGTAGGTGCATGTTTTCCAGTTAAGTTCGGATTAAAGAGATATCGACTTCAACTAGGCTCTGTTCGGATTACTGGATATTCGGATAATCGTGGGTTCGGATTATAGAGATTATACTTTAGTGTTGATGGTAAATATTATTTAAATTTTATAAAATAAGGTACTCTTGCATATGTGGTTTATGAATCCGTTTTGACTTTTTTCCTTAGACTTCCAAACTTTTGGGGAAAAAATTCAAAAAAACATTTTAACATTTTGCAATTTAACTTTGGAGCTGCCAAATTGAGTGCTCTGAATTTTTTTTTTTTTTTAGTCAGAATTTAAATCGTTCATGCCCCCTAGCAATTGATTTTACAATTGTGTCGAATAAATGTTAAAAAGTAACAATCCTGAACTTGTGGTTTACGAATCCCTGTTAACAGAGATTTTTGGAAAAAAAAAAAATAAAATTGTACATAGTATAACAATTTTTCGATATTTTAGTTTTGGGATTTTTCAGTTTTTATTCTTCAATTTTTCGATTCTTCAAATTTTCGATTTGCCAATTTCTTGATGAATCGATTTTTCAGCTTTTCAACTTTTCGTTTATTCAGGTTTGTTTGTCTTAAAAAATTATCATGTCATTTTACAATTTTAATGACATGCTCCTGGAGTGTGCTTTATGAATCCGTGTTGAGTTTTTAAGCTTGTCCAGATTTTTGGGAAAAAAATCAAAATTTTATAACAATATTTTAGAATTTGACTTTGATATTGGAAAAACTGAATGATGTGAAAATTTGCAAATACTTTAAGGCTATTGGAAGTTCTTCAAATTTATGAGTGTTTTTGAGAAAAAAAAAACTGAATGTAGGAGACAAAATCAAATCAATTTCCATTTTTTTTAATCACTGATACTTGTAATCTGCACGTGCTAATAGTCGAATTCTTTCGAAATATAGACATAAACAGTCGAAGTTAAATATGTACTGAAAAATTAAGAGCATGTTGTAAAATATCTATAAGTTACCAAATGATTAAAAAAACTAAATCGTAGACGAATCACATGCTGTATTATGGATGGCAACGATTGTTTTCCGAATCGAATTCTAATAATCTATTATTGCTAATCATGAGTGTATCTAAAAACGGAAGTTCGCCATTATGCTCTTTATGGTACGTGAAGTGGTTGCTACCGAATGAATTGTTTTTCCATTATCGAGGTAAAAAGAGAAACATTGCTTGACGCTGAAAGCCAATTTACATTATTTAGAGTGATAGTACCATATTTACTGTGCCGCTACATATCACATTCATTTATCATTCCAGTCCATTAGAACGGCCATAAATACTGATCTGTACAACAAATAGGCAAAACTGGACATCATTATAAAGACATTTTTCTTAATTGCTGCTATTCAGTCGACATATTATTGCAATTAAACATCGAGAACTTACTATCACGCAAATTTATTTTCCTCCGCAGAACTCATCCGTCTCTTTTACGAGCCGAATTAAGCCCTGGCGACGTAGTAAAACACAATCAACAGTACTCCGTTAATTAGCATGTTATTATCGCACAGTTATGCTTAATGCGTCTATTTGCTTGCGGGGTTCACGGGTAAATATGAATGGCCCTGGAGCCAGACAGGAATTTCAAACAGTGTTATTGTTGGCTCATGGAACATGCGATGATGACTGGAGTTGCGGCTTTGCATTTTCGAGCGAACTTAAAACTCCCAAATAGCTCCCGGATGTTTGACTCCGCGCGAGGAGGGATCAAACGCTTATCTTTTTATTCGGCGAAGTCGGATTTAAGTTGAGTATGTGGGTCAGGATTTGTGTGTTTTACGAATTCGTACTCGAGTGGTTGGTAATCTTTGCCGGTCAAAGTACGGTGGTAATTAAACATTCTTCAGCAGAAATAGAAGTGTGTCCTTTGTGGACAAAGCGATGATAACGTAATGCAGCAAATAGATTATGTTGTCTGCATCCGCTTTGTGGCGACGTGGTAATTTCAGGCATTTTTCGTGAACAATGTGGTTTCGTGCCACATTTTTCTGAATGTCATATTGTTTTGAAGTTAATCTCATTTAAGTTGATCATTAATTGTGGCTTAAATTGCAACAGACAGTCCAGTGGGATTAGTTCACTAAAACTCTCTAAATCCGATTCCTTAAAATCTTGTCGTCGCGCATTAATTAAATCTTCGCAGCCCGAACTTATCTCTCATTAACCTCCAAACACACTATCAATTATCACCGGATTAAATTAAGTCTGAGTCGATTAAGTTCCTTTCGATGGCTACGACGCCACGTCTAAATTACTTAACAAACTCTTACAAGTAAAGTCAAAGGACGTTTTCTCAAACGCCAGTTATCGAGCAGTTCATTGCTCTGCCGGTGAATCACACAGACTTGCGAATCAATTATCGCCCACCTCAATAAAGCGCACTATTTTTACAAACTCGACACTATGTCCACCTTGAATATATGCATAACGACGAGTCCAAAGTTCGCGGCTGAAACCGCACATTGTCTGCAAGGTAGCGTGGGGTTTCAGCAAAAAATCTAGAATATAGTGACGCGTTTCGCCAACGAAGTGGGTTGCATCGGGTATATGCTAACGAATTTGGCGCTATTTAATTTTTTGTTAAATTGTGAAAGTAGGCCATGATGTTTTAAGTTGCAGTCGCAGTTGAGGGTGCCAGATTTCACTGCGTGCGATCAATAAAAATCGTCCCCTAGTTGGCGCTGGATTTTTCGCTCGTTTTTAGTTTGCTCGTCCAGTGCCAACTTGAAGACGCTTGTTAATGGCAGTTGAAATTCCGTAGACATTGCGTAAAAATTTATCAGTTTTGTAATATTGATCACTAGTCGTCTAATCCCTCTTTTTTTTTAATTACACGGTTTTAAGTAGAAGATTAAATCATATTTAATTTTGAAGGTTATTATAAAAATATTGTAATCGAGTCCATTGGGCGACTGGCTACTTTTATTTTTTCTCGAGGTTTCATGTCCCCTAAAGTACGAAAAAAATAGGTTCCCGTTTCCATCTGTCTGTCTGCCGTCTGTCCCGCTTTGTATTAGGCAGATAATCTCCGAAATGCCTGGACGGATCGTCAAATTTTATGTGTGTATTAGGTATGGGTGGGTTAGTTTTCACCCTAAAAATTCAGATTTTTGAAAAAAAATGAAAATTGTATAACATTTCCGAATTTAATTTTGAAACTGCAAAAGCGGGTAAAGATAGTAAATAAAAAATACTTGATATCTTACAATTTTGTAAACTAATTTTACTGAAATATTAGAAAATAACGTGGTCCTGTTTCCGGGTTGAATTTTTATCCTAGACGTGGAGATTTTTTAACAAAAAATCAAGATTGTACAATCTTTCGAATTTTCAAATGTTCGATATTTGAGTTTTGAGATTTTTCAGTGTTTTGATTTTAAAATTTTTCGACATTCCAATTCCTCGATTTTTCAATTCCTCGTGTTTTTTTTTTGTTTTTTTTCCGATATTTCAGTTGTACGATTTTTCCATTCTTCGATTCTTAAATTTTTCGATTTTTCAATAATACAGTTTTTGACTTTTCTAAATTTTGGAATTTTTCGATTTTTTGATTTTTGGCTGGTTTGATTTCTAGCTTTTTAGATTTCTTGATTTTTCAATTTTTCTACTTCTCGTCTTTCCCTTTTCTCGATTTTCCGATGGTTGAAATTTTCGATTTCTGGTTTTTTGAATTTTCGATTTTACGATTTTTTAATTTTTTAATAACCTTAAATTTTTCTATTTTTCGAATTTTCCATTTATTGACTTCTCGGTTTTTCAATGTCGTAAAATTTTTCGGTTTCACGATTTTTCAAGTTTTTGATTTCTCAACTTTTCAACACTTCAATTGTGGGAATTTTTCCATATCTGGATTTTTCAATTTTCAATATTTTAATTTTAGATATTTCGGTTTGTCGATTTCTTGACTTCTTGGCCTTCTTTCGATTTCTCGGATTTTCGTTTTTCAAAATATTTGATTCATCGAATTTTCGATTTTCGCTTCCCAAATTTTCAATCCTTTTGGTTTTCGGTTTTTAATTTTTGGAATTTTCGATGTTTCAACTTTTACAATCTTCAATTTTTCGATTTTGCAATTTTCGATTTTTTAAGTTTTTGGAAAATTTTTCAATTTTTTCGATTTTCTGCTTTTCCATTTTTCGATATTTCGTTTTTCGATTTTTCAGTTTCTCGATTTTATGATTTTTTAAATTTTTTAATAACTATTTAAATATTTCTAATTTTCGAATTTTCCATTTATCGACTTCTTAGTTTTTCAATGTCGTAAAATTTTTCGGTTTCACGATTTTTCAAGTTTTCGATTTCTCAACTTTTAACATATCAATTTGGGAATTTTTCCATATCTGGATTTTTCAATTTTTCAGTATTTTAATTTTAAATTTTTCGATTTTTCGGCTTTTCGAATTTTTTTAATTTCGGTATCTCAATTTTACCATTCCTTGACTTTTCGATTTTTGGATTTTTCGACTTTCGATATGTTTTTCTATATTTCGCTTCTCAAATTTTCGAATTCTAGGTTTTCCGATTTCCTGGATTTTCTTTTTCCGAAAATTTGATTCATCGAATTTTCAATTTTTTACCTTTTGATTTTCAATTTTTTTATTCTTCAGTTTTTCAATTTTTCGATTTCATAAGCTTCTGGAAGATTTTTCTATTTTTTCGATTTTCGAATTCTAGGTTTTCCGATTTCGCGAATTTTCGTTTTTCCGAATATTTGATTCATCGAATTTTCTATTTTCAGTTCTCAAATTTTCAATCCTTCTGGTTTTCGATTTTTAAATTTTCAAATTTTCAATTTCTACAATCTTCAGTTTTTCGATTTTTCAATTTTCGATTTTTTTGTTTCTGGAAGATTTTTCTATTTTTTTTGATTTTCGAACTTTCGGTTATTCGATATTCCGATTTCTCGATTTTTCAATTTTTCTATTCTTTGATTTTTAAATTTTAATTTTGGATTTTTTGATTTTTCAACTGTTCCATTCTTCAGTTTTTCGTTTTTTCAAATACTTTACTTTTCGATTTTTTTATTCCTCTTTAAGTTTTCGATTTTCGAGATTCAAATTTTCAGTCTTTCTAGTCATCGATTTTCAATTTTTCAATGTCTTTTACTTTTCGATTTTTTTACTTTCCAGAAGATTTTTCTATTTTTTCGATTTTCTGTTTTTCAATTTTTCTAATTTTCCATTTATCGACTTCTCGGTTTTTCAATGTCGTAAAATTTTTCAGATTTTCGATTTCTCAACTTTTTGACACTTCAATTTTGGGAATTTTTCCATATCTGGATTTTTCAATTTTTCAATATTTTTATTTTAGATATTTTGGTTTGTCGATTTCTCGACTTTTCGGCTTTTTTCGATTTTTTAATTTTTCGACTTTTCGGCTTTTCGAATTTTCCATTTATTGACTTCTCGATTTTTCAATATCGTGAAATTTTTCGGTTTCACGATTTTTCAAGTTTTCGATTTCTCAACTTTTAACATATCAATTTTGGGAATTTTTCCATATCTGGATTTTTCAATTTTTCAGTATTTTAATTTTAGATTTTTCGATTTTTCGGCTTTTCGAATTTTTTTAATTTCGCTATCTCAATTTTACCATTCCTTGAATTTTCGATTTTTGGATTTTTCGACTTTCGATATGTTTTTCTATATTTCGATTCTTAAATTTTCGAATTCTAGGTTTTCCGATTTCCCGGATTTTCTTTTTCCGAATATTTGATTCATCGAATTTTCAATTTTTTACCTTTTGATTTTCAATTTTTTTATTCTTCAGTTTTTCAATTTTTTAATTATTTTGCTTTTCAGTGTTTTATTTCTCGAGTTTTCGATTTCCGTTTCTCAAATTTTCAATCCATCTGGTTTTTTCGATTTTTGATTTTTCGATTTCTTAAGCTTCTGGAAGATTTTTCTATTTTTTCGTTTTTCGAATTCTAGGTTTTCCTATTTCGCGAGTTTTCGTTTTTCCGAATGTTTGATTCATCGAATTTTCAATTTGCTTATCTTTCGACTTTCAATTTTTCAATTATTTTACTTTTCGATTTTTTCTTTCTCGAGTTTTCTATTTTCGGTTCTCAAATTTTCAATTTTTACAATCTTCAGTTTTTCGATTTTTCAATTTTCGATTTTTTAGTTTCCGGAAGATTTTTCTATTGTTTTTATTTTCGAACTTTCGGTTATTCGATATTCCGATTTCTCGATTTTTCAATTTTTCTATTCTTTAATTTTTAAATTTTCAATTTTGGATTTTTTGATTTTTCAACTTTTCCGTTCTTCAGTTTTTCGTTTTTTCAAATACTTTACATTTCGATTTTTTTATTCCTCTTTAAGTTTTCGATTTTCGAGATTCTTTCTAGTCATCGATTTTCAATTTTTCAATTTCTTTTACTTTTCGATTTTTTGACTTTCCAGAAGATTTTTCTATTTTTTCGATTTTCTGTTTTTCCATTTTTTAATTTCTTAATAATTATTTAAATTTTTCAATTTTTCTAATTTTCCATTTATCGACTTCTCGGTTTTTCAATGTAAAATTTTTCAGGTTTTCGATTTCTCAACTTTTTGACACTTCAATTTTGGGAATGTTTCCATATCTAGATTTTTCAATTTTTCAATATTTTTATTTTATATATTTTGGTTTGTCGATTTCTCGACTTTTCAGCTTTTTTCGATTTTTTAATTTTGATACCTCAATTTTTTCAATTTTTCCATTTTTTGATTTCGATTTTTGGATTTTTCGATTTTCCATATTTCGTTTTTTTCTATATTTTGATTCCTAGATTTTCGAATTCTAGGTTTTCCGATTTTGCAGATTTTCGTTTTTCCGAATATTTGATTCATCGAATTTTCAATTTTTCAGTTATGTTACTTTTCAATTTTTTTATTTCTCGAGTTTTCGATTTTCGCTTCTTAAAATTTCAATCCATGTGGACTTTGATTTTTGGATTTTTCGATTTTTTAAGTTTCTGGAAGATTTTTTGTATTTTTTCGAATTTCAAATTCTGGGTTTTCCGATTTCTCCAATTTTTTCATTATTAAGTTTTTCGATTATTTTACTTTTCGATTTATTATTTCCCGAGTTTTCGATTTTCGCTTTTCAAACTTTCAGTTCTTGTTTTCGATTTTTCAATTTTCAATTTTTTGAGTTTCTGAAAGAATTTTCTATTTTTTCGATTTTCGAACTTTCGGTTATTCGATATATTCCGATTTCTCGATTTTTCAATGTTTCTATTCTTTGATTTTTAAAGTTTCAGTTCTGGATTTTTTATTTCTCTTTAAGTTTTCGATTTTCGAGACTCAAATTTTCAATCTTCCTAGTTTTTAATTTTCAGTGTTTCAATTTCTTACTTTTCGATTTTCTGACTTTCAGAAGATTTTTCGATTTTCTTTTTTTCCATTTTTCGATTTCACTGGTTTTTACTTTGTAGGGGTAAAAGACAAAAATCACAAAACCAAATTTTATGCCTTTTTAAAGAAGCGGTATTACTGGGCTTTACTTCAAAGGCAAGGGAAGTTCTGTCCAAATAACCTACCAATTTTTTTCCCCTAGTTTTTTATTTCCGTAGTATGTGTTCATAGTAATTTAAAAAATGCAAATATTTAACCAGTGAGATCACTAGAAATAATTTACATCCAACTTTAAATCAACTTTTGTAATCATAAGTGTTGAAACTATTTTCCTCCGTTACTATTATCTCCGTCCCCGTTCTAAAACACGCGTAAACAACCTAATTGAGAAACCCGCCGCATTCAAGACGCGTCAATAACGAATTCGTTGCTTTCAAGGTCCTTTTGGTGACGTCTTCTCGCAGGCCCGAGAAATGGATTGTTCCCGGAGGCGGCGTCGAACCGGAGGAGGAACCGAGCGTGACCGCCACGAGGGAAGTCCTCGAAGAAGCGGGCGTCATCGGCAAGCTAGGACGTAGCTTGGGAGTTTTTGAAGTAAGTATTAGGAAAAAAAAACCGTCCACAAAAACTAATCTTTCCCACCTTCCAGAATTTGGAACACAAAGACAGAACTGAAGTGTATGTCATGACAGTAACCGAAGAACTAGACGAATGGGAAGACTCGAAGACCATAGGCAGGAAAAGGCAGTGGTTCACGATAGAAGAGGCTCTAGAACAGCTCGCTTTGCACAAACCGGTGCAACGTAATTATCTTCAACAATTACGTCGCTCGAAACTAACATGAGATTTGGTTTTTTATAATATTGATTAATTTAGAAAAACTGTTACTGTCAAACATGTGCTTGAGGTTTTATGGGTATTTATTAATCATGGAAATTCGACTATATGTGAGATATTGAATTCGATTTTTCGTAGTTATTCTGCAACAATAATGCTCTCGGTTATAGTGAGGTATTGTTCATTTTACGCCAGTTCTGTTTACATTTTTTTTTTTTCGATTTACACTTAAGACATAGTACTTTCCTATTGTTTTGTTGCCTTTTGTTATAACCTGAATATCAGAACAATAAAATGTTATTTAATATCGATTTGTATGTGTTTGGCGTGGACGTTATTTACGCAACCATATTTCTATTCATTTGTTATTTTATTAGTGTTATGTGCGGTTGGTTATTTCGTTTCAAAAACAATCCTTTGATAACCGTTTACTTTAGGAACGACCGCCAACGCAAATGCATTGGAAACTACTTAAACTCAGATTTATGGCTATAAAAGCACGTTGTGAAACTATATTTGAAAAACAAAAATTATCAGTAATGTAGGCAACCAGCTATACTTCCGCGTAGACAACACGACATCCACTAATCTCCCGTCCACGAGACCTTAGCCACAAAAAGCCGATAAAACAGAGCTCATTCGACAAACGTCAACGTCAAATGTGATTGTTTTTTGAGGTTATCCCCTTTACGTTTGTTTATTTAATATGCAACAACACATAGCACACGATTTACAAGAAAAAGAACGAACTAAAGACGTAACTTTGAAGGAAAATGTCACTTTCGCCTCGTTACTACTCAAGTCTGAAATCCAGAATGGCCTCACTGAGAGCGGATTCAAGAAACCCTCTCCAATCCAATTTAAAGCGATACCACTGGGACGATGCGGCTTCGGTAACCCCACGAACCCTCTCTAAACCCACTTGACACTAAATTTCTAGATTTGATCGTCAAATCCAAGTCAGGAACCGGAAAAACTCTAGTATTCTCAACTATAACTTTAGAGACCGTAAACGTGGCCAAAATCACTCCGCAAGTGTTAATTCTAGTGCCTACGCGAGAAATCGCGGTACAAATTGAAGACGTTTTAAAAAACATTGGACGTTTCATTGAAGGTTTGTGGTCTAGCTAAGTTTCTGTCGTTTTAATGTAGATTTGTAGGTCTCTCAATTGGGTGTTTTATTGGCGGCATGCCCCTGGAAGACGACATTAAAAAATGCAGCCAGTGTCACGTCGCCGTGGGGGCCCCAGGCCGCGTCAAGCACCTCATCACCCTAGGCGCTCTTTCCACAAAGTCAATCCGTTTGTTTGTTCTTGATGAAGCCGACAAACTCATGGAAACCACGTTCCAGAACGACATTAACGAAATCTACGACGTGCTCCCCCCTCGCAAACAATTAATCGCGACTAGTGCCACCTACCCCCAGGAGCTTGACACGTTCCTAGCCAATTACATGCTTTCCCCAACGCACGTGACGTCCGAAAACGAAACCCCGCTCCTCCTAGGTCTCAAACAATTCGTCGCTGTGTTAAACTCCAACACGATTAACGCGGTCCAGCAAATGAAAGCCAAAAACGAAATTCTTGTAGAAATATTCACGAACGTCTCCTTCACTCAATGTCTAGTTTTCACCAACTACCAGTCACGAACTGAGAGTGTTTCTAACTATTTGAACCAAAAGGGGTGGAATTCGTCGTTTATTTCGGCGGCGGTGGAGCAAAGCGGGCGCTTGGAGGCTATCAATAACTTGAAAAACTTCAAAAGCAGGATATTGCTTTCGACTGACTTGACTGCAAGGGGGATAGATGCCGCTAATGTTGATTTAGTTATCAATTATGACCTTCCGGTGGATGCTGTGACGTACTTGCACCGGATGGGGAGAGCGGGGAGGTACGGGTCCACTGGGATTTGCATAAACTTTGCTTTGGAGGGGCTAGAAATTAAGAAAATGCAGACGATTTTGGGGAGTATTGGTGCGACGAATTTGTCGATTTCGAAATTGCCGCCTTTGAAGGGTGGGGGTGATTTGTGGCAACTGGATGTGAGTGGGTTGGAGCAGATTTGGGGGGTGGTGCCCGAGAGCGCCAATGAGGTGAGCGAGACAATCAAGAAGGAGGTGCTACTGATGAAACAGAGTGCCAGAAGTAACAAAAACAACAAAAATAGTAAAAATAGCAAAAATTGTAATAAGAAGAAGATTAAATTTGAGGACGCCAAAGGGACGACGAACGACAAAGAGAGTCCAACTACGAACAACAAAAAGAATAAGAAGATAAAATTAGAAGACTTGACTAAAGAAAGTGTGGAGGACTTTTTGAAATGTAACAAAGAAGACACTCCAACTCGTGGTAAAAACAACAAGAAGAAGATAAAACTAGAAGAGTTGAGTAGTGAAGGTGTTGAAAATATGCTACTAGGTAAAGAAAAGGAAGAAGAAAAAGACTCGACGACGTGTTTTGACACTGATAATTTACTCAGTTCGTTAATAGGAGACGAAAGCGATGATTCCAAGAAACGTAAAAGGGAAATTAAAATAGAAGAGAAAGAAAATGAGACTCTAATTTCATCAGATGACACGAATTGTGATGATATACTCTCTTCATTAATAAATGGAGAAACTCCAGAAGACGATAGTAAAAAACGGAAACTAAATGAACCCACAATAGGAATAAAAGACGACAAAAACGAAACCTTGAGCAAAAATAAAGCCCTCCTTAGTATCACGAGGCTTTTGATAGATTTCCACACCCACATAGACACAGATTTGGCAGACACCTTAGATGGATATCTTACAATTCTCAAAGACAAAAATACAGACGATCAGATTAGCACAGCGGAAGACATTCTACTTCTGAATTCTAGTACCGACACTGTGGTAACTAAAACTGAAGACGTAGAAATAGAAATAGAAGCACCCACAGACGAACTCGACATTGAAGATATTTTCAAAGCTGGCTACCAGTGCGCGTTGACTACGAGCGACAAAACCTGGTTGAACTCCCTTCCCTCGCAAGACATTCAAACCTTCCAAGAGTTTTGTCGTCAAGAACAAGTAACCATTTCTTCAGAGAGCGAAAACGAAGAACTAGATTACGAAATGGAAGCTTATGATGAAGAGGACGACGAAAATCCCACGAACGACGTGGCCTTACAGTGGGTCCCGGTGGAGTCCTCCAGCGCCGACCACTTCACCAAGTGCTACGACGACTGCAGCACCGTCCTCTGGCAAACCGGGCTCACCTTCGAAACCGTTGCCGAGTTCGACAATTGGTACTACCACTGGCAGGAGCAAGTCCAGTCCGTGCGCAACTACGTCCAGCAGAACATCTACGTGGAGGAAATGAGCAAATATCAGCAGCAGCGTCTAACTGACAAATAACGCATCATGTATTTGTAATAAAGACAATTAAATCTGTTATACTGTGTCTTATTTCGCGACTAAAGCGGAAATGCGGCAAATGCATAATGAGCGAGTGCATTAACCAGATGGAAAAGTGCAATAGCACCTTAAAACGCGCTGGCGAGTCGTAAACAATGGAATGCAAATGATGCGGGGTTTATCGGGAGGTTAGATGTGCAAGAGCGACATGCGAATGCGGCTTTGATGTCCTAAATCTGGTTTTTTCGTCGGCGGTTGCATGTTTGGAGGTTATCTGGATTCGGCACGACAGGGAGGATAAGGCGACGGCCGGAGTTGATGGAAATGCGGGGTTATTTTTAAAGTCTTTAGAAACGTAATAGAGCAAACTCTGGTTTGTAAAATGTTAATGTAACGCAACTATCAATTTTCTTATTCTAGTATAATCTGCACAACAATAACGTCGCTGTTGGCGTGCTCTCCCCAATTAGAACAGCGCCTTGCAATTATTGCACCCTAGTCGTCGGTCTCTGAATCGTCAGGTCATGAAGTGTACCGAGCGTGCTGCCGATGCGATATCCTCCTCGATAGCGGACTTTCAAGAACTGGTGCATTCGTGCATGAAACGTAAAATTTCGTGCCAGCAGCCGATGCCAGTGATACATATTTAAAGAAATTTGCAACGAAACTTTTCTGTTTGCGGAGGGAAAGGACACGTAAGAGGGGCAAGGACGCGGCCGGGAGGAATTCGGAAGCTGGCGTAGTGAACGTTAACAAGAACGGTGAAGAAGGGGCGTAGAGTGAGCAATCTAGAAGATTTTAAGGCGAAGACACCCAATAAAACAGAGAGCTTTTAACTTTTCCAGAATAAAATCCTTAGGTGGTGCTTTTTGGAAATGCAGTGTCTTTCCGGTGATAATCCTCCTGCTGCCCAACAATGCAACTGCTGTTTGCTGTAATATACTTCCTGGTTTGCTGGAAAGTATTCAAAAGCTTAATGAGACGGTCTCCCTGAACCAGATTCTGCTCAGAACCGTAATGGTCAGACAGACCAAGATACTTCCTTTGTTTGGAATTTTTTCATTTTATAGATGCTGATCTGACTCCATCTACTGATTTTGATTCACAGCAGTCAATAGTTCAAGCTTTTGTTCCCAATAAGGTTAGGTAGATATGATATGGTCAACTTTGTGTAAAGCTGGACCGATTAAACTAGTACTTCATTATGAAAAACAAGCAGCCCCGTAGCTAGAAAACTTATTCAGGGGGGGCAAGTTTGTCGACAGAGGGGGGCTTCATGCAAATATATATATTTCAATAATACACTCAGATAACTGCTTTATTTTTTCATTAAAATAATTGCAAACGTCGTTTTTTCCGTTATTAAATTTTGGTAAAAACCTGTCCAAGTCCAAAGAATTGGTGCGGTACTTTTCAAAAGCCAGAAAAACCAAGTTTGCCAATCTTTGATGCGTCATTGCGATCTATTCAGAGAATGTAGATTCACAAACAGCTGGACTGCATCTAAAAATTCGTATAATATTGCCAACAATGTTGGGAACAGATACTTTTAAAAGTATCTAGATACAGATTGTTTTCGATTTTTTCGAAATGTATCTAGATACAGATACAAGAAAACAGATACTTTTTGAAGCTTTTTTTTTTTTAACTGAAAACATGTTTATGTATTTTTTTATGTATTGTTAAATTATTTCTTCTTGGTTTCAGACTTTGGTTTCCGCTACTAAACACCCGTTCCACAGGTGCAGAAGAAGGGATTGTGGTATTAAATTTAAAAAATAAATATTTTACTGTAGCATAATTATTCAAGACTGAAAAATATTTTCTTTTTTCCTGCAAATAGGCCATCGTTTCGCTGTTTGATGTGTCGCAAATTGTGCAATATTTATTACATAGGCTTAAAAAGAATATTTTTTTTTGTTTTTATTCCCATACTACAGTGTCCAAATTTTGTTTCAATTTTCAATATATCTAATAATTATCTCCAGTATTAAAATTAATATTTCAAAAGAATACGGGAAATGATTATTCTGTGCTGAAGGTCTGTCTGTGGTCGGCAAATTATTATTCTTCAATATCGGCTTACGATGTTTTTATGACCATGTCCGGTAATCGTCTATCCCGGTGCGGCAGGTATATACATTTTAAGAAGAATTGCTGGTTCGGTTTAAGGCAAAATAAGTACAATTTTTTAGAAAGGTATTTAAACCCCTTATAGGATCAAAAGCTGCCTGGCAAGCCGGAATCACCAGAGTGCAACATCAAATTTTCAGATTTTTGTTGAAACTCATATTATTTTAATCTCGTTTCACGATTTCTGAGAATATATCACCATAAATTATTCTATCGAGGGTTGTAAAAATATTAATTTTATTGCCGAAGATTTACGCTTAAACATAATCGGCACATTTTAGGGCAAAACGGACCTGCCAAGCCCGCCTCGCGTTAGGTCCAACAATGAAAAAGTGAAGAAATGACACGTGGCAACAGGAAAAGATGCTACATTTGTCTGAAAAACAAAGGTATAAAACAGTAACAAATATGCGATTTATGCGAGAGAAAAGTTTGTATTGAACATTCGATTAGTCGATTACAGAACTAATTTGTGCTAATTGAAAAAATTAATCATTATTATGTAACACGCAATTATTATTTTCTAAAAATAATAACATACCTTAAACAAATATTTTTACTATACAAATTACTCTTGTTTAATAACACAAATACGACCAGCGGGCCTACCGGACACGGGTTGCCAGGTACACAGATAAAATGCATTGCCCCCATAAGGGTAAAACGCAGTGAATAGTGAATTGTGGTTTATGGTTTTTAAAATACCATCTTACCATGGCTTAGATTTATTACTCCTCAGGATTATATTTAAAGATGTATAAGTACTGAAGGCTACAATGTAGGAAATGATGGTTTTTAAAATATGAAAATTTCCGTGCCAGAACACTATAGTGGACCTCTTACCTCTATTTTTGTTTATGTGATCAAAATCACCAACATGAAGTATCAAAAATTACTACTAGTATAACTCAACTAATAACTACTGAAAAAAAAGTGAAACAAAAAAATGTATCTGTATCTGCGCCATTAATTTTGTATCTAGATACAGATATTTTGTGCCTAAAATTCGATTTTATCTAGACACAGATACTAGATACCCAAAAATGTATCTAGATACTTTATTTAGATACAAGTATCTAGGTACTGCCCAACACTGATTGCCAAATAACATACCCTGTAACAAAATAAAGGGTGGGCGGGTGGGACTAGTAAATATGCTTCAGCAATCGGCATTATATTAAAATTTTATTATTCATTTGAAATTAATAATATGTAAGTGCTCCAGGGGGGGCAACCACAACTGCTAGGGGGGGCTCAGCCCCATCTTGCCCCCCCGTAGCTACGGGGCTGAAAACAAGTATAACAGTATGGAAATCAGCTTTTATTACCAAAATGTTCGCAGCCTGAAGACTAAATTGGATACTTTTTTGTTGCTTCTTGTATCAGCGAATATTATTTAGAATGTCTAACAGAAATCTAGTTAATAGATTCAGTATCTAATTAGTTATTAGCCGTCAATGTTACGCGTGGTGGTGGTGTTTTATTAGCAGTGAAAAAGCATATTTCTGTTCAACGAATAGATTTAACTTCTTTTTCAAATGCTGCAAAGTCCATATTTCCTCGCAAAAATGTACCATTTTAACCATGATCTAAGTTTCTTGTTGTGAAAAGATGGCTATGAATATTAAGAAAAAAAAAGGCAAAATATAAGCCCCGCCCACCCACCCTGTCTCGATTCTGATGATTGTATTTATTCCTCGTAAGCCAAGGGGCGAGGCTTAAATGTAAAATCCTTATTTTCTACGAGAAATTAGTATTCTTTGAACAACACGATACTCAAAAAAACACGTTTTTAATTTCTTGTAAAGAAATAAGTATTTTGCAGTTAAGCTCCTCGTCCTTGGTTCACGGCAATTAAAAAAAATCGTCACAATTGAGACAGGGCGGGTGGGCGGGTTTACATTTTGCCTTTTTGTACTAATATGTGTAAACTTCTTTTCACAACATGTAACTTAAAACATGTTCAAAATGGAAAATTTGTATAAGGAAATCTTAATTTTGCAATTAGGCCCCGCCCCATACTTGCAAAATCCGTGTCTTCGCAAAAATATTCCATTTTAACCATGTTTCTTGTTGTGAAAAGATGGCTATGAATATTAAGAAAAAAAAAAGGAAAAATATAAGCCCCGCCCACCCACCCTGTCTCAATTCTGATAATTTTTTTAATTCGTCGTAAGCCGAGGGGCGGAGCTTAATTGCCAAATCCTTATTTTTTTACGAGAAATTACCATGAGAAATATGTTCTTAAGTAATCGTGTTATACAAAGAAAACTAAAATAATGTATTAATTAAAGAAGAAAAGGAAAAGAGAAGCCCCACCCATCCCTCTCGATCTCAATCGTGATGAATTTTTCATTCCTTGTTAGACTTAGGGGCGGAGCGTAATTGCAAAATCGGTATTTTCCTGTACAAATTACCATTTTAAACATGTTGTAAGTTTCTTGTTGTGAAAAGATGACTACACATGTTAAGAAAAAAAAGGCAAAATGTAGCCCCGCCCACCCGCCCTGTGTCAATTGTGATGATATTTTTTATTCGTCATGAGCCAAGAGGGCGGAGCTTAACTGCAAAATCCTTATTTCTCTACGAGAAATTAAAAACATGTTTTTGAATATCGTCTTGTTCAAAGAATACTATGTATATTAAAAAAAAAATAAAGCCAAAGAATAAGCGCCACCCATACCCGCCCCGATCGCAATTCTCAACTGTGATGAATTTTTTATTCCTTGTCAAATCGAGGGGCAGGGCTTAATTGCAATGTCCCTATTTGTCTAAAAGAATTTACCATTTTAAACATGTTTTAAGTTTATTATTCTGAACAGACGACCACATATATTTAAGAAATAAAGCAAAATATAAGCCCCGCCCATCCGTCCTATCTCAAGTGTAATGAATTTTTTTCAATCGTCGAGAGCCAAAAGAGCGGAATTTAATTATTGAAAAATCCTTATTATGTCTCTAGAAGAAATTACCATGTGAGACATGTTTTTGAAAGTAGTGTTATTCGAAAAATGATATGTATATTAAGAAAAAATTAAAGCCAAAGATTAAGCCCCACCTATACCTGCCCTGATCCATTGCTGATCTAAATAGTAATGAATTTTTCAATTGTTGGCTGTCCTAGGGGCGGAGCCTAATTGCAAAATCCATATTTCCTTACAAACATTTACCATTTTAAACGTATTTTAAGTTTCTAAGAATAAAAAAAATTTATATTTTGCCGCTTTTTTCTTAATATACATAGTATTCTTTGAATAACACGAAAACACGTTTTTAATTTCTTGTAAAGAAATAAGTATTTTGCAGTTAAGCTCCGCCCCCTTGGTTCACGACGAATAAAAAAAAATCATCACAATTGAGATAGGGCGGGCGGGCGGGCTTATATTTTGCCTTTTGGTTTTAATATGTGTAGACTTCTTTTCACAACATGAAACTTAAAACATGTTTACAATGGAAAATTTGTATAAGAGAATATCGATTTTGCAATTAGGCTCCGCCCCAAAATTGCAAAAGTCATATTTCCTTGCAAAAATGTACCATGTTTCTTGTTGTGAAAAGATGGCTAAGAATATTAAGAAAAAAAAAAGGAAAAATATAAACCCCTCCCACCCACCCAGTCTCAATTCTGATGATTTTTTTATTCGTCGTGAGCCAAGAGGGCGAAGCTTAACTGCAAAATCCTTATTTCTCTACGAGATATTAAAATCATGTTTTTGAATATCGTCTTGTTCAAACAATACTATGTATATTAAGAAAAAAATAAAGCCAAAGATTAAGCGCCACCCATACCCGCCCCGATCATAATTCTCAACTGTGATGGATTTTTTATTCCTTGTCAAATCGAGGGGCAGGGCTTAACTGCAAGGTCTATATTTGTCTACAAGAATTTACCATTTTAAACGTGTTTTAAATTTCTAAGAATAAAAAGATCATTACAATAGCGATGGGGTGGGTGGGCGGGGTATATATTTTATTGCCGTTTTTTCTTAACATGCGTAGTATTCTTTGAACAACACAATACACGACAACACGTTTTTAATTTCCTGTAACGAAATAAGTATTTTGCAGTTAAGCTCCGCCCCCTTGGTTCACGGCGAATAAAAAAAATCATCACAATTGAGATGGGCGGGCGGGCGGGCGTACATTTTGCCTTTTCAACATGAAACTTAAAACATGTTAAAAATGGAAAATTTTTATAAGGAAATCTCAATTTTGCAATAAGGTTTGGCCGCATAATTGCAAAAGCCGTATTTCCTTGTAAAAATGTACCATTTTAACCATGTTTCTTGTTGTGAAAAAATGGCTATGAATATTAAGAAAAAAGGAAAGGCAAAATATAAGCCCCGCCCACCCGCCCGTCTCGATTCTGATGATTATTTTTTTATTTGTCGTAAGCCGAGGGGCGGAGCTTAATTGTAAAATCCTTATTTTCTACGAGAAATTACCATTATTCTTAAGTAATCGTGTTATACAAAGAAAACTAATTGCATTAATTAAAAAAGACAACCAAAGGAGAAGCCCCACCCAACCGTCTCGATCTCATCGTTTTGAATTTTTAATTCGTTGTCAGATCGAGGGGCGGGATTTAATTCCAAGGTCCATATTTATCTACAAGAATTTACCTTTTTAAACGTGTTTTAAATTTCTAAGAATAAAAAGATCATCACAATAGCGATGGGGTGGGTGGGCGGGGTATATATTTTATCGCCGTTTTTTCTTAACATACGTAGTATTCTTTGAACAACACGATACACGACAACACGTTTTTAATTTCTTGTAAAGAAATAAGTATGCAGTTAAGCTCCGCCCTCTTGCTTCACGGCGAATAAAAAAATCATCACAATTGAGATGGGCGGGCGGGCGGGTTTACATTTTGCCTTTTCAACATAAAACTTAAAACATATTTAAAATGGAAAATTTGGATAAGGAAATCTCAATTTTGCGATCAGGTTTCGTCGTATAATTGCAAAATCCATATTTCCTTGCAAAAATGTACCATTTTAACCATGTTTCTTGTTTTGAAAAGATGGCTATGAATATTAAGAAAAAAAGAGGCAAATATAAGCCCCGCCCACCCGCCCTGTCTCGATTCGGATGATTTTTTTTATTCGTCGTAAGTCGAGGGCGTAGCTTAATTACAAAATCGTTTCTTTAAACAACACGATACACAAAAACACATTTTTAATTTCTCCTAGAGAAATAAGGATTTTGCAGTTAAGTTCCACCCCCTTGGTTTACGGCGATTATAAGAAATCATCACAATTGAGATATTCTTTACAAGAATTAAAATTATGTTTTTGAGTATCGTGTTGTTCAAAGAATACTGTGTATGTATATTGAGAAAAAAACAAGGCAATAATTAAGCCCCACCCATATCCATCCCAAGCTCAATTGTGATGAATTTTTCATTCGTTGTCAGACCGAAGGGCGGAGCCACATTGCAAAATCGATACTTTTCTACAAAAAATTACCGTTTTAAACAAGTTTCACCTTTCTTGTCGTGAAAAGAAGACTACACATATTAAGAGAAAAATACCTAATCTGTTTTTCCGACGAATAGCAATAAATCTTGTTTTTGTAATATATATTCCCAGTTGACCATATGGTGTTTGTTTGATAAATGAGTTCGTATTTTTCGCTCAAGAAAGCGACGTTATCCTGCTTGGTTTGGTAGTGAAATTGGAAGTCTTATAAAGAAAAAACATCGTTATCTAAAAAAGTACAAGCGCTTTGGCTTATCCCCTGAACTAGCTAAATTTAAAGCAGCGAGAGCATCTACTAAAAAATTATCTATAATTCGTACCTAAAAAAGATCCAAGAAAACCTCCAAACTGATCCCAAGCAATTCCGGCGTTTCATTAACGCAAAGAAAAGTGGAACTAGAATTCCCGGAAAGATGTCCTTTGAAAACAAAACTTTTGAAACTCCTACCGATATCGTTAATGCTTTTGCTGATTTTTTTAAGACAACTTTTGCTTTATCTGATTCTATGGATTGTGATGCTTTAACTGATGGAGATGGTGCTGTAAACACTGTTGGTCATAAATAAATATTATTATTATTATTATTATGTCAGAAGTGTTTCTTTTCCCCTAATTTATTGCTTTAACTTTTCTAAGAAGTGCAGTGGAAACTACAATTATCGCTGCCGAAGATATGTTGGAACTGGTTATGGTAACTAGTATTTAGGACTCTGTGTTGCATATCCGGGACACCTTTTGGTAAACCAAAGGACCTATAGTGTGATGGTTTTGCCACTTGCCTTATCATGGACCTGTAGCGAGGTACAATTATGGTAAAAATAGACTGGTGATCAGGTTTACAAAAATCGTTGGACCGGCTACTTTTCAAATTTCAACCCCTTGGTACTAAAAGCTGTTCTTGATTAGTGGTCAGCCTTGAACTAATCTAAAAATAAATGTAGAGCGTTTCTTTTCCTCTTATTTATTACAGTTAGACTTAACAAGGACAAGGACACGGACACGGACACGGACAAGGACATGGACACGGAGGGCAGCACGCCACAGGCGGCGGCGGACAAGGCACTGGACAGCACGGGACGGCCGGAACGGCGGGTACAATGGTGCCTATTGGCACCAGAGGCGGCGGTCCTGCGCAGATGGGCGGAGGACACGGCGCCTGTGGGATCAGCGGTACGGCCGGACAGCACACTGGCGGAGGACAAGGATTGCAACAAGGGTCGCAGCACGGAGCAGGACAGGGACAAGGACAACACGGCGGCGGACAGCCGCCGCACGGGGAACACGGAGGACACGGAGGCAGCCGGATATAGGCTGGATAGCACTGGTACTCCTCGAGATCCTTTCCTCTCCCGCTGTAGTTCCGCCTGCCTAGATGTTTCCCGTTGGCGAACTCGCTGGGCCCGCAGGTGGGGTCGGGTTTGGTCAGACATTCGGGCGCCCCCCGGCAGTCCCACCTGGGGCAGTCGTCTTGGAGCCCGTTGCGCCTCTCGCAGTCGCAACCTATGTGTAAAATGCCGCCCCTTAGCTCCCTACTCTTGGACCTCTTCCCAGAGCCATTGCAGCACTTGGGTCTGCGGTAGCAAACCATCATCTGTGGTGGGTTGCAGGGCACGCAGGGCTGCTCCTCGGGGCAGGGGTTGCAGACGGGCACGCAAGGCGGGGGCACGGGGGTGCAGATCGGCAGGCAGGGCGGGACCATGACGGGACAGGCGGGGGCGGGGCAGCAGACTGGCACGGGCGTGGTGGGCGGCGGGCACGTACCGGGACAGCACTGCGTAGGCGGACAGCACAGGGGCGACGGACAGGCGGGCGGACAGCACGGCTGACAAGGGGTGACAATTGGCAGACAGGGTTTGGGGAGAGGATCGTAAATTTCTATTACCGGTCCAATGCCACAGCATGGGGGGCCCGGGCAGCAGGGCGGCGGGCAGCAGGCGCCCGGGCAGCAAGGCGGCGGGCACTGGGGGCAGCATTGCTTGTCGTCTATTTGGTCGACGAGGTCCTTGAGTTTCGTGAGAAGGGACTTGCGTTCTTTGCACTTCTCGGGGCAGACGAATACCATTGTAGTGGAGGAATACGAAGAATTTTTGCGACACCAAAATTTTTACGGTAATTTTGAAGGTTTACATGCCGGGACTTGAGAATTTTGAGGGCAGAATTATTTGTTTGGAAAAGTTTCGGCCGATGCCATGGCGACGGCGGCGGCCGCGGACAACACGATTACTCTCATGGAACCACTTCTTCACTCAATCCTCCTTGGCTTGGAACGTAATAATAATAATAATAATAATAATAATAATATCTTTATTTCCAACAGGTATATATGTACCCAATTACAGGAAATATAATAAGTAGCGGTCACATTAAAGAGCGTATTTGCATAAAAAGAACATACTTATTAACTATATAATATAAATTGAAAAATTAACCAATACTGCACCTAAAATATACAAAAATTAACTAAATTACTTTACATTAAATTCCTACTACATCTATGATACATTTAGAAATTGTTTGAAGAGGATCCGCATTAATGTCGCATTGTCTAGAAATTAAATTAAATTTGTTGCATATGTTTTGTACAGGAGCCTTATACAAAATATTCGTCCTACAAGTAGATACATAAAATGTTAAAGAGCATCTTGAATTTACTCTCGGAACAATGAAAAAGATTTTACCTACAAGATATGACGAATCAATTTTTCCCTTGAGTAAACAGAACAAAAATTTTATTGATACTATAAATCGTCTAGTCTCCAATGAATTTAGAAGAAAGCGATCTAGTAACAGACTATGGTCACAGTTTCGTGGTGGGTAATTGCCATCGGCAATAAAAACTAAAAATTTGAGGCATTTTCGCTGCACTTTTTCAAGAATATGGATATAAGTAATGTATAGAGGATCCCATATTAAGGAGGCGTATTCTAGTTTCGACCTTATACATGCAATATACAACATACGTAATGTCTCAATATTACGAAACTCACGACAGTTCCGATAAATGAAACCATAGATTTTTAATTGATTTGGAGGCTATATCTAAGATATGTTCCTTAAAAGAGAGTTTGGTATCGAATAATACTCCTAGATCTCTAATTTTATCCATTCTTGATATTGTAACACCATCTATTATGTAATCATATTCAATAATCCTCTTCTTCCTACTATATGAAACCATAGAACATTTATCCTTATTTAAATGCAGGCGATTTCTTCCACACCATTTCACAACTGATTCGAGGTTATTTTTTAAAAACTGACAGTCATTTATTGATTTGATTTCGGTGAAGAGTTTAAGGTCATCCGCGAAAAGAAGTTTGTTACATGAAATTTCATCAGTAATATCGTTTACAAATAATAAAAAAAGTAGCGGTCCTAAGTTTGACCCTTGGGGAATGCCGGAAGTCGGAGTGTAAAAATCGGAGATAAAGTTTCGATACCTAACATACTGTTTTCTGTTCAGCAAGTACGACGTAAACAGTGAAACAAGGGAGTCAGAAAACCCATAAATTTTTAGCTTCGTTAGTAAAATATGATGATCCACCTGATCAAAGGCTTTCTGAAAGTCTAAATATACGGTATCAACTTGACTGCCACTGTCCATTACCTCGGCCACGAATTGATTAAAACAAGCCAAATTAGTTACTGTTGATCTTTTTCTCATAAAACCGTGCTGTTCAGAAGAAATAATATCTTTGATCATAGGATATATACGTTGACAAAGTATTGTGTCAAAGATTTTACCAAAATTGCAAATTAGAGTAATGGGTCGGTAATTTTTTACATCTTGTACATCACCTTTTTTGAAAATTGGTGTTGTGAATGATTTTTTCCATATTTCCGGGATAGTAGAATGTTTGAGAATGAGGTTGAAAAGTGTGCATAAAGGCTGCGAAAAGACTCCTGCGCAGTCTTTGAGGATAAAACTGGGGATTTCATCAAACCCTTGTGTAAATGAGTTCTTACTACTTTTTAAAGCTTTAAAAACTTCCTCTTCCGAGATGCTCTCAATGTTAATACAAGAGTTTAGTTTAAATTCATCAGATGAATAAATATCGTTGGAAATACTAGGGTCTGGCATTATATAAACATCTTTGAAGTGTGTTGCAAATGCATTAACAATAGATTGAGGGTTGGAGTGTTCATATTCATTAAGCTTCATGACAGATGGAATCCTGGAATCTTTTTTTTTTGATTGAATAAATCCCCAAATCCTGCTTGGTGCTTGGATCTCCCAAGAGAGAATTTTCTACATTCTGTAAATATTGTTTGTACGCAGCAGCAATCAAATTTTTACATTTGGTTCGACATTGCTGATAAATATTATAAAAATACTCAGATTTGTGACGTTTATATTTCTTGAAAGCCAACCACTTCTGACGTACGGAATGGATTATTTCGCTGTCAAACCAGGGCGGATAGGTAAAACTTTGATTCTGTTTGAAACGATATATAGGGACACAATTAGTAAGTACTCCATGCAGTGTTTTATAGAAACGATTACAAGCTGTTTCCACGTTGTCATTCGCATTGATACATGACCAGTCTGCAGATCGCAGCATGTCGTAAAGGAGGTGATAATTAGCTTTTTTAAAATTAAAATGTGGTGTATCGTGGTTTATCGCAAAAGGTTTAAATTGGCTTCGAGTGAATTGAATAGAAAAATCAAGTGCGGGATGATATTTGTCCTCATTTACTAACGGATTATCTGATTTACATACTGAAATTGGTTCCATATTTGTAAATATTAAGTCTAATATACGACCAATCTGATTGTGAACAGCGTTAATCTGAACCAAGTTATAGAGATTTTGAAAATTATTTAGGATAACACTATACCTGTTTGAGTTATCTGTGATAAATGAGGGTACGTTAAAATCTCCTAAGAATACCACATTCTCAGAGTGTAAATTAGTTTCACTTTCCAATATTTCAAAGAACTGTTCAATATTTATCAACGATGTAGAAGGTGGTATATAAACAAGAAATATGTATAATGAAGTCTTATTGTTGATTGAAATTTTTAGACCAAGGATATCAATTTCCGGTGTTGCAGTTGTTTTAGTGGAGATTTTTAAATCAGTGCAACTGAACTTATTATTTATTGCGAGAAGAACGCCTCCTCCTCTGGAGAGTCCAAGATTCGTGAAGTCCCTATCTTTTCGATATACATTGTAGTTAGCATTAAATAGTTCACCATTTCCTACCTCATCTGACAGCCATGTTTCTGTTAACGCTATGAAGTCATAATTACAAGCTACAACATTATTATAGAAATCCGTAAGTTTTGAGTTGAGTCCATTAACATTTTGATACAAGCAATGAAGAGAGCAATTGGATACAGCTTCTAGTTTAAATTAGTGATTTTGGGAACATCGTTAAAATGGCGTATTGTGAGGTTTGATTCGCCTTTGGTTTTTCGTTCAATCAATTGTTGTTTAAGCTTTTTGTAGTATTCTAGTTGTCGAGGAGTTTTATCTGATGCAACAAAACAGTTTTTATAACGGGCATTATTCTTAATTTTTTTCGAATTTTTTAAATAATATGTGGCATCAAATTCGTTATTGAATATGACTTTCACCGGTCTTGCTCTAGGATTATCCTTATTGAATCTACCAAGTCTGAGTATTTTTAGGCTGTTACCATCACAGTTAGGATTAATCTCTTTCAATATGTTTAACACCTCTAATTGATCGTTGCTGGTATGCTCCCCATCGTTTCTTATAGGCTCTTCCAAACCAAAAATCACAATATTATTTTTCCTCTTTTGGCGTTCTATTACTTCAAATACAACCTCTTCGAAATTATCATTAGATTTAGACGAAGGATCAGGTTTAGGTTGATCAATTAACTTTTTAAGATCCATTAACTGAACCTCAAATTGAGATTTTAAATTATTTAACTTTGTGTCAAAATCTGAAGTAATAGTGGCAATTAAATTTTTGATGTCTTTAAACTGGGACATATTCGTGTTTTTGTTGTTCTTTATATCATTTTCGCTCAGTCCGACACATCCGAGGTGTAAGTAACCCTGACAACCATCGCACTGTATATGGTTGTTATTCGTCGCTTTCCCGCAGTTATTGCAAAGATTCATATTGTCAGTTAGATAGGTATAACAAAAAAAAGAATATTTACTATGGAAGTGGAATGAATTACAAGGATACTCTTCGCACCAAGGGGCCTTTCGAGGTGACTAACTATTTGCACTAACAGGTGGGCCACGGATTTAAACAATAAAGGTACACAGGTGTAAATATACGTGTAAAAAGAAATAGTAAAGAATCAATTAACAAAAAAAAAACGTTATCAACAGTTTTTAGACATTGAGAGATTAGGAAATTTGTTAAGGTGTACTGAAATATCTCAAAGTTCCTACCTTTTGTTTACCGATAAGTTGGATTTTTTAATATGTTGTTTATCCAACAATGAGGGTTACAATGACACCAATTTTAGCACACAGCACCCTTAATATATCGAGAAAAACTGACTCAACGTTTACACCGTGAGTGAGCGCTCTTAACTTCCAATAATAATGTAAGCCTAAAGTGATCTCCCTTTTCCGTCTGTCTGTCTGTCTGTTTGTAGAGCGTTCGAAAAAGCAATAAACTGTAGAAACAACCAGGAAAAATTTATGGGAACGTAAACCATGCACGAAGACAACAATTACGACTGAGCAAAGATGCACCACGAAATGAAATCTTGTTTCTGCGTTTCGAAGCCTCCCAACCCACAATTACGCAACTCCTTTCCATTTAGCCCATCTCCGTAATTCCCGTACTTAGTCCACCCTAATGAAGAGCATTAAAATAATACCACCCTACGCCATGGGTTTGCCCATCGAGCCTCCACGCCGGTAATCGAGCCGTCACGGAGCTAACGCAAAAACTAAAAACCATAATTTCTTTTCCACGATTTTACATAATGCGTTTTTAATACCCACCTCCGAGTGTAAAAATGTGCCATTCAGTTCTTGCGCTAATAATTCGCTTCCACGCAACCGCCGCAATCAAAGCCGATATTAACACCAATTAACCGACTTAATTACGATAATTTTCGCTGAAAAGCTCGTGCAAGCTGCCCCCATGGTCGCTGGGAAAAATGCAGCTAATGGACTGTCGTAAATCGCGAGGAATTTTTATCGGCGAAGGGAAAAAACGGATTCTGATATCGGATACCCGGCTGGAGGAAACGTGCCTAGAATGTGCATATTGTGTAAAGATAGCGTTTGAGCGACTCGCGTAAAAATGCGACTGACGGATATCGATGGTTACAAACAACGCTGCAAAAGTGAATTGTTGCTTTTTTGAGTTGGCGGTCGTTTGTTCCTTTCACAATGAGATCCGTGGCGCGGACGTGGCACGAAAAGGGGCTTGATTGACAGGAGAATGACCCATCTGGGCCGGTGCTGGTACTGAAACGCGCCGTGAAGCGGGCACGAAATTTTTGTTGCGAGCCGGCTCCGGGAAGCGAAAATGGAGCATTACGCAACGAGGACGGAAAATTACGCATTTCGCACCACAGAAGTAGCAGCTCCAGACCGTCCCGCCCGATTCCCACCGACGTCGAAAAAAGGCCGTCCATAATCGCGTTCACCATAAACTTAATTGGATATAAAACGCTTCCAACGAGCTTCCATCCATCTTCCTGACGTCCGTTGCAGTTTCTTAACCGACAAAGTGTTGACGATCTCTAATTATGACAATTATCCCGTGATGGCCAGCAATTATACCGAAGCTCCATATAAACAACGTACTTTTGAAACACTGCACCAATCAGAGTCATATTTCCTCAATTATCTTCTCCGGCTTTTTAATGAACAATTCTTTTACGTCGTAAATTAAGTCGACTGTTTTGACGTACGAATTCAATAGAACGCGGAGGCGCAGGTGTTTATTATGGTCTGCGTTTTTTGCACATGCCAATAAAGCGAGAATAATTTTACAATTTATTATGAACCGTTGGAAATATGACACATGTAATACACTCACACAAATTATGTAGTTGGTGGGTTATTGTCATAATTCACTCGAAAATGCAGAGACGTCGCCTTGAGGAGATGGTCGTGACGTCATTACTTTTACCATACATCTGCGGCATCTGCATCTTATTATGTCAATTTATTTACAATTTGAGATCCTCGAGTTTTTTCACTTGAATTATTCATGCTTGTGTCCTATTAGCCTGTTATTTAGATAATTCATCAAGCCATGTAGGTTACAGGTTCTGCTATAAATTGCCCTCATCCGTGTGGGTACTTGGACAAGTTTTCTAATAAATCATTTGACATGCGAGTTTTTTTAAAGAAACGATTGGACGACTGGAAATAATATTTAATGTTTACGGGATCTCGGACACGAAAAGGTACCTCGTGTTAACGCTCAAACAAAAAGTACCAAATGGAATTCTTTTGCGAGATCTCGGTAATTTGTATTGCGATTGCCACAATTTTTTGACAGTTCAGCGACGTGGTTCAACAGCTGATCGTATGAGGGCGCCACGGACGAGGATTTTACTCCAACGCGTTAACTAATATTAATTAGGTAAATAAATGTTAATTATTGCGGTAACTCGAAACAAAACTTATGTTTGTTATGTACCAATGTACAATTAAAAAAATACACCAACCAATCTTTCAGAAGTCCATTTATTTATATTTTTTTCTAATTTACGATTTGCGTGAAAACAGTAGTGGGAAAATATCTACATATCGAAGCAATACCTTGTATACCGGGAAATTATTAACTCTTCAGTAATTTATGATGTAGATTACGAAAAAAACGTAATTTTATAAAAGTAAAACTGGAAATAAAGAAAAATGCATTAAAACATAACCAACTAAACACTAGAGAAAATGTTCAAAATTCCTGCCTTGTGCATTAAAGTATAATTTTGATAATTTTTTGTAAAAGTAAGGTAAGTTTAGCTTTTTTCTAATTTTATGAACAAACATTAGCCCCGCCCACCCACCCCTTCATCATTCCAGTGACTAGTTTTAATTAAAATCAGTTTTACGTTAACAAATTCTAGCCCCGCCCCCCCGCGCTTTATTTTCGAGAAACAATACGTGTTTTATAAAAATCTATATATTATATATGTAGTAGAAAATGTTAAAGTGCCAAAATCAATCAAATACTAGCCCCGCCCACCCGCCCTCTATTTTCTTAAAGAGTACATCATTTGCCACAATCAGTCTTATCTTAGCCAATGCTAGCGCCACATACATCCCCCCCGCCTTTAATTTTTTGAAAGAGTATGTAATTTATCAAAATCAGTCTTACGTTAACAACTACTAGCCCCGCCCCCCGTCCTCTGTTTTCTTAGAGAGTATGTAATTTGCCACAATTAGTCTTATCTAAGCGAGTACTAGCTAAGATAAAACTGATTTTGGCAAATCACATACCTTCTAAGAAAAGAGAGGGTGGGTGGGCGGGGCTAGTAGCTGCTAAGATAAGACCGATTTTGGCAGATGACATACCTTCTAAGAAATTTAATTAAATTATTATAAGAAAAGACACTAGAGGCTCCAAAGCACTTTGAAATTCTTTCCAAACAGGAATACCTAGAACCTCAAGGTTGTTTTAAATTAAAAAAAAAACGGGGTCCTATAATTGACCTAAAAACAGGTTACCACAGAATTTTCCAAAAATGGAACACCCAAAATCCTCCAAAATTCTTTTAAACAATAAAAAAAAATGTCCATGGGCTTCCAAAATAATACACCATAGGTACCCAAACACGGCATTCAAGACTCTTTCAAATTCGTAAAATATAAAACACTGAGAGCTCAAAAGATTTGATCATTTTTTGTAAAGGTAAGTTAAGTTTAGGTTTTTTCTACTTTTATGAACATATAGTAGCCCCACCCACCCACCCCTTCATCATTTCGGTGACTACTCTTAATATTGTTGAGTTCTATCTTAGCAAGTTTTAACCCGGCCTTTGTTTTTTAGAGGATATGTCATTTACCAAAATCAGTCTTATCTTATCAAGTACCAGCCCCGCCCACCCGCCCTCTGTTTTTTTAGAAGGTATATCATTGGCCACGTTCAGTCTTATCTTAGCGAATACTAGCTAAAATAAAACTGATTTTGGCAAATAATATACCTTCTAAGAAAAGAGAGGGTGGGTGGGCGGGTTTATTACCTGCTAAGATAAGACTGACTTTGGCAAATGACATACCATCTAAGGAAAGAGAGGGTGGGTGGGCGGGGCTAGTATCTGCTAAGATAAGACTGATTTTGGCAAATGACATACCCTCTAAGAATAGAGAAGGCGGGTGGGCGGGACTATTAATTGCTAAGATAACACTGACTTTGGCAAATGAGAAATGACTTAAATGACGTATCCTAAGAAATTTAATTCAATGATTATTAGGAAAGACACTAGAGGCTCCAAAGCATTTTCAAATTTTTTCCGAACAGGAATACCTAGAACCTCAAAATTGTTTTAAATTAAAAAAAAAGCGGGGTCCCAAAATCGACTTAAAAAAGGTCAGCTCAGAATTTGCCAAAAGTAAAACACTAAAGTCCCCCAAAATTCTTTCAAAGAATTTACAAAAAAAATCTACATGGGCTCCCAAAACAATACACCATGGGTACCCAAACAATGCGGCACTCAAGACTTTTTCAAATTCGTAAAATATGAAACACTGAAAACTCAAAAGATTTGATACTTTTTGTAAAAGTAAGCTAAGTCTAGCTTTTTTTTAGTTTTATGAACAAACAGTAGCCCCGCCCACCCACCCGTTCATCATTCCAGTGACTACTCTTAATATTGTTCAGTTCTATCTTAACAAGTTTTAACTCCGCCCACCTGGTATTTATTTTCTTAGAGGATATATCGTTTACCAAAATCTGTCTTATCTTATCAAGTACCAGCCCCGCCCACCCGCCCTCTATTTTTTTAGAAGGTATATCATTTGCCACGTTTAGTCTTATCTTAGCGAATGCTAGCGCCACCCGCCCACCCTTTATTTTTTTAAAGAATATGTTATTTACCAAAATCAGTCTTACGTTAACAAATACTAGTCCCGCCCCCCGCCCTCTATTTTCTTAGAGAATATGTAATTTGCTGGAGTAAATCTTATTTTAGTAAGTACTCGCTAAGATAAAACTGAATTTGGCAAATCACATACCTTCTAAAAAAAAGGAGGGTGGGTGGGCGGGGTAGTAACTGCTAAGATAAAACTGATTTTGGCAAATGAGATACCCTCCAACAAAGGAGAGGGTGGGTGGGCGGGGCTAGTACCTACTACGATAAGAGTGATTTTGGCAAATGACATATTCTGTAAGAAAGTAGAGGTGGGCGGGTATGGCTAGTACCTGCTAATATAAGACTGATTTTAGCAAATAACGCATCTTTTAAGAAAATGAATTAAATTATTATAAGAAATGATATTAGAAGCTCCAAAGCACCTTGAAATTCTTTCCAAACAGGAATACCTAGAACTTCAAGATTGTTTTAGAATTTATTTTGTTCAAAAAAAAAAACGGGGTCCCAAAATTGACCTAAAAACAGGTCAGCTCAGATGCTCAGAATTTTCCAAAAATAGAACACCCAAAGTCTCAAAAAATTCTTTTAAACAATTAAAAAAAATTTTCATGGGCTTCCAAAATAATACACCATAAGTATCCAAACACTGAGGCACTCAAGACATTTTCAAATTCATAAAATAAAAAACATTAAAAGCTCAAAAGATTTGATACTATTTTGTAAAATAAGCTAAGTCTAGCTTTTTTCTCGTTTTATGAACAAACAGTAGCCCCGCCCACCCACCCGTTCATTATTCCAGTGACTACTCTGAATATTGTTCAGTTCTATCTTAGCAAGTTTTAGCCGCGCCCACCCGGCTTTTACTTTCTTAGAGGATATATCATTTGCCAAAATCTGTCTTATCTTATCAAGTACTAGCCCCGCCCACCCGCCCTCTATTTTTTTAGAAGGTATATAATTTGCCACAATGAGTCTTATCTTAGCGAATACTAGCGCCAAATTAATTTTTTTATAGAGTATGTTATTTACCAAAATTAGTCTTACGTTAACAAGTACTGGGCTTGCCCCCCCGTGTTTTTTCTTAGATTTTTTATTTTCCGACAATCAGCCTTATCTTAGCAAATACTAGCTAAGATAAAACTGATTTTGGCAAATAACATAGCCTCTAAGAAAAGAGAGGGTGGGTGGGCGGGGTTAGTAGCTGCTAAGATAAGACCGATTTTGGCAAATGACACCCTCTAAGAAAGGGTGGGTGGGAGGGGCTAATACCTGCTAAGATAAGACTGATTTTGGCAAATGAGATATGACTTAAATGACGTGTCCTAAGAAATTTAATTAAATTATTATAAGAAAAAACATTAGAGGCCCCAAAGTACTTTCAAATTCTTTCCAAACAGGAATACCTAGAACCTCAAGATTGATTTAGAATTTAGATTTTTCAAAAAAAAAAATGGGGTCCCAAAATTTACCTCAAAGCATCAGCTCAGAATTTTCCAAAAATAGATCACCAAAGTCCCCTGAAATTCTTATAAATAGTGTACAAAAAAAAATTCAATGGGCTCCCAAAATAATACACCATCGGTACTCAAACACTGCGGCACTCAAGACTTTTTCAAATTCGTAAAATATAAAACACTGAAAGCTCAAAAAATTGGATCATTTTTTGTAAAATTAAGCAAAGTTTAGCTTTTTCCTAGTTTTATGAACAAACAGTAGCCCCGCCCACCCACCCCCTCATCATTTCAGTGACTACTCTTAATATTGTTCAGTTCTACCTTAGCCGGTTTAACCCTGCCCACCCGGCCTTTATTTTCTTGGAGGATATGTTATTTACCAAATCAATCTTATCTTATCAAGTACCAGCCCCGCCCACCCGCCCTCTGTTTTTTTTAGATGGTATATCATTTGCCACAATCAGTCTTATCTTAGCCAATACTAGCTAAAATAAAACTGATTTTGGCAAATAACATACCTTCTAAGAAAAGAGAGGGTGGGTGGGCGGGGCTATTACCTGCTAAGATAAGACTGACTTTGGCAAATGCCATACCTTCTAAGAAAAGACGGGGAGGATGGGTGCCACAATCAGTCTTATCTTAGCGAATACTAGCTATGACAAAATTGATTTTGGCAAATGACATAGCCTCAAAGAAAAGAAAGGGTGGGTGGGCGGGGCTAGCATCTGCTAAGATAAGACTGATTTTGGCAAATGAGATACCCTCTAAGAATAGAGAGGGTGGGTGGGCGGGGCTATTACTTTCTAAGATAACACCGATTTTGGCAAATCACATACCTTCTAAGAAAAGAGAAAGTGAGTGGGGGGGGCTAGTCCTGCTAAGATAAGACTGATTTTGGCAAATGAGATACCCTCTAAGTATAGAGAGGACGGGTGGGCGGGGCTATCAATTGCTAAGATAACACTGACTTTGGCAAATGAGATATGACTTAAATGACGTATCCTAAGAAATTTAATTAAATTATTATAAGACACTAGAGGCTCCAAAGCACTTTCAAATTCTTTCCAAACAGGAATACCTAGAACCTCAAGATTGTTTTAAATTTTTCAAGAAAAAAACGGGGTCCCAAAATTGACTTAAAAACAGGTCAGCTCAGAATTTGCCAAAAATAGAACACCACAGTCTATTTTGTAAAAGTAAGCTAAGTCTAGTATTTTTCTAATTTTATGAACAAACAATAGCCCCGCCCACCCACCCGTTCATCATTCCAGTGACTAGATAGATAAGTTTAGATAGATAGACAGATAAGAACAAACGGTTAGTTAACAGTTTATACCTACTGATAATTAACTTAACTAACCTAAGAATAAAACAAATAAAATCATACATCAAACTTAAGATAACACAATAAAAAAGGAACACAAATTTAAAATTTATTAAAAGAAATGCCTAAGTCGGTACCTCGTAAACTATCAAAAATTAGCCGCTTCTTAAGGACTTGACTAGTCTTAATATTGTTCAGTTCTATCTTAGCAAGTTTTAACCCCACCCACCCGCCCTCTATTTTTTTAGAAGGTATATCATTTGCCAAAATCAGTCTTATCTTAGCGAATACTAGCTAAATTAAAACTGATTTTGGCAAATAACATCCCTTCTAAGAAAAGAGAGGGTGGGTGGGCGGAGCTAGTAACTGCTAAAATAAGACTGATTTTGGCAAATGAGATATGACTTAAATGACGTTTTTTAAGAAATTTAATTAAATTATTATAAGAATAGCCGCTAGAGGCTCCAAAGCAGTTTCAAATTATTTCCAAACAGAAATACCTAGTACCTCAAGATTGTTTAAAAAAAAACTGGGTCCCAAAATTGACTCAAAAACATAGTTGCATTTAAAATTGGTCAGACTCATTCTCATATGTAAACAAAAAATGAAGATATTAGGAAAACAGACAGAAACTTAGGTAACAGTAATTGATTAGAAATTGGCTCTTAGACGTTATTGAAAATCTTCAATAATGCTCGGAGGCCCTGTAGATAGATTTCCTACCTAAGTACGTATTTTTTGTAATTTTCTTGACGTTTAGTCACTAAAACGGGCACCTGGAACAACTACCTTTTTAATGTTAAGTGTATATAAGGACGAGAATAATGTTATAGAAGAACGAAAATAATGGTAACAGTGACCCATTTTACTTGAAAATAAATGCAAAAAATTGACACTAATTGTAGCAAGATCAACAACACCAACAATACTGATAACATTAACACAATGCACCAAAATTAAGTCATCGCCGCCCATCAGCCCCACAATTAGCCCAACGCCAGAAATGACTCAATCCTTCGCTCTGTACTCGACGATCCAATGGTCGTTTACGTATTCACCTTCACCCACCAGTTCTATCGCATTATTAATCTAACTTTTACGCTTCATAAGTATGTAAATTCCGTTACGACTCAAGGATATCACTCCTTCAACTCCTTGAAACGTATCAACTTCTCATTTAGATTTCGAATTATGTAATGAGCGCCTTCATCTTTTTCCCTTTATGAATTCATTTTATGCTAACCAACTACCATACATATTGCATGAAGACGAAACTCTTTTCACAATAGTCGCCCGCTAATGGCCGTTCCTCGTGGGGGATTTAACGCGCCAGTGGCGGCTCGTCGCGCCTCACGAGGTGGCGGCTAATGTGGAACCGAGGCGGCTTTGGAATGCTTTGACGGTTGATTTTTACAAAACCAAACTCCTATAATTCTGGGTCTTACATTAATTAATAACAAATTAATATTCAAAATTAGTGCCAATTTTCCACAAATTTGATGTTTCAGTTGTATTTTTCTTAGAATCTTTAAAATATGTAGTCTTCTCATTTTTATTTATTCAAGATTTCCGTACTTCGGCGCTTTTTAAAATGTTTATTAGCTTAAAATTTTATTTCATATATTACACAATTAAATATTTAATAAACACAAAATTGTTATTTCAGTAGACACTTAATTTTTAAAATTTGCCAAACGTTCAAAGCTCCCTCATAATATAAGATACAAACAAGATTTTTTTTATTAATAAATATATTCGATTATTTAGAAACTTCAGTCTTTGAAATTACAAAAAATTTAAATAAAGAATTTAGAAATAAAAGTGACTACAATAAAATACATTAGAAACAGAAAAATAAAACGAAAAAGACAAAGAAATTTTTTTTTTATAGGTATAATTAACTTCAGAAATGAAATTTTTGAATACCTTAAAATATTTTTTTTTTTGGAATTTACCTTTTTTTCATTTTTGGGAACGAAAATTAAAAAAATATATTCTTTACAAGAAAACATTCTGAAAAATATCTAATTTAATGTATTTTTTGGCGTTCAATGAATTAAATTTTGTAAAAATAAATACTACAATTACATAATTTCAAAATTTATCTATGCATCATTTTCACAAACCCGATGACGTCGTCTGAAAAAAAAAACACATTGCTTGTGCTTCAATGTATAACGGATGTTCAAATCATTTGCCAGTTGTATTTTTTTGTTTAGATTTTTCAGTTTCATGATTTTTCCATTTTTGCTTTTTTTAATTTTTTATTTGCAAATTTTCTAATTTTCATTCTAAATATGTAATAATGACAATAATTTAAAAAAAAATTCACATTTTCAGTTTTATGGTTTTAGAATTTTTCCATTTGTCAGTTGTTGGATTTTAAAACTTTTTCATTTATTCGACATTTTTAATTTATTTCATTTTTTCGATTTTACGATATGCAACTCTTCGAGTTTTCATTTTAAAATTTTTCAGTATTTGGATTTTCCAATTTTTGGGTGTTTCAATTTTTTGATTTTTCAATTTTTCGATTTTCCAGTTTTTCGTGTTTTCAATTTTTCGTTTTGGCTTTTTACTGTCTTTGGTTTTTCGGTTTTTTCAATATTCTGATTCTATAATTTTTCCTTTATTGAATGTGAAAATTTTCAACTTTTAAATCTTTTGATTTTTCGTCTTTTCAATTTTAGATTTTTCAGTTTCATGATTTTTTTCATTTTTCGTTTCCTCAATATTTGATTTGCAAATTATCTAATTTTCATTTTAAATATGTAATAATGATAATAATTTAAAACAATTTTTATGTTTTTAATTTTATGACTTTAGAATTTTTCCATTTTTCAATTATTGGATTTTAAACTTTTTCATTTATACAACTTTCAAAATTTTTTTTTTTTCATTTGTTCAATTTTACTATATGTAACTCTGAGTTTTCATTTTAAAATTCTTCAGTTTTTCAATTTTCCAACTTTTGGGTGTTTCAATTTTTAGATTCTTCAATTTTTTCGATTTTTTAGTTTTTCGTGTGTTCAATTTTTCGTTTCGGCTTTTTACTGTCTTTGTTTTTTAGGTTTTTTTCAATATTCTGATTCTAAAATTTTTCCTTTATTGAATATGAAATTTTTCAACCTTTAGATTTTTAAATTTTTTGTCTTTTCAATTTCAGATTTTTCAGTTCCATGATTTTTCAATTTTTCGTTTCTTTAATTTTTGATTTGCAAATTTTCTAATTTTCATTTCATCAATCATTTTAAATATGTAATAATAATAATAATTTAAAACAATTTTCACATTTTCAATTTTATGATTTTAGAATTTTTCCATTTTTCAGTTGTTGATTTTAAAACTTTTTCATTTCTTCGACTTTTCCATTTTTAATTTTTTTTTTTATTTTTTCATTTTTACGATATGCAGGTGAGTTTTTTTTTTAATTTTTTCAGTTTTTGGATTTTTCAGATTTTCGTGTGTTCAATTTTTCGTTCCGGCTTTTTACTGTCTTTGTTTTTCGGTTTTTTCAATATTCTGATGCTACAATTTTTCCTTTATTGAATGTGAAATTTTTCAACTTTTAGATTTGTTATTTTTTCGTCTTTTCAATTTTAGATTTTTCAGTTTCATGATTTTTCAATATTTCGTTTCTTTAATTTTTTATTTGCAAATTTTCTAATTTTCATTTTAAATACATATATTTAATGATAATAATTTGAAAAATTTTTCACATTGTCAATTTTATGATTTTACAATTTTTCCATTTTTTAGTTATTGCATTTTAAAACTTTTTCATTTATTCGACTTTTCCATTTTTTCAATTTTACGATATGCAGTTTTTTCGAGTTTTCATTTTAAAATTTCTCAGTTTTCCGATTTTCCAATTTTTGGGTTTTCAATTTTTAAATTTTTCAGTTTTTCATGTGTTTAATTTTTCGTTTCGACTTTTTATGGTATTTATTGTTTCGGTTTTTTCAATGTTATGATTTTCCTTTATTGAATGTGAAATTTTTCAAGTTTTGGATCTTTCAATTTTTGGATTTTTCAGTTTTTCGGTTTTCAATTTTTCGATTTTTTTCAATTTTAGAGTTGCAGTTTTTCTAGTTTTCGTTTTAAATGTGTAATACTAATTTTAATTTAAAGATTTTTCACTTTTTCAGTTTTACGATTTTAAAATTTTTCCATTTTTCAATTGTATTTTGAAAGCTGTTCATTTATTGGATTTTTAAATTATCTGTTTTAAATTTTTCAAATTCTCGTGATTTAGTTTACAATTTTACGATCTTTCATTGTTTCAATTTTTCGCTTTTTCACTTCTTCGATTTGCAATTTTTCGATTTTCCACTTTTTCGATTTTGTAGTTTTTCGTTTTTTCAATTCTTCGTTTTCTCATTTTTTCCCCATTTTTTCGATTTTTAATTTTCTGATTTTTAGATTTTTCAACTTTTCTAATCATAAAAATGGAAAAATTGAAAAATCAAAAATGGAAAAACGAAATAGTATAAAAGGAAAACTTTCAAAAATCTAAAAATTGGAAATCAAGAACGTGAAATATTGAAGAAACAAAAAATTGACAAATCGAATGGTTAAAACTGGGAAATTTACAGGTCAAAAAAATGCAAAGTAGAAAAAAGGAAATAGCTTTTGTAAAATCGAAATATAGAAAATTAAAGAAATTGGAGAATCGGATAATTGAGAAATCCAAAAGTTGAAAATTAGAAAAATTGAAATGAAAAGCTATAACATTCATTTAATTTTTGCGAATGAAAATAAAAAAAAAATCTGAAAATATTCTGGAAAATATCTAACTTTGTTTTTTGGCGTCCAATGAAATACATTTTGTGAAAATAAATACTATAATTAATTTCAAAATTTACCTATGCATCCTTTTCACGAACTCGATGACGTCATCTCAAAAAAAAAACACATGAATATTCACATTGTATTGCTTGTGTTCAATAATATGACGGGTGTTCAATCGAAAAAAATCATGTGTGGTTTATTAACCCATACTGCTGTGAATAACTGACATTTGACAGAGTTGTTGTAAAGTGACAGTTTTATTATACGAAAAAGTGAGGTTAGATTACGCCATTCCGCATTGTCAGCTGTCATCGATTAAATTAGGTTTATAGTCGACATATTTGGCGTTTAATTGAAAAAGTCATCAAGTTGGCCTTGATTTTTTGTAAACATTGTGAAGTATGTCTAGAATAAATCTAAAATTTAATCGGTTACACAACAGTGTGGATTAATAAAACACATGCATTTTTCGCTAACGTTTTCTTCTATTAAAAAAGCAACGCCAACTTGATGGCTGTTTGCAATTCTAAAAACACAAAATTATTATTGTTGAATAGGTACATGTTTCGAAAACCATTGTTCTCATCTTCAGCCTGAAACAAAAAAGTTTCATTTTAAAAATAACAAATTTGTAATGTGTGTTCCAATTTCGAGAACACGATTTTTTGTTTATATCTAGAATCACTATAAATTTTGACGTGAAAGGATTATTTTATTTTTTAATGGGAGTACATATACAGATATTTTTTTACCACCATTATTCTACTGTGTTAGACTTTCACTTTTAATTAATAAGCAACGGTTTACCTTTTTTAATGATCTTAGAAGAAAATAGTAAAACGAGCATGGAAATTCACTAACTTCTCACGACTCCTGGCAGCAGAAGATAAGATAATAAGCCGAATGAGAAATAAAGACTTCGTGTGTGTGGTAAACGGTGCTTTTTCTACGATTGTTATCAAGATTTTTACTAAGCCATGCATTTCGAGACATAAAATATGTTTATGGTTTTCTACACAGTCAGTAAAAATATTTTTCGATAATACAGATCTATTAATCTTTTGTCCACAGGTAATATTTTTTGTCTAAATGTTAAGTGTTATTAAAAAAAAAATACGGAAATTTCGAGTGTGAAAAATTGATTGATGATGAATGGGAAAATTTAATGCTTCAAAGTATACACGTTTCTGAATAAGTAACAAACACCAAACAAGAGGTTAAATATGCGATAAAAAACATAACGGAAAACAATACAAGATTTTGAAAATAAGAATGTAGATAGAGAACAAAAAAAATCGTAAAATTGAGGATTTTCTTCGTGGGAAGCTTTCGTTCCGCGCCGCCTCTGGAAACTCCGGTGGCGTCACACATCGCCGTGCATGTTTCCGGTTAGGCGCCGGGGCGTTAGCCCACGCCCTAAGCTCTCCAAAGCTCCACCCTTTCCAGCATTCACCCAATTTTAATAATTCCAAAAATGGACGCTCATGCCAAACTGATACGCAAAGTGTACGTTAACATACCGTAATGTCGCATTATTCGGCTTTTAATGAGAATTGTGCGTTTGAAACGCAGGTTTGCTTGTCGAGATATTCGGATTGATAGGCCTCTATCAATTTTTGGGGATTATTTCGACACGCGACGTCGTTTGAAATTTCGTTATCGATAACGCGTACTCACTCGAAAATTTCGGAGATGATATCTGGCTTTTTTATGGATGCGATTAACGGCACTCCGACGCCGGTTCGTGTTCGGGAGAATACGGTTCCTCTTGTAGATCGGCGGGATTTCTTCGTGTTTCCTCCAACGGTCGGAGCGATTTTTATAAAAAAGCAATTAGCGGTGGGGATCATGGGAATTTTAAAAACGAATTAGATGGCGGATTTTTGATAAAGTTGATTAATTTGAAAAAGCACGGAACGGGAGCCGCAAGTGCGCAAAAAATTGAAATATCTTTGCGGCTTTTTATTTTTGAACGTAATTATGATGAATAATTATGCTGAAAAATTAAATAATTCAGGGTCTTGCGGGTCGCTGATGGGCATCGCGGAGGCTATATTTCAGAGTTAAAAATAAAATGTCTGCATTGTTAATTTTTGAAGAGAAATTAGCCACAAGAAAGCACGTGTGTTTATCAAACGAAAGATCGAAGCTACACACTTTTTTAAGAAATAACGTATCTATTATTTACTTGCTGCGTAAATTATTGCTCTTATCCAGAGTCGTGGAAATAATTATCAATTATAATGTTACATATTAATGTTAACGTTTATTTTTATTATTCGCCAACGTTCTCTTCACTTATCCAACACCGCCTAGGTACGTTTTATTATTTCAAACCATATAATTCACAAATCTGAGAATTAAGTTATCGCACGTTTTATTATATTATTATGGATAACTTTTAAAGCGATGATCTAATCCAAACAGCGGAGAAATTTCTCAATTCGAGGAATTTTAGTTTTCGTTTTGTCACAGGCCTCAGTCAGAGATTAATTGGAACACTTAAATATTTTTTTTTCAATTAGCATATTCTTTGCCAAACTACACAGTGTTACGCCGACTATTTTCTTATCTGATGCTTTTAAAATTACATAATTAATTTTTTCAGTTATAACTGATACTAGATTTTCATTTGATTCGAGTTTATTTTCTAAGGCAACGATGTAGTGTCAATTATATTTTATACTTCAAAAGCAAATAGAAGTTGTTCACTTCGGCATTATCCACGTAAAAATTGCGGTTTAATTTTCTTTCTTTTCATTAATTTTTCTATTTCTAGGCTTTTTTAGACAAGAATTTTACTTCAAGTCAGTTGTTTATTCAAGTGAGAATAGACCAGATCAGATCCTTTTCTTTTTAATTTGTTTTTTCAGTATTTTCTACGCTTTTTTAGAGAATAATTTTATACTTCAAGTAATTGTTTATTCAGGTCAGATCAATTTAGTCAGGTCAGTTTAGGTCAAGTCAAAAATATGAAATGAGAACTGTGAAAGTTAAAAAAACGGTAACATAAGAAAATAAATCCGACTCCAATCTGCTTCAAATTTTAGAAAATACAGGGTGTCCACTGTCCAAATTAAAACTCCACGGCCTTATATTTTGAGAACGAATAGAGATATTGAAATTCTCTAAACGCCAATATTTTTGGTTTGAAGGGCAAAAGCTTAAATCAAAATACTGCAAATATGACTCAAACATGGTGTCTTATATTCTCAAATTATAATATACGGTATTAAAAATTTACTTTTTTTGGAATGTATCTTTGTTTTTTTCTATTTTTGGACATGAAAACCCGAAAAAGTATTCTTAACGGCGCTGAAAGGTCTGAAAATATGTAATTTGATGTTTTTGGCGTTTCACAATTCATACACGGCATCAAGAAAATTTTCCGTGGATCTGTCCTCTGAAAATATTTCTGCAATTTTTTTTTTAATTTACTAGTACTTGTTAAGATAAAACTGATTTTGCCTCTGTTTATCTTGTAAAAGCTTGTGAAATTGAAAGGTGTTGCAAATTTCCATAGTAACGAGTTAAATTCCTAAATCTACCGGAAATGTGCAAAATATGAAGAGTTTTTACTTGTGACTTATAATTGCATTAATATTTTTTAGATTTGCTTATACAAGTGAGTTAAAAAATTAATGAAAATTTTGGGAATACAACACTGTTATTTTTGTACCAATCTAAGTCGATATCTCTTTAATCCGAACAAAAACTCTGCAATTCGAACTGAACTTGGAAACATGCACCTACTTGCAAAAATGACGCAAGATCTTTTTTATATAGGTATTGTATTGAATTTTTTGAAATTTTTAAAAATTGTGATATTTGAATGCACTGAATTAATTATCTAATTCTGGAAAAAGGGTTAAAGTTATCCAAGAAATGAGGCCGGAAGTGACTTCTGCGCCCCGAAATCTACAAGAAAAAATATTTAGTTAAATTTAAAAAATCGTCGAAAATGGATCGAAATTTGCTAGTACATACTTGCCAAATGACCTACCCTCTAAAAAAATAAAAGGCGGGTGGGCCAGGCTAGTATTTGCCAAAATAAGACTCTTTTTCGCAAATAACCTACTCTTCTAAAGAAAGGTACTAGCCCCGCCCACCCACCCTTTATTTTCTTTGAAGACTGGGTCATCTGCCAAAATCAGTCTTATTTTAATAAGTACTAGCCCCGCCCACCCACCCTTTATTTTCTTAGAAGAGTAGGTCATCTGCCAAAATCAGTCTTATCTTGACAAGTACTAGCCCCGCCCACCCTCCCTTATTTTCTTAGAGGATATGTCATTTGCCAAAATCAGTCTTATGTTAACAAGTTCTAATCCCGCCCACCCACCCTTTATTTTCTTATAAGAGTGGGTCATCTGCCAAAATCAGTCTTATTTTAACAAGTACTAGCCCCGCCCACCCACCCTTATTTTCTTAGAGGATATGTCATTTCCAAAAATCAGTTTCAAACTTCCCAAGATTTTTTTTTATTTTCTTAGAAGAGTAGGTTATTGGCCAAAATGAGGCTTATCGTAGCGAGTACTACTAAATTTTTCAGTTTTTCAATTTTTCAACTTTCGAATTTTTCAATTTCTCGCTTTTTAAATTTTCAATTTTTTGATCTGTCTTTCGATTTTTGTTTTCTATGGACAACTGAAAAAACTTTCGATTTTTTAATTTTACAATTTTGGCAGTTTTCCTATTTCTCAATTATTTGATTTTTAAAGATATCGAGAAAATAGATGCCTATTTTTTTAAATTTTCGATTTTTGATTTTTTGTCACCGAGTTTTTGAAAGGAAGTAAAGAGTAATTTTGATCAGCGATTGCCATGTTTACAGTAACTGTAAAACATCTGAAAATTTTGTTTCTAATTTTCAATTTTTGGATTTTTGGATTTTTCAAAATTTCGGTTCGAATAAATTTATTTCTTTAGTTAAAAAATCGAGAAAAATGACAAATCGTGAAAAGGAACAATTTTAACTTGAGAACTTGAAAAATTAAAAATCAAAAAATTCAAAAATTGTAAAGTTAAAACTTGAAAGATCAAAAGATCGGAATTAGAAACTGCAAAATTGTCAAACAAATTATCAAATGAACTGTTCAAAAGTTGAAAAATCTAAAAACTAAAAAAAAAAAAAAATGAAAACTGGAATTTTGAATTAGATTTTTTTTTTCAATTTTTCGATATTTCAGTTTTTGATTTTGCGATTAAACAGTTGTACAATTTTCCGATTTCTTATTTACCTCTCCAATTTTTCAATTTGTCATTTTTTGCTTTTTCAGTTTTTCTATTTTTAGCAAGTACTAGCCCCACCCAACCTTTATTTTCTTAGAAGTATAAGTCATCTGCCAAAATTGGTCTTATCTTGGCAAGTACTAGCCCCGCCCACCCACCCTTATTTTCTTAGAGCATATGTCATTTGCAAAAATCAGTTTCATACTTCCCAAGATTTTTTTTTCCTTAGAAGAGTAAGTTATTGGCCAAAATGAGGCTTATCGTAGCGACTACTACTAAATTTTTCAATTTTTCGGTTTTTCAACTTTCGAATTTTTCAATTTCTCGCTTTTTAAATTTTCAATTTTTTGATTTGTTTTTCGATTTTTTAATTTTACAATTTTGGCAGTTTTCCGATTTCTCAATTATTTGATTTTTAAAAATATCGAAAAAATAGATTTTTATTTTTTTTTATTTTTGATTTTTGATTTTTTGTCACCGAGTTTTTGGAAGGAAGTAAAGAGTAATTTTGATCAGCGATTGCCATGTTTACCGTAACTTTAAAACATCTGAAAATTTTGTTTCTAATTTTCAATTTTTCGATTTTTCAAAATTTCGGTTCGAATAAATTTGTTCTTTTAGTTAAAAAATCGAAAAATGACATATCGTGAAAAGGGAAAATTTTAACTTGAGAACTTGAAAAATTCAAAATCAAAAAATTCCAAAAATTGTAAAGTTAAAACTTGAAAAATCAAAAGATTGGAATTAAAAACTGCAAAGTTGCCAAACAAATTATCAAATGAACTATTCAAAAGTCGAAAAATCTAAAAACTAAAAAAAAAAATGAAAACTGGAATTTTGAATTCGATTTTATAAGATTTGTTTTTTTTTCAATTTTTCGATATTTCAGTTTCTGATTTTCCGATTAAACAGTTGTACAATTTTCCGATTTCTCAATTATCCAATTTTTTAATTTGTCATTTTTTGATTTTTGATTTTTTTATTTTTAGCAAATACTAGCCCCACGCAGCCTTTATTTTCTTAGAATAATAAATCATCTGCCAAAATCAGTCTTATCTTGGCAAGTATTAGGCCCGCCCACCCACCCTTTATTTTCTTGGAAGAGTGGGTCATTTGCCAAAATCAGTCTTATATTGACACGTACTAGCCCCGCCCACCCACCCTTGTTTTTTTACAGGATGTCATTTGCAAAAATCAGTCTCATACTTGCCAAGATAAGATTGATTTTGGCAGATGACATACCCTCTAAGAAGAGAGGGTGGGTGGGCGGGGTTAGTATCTGCTACGATAAGAGTGATTTTGGCAAATGAGATACTCTCTAAGTAAAGAGAGGGTGGGTGGGCGGGGCTATTACTTGTTAAAATAAGACTAATTTTGGCTAATGACATACCTTCTAAGGAAATAGAGGACGGGTGGGCGGGGCTAGTACCTGCTAAGGTAAGACTGATTGTTCTGGGTGTTCCATGTCATTTTCCAAAATCGGTCTTATTTTATCAGCTACTAGCCCCGCCCCCCCCTCCCTCTCCTTTCTTAGAGGGTATGTCAGTTTGATTTTTCAATTCTTGAATTTCTCGACTCTTCAAATTTTCGATTTCTCGATTTTTTTTATTCTCCACTTTTTCAATTTTTCAGTTTTTGACGTTTCTAAATTTCCAATTTTTCGAATTCTTAATTTCGCGATTAATGGATTTTTTATTTCTCCATTTCTGGTTGTTTTTAGTTTTAAGAAGTTCTAAGAATATAAAGGGCGGGTGGGCGGGGCTAGTACCTTTTCAATTACAATACTTCCTTGGCTTACACTCAGAAAGTAAAAACTAAACACGGATTCTTATATTACACATACAGAAGTAATGTATATAATTCTATAAAATTTAAGGAACATATTTATTCGGCGAAATTGTAAAATGACGTCATAATTTTAAGGGGGGCATAAACGAAAAAAAAAAGATTAATGATTTAGTCAGTTGTTTATTCAAGTGAGATTAGACCAGATCAGATCCTTTTCTTTTTAATTTGTTTTTTCAGTATTTTCTATGCTTTTTTAAAGAAGAATTTTATACTTCAAGTAATTGTTTATTCAGGTCAGATCAATTTAGTCAGGTCAGTATAGGTGAAGTCAAAAATATGAAATCATCTGCCAAAATCAGTCTTATCTTGGCAAGTACTGACTTCTGCGGCCCAAAATCTTTATTTCTGTTTAATAAAATTAAGGTTTATTTCTTGAAATTTGTTTTCAGCGGTGTATGAAGTTGTTATTTAATTCCCTTTCAGCTTCTTGGGAAATTCCCTGATCCGAAAAAATCGCTAATCTCAACACACCTTACCCAAATTAATTCAGAGTATCGAGGTTATTCTGTAATTGACATTTGACAGAGCTGTTGTAAAGCGCCAGTTTTATTATACGAAAAAGTGAGGTTAGATTGCACCATTCTGCAATGTCAGCTGTCATCGATTAAATTAGGTTTATAGTAGACATTGTGTTCAGTTGAAAAAAGGCATCAAGTTGGTATTGATTTTTTGTAAACATTGTCTTCAATAAATCTAGAATTTAATCAATGACAATTGACACCGCGGACATGTCAATTACAAAAAAGCAACGCCAACGTGATGACTTTTTCAATTAAACACCCAATACTTTACAATGTTTACAAAAAATCAGGACCAACTTGATGATTTTTCAAATTCTAAAAACACTATATTATTATTGTTGTAGACATATTAAGATTGATATATGTATTTGCTATTTATCCCCACTAGAATTTTTTTTTTTTTGTGGAAATTACACATTTTTTTCTTTAATTAGTATAATTTGGGATAAGTGTGTCTCTACGTTTGTTGTAATTCATTTTAATGGGAGTTGTACATATACAAATATTTTTCTATCACCATTATTCTGTTTGTTTAGACTTTCACTTTTAATTAATAAGCAGCACACATATTTTAATGGCAATATTGCGTAACGAATGTAGAAAACCACATATTGTAAAATGGCAGGACAAGATTTTAATAATTATAGAAGCAAGTACTTTATTAACTATTATATGTGTTGTAGACTATACTTTTTCTACAGCCATAACTTCCTTGGTCTATGAATGGTTGCGGCTCTATTTTTAATATCATAAAACTAACCTGACCTGACCTTTTTCTAAAAATCAAATGAAAATATGGAAAAAAATATAAATCTCATTTTAGTCGGAGCACCATAAAAAATATCCAAAAATAATTAAGCACCAATTTGCTTTTAATTTTGAATATTTATTAGCACATTCAAGAAGTAGTGCCAGCTGCGAAACAAAAGTTTCTTTACTGATTTACTGAACAACTGGAACAGTTTCCAAGCAAATATTGAGCACAAATGAAAAAAAAAATGCAATAAACATAGAATATAATAACCACAATATCTAATAAAAGCGTTCGCCTCCACTTACACAACATTTCCACAAAAAACGCGGCATTAACACCAGTTCCCTTTTTCCTCAGCCAACAAACCGCCGCTTCCTACCATTTATCATTCGTTTTTTCACCATTCCAACGTCCTTGCTGACGAAAAAAACCATCATTTAATGATCCAGCCACTGAAATTGTTACAATTACTCCAATTAACCGCCATGTTTCTAATTCCCGACGGTGCAGCACGCAACTCAGCGTCGACTTTCACATAATTATAACTTTTATTGATGTCTATTAAAATTTAATTACAACGTGCACAATACCTCTACCAGATGGCCGAAGATTTCCCATCGATAGAAGCGAGAATTCGGTTGGCACACCGAGTGATTTAATTAATGATCCTTGTCAGCTTATCGCTATCGAGGATGTAGATATCTCCTTCGGACATGTCATAACATGCAGCTTTTTAAGCCGGGCGGTACACCTGCACACGTTTGCCCAAAAATCACAAATATTTTCAATTAATTCCGAAAATCTGGGAGGATTAATTCGGAGCTGGGCGGGCCGAAATGACGGCGATTTGGCCAGGTTGGGATTCTTGGGATTCTGCGGAGGCTCACGGCGGTGTTAGAGATTATGGAATCAATGCAATAATTTAAGGCTAATAAGGTTTAGCAAAAATCAACGAACAAAAAAAATCTGTCTCGAACTGAATTTAAATTTAAATTCACCACAATTACTGTTTAAATGTTTTCAAGGGAATAAAATGTCGTTTTTATTATGAATGTTTTTATTTTATCTATCAAGATTTTTATGGGCAACGTTTTAAACGGATCTAGTATGACATTAATGAATTTAATGCGACGATAATTAGTGACATCCCGTGATTTAGTCAATCTCAGATTTCTAAGCCATGGCTTTTGCTTTCTCGTGGCATAACGATGATTATCACTTATTTTTGGACCCAAATGAGAACTATTAAGAGTATTCAAAAAATTTAAAAACGAATAATTTTGGGAATTTGGTTCCAGAAATATTTTTCAAAAATTTTTGACAAGAAACGTTGTTTTTCAAAAATAAATCATAATTTATTCACGATCTGGTCCATTCTCAAAGTGGATTTGTAAACTTTGTTTGGAAATAAAGGCGTCCAACTGACAGAAAACTGATTTTTTTCTTATTAGTTCCAAAACCCATATACGTTTCATTATCGGGGAAAAAATAACTGAACAAAACTGATCAGATCCACGTATTTTAAACTGTTGAAATTTTTGTTGACCGAACTCTTAATATTTTTTTAACCGCGTAAAATTATCAGTTTAAAAAATATGATTTGTTTCGCTATTATATAAAGAATTATTTCTTCCTTAATGCTAGAGCAGGTTTGTGTTCGAAATTCGTGTTATTTCATTAGAAAGATTTATGTAGGTATTTCTGTTTGTAATTTTCAAAAAACCAATTTCGAAATTAAAATTTAAGAAATGATATTTTTTTCAACGGTTGGTTTGATGCTTAAAAAATTAAAACGTGGCACTTTACTAATTCTACTCTAATATTTCGATTAGTTGGAAAGGTAGAACTCTGAAATCTGGACTAAAAGAAATGTACAAAAGCAGTTTAGTTTTAGTGTTACTTCATTTCTATTTTTTCTAGAACCGATATCAATTTTTTTTCCAAATAGAATATAATTTAGTGATACGAATTTGTTGGATAAAATGCTCGTTTTTTTGTCTTAAAAAAAGTAGATGCAAAAATCTCACTAAAAACTGTTCCATATGAAATAAAAAGTTGATTTATAAATTTTGTTAAAGGAGATTTAAGAAATCAAGGCGTCCAGTTGAAATAAAACTGATTTTCTGCTACTAGTTTTGAATTCCACCATAAGGACAACAATAACAAAACAAAACAAAACTGATAAGATCGAAATTAAAAATGACTTAAATTTTTGTTTTAGCTAGGGTAGCTGGTACATTTAATATATATTGCTTAACAAAAATTAAAAATTAAAAAGTTCGATTTCACTTTTGTCACGTCCATAAAAAAATTAAGTACCTACAAGGGTTTTGTTATATGAAAAAAAATTATTTTCTTTTAAAATGATTAATGCTGTAAGTATCGTGTTGTTGAAAGAAAAGTATATACATATCCAGAAAAAGAAACCTTGATTAAATAAGCCCCACCCACCCGCCCGTGTCAATTGTGACAAATTTTCCATTTGTTGTCAGACTGAGGGGCGGAGCTTAATTGCAAACACTCAGTCTGGAAAGACTGAGTGTTTAATACACAAATTTATAACTGAACTGAAGAAACGAAATTTGAAATATTGAGAAACTGAGAATCGAAGAAAAAGTGAATGGAAAAATTGGAAAAATTTTTAAAAATTTTTCATTTTCTCGACTTCCCAATTTTTCAAATTTTCGTTTTGTCAACTTTCGAATCGCAATTTTTTTAAATTTGCAATTTCTCTCTAATACAATTTTTAATTTTTCAATTCTTCGTTTACTCAATTTTTCAAGTTCTTGATTTTTATTTTTCGTTTCTAGATTTTTTAATTTTCAATTTCTGGATCACTTTTTGTTTTTTCATTTCCTTTATTTTTCTCAATGTTTCTTTCGATTTAACATATTCGTATCTATTTATATTATTCCTGTGTTCAGTTTTTAAATTTTGAATTTTTCATTTTTCAATTCTTCCATAGGTATTCCATTTTAAAATTTTTCAATTTTGCAATTTTTGATTTCCAGATATTTGATTTTGCGATTTCTCTAATTCTCAACATTCAATTTTACAATACATATCTAGTTTTTTCGATTTTGCATTTTTTCGATTTTTGAATTTTTCGATTCTTCCATTTTTCAAGTTCTTGATTTTGAGTTTTTAGTTTTCATTTTATACTTTTTGATTTTTCAATTTTATAATTTTGCGATTTTACATTGTTTGATTTGAAAAGTTGAAAAATCGAAAAACTAAAAAACGAAAAATTGCAAAATCGAAAAATTGGTAAAATCGAAGAACTGAAGAAAAAAAAATTGAATTATTCAGAAACCAAAAATCTAGAAAGATGAAAATCGAAAAAAATTAATGAATCGAAAAATTGGAAAACCCAAAATCTGTAAAATCGAAAAATTATAGAATCGTCAAAATTGTAAAGTCGAAAAACTGTAACATTGTTTGATTCTTCAATTTATCGATTCTCGAAATTTCCGATGTCTCGTTTTTCTCATTTTTTGATTCCTCAACTTTCCGATTTTCAGTTTTACGATTTTTCAGTTTTTCGACTCTTCGATTTTTTAATTCTTTAATTTTTCTCGGGGGTCCCAAGTGTCTTTTTAAGATGATTATGAAGTTATCTCGGGGTCATAAGTGTCTATTTTAAATGATTTTAACACAATCTCGAGAGTCACGTGTGTCAATTTTAAATTTCCGAGGCCACAAGTGTCTATTTTAAATAATTGACACAATCTCAAGGCCACGTGTGTCAATTTTAAAATGATTATGACACAATCTCGAGGACCACGAAGTCTATTTTAAATTATTAGGACACAATAATTCTCTAATTGATCGAATAAAATCCTTTCAAATATCTTAGCAAAAATAGGAAGCAGCGCAATTGGTCTATAATTGGTGGGATCCTGTGTATCTCCTTTCTTGTAGATAGGAACTATAAAACCCATTTTTAAACAGTCTGGAAACACTGAGTGTTTAATACACAAATTTATAACTGAACTGAAGAAACGAAAAATTGAAATATCGAGAAACTGAGAATCGAAAAAAAAGTGAATAAAAAAATTGGAAAACCCTAAAATTATAAAATCGAATCAATTTTAAAAATTTTTCATTTTCTCGACTTCCCAATTTTTCAAATTTTTGTTTTGTCAACTTTCGAATCGCAATTTTTTAAATTTGCAATTTCTCCCTAATACAATTTTTAATTTTTCAATTCTTCGTTTACTCAATTTTTCAAGTTCTTGATTTTTATTTTTCGTTTCCAGATTTTTTAATTTTCAATTTCTGGATCACCTTTTGTTTTTTCATTTCCTTTATTTTTCTCAATGTTTCTTTCGATTTAACATATTCGTATCTATTTATATTATTCCTGTGTTCAGTTTTTAAATTTTGAATTTTTCATTTTTCAATTCTGCCATAGGTATTCCATTTTAAAATTTTTCAATTTTGCAATTTTTGATTTCCAGATATTTGATTTTGCGATTTCTCTAATTCTCAACATTCAATTTTACAATACATATCTAGTTTTTTCGATTTTGCATTTTTTCGATTTTTGAATTTTTCGATTCTTCCATTTTTCAAGTTCTTGATTTTGAGTTTTTAGTTTTCATTTTATACTTTTTGTTTTTCAATTTTATAATTTTGCGATTTTACATTGTTTGATTTGAAAAGTTGAAAAATCGAAAAACTAAAAAACGAAAAATTGCAAAATCAAAAAATTAGTAAAATCGAAGAACTGAAGAAAAAAAAATTGAATTATTCAGAAACCAAAAATCTAGAAAGATGAAAATCGAAAAAAATTAATGAATCGAAAAATTGGAAAACCCAAAATCTGTAAAATCGAAAAATTATAGAATCGTCAAAATTGTAAAGTCGAAAAACTGTAACATTGTTTGATTCTTCAATTTATCGATTCTCGAAATTTCCGATGTCTCGTTTTTCTTATTTTTTGATTCCTCAACTTTCCGATTTTCAGTTTTACGATTTTTCAGTTTTTCGACTCTTCCATTTTTTAATTCTTTAATTTTTCTCGGGGGTCCCAAGTGTCTTTTTAAGATGATTATGAAGTTATCTTGGGGTCATAAGTGTCTATTTTAAATAATTTTAACACAATCTCGAGAGTCACGTGTGTCAATTTTAAATTTCCGAGGCCACAAGTGTCTATTTTAAATAATTGACACAATCTCAAGGCCACGTGTGTCAATTTTAAAATGATTATGACACAATCTCGAGGACCACGAAGTCTATTTTAAATTGTTAGGACACAATAATTCTCTAATTGATCGAATAAAATCCTTTCAAATATCTTAGGAAAAATAGGAAGCAGCGCAATTGGTCTATAATTGGTGGGATCCTGTGTATCTCCTTTCTTGTAGATAGGAACTATAAAACCCATTTTTAAACAGTCTGGAAAGACTGAGTGCTTAATACACAAATTTATAACTGAACTGAAGAAACGAAAAATTGAAATATCGAGAAACTGAGAATCGAAAAAAAAGTGAATCAAAAAATTGGAAAACCCTAAAATTATAAAATCGAATCAATTTTAAAAATTTTTCATTTTCTCGACTTCCCAATTTTTCAAATTTTCGTTTTGTCAACTTTCGAATCGCAATTTTTTAAATTTGCAATTTCTCCCTAATACAATTTTTAATTTTTCAATTCTTCGTTTACTCAATTTTTCAAGTTCTTGATTTTTATTTTTCGTTTCCAGATTTTTTAATTTTCAATTTCTGGATCACCTTTTGTTTTTTCATTTCCTTTATTTTTCTCAATGTTTCTTTCGATTTAACATATTCGTATCTATTTATATTATTCCTGTGTTCAGTTTTTAAATTTTGAATTTTTCATTTTTCAATTCTTCCATAGGTATTCCATTTTAAAATTTTTCAATTTTGCAATTTTTGATTTCCAGATATTTGATTTTGCGTTTTCTCTAATTCTCAACATTCAATTTTACAATACATATCTAGTTTTTTCGATTTTGCATTTTTTCGATTTTTGAATTTTTCGATTCTTCCATTTTTCAAGTTCTTGATTTTGAGTTTTTAGTTTTCATTTTATACTTTTTGTTTTTCAATTTTATAATTTTGCGATTTTACATTGTTTGATTTGAAAAGTTGAAAAATCGAAAAACTAAAAAACGAAAAATTGCAAAATCGAAAAATTAGTAAAATCGAAGAACTGAAGAAAAAAAAAATTGAATTATTCAGAAACCAAAAATCTAGAAAGATGAAAATCGAAAAAAATTAATGAATCGAAAAATTGGAAATCCCAAAATCTGTAAAATCGAAAAATTATAGAATCGTCAAAATTGTAAAGTCGAAAAACTGTAACATTGTTTGATTCTTCAATTTATCGATTCTCGAAATTTCCGATGTCTCGTTTTTTTCATTTTTTGATTCCTCAACTTTCCGATTTTCTGTTTTACGATTTTTCAGTTTTTCGACTCTTCGATTTTTTAATTCTTTAATTTTTCTCGGGGGTCCCAAGTGTCTTTTTAAGATGATTATGAAGCTATCTCGGGGTCATAAGTGTCTATTTTAAATGATTTTAACACAATCTCGAGAGTCACGTGTGTCAATTTTAAAGTTCCGAAGCCACAAGTGTCTATTTTAAATAATTGACACAATCTCAAGGCCACATGTGTCAATTTTAAAATGATTATGACACAATCTTGAAGGCCACGAATGTCTATTTTAAATTACTAAGACTCAATTTCGGGGGCCTCATTGCTTTAAGTATCGTGTTGTTGAAAGAAAACTATATACATAAGTATTAAGAAAAAGAAACCTTGATTAACTAAGCCCCACCCACCCGTGCCCGTCTCAATTGTGACGAATTTTCCATTTGTTGTCAGACCGAGGGGCGGAGCTTAATTGCAAAATTCATTTGTTTGATTCTTTAATAAGGTTATTTAAGAATCTCGAGGGTACTGAATGTTTATTTTAAGACCATTATGAAGGAATTTTTGCGGCCACAACTGTCTGTTTTAAATGATTATGACACAATTTCCGAGACCACAAGTGTCAATTTTAAAATGATTATGACACAATCTCGAGGGCCACGAAGTCTATTTTAAATTATTAGGACACAATTTTGGGGGCCTCAATGCCTTAAGTCTCGTGTTATTGACAGAAAACTATATTCATATTAAGAAAAGAGAACCTTGATTAATTAAGCCCCACCCACCCACCCGTCTCAATTGTGACGAATTTTCCATTTGTTCTCAGATCGAGGGGCGGAGCTTAGTTGCAAATTTCATTTGTTTGATTCATTAAAAAGATTATTAAAGAATCTCGGGGTCACAAGTGTCTATTTTAAAATGATTATGACACAATCTCTGATAGGCCACTGGTTGTGACGATTCGACATGTTCTTCTCATAGTATTTCCACTCTAGTCGAAATTCTTACGTTATGACTAAATTCCAATAGGGGCTCGAGGATAGTTTACAAACAAAAATTGATTAAATGATTAAAAATATCTATAAGTTGGCCTCTGGGATCAAATTAGATAGTTTGTAAAGCAGAATTATCAAACTATAAAGTACATACTCGGAAAGAAATATTTTTTCTTTTAGAAAACAGCTACTTTATTTTGTGAAAACTGGGTTTTGAGTTAGTGTTGGTTTGCCGATTTTTGGTCAATAACCCACCTGGAATAAAAATCTAGCCACAAGGAGTCGACAAGTGGTTAAATAACCAACCACAGTGGACTGATGGACAAGGTTTATTTTTAGAGTGTGACTAGAATTTATAAAACCATTGAAAGATGAAGATTCAATCAGCAGAAATGATGGAGTGTTTTTATAGCCGGAGGTTGGCAACACTGTCTGTAATCAGCTGTTAACGTTAATTAGTATAATTGTCGACATTTCTGAGTTGCTCGTATTCCGGCCAAGATCTGCATCCGCTCATCTTTGATTAACTTCGCGTGCTTTTTCTCAATTAACATACGCATAATCAATTTGGTTAGTTGTATGTTGATCAGGCGATATCCACTCGCCTTGTAAATATTATCTCCATAATAAGAACTTGTACTCATTATAACCATGTTAGTTCGAGCCTCTCGCTACATTTTCGTTACTTTGTTACTTAATTTTATGCAAAATACGTAAAACGTGTCCACCGAAACTTTACCCAACAATTTCCAATAAATTCCGAAAATCTCGGCTGGAAATTAATTCGGATCCATCCGCGGTCTAATGACGCTAATCCGGCTGGGTCGAGATTCTTGAGATTGCTGCGGCCGATGACGACAGCGAATGCCCAAGAACCGGAAGCTATTAGGGAGAAAAATGAGCCATCGACACGATTTGGTAAACGCGGTTACCTGGGTTTGGGGTTGGAGAGGTTCTGTCGTCGCCTGATTGATAGGGAGGCGATAATTGATGGGTGTTTTGATGGATTGTTTGGATACCGGCGAGAAGGTACGAGGATTAGTGGTTAATAAATTACAGGCGATATTTGAGAAATGTTGTTTAATGAGAGAAAATAAGTAACTCAATATGCGAGTCTGCGGGATCTCGGGTTTCATTTGAGTAATTTAAATTCTTGAATTAACATATTTTAACAGTCGGTCGGGTTTACAAAATGCTCGCGAGAAATTAATACTTTGGGAAAGCGGGAGTCGGCGGAATTGGAAAAATTAGTCGGGGCATGCGATCACGATGTAGGCGGCATTGGCTTACTAATATTTTAAATGCATGTCTGGGAGTTCACTTAACGGCTGAATATTGCATTTAACAAACACAAGAATTTGTAATGACCTGTGGAAAAAATGCGAATTTTTTTTTAATAAACTTGTTTGTGAAAACGTCATTGTCTTTCTAGAAGGGATAAATGCATAAATTTTAATCATTAAATCAATGTGCATTTCAAACGAGATTCAGTTAACAAAATCTGAGATAACGTCATCAAGTTTTTGCAAGGGATAGTAAGACGAAATCTGATTGGCCACTTATAATGTGCACGACAACCTGAAAGAGTTGTAAAATTTTGAATTTTTCAAAAAAAACTAGATTTCTAAGTGAAACACCCCATATATCTTTACATATTTTAATTAACTTCTCCTTAGGCTTTACAACCACAGTTTATTTTTGAAATTATGATGCGACGTTGCCACGTCATTCCAATTTTCTTTACATTTTTTCACTAAAAAGAAGCAATAGGGTTTTTTGTCACCTTTTTTTTTTGTCGTTTTTTCGTTCCTTTTTTGTTGCAATTATTTGTCTCCCGCTTTGCCGCTTTTTTTGAACTTTTTTGAAGCCTATTTTTGGGGCTTTTTTGTTGTTTCTTGTTGTCGGTTTTTTGTTATGTTTTCCCCTCTTTTTTCACTTTTTCCACTTCTTATTTTTTCACATTTCACATTTTATGCGTGTATTAGGAATATCGTGTAGATCGTAAGACGCTAACCAAAATTTAGATATACATCCCCACCAACAATGAAATGACGTCATCTCCAATTTTTTTTTGGTTTATGAATTTGAGTTTTTACTTTAGGTATCCGGATTTTTTCAAAAACTGAATCATCGAGAAATCGAAACATCTAAAGATCAGAAATCGAGAACTCGAAAAGTCGAGAAGTCGAAAAATCGAAAACATCGAAAAATTAAGACATCCAAATACTGGAAAATCCAGAAATTGAAAAATTTTGAAAATTGGAATGTTGAACAATTGAGAAATCGACAAGTTTAAAAATGGAGAATTAGAAAAATTTTAAAAATCAACAAACCAAAATGTCAATAAATCGAAAAATTGAAAAGTCGGAAAACTGAATAAACGAAAAATTCAAATATTGAGAAACTGAGAATCGAAAAAAAAGTGAATCGAAAAATGGGAAAACCCTAAAACTGTAAAATCGAATCAATTTTTTCAATTTTTCAAATTCTCGACTTCCCAATTTTTCAAATTTTCGTTTTGTCAACTTTCGAATCGCAATTTTTTAAATTTGCAATTTTTCTATAACACAATTTTTCATTTTTCGATTTTTCAGTTTCCCAATTTTTAATTTTTCAATTCTTCATTTCACTTTTTGTTTTTCATTTCCTTTATTTTTCTCAATGTTTCTTTCGATTTAATATATTCGTAGGCATTTATATTATTCATTTATTCAGTTTTTTAAATTTTGAATTTTTCATTTTTCAATTCTTCGATATTCCAATTTTAAAATTTTTCAATTTTGCAATTTTTGGTTTCCAGATATGTGATTTTGCGATTTCTCTAATTTTCAACATTCAATTTTACAATATATTTTTCGTTTTTTCGATTTTGCCTGTTTTTGAATTTTGAATTTTGAAGTTTTCGATTCTTCCATTTTTCAAGTTCTTGATTTTGAGTTTTTAGTTTTCATTTTATACTTTTTGATTTTTCAATTTTATAATTTTGCGATTTTACATTGTTTGATTTGAAAAGTTGAAAAATCGAAAAACTTAAAATTGGAAGACTAAAAAATCGGAAATTATTGAAAAATCGAACAACTAAAAAAACGAAAAATTGCAAAATGGAAAAATTAGCAAATCGAAGAACTGAAGAAACAAAAAATTTAATTATTGCAAAACCAAAACTCGAGAAACAATCGAAATTGGAATGTTGAACAATTGAGAAATCGACGAGTTTAAAAATGGAGAATTAGAAAAATTTTAAAAATGAACAAACCAAAATGTCAATAAATCGAAAAATTGAAGAATCGGAAAACTGAATAAACGAAAAATTCAAATATTGAGAAACTAAGAATCGAAAAAAAAAGTGAATCGAAAAATTGGAAAACCCAAAAACTGTAAAATCGAAAAATTATAGAATCGTCAAAATTGTAAAGTCGAAAAACTGTAACATTATTTGATTTTTCAATTTATCCATTCTCGAAATTTTCGATCTCTCGTTTTTTTTTTCGATTCCTTAATTTTCCGATATTTCAGTTTTACGATTTTTCGACTCTTCAATTTTTGAATTTTTTAATTTTTGATGTTACTAAATTTTCAATTTTTCGATTTCTTTATCTCTCGATTACTCGATTTTTTTATTTTCCTATTCCTCGATTTCTCGACTTTTCAATATTTCGATTTTTCAAATTTTTGATTTTTCAATTTTTCGTTTCAATGAAAAAACTAATAAACCTGCTAAAAACATAAAATATCTTAATTCTCAGATTTTTCAACTTTCCGATTTCTAGATTTTTTAAATCTTCGATTTTTCAATTTTTCGAGCTTCCAACTTTTCTTCCAATTTTAAATTTTAGATTTTTTAATTTTTCAACTTTTCGATTTTTAAAGTTCGACTTCAATTTTTCAGTTTTTCGGTATCTTAATTTTTCAATTTTGAAAATTTTAGATTTTTCAATTTTTCAATTTCTTGATTATTCGATTGTTAGATTTTTCGGTTTCCCAATATTTTTCAATCTTTACTTCCCGAGCGTAAGAAAAGGAAGTACATATTGTAATCGAGTCCGTCGGTCGACTCTCTACTTTTACATTTTTTATTATTTGTCTCTCGTTTTGTCGCTTTTTTAGCACTTTTTGATCACCTTTTTTTGCCCATTTTATTCGTTATTTTTTTGAACACATTTATGTCGCTTTTTTGTTTCTTTTTGTTGGTTTTTTGTTACGCTTTTTACCCCCTTTTTATTGCTTTTTTTCATTTTATTTTAAACACCCGTGTTCATCACCCTTTTTCATCACTCTTTTTTTTGTGACGTTTTTTGTCACTTTTCTGTCGCCTTTTTTTTTGTCGTTTTTCGTTCCTTTTTCGTTGCAATTATGTGTCTCCCGCTTTGTCGCTTTTTTTGCACTTTTTGATCGCTTTTTTTGCCCATGTTTTTTCGTCATTATTTGAACCCTATTTTTGGCGGTTTTTTTGTTGTTTCTTGTTGTCGGTTTTTTGTTATGTTTTCCCCCCTTTTATTGGCTTTTTCCACTTCTTATTTTTTCACATTTCAGATTTTATACGTGTATTAGGAATAGCGTGCAGATGGTAAAACACTAACCAAAATTTGGATAAACATCCCCACCAACAATGGAATGAGGTCATCTCCAAATTTTTTGTGGTTTATGAATTTGAGTTTTTACTTTAGGTATCCGGATTTTTTTCAAAAACTGAATCATCGAGAAATCGAAACATCTAAACATCGAGAAATCGAGAACTCGAAAAATCGAAAACATCGGAAAATTAAAATATGGAAATATCGAAAAATCCAGAAATTGAAAAATTTTCAAAATTGGAATGTTGAACAATTGAGAAATCGACCAATTGGAGAATTAGAATAATTTTAAAAATCGACAAACCAAAATGTCAATAAACCGAAAAATTGAAAAATCGGAAATCTGAAGAAACGAAAAATTGAAATATGTATTAAGAAACTGAGAATCGAAAAAAAAGTGCAACAAAAAATTGGAAAACCCTGAAACTACTAAAATCGAATCAATTTTTTCCGTTTTTCAATTTCTCGACTTCCCGATTTTTCGATTTTCGTTTTCACAACTTTCGAATTGCACTTTTTTAAATTTGTAATAAGTACAATTTTTCACTTTTCGATTTTTCAGTTTCCCAATTTTTAATTTTTCAATTCTTCATTTACTCAATTTTCAACTTCTTGATTTTTATTTTTCGTTTTCCAGATTTTTTAATTTTCAATTTCTCGATTTTATATCACTTTTTGTTTTTCATCTCCTTTATTTTTCTCAATGTTTCTTTCGATTTAATATATTCGTAGGCATTTATATTATTCGTTTATTCAGTTTTTTAAATTTTGAATTTTTCATTTTTCAATTCTTCGATATTCCAATTTTTAAATTTTTCAATTTTGCAATTTTTGGTTTCCAGATATGTGATTTTGCGATTTCTCTAATTTTCAACATTCAATTTTATAATATATTTTTCGTTTTTTAGATTTTGTCTGTTTTTGAATTTTGAATTTTTCGATTCTTCCATTTTTCAAGTTCTTGATTTTGAGTTTTTAGTTTTCGTTTTATACTTTTTGATTTTTCAATTTTATTATTTTGCAATTTTACATTGTTTGATTTGAAAAGTTGAAAAAACGAAAAAGTTAAAATTGGAAGACTAAAAAATCGGAAATTATTGAAAAATCGAACAACTAAAAAAACGAAAAATTGCAAAATGGAAAAATTAGCAAATCGAAGAACTGAAGAAACAAAAAATTTAATTATTGCAAAACCAAAACTCGAGAAACAATCGAAATTGGAATGTTGAACAATTGAGAAATCGACGAGTTTAAAAATGGAGAATTAGAAAAATTTTAAAAATCAACAAACCAAAATGTCAATAAATCGAAAAATTGAAAAATCGGAAAACTGAATAAACGAAAAATTCAAATATTGAGAAACTAAGAATCGAAAAAAAAGTGAATCGAAAAATTGGAAAACCCAAAAACTGTAAAATCGAAAAATTACAGAATCGTCAAAATTGTAAAGTCGAAAAACTGTAACATTATTTGATTTTTCAATCTATCCATTCTCGAAATTTTCGATCTCTCGTTTTTTTTTCGATTCCTTAATTTTCCGATATTTCAGTTTTACGATTTTTCGACTCTTCAATTTTTGAATTTTTTAATTTTTGATGTTACTAAATTTTCAATTTTTCGATTTCTTTATCTCTCGATTACTCGATTTTTTTATTTTCCTATTCCTCGATTTCTCGACTTTTCAATATTTCGATTTTTCAAATTTTTGATTTTTCAATTTTTCGTTTCAATGAAAAAACTAATAAACCTGCTAAAAACATAAAATATCTTAATTCTCAGATTTTTCTACTTTCCGATTTCTAGATTTTTTAAATCTTCGATTTTTCAATTTTTCGAGCTTCCAACTTTTCTTCCAATTTTAAATTTTAGATTTTTTAATTTTTCAACTTTTCGATTTTTAAGGTTCGACTTCAATTTTTCAGTTTTTCGGTATCTTAATTTTTCAATTTTGAAAATTTTAGATTTTTCAATTTTTCAATTTCTTGATTATTCGATTGTTAGATTTTTCGGTTTCCCAATATTTTTCAATCTTTACTTCCCGAGCGTAAGAAAAGGAAGTATTGTAATCGAGTCCGTCGGTCGACTCTCTACTTTTACATTTTTTATTATTTGTCTCTCGTTTTGTCGCTTTTTTAGCACTTTTTGATCGCCTTTTTTTTGCCCATTTTATTCGTTATTTTTTTGAACACATTTATGTCGCTTTTTTGTTTCTTTTTGTTGGTTTTTTGTTACGCTTTTTACCCCCTTTTTATTGCTTTTTTGCGCGTCGTTTTTTTTTTTCATTTATTTTTAAACACCCGTGTTCATCACCCTTTTTCATCACTCTTTTTTTTGTGACGTTTTTTGTCACTTTTCTGTCGCCTTTTTTTTGTCGTTTTTCGTTCCTTTTTCGTTGCAATTATGTGTCTCCCGCTTTGTCGCTTTTTTTGCACTTTTTGATCGCCTTTTTTGCCCATGTTTTTTCGTCATTATTTGAACCCTATTTTTGGCGGTTTTTTTGTTGTTTCTTGTTGTCGGTTTTTTGTTATGTTTTCCCCCTTTTATTGGCTTTTTCCACTTCTTATTTTTTCACATTTCACATTTTATACGTGTATTAGGAATAGCGTGCAGATGGTAAAACACTAACCAAAATTTGGATAAACATCCCCACCAACAATGGAATGAGGTCATCTCCAAATTTTTTGTGGTTTATGAATTTGAGTTTTTACTTTAGGTATCCGGATTTTTTTCAAAAACTGAATCATCGAGAAATCGAAACATCTAAAGATCGAGAAATCGAGAACTCGAAATATCGAAAAATCCAGAAATTGAAAAATTTTCAAAATTGGAATGTTGAACAATTGAGAAATCGACAAATTGGAGAATTAGAATAATTTTAAAAATCGACAAACCAAAATGTCAATAAATCGAAAAATTGAAAAATCGGAAACCTGAAGAAACGAAAAATTGGAACACCCTGAAACTAAAATCGAATCAATTCTTTCCGTTTTTCAATTTCTCGACTTGCCAATTTTTCGATTTTCGTTTTCTCAACTTTCGAATTGCAATTTTTTAAATTTGTAATAAGTACAATTTTTCATTTTTCAATTTTTCAGTTTCCCAATTTTTCATTTTTCAATTCTTCGTTTACTCAATTTTTCAAGTTCTTGATTTTTATTTTTCGTCTTCCAGATTTTTTAATTTTCAATTTCTCGATTTTATATAACTTTTTATTTTTTTATTACCTTTATTTTTCTCAATGTTTCTTTAGATTTAATATTATTCGTTTGCTTAGGTTTTTAAATTTTGAATTTTTCATTTTTCAGTTCTTCGATATTTCAGTTTTAAAATTTTTCAATTTTGCGTTTGTTGGTTTCTAGATATGTGATTTTGCTTCTAATTTTCAACATTTAATTTCACAATTACATATTTCGTTTTTTCGATTTTGCACTTTTTTGTGAATTTTTCGTTTCTTCCATTTTTCAAGTTCTTGATTTTCAGTTTTTAGATTCTCAAAGTTTTCATTTTATAAATAATTTCGGAGGCTTCACGGTCGGAATCAATACATGATCGTTTTTCGGGTTGGAACCGTGTAAATTGAGTTTTTGGGCTCAACGTTTCGCACACTTTCGTAAGTTGCATCTTCAGGAGCAGGGTTAAGAATAATATGTTTTCATTTTATAGTTTTTGATTTTCCAATTTTATAATTTTGCGATTATATATTTTTTGATTTAAAAAGTTGAAAAATCCAAAAATTTAAAATTGGAAGACTAAAAAATCGTAAAATTGCAAAACCGAAAAATTAATAAAATCGAAGAACTGAAGAAACGAAATCGAAAAAATTAATGAATCGAAAAATTGGAAAACCCAAAAACTGTAAAATCGAAAAATTATAAAATTGTCAAAATTGTGAAGTCTAAAAACCGTAACATTATTTGATTCTTCAATTTATCTCGATTCTCGAAATTGCCGATGTTTCGTTTTTTTCATTTTTCGATTCCTTAGTTTTCCAATATTTCAGTTTTATGATTTTTAAATTTTTCGACTCTTCAGTTTTTCGATTTTTTTTTTTGATATTACTAAATTTTCAATTTTTCGATTTCTTAATCTCTTGATTACCCGATTTTTTTATTTTCCTATTCCTCGATTTCTCGACTTTTCAGTGTTTGGATTTTTCAGGTTTTTGATTTTTCAATTTTTCGTTTTTTTAATTATTTAATTTTTCTACTTTCCGATTTCTAGATTTTTCAAATTTTCGATTTTTCAATTTTTCGATGTTTCAGTTTGGGGCTTTTTCAATTTTGTGATCTTCGAATTTTTCTTCCATTTTTAAATTTAAGATTTATTTTGAAAATTTTTCAATTTCTCAATTTCTTGAGTATTCGACTTTTAGATTTTTCAGTTTCCCGATATTGCTATTTTTCGATTTTTTATTATTTGTCTCTTGTTTTGTCATTTTTTTGTCACTTTTTGATCTCCATTTTTTTGCCCATGTTATTTTCGTATTTTTTTAACCCCATTTATGTTGCTGTTTTGTTTCTTGTTGTCGATTTTTGGGCACGTTTTTAACCCTTTTTTTATTGCTTATTATTTAAAAGCCCTTTTTCATCACCCTTTTTTGTTACCTTTTCGTCGATTTTCTGTCGCCATTTTTGTTTCGCACCCATTTTATTGATTTTTCCTGTTTTTTTTTGCTTATTTTTAACCCCTGCTTTATCACCTTTTTTGTTGTTTTTCCGTTCCGTTTTTGTTACGATTATTTATACCAATATTTGTTGCTTTGTTTTGTCATTGTTTTTTCTCCATTTTTATATTGTTTTTATAGTCTGATTTTCTAACATCTTTTTTCTCGACATTTTTTAATGTTTTTATCTCTTTTTTTGTGACTTTCTTTTGTCATTTTTTCATCGCTTATTTTATTACCTTCTCTTGTCGGTTTTTTAGTCATTTGTTTGCAGCAGGATTTTTTGTCGCTTTTTTAATGGTCTTTTTTTTACCTTTTCTTGCCCCTTTTTTACTGCCCTGTTTCAGTCATTTTTATTTTTGTTCTTCTTTTTGTTGTACAACTGCGGTTTATGAATCCGGCTTGATTTCGTACAACATCCGGACTTTTTGCAGTTTACAATTTAAAATTATCTGTTGATCTGTGGTTTATGAATTCGCCTTAATTTTTACCTTGGACATCTAGAAAAAAAATTAATGTTTTATTTTCTTTCTTTTTTGTTGAGAATTTTTTATGTCCAAAATTAGATTTTTCACTTTTTTAATAGGCACACTAAAATATCGAAAAAGAGGATATAATATAGAGGAAGCTGCAATAATAAAATACAGGGTGTTCTAGTCGAAATATTGGGATGTAACTAAATTAAATTTTAACAAACAGTGTTTACAAAATAAATAATTCTAAAAATTTACAATTTCCAAATATCGATATTTCAGTTTTTTCAAATGGAACAGCCTGTGTTTTATTACCGCATCTTACTCTATTTTTTGTACTCACTCTTCCAATTTGTCAATGTGTCTCTTAAAAAAGTAAAAAATTGCAACCTTAAATATAGAAAATACTTCAGCAAACAAGAAAAATGACAAAAAATACAATAGGATGTACTATTTGAAAAAACTGAAATATTGATATTTGAAAATTATAATACACCCTGTGTATTGTACTATATGGTAAGATGACGTCATTAAATTTTTGAAGGGGATAAATAGGTAAATTTTGGGTTAGTGGCTTATTCTTGAAATAAACTTGAAATTTCAAACTAATTAGCTTATTAATTTTTGAGATCTATTTAATAAATTTGTCAACAGACAGACGACAGACATCAGACAGTCGGAAACCGGAGATCTGGGTTTCAGTAAGAAGTTCGTCAACAAGGTAGGTTCAATTTTTTTAAACAATTAGATAAATATCTGGAAGAACTGCTGCCGCTTCGTAAACTACTCGACGAGAACAAGTTCGAACCTCGTGGTTCTTTGGAAACGCCAACCATCTGGCCAGCGCGCTGTCGCGACTTGACTCCTTTGATTTCTTGTTGTAGAGCGAAACGTTTCATTTTAAAAAAACACGTCTTTAAGTGTTTGACGAGCTCGAAGTTTCGGAACCATAAAACCACGGTACTGATGGTACCTTGCTTTGGGCAAACACTAACGACCACAATAACCCACGAAGGGTACCGCCGCGAAAAGTACCACTTTCAAACCAAGAACGTCGACAGTGCGACAATACTCCTTTTGTCACGCAGTCCACCCAAACTCGGCTCTTCGCCCCCCGCCTCCTGTCTAATTTGTTAGCCTAATTGGTGATCGCATCGGGTATCGCTTTACACGAGTTAAATCGTTGAGTGGGCGTCCATTAGTCGATTGACGGTGAGTAAGACGAGCAGGTGAAGTGTCTCGCTGACACATTGACTTTGTAATGAGACAGGTGGCAGTCATGTTAATTGAGTCCGAGGTGACCATTCTCTATAAGGAAGTGCACATTGCCCGGCAGATGATTGGACACCCCCGCGGGCGCTCGCTCACTATTTGCCGAGCCGCGGTTTCACTCGTCTCTCACTGACCTAATCTCCGTGAATATCTACAAGGAATATGGGCCGCATAAATATTAATTCAATAATAAACGTCATAAGCGCTGGGGGCGGCGATTTGCATGCGAGAGCAACAAGGTGCCCCGAGGAGAGCCCTGGGGTACGACCCGGCCAGTCGAAACGAAGTGCAACAAGAGTATCAAAAATTGCCCCTAGATCTTACACAGAATCAGAAATTGTCTCCAAAGGGACCGTCCGGGTCGATGGGAATAGGAGGGGGCCCGAGATCGATCTTTGCGGTACTCCGAGCCGCTTGGTCTGCGTGCCGGGCGCGATTCGGCGTCGTTCGGAGCGCGCAAAAAACTATTAAAAATGTGAGAGAGGTCGAGGCTTTTGCAATTGTAGTGTAGTAATTTAATTAAGGGAAATTTACATATTAGTCATAAATTTTATCAGGATGAGGTTTTTGCACTCTGGGAGTGACTCAGGTCACGCCGCCCATGGTTGTTGTGTGCACGAACGTTTAAAATTGCAGATTCGTAACATGAAATTCGCTGAATTAAAATTTTTGCATTGTGGTTAGAATTAAAATTGATAATTAGCTTGTTCGAGATCGGGCCGATAGTGGATATGATAAAAGTATAATATACTTCCCTTCTTTATCCGTCGCAGGTGTCGGTGTGAGTGAATAGCACGTGATGTTCGTGCTTTTTTGTTTGAAAGATAATTTTTAATATGAACCTGGAAAAAGTTAGCGTTTTGATGCTTTTTCAATTTATGTTTTCATTTTTGTCGACACTTTATGGCCCCTGGAGTACGAAAAAATAGATCTCCGGTTATGTCTGTCTGTCAGTCTGTCCGGATTTTTATTAGACAGAATTATCTTGGAAACTATCGGACCGATTGTTGTCACATTTTATACGTGTATTAAGAATGTCGTGTAGATGGTAAAACGCTAACCAAAATTTGGATAAACAGCCCCAGCAACAACTGTCATGACGTCATTTCCAAATTTTTTGTGGTTTATGAATTTGAGTTTTTACTTTAGCCATCCGGATTTTTGGAAAAAACACCAAAATTGTATAACATTTTATAATTTAAGGTTAAAATTGCAAAATCGAATGGTTCGAAATCTTCCAATTATTTTGAGTTTATCGGAAGCATGGGAAATTGTTAATCAAAATTTATGAGTGTGCTCTCCGGGAATTAATGATGTACAATTTTGTCGAATAACTGTTATTTAAATGTTAAGAAGTAATATATTCTTGAACTTGCGTTTTATGTATCCCTGTTGAATTTTTATCTTAAACATCGAGATTTTTGGAAAAAATTGTTGGAATTTTCGATTTTTCGGCTTTTCGGTTTCTCTGTTTTTCGATATTTTAATTTCGAAGATTTTTCAGGTTTTTATTCTTCAATTTTTCGATTTTTCAATTTCTAATTTTCCAATCTTTCAACGTCTCGATTTTCAGTTTTTTGATTTATTAATTTTTTGATACTTCATTGTTGAGATTTTCAACTTTTAGATTGTTCAATTTCTCAATTCTTCAAATTTTCGGTCTTTCGTTTTTTCTTTTTTTCAATATTCAATTATTCAATTTTTCACATTTTGGCGTTTCAAAATTTTCAATTTTTGCGATTTCTCGACTAATCGATTTTTTTTATTTTCCCATTTCCTCGATTTCTCGACATTTCAATGCTTAAATTTTTAGGTTTTTGATTTTTTAAATTTTCTATTTTTCGGCTTCCCGATTTCTCAGTTTTTCAATATATCAGTATCGGGATTTTTCAGTTTTTTATACTTCAATTTTTCGATTTTTCAGTTACTGATTTTCCAATTTACAATTTTTCGATAAATTAATTTTTTAATATTTCATTGTTGAGAATTTCAAATTTTCGATTCTTCAATTTCTCAATACTTCAAATTTTCGATCTCTTGTTTTTTCTTTTTTCAATATCCAATTCCTCAATTTTTCGATTATTTTTCAGTTTTTCGATTCTTCAATTTTTCGATTTTTAATTTTTCACTTTTTGATTTTTAAAAATTTTCAGTTTTTGCGATTTCTCAATTTCTCAATTAATCGTTTCTTTATTTTCCCATTTCTCCACTTCTCGACTTTTCAGTGCTTACATTTTTTAGGTTTTTGGTTTTTTAATTTTTAGATTTTTTAATTTTTAGATTCTTTAAATTTTTAGATTCTTCAAATTTTTGATTGTTCGGCTTCCCGATTTCTCAATTTTTTAATTTTCCGTTACTGAATTTTTGGATTAATTAATTTTTTAGTTTCAGTTTTACGATTTTCCAGTTTTTCGACTCTTCAGTTTTTCGATTTTTCAATTTTTGACGTTTCAAAATTTTCGATTTCTAAACTTTTCAGTGTTTAGATTTTTCAGATTTTTGATTTTTCACTTTTTCGATTTTTTTTTAATTTTCGTTTCTTCGACTTTTCGATTTCTCTTTTTTTCAAATATTCGATTTCTTTTTTAGTTTGATTTTAAAATTTTCCGATTATTCAATTTTCCGAGTTTTCAATTTTTCAATTTCTCGATATTTCAATTTTGCAAATGTTTTAGTTTTTTGATGTTTCTATTTCTCAGTCTTTTCGATTTTTCAACTTCTCGGTTTAAAATTTTTTAATTTTTCGAATTTTAAAATTTTCGGTTATTCAGTTTTTTTATTGTTCATTTTCTGGATTTTTTGGTTTTTAAAATTTCGTTTTCTCAATTCTTCAATTTTTCTTTTCCTCGATATTCAATTTTTCGATTTCTCGATCTTTTGATGTTTCGATTTCTAGATATTTCAGCGTCTGAATTTTTCAGTGCTTTGATTTTTCTATTAATCGAATTTTCGATTTCAGAATTTTGTTTCTCAGTGTTTCCATGTTTCAGTTTGGGGATTTTTCAATTTTTCGGTTCTCCAATTTTTCTATTCTCTAATTTTTCTTCCATTTTTCAATTATTCGATATTTCAAATTTGGAATTTATCAATATTTCGATTCTTCAGTTTTCCGACTTTCGGTTTCTGTATTTTTAAATTTTAGATTTTACACTTTTTCAATTTTTCGTTTTTTAAATTTTTCGTTTTTCAGTTTTTTGATTTTTAAACTTTCTCGATTTATCGAGTTTTCGATGTTTCATTTTTTCGTTTTCCTGTAATTTAAATTTTTTAATTTTTCGATTTTTCATCTTTTAAATGTTTCGATTTTGGTTTATTTTGATTTCTTCTATTTATTCTATTCTTCAATTTTCCGATTTTTCACTTGTTTGATTTTTTAAATTTTGAATTTTCGATTTTTCAATTTCTTGATTTTATAATTTCAGTTTTTCGATATTTCTATTTTTCAATTTTTCGATTTTTTAAATTTTACATTTTTCGTTGTGTCCATTTTAAGACTTTTTGATATCTCGATTTTTCAATTTTTGGATTTCTGTTTTTTTCAAGCTTAAGATTTTTTTTGAGTTTTTCAGAATTTCAATTTTGGAAAATTTCCAATTTCTGTATTTTTCAGTTTCTGGATTTTTCAATTTTTCGATAGTTTTTCGATTATTCGATGTTCCGATTGCGCGATTTCTCTATTCTTCGAATTTTGAATTTCCACTTTTTGGTTTTTTAGTTTTTAAAATTTTTGATTTTTCATTCCTTCGATCTCTCAATTTTGCGATTTTTCGACTTTTTTAATGTTATATTTTTCAATTTTTACAATTTTAAGTTCAATTTTTCGATTCTGGCCAGTTTCGATTTTTCAAGTTTTCGATTTTTCAGTTTTTCAGCATTTCAATTCTGGAAACTTTTCAATTTCTATATTCTTCAATTTTTAGATATTTTCATTTTTGATGTTCCGATTGCTTGACTTTCCATTTTTCGAATTTTTAATTTCGATTTTTTGGTTTTTCAATTTTTAAAATTTACGGTTTTTCAGTTCTTTGACATCTCTATTTTTCGATTTTTCGATTTTTTATGTTAAATTTTTTGATTTTTAACTTCGATTTCTCGATTTTTTGATATTCCGATTGCCCGATTTCTAATTTCGAAAAATTTGATTTTTCAATTTTTCCATTTTTCGATATCATTACATCGATTTCTCGATCTTTTGATGTTTCGATTTCTCTGTTTTAGTTTTTTAATTTTTCGATGTTTTGATTTTTCCATTTCTTGATTTCTTCTTTTGGATTTTATATTTTTGATTTTCCAGTGTTTTGATTTTTCAATTTTTCCACTTTTGAGACTTTACAGCTTTTGAATTTAAAAATTTTTTGACTCTTCAAATTTTTGATGTCCCAATTTTTCAATATTGCATTTTTAGAAAATTTTCAATTTGTTTTTTTTTTTAATTTTTCGATGTTCTAATTTTTCGATTTTTTTATGTTTCGATTGCTCGATCTTTCGGTTTTCCAACTTTTTAGTTTTTCAGTTTTTCGAATTTAAAATTTTTGATTTTTCGTTTTTTAAATTTTTCGTTTTTTCAGTTTTTCCTCAAATTCTCGATTTACTGATATTTCGAGGTTTCAATTTTTCGATTGCTACACATAGTTTAGAAAGCTTAATATATCTTCTGTTTAGAAATAAATAATTTCCCTGTACATCCATTACGTAACTCGAAATGGTACATTTCTCGAAAAAAATACCACTAATGGCCATTCATCACAGCATCACACCCATATCCCATAAAACCATCTCCCTTCGCCTCCGGCCAGCCCGTCTGTGCTCACCACGATGACTTATGAATCAACCCACTTATAATTTTTCGGTATAAATCATCGAAAACCGAACCTCTCCTCACAAAAACCAGAAAATAAATTCCGCTGCTTATCAACTCCACATTAACATAATTACCATTCATAAACCATTTTTACGGTTAATGGCCATCGGTAATTGCACATTAATAACCGCTAAACACCCGAATTTGCACGTCGCCGTCCTTCGTCCCGCCAAATTTATTTCCACTACACATTTTCCACATATTTCCCGCCGCGATACGCCATTTTCAGTGCACTAAACAGAAAGCATTTTTTAAAGCGCACGCGAAACAATAGTTAGGGGTAATAAAAGTCGTTAATTGGTCGTTAATTATTTTTTAATCTTGCGGTTTTAACAGCTTCCAGAGCGGAGTTTTATTGCTTTGCTTTAAAGATTAGGGAGAAATTTGCGCGGGAGATACTGGTGGCTTACAAGAAAAATAAAAGTTTCAACACTAAATAAATACGCAACACGAGAGATTGGGGGAGGAGATGGAGGATAAAGTTTGTACCGCAACGAAAAAAAAAACAACACAAAGGAAAACTTAGATTTCGGCGAAATAAAAATTAAAAACTGTGTTAATGTGGTTGTTCGACACATTTTTGACCTCGGAAAATTAAAACTTTGTTTCGTCCGTCGGGAGCAGGTGTCCACCTTCCATTGATCACATTTCGACCACTTTCACCATTTTCGATGAAACTGTTAGAATTCGCCGGTTCTTCGCCACAGCCGTAAAATAATAATGTGAGAATCGACATTTCGAATTAACGGAAGGAAGAAATAAAACATGTCGGCTCATAACTCGGGCCACGGAACACTAAATAAGAACAGCCATTAAAGGCTCGTTTGTGGATCTGTTTTAACACACTTTAATAAAGTATCTGACAGGGGAGGGATTTATGGAGACCATAAGAAAGTGTAATTTGCCCGAGTCGGGATGTTATTAATTCGAAATAAAAGTGTGGAAACGGACTAGCGCTATAATTCAAGGGGTTAGTTCGGTTCCAAGTTTAGCGATAGGATTATATGGTGTTTTAATTATTTTCAATGTTTCAATTTATTGACGCCGGCGGCAGGCATGCAAGGATTTACAGGACTGGTTGCAACGATTAATCGAACTTAATTTGCCACGACCGCGATTTATGTGCAAAGCGGGCTTTTTTCCCGGAAAAATAGTACAAAAATCACTGAAACCTCCACCAATAATTAAAATATTTCTTTCAAATGTTACCTTGACGACCCTCCTCGCTAATTTATGTCTCCCCAGTGACAGCGCGCTATTTTACGACACTTTTTTCGAAATTTAATTATCGCCACCAGTGCGTGCTCGCAGTGGTCGCCGTCAATGATTTTTTCAACACATGTTACACATATAATTTAAGAAGTAAATAAAGATACGGATCTGACGAGCCATCATTAATCAATCCACATTCAAATAATTAACTCGAAATGAAGAATATTATTTATCATTGCTAATTGTACCTGACAGGTCTAAGTATGAAGAGTCATTAAAAATGGGGCTGGCGGGAAGATGGAAGCCTGGTATGCCCGAAATGTTAATTAATTGAGGTGCTGGGTTGTGGGTCAAAATTGGAGCGGGATTTTTGGTCAAAAAATGAGCAAAAGGGAGGCAGATGGGTGGGTATGAAGAAGATTGATGGTAGTTCAGAGAGTATTTTTAATGAATATTTAGTTAGTCGTTGTTGAGAAAAAATAGAACGTTAATTATGAAATTTGATTCCAATTTTTGTAAATTTCTTGTGCATTTTTTTGATTAATTTATTCATTAATTAAACACTGCATTCACTGTTCTAAGTAAAATATGATCTACTAAAGTGCACACGACGTTGCACCTGGAAGCACATTTGTTTTATGCATTGTTGCAATGACGTCAGTCACATCATCAAATTTCCAGAACAAGCTTTAAAGCGTCACTGAATATTTAACAAAGCAATGATATTTTTTAAGTAGTTTTTACACTCGTATAAAGTTAATAATATTCAAGTAGAAGTTTATTTGGTCTTAAAGCAGAATTAAATAATTAAAAACGTCTAGTTACTGAGTTATATATTTTTTTATTGTTTAATTTTTAAACTTCAAAATTGGTACAAAAAATTATGATTATTAAATATTGATATGTTCGAAGAATATTTTTTTTAACATTTTCAAGAAAATGTTTGAAGCTAGAATCTAAATTTACCTAAACTTGTTTAAATATTTATGAGTTTTTTAATTTTCGATTTTTCAACTTTTCAATTTCTGGATTTTTAAAATATTCGATTTCTCGATTTTTCGATGTTTTAGTTGGAGAATTTTCAATTTTTCGATTCTTCATTTTTAAGATTTTTCAACTTTCCAATTTCTCGATTTTTCAGTTCTTGAATATTTCATATTTCTCGAAATTTCAAATTTTCGGTTTCTCACTTTTTCGATATTTCAGTTTGGGGATTTCTCACTTTTTCGATTTTCCAATTTTTCTTACATATTTCAATTTTTGGGGCATTTTTGAGATTTTTCAATTTTTCGATTCTCCAATTTTTCTTACATTTCTCAATTTTTCGACATTTCAGTTTTGGGATTGATCAATATTTCAGTTCCCCAATTTTTTGATTTTCCGACTTTTCCATTTTTCGATTCTTCAATTTTCCGATTTTTTAACTTTCCAATTTCTCGATTTCTGGATTTTTCAATTTTTGGATATTTCTATCTTTCAATTTTTCGAATCTCCAAAATTTATATTTTACAGTTTTATATTTCAATTCCTCAATTTTTCGATTTTTCAACTTCCCAGTTTTAAATTTTTTGATTTTTCAATTTTTCGGATTTTAAAATGTTTGTTTTCGATTTTTCAATTTTTCAATTTTTAAAATGTTCTATTTCTGAATTTTTCGATTTTTCGACTTTTCGACTGTTCGATTTTGATCGATTTCTTCATGTTTCGATTTCTAGTAATTTCAGTTCTTGAATTTTTCAATGTTTTGATTTTTCTATTTGTGCTCGTTTTTTCAATTTTTCGACTTTTCGGCTTTTCAATTTCTCGAAATTGCAAATTTTCTATTTTTCAATTTTCGATATTTCAGTTTGGGGTTTCTCACTTTTCTGATTTTCCAATTTTTCTTACATATTTCAATTTTTAACATTTTTGGGATTTTTCAATTTTTCAATTTTCCAATTTTTCTTACATTTTTCAAATTATTCCACATTTCAGTTTTGGGAGTTAATAATATTTCAATTCTTCAATTTTCCGATTTTTCGACTTCTCTATTTCCCGATTTTCTAATTTTTCGATTTTCGATCTTCCGATTTTTCGACTGCTCGGTTTTAGATTTTTCGGTTTTTAAATTTTTTGATTTTTCGGTTTTTCGTTTTTTTTATTCATATTTTAAAATTTTTAATTTCGATTTTTGGATTTTGGACTATTTCGATTTGGCGATTTGTCCATTTTTTGATGTTTGCATTTCTCGGTTTTTAAATTTTTCGACTTTTTGGCTTTTCGATTTCTCGAAATTTCAAAGTTTCCATTTCTCAATTTTTTTTTCTTACATATTTAAATTTTTTGACATTTTTAGGATTTTTCAGTCTTTTAATTTTCCAATTTTTCTTACATTTTTCAAATTATTCGACATTTCAGTTTTGGGAGTTAATAGTATTTCAATTCTTCAATTTTCCGATTTTTCGACTTCTCTATTTCCCAATTTTCTAATTTTTCAATTTTCGATCTTTCGATTTTTCGACTGCTCGGTTTTAGATTTTTCGGTTTTTAAATTTTTTGATTTTTCGGTTTTTCGTTTTTTTTATTCATATTTTAAAATTTTTAATTTCGATTTTTGGATTTTGGACTATTTCGATTTCGCGATTTGTCCATCTTTTGATGTTTGCATTTCTCGGTTTTTAAATTTTTCGACTTTTTGGCTTTTCGATTTCTCGAAATTTCAAAGTTTCCATTTCTCAATTTTTGGGATATTTTAGTTTGAGGATTTCTCAATTTTTCGATTTTCCAATTTTTGTTACATATTTCAATTTTTCGACATTTCAGTTTTGGGATTTTTCAGTTTTTCGATTCTCCAATTTTTTTATATTTTTCAAAATTTCAGTTCTTCAGGTTTCCGATTTTTCGACTTCCCTATTCCTCGATTTTCTAATTTTTCCATTTTTAAATTTTAGATTTTTCATTTTTGCCTTTTTCGATGTTTCGATTTCTCGATCTTTCGATTTTTCGATTGCTAGGACTTAGATTTTTCGGCTTTTAAATTTTTCGATTTTTCGTAATTTTTTTTATTTAAAATTTTTCAATTTTTCACTTCGATTTTTCAATTTTGTTCTATTTTGATTTCTCGACTTTTCAATTTTTCGATTCTTCTATTTTCCAAATTTAAAATTTTTCGATTTTTCAAATTTTGGATTTTTGATTTTTCGATTCCTCAGATTTTTCTTACATTTTTCAATTATTCGACATTTCAGTTTTGGGATTTATCAATATTTCAAGTCTTAATTTTCCCATTTTTCGACTATTTTATTTTTCGGTTTTCTAATTTTTCGATTTTTAAATTTTAGATTTTTCAATTTTGCGATTTTCGATTTCTCGATCTTTCGATTTGTCGACTGATCGGTTTTAGATTTTTCGGTTTTTAATTTTTTTGAGTTTTCACTTTTTGATTTTTAAACATCTCGATTTATCGAAATTTCGATGTTTTATTTTTCAGTTTTTCGCTTTTTTTTTATTTAAAATATTTCAATTTTTAATTTCGATTTTTGAATTTTGGCCTATCTCGATTTCTCCATCTTTTGATGTTTCCATTTCTCGTCAATTTTTCGATATTTCAGTTTGGGGATTTCTCAATTTTTCGATTTTCCTTACATATGGTAATTTTTCGACATTTCATTTTTGGGATTTTTCAGTTTTTCGATTTTCCAATTTTTTTTTACTTTTTTCGATATTTCGGTTCTTCAGTTTTCCGATTTTTCGACTTTTCTATTCTTGGATTTTCGATTTTTAAATTTTAGATTTTTCAATTTTACCGTTTTTTGAGATTTCGATGTTTCTATTTTTCGATTTTTCGTTATTTTTTTATTTAACATTTTTAACTTTGATTTTTCGATTTTGGCCTATTTCGATTTCTCGGTTTTTCAATTTTTCGACTTTATAGCTTTTCGATTTTTCAATTTTCCAATTTTTCGATGTTTCGATTTTTCAATTGTTAGATCTTCCAATTTTTCGTCCTTTCAGTTTGGAATTTTTCAGTTTCTTGATTTTGTTAATATTTAAAAAAAACTTGTTTTTGGCTTCAAGATTTCTAAAATTCTTTCAAAATTGCGATTTGGATCAAAATTCGTATATCTAGGATAATATTTCTTGTTTTAATATGTTCGGAGGCTACTTTTTTTACTATTTCCAGAAAGTTTCATGTTTTCGAGTTATGAAAGTTTCATGTTTTCGAGTTATGACCACATTATTTCAGAATTTTTACGTCAGAATTAGAATAATTCCTGAGGAAATTGAAAATTTTGAACTCTTTTCTCAATTTTGAGGAAATTAAAAAATAAAGGCAGTTGATTTATTAATTTATTTTTTAAACATCCTGTATAAATAATTCTTAAAAAATACCTGATAAATTTTGCGTTGACGTCATTAACTTATCCCCTCTAAAGTTTTGTGTGTGTTTCTGTAATCATAAAATCATGTTAGCACTTTGCCAAAATTTCAAAAATGTGCGTTTCATGGATCCTAAGATAAACTGCAAAATATAGGGATTAAAATTTCCACACAATTATTTCGGGACTCTCAAGGATCCATACTTGGAGTCTTCCCGTTCTTGATTCTTATGAATGACTTACAATATCGCTGTAGTAAGCAAAAAGGCATAGCCGAAACTCCTGAGTTTGTTGAATGCGAGCACACTCAAATTAAATGCCATTTATTTAGCAAAAATTTTGAGTGACGTCGTCAATTAAAGCTAAAATTTCATTAATCAGCTAATTAATTTCGAAGATGTGTCTAATAAAACTGCCAACAGACAGACAAACGGAAGCAGAAAATAAACAATTCAAATTTTACAAAATGTGGAACGTCGCATTAAATTTGACTTAAGTCAAAAACCAAAATTCTTGTAAAATTGGATCTATCATTATTAATTTTTGCGTTGGTGGTGGTTTAATTACCGAACCAACACCGACTCAAATAATGTGTATAACAAGATACAATTTTTTCCAGTGTCCGTTTCCAGCGGCCCTTCTCCATCCGCTCTAAAACCCGCCTCTAAATTTTACGACTTCGTGCTTTACAATTATTACCCAATTAATTAAATGTTGGAAACTAATTTAATGTAAATTACTAGAGTCGAAAACGATTTTTTTCGAGCAAGCCATAAAATTAAAATGTGTGCAATAATACTAATGGCAGGGCTCGCATGTCATACACCCATTACGACCATGTTTTGAATTGGTATTAACGAGATGCTTCATTTCCATAATACATCATCCGAGGCATCTGTGAGACCTTGATGCTCGATTACTCTTGTCTATTAATCATTACCAAGCACAAAAAACATTATTTCTGTTATGGTCCGTACATTAGGGTACTTCGAGCCGGTTTGGCAAAAACCCACCGAAATTAATATCTGTTCCATGGGTGCGTGCGTTTTTATGTAAAGCAGGCCATGTAATATTAATGATGGTCGAAGACGCCCATGGTCTTAATCCTCTTAGGAGCAAGTGCATCGAAATGTCGAGTTCGGTTTGATCTCGGGCAAACAACGGAGTTTATGGTAATTAATGAAAATGAGGCCTTAGCATAAATAAACTCGGAATTACGATAATATTGCCCATGAATTTATTAATATTTAATTTCCCATTCTTGCCACTACAAATTGTACCATAAAACTTAATTCCTCTAATGCGGCCACAATAAAACGTAATTAATTTCGGATTCGAGCGCGTGAATTTACATCACAATCGCTGGGAAAAGGTACCATCGCTGACCCATCGATGGTATCGCGGCGCCCGGTGCTCTCCTCTCCAATTATTGGCACGTCGGCGTCCCGTTCGGCCTTAATTGGCTAATGCTAGATTTCGCGGCGAAAGAACCTCGCTCGAATCAGAATTAATTGAAGCAATTATTGTACTAGCCATTAATTAATTGAAAAGATTACAAGCAGTACAAGTTGACAGCAATTAAGTGTTTAATCGTAAATATCATTTAAGCAAGATTTATGCGACTCGGGATGGGATTAATTGCTTTACCTATCGGCCAATTTGTTCGGTTCGGGTAAATTTAGTTCTCAAAAACTTGGAAGAGGTTAATGATGATAATTAAATTGGAGGTTCTAATTGCGGACGAGTAATGATTTACGACGTTTTTAGCAGCGCTTACGTTCGACGCGAATATCCGAGGAATTTTTGCACGGAGGTTTTGTGCTTTATTTATGGCAGTTTCAAGTGAACAGTTAGATGTGGTTTGTTGGATTGCTAATTGGATTAAGGAGTAATTAATTTCTCATTTGGGTGACCTTTGAAAGTTGGGATGGGTGCCCGAGGCGAAGATGGGACCGAAATGAAGAAGATCTAATTCGGATTTGATTACTTGTTTATTTTGTTTTTTTCTGACCTTTTTTTTTCTTTCATAAAAAAAAACACCGCCTTTCTAAAGTTGCGCAAAGCAGTGTGGAAATTTTCATTCTCTCTTTAATTGAAATTTTTTGTGAGCTGGTGAGTTTCGTGGAACTGTAAACATCGATCAGTGATAAAGAATTACAGTTATTAATGTTAAAAATTTAGTAATTTTAAGTTGGACAGTTTGAAACAAACAAAAAAGTTTATTTTTTCGTAGTATTAATAACAATATTACTGTATTCTCAGAATTTCAAAAAAATGAGTCAGCATTATTGACAATTTTTTTTGACAGTTAAAATTTTATAACAATCAGTCCAGTAGTTTCGGAGTAACGGAACACTTGTTTTTTCATATTCTGAGATCTATGAAATGTGAAAAAAAAATGGAGTTAGTCGTTCATTAAATAAATTATGTTATAATATTTCCTTAACTTAATGCTTGCACAAGTGGCTAAAATGTGATCATGGACGAAATTTTCATTCCCTCCGGAGTAAATAATTATTTCGTATTTAAGGTTAAAATTTTACTTCTACAGGATGTTATCGGCGCTATGTTAAACAAGAAAAATAAAATTACAATATTAAACCAACAAGCGGCTTTTTAATCAAATACAGACATCACTTCGTGAAGGCAGCAAAAAAATTGTTTGCTTTAGTTTTGCCGGAAACGGCATAGCACGCATTGCATTCATGCACCGCGCGACCTTGGACCTCGCACCGCATTCGCGTGTTTCCTTTTCAGCAACAAGTCAATCCAAAAATTATCAACTTCAAATTTTCAAATATTCTTCAGCTGCGTCAGCCACAAATAAAAAACCCAACCACCTTGTAAACTCTTTCCGCACGACCTGAACCCGAACCCCTAATAATAACAATAATTAATATTTCAATTTGCATTTTACATTTTACCATATTAATTTTTTCGTGCTTCCCGCACATCATTCACCGGCGTTCGTTGCTGAGATGCACCGATAATTAAAAATTATTACGAGACGTCGTCGTTACAGCGCTGCCACACGAAAATTTCGTAGTTTGCGATGTTTATCCGACCAGATACATAGGTAATTTGGGCACGATTCATGCAGTACTTACATGCGCGTATTTTATTTTTTCGCCGATCGTACCGGCTGATAGGCAGGGCCGGACTGCAACAGCGCATTGCAGCAATGCAACAGTTCTTCTGACGTGCCGCCATAAACGCAAAACCCGCTGATTTATGGCAGGATTGCGTACGGACACATTTTCCTGCGGTGACGTCGCCGTGTCTTGGAGATCACGCCGCCGACAAAAATTTAATTGCGATTATTAAACGAGATCGGGGCTTATAATAATAATAATAGTGAATTTATTTCCAGCAGGCAAGCATGTTGCTAGTGGCAATACAGATACAAACAATTATTTAAATATTAATTTGACGTCCAAAGTGGGGTGGAGCACCGTCTTGTAGAAACCAAACAGTTTCTGCTGGTAATTCCAGATTTTGGTAATTGGGAAACAATTCTCTAAGTCTAGGCATTATACGTTCACGCAACAGTCTTAAGTATCTCTCAGCTAATATTTGTTTTTCAGTGAATGTGAAATTTAGAATCTTGATATTTTTTTCATTAATTGTTTCTTCGGGATTGATAATTTTAAATCGAGCTTCACCTTTAAAATCTTGAGCTTTAAAATATTTAGGTACAGCTTTTGTTGGAAATTCTATATCCAATCATATTAAGCAGGTACCTGGGGTTGTGAGAGGTGGGGGTGTGTCCCACCCACCCCATTTAGTCGGTACCGGTACACACAATTATGTAGTCAAGAGTTCTGGAATAAATCCCAAGTACAACGGTCGCACTCTTCATTTTGGTCCTTCGAAGTAATTCCTAATAATCACAAACAGCTTTCTCTTGTAACTTTAAGTCGTAGAGGAAATCTTCTTGATCAAACTGTACCTTAAAATATAATATTAAAAATACATAAGAAAGGACTTCGCAGAAGTAAGTACTTCACAAATTTTGAAGGTAGAACCGATTTTTCAATTTTTAAGCCTCAAAATTTCTTTATAAAATTAATTTTAAAATTAATTCATTTTATAAAATATTCTACAATTTCAGGGATTTCTACAATGTTCACATACCTTCCAATGATTGTAGTACAGACCAAATTTATTGAATAATAAGTACATTGACTTTATGCTTTTTATTACAATATCTCTTGTTAGAAAAATATGTATACAATAAAGAAAAATAAAAGCTAAAAATTAAGCCCCTCCCACCCGTTTCGATCTCACTTCTTATGAATTTTTCATGCATCGTTAGTCCGAGGGGCGGAGCGTAATTGCAAAATACATATTTCCCTACAAGAATTTACCATTTTGAACATAGTTTAAGTTTCTTGCTATAAAAATAAAGCAACGTTTCACAAAAAAAGCAAAAAATAAACCCCGCCCACCCACCCTATCTCAATTGTGATGATTTTTTTATTCGTTGTGAGCCGGGAGGCGAAGCTTAATTGCAACATGGTATTTTTTTTCTATGTGAAACACGTTCTTAAGTAATCGTGTTCTTTAAAGAAAACTATACCTTTTGAATAAAAAAATTAAGCCCCACCCATCCGCCCCGATCTCATTTGTGACGAATTTTTCATTCGTAATCAGATCGAGGGGCGGAGTTTAATTGCAAAATCCACATTCCTCTAGAAAATCTTACTTTTTTAAAACATATTTCACATGGTAATTTCTTGTGGAGAAATGAGGATTTTGCAACTAATAAACTTCGCCCCTCGACTCACGATGAATAAAAAAGATCATCACAATTGAGTGTGGGTGGGTGGGCGGGGCTTATATTTTGTCCATTTTTTCTTAATATACGAAGCCTTCTTTTCCCAACAAGAAACTGAAAACATGTTCAAGAAAAACTACATATATATTTTAAGAAAAAAAAAAAGTTTAAGCATGACCCACCCGTCCTGATCTGAATTATGATGAATTTTTCATTCGTTGTTAGTCCGAGGGGCGGAGCGTAATTCAAAGTACATATTTCCCTACAAGAATTTACCATTTTGAACATAGTTTAAGTTTCTTGCTATGAAAATAAAGCAACGTTTCACAAAAAAAGCAAAAAATAAACCCCGCCCACCCACCCTATCTCAATTGTGATGATTTTTTTTATTCGTTGTGAGCCGGGAGGCAAAGCTTAATTGCAAAATGGTAATTTTTTTCGATGTGAAACATATTCTTAAGTAATCTTGTTCTTTAAAGAAAACTATACCTTTTGAATAAAAAAATTAAGCCCCACCCATCCGCCCCGATCTCATTTGTGACGAATTTTTCACTCGTAATCAGATCGAGGGGCGGAGTTTAATTGCAAAATCCACATTCCTCTAGAAAATCTTACTTTTTTAAAACATATTTCACATGGTAATTTCTTGTGGAGAAATGAGGATTTTGCAACTAATAAACTTCGCCCCTCGACTCACGATGAATAAAAAGGATCATCACAATTGAGTGTGGGTGGGTGGGCGGGGCTTATATTTTGCCATTTTTTCTTAATATGCGAAGCCTTCTTTTCCCAACAAGAAACTGAAAACATGTTCAAGAAAAACTACATATATATTTTAAGAAAAAAAAAAAGTTTAAGCATGACCCACCCGTCCTGATCTCAATTATGATGAATTTTTCATTCGTTGTTAGTCCGAGGGGCGGAGCGTAATTCAAAGTACATATTTCCCTACAAGAATTTACCATTTTGAACATAGTTTAAGTTTCTTGCTATGAAAATAAAGCAACGTTTCACAAAAAAAGCAAAAAATAAACCCCGCCCACCCACCCTATCTCAATTGTGATGATTTTTTTTATTCGTTGTGAGCCGGGAGGCGAAGCTTAATTGCAACATGGTATTTTTTTTCTATGTGAAACATGTTCTTAAGTAATCGTGTTCTTTAAAGAAAACTATACCTTTTGAATAAAAAAATTAAGCCCCACCCACCCGCCCCGATCTCATTTGTGACGAATTTTTCATTCGTAATCAGATCGAGGGGCGGAGTTTAATTGCAAAATCCACATTCCTCTAGAAAATCTTACTTTTTTAAAACATATTTCACATGGTAATTTCTTGTGGAGAAATGAGGATTTTGCAACTAATAAACTTCGCCCCTCGACTCACGATGAATAAAAAGGATCATCACGATTGAGTGTGGGTGGGTGGGCGGGGCTTATATTTTGCCATTTTTTCTTAATATGCGAAGCCTTCTTTTCCCAACAAGAAACTGAAAACATGTTCAAGAAAAACTACATATATATTTTAAGAAAAAAAAAAAGTTTAAGCATGACCCACCCGTCCTGATCTCAATTATGATGAATTTTTCATTCGTTGTTAGTCCGAGGGGCGGAGTGTAATTCAAAATACATATTTCCCTACAAGAATTTACCATTTTGAACATAGTTTAAGTTTCTTGCTATGAAAATAAAGCAACGTTTCACAAAAAAAGCAAAAAATAAACCCCGCCCACCCACCCTATCTCAATTGTGATGATTTTTTTTATTCGTTGTGAGCCGGGAGGCGAAGCTTAATTGCAACATGGTATTTTTTTTCTATGTGAAACATGTTCTTAAGTAATCGTGTTCTTTAAAGAAAACTATACCTTTTGAATAAAAAAATTAAGCCCCACCCACCCGCCCCGATCTCATTTGTGACGAATTTTTCATTCGTGATCAGATCGAGGGGCGGAATTTAATTGCAAAATCCACATTCCTCTAGAAAATCTTACTTTTTTAAAACATATTTCACATGGTAATTTCTTGTGGAGAAATGAGGATTTTGCAACTAATAAACTTCGCCCCTCGACTCACGATGAATAAAAAGGATCATCACAATTGAGTGTGGGTGGGTGGGCGGGGCTTATATTTTGTCATTTTTTCTTAATATACGAAGCCTTCTTTTCCCAACAAGAAACTGAAAACATGTTCAAGGAAAACTATATATTTTAAGAAAAGAAAAAAGTTTAAGCATGACCCACCCGTCCTGATCTCAATTATGATGAATTTTTCATTCGTTGTTAGTCCGAGGGGCGGAGCGTAATTCAAAATACATATTTCCCTACAAGAATTTACCATTTTGAACATGTTTTAAGTTTCTTGTTGTGAACAGAAGGCAACGTATGTTAAAAGAAGCAAAACACAAACCCCGCCCACCCACCCTGTTTCAATTATGATGATTTTTTTCTATTCGTCGTGCGCCGGGAGGCCAATCTTAATTGCAAAATGCTTATTTTTTATAAGAAAATGCTATGCGAAACATTTTTGTAGTCGTGTTTTTTAAACAAAAACTATAGGTTTTGAGTAAAAACAAAGCAATCAGACCGCGGGGCGAAGCATTGACTGCTTGAGTTTCCTGCTCAAATTTGACCAACTCCGATCACCTGTTCTTCTCCAAGACCCTAAAAAACTATTAACCAAACTAGAAAACAAACCATTCCCATTTACTTAAATCGATCCCAGCCCTCCCTTTCCAGTTTACGACACCCATAAAAGACCACCACGGGTCCGCCGAGTGTCCCATCGCAATTTAACGAATCAATTAGCGGCAACACATGCCTTTTTTATTGTAGTCATGTCCCAATTTTGACGCAGCATCGTTAATTGGAAAGTTCCGTGCATCGGTTTGTCCATTTACGTTGGTGTTTTTGCCGGGCCTCCTGCTGCCCGTACCACATCATGATTGATGCTTTCGGTGTCGGAATAATAATATCCATGTCTGCATGTCAAGATGTCGCTTTGCTACCATTCAGGTCGGCCGCAAACATCCAGCAGCAGCACAATAAGATAAGTCGAGCATAATTGAAACATCATATCGAGATAGAGCGGATGTAAGATCAGAGCCTGCGATAGCGTCCATGGTATATATCATGCTCCTGGACGGTATGGGCCGACACAAAGGACTCGCAGCTGGACGCAAAGGCGGAATTTAGTGGGTTTTGTGCGAGAAAATTTGACGTTTTCGTTAATTAATTGCGAAAAATTGCAGGTGTGCAGGTGAGATTAATCGGGGAGGAGTGGGATGTGTGGCTAGTTTTACAGTCTAGTTAATAAAACGGTGGCAGGTGCTTATTAAGAGGATTCTTTATGGGAACGGAGCGGTTTGCTACCGACTTTCGCGCGCTTGGCGAAGACCCAGACGATAAAAATGAGACGAAATTGAATCAGAGAATTTCGTCTTGTCTTGAAGAGGTTTTACTTCAGATTCGAAGGATTTTCAGAGGCGGTAAACTAGGCGGTTTTTTCATGAACATTTTACAGGGTTTTCAGTGGCCACTCAGTGTTGCATAGTGGCTTTTATGCTAACGAAAAACTTCCAAGGACACCGCAGGAAAACATTCACTTTTTTTTCTGCAGAGCTTTGTGAACTGACACCGACACCGACACCGACACCAAGCTCGTAGCTGGAATTCGACATTCCTATTCCGGATTAATTTCACGCTCTCTCGACGTTTCACAACCTCTAGAGTATCAAAAAGGGGTATTCTGTTGTCTACTTGTGGTTTATAGTACGTCTTTATTTTTTCCTTAGATCAAAGTTGCTAAAATTTTAGAAAATCTGTTCTATGTTTTGTGGTTTATCAATGCATACCATGAAAATGTCATTTTGACATTTCTAAATCTATTTGTTTGAAAGAATCGTGAATATTTGGAATTTAATATAAAAAGTTTCACTTTTACGGCTTGAAGAACATTTGATAATTTTGTGTTCTTTCTTTTTCCTGTCATCTACTTCACAGGCATGCTAAAATTGTAAACTTGATTTTGAAAGCTGATTTTCGATTTTGTCTTGAAATTCAGGAAAATTGAACTTATGAATCTATTAATTAGGTATATGAAAATAAGTTTTCTTTCAAAAACTAAGGTTTAATATTTTTTTATTTTAATTTTCAATAAATTTTACGATAGTTCCATTTTTGTAACAATACCAAAAAGCGTAATAATTTTGGAAACTTGTTTTTTTTTTAAACCTCGAAATCCAACAAGTTTTAAAATGGAGTGTTGGAAATGGGGTTAATTTTACGAATCATTATTTTTTTAAGCTTATATTTAGGAAATTTAATTTTCCAAATGAACATTCGCATGACACTGTTAATAAGAAAAATCCAAATCCAAAATTTAAAAGTGATTTTTCAAAAACCCAGCTGGGTTTTCTCAAAATTAAAAGTTGACTGTTAGCCAGTAGTTTTCTTGAATATGAAAGTTCAGATTTAAGGTCTTATAAATTAAGAGAAACAAATATGAACATTTTTAATTTCTCGACAAAAATTTTCTCAACCAGACCAAAATGGAAAACAGTTTCAAAATCTGTATGATTTGTTTAAAACGAATTCCAGAAATCCTTCCAGATTTTAGAATGAAGTTCTGAAAACAGAATTAGAAAGAGTGATCTTAATCTTAAATTCTTGACAATTTTTGTTTTCTTTTTCTCTTAAGATGTTCCTTTAGTCGTTGAATTGTGTGAACTGTATGAATAATCCACATTTGGGCTTAAATATGAAAACTTTTTTGTTCAAAAATTCCAACAGTATTTTGAAAATGAAACGTGACAATCCAAGAATTTTATCTATGTATCTTCAATCTAAATTTGAAATCCTGAAATCGTGTCCGATTCTTCAATGAAATTGTGAAAACAGTAAAAGAAAAACCCATAATGTTTTTTATGAAGAAATTCAAAAATTCTGAAAGATTCTAGAATGAAATAATTGTCAAAACAGAAAAAGGACAAATACATGATTTTTATTTCCCGAGCGTAAGCTAAGGAAGTATTGTAAGCGTGTTCATCGGGTGACTGGCTACTTTTATGTTTTCTCGACGTTTCATGACCCCTAAATACTTGCAAAAAATGGTAATGACATTCTTACAAAACTTTTTATTTTAACATTACATACATATCTTTTTTTTAACTTATAGGGGTCCTTATAAAAAAAATCGCAAAATCGAATATGTTTTTTGACGTCCTTTTTTAACACTTTAGTCGAATTTTTTATTCTCCTTTTCTTGTGTTTTTTATCACCTTTTGTTCTTGTCCTCTTCGTTGTATTGTCCCATTTTTCTCGTATTTTTGGTCGCCACTTTTTAATTGATTTTTTGTCTTTTTTGCCTTTTTTATCGTCGTTAATTTTATCGCTTTTTTGACGTCTTTTTTCCTTTTTTTTTTTGACCTTTTCTGATGCATTTTTGTACCACTTTTGTGAATTTCATTGATTTTTTTTTTGTCGCTTTTTTTCTCTTCTTTTGCTATTTTCTTTGTCTTGTCGCATTTGTTGTTACTTACTTTGTCGTAGAGATTCTAGAACAAATGAATAGAAAAAATTTCTACAAATCGAATCAACCACAAAATTTTTTTCGGTAATTTTCGAAAGTGCTCCGAAAAAGCTCAAAAAGTTCAAAAGGGGGGTACTGAAAAAATCCACAAACTCCAGGAGGTGTTTCGAAAAATAAAGCCTGGCGATGGTTTGCGATCGAAATTTTCCAAATATTTGTTTCCAAATCAAATTTTTAAAATATGGCAAAAATGGCCATATCATTTTCGAGATCCTGGAAAAACATTTGGAACTTTCGAAGAAATGAATCCGAAAATAACTTCTACAAATCGAAATTAACAAAAATATCCTTCGGCAATTTTCGAAAGTGCTCGAAAAAGATAAAAAAATTCATAAGAGACGATATTGGAAAATTGAGTAATTTTGGAAACGAGGTTAAAAATTTAAGGTAAAAAATTTCATATTAGGGGGCAGGGTATTGAAAAAATCAGAAAATTCTGGAACATAAATTTCGCCGCACTGTTTCGAAAAACGTACCCTATTGATGTCCCCAGACCAAGATTTTTGAAATATTCAATTTCAAAATATTTTTTTAAATATCGTCATATTTCATTTTGACCGTTGTAGAAAAATTGTTAAAACTTTAAAGAAATGATGGCGAAAATCTCTTTCGATCATTTTCGAAAATAATAAAAAAGTTCATAAAAGGATAATCGAAAAACTGATTAATTTTGGAAAATGTTCAAAATAAAGTCAAAAATTTCACATGGGGAGGGATATTAAAAAAAAATCTCTCCCTCGATGAGCTGTTTTGAAAAGCATAGCCTGTTGATGGTTCTAGACCAAGATTTTCAAAATATTCAATTTGAATTTTTTTTTGATATGTATTTCAAAAGTTTTCATATTTCATTTGGCGATTATAGAAAAATTGTTGAAATTTTCGAATAAACGAAGCCGAAAACTCAATAATTTTCAAAAAATATTGAATAATCGAGTAATTTTGGAAACTGCTTCAAAAAAGGTAAAAAATTTCACAAGATTGATATTGAAAAAACGACGATCCGAGATCAAGATTTTCGAAATATTCGGTTTGAAAATCGAATTTTTAAAATATCGGAAAAATATCCATATTCCATTTAGGCGATTCTGGAAAAATAGTTGGAACTTTGGAAGAAGTGAATTCGAAAATAACTTCTGCCATTCCAAATTAATAAAAAAATCTCCTTCAATAATTTTCGAAAGTCCTCGAAAAAGATAAAAAAAAATCCTAAGAGGATTTTGAAAAATTGAGTCATTTTGGAAACTGCTTAGAACAAGGTCAACAATTTCATATGGGGAGGGGTATTGAAAAAAATTATAAAATTCTGAGATATAAATCTCGACGAACTGTTTCGAAAAACATAGTCTATTGATGATGGTTTCAGACCAAAATTTTCGAAATATTCGATTTTAAAAACAAATGTTTAAAATATCTCAACATTTGGCGATTCTACAAAAATTTTTAGAATTTTCAAAGAAATTAAAAAAATTTGTTTGGGAAATTTTAGAAAGTGCTCGAAAAGGTCAAATAGGCATTGAAAAATTGACTAATTTTCAAAATGTTCGGTTTCAAAATCAAACTTAAAAATATCCCAAAAAGGCCTTGTCTCATTTTGGTGGTTATAGAAAAATTGTTGAAACTTTTAAAGTAATGAAGACGAAAATCTCTTTCGATAATTATTGAAAATAATAAAAAATTTCATAAAAGGATGTATCGAAAAACTGATTCGTTTTGGAAAATACTCAAAATAAGGTCAAAAGTTTCATATGGGGAGGGATATTTAAAAAAAACAAAATCTGGGATATAAATCTCGATGAGCTGTTTCGAAAAGCATAGTCGTTGATGGTTCTAGACCAAGATTTTCAAAATATTCAATTTCAATTTTTTTTAATATTTCAAAAGTTTTCATATTTCATTTTGGTGATTATCGAAAAATTGTTGAAATTTTCGAAGAAATGAAGGCGAAAACTCAATAATTTTCAAAAATGAAAAAAAAAATCATAAGAGAAAATACTGAATAATCGAGTAATTTAGGAAACTGCTTTAAAAAAATTTAAAAAATTCACAAGATGGATATTGAAAAAAATCCACAAATCTGGACGAGATGTTTCGAAATTATAGCCTGACGGCGATCTGAGATCAACATTTTCGAAATATTCGGTTGCAAAATCGAATTTTTAAAATATTGCAAAAATATCCACTTTCCATATTGGCGATTCTGGAAAAATAGTTGGAAATTCGAAAAATGAATCCGAAAGTAACTTCTGTTAGTCTAAATGAACAAAAAATTCTGTAAAAGGATTTTGAAAAATGAAGTAATTTTGGAAACTGCTTAAAACAAGGTCAAAAATTTCATATGGGAAGGGGTATTGAAAAAATTATAAAATTCTGGAATATAAATCTCGACGAACTGTTTCGAAAAACATAGTCTCTTGATGGTTCGAGATCAAGATTTTCGAAATATTCGATTCTAAAATCGAATTTTTAAAATATCTCAACATTTGGCGATTCTACAAAAATTTTTGGAATTTTCGAAGAAATTAAAAAAAATCTGTTTGGGTAATTTTAAAAAGTGCTCGAAGAGACTATTTTCCAAAATGTTCGGTTTCAAAATCTAACTTAAAAATATCCCAAAAAGGCCTTGTCTCATTTTGGCGGTTATAGAAAAATTGTTGAAACTTGTAAAGAAATGAAGGCGAAAATCTGTTTCGATAATTTTCGAAAATAATAAAAAAATTCAAAAAAGGATCTATCGAAAAACTGATTAATTTTGGAAAATGCTCAAAATAAAGTCAAAAGTTTCAACTGGGGAGGGATATTAAAAAAAAAACAAAATCTGGGATATAAATCTTGATGAGTTGTTTCGAAAAGCATTGTCGTTGATGGTTCTATACCAAGATTTTCAAAATATTCAATTTCAAAATCCATTTTTTTTAATATTTCAAAAGTTTTCATATTTCATTGGCGATTCTCGAAAAATTGTTGAAATTTTCGAAGAAACGAAGGCGAAAACTCAATAATTTAAAAAAAATATAAAAAAAATCATATAAGAGAAAGTACTGAATAACCGAGTAATTTTGGAAACTGCTACAAAAAACTTTAAAAATTTCACAAGATGGATATTGAAAAAGTCCACAAATCTGAACGAGATGTTTCAAAATTATAGCCTGACGAAGATCTGAGATCAACATTTTCGAAATATTCGGTTTCAAAATCAAATTTTGAAAATATCGCAAAAATATCTGTATCCCATTTTAGCGATTCTGAAAAGATAGTTGGAACTTTCGAAGAAATGAATCCGAAAGTAACTTCTGTCAGTCTAAATTAACAAAAAATTCTCCTTCGATAATTTTCGAAAGTGTTCGAAAAAGATAAAAAAAAATCATAAGAAGATATTGAAAAATTGAGTGATTTGGGAATCTGCTTAGAACAAGGTCAAAAATTTCATATGGGGAGGGGTATTGAAAAAATGATAAAATTCTGAGATATAAATCTCGACGGCCAGGTTCGAAAAACATATCCGGTTGATGGTCCCAGATCAAGATTTTCGAAATATTCGATTCCAAAATCAAATTTTTAAAATATCTAAAAATTTGTCACATTTTATTCTGGGGACTAAACTCTTTCTATAATTTTCGAAATAGATAAAAAAAATTCATAATAGGAAAGAGGAGGCACTGAACACTCGAGTAATTTTGGAAATTGCTTAAAACGAGGTTAAAAATTTCATGTGTGGAGGGGTATTGAAATCAGAAAATTCTGAGATACAAATTTCGACGAACTGTTTCGAAAATAGTCTGTTGATGGTTTCAGACCAAGATTTTCGAAATATTCGATTTTAAAATCAAAATCTTTAAAATATCTCAAAATTTAGCGATTCTACCAAAATTTTTGAAATTTTCGAAATCTGCAGGTGGAAACTAAAAAAGTCTGTTTAGGTGATTATAGAAGGTGCTCGAAAAGGCCAAATAGGCATTGAAAAATTGACCCATTTTCAAAATATTCGGTTTCAAAATCAAATTTAAAAACAGCCCAAAAATGGCCTTATCTCATTTTAGCGATTATGGAAAAACGGTAGAAATTTTCCAAGATATGAAGGCGAACTAACCGAAATCAACAAAAAAAAATTCTTTTGGTAAATTTTAAAGGTACTCTGAAAAAAGGTAAAATTTTCGACGATTTTTAAAGTTCATGCTGAAAACCATCTCTTAAATATTACTCCTATAATATTTTTTAATCTATAAATCTATAAGAATTCAAAAAATAGTACATTCATGATCAGTACTTCCGACGGTTGAAAAATACAGACTGAAAATATTAGAAAAAATTTATTACTGTACATTTGTATGTAATTCTCCAACGAATTCCATTTTTATGGAGCTCTTCGGTAATAAATCCTCTAATCAGCAATAATTATTCAAAAGTTGTACCCGCATACAGCGTTACGCGTACACAAGCAGCCAAACAAAAATATCATGTGACACTGCACACTCCATTTACAAGCCACACAGCGCACAATAAATAATGCCCATAATTCCCGATTTATTACCCTTAGATGTCGCAACGATAAGTGAAATTCCATCAAAAACGGCACTAAGTACGGCATAAATACTCCGTCCAACTTTCCAGATATAAATTATCGTCCGATCCAAGAACGTGTTCCTGCTAATATGGGTCACGAAAATCGTGACAATATTCAATCTAGCATGAAAACGATCTTTTTCGTTATCCGACTAGATTATAGGTCACACTATCACGACATGTGTTCTTCATGGGCGGCTTTAAACTCGATCTTTATAGTTTCGGACTGCTGCTTGTCGATTTTTCTCCAGCGATTAGGCGTCTAGAACGCGAGCTTTGCGGAGGAGTGGCGACCCGATGGCTCTATTAGGTGCTTTCTGACCGGAAAACTTTGATGGAAGCCCACGAATTGGGCTGGTGATTGGGTTTCCGCACGAGATGGGTTACACAATGGAGGGCTGGATGGTACCGTAATGGTCGGGAAATTAAAGAGTCATTTAGAGTGATTTATCGGCATTGGCCAACCCGAGCAAATTTTACCAGAAATCTCTAATCTCCGCCGCATTATTTTATAAACAATAGTCTCACTGCAAATGCAAATTTCTCCGATGGTATGACCACCTCCCATTCATCAAACCCAGCCGTAAACAACTCACAAAGCTGCATTATGTTGCAGGATTCGCCTGCATATTCCTGCGACAGGACATTCGTCACGTCTCTTTGTCCTGTTCCTCAGGAAAACGCCAGCGAAAAGCTGCAAGAACCTCTATGGATAATTTATGCAAATCCGTCGGATGGAAAAAACGCGGACGTCATGCGAGTGTACGATTAATATCGTTAAAAAATTAATAACCTGGAGCAAGTCCGAAGAAAAAATTATTTCCTATCGGGAATCAACATCATTTTTCACACTATAAATTATGTTTTAATAAGTAGCATAATTATGAGTAATGGGGAAAACACCATCGACCGCCATAATTAAGAAAATTAACCGGTCAGTGAAGCGGGATGGATATCAAAGAGTGTTGATGGATTTGGTGGAAAGTTGGAGCTGTTGTGGGCACGCTAGAGGCGGAATTTATATAACGGGACAGGTTGTAAATATTGTAAATCGTAAATTATTCCTAAGTTATTTCTATCTTGAAGGTTTCAAACTTTGGGTTTTAAATTTTAGCGTTGAGGCGGCGAGTTTTTATCTGCTTGTATCGTTTCACTTGTGTTAGTAACGGTTTTATTTTATTTTTTTGGTTGTGTGTTTTTCGGATTTTTTTCTGCTGGTTTTTGTAATTTATTTGTGTTATTTGCGTACGTGGTTATTTTTCTTCCGAGTTCGGTTTTTATCGTTCATCTTATCAACCACACAGATTAATAATAGTCAAAATTTCAACGAACGGAATGACTTTTATTGATGACAACAATTCGTAATATTCAACACTCTGGACGGCTCACAATTTAACATTATATTTAAATACCGCTTTCAGAACCAGAAATATGGGTTTTTTATCTACATTAAGCTATATTTATTTTTCTTCAACTTCATACTAGAATGTTAACAAAATTTTTTGATTTTTGTTTTCTGATAATGTATGTATGAATAAAAATCACCGCAACTTTTTTAACTTGAATTTCTCAATTGTTCAGTTTTTCATTTTTTTGTTTCTTCAGTTTTTCAATTTCCAATTTTTCATTTCGATTTTCGATTTTATAATTTTTTTGGTTGTTTCTTTTTCAATTTTTCATTTTTTTTGCTTTTTCAATTTTACAACTGCAACTCTTCGAGTTTTGATTTTTAAATTTTGCTGCTTTTCGATTTTCCAATTTTTTATGTCTTCAATTTTTCGTGTCAGCTTTTTATTTTCTCTATTTTTACAATTTTTCGATTTTTTTGTGTTCCGATGTTAAAATTTTTCGTCTGTCCAATTTCAATTTTCCTTTTATCAATTTTTCGATTTCCAATTTTTCAGTTTTTTATTTTTTTTTGTGTTTTCAACTTTTGCGAAATGCCACCCTTAGAGTTTTCGTTTTTAAATTTTTCAGTTTTTCGATTTTCCGACTTTTGGATGTTTCAATTTTTAGATTTTGCAGTTTTTCGATTTGCAGTTTCACGAGTTTTCAATTTTTCGATTTTTCTATTTTACATGCTTCAGTTTTTCGTTTCGTTTCATTTTTTTTTTATTTTTAATTTTCCGATTTTCCAGTGTTACATTTTTGTTTTTTCAATGTCAATTTTTTTAATTTTTCTTCGTTTCTTTGACAGCACGCAACTCTCCGACTTTTCATTTTGAAATTAATTTTTGGATGTTCCAACTCTCGGATGTTTCAATTTTTACTTTTTGTAATTTTCCAAATTGCAATTTTTCCAGTTTTTAATTTTTCGATTTTTCAAGTTTCCGTTTCTTCAATTTTTTGTTTCGGCTTTTATTTTCTTTATTTTTTCAACTTTGCGGTTTTTCTAATGTTCTAATTGAATAATTTTCCTTTTTTCAGTTTTTGGATTTTTCAATTTCTCAATTTGCAATTTTTAGGTTTTTTAATTTTTCGAATTTTTAATTTTGGATTGTTCCCTGTTTCACTGATTGAATTATGTAACATTCATTTATTTGATTCTTCGAATTTTCGATTTTTAACTATTTGATTTGTAATTTTTCAATTTTTGAGGATTTTGGTAGATTGAGGTTTTGAGGATGTTGGTATTTTAAGGATTTGAGAAATTTGGTGTTCTGAGGATTTGAGGATTATGGTGTTGTGAGAATTTGAGGATGATGATGTTCTCAAGATTTGATGATTATGGTGTCCTGAGGATTCGAAGATTATGGTGTTCTGAGGATTTGAGGATAATGGTGTTCTGAGGACTTGAGGATTATGGTGTTTTGAGGATTTGAGGATTATGGTGTTCTGAGGATTTGAGAACTTTGGTGTTTTGAGGACTTGAGGATTATGGTGTTCTAAGGATTTGTGAATGATGGTGTTCTAAAGATTTGAAGATTATGGTGTTCTGGGGATTTGAGGATAACGGTCTTCTGAGGATTTGAGGATAATGGTGTTCTGAGGACTTGAGGATTATGGTGTTTTGAGGATTTGAGGATTATGGTGTTCTGAGGATTTGAGAACTTTGGTGTTTTGAGGACTTGAGGATTATGGTGTTCTAAGGATTTGTGAATGATGGTGTTCTAAAGATTTGAAGATTATAGTGTTCTGAGGATTTGAGGATTTCGGTATTCGGAAGATTTGATAATTATGGTGTTCTAAGGACTTGAGGATGAAATTTTTCTTTTTTCTACATTTTAGATTTTCCAACTTATCGATATTTCAATTTTTCATTTCGATTTTTATTTCCTTTAGTTTTTAAATTTTTTCGGTTTTTAATGTTCTGATTTATCATTTTTCTTTTTTTCATTGTGAAATTTTTCAGTTTTTCAATGTTTCTAGTTTTCATTTTAAATTTGTAATAATGATTATAATTTTTAAAATGGTTCATTTTTTCAATTTTACGATTTTAGAATTTTTCCCTGTTTCAATGATTGAATTTTAAAATGTTCGTTTATTCGATTTTTCAGTTTTTCGATTTTTAACTTTTTGATTTTTAATTTTTAAATTATTCGGCTGTACTATTTTTGGGTTTTCCAATTTTTCAATTCGATTCGTTTTTTCTCTTTTCCAATTGTTCGATTTATGAAATTTTTCAATTTTTAAGTTTCTCGATTTTTAATTTTCAGTATTTCAATTTTAGGTGTCTTCGTTCTCCCATTTGAAATTTTCCCATTTTATATTTTTTCGATTTGCCAAATTTTGGATGTTTCAAAGTTTAGATTTTTGAACTATTTGTTTCTTCAAATTTTTATTTCGGTTTTTATTTTCTTTATTTTTTCAATTTTTCGGTTTTTAAATGTTCTGATGTTTCTTTTTTTCAATATGAAATTTTTCAGTTTTTGGATTTTTCAATTTTTCGATTTGAAATTTTTGCTTTTTAATTTTTCGAATTTTCAGCTTTTAGGTTTTTTAATTTTTCGGTATATTCAATTTTCTCGATTTTTCAGTTCTTCGTTTTTCAAATTTTGATTTACAGTTTTTCTAGTTTTCATTTGCAATTTTCCGATTTTATATTTTTTCGGTTTGCCAAATTTTGGATGTTTCAAGTTTAGATTTTGCAATTTTTTGTTTCTTCAATTTTTCATTACGGTTTTTATTTTCTTTATTTTCCAATTTTTTGGTTGTTTAATTCTTTTTAATTGGTCTTTTTTTCTATGTGGAATTTTTCAGTTTTTGGATTTTTCAATTTTTCGATTGGGAATTTTTCGGTTTTCAATTTTTCGATTTTTCAACTTTTAGGCTTTTTGATTTTTCGTATTTTCAACTTTGGATTTTTCAGTTTCTCGATTTTTCAGTTTTTCAGTTCTCAAATCTTGGTTTACAATTTTTCTTGTTTTCATTTTAAATATGTACTAATGATTAGAATAAAAAAAAAACACTTTTTCAGTTTTATGATTTTAGAAGTTTTCCCTGTGTCAATGATTGAATTTTATAACTTTCATTTATTCGATTCTTCCATTTTTCGATTTTTAATTTTTCAATTTTTCAAAATTTGATTTTTTAATTTTTTTTGAGTTTTCCAATTTTTCGTTTCGATTCTTTTTTTCTTGTTTCCAATTTTTCGACTCATAAATTTTTTTCAATATTTAAGTTTTTCGATTTCAAAGAAGAAAATGGCAAAATTGCAAAATTCTAAAACTGAAAAATGAAAAATTAAAAAAACGAAAAGTATAAAATGAAAACATTGAAAAATTTTAAAATCGGAAATCAAGAACTTGAAAAATTGAAGAAACAATAGGTATACTGTAAAATCGAAAAATTGGGAAACTTAAAAATCGAAGAGGTGCAAATTCGAGAAAACGAAATATGTAATGTAAAATCGCAACAATGAAAATGAACGAAATTGGAGAATCGGACAACTGGAAATCTAAAAAATTGCAAAATTGGAAAATCGGAAAATCGTGATATAAAATCGAGAAAATGAAAATTAAAGAATCGAGAAGATAAAAAATAAAAAGTTGCAAAATTGAGGAAACGAAAAATTGAAAAATCGAAAAATTAAAAATTTTAAAATTGCAAAAATTGAAATTGAAAAGAGAAAACTTGTGATATGAAAAAATTGTAAAATCGAAAAAAAATAACTGCTTCTTAGCTTACCTCAGGAAGTAAAAATCCCGAAATTTGTTATAAATAACACGATCAATTTTTTTTTTATATTTTGCAATGTTACTTAACTCCTAGACATGTCCATCATCACATCATCATATATCCGGTAATAGTTCAAGTACCCCCCTGGATACCAGCATTATAACCTCCTTTCGCTCCACGTTTTTTGCGCTCCTCGACTGAAATGTGCACAGTTCTTTGGTTTCGAAAAAACCACAATTTCTGCAAATACATATAAAAATAATTATAACGAGGCTCGTTCATAAATAATGCCCATGCTCATTAAGTATGACTTAATTAATTATTAGCAACGATCTAAAATGGATAAGCAATTAATTAACCAGTTTTTATTCTCAGAAAAAGCGGAAAAAACGTAAAACCTCGCACAACTTGCGCACATTGTTACAACTCAATAAACTCGAGCGAATGTGCAGCGAAATAAATAAAAATAAAGAAATCTCGAATGTGCAAAACACCCGCGATAAAACAACGCAGGAGCAATAATAATAAAAAAAACTCGGAACAAGTGTTCATGTAATCAGATAACTGAATTTATGTTGTTTCCAATTAGAGTGAAAGGAGGTAAAATATCTAAATTTCAGGATAAAATAGCCCGATTAGATGTATAAATATGTAAATAAAAAATTTCGCATTCCGTTTCCAGTCGAGACACATTTCGGAAGTCCACTCGGTGCGTAATGTATAAATACTTCATTTAGATTTAATTGATAGCGGCTATGTCATTCCGTGAACATATACAGGGTGATCGCGAAACAACATGTTTGGAGAACTCGTCTCTGATTGGTTGCACTCGCTGCGTGACGTAATCGTCATTATTGCTATTGTGACCACATTCGAACATTCGCCCGACGAAATTCCTGCAAAGCGTCGCAGGAAACGGAAGATATAATTTTAGCAACAATTTAACGTCGGCCAGCGGACACGTTCAAGTGGAGTAATTGAAATTATGACTGGCGATTTTTTCGCAATTGTGGCAAATGTCGTTTATTAAACACACGATTTATCGCGGTAAATCGAGGACGTTTTGTGCGGAATCATGATTATGTGAATTTATTTCGAAAATTAATGGCGGGAATTGTCGTTACGTATTCATTATGTCGTCTGGGTTCTTTTCTTTTTGGAAAGGTGTAATTACGTGGATGTAGCTTGATGGTTATCGTGACGTTTCAATGAGCCCGCGATAAAGTCGGGACCGAGGATCAGCTAATTTGTTCATCAAGGTTTGAATTCATAAAGCACAAGAAAAAAAATGTGAGGTGTCACGATGTCGTGGGTGTAATAACTTAAATTTAAATGAAGAGTTTAGGTTAAATATTTTTTATTTAAAGATTTACAGTTTTACTTATTATACTGGAATTAGTTAAAACTAACATAAAATTATCTTGTTTAGAATATCTTTCAAACCCGATGGCTGCTTATTTTCCTCCGTAGAAGACATAGAACTTCAAGGAACTGAAAAAAAAAGAAAAAAAAAATAATTTCACATTTATATAAAAATTATGTGAGCATCCTGAGCGTAGTTTCTTTGTTAGTATTATAATTTTCTTTCTTATTAAAGAGTACTTTTTTCTTTTATTAATAAATCTAAACTTTCAGAGTGAGTGTCTACTTTTTATTAAAAGAAAAAATGTAAAGCATTCGGTAAAGATGAGAAATATAGTAAGTATTTTGGTAAAACACTAAAAATTGGTAAAACCGTTGGTCACATCAGAACATCATAATCGAATCACACTTTAATAAATGTAATTTTATTTAGATATAATTATACTTAGTTCTACAATTTATTTAAAGAATCCATAAAATGACCTACTGACTTTTAATGTCAATACACAAAAAAGTTACGCAGAAACAATACAACTTTTAAGAAAAAAGGAATTTGTCTCCATTGTAGTTGTTCCTTTTTTAGTTATTTTTTAACGTGATTTCATTTGTCGTCCCTTTTTGTCGTCTATTTTTATCCCCTGTATTATTTGAAGTACTTTTTTTATCCCCTTTATTTTTATTATGTTTTTTTTTCACCCCTGTTTGTGATCTTTTTTCCGTCGCTCTTTTTGTAGTCTTTTTTTCTCATCCTTTGTGACGATTTTGTGTCGTTTTTACCTTTTTCTGACCCATTTTTTGAGGTCCTTTTTGTAGCATTTATTTCTAGATTTTTTTGTTCATGTTTTCTCTAGTTTTGTTGCCCCCTTTTTTATCGCATTTTTGTGTCGCCTTTTTTTGTCATCTTTTTTTGTTGTTTGTGTCCCTCTTTTTTGGTCATCACTTTTGTCGCCCTTTTGACAGTTTTTTTTGGTTTTTTGACGTGTTTGTAGCAATTTTTATGGAGTTTTTGGTCGTCTTTTTGTGATTTTTTTTGTCGCTTTTTTCTCTTTTGTTATCTCCTTTTTTCTCCCTTTTGTTATTGTTCTCTTTGTTGCTGCTCCATTTTTTTAGCACAATTTTGCGTCGCCTTTTTTTCCTATTTTTTGTATTTTTTTAACATGTTTTTGTTTTTTTTTGTTTTTTATCGCTTTTTTTTGTCGCCCCTTTTTGTCGTATTTTTTTCATTTCTTTTTGTAGCCCTTGTCTTTAATTTTTTTTGACACGTTTTTTGACGTCCTTTTTTGGAGCACTTGTTGTGGACTTTTTCGTCTCCTTTCATTCCCTTTGTTGATGCCCTCTTTGCTGTTGCCCCTTTTTTATCGTATTTTTTTCGTTTTTTCTTTACCTTTTTTCGTGTTTTTTGTAATCGCCTTTATTTTCACTACGTACTCTATCTCTTGCCATTTTTTTTTCCGAGTGTTTTGTCTCCTCTTCTTGTATCACTTTCGTGGAGTTTTTTCGTCTCCTTTTTATGGATTTTTGTGTCCATTTTGTTGTTGTCCTCTTCCTTGTTGCTCTTTTTTTTATCGCATTTTTGTGTCGTCTCTTTTCGTCGTTCTTTTTTGTCCTTTGTTTTCTTCACCCCTCTTTGTTATCTTTTTTCTGTCGCTTTATTTGTCGTCTTTTTTTGTTATCCTTCTTAACGATTTTGTGTCGTTTTTACCTTTTCCTGACCCATTTTTGTAGATTTTTGTTCATGTTTTCTCTAGTTTTGTTGCCCTCTTTTTTGTCACATTTTTGTGTCACTCTTTTTTTGTCATTTTTTTTGTCGTCTGTTTATGTTACCCATTTTGTGATCATTTTTGTCGCTCTTCTCTAATTTTTTTTATCATACATTTTTAACAATTTTTTTGGTCTTTTCTTTTTGGCTGTTTTAACGTCTGTTTGTAGCAATTTTTATGAATTTTTGGTCGCCTTCTATGTGGATTTTTTGTCGCTCTTTCTTTTCTTTTGTTATCTCCTTTTTTGTCCCTTTCATTATTGTTCTTTGGTTGTTGCACCATTTTTTTATCACATTTTTGTGTCGCCTTTTTTTCGATTTTTTTTGTTTTTTTGGCTTTTTTTGGCCTTTATTTTTATCACGTTTTTTGTCGTATTTTTTTTTCATTTCTTTTTGTAACCCCTGTTTATGCTTTTTTTTCGTCTTTTTGTTGACGTTTTTGTTGTCTTTTACTTTTTTGACACGTTTTTTTGACGTCCTTTTTTGGAGCATTTGTGAACTTTTTTCGTCGCTATTTTTTGTGATTTTTTTTGACACTTTTTTGTCTCCCATTTTTTATTCTCTTTGTTGTTGTCCTCTTTGTTCTTGCCCTTTTTTTTATCGCATTTTTTGTGTCGCCCTTTTTTAGTTTTTTGTCTTTTTTCGTGTTTTTTTAATCGCCTTTATTTTTGCTACTCTTTCTCTTACCATTTTTTTCGTTTTTTTTGCAGGGTTTTTGGATCTCCTCTTTTTCCATCACTTTCGCGGAATTTTTTCGTGTCCTTTTCTTATGGATTTTTGTGTCCCTTTTATTGTTGTCCTCTTCCTTGTTGCTTTCTTTTTATCGCATTTTTTATGTCGCCTCTTTTCGTCATTTGTTTTTGTCGTTTGTTTTTTTCACCCCTCTTTGTGATCTTTTTATTGTCACCCTTTTTGTGGATGTTTTTACTCTTTTTTTTTATCTATTTTTCCTATCTCCTTTTTTGTTGATCTTTTTCTATGACATTTTTATGTCTGCATTATTTGTTGTTGTCTTTTTTGTCATCCACTTTTGACGTTTTTTTTGTTTTTTTTTGCATTCTTTTGTCCCATTTTTTGGAATCCTCTTTGTCGCGATTTTTCTGGACTTTTTGGTCGATCTTTTGTGGATTTTTTCGCTTTTGTCTCTTCTTTTCTATCTCCTCTTTTTTCCCTTTTGGTTGTTGCCTCTTTTTTATCCCCTTATTTTTATTGCGTTTTTTCTCTCCATTTTTGTCCTCTTTGTTGTGTTCTTTTATCGCTTTATTAAGCTTTTTTTGCCTTTTTTTGTGTTGTATTTTTGTGGGCACTTTTTTTTGAACTTTTTTCTTCGCTTTTTTTTGTTGATTTTTTGTTTTTTTTTTATTTGTTTGTTGACTTCATTTTTTATTTCCTTTTTTGTTCTCCTCTTTGTTGTTGCCTTGTGCTTTTGTAACTCCTTTGTGTGAGTTTTTTTATTGTCCATTTTTGTCCCTTTTTGATATATTCTTTCGTCGTTTTTTTCTTCTTTTTTTGGCGTCATTTTTCGTAGCACTTTTTTAAGAACCTCTCCTTTTTGTGCCCTTTTTTTGGTCTTTTTTCGTCTTGTTTATATCACCCTTATTTTTATCGCTTTTTTTGTCATATGTTTTTCGTGCGATTTTGTGATTTTTTTCTCACCCAACAAAAACAAAAATTTTAGTCTGTGTCTGAATCCAAAATTTTTTCGGTTAGGTTGTAGGTTTGCTAACAAGGAGAAAAATTAAATAAACTGATGACGTTAAAATATTCAGTAACTTGCAAATCAAAGAAATCGTAAAAATTTGTAAATTTTTTGTAGAAAACTCAGATTTTTTCTAAACTTCGAGGAAACTTTTGGGGAAGTTAAATATTTTGAAATTTTTGTTAAATTTGAGCGAAAAAGAGAACCAAAAAAATGGAATTTGCAGAATTTTACATTTCCAAATTGTACTTAACAATATTTTAATCACCAAATTTTGCATATTTAAGAACTAAATCTAAACAAATAATGGAAACGCAAACAATTAAAAGCTGCTAAACGCAATCTTGTATTCTCAAAAATATTTCGGAGTTTCCTTAAAAAAAAATTGCGACATATTTATAATTTGATTTTTAGCGTTTCAAAATAACTGAAGATGCGATAATATGAAAAATGTATGTTAAAGTAGATTTTTTTTAATCTAAATGACTTACTAATTTCGAAAATAAACAGCAAAAATAAACTCTTCTATATTCTACAGCTCGTTTTTATGTAAAATATTTCTCACTTGTGTACTGGACATAGATAAAAAGTGCTTTAAAAACAGCTGCTTTTTGGAGCGAAAAAAAAACGCTACACATGGCCAGAATTTCCTGTTTATTTCAAAGCAAAAAAATCCTTTTGATGATTAGATTAGAAAAAGCACTTTTCGCAATGTTGTATCTGTTTATATCTAGGCAATCATAATGAATTTTTTCCCAGCAGTATAATTTTTAATTTAATAGTAACAGTAAACATTGATAAACATGTATTATATTGTAAATGTATTCTTACAATATTCAAAATGTGCTGAAAATTTTCCACAACCAAAAAGTGGTCTGACCCGACTAAATATAAATTTATTTATTCACCAATTTTTCCACATGCTTCGTCCGCACACCCATCCATAAATAAAAGTCGGAAATAACGAAAATGATTATTTATACAAATTTATTTATTTCCGCCACTCAGCCCCCACGAATTAATATCGAAAAAACTTCGTTTTATTCCCCCATTAATAACCATCCTTCCCCCTTCCTCGCACATCGCCCCGTCGCAATAATTAAAATTAAGTACCCACTTTTTATTTTTTCACAAGTCGACAACTGTTATATAGTGGCTCTTCGCCGCAGGAGAACCAGCAGGAGTTCTAGTTGCAGGTACGAGTTCTGGTTGTCTTTTTAATTACACTCCTCGACCTCCCTCCCATAAAAAACAGGCGGACGTCGAAAACGTCGTCCCGCGACGTTTCGTCCCATAAATCCGGCCATCCTCAGGTACCGGCCGCCGTCTTCCGGCGACCAACGCAAAAAATCGGTCGCCTGATTTATGGCGGATGTAACGCGAGTACCGCCAACGAAGAACCGCCAAATAAATCAATTTCGCGCCGTCGGACCGGAGAATTAGCGCGAAATTTAATGGTTCTAATGTGAAAAGCGCCAAAACAAAAAAACGCGTTCATAATTTTCGGACGACGGTGTGTGATTGTAAGTTATTAGACGCTCATTATTGTTGTTAAGAGGAAAATTGTGGGGGATGCGAGTGAAAAAACCGAAAAATGATCGCTCGCGGTGCTAGTTTCGAGGAAACGTTAATTGTAAGTGGAAACTCCCCTAGCGAATAACAAGCAGATGTTTGGTAGATTAAGTGGGCATTTTACTTGGTTTTAGACGATATGTTAACATAAATCAGTCTGTGTGGAGGAGTTTTTTGTCGTCCGGTGGTCAGCTGCTGGCCATAAAATAAGTACGGAGACGGTTGGAACGATGAATTTTACGGGTTTTCGCCGGTTATGATTCGACCAGGTCTAATTAAAATGTTGGATTGGGATTGATTTGGTTTGGGCGGTGTGGGCCGGTAAAATTGACGAGATGAAAATTTTGGCACTAAAAACTTTTTTTCTAAAATAGGAAATTATTTTATAAGACATTTTAAAACCACATCTAAGTCGTAATTTTTTAATAATATTTGTTTATAATAATAATTACTGAAAACCTTATACGGGGGTGAAAAGTTGGTCGACATCATCTGATATTTCTGGCACTGAAACATTAAAAAAAGGCCAAAAATTTAACGAAACCAAAATACCTACGTACTTTAATTTTCGGTGTCACTTTTGACTTAAACACAGCTTTTTTTTCAAATTTAGCGGGACATAACTCTAAAACGGCTCAAGAATGCACATTGCGGTTTGAAGAATACCATTCCTTGAAGCTTTCTAGTTCGAAAATCAAATTTTCAGACCGGATACTCAATCCATTTAGTTTGTAGAGAAGAATATACAAGAAGGTGTCACTTTTGACTAAAAAAACAAACTTTTTTCAACTTTAACGAAGCATAACTCCAAGACGGCTGAAGAAGTAACATTTCGCTTTGAAACACTCGAGTTCTTGAAGCTTTGTACTTTGATAATCAAATTTTCTGACCGGATAATCAATCCGTTTGGTTTGGAGAGACGAATATATAGGAAGGGGTCACTTTTGACGTAAAAATCGAGATTTTGTCAAATTTAACCATACGTAACTCCAAGACGGCTCAAGATGCTTTATTGCGATTTGAAGCACTCGATTTCTTGGAGCTTTCTAGTTTTCCAATCAAATTTTCTGAGCGGATACTCAATCCGTTTGGTTTGGAGACACGAATATATAGGAACGTGCCACTTCTGACTTAAAAACTATCATTTTTTCCAATTTAATGGGACCTAACTTCAAAAAACCTCACTGCGATTTGAAGCACTCGATTCCTTGCAGCTTTCTAGTTCGAAAATTAAATTTTCTGACCGGATCCACAATTCAATTAATTTGGAGAGATGAATACATAAGAAGGTGTCATTTTTAACTTAAAAACTGTCTTTTTTTCAAATTTAACCAGGCATAACTCCTAAAGAGCATTACAGAACTTACTGCGATTTGAAGCACTCAATTCCTTGAAGCTTTCTGGTCCGAAAGTCAAATTTTTAGACCGGGTACTCACTCCGTTTAATTTGGAGATAAGAATATATAGGAAGGTGTCACTTTTGACTTAAAAATTGATTTTTTTTTATTTAACGACACAACTGCACAATGGCACAAGAGATTTCAATTCGGTTTGAAGCACTCGTTTCCTTGAAGCTTTCTAGTTCGAAAATCAATTTTTCATACCGAATACTCAATCGGTTTAGTTTTGTGAGATGGCTATATAGAAAGCTGTCACTTGTAACAAAACAGCACTACAGACCTCACTGTAATTTGAAGCATTCGATTTCTTGAAGCTTTCTAGTTCAAAAGTTAAATTTTCAGACCGGATACTCATTCCGTTTAATTTGGAGATAAGAATATATAGGAAGGTGTCACTTTTAACTGAAAAACTGACTTTTTTTTAATTTAACGGGACGTAACTTTAAAATAGCATATGAGATTTCAATTCTGTTTGAAACATTCGATTCCTTGAAGCTTTCTAGTTCGAAACTCAATTTTGCAGACCGGATACTCAAACTGTTTAGTTCGGAGAGACGAATGTATAAGAAGGTGTCACTTTTGACTTAAAAAACAGCCCTTTTTCAAATTTAACGAGGCATAATTCTAAAACGATGTAAAAATTCACATTGCGGTTTGAAGCACTCGATTCGTTGAAACTTTCTATTTAGAGAAGCAAATTTTCAGACCGGGTACTCGACCCGCTTATTTTTGAGTGGTGAATACATAGAAAGCTGACACTTGTCACTTAAAAAACAACATTTTTTCAAGTTTAACCAGGCATAACTCTAAAACAGCACTACATAACTCACTGTGATTTGAAGCACTCGATTCCTTGGAGCTTTCTAGTTCAAAAGTCAAATTTTCAGACCGATACTCACTCCGTTTAGTTTGGAGATATGAATATATAGGAAGGTGTCACTTTTGACTTAAAAAACAGCCTTTTTTCAAATTTACGAGGCATCATCCCAAAACGATGTAAAAATTTGCATTGCGGTATGAAGCACTCGATTCGTTGAAACTTTCGAGTTCGACAAGCAAACTTTTAGACCGGATACTCGACCCGTTTAGTTTTGAGTGACAGTTTTGATTTAAAAACAGCGTTTTTCCAAGTTTAACCAGGCATAACTCCAAAACAGCACTGCAGAGCTCACTGTGATTTGAAACACCCGATTTCTTGCAGCTTTCTAGTTAAAAAGTCAAATTTTCAGACCAGATACTCACTCCGTTTAGTTTGGAGATAAGAGTATATAGGAAGGTGTCACTTTTAACTTAAAAACTGACTTTTTTTTAATTTAACGGGACGTAACTCCAAAATGGCACGTGAGAGTTCAATTCTGTTTGAAGCATTCGATTCCTTGAAGCTTTCTAGTTCGAAAGTGAATTTTTCAGACCGGATACTCAAACCGTTTAGTTCGGAGAGACCAATGTATAAGGTGTAACTTTTGACTTAAAAAGCAGTTTTTTTTTTCAAATTTAACGAGGCATAATTCCAAAACGATGTAAAAATTCGCATTGCGGTTTGAAGCACTCAATTCGTTGAAACTTTCTAGTTCGACAAGCAAATTTTTAGACCGGATACTCGACCCGTTTAGTTTTGAGTGACAATTTTGACTTAAAAACAGCATTTTTCCAAGTTTAACCAGGCATAACTCCAAAACAGCACTGCAGAGCTGACTGTGATTTGAAGCACTCGATTCCTTGAAGATTTCTAGTTAAAAAGTCAAATTTTCAGACCAGATACTCACTCCGTTTAGTTTGGAGATAAGAGTATATAGGAAGGTGTCACTTTTAACTTAAAAACTGACTTTTTTTTAATTTAACGGGACGTAACTCCAAAATGGCACGTGAGAGTTCAATTCTGTTTGAAGCATTTGATTCCTTGAAGCTTTCTAGTTCGAAAGTGAATTTTTCAGACCGGATACTCAAACCGTTTAGTTCGGAGAGACCAATGTATAAGGTGTCACTTTTGACTTAAAAAGCAGTTTTTTTTTTCAAATTTAACGAGGCATAATTCCAAAACGATGTAAAAATTCGCATTGCGGTTTGAAGCACTCAATTCGTTGAAACTTTCTAGTTCGACAAGCAAATTTTTAGACCGGATACTCGACCCGTTTAGTTTTGAGTGACAATTTTGACTTAAAAACAGCATTTTTCCAAGTTTAACCAAGCATAACTCAAAACAGCACTGCAGAGCTCACTGTGATTCGAAGCACTCGATTCCTTGAAGTTTTCTAGTTAAAAAGTCAAATTTTCAGACCAGATACTCACTCCGTTTAGTTTGGAGATAAGAATATATAGGAAGGTGTCACTATCAACTTAAAAACTGACTTTTTTTTTAATTTAACGAGACGTAACTCCAAAATGGCACGTGAGATTTCAATTCTGTTTGAAGCATTCGATTCCTTGAAGCTTTGTAGTTCGAAAGTCAATTTTTCAGATCGGATACTCAAACCGTTTAGTTCGGAGAGACGAATGTATAAGAATGTGTCACTTGTGACTTAAAAAATAGCCTTTTTTCAAATTTAACGAGGCATAATTCGAAAACGGTATAAAAATTCGCATTGCCGTTTGAAGCACTTGATTCGCTGAAACTTTCTAGTTCGACAACCACATTTTCACACTGGATACTCGACCCGTTTAGTTTTGAGAGGTAAATATAAATAGAAAGCTGTTATTTTTGACTTAAAAACGGACTTTTTCAAATTTAACGGGACATAACTCCAAAATGGCAAAAGAGATCTCATTGCAATTTGAAGCATTCGATTCCTTGAAGCTTTCTAGTTCGAAAGTCAATTTTCAGACCGGATACTCAAACCGTTTAGTTCGGAGAGACGAATGTATAAGGTGTCACTTTTGACTTAAAAAAACAGCCTTTTTTCAAATTTAACGAGGCATAATTTTAAAACGACGTAAAAATTCGCATTACGGTGTGAAGCACTCAATTCGTTGAAACTTTCTAGTTCGGCAAGCTAATTTTTAGACCGGATACTCGACCCGTTTAGTTTTGAGTGACACTTTTGACTTAAAAAACAGCATTTTTCCAAGTTTAACCAGGCATAACTCCAAAACAGCACTACAGAGCTCACTGTGATTTGAAGCACTCGATTCCTTGAAGCTTTCTAGTTAAAAAGTCAAATTTTCAGACCAGATACTCACTCCGTTTAGTTTGGAGATAAGAATATATAGGAAGGTGTCACTTTTGACTTAAAAAACAGCCTTTTTTCAAATTTAACGAGGCATAATTCCAAAACGGTATAAAAATTCGCATTGCCGTTTGAAGTACTTGATTCACTGAAACTTTCTAGTTCGACAACCAAATTTTCACACTGGATACTCGACCCGTTTAGTTTTGAGAGGTAAATATAAATAGAAAGCTGTTATTTGTGACTTAAAAACGGGCTTTTTCAAATTTAACGGGACATAACTCCAATATGGCAAAAGAGATCTCATTGCAATTTGAAGCATTCGATTCCTTGAAGCTTTCTAGTTCGAAAGTCAATTTTCAGACCGGATACTCAAACCGTTTACTTCGGAGAGACGAATCTATAAGAAGGTGTCACTTTTGACTTAAAAAAACAGCCTTTTTTCAAATTTAACGAGGCATAATTCTAAAACGATGTAAAAATTCGCATTGCGGTGTGAAGCACTCAATTCGTTGAAACTTTCTAGTTCGGCAAGCTAATTTTTAGACCGGATACTCGACCCGTTTAGTTTTGAGTGACACTTTTGACTTAAAAAACAGCATTTTTCCAAGTTTAACCAGGCATAACTCCAAAACAGCACTGCAGAGCTCACTGTGATTTGAAGCACTCGATTCCTTGAAGCTTTCTAGTTAAAAAGTCAAATTTTCAGACCAGATACTCACTCCGTTTAGTTTGGAGATAGAATATATAGGAAGGTGTCACTTTTAACGTAAAAACTGACTTTTTTTTAATTTAACGGGACGTAACTCCAAAATGGCACGTGAGATTTCAATTCTGTTTGATGCATTCGATTCCTTGAAGCTTTCTAGTTGGAAAGTCAATTTTTCAGATCGGATACTCAAACCGTTTAGTTCGGAGAGACCAATGTATAAGGTGTCACTTTTGACTTAAAAAGCAGTTTTTTTTTTCAAATTTAACGAGGCATAATTCCAAAACGATGTAAAAATTCGCATTGCGGTTTGAAGCACTCAATTCGTTGAAACTTTCTAGTTCGGCAAGCAAATTTTTAGATCGGATACTCGACCCGTTTAGTTTTGAGTGACAATTTTGACTTAAAAACAGCATTTTTCCAAGTTTAACCAAGCATAACTCCAAAACAGCACTGCAGAGCTCACTGTGATGCGAAGCACTCGATTCCTTGAAGTTTTCTAGTTAAAAAGTCAAATTTTCAGACCAGATACTCAAACCGTTTAGTTCGGAGAGACGAATGTATAAGAATGTGTCACTTGTGACTTAAAAAATAGCCTTTTTTCAAATTTAACGAGGCATAATTCGAAAACGGTATAAAAATTCGCATTGCCGTTTGAAGCACTTGATTCGCTGAAACTTTCTAGTTCGACAACCACATTTTCACACTGGATACTCGACCCGTTTAGTTTTGAGAGGTAAATATAAATAGAAAGCTGTTATTTTTGACTTAAAAACGGGCTTTTTCAAATTTAACGGGACATAACTCCAAAATGGCCGTAGAGATCTCATTGCAATTTGAAGCATTCGATTTCTTGAAGCTTTCTAGTCCGACAAGCAAGTTTCTAGTTTGGAGACTCAAGTTTTTTAGGTTGTAGAGACGAATGTATAAGAGTGTGTCACTTTTGACTTAAAAAATAGCCTTTTTTCAAATTTAACGAGGCATAATTCGAAAACGGTATAAAAATTCGGATTGCCGTTTGAAGCACTTGATTCGCTGAAACTTTCTAGTTCGACAACCACATTTTCACACTGGATACTCGACCCGTTTAGTTTTGAGAGGTAAATACAAATAGAAAGCCGTTATTTTTGACTTAAAAACGGGTTTTTTCAAATTTAACGGGACATAACTCCAAAATGGCAGTAGAGATCTCATTGCAATTTGAAGCATTCGATTTCTTGAAGCTTTCTAGTCCTACAAGCAAGTTTTTAGTTTGGAGACTCAATTTTTTTAGGTTGTAGAGACGAATGTATAAGAGTGTGTCACTTTTGACTTAAAAAATAGCCTTTTTTCAAATTTAACGAGGCATAATTCCAAAACGGTATAAAAATTCGCATTGCCGTTTGAAGCACTTGATTCGCTGAAACTTTCTAGTTCGACAACCACATTTTCACAATGGATACTCGAGCCGTTTAGTTTTGAGAGGTAAATATAAATAGAAAGCTGTTATTTTTGACTTAAAAACGGGCTTTTTCAAATTTAACGGGACATAACTCCAATGTGGCAAAAGAGATCTCATTGCAATTTGAAGCATTCGATTTCTTGAAGCTTTCTAGTCCGACAAGCAAGTTTTTAGTTTGGAAACTCAATTTTTTTAGGTTGCAGAGACGAATTTATAGGAAGGTGCCACTTTGGACTTAAAAACCGGGCTTTTTTCAAATTTAACGACATTTAATTCCAAAACGACAAAAGACTTCACAATGCGGTTTGAAGCAGTCGGTTCCTTGAAGCTTTCTAGTTTGAAAATTAAATTATGAGACCGAATACTTAATCCATTTAGTTTGGAGAGTCGATTATTTAGAAAGGTGTCGCTTTTGAGTTAAAAACTGTTTTTTTTTTAATTTAACGAGACACAACTCCAAGACGGCACGACGGATTTCAATTTGGTTTGAAGCATTCAAATTCTTGAAGCTTTCTAGTTTGAAAATAAAATTTTCAGTCCGGATACCCAATCCATTTGGTTTAAAGAGACGAATATATAAGAAGGTGTTACTTTTTACTTTAAAAACAACCTTTTCTCAAATTTAACGAGACGCAACTCCAAAACGGCAAAAGAATTCGCATTGCTGTTTAAAGTACTCGATTCTACGAAGCTTTCAATTTCGAGAAACGAATTTTCAGGTGTCATTTTTTACTTAAAAAAAGCCTTTTTTAAAATTTAACGAGACATGACGCCAAAAATGGCACAAGAATTCACATTGGACTGACTTCGTGAAGGTTTCTAGTTCTACTACAAGTGCATTTTCTCGAATTGAAAACTTTCTGAATTTATTACAACAAAATAAAAAAATGACTAGACGCTTTTTCGAAAATCGGAAATTGTTTTACAAAAAAATTTGAAAACCACACTAGTGTCTTAACAATAAAAAAATAATTATCAGTAATAGAAAAATACGAGCATATATGGACATTTTTAAGCTTATACATGCTATTAAATGTTCTGATAAATTTAAGAGAAGAACTTTAATGCAACATTTATTTAAATTAATCTACAATTTATTAGCCGTATTAATTATCGACGACATCTATATTCTCTTGTAATTTGTAGTCATTAATACAACTGCAATACTTTACATCGTTAACAAATAAGATAAATAAAAGCGGTTTCAAGCTGGAGCCCCCAGCAACACCGCTGCAAGCCATCGATTGCAAACCGTTGTACACCATTTTTCAACTACTATAAATAGAATAAAAAAACACACCAACTAACCTTGTCAAAGATTACAAACACTTCACTTACAAAATTTGATATGACTAAATCCAACTTTCCACTATTGTCGCTTAAAATGTGACCACTTTGTTGCAACCGAACAAATCGAACACCACTTTGCCTACAGAAAATAACTTCTTTCCTGCTATAATTATGTGCTTCAGGTACATTAAAGTCGCCTTAGATTATACATGATGTTGACAAATTACTCGAAGTGGCATTACGATAATCGAAGGACGCAATCCTGACTCACGGTATGAATTTTTAAATTTGTGCGACAACAGCACCTGTTGTCAATCACTCAAGCCGTACCCATGCCTTGATACACAAATAAAAATTGATGACGTCATCGCGCTTTACGTATTTTTAGTGTTTACAGCGAAATGTGTGGCTTTAAAAGTACAATCCGTGCTGAAAAATGATGTGTTTTGAACAGTTAAGCATGGCTGTCACATAAACTTGCTAAAGCAAACACACGTGCGCTAATTATTATTTATTTAAAGCATTATTTCACCTACCATTTACCGGAGCAACAAAGCGAAAACATCTTCGAAACCTTTTGCTTTCGGTCTTGATTAGCATAATTTTGTTTACCGTATAAAGGAACTATTTCACGAAAATTTAAGCGTAGTTGAGTGTTATTCCTAGAAAATATGTTTACATCGCGTGTGGATTTGTTTTTTAAGACGAAAATTCTAAAGTCGAGATTTTTATCTGTAGTTTATCGTTTTAATGATCCTCGCATCGCGTATCAGAAACTAAACATTGTTTTGTGAGCATGTATAAAGTTGAATTTCGGGTGAATTTCTCAAATATTTGCTGGTGGTGATAAGAATAAGTTATTGGCGACCACAGAACTGTTCCTTTTTTTATTTTATCAACTTAACATACGTACTTATGTTTAAAAAAATATATGCATTTTTTGCACAATAAAAAAAAAATTAGTAAAACTGGCAACGATTTTTAATTTTATAGTCATACAACTTCCGTTTTTTTCAGCTCCTGGTTTTTAAAATATAATAAAATAAACACGATAAAATTCTTTCCGTTATTTCTCCTACCCCGAATTAATTTCTTCATGAAATTTTTGTTTTAATTTAAATTCTTTCCGACACGCTGAATTTTTTAATGTTTCTGATTTCATTTAATTCTTGGATTTTTTCCAGGTCTGCATTTGCTGTGAATTCTGCACTGATGGTAAGTTTGCCCCATTTTATTTAATTAATTAAGTAAGTCTTTTACGAAAATATTGACGTTTTTACCGAAGTATATATAATAATAATAAAAATTGTTATTTTTATAATTGAATTGTTATTTATTAAAAACACACACAAATCATACGATTTATTAAAACCCGATCGTCCACCCTCCACTCTCTCCGTCCCCACGCGCTTCGCCATCCCCGCAATGTCAACACGCTCCGGGTCCACGGCCAACTTTGTCCATCCCTGGCGGTTGTGGCCCGCGCTGCGCCCAACTTCAGCCTCCCGTCGCTAGATGGCGCCCGCATGCTCTTCGTCCACGTCCCCGTTCTAAATACCCATTTAAAGAAACATTAATTACCACAGACCGCCACTTTCCCCTAAATCAGATCTCGAACAATTCGGAGTTGTTCGAAACTCGTTCGTCTCGCCGCCGTCTCTCCTGCCCGAAGTTCGGTCTAACAAACTCCCGAAAAGTAATTAGTTGTCGGGAGTTGCGTATGCATGAGGCTTTTTTCATTTAGAGCGCAGGTATTCGATATGAGGGATTCTTTATGCATGGAAGTAGCGAATATTAAAATTCGCTTTGTTTCAAAACTCAATCTCACAATACAGCTTTAATGTAAATATAAGCAGTAATACTTCTTCTGCGCTCCTGTGCGGAGATTGATTTTAATAAGAAAGGGGAAGTGTGGGAGACAGCTAGGAGATTGCCGATATAATAAGCAACTTAGATATACAAATTCTGGATAGGGGAGAGTGGGCCAAACATTGCGAAATCTTAAAAATGATACTTCAAACGGCTTCAACGAATCGCACTCATGTATCAAAAAATGAATATCGGAGATAAATGATACAAGTGTCCAGTTCGCCCCACCTTGCCCTACGACCCCGACGATCCGTGCGGTTCGCCGAGGACTGCAATTTTGGGGGAATTAGGCTCGTTATTGTTTATTGGAATTCTCGGAGTTCCTCAACAATCAACAAAAATTAAAAGAAACCCAGTGGGACGATTTTTGAGGTTTTAATTTAATGAGGACGTGCTTGCTGCGAGGGAAAGATACATTGTTTACCACAGCATGAATTACATTATAATCTTATAAAAGTTATAATAGAGTATAAAGTTGTTTTCAACTTTAATTTTTATTTTATGCTCGGAATCTAATTTGTTGCGTCGTTACGAACTGCCTTTACAGAATCTCGTTTATAATTGAATTCATTATTTTGAAAGTGGATAAGCTCGTACTCGAGGATTTTGGATTTGGGTCGGTTTTTAAATCGCGGATTAAGAATTTTACAGGCGGTTTAAATGTTTACCATTTACATTTATTGACGATTTTTTGCAAACTCGAAAGACTACAAGTTGGCGATTTTCGCCGTCGGACAAATCGCAAACCAGACAATTTTGAGCCGATTTTACCAAAAAGACAAGAATTTTGAGTTATCGCGCTGCGAATATTTAAACCGTAAAATTATTAGCATTTATCGGCCTTTAAAATGCGTGTTAATGGCTTTTCGTCTGGGTTTTGATGTTTTTTGTAAACCCGAATCGCATATTTTTGACCCGAGCATCCAATAAATATTTTTTGTTGATAGTGGGCAATAAATTTTCGAAATCGCTTCGTTTGCGTCACTACTGTGAGATTTGTTTTTACGACAGACGTGTTCCGTTTTTGCTTGGGTTATATTTTGCAAAAAACGACGTTGTTGCATAATAACTTACGTCAGGGATTATTCACTGCGAATGTATGCGACGAAAAATTGCTATTGGGATCCATTTCTCTGGAAGTAATTAATTAGTGACACGGTGTTTAAGTTTTGAAGCGATTTATTATCTTTTTGCTAATGTTTTTCTGAGAGAATGGGCGATAGTAATTATAGGTGTAGTTGACAGTTTCAGCCTTTGCAATATTTCAAGTTTCTATGCACCATTCATTCGGATTAAGAAATGTATACTTTTGTATGTTAAATAATTAGATTGGTTGCGATAGTGTTATTTATAATAAAGGAAAAATGGATTTTAATAATTACCATAGACAGGATTATAATGGTTATAATTGTATAGACTGAACATTCTTTACATACAGGCTTTGCTCTCGGTAAATATCCTACAGGTTTTCTAAATGTATGCACATTAATGTTACTCATTAGTCATTACAATGTTACAAACTGTGTGGCAGCGCAATGAGTTGCAAAAATGGGCATAGGCGGCGATGTTGTTGGGAAATTATTCCCGGAATTCATCCCAAGCCGCGTAAATCAAGGACTCCCACACACCGATCACCTTCTCAAGCGGATTCAATTCCCGATTTTTCTGGTTAAAACACATGCGAAAAAAATTCTTCCGTCAAAGTTTTCAAATCGATTCCAAGATTTTCGATACAGAACTGTTAAATTTTTAGTTTTTATTTCTGTTTCCTCCTGAAACACTCTTCCATTTTCGAATTGTTATTTTTTTAACACTAGCCTTAATTTTGTGGAAATTTGAAACGGTTTCTGAAATTCAACCAATATTGAGTTCAGTCGTTTATAACTGAAATAAAAAGTGTTACCTTCAAACTACCTACACCCAGGGGCGGATTGGACCATTGGAAATCGGGAATTTTCCAGAGGAGCCAGCAAATTTTTCCCGCGCTGGTTGAGGAGGAATCTTCGTAATTTTTCCAAACTACTGCAAAAAAGGATCCCCGAGTTTTTTTCAAATTACTTCAAAAACAAAAACACAAAGGGTCCTCGGGATTCTTTCAAACTACTTCAAAAACCAACCACAAAGGGTTTCCGAGAGTCTGTCAAATTACTTCAAAAACAAGACAAGGGTTCCCCGAGATTCTGCTTTCAAACTACTTCAAAAACAAGATTCACAGGGGATCCCCGAGATTCTTTTAAATTACTTCAAAAATAACACAAGGGATCCCCGAGATTCTTTCTTTCAAACTACTTCAAAAATAAGATTCACAGGGGAAACTCGAGATTCTTTCAAATTACTTTAAAAACAGGACAAGGGATCCCCAAGTTTCTTTCTGTCAAACTACTTCAAATACAAGACCCACAAGGGATCCCGGAGATTCTTTTAAATTACTTCAAAAACAAGACTTCAGGCGGTTCCCGAGATTCTTTAAAACTACTTAAAAAACCAGGCACAAAGAGTCCTCGAGGCTCTTTTAAATTACTTCAAAAACAAGATACGGGATCCACAAGATTTTTTCAAATTACTTCAAAAACAAAGCAGTGATCCCCGAGATTTTTTCAAACTACTTCGAAAACCAGACACAAAGAATCCCCGAGATTCCTTCAAATTATTTCAAAAATAAGAAAAGAATCCCCAAGATTATTTTAAAATACTTCAAAAACGAAATACAGGGAGTGTCCGAGATTTTTCCAATTTATTTTAATTAAAAACAAATAAGCGATCCCCGACATTCCAAATTATTTCAAAAACAAAGCGTAAGGCTTATTTGTCTATGTTTTTATTTTTTTTTTTAAACGAACTATTTTCTACATCATTTGGTCATTTTTTAGAAAAATTACAAAGCTTAAAAAACAGGTTTTTGATTTGTTATCAAACGGACCCAAGTTGCGAAGTTGCCGTTGAAAACAAATATAAATAAATAATTATTAAATAACTTAACTTATAACTAATCATTAAAAATAAATAAATAATTTAATTTAAAGGGGTTGTAGAAGAAAAGTTTCAAGTTTTTGTTGTCGAAATAAGTCTACAATATTAAGAAAAAAAAAAAAGCAAAATATAGCCCCGCCCACCCGCCCTATCTCAATTGAGATATTTTTTTTATTCATTGTAAGCCAATTGGGCGGAGCTTAACTGCAAAATTGTTATTTCTCTTCGAGAAATTATAAGATGTTTTGAGTATAGTGTTGTTCAAAGAATACTATGCATATTAAGAAAAAACTAAAGCCAAAGATTAAGCCCCACCCATACCTGCCCTGATATATATTTTAATAAAGTTTTCATTCGTTACCAGACCTAAGGGCGGAGCCTAATTGCAAAATTCATATTTCGTTATTATATAAACGTATTTTAAGTTTCTAACACGATACTCAAAAAGATGTTTTTAATTTTCTGTAAAGAAATAAGTATTTTGCAGTTAAGCTCCGCCCCATTGGCTCACGACGAATAAATAAAATCATCACAATTGAGATGGGGTGGGTGGGCGGGGTTTATATTTTGCCACCTTTTTTTCTTAACATACATAATATTCTTTGAATAACACGATACTCAAAAACACGTTTTTAATTTCTTGTAAAGAAATACGTATTTTTCAGTTAACCTCCGCCCTCTTGATTCACGGTGAATAAAAAAAATCATCACGATTGAGACAGGGCGGGTGGGCGGGCTTACATTTTGCCTTTTTGTTTTAAAATGTGTACACTTCTTTTCACAACATAAAAGTTAAAACATGTTTATAATAGAAAATTTGTATAAGGAAATATCGATTTTTTTCTTGCAAAATTGTATCATTTTAACCATGTTTTAAGTGTCTTGTTGTGAAAAGATGGCTATGTATATTACGAAAAAAAAAGGCAAAATAACGTCTTAGAGAAATATCGCATCAAACTTTTATTTTTTGTTGAATAAATGGTGTTCCCTGTAAATAATGACGATTTTCTTCACTCCATATCTGAAACCAGGCTTAATTACTAAAAAATTGTTATATCGAGAAGATTATTCTTCGTAGTTTGATTAAACCAATTACAATAAATTATTCTTGTTCATACTTTTTCAGAACCAGACTTTTTCAATTTTGAAAAACTATGATAATTTTGGAATTTTTTAAACATCTTTGAAACTAAAATGAAGATTAAGTCCTACAATTTTTTTATTGAAATATTACAGTTTTTTTTGGAATTTTAAGAGAAAAAATGAATTTCAAAAGGAGTATTTTTAAAATCTCGTATTAGGCAATATTTCCAACACCCAAATTTTTCAATTTTACAAAAATATGAAAATTTCGGAATTTTTGAACACAAATAGCCATTTTCTGATCGATTTCGACATCTAGAAGTTCTTTTCGGCCTCATTTCTTCGAAAAGTTCTACAGTTTTCCAGGATCGCGCATTGAAATATTTCAGTTTTTTGCATTTTTAAGAAAAACTGAATTTCAAACAAAATATTTCTAAGACCTATCACTGGGACCATAAAAAACGCTGTAGTTTGGGAATCAGTACATCGAAATCTACATTTCAGATTTTTTTGAGAATTTTTGGGTAACTTTTTTAAAACCAAAATTTTTAAATTTTGAAAAATTATAAAATTTCGGAACTTTTAGAGTACTCTTGAAACTTAAATAAAAACATTGTCTGATACGACTTCGACCTCCGGAATTCCCTTTCAGTCCCAGTTCTTCAACAACTCCTATAATTTTTTCAGAATCTCACATTGAAACAGTACCTACAGTTTTTCGATTTTTCAAAAAAAAATTAATTTCAAACCAAATATTTTTAAAATCTTGCCCCGGGACCAGAAATGCGCTATATATTTGCAATCAGCATGCCGAAATCTATATCCCAAATTTTTTTGAGAATTTTTGGCTTACTTAATTTTTTTTTTTAATGGAAATTTCGGAATTTTTCGACCACCTTTGAAACTTAAATAGAGACATTTTCTGATAGAGTTTGACCTTCGGAACACCCTTTCGGTCTCATTTCTTCGATAAGTCTTACCATTTTTTTCAGAATCGTTTATCGAAATACGACAGTTTTTTGTTTTGTTTGAGAAAAATTGAATTTCAGACCGAATATTTTTAAGATCTTCTCCCGGGGCCATGAACACATTCCAGAATTTGTTTCCATTTTTTCAAAACCAAAATTTTTCAGTTCTTGAAACACCTGAATTTTGTAGAAAAACATTGTTAAGTCCTTTTTAAGACTTTTCTGACAAGTTGAATACGACAAACATAATTTGTCGAACATCTTCAACAGCTCGGGAGTCCGATATGTTAATCTGCGACTTCCTGATTTCCTCTTAACGCTCTAAAAAAATTAGCATCAAGAACACGATCACAGAATTTTTCACGAAATTCCTGAAAATAGGGTCGCGCTTCGTACGTTTATGTCGAAAATCGGAAAAATTGACATTGTTAAATCGCGAGACTGTAGGCAACCCACTACAAGTTGTATGTAATTTGATGACATAATGGGAATAGAAAACTAGATCACAAATCAAAAATAATCACATGATGCAAAAAAAAAAACAAAATAAAACACAATATGGAAAATTTAGCCTTTCGAAAAAAATGTTGTTCTGCGTTGACCTTTGCCACTCGCAACGTCGTCATTTCTCGCCGACCGCATTCAAATTGAGCCATTAACATTTAACTTCTGGAGCCTTTAATCATCTTAATCCGGTAAATAAGGCAAGCTTACACTTTTCGAACGCAGCCATTATTAGGTAACAAACTCCACAGCCTATTCAACTCGTACGACTTTCGACATCCGAATTATCCTTTTTCGCATAAATCATCACCTCTTCTGTCCATTCCATTCATTCTCGTTGCAACCAAGCGGATGTAATTCTGGAATAATGATAATTATTTACAACTTAATCAGCATAGTTCTGCGATAAATTATTCCACTAGTACCTAATAGTAATAATAACGTCTTTAACAAGCACTCGGCGTGATTTAGCCGTGAATTATAATGTCACTTCATTTAGAAAAACTCATCTCGAGTGTCATAATAAATTGCTATAATTCCTGTCGGATCGCTGCGAGAAGACGAATGTGCTGGTGCCCACCGACGATTATTTTTGAATAAACATTTCAGCTCATTATTAAGCGCAGTCACGCATTATCGAACCCGAATGGGCGCCCATGGAACTAATTGCGACTTGTGAAATGAAATCCATCGCTTTTCTTGCGCGGAATGGCTGGGAGCTGGCTCGAGGTGCGATGGATATAAAATTGTGACGTAAGTCGCGACCGGTTGGGGCTTGAAAAGGCAAAAAACGGAAGGATTTATGGGTTTGGAGAGGCTTTTGGAGGAGAGTGATGGCGGGAGAGATATATTTCTGAATTTACACATCTGTGGATGAAATATTGTAATACAAAATTTGGTTTTTTAATTATAAAAAATATTGCAATTTTTGTTTTCTGATAACTTCTGGTTAGCCAAATTTTGGTTAGCGTTGGACATGATAGACCAAAACGGGAGACCTCTTTTTTCGTACTCTCGAGCTCATGAAACGTCGAGAAAACATGAAAGTGCCAAGTCGCCCGATAAATTCGACTACTTGGGAAATATTAAACAAAATATAACTACTTTCCCTTTCAAAAATCTTCAAAAAGTCCCAGACTTGTTGATTTCCCTGCCGCACTTTCTGGATCCATTCGCACCGATCCCACCTTCCCGGGAGGTTTCATTTTGTTCGAACAACATGCCAAACTGACAGTCGGATGAATAATTGATGGTTTAAATGAACGGAATGTAGATTGGATACACGCCTGCAAATTGTTTTAGGACGACGTGTACTGGGGATATATTCCGTCATATTCCCGCCGAACGTTTTTTATATTCGATTCGTATATTTCCATCTCAATTAAGGGAAGATCGGCGGAAGCGGTCTGGATTCGATAAATGCGACGGGAGCAAGACGCCCACTAATGGCAATTAGATTGCGCTCATATAAATGCGTGTTCATGATAAAAGGAGGGTGGAAGGGGGTGACTTCGGAAGCGAGAATCTGGTGCCGTGGAAAAACGTATGATAAAAGAGTCACAAACGAGCCGAGCACAAACGAGTCGGAGAGCTTCAAGGTTAGTTGAGTTGTCGTGTAGGGTGAGCCAGAAGCCCCACTACATAACTATTAAATTTATTGTTAGAAAATCGTGCCGCTCGAGGAATGACGCGTCTCCGGTGGTGTAATTACGGCAAAAACGCAACGAGCGCTTCGAACGTATCACGTATGGTCGTAATAACTTCATAGCGGGTTGAAAAAGGCGTGATAATAAAATACGCACTATCGTTATCAGCGCGGCGGCACGTTCGATCTGCCGCAATAATTCTCATTTAAAACCCAGTTAAATTTTAATAAAGCCTGGAAAAAAGCAAGTACAAGTCGAGAAACCAGTCCGCGTAAAAAATCCGGTCGTATATAATAATGGGCATTATAATTTTCAAATAAATTGTAGCCAGTCCGAGTAAAGTGTTATAGGCAGTAAGATTTCCTCCGGGGCGTTTTAAAATGAACCGCTCCGAGATAACACTAGTAGTTAGATCGAAATTGATTGCTCACAACACGTTAATTAATTTTATGCATAGTGGCACAACTCCACCAACAACCCACAAATTCCTAGAGCAATTATGGATTTTTTGCGCTTTCCCAATAAATCAGTCCGAAGGTGTCATTCAGATAAGACGAACGAATATCTCCAATTAAAAACAGATCCGGCTCTTAAGATATTTGTGACGCAACGGAGCCATCCGAGAAATTCAATTAAGCGTCGGAGATTTATTCCGGGCCCACGAACATACTTTACAGGTGGCCCTCTATTGCTGCTTTCCGGGGAAAAGGAAAAAAGGCGAGCTTTTGAAAAACAACCACAAATAGGAGATTTAAATGTAAGCTAGCAAAATTTATTGAAAAACGATTGCACATTTGGTCGGTTTGAGATATATATGCATATTTGTGTCTGTTTTACTTTGGCAGTTGAAAAAAAAAAATTGGAACCTGAAAATTTGCTTGTTGCAGTTTACATTAGCCAATTTGATTTATAAGAGTAGTTGGTCTTAAGCCATAAAAGTGTAACTAGGTACATGTCGACTGAGCATACAGTATTTCAAAAGTTTTGTTTTATTTATATTGCACATCTGAAATAATTGTAAAAAACCAAAATATATAGTAAGTAGTTTGTAGTGGACGAAACTTCTGAGGCTTGCGGGCGTTATATTGCCAATCTACTGGTGGGTTATTTTATTGATAAGGGGTCTAGTAAATTGAAAAACCGAAATCTCGAAATCCGAAAATTTTAAAAATCGAAAAATTTGAAAATCTAAAAATCTCGAAAAATGGAAAAATTGAAAAATGAAACTTTGAAAAATTGGAAGATCGATAAACTGAAAAAGCGAAAAGCCAATAAATCGAAAAACCGAGAAACCGAATCGAGTCATCGAAAATTTGAAACATTGAGAAATCAAAAACCAAAAGATCGAGAAATCGAGAAATTGAAAAGTAAAAGAAGTCGAAAACCCGAAAAATCCAGAAATTGAAACATGTAGTATAAAATCCAAAAAACGAAAAATTAGAAATTAAAAAGTCGATAAATTGCAAAATTGAAAAATCGAAGAATTTAAAAATTGAAAAATCAAAACTTCTAAAAGTTGAAAAATTGAAAAACCAGAAAAAGAAATGGAAAAATCGAGAAATCAAAACATCAAAAAATTGAAAAATCTTAAGATCAAAAATTCTAAAATTATTAAAATCGAAAAATTGAAAAATTGAGAAATTCAAACATCAAAAAATCGGAAAATCGAAACAAAAAATTGAAAAGTATTAGAATGTTGAAAATGGAAAAGTTGATAAATCGATAAACTGAAAACGAAAATATCGAAAAATTAAGAAATCGAAAAATAAAAACTCGAGAAATAGAAAAGTTTAAAAAAAAAATCGAGAGAAAAATGAAGTAGCCGAATAATTGAAAAATGCTAAAGCTTAAATACCGAAATGAGAAATCAAAAGTTGAAAAATCGATATCTAAAAATCGAAAATTTTAAGAATCGAAATACCGTAATCCAAAAAGTCGAAAAATCGGAATATGGAGCAACCAAAACACCAAAAAAATCGTAAAATCGAAAAATTGAAAAACTGAAAAATGTGTAAATTTTAAAAATCGAACCATTGGACAATTAAAAAACTGAAAAATCGAGTAATTCAAAACGGAAATCTCGAAAACTTGGGAAATCGAAAAATCGAGAAGTTGAAACTTGAAAAATTAAACAACGAAAAATCAAAAGATCAAGAAATAGAAACGTCAAAAAATTGAAAAATCTAAAATTCGAAAAATTAGAAACATCTAAGAACTAAAAAATCGAAAAATCAAGAGATCAAAAATTCTAAAATTTTAAAAATCGAAAAATTGAAAAATCGAGGAATCCAATTTTCAAAAAATCTACATATTAAAACAAAAAACTGAAAAATGTAAGAATCGAAATGTTGGAAGATCCCAAAATTGAAATATGGAAAAATTGACAAATCGAAAACGAAAAATCGAAAACCTGGAAAATCGAAAAAACTGAGAAATCGTATAACGAAAATATTAAAAAATTGGGATTGATGATTCAAAAAAGAAAAATCCCACAATCGAACAAGTATCGAAAAATGAAGTACGTAATCGAATAATTGAAAAAGTAAGAAACTGAAACACCGAAGAACTGAGAAATCAAAAGTTGAAAAGTCGAGAAATCGAAAGATTGATATCGAAAAATCGAAAATTTAAAAAATTGAAAAACTGATGGATTGAAAAACTGAAAAATTGAACATTAAAAAGTCCAGAAATCGATTAATCGAGAAGGTGAGAAATCGTAAAAGTGAAAATTTAGAATCGTCAAAAATTGAGAAAGTAAAAAAATTAAAAATCGAAAAATTGAAAAATTCCAAAACTGAAATCTCGAAAAATGGAAAAATTGAAAAATGAAACTTTGAAAAATTGGAAGATCGATAAACTGAAAAAGCGAAAAGCCAATAAATCGAAAAACCGAGAAACCGAATCAAGTCAACGAAAATTTGAAACATTGAGAAATCAAAAACCAAAAGATCGAGAAATCGAGAAATTGAAAAGTAAAAGAAGTCGAAAACCTGAAAATCCAGAAATTGAAACATGTAGTATAAAATCCAAAAAACGAAAAATTAGAAATTAAAAAGTCGATAAATTGCAAAATTGAAAAATCGAAGAATTTAAAAATTGAAAAATCAAAACTTCTAAAAGTTGAAAAATTGAAAAACCAGAAAAAGAAATGGAAAAATCGAGAAATCAAAACATCCAAAAATTGAAAAATCTTAAGATCAAAAATTCTAAAATTATAATTGAGAAATTCAAACATCAAAAAATCAAAAAATCGAAACAAAAAATTGAAAAGTATTGGAATGTTGAAAATGGAAAAGTTGATAAATCGATAAACTGAAAACGAAAATATCAAAAAATAAAAACTCGAGAAATAGAAAAGTTTAAAAAAAAAAATCGAGAGAAAAATGAAGTAGCCGAATAATTGAAAAATGCTAAAGCTTAAACACCGAAAAATGAGAAATCAAAAGTTGAAAAATCGATATTTAAAAATCGAAAATTTTAAACATCAAAATACCGTAATCCAAAAAGTCGAAAAATCGGATAATCGAGCCACCAAAAGACCAAAAAAATCGTAAAATTGAAAAATTGAAAAACCGAAGAATGTAGAAATTTTAAAAATCGAACCATTGGTCAATTAAAAAACTGAAAAATCGAGTAATTCAAAACTGAAATCTCGAAAACTTGGGAAATCGAAAAATCGAGAAGTTGAAACTTGAAAAATTAAACAACGAAAAATCAAAAGATCAAGAAATAGAAACGTCAAAAAATTGAAAAATCTAAAATTCGAAAAATTAGAAACATCTAAGAACTAAAAAATCGAAAAATCAAGAGATCAAAAATTCTAAAATTTTAAAAATCGACAAATTGAAAAATCGAGGAATCCAAATTTCAAAAAATCTACATATTAAAACAAAAAACTGAAAAATGTATGAATCGAAATGTTGAAAGATCCCAAAATTGAAATATGGAAAAATTGACAAATCGAAAACGAAAAATCGAAAACCTGGAAAATCGAAAAAACTGAGAAATCGTATAACGAAAATATTAAAAAATTGGGATTGATGATTCAAAAAAGAAAAATCCCACAAGTATCGAAAAATGAAGTACGTAATCGAATAATTGAAAAAGTAAGAAACTGAAACACCGAAGAACTGAGAAATCAAAAGTTGAAAAGTCGAGAAATCGAGATTGATATCGAAAAATCGAAAATTTAAAAAATTGAAAAACTGATGGATTGAAAAACTGAAAAATTGAACATTAAAAAGTCCAGAAATCGATTAATCGAGAAGGTGAGAAATCGTAAAAGTGAAAATTTAGAATCGTCAAAAATTGAGAAAGTAAAAAAATTAAAAATCGAAAAATTGAAAAATCATAAAACTGAAACTTTGGAAAATTGAGAGATCGAAAAATGAAGAAATCGAGAAATCCAAACATCAAAAACATGGAAAAATTGGAACGAAAATCTGAAAAATATAAGAATAAAAATGGTGAAAAATCCCAAAAATGAAATATGGAAAAGTTCATGAATCAGTAAACCGCAAAATCTGAAACTTGAAAAATCATGAAACGAAAATATCGAAAAATTGAGAAATCGAAAAATAAAAACTCGACAAATTGAAAAGTTTAAAAAACCGAGAGATTGATGAATCAAAAATGAAAAATCCCACAAAAAAACGGAAACACCGAAGAAATGAGAAATCAAAAGTTGAATAAAATTAAGAAATCGAAAATTTAAAAAATCGAAATATCGTAATCCGAAAAGTCGAAAAATCGGAACATCGAGCAACCAAAACACCAAAAAAATCGAAAAATTGAAAAATTGAAAAACCGAAAAATGTAGACATTTTAAAAATCAAACCAATTTCAAATGGACAATTAAAAAAATGAAAAATCGCGAAATTCAAAACTGAATCTCGAAAACTTGGGAAATTGAAAAATCTAGAAGTTGAAACTTGAAAAATTAAAAAACAATGAATCAAAAATTTTAAAAATTAAAAGACCGAAATATCCATACCACGAAGTCGAAAAATAAAAAGAACCGGAAATGGAAACTTCAAAAAATTGAAAAATCTAAAATTCGAAAAATTAGAAACATCTAAGAGCTAAACAATCGAAAAATCAAGAGATCAAAAATTCTAAAATTTTAAAAATCGAAAAATTAAAATGTCGAAAAATTGAAAAATCGAGGAATCCAAATATCAAAAAATCTACATATTAAAACAAAAAACTGAAAATGTAAGAATCCAAATGTTGAAAGATCCCAACATTGAAATATGGGAAAATTGATAAATAGAAAACGAAAAATTGAAAATATGGAAAGTAAAAAAACTGAGAAATGGTAAAACGAAAATATTCAAAAATTGAGATTGATGATTCAAAAAAGAAAAATGCCACAATCGAAGTATCGAAAAATGAAGTACGTAATCGAATAATTGAAAAAGTAAGAAACTGAAACACCGAAGAACTAAGAAATCAAAAGTTGAAAAGTCGAGAAATCGAAACATTGATATCGAAAAATCGAAACTTTAAAAAATCGAAAAACTGAAGAATTGAAAAACTGAAATGAAAAATTGAACATTGAAAAGTCCAGAAATCGATTAATCGAGAAGGTGAAAATCGTAAAACTGAAAATTTAGAATCGTCAAAAATTGAGAAATTGAGAAAATTAAAAATCGAAAGATTGGGGAGTCGAAACATTGAAAAATCATAAAACTCAAACATCCGAAAATTGAGAGATCGAAAAATGAAGAAATCGAGAAATCCAAACATCAAAAACATGGAAAAATTGGAACGAAAATCTGAAAAATATAAGAATAAAAATGGTGAAAAATCACAAAAATGAAATATGGAAAAGTTCATGAATCAGTAAACCGCAAAATCTGAAACTTGAAAAATCATGAAACGAAAATATCGGAAAATTGAGGAATCGAAAAATAAAAACTCGATAAATTGAAAAGTTTAAAAAACCGAGAGATTGATGAATCAAAAAATGAAAAATCCCACAAAAACGGAAACACCGAAGAAATGAGAAATCAAAAGTTGAATAAAATTGAGAAATCGAAAAATCGAAAATTTAAAAAATCGAAATATCGAGCAACCGAAACACCAAAAAAGTCGTAAAATCGAAAATGTGAAAAACCAAAAAATGCAGAAATTTTAAAAATCGAACAATTGGACAATCAAAAAATTGAAAAATTTGGATATAAAAAAATTGAGAAGTTGAAACTCGCAAAATTGGAAGATTGGTAAATCGAAAAACCGAGAAGCCAAAAAATCGAAAAACCGAGAAACCGGAAAATCGAAACATTTGAAATATCGAGGAATTAAAATATCAAAAGATCGAAGTATCTGAGAAATCGAAGAACCGAAAAATTGAGAAATCGATATAGCATATAAGAGAAAAATCTAAAAATTAAAAAAAATTGAAGAATTAAAAATCTGAAAATATAAAAGTCTTAAAAATCTAAAAATTCAAAAATCCCAAAACTGACAGCTCGAAAACTTGGGGAATCGAAAAATTGAGAAGTTGAAAACCGTAAAATCGAGAAATCGAAATAATATTATAATCAAAAAATCGAAAAATTAAAAAAAAATTGAAGAATTTATTTAAAATCTGAAAAATTAAAAAACTCAAAAATTAAAAATTGAAAAACCGAAATATCTATACTGTGAAGTCGAAAAATCACAAAATTGAAAAAATTAAAATTAAAAATTCGAAAAATTATAAAATAGGAATATCTAAGAATTAAAAAATCGAAAAGTCTAGAGATCAAAAATTCAAGAGTAAAATTTTAAAAATCGAAAAATTGAAAAATCGAGAAATCTAAACATCAAAAAATTTACAAAATGAAACAAAAAACTGAAAAATATAAGAATTGAAATATGGAAAAATTGATAAATCGATGAACGAAAAATCTAAAAGCTGAGAAATCGAAAAAACTGAGAAATCATAAAACCAAAATATAGAAAAATCGAGAGATGAATGATTCGAAAAATGAAAAGTCCCACAATCGAAAGTATCGAAAAATGACGTACGTAATCGAATAATTGAAAAATCCAAAAACTGAAACACCGAAAAATTGAGAAATCAAGAAATCGAAAAATCGAAAATTTAAAATATCGAAAAACTGAAAAATTAAAAACCTGAAAGAAGAATTGAAAAACTGAAAAATTGAACAGTGAAAAGTGGAGAAATTGAAAAACTGAAAATTTAGAATCATCGAAAATTGAGAAATTGAAAACTGTAAAAATTAAAAAATCATAAAACTCAAACATCGGAAAATTGAGAGATCCAAAAAATTAAGAAATCGGGAAAACGAGTAATAGAACAAAAAAATGTAATTTATACCTTTGTGCTTTACATAAAACTGTTTTAGATTTCGAAGAAATTTTTTGCACATAAATCCACTCTTTAGTTATTATCGTTTTTAGCTCCACAGGACAATACAATTCTGGTAGAAACCTTTTTCAGTAGTGGAACTTTACTCTCCAAGCTTTTCTCAGCATTCTCCCAGCTTCAAAGAATCGCCCAACACTGCCACTTATTCATAGTCACACACATAAAAATCCCGCTCGTAGTACCTGTTCGAGAAATACAATCGTGAGGAGCCTCCGTTTTTTCCTCTAATTATTGATCGCTGCCCATAAATTTCCTTTCCGAGAAACATTTTGCCCAGCAGGAATCGTCCGACTTCACACTCAAAAAAAATATTAATAGCGTGTTTCCTCACACTGGCCACTTGAAAAGTTGCACTCACTGTAGGCCATTGCATTTAAAAACAAATAATAATTTATTTTTACCGACGCAGCCCCGAGCAGTGATCAATCGCTGTGAGCTTTAATGATAATTACACATTAGGGAGAGTTTAGAGGCTGCATCACGCGAAGCTGTAAATCATACGGAATCGGAGGAAAAATGAGGATAAAGCTCCGACGTGAAGCCGAGGTGTGTTTTAAAATATCTGGCCCGATTAATTTCGGTGTTTTTTAACACCGGAGTGCTAAAATCTGTTTTAAATTAAGTAGAAGCTCAATACCTTGCAAGTCCGGCGGTCCCCTAATGCCCCAGCAATTGTGTTTTTCCATCTAAGAAACGTTGCATGTCTTTGTGGAATTAGGTACGGGGGGCAATAAAACCCATCTGATTTTATTGTGAGGACCAGAGGGGGTGATTAAATTTGAGCGCAATCGCCGCGGATCACGGAACCGGATGGTTAGAAAAATTTGCATGGGACCGTTCCCAGTTCGAGTATGCAAATAAATCAAAAATATCTAACAATCGATGGGTGCATGGGTGTTTTGCATAGGGGTTAAAGGGTTGCGCTCTGATTTATGGGTGGCTTCTGTTATTCAGATGCCACTCCACAAGAAAGTATTTATAACGGACCACCTGTGAAGCGGGTCGTGGGACAGGGGTGAGCCGATAACACTTTAATCGAGTCGTGGATTTTCGCGCAGTCCGGCTCTGTGCGCTGGGCTTGACCGGCAATCTCGAGAGTCCACGCGGTCATAAACAAGGCGATTTTTCTCGAGTCGCAACTCAACTTCCTGAATTACGCATTATACGAATTTCCACTGAAAAATTCCTCAGACAAACGGCAATTTGTTGGACGTCATTCGAAGCACGCCAGATATCCGCAGACCATGCTTTCGTTTCAGCGAGATTATGCCTGAAATGTGCGAGCCATAAATTAGCGGCCGAACTATCCGGTAGTGCGATTAACCAACAAGACATTTCTGGGAAAAATCGACCGGTGTGACCATTTACAAAGATAAAATATTATTAGTATTTTTTAGATCACAGTGATACGACTAGAAAAATTGACGCATTATATATTTTCAATGAATGGAGGGGTGCTTCAGGGATCATTACTTGGCTCCCCTTCGTTCTAAATTTTTATAAATGACTTATATTCATCGTTTTTACTAAGTATGTAATCGAGTTCGTCGGGCGCCGTGCCACTTTCATGTTTTCGAGACGTTTCATGACTTCTAGAGTAAGAAAAAGGTGTCTCTTGTTTCCGTCTGTCTGTCGTCTGTATGAATTTTTATATATTATATTGTGATATATTTATATCACAATTTTTCGTTTTTTTTTTTAATTTTTCAATTTTTCCATTTCTCAATGTTTCGGTTTCATATTTTTCATGTTTTCAACTTCAATTTTTTCAGTCTTTCAATTTCTGAACTTCCAAGTCTTTGTTTCTTCAATTTTTAAACTTGATTTTTCGTTTTTCGATTTTTCAGATCCTTAGTTTTTAATTTTTCATTTCAGTTTTGGAATTTTCCAATTTTTAAATTTTTTAAATTTTGGATTTTCGATTTTTCGACTTTTCGGTTTTTTAATTTTAGCTTCCTGAATTTTTCAATTTTTAGATTTTTTGATTGAAATTTTAATTTTTCAGCATTTTCGATTCAACAATCTCCCGAGTTTTTATTTTCGATTTCTTAATTTTGCCATACGTTCGCTTTAAGACTTTTCAGTTTTTCAGTTTTTCGACATTTTAAGATTTTTAAAATTTCAGAATTTTTGATGTATAGATTTTTCAAGTTTTTGATGATTCTTCGATTTCTCGATCTTTCGATTTTTCGACTTCTTAGTTAGATGGGTACATACTTCGGTTTTTCAATTTTTCAAATTTTTGATTTTTCAATTTGGCGGTTGTCAAATTTTTTGATTCTGCTATTTTTCAACATTTTAATTTTTCGATTTTTAAAATTTTAGAATTTCTGGTCTTTAGACTTGTCAATTTTTTTATGATTCGATTTTTTAACTTCTCTGCGTAGGTATTTTTGTTTTTCAATTTATCGAGTTTCAAAATTTTTGATTTTTCAATTTTTCAATATCTGGATTTATCGTTTTGTATGTTTCGATTTTTCGATTGTTCAGTGTCCCGATTTTTCGATTTTTCAATTTATCGATCTTTTAATTTTAAATTTCCCAATTTTTCAATTTCAATTTTTAGAATTTTCGATTTTATGCTATTTCGACTTCTGATTTTCGGTTTTTCGACTTCAGCACTTTTCGATTTCTCGTTTTGATTTCGCGATGTTTCAACTTTTCGATTTTTCGGTTTCTTGATTTTTCAATTTTTCGATTTCCCGATTTTTCAGTTTTTAGATATTTCTGTTTTCCAATTTTTCTTTTCTTTATTTTTTCAATGTTTCTTTCGATTTTATAATTTTTCGTTTATTCAAATTTTCACTCTTTGATTTTAATCATTCGATTCCTCGATTTTCCAGTTTTTAAATTATCTGATTATGCAGTTTTTTATTTCTTAGTTATCCGATTTTCCGATTTCTTTAATTATCTATAATTCGATTTTACAATACATACTTTTGATTTTTAAGTTTCTCAGTTTTTAGTCTTTTCGATTTTCAATTTGTTAATTTTTCAAGATCGTGATTTCCAATTTTTAGATTTTTGAAAGTTTTCTTTTTATACTTTTTCGTTTTTTTCATTTTTGATTTTTCAATTTTACAATTTTGCAATCTTTTTATTTTTATAATTAAAAAAGGTGACAAATCGAACATTTGAAAAATTGGTAAATCAAAAATCTAAAAATTGAAAAATCGGAAAAGATCGAAAAATCGAAAAACTGAAAAAAAAATTGCAAAATCGAAAAATTGCAAATCGATGAACTGAAGAAACGGCAAATTGAAAAATTGAAACACTAAATATCGAGAAAATTGAATATCGAAAAAAAAAAATTTAATTGAAAAATTGGAAAGAAGAAAAATTGTAAAGTCGTAAAACTGCAACACTGAAATATCTAGAAATTGAAAAATTAAATCACGAGAAATTGAAAAATTAGAAATGGAAAAATTAAAAATCGAAAAATTTGAAAAACGAATAAATGAAAAAGGTGTAAAAAATCCAAAACCGTAAAATTGGAAAAGCCAAACTTTTAAAAATTATAATTATTATTAGATATATATTTAAAATCAAAATTAGAAAAACTGAAAATTAAAAATCGAGAAACGGAAAAAAAATTGAAAAATTTTATAGTGAAAAAAAGAAAAATTATGAAATCAGAACATTGAAAAACCGAAATATTGAAAAAATAAAAAAGGATCGTAGTGAAAAATTACAAATTGAAAAAGTGAAGACATGAAAAATTGAAAAATCGAAAAACTGAAAAATTAAAAATGAAACTGAAACACCGAAGAAATGAGAAATCAAAAGGTGAATAAAATTGAGAAATCGAAAAATCGAAAATTTAAAAAATCGAAATATCGTAATCCGAAATATCGAGCAACCAAAACAGCAAAACAGTCGTAAAATCGGAGAAGTGAAAAATCGAAAAATGTAGGAATTTTAAAAATCGAACAATTGGACAATCAAAAAACTGAAAAATCGATAAATTCAAAAATCCCAAAACTGAAATCTCGAAAAAATGGGAAATAAAAAAATTGAGAAGTTGAAACTCGCAAAATTGGAAATTGGTATATCGAAAAGTGTCTGAGAAGTTGAAAAACGGAAAAATCGAAAAATCGAAATATGCAGTTTTATAATCGAAAAATCGAAAAATAAAAAAAATGAAGAATTTAAAATCTGAAATATTAAAAAAACTGAAAAATTAAAAATTTTAAAAATTGAAAAACCGAAATATCTATACCGTGAAGTCGAAAACTCACAAAATTGAAAAAATTAAAATTAAAAATTCGAAAAATTAAAAAATAAAAATCCAAGAACTAAAAAATCCAAAAATCAAGAGATGAAAAATTCTAAAACTTTAAAAATCGAAAAATTGAAAAATCGAGAAATCCAAACATCAAAAATCAAAAAACTACAAATTGAAACAATAAACGGAAAAATATAAGAATCGAAATATAGAAAAATTGATAAATCAATAAAATGAAAAATCTAAAAGCCGGGAAATCGAAAAAACTGAGAAATCATAAAACCAAAATATCGAAAAATCGAGAGATTGATGGTTCGAAAATTGAAAAGTCCCACAATCGAAGAAGTATCAAAAAATGACGTACGTAATTGAATAATTGAAAAGTTCAAAAACTGAAACACCGAAGAATTGAGAAATCAAAAATTGAAAAATCGAGAAATCGAAAAATTATTTTAGAATTTCTGATCTTTAGATTTGTCAATTTTTTAATGTTTCGATTTTTTAACTTCTCTGCGTCGGTATTTTTGTTTTTCAATTTTTCGGTTCCTAAATTTTTCGATTTTCAATATCTGGATTTATCGATTTGTATGTTTAGATTTTTCGATTGTTCAGTGTCTCAATTTTTCGGTTTTTCAATTTATCGATTTTTTTTAATTTTAAATTTCCCAATTTTTCAATTTCAATTTTTAGAATTTTCGATTTTATGCAATTTCGACTTCTTGATTTTCGGTTTTTCGACTTCACCACTTTTCGATTTCTCGAGTTTTCGATCTTTAGATGTTTTGATTTCGCGATGTTGCAACTTTTCGATTTTTCGGTTTCTTGTTTTTTCAATTTTTCGATTTCTCGATTTTTCAGTTTTTAGATATTTCTGTTTTTGAATTTTTCGATTTTTAAAATTTTACATTTTTCATTTTTTCGATTTTTAGATTTTTCCAATTTTTCTTTCTTTTATTTTTTTAACGTTTCTTTCGATTTTATAATTTTTCGTTTATTCAGATTTTCACTCTTTGATTTTAATGATTCCTCGATTTTTCAGTTTTTAAATTATCTGATTATATAATTCCCGATTTCTTTAATTTTCAATAATTCGATTTACAATACATACTTTTGATTTTTAAGTTTCTCAGTTTTTAGTTTTTCGATTTTCAGTTTGTTAATTTTTCAAGGATCGTGATTTCCAATTTTTAGATTTTTGAAAGTTTTCTTTTTATACTTTTTCGTTTCTTTCAATTTTGATTTTTCAATTTTATATTTTTGGAATTTTTTCATTTTTATAATTATATAATATATTTGAAAAATTGGCAAATTAAAAACTGAAAAATTAAAAAATCGGAAAAGATCGAAAAATCGAAAAACTGAAAAAAATTGCAAATCAATGAACTGAAGAAACGGAAAATTGAAACATTGAAGCACTAAATATCGAGAAAAGTGAAAATCGAAAAAAAAAAATTGAATTGAAAAATTGGAAAGCAGGAAAATGGAATGAAATCGAAAAATTGGAAAAAATAAAAATCGTAAAGTCGAAAAACCGCAACACTGAAATATCTAGAAATTAAAAAAATAAATCACGAGAATTTGAAAAATTAGGAATGGAAACATTAAAAATCGAAAACTTTGAAAATCGAATAAATGAAAAAGTTGTAAAAAATCTAGAACCGTAAAATTGGAAAAATGAAACTTTTAAAAATTATAATTATTATTAGATATATATTTAAAATGAAAATTAGAAAAATTGAAAATTAAAAAATTGAGAAACGAAAAAAAAAATTGAAAAATTTCATAGTGAAAAAAAGAAAAATTATGAAATCAGAACATTGAAAAACCGAAATATTGAAAAAATAAAAAAAGGACCGTAGTGAAAAATTACAAATCGAAAAAATGAAGACATGAAAAATTGAAAAATCGAAAAACTGAAAAATTAAAAATTGAAAACTCGTGAAATTGCAAATTAAAAAATTACAAAATCTAAAGATTGACATCCAAAAGTTGGAAATTCGAATAAATGAAAAATTTTTAAATGGAAATTCTAAGAAATTTTAAATCGAAAAACTGCAAAATCTAAAAACTGAAAAAAGAAGAAAATTGTAAAAATAAAGAAAATAAAAATCCAGCACAATAATTAAACAATGGAATTTCACATTTAAAAATAGAAATACTATAAAATCAGTAGATTGAAAAACTGAAAAATTGAAAAAATTCAGAAAACTAAAATAAAAAAATTGAAGACTCCTGAAATTTTAAATCGAAATCTTGCAAATTTTAAAAATTGAAACATCCATAAGTGGGAAAAATCAGAACACTGGGAAAACGGAAAGTTGAAAACATTAAGAAAATAAAAAACCAAAAGTAAAAATTACAAATCGAAAAGTTGAAGATATGAAATTTTGAAAAATCGGAAAATTGAAAAATTGGAAATTGTAATCTTGGGAAACTGGGAATCGACAAAGTGCAAAATCCAAAAATTGGAATAATATCCAAAAGTTACAAAATTTAAGAACTGAAAAATTTTAAAATGAAAATTCGAAGAGTTGTATATCGCAAAATTGAAAAAATAAAAAGAAAATTAAACATTGCAAACGAAACATTGCAAAAATAATAAATGGAAATATCTTAAATTGAAAAAACGAAAAATTAAAAAATCTAAAAGTCGAAAAATCGAAACACTGAGAAATTTGACATTGAAAAAAAATTTATAAAATCAGAATAATGTAAAACCGAAAAATTGAAAATTAACAAACTGAAAATAGAAACTTTGAAGAAATGAACAATTAAAGAATCGAAAAACTAAAAAATTAAACTGAAGAAGCAAGAAAAATGAAAAACTGATAAATTGCCAACCTAAAAATTGAAGAAACGAAAACTTGAAATTACATGAAAATGAAAAATTTAAAATTGAAAAAACTAAAAATTGAAAGATCTGGAAGTTGAAGAAAAATTATAAAATCAGAAGAATGAAAAGCCGTAAAATTTGAAAAATAGAGAAAACAACAAACCGAAACGAACAATTCCGATCGAAAATTTAAAGCTATGAAAAATTAAGGAATCGAAAAACTGAAGAAACAAAAAAATGAGAAATTCAACTCAAAAAATCGCCAACAACTTTTACACTTTTTCAAAGAAGCGGGATTTGTCGGAGCGAGGAAAGTTCCGTCGAAATAGCCTCCGACCAATTTTTCATCTACAAGTATACAATTTGAATCAAACAAGAGATCCGAGAAATTACAGCCCGTCTTATGACTTGTTGATTTTTCCCCTGCAATTTCCGCCCCTCGAGCGTTGAACTTTCTCTCCCAACTTTCATTAGTACCAGAATCAACCCTGATCTTGTCCAACTTTTTCATCGACCCGGTAACCGAGTGCCGGCAGCCAATTAGTTGTAATTGACGCTGAGAGGGGCTAATGGCATAACGAGCGCTTGCGCCACCAAGATATAGACAAGACGCCAGGTCGGGGAAGCTAAGAAATTAATTCTGGACTCGCTAACGAATCAACAGAGAGAGTTATTTCCGTGCTAGTGGAGCGACGGCGGCAGCGGCTCCTGCAGGATTACGTGACCTCCTGATCCTGGATTTGTCCTGCCGGAACGAGTGAGAGGGGAGTTAGTCGACATGTGCCGGAGTGACATATTTTCGGTTAGAGAAAAAAAAAGGTAAAGAGTAACGAGCTTTTTTCGTTCCGCTGCTTCATTTCAATGACGTCATCGCAAAAATAGGCGAGTGCTCGGGAGTAACCTGTGGCGTTTGCCCCCGACGCCGCCCCCGGCCATAAAATCACAATTACAATTGCAAATATGTTAAAACCCTCTCGGGGTCTCGTCTTCGGAGCCGCTCCGTCTAAACAGCATTCATCCAAAGAATTGGGTCGCAAACTTTTTCGTTTCTTTGGACTTTCCATCCGGCACTGATTAAATTGGAAGCAGAATCCAATCAAAGCTCGGGACCGCCGCGTCGCACATATCAGATTTGAAGTCTGCGTGTATTTCTTTCTGGCGGAGTCAGGGCAGTCTTGCTCCGGCTCGGCTGATTGATTCCGGCCCTGGGAAATGCGAGAAAGGGATCCAATCTCGTCGACTCTCGTGTGTCGCATACGTCACCAAGCAGACAGATTTTATTGCATTTTCTTTCATTTATACGGGAAAAGATGGACGCTTTGTGCTCGGAATCCGCCAATGGAATTGCCATCTCCGGATGCGAATTGATTTAGCCTTTGGGAAAGTGGTAATTTATAGATGCGGGAAGGTCGGGCTGGGTCGAAGGTCTCGAGGAGGAGGAACTTTGAGGAAATGTTTGGGTTGGGAGTTGTAAGGAGGAAAATACAACACAAGTTTTTTCTAGTGCTAATTCGTCCTGATCCTAAGCAATAAATTGAAGCAAAAACTTCTTTTGTTGATTTGTGTTTTAATTATTATTCTTCTGATAGTTCTTTCGTCTGCGGCGTTTTTCTGGTAAAGTGCTATTAATACTTTTAACATTCTGGAACTACTTGAAACGTTTTACGGTAATCTGAATAAATTACCTTCGGGTATATCTGCAGTGCGTTAGAACTGTTCACGTCAAAGCTGTCTTACAAGATAATCCAATGTTTAACTCAAATTAGTGTTGCAGTGTGTTAGAAGTGTTCGCGAATGTCAAAGCTGTTGTACAAGATAATCGAGTGTTTGGCGGAAACAGGAGTGTTTGGACTTAATTTTGTCATCTCGAGACTTCTGATTCTACAAAAGTGACCATCCGTTTCTAGTTACTGAGTTGGCTGGGAAGTCGTTGAAATGAAAAGCGACTTTTCTTTTGAATGTCTGTAATTTAAAACCAATTCTTATAAAGTTAAAGTTTCAAATTTTATTTATTCGTTTACGCTTCAAAATCAACAAACAAAGAGATTTTATGAGCATTCTTGGTTTATTAACCAAAATTTTGTTATTTTTAGTCTTCTTTTTTAGCTAAAGTGGAAAGAGAATTAAATTATTCCTTTTCCACTCAAGTTTATATTTTACAATAATTCTATTTCCCATAGTTTTCTGAGTATAGGGCTATTTCTAGTCGAATTGGCTAGTTTTCAAGCCGAAATTTTTGACCGCTTAGAATCTATGTAACCATTTATCGGACGATGTCATTTTCGGGATACTTGAATATTACAAAAATAAAAAAAAATCAAGGGGCACATCTACGTTTTTTCTGGCTCCATATTCCTATTCAGGAGGTCCGAATTAGGAAGAAGAATAATTTTTAGGCAAATCGAGGTACGTTTAGCTAAGATATTAGCTGGATATAGCCTAAATTTGAAAATTTTAACCGGAATCGCTCCGGAAAAATTCCTCAAAAAATAAACATGTTTCAATCTGCCTGAAATTAAGTTTCTAGACTAATTTTGCCTAGCTGAGTCCGTTTTGGGCATCGGTTGTTGAAAATTTTCACTTTTTTAAACGAAATCCTTTTTTAACCGATACTCGAAAACCAAATTTTGAGTTTGACTGTCCATAACTTTTGAATGGAAAGAGAAAGCGTTTTCCGGTTTTTATTATTGGATTTCCTGAAGTTTTCTACTACGATTGCTTAGTTTTCAGGTCGAAATTTTTGAGCGTTTAGAATCTACGTAACCATTTATCGGGCGGTGTCATTTTTGGAAGATTCGAATATTAAAAAATTAAAAAAAAAAATCAGGATATCTTCTACATTCTTTCTGGCTCCATATCCTTATTTAGGAGGTCCAAATTAGGAACAGAAGTCATTTTTAGGCAAATGGAGGTACGTTTAGCCAAGATATTACCTTCAAATAGCCTAAATCCGAAACTTTTGACCGGAATAATTCCGGAAAAATTCCTCAAAAAATAAACATGTTTCAATCTGCCCGAAATTAAGTTTCTAGACTAATTTTGTCTAGCTAAGTCCATTTTGGGCATCGGCTCTTGAAAAATTTCACTTTTCTAAACGAAATCCTTTTATAACCAATACTCGAAAACCAAATTTTGAGTTTGACAGTCCATAACTTCTGAACGGAAAATGGGATTGTTTTCCGGTTTTTACCATTCGCTTTCTTGAAGTTTTCTAATCGAAGTGGTTAGTTTTTAGGCCGAAATCTTTGCCCATTTAGAATCTACATACACATTTATCGGAAGGTACCAATTTCGGGAGGCTCGAATATTAAAAAAAAAAAAAAATCAGGGGCTCTTCTACATTTTTTCTGGCTCCACATTCTTATTCAGGATGTCCAAATTAGGAACAGGATTAATTTCTAGGCAAATCAAGGTACGTTTAGCCAATTTATTAGCTTGAAATTGTCGAAATCAGAAAATTTTGACCGGAATAGTACCGGAAAAATTCCTCAAAAAATAAACATGTTTTAATCTGCCTGAAATTAAGTTTCTAAACTAATTTTGACCAGCTGAGTCCTCTTTTGGCATCGGCTGTTGAAAATTTTCACTTTTCTAAACGAAATCCTGTTTTAACCGATACTCGAAAATCAAATTTTGAGTTTGACGGTCCACAACTTTTGAACGGAAAAAGCGAGCATTTTTCGGTTTTTACCATTCGCTTTGTTGAAGTTTTCTAGTCCAATTAGCTAGTTTTCTGGCCGAAATTTTTGCTCATTTAGAATCTACGTAACCATTTATCAGACGGTATCATTTTCGGGGGATTCGAACATTAAAAAATAAAAAAAAAAATCCGGGGCCCTCCTACATTTTTTCAGGCTCCATATTCTTATTCAGTAGGTCCAAATTCGGAACAGGATTAATTTTTAGACAAATCAAGGTACGTTTAGCCAATTTATTAACTTGAAATGATCGAAATCCGAAAATTTTGACCGGAATAGTACCGGAACTAATTTTTCAAAAAATAAACATATTTCAGTCTGCCTGAAATTAAGTTTCGAGACTAATTTTGGCCAGCTGAGTCCTCTTTTGGCATCGGCTGTTGAAAATTTTCACTTTTCTAAACGAAATCCTGTTTTAATCCATACTCGAAAATCAAATTTTGAGTTTGACGGTCCACAACTTTTGAACGGAAAAAGCGAGCGTTTTTCGGTTTTTATCATTGGCTTTGTTGAAGTTTTCTAGTCCAATTAGGTAGTTTTCAGGCCGAAATTTTTGCCCATTCAGAATCTACGTAACCATTTATCAGACGGTGTCATTTTCGGGGGACTCGAACATTAAAAAATAAAAAAAAATCCGGGGCTCTCCTACATTTTTTCAGGCTCCATATTCTTATTCAGGAGGTCTAAATTAGGAACAGGATTAATTTGTAGGCAAATCAAGGTACGTTTAGCCAATTTATTAGCTTGAAATGTTCGAAATCCGGAAATTTTGACCGGAATACTACCGGAAAAATTCCTCAAAAAATAAACATATTTCAATCTGCCTGAAATTAAGTTTCTAGACTAATTTTGGCCAGCTGAGTCCTAATTTGGCATCGGTTGTTGAAAATTTTCACTATTCTAAACGAAATCCTGTTTTAACCGATACTCGAAAATCAAATTTTGATTTTGACGGTCCATAACTTCTGAACGGAAAATGGGATTGTTTTCCGGTTTTTACCATTCGCTTTCTTGAAGTTTTCTAATCGAAGTGGTTAGTTTTTAAGCCAAAATCCTTGCTCATTTAGAATCTACATACACACTTATCGGAAGGTGTAATTTTCGGGAGACTCGAATATTAAAAAATTAAAAAAAAAATCAAGGGCTCTTCTACATTTTTTCTGGCTCCATATTCTTATTCAGGAGGTTTAAATTAGGAACAGGATTAATTTTTAGGGAAATCAAGGTACTTTTAGCAAATTTATTAGCTTGAAATGGTCGAAATCCGAAAATTTTGACCGGAATAGTACCGGAAAAATTCTTCAAAAAATAAACATATTTGAATCTGCCTGAAATTAAGTTTCTAGACTAATTTTGGCCAGCTGAGTCCTAATTTGGCATCGACTGTTGAAAATTTTCACTATTCTAAACGAAATCCTGTTTTAACCGATACTCGAAAATCAAATTTTGATTTTGACTGTCCATAACTTCTGAACTGAAAATGGGATTGTTTTCCGGTTTTTACCATTCCCTTTCTTGAAGTTTTATAATCGAAGTGGTTAGTTTTTAGGCCGAAATCCTTGCCCATTTAGAATCTACATACACACTTATCGGAAGGTGTCATTTTCGGGAGGCTCGAATATTAAAAAATTAAAAAAAAAATCAGGGGCTCTTCTACATTTTTTCTGGCTTCATATTCTTATTCAGGAGGTCTAAGTTAGTAACAGGATTAATTTGCAGGGAAATCAAGGTACGTTTAGCAAATTTATTAGCTTGAAATGGTCGAAATCTGAAAATTTTGACCGGAATACTACCGGAAAAATTCCTCAAAAAATAAACATATTTCAATCTGCCTGAAATTAAGTTTCTAGACTAATTTTGGCCAGCTGAGTCCTCTTTTGGCATCGGCTGTTGAAAATTTTCACTATTCTAAACGAAATACTGTTTTAACCGATACTCGAAAACCAAATTTTGAGTTTGATGGTCCACAACTTTTGAACGGAAAAAGGAAGCGTTTTTCGGTTTTTACCATTCGCTTTCTTGAAGTTTTCTAATCAAAGTGGTTAGTCTTCAGGCCCAAGTCCTTGCTCGTTTAGAATCTACATACACACTTATCGGACGGTCTTATTTTAGGGACTCGAATATTAAAAAAAATAAAAAAAAAATCAGTGATCATTCTACATTTTTTCCAATTCTATATTCTTATTCAGGAGGTCCAAATTAGCAATAGGAGTAATTTTTAGACAAATAGAGCTACGTTTAGCTAAGATATTAGCTTGAAATGGCCTAAATCCAAAAAATTTGACCGGAATAGTTCCAGAAAAATTCCTCAAAAAATAAGTACGTTTCAATCTGCCTGAAATTAAGTTTCTAGATTAATTTTCTCTAGCTGAGTCCGTTTTTGGCATCGACTGTTGAAAATTTTCACTTTTCTAAAGGAAATCCTTTTTTAACCGATACTTGAAAACAAAATTTTCAGTTTGACTGTCCATAACTTTTAAATGGAAAAAGAAAGCGTTTTCCGGTTTTTACTGTTGGATTTCCTGAAGTTTTCTAGTAAGACTGCTTGGTTTTCAAGTCGAACTTTTTGACTGTTTAGAATCTACGTAACCATCTATCGGGCGGTGTCATTTTGGAGATTCAAAATATAAAAAAAAAATATATAAAAAAAATCGAGGGATTTTCACAATTTTTTCTGGGTCTATATTCTTATTCAGGAGGTCCAAATTAAGAACAGGGGGAATGTTTAGGCAAATCGAGGTACATTTGGCCAAGATATATGCTTGAAATGGTCTAAACCCTAAAATTTTGACCGGAATTGTTCCGGAAAAATTCCTCAAAAAATAAACATGTTTCAATCTGCCTGAAATTAAGTTTCTAGATTAATTTTCTCTAGCTGAGTCCGTTTTTGGCATCGACTGTTGAAAATTTTCACTTTTCTAAAGGAAATCCTTTTTTAACCGATACTTGAAAACCAAATTTTCAGTTTGACTGTCCATAACTTTTAAATGCAAAAAGAAAGCGTTTTCCGGTTTTTACTGTTTGATTTCCTGAAGTTTTCTAGTAAGATTGCTTGGTTTTCAGGTCGAAATTTTTGACTGTTTAGAATCTACGTAACCATTTATCAGACAGTCCCATTTTCGAGGGAATCGAATATTAAGAAATTTAAAATAAAAAATCGAGAGCCCTCACCTAATTTTCTTGGCCCTAGATTCTTATTCAGGAGATTCGTGTTATGGATAGAAATATTTTTCAGACAAATCGGGTTACGTTTAACCAAGATGGAAAATTTTGACCGGAACAGCCCCGGAAAAATTGCTCAAAAAATAGATATGTTTCAATCTGCTTGGAATTAAGTTCTTAAACTAATTTTGTCCAGCTGAGTGCGTTGTAGAAAATTTTCACCTTCTTTAACCAAACGGACGAAAACTTTAAACTACAAATGTTGTATTAATTTGTTTAACTATGTACTTACTTACAGTTGCTAATGTTAGAATTACTTTGACAAAGTCAAAGGTGAAGGATTAAGCTGTACTAAAATTATTGAAATAAATTTAAATACATATTTCCTGGAAAAGATTTTCTTTATCTATCTAATAATTACTTAATCATTATAAACATGTTCGTATATCGTACAAACACACTAAACCTTTCTATCATAATAATCATGCAAATTATGATAAGATATGTAGACTTTTCGAGAAAATTAATTGGGTAGATGTTGTCGATATTGGTTTGGATATTAATGAAGCACTTGACAGATTTATTCATTTTTATTTGTATTCAGCAGTCTGTTTGTTCCCATTAAGTTTACACATCCAACAACATATCCCATTTGGTTTAATTCCGAGATAGTTCAATATGTTAAAAAGGAAAAACGACAAAAGAGATGACTATCTAAATTTGATAACCCACGATGCTCGATTGGTCTTATTCATAATGAGACACAAAATTTATTTGTAGTCTGTCATAACCCCTAAATCTTTTACTAGAACCGTCTGATATTTTCCAAAACTACCAGCCAAAGGCGTGTCAGTTTTCTTGGCATATTAAAACGTAATTAAACTGTGTGTGTTTAGTACAAACCGCCTCCAGCGAGGACTGATTTTGTCACTTGGGCCTTTACATTCGCCCACTCGGGTTATAATAATTTTCCGAGCTGTCCGGCCGTTTGCTTTCCTTACACAGTTACGAAACTCAACCCAAAAAAACGCTGCTTCTACAAACAAATCCAGTGTTAATTTCCGCGAATCAAACTAATAGTGTCTGACTCCATCTTCCAATAATAAGTTTTTATCAGTTCCAACGAAAACTAAACACCATCACGAAGAGAAACTTTCCACAGATGCATCAGCAGCATGTGTGCCGGGTCGTGTGGGTGCGATTGAGATTAAAGATAAACCATGACCTTTCGTTTACGACGTTCATAACGTCCAATTAATAATTATTTTTCACCAGCAGTGTACGCTACGAAGATGACGCGGTCCATAACTCATTCCGGGTGACAGGTGCGGCGTGTCGTTGATGTCATTTTTAACTTTTAATTAGCAACTTCAGCTGGTTAGCTTCTGTTATTTTGATACAATTTACTGGAACAAGTTGCGCTGAAAAACGCCAGCGGATGGCACGACTGCCCAGAGGGATCCGTTACGAGGCTGTATTTTAGGAGCGTTTTTTCGATGGTTGGTTGTAGTGATGGTAGTGATCGGGTAATTCGTGGTCGAAACGGGGAAAAGCAGCTGCTGGGCGGCTGCGGCTGTTGATGCTAAATGGCGATTTTTGAATAATTGCTGCACCGGACGGGAAGGGGTTTTTCGAAGTTTTTTGCGGATCGCTAAATTGTCAGATATCGAGCTGACTTTGTCCAACTTTAAGAAAAATGACATCGTCCCATAAATTCGTTTTTTCTCTCGCACTCTCTTTATTGTGCGGCGTTATATGCCGATGTTCAGACTCGGTTCAGACCGGTGTCGGTGACCTCGACACCGACACCGACACCGACACCAAGCTCGTAGCTGGAACTCGACTTCCTATTCCGGCGCGTATACGTGTTCTATATTACGACAAGAAAAGAGTTAAAACTCCAAAAAGAATCGAAATATTGAAACTGGAAAAGCTAGAAGTTGAAAAATCAAAAACCCGTAAAACCGAAAAATTGAAGAATAATTGGAAAAACTGAAACACATTAATAAGCTATAAAATCGAAAAGTCCAAAAATCGAGAAATGGGAAAATAAAAAAAATCAAAAATCGAGAAATCTAAAAGTTGAAAAACCGAAAAAATCGAAAATTAAAAATAGTTAAAATTGAAAAATTGAATAATTGAAAAAGCAGAAAATAGAAAAACTGAGACGAAATATCGAAAAATTAATATTGAAAAATCCCAAAACTGAAAAATCGAGAATCTAAAAGTCGCAAAATCGTCAAGTTGGAAAATTGAGAAACCAAAATTTTAATAAATTGAAAAATTAAAAACCTGAAAAATCGAAAAATCGATTAATCAAGAAATCGTATATTAAAAATTTAGAAACGCCAATAATTGAAAAATATATACAAAAATCCAAATATCAAAATATCGAAAAATTTAAAACTCGAAAAATCGAAAACTTGAACAATTGAATAAGTAGAAAATCAAAAAACCGAAACGCAGTTTGGAAAATTTGAAGACTCAAAATAGTAAAAAATCCCAATATCGAACAAGTGATAAATCGAAAAATCGAGAAATCAGAAAATCTAAAAATGTAAAATTTAAAAAATCGAAGCACAAAATATCGTAAAATTGAAAAATCGAGAAATCGTAAAAACTTGAAATGAAAAATTGAAAAATTGATGAATCGAAATGTTGAAGCTGGAAAAGTGAGAAACCGAAAAATTGAAAAATTCTAGTCGAAAAATTATCAAGTTGAAAAATCGTCAAATCGAAAAATTGTTAGGTCGAAAAGTCGAAAAACCGAAAATTTAAAAAGCTGGAAAATCAAATACCTGTAAAATCGAAGAATTGAAGAATAATTGGAAAAACTGAAGAACATTAACAACCTGTAAAATCGAAAAGTCCAAAAATCGAGAAATGGGACAATAAAAAAATCAAAAAACCGAGAAATCTAAAAGTTGAACACCCGAAAAAATCTAAAATTAAAAATAGCAAAAATTGAATAATTGAAAAATTATAAAATCGAAAAATTGAAACGAAATATCGAAAAATTGAACAACCAAAAATTGAAAAATCTTGAAATCTAAAAGTCGCAAAATCGTCAAGTTGAAAAATCGAAAAACCAAAATTCTAATAAATTGAAAAATTAAAAACCTAAAAAATTGAAAAATTGATATTTTGAAGAATTAAAAACCGGAAAAATCGATTAATCAAGAAATCGTATATTAAAAATTTAGAGACGCCAACAATTGAAAAATACAAAAATCCAAACATCAAAACATCAAAAAATTTAAAATTTAAAAAATCGAAGAACAAAATATCGGGAAATCGAGAAGTCGTAAAAACTTGAGATGAAAAATTAAAAATTGACGAATCGAAATATTGAAACTGGAAAAGCGCGAAACTGAAAAATCGAAAAATCGTCATGTCGAAAAATTATCAAGTTGAAAAATCGTCAAATCGAAAAATTGTTAGGTCGAAACGTTGAAAAACCGAAAATTAAAAAAATTGGAAAATCAAAAACCTGTAAAATCGAAAAGTTGAAGAATAATTGGAAAAACTGAAGAACATTAACAACCTGTAAAATCGAAAGTTGAAAAATCGAAAAAATCGAAAATTAAAAACAGCAAAAATTGAAAAACCTAGAAATCTAAAAGTCGAAAAACCAAAATTTTAATAAATTGAAAAATTTAAAACCTGAAAAATCGAAAAATTGAACAATTGAAAAATTGAAAAATTGAGAAATGGAGACGTCGAAAAATGGAGAAATCGGAAAACCAAAAAATCACAAAATTTAAAAGTCCAAAAATCGAAACGTTGAAAAACCAAAAAATTCATTAATCAGAAATCGAAACATCGAAAATTTAGAAACGCCGAAAATTGAAATATTGTCAAACTGAAATATCGGAAAATTGAGAAATCGAAAAATAAAGAAATCGACAAATCGCAAATTTGAAAAATCTGTAATTAAAGAAATGAAAAATTAAAAAATCGCAAAATTGAAAGTATCGTTTTTTTTAGATTCACAAAAGTTTGAGGAATAGAACAGTTTTTATTTCAGTTCTGTAGCACCAGTGGTTCTCGAGTTATAAATTTCCAAAGTGAAAACATATTTTTTTGAGCACTCGAAAAAGATGAAATGAACCTCGACTTTTCTTGAACCGTTGTAAATTCTCAACAACTGATTGCCAAACTCAACTCAGCAGCGTCGAATTGACCTTAGACCAAAATTTTAGCTCTATGTGAGAATTTTGCCTTTTTTTTTAATTTATTTTCAAAAGGCACAGATCGTCTTGAAATTTACTCCACTTAATAACTCAAACTTCCTGAACAAGAATCTGGCTTCGGATTTGCTCTCCGAGGCCGCAATAGTTTTTTACGAGCTGACTTTGTCCAATCTTAAGAAAAATGACATCGTCCGATAAATTCGTTTCCTGCTACTAAACCACTTAAGCTGTCCCACTGGCGATATTTTTTTTCTGATTCACAAAAGTCCGAGGAATCGAATAGATTTTATTTCAGATGCGTAACACCAGTGGTTCTCGAGTTATGAATTTTCAAATTGAAAACAAATATTTTGAGCATACGAAAAAGATGAAATGAAGCCCGATTTTTCTTGAACCGTTGTAAATTCCCAACAACTGATTGCCAAAATCAATTCAGCAGCGTCGAATTGACCTTGGACCAACATTTCGTGTCGATGTAAGAATTTTGAATTTTTTCTCATTTTTTTCGAAAGTCAGATTTTGAAAATTTTCTCAAAAGGCACACATCTTCTTGAAATTTGTTCCACTTACTAATTCGACCGTCCTCAACAACAATCTGGCTTCAGATTCGCTTTTTGAGGCCGCAATAATTTTTTACGAGCTGACCTATTCGAACTTTAAGAAAAATAACATCCTTCGATGAATTCGTTTCCTGCGACTAAACCACTTAAACCTTCTTACTGGTGTTTTTTTTTTCTGATTTACAAATGTCTGAGGAATCGAACGTTTTTTATTTCAGCTACGCAGCGTCAGTGGTTCTCGAGTCATGAATTTTCAAATAAAAAAAAATTTTTTTGACCACACGAAAAAGTTGAAATGAAGGTGGATTCTGCTTGAACTGTTATAAATTCTCACCAACTGGTTGCCAAAATCAATTCAACAGCGTCGAATTGACCTTAGACGAAAGTTTCAGCTCGATGTGAGAATTTTGACTTTTTTCTAATTTTTTTCGAAATGTGTCATATTTTGAGAATTTTTTCAAAAGACAAAGATCTTCTTGAAATTTGCTCTACGTAGTAATTCGAACCTCCTGAACAAGCATTTGGCTTCAGATTTGCTTCTGACGCCGCAATCATTTTTTACAAGCTGACCAACTTTAAGAAAAATGACATCGACACCGACACCGACACCAAGCTCGTAGCTGGAACTCGACTTCATATTCCGATGCGTATACGTGTTCTATATTACGACAAAAAAAGAGTTAAAACTCCAAAGAGAATCGAAATATTGAAACTGGAAAAGCTAGAAATTGAAAAGTCGAAAAATCGTCAGATCGAAAATTTTAAAAGTTGAAAAATCAAAAACCTGTAAAACCGAAAAATTTAAGAATAATTGGAAAAACTGAAACACATTAATAAGCTGTAAAATCGAAAAGTCCAAAAATCGAGAAATGGGAACATAAAAAAAATCAAAAATCGAGAAATCTAAAAGTTGAAAAACCGAAAAAATCGAAAATTAAAAATAGTTAAAATTGAAAAATTGAATAATTGAAAAAGCAGAAAACAGAAAAACTGAGACGAAATATCGAAAAATTAATATTAAAAAATCCCAAAACTGAAAAATCGAGAATCTAAAAGTCGCAAAATCGTCAAGTTGGAAAAACGAAAAACCAAGATTTTAATAAATTGAAAAATTAAAAACCTGAAAAATCGAAAAATCGATTAATCAAGAAATCGTATATTAAAAATTTAGAAACGCCAATAATTGAAAAATATATACAAAAATCCAAATATTAAAATATCGAAAAATTTAAAACTCGAAAAATCGAAAACTTGAACAATTGAATAAGTAGAAAATCAAAAAACCGAAACGCAGTATGGAAAAATTGAAGACTCAAAATAGTAAAAAATCCCAATATCGAACAAGTGATAAATCGAAAAATCGAGAAATCAGAAAATCTAAAGATGTAAAATTTAAAAAATCGAAGCACAAAATATCGTAAAATTGAAAAATCGAGAAATCGTAAAAACTTGAAATGAGAATTTGAAAAATTGATGAATCGAAATGTTGAAGCTGGAAAAGTGAGAAACCGAAAAATTGAAAAATTGTAGTCGAAAAATTATCAAGTTGAAAAATCGTCAAATCGAAAAATTGTTAGGTCGAAAAGTCGAAAAACCGAAAATTAAAAAAGCTGGAAAATCAAATACCTGTAAAATCGAAGAATTGAAGAATAATTGGAAAAACTGAAGAACATTAACAACCTGTAAAATCGAAAAGTCCAAAAATCGAGAAATGGGAAAATAAAAAAATCAAAAAATCGAGAAATCTAAAAGTTGAAAACCCGAAAAAATCGAAAATTAAAAATAGCAAAAATTGAATAATTGAAAAATTATAAAATCGAAAAATTGAAACGAAATATCGAAAAATTGAACAACCAAAAATTGAAAAATCTAGAAATCTAAAAGTCGCAAAATCGTCAAGTTGAAAAATCGAAAAACCCAAATTTTAATAAACTGAAAAATTAAAAACCTAAAAAATTGAAAAATTGATATTTTGAAGAATTAAAAACCGGAAAAATCGACTAATCAAGAAATCGTATATTAAAAATTTAGAGACGCCAACAATTGAAAAATACAAAAATCCGAACATGAAAAGATCAAAAAATTTAAAATTTAAAAAATCGAAGAACAAAATATCGGGAAATCAAGAAGTCGTAAAAACTTGAGCTGAAAAATGAAAAATTGACGAATCGAAATATTGAAACTGGAAAAGCGCGAAACTGAAAAATCGAAAAATCGTCAAGTCGAAAAATCATCAAGTTGAAAAATCGTCAAATCGAAAAATTGTTAGGTCGAAACGTTGAAAAACCGAAAATTAAAAAAATTGGAAAATCAAAAACCTGTAAAATCGAAAAGTTGAAGAATAATTGGAAAAACTGAAGAACATTAACAACCTGTAAAATCGAAAAGTTGAAAAATCGAAAAAATCGAAAATTAAAAACAGCAAAAATTGAAAAACCTAGAAATCTAAAAGTCGAAAAACCAAAATTTTAATAAATTGAAGAATTTAAAACCTGAAAAATCGAACAATTGAAAAATTGAAAAATTGAGAAATGGAGACGTCGAAAAATGGAGAAATCGGAAAACCAAAAAATCAAAAAATTTAAAAGTCCAAAAATCGAAACTTTGAAAAACCAAAAAATTCATTAATCAGAAATCGAAACATCGAAAATTAAGAAACGCCGAAAATTGAAATATTGTCAAACTGAAATATCGTAAAATTGAGAAATCGAAAAATAAAGAAATCGACAAATCGCAAACTTGAAAAATCGAGAAATTAAAGAAATGAAAAATTGAAAAATCGCAAAATTGAAAGTATTTTCAAAGTGAAAACATATTTTTTTGACCACTCGAAAAAGATGAAATGAACCTCGAATTTTCTTGAACCGTTGTAAATTCCCAACAACTGATTGCCAAACTCAACTCAGCAGCGTCGAATTGACCTTAGACCAAAATTTTAGCTCTATGTGAGAATTTTGCCTTTTTTTTTAATTTTTTTTCAAACTAGTCAGAATTTGAGAATTTTTTCAAAAGGCACAGATCGTCTTGAAATTTGCTCCACTTAATAATTCAAACCTCCTGAACAATAATCTGGCTTCGGACTTGCTCTCCGAGGCCGCAATAATTTTTTGCGAGCTGACCTTGTCCAACTTTAAGAAAAATGACATCGTCCGATAAATTCGTTTCCTGCGACTAAACCACTTAAGCTGTCCCACTGGCGATATTTTTTTTCTGATTTACAAAAGTCCGAGGAATCGAACAGATTTTATTTCAGATGCGTAACACCAGTGATTTTAGAGTTATGAATTTTCAAAGTGAAAACAAATTTTTTGAGCACACAAAAAAGATGAAATGAAGCCCGATTTTTCTTGAACCGTTGTAAATTCCCAACAACTGATTGCCAAAATCAATTCAGTAGCGTCGAATTGACCTTGGACCAACATTTCGTGTCGATGTAAGAATTTTGAATTTTTTCTCATTTTTTTCGAAAGTCAGATTTTGAGAATTTTCTCAAAAGGCACAGATCTTCTTGAAATTTGTTCCACTTACTAATTCGACCGTCCTGAACAACAATCTGGCTTCAGATTCGCTTTTTGAGGCCGCAATAATTTTTTACGAGCTGACCTATTCGAACTTTAAGAAAAATAACATCCTTCGATGAATTCGTTTCCTGCGACTAAACCACTTAAACCTTCTTACTGGTGTTTTTTTTTTCTGATTTACAAATGTCTGAGGAATCGAACGTTTTTTATTTCAGCTACGCAGCGTCAGTGGTTCTCGAGTCATGAATTTTCAAATAAAAAAAAATTTTTTTGACCACACGAAAAAGTTGAAATGAAGGTGGATTCTGCTTGAACTGTTATAAATTCTCAACAACTGATGGCCAAAATCAATTCAACAGCGTCGAATTGACCTTAGACGAAAGTTTCAGCTCGATGTGAGAATTTTGACTTTTTTCTAATTTTTTTCGAAATCTGTCATATTTTGAGAATTTTTTCAAGACAAAGATCTTCTTGAAATTTGCTCTACTTAGTAATTCGAACCTCCTGAACAAGCATTTGGCTTCAGATTTGCTTTCTGAGGCCGCAATCATTTTTTACAAGCTGACCAACTTTAAGAAAAATGACATCGACACCGACACCGACACCAAGCTCATAGCTGGAACTCGACTTCCTATTCCGGCGCGTATACGTGTACTTTATTACGACAAGAAAGGAGTTAAAACTCCAAAAATAATCGAAATATTGAAATTGGAAAAGCTAGAAATTGAAAAGTCGAAAAATCGTCAAATTGAAAATTTTAAAAGTTGAAAAAACAAAAACCTGTAAAACCGAAAAATTGAAGAATAATAGAAAAAACTGAAGAACATTAACAACCTCTAAAATCGAAAAGTCAAAAAATCGAGAAATCTAAAAGTCGCAAAATCGTCAAGTCGAAAAATCGAAAAACCAAAATTTTAATAAATTGAAAAATTAAAAAACTGAAAAATCGAATAATTGAAATTTTGAAGAATTAAAAACCAGAAAAATCGATTAATCAAGAAACCGTAGGTATATTAAAAATTTAGAAACGCCAATAATTGAAAAATACAAAAATCCAAACATCAAAATATCGAAAAATTTAAATTTTGAAAAATCGAAAACTTGAACAATTGAATAAGTAGAAAATCGAAAAACCGAAACGCAGTATGGAGAAATTGAAGACTAAAAATATTGAAAATTCCCAAAACCGAAATATCGAACAAGTAATAAATCAAAAAACTGAAAAATCGAGAAATTAAAAAATCTAAAAATGTAAAATTTAAAAAATCGAAGAACAAAATACCGGAAAATGGAAAAATCGAGAAGTCGTATAAACTTGAAATGAAAAAATGAAAAATTGACGAATCGAAATATTGAAACTGGAAAAGCGCGAAACTGAAAAATCGAAAAATCGTCAAGTCGAAAAATTATGAATTTGAAAAATCGTCAAATCGAAAAATTGTTAGGTCGAAAAGTCGAAAAACCGAAAATTTAAAAAGTTGGAAAATCAAAAACCTGTAAAATCGAAAAATTGAAGAATAATTGGAAAAACTGAAGAAAATTAACAACCTGTAAAATCGGAAAGTCGAAAAATCGGGACATGTAAAATAAAAAAATCGAGGAATCTAAAAATTGAAGAATCGAAAAAATCGAAAATTAAAAATGGCAAAAATTGAAGAATTGAATATTTTAAAAATTAGAAAATCGAAAAACTCAACGAAATATGGAAAAATTGAAGAACCAAAAATTGAAAAATCTAGAAACCTAAAAGTCGAAAAATCAAGTGGAAAAATCGAAAAACCAAAATGTTAATAAATTGAGAAATTAAAAACCTGAAAAATTGAAAAATTGAACAATTGAAAAACTGAAAAATCGAGAAATGGATACGTCCAAAAATGAAGAAATCGGAAAACCAAAAAATCAAAAAATCTAAAACTCGAAAAATCGAAACGTTGAAAATCCAAAATATTTATTAATCAGAAATCGAAACATCGAAAATTTAGAAACGCCAAAAATGAAATATTGTGAAACTGAAATATCGAAGAATTGAGAAATCGACAAATCGCAGATTTGAAAATCGAGAAATTAAAGAAGTGAAAAATAGAAAAATGGCAAAATTGAAAGTATCGGTTTTATTTTCAGATTCACAAAAGTCTGAAGAATCGAAGAGCTTTTATTTCAGTTCCGTAGCAGCAGTAGTTCTCGAGTTCTGAATTTTCAAATTGAAAAAAAATATCTGAGCACAGGAAAAAGATGAAATGAAGGTGGATTTTTCTTCAACCGTTATAAATTTCTAACAACTGATTACCAAAATCAATTCAGCAGCGTCGAATTGACCTTAATCCAAAATTTAAGCTCGATGTGATTATTTTGACTTTTTTCTAATTTTTTTCGAAATTCAAATTTTGAGAATTTTCTCAAAAGGCACAGATCTTCTTGAAATTTGCACTACTTATTAGTAATTCGAATTTCGAATCTAACTTCAGATTTGCTTTTTGAAGCCGCATTAATTTTTCACGAGCTGATTTTTTTTAATTTTAAGAAAAATGACATCGTCCGATAAATTCGTTTCCAGCGACGAAACCATTTAAGCTGTCGTGCTGGCGATTGCTTTGTTTTGATTTACGAAAGTTTGAGGAATCGAACAGTTTTTATTTCAGCTACGTAGCGTTAGTGGTTCTCGAGTTCTGAATTTTCAAAGTGAAAAAAAAATTTTTGAGCACACGAAAAAGATGAAATGAAGGCGGATTCTTCTTGAACCGTTATAAATTCCCCACAACTAATTACCAAAATCAATTCGGCAGCGTCGAATTGACCTAAGACCAAAATTTCAACTCGATGTGAGAATTGTGACTTTTTTCCAATTTTTTTCGAAATTCAAATTTTGAGAATTTTCTCAAAAGGCACAGATCTTTTTGAAATTTGATCTACTTAGTAGTTTGAACCTCCTGAACAATAATCCGGCTTCAGATTTGCTCTCTGATGCCGCAATAATTTTTCACGAGCTCACTTTGTCCAACTTTATTTAAGATAATTTTGGAAGTATCATATCTTTATCGACAGTTTTCTTCATTTTATAATATTACAAAAATTTTAGTCTTCTAAATAATATTTTTTGTTTGTATGATTTTTTCAAGCTTAGACTTCTGAATTAATCATCTACCGCTGAGTTAGTGAGCCATTTTTTAAATACTGTGTATCATTTCAGTATCAAGTAAACAAACTGGAGCTCAGTAGGAATCCTTGTATTAACACCGTTCTTCCAAATTCGTTTTATTTCTTTACGAATTTCTTATTTTATAAAATAATTGTCTTCAATTTCATTGTAGTTAATAAGGTCATTACATAGTCTTTTTCTTGCATTTTTAAAGAAAATCGTTTCTAGAAGCCATTTATTACCTCCATATTTTCCGTGTTTGTTTAATGAATGTCTTTTTCAATATTTTTTCTTTTTTACTTTATACTTACGACAGTATGAAACCTTAGGTCTCCCATTTGCGTCTGTCTGTCTGTCGTCTGTGGTATATCTGATTCTAATTATTAGATACATGATCTTCAAAACTACTGCACCGACTGTTGTTAAATTTTATGTGAACTGTAAGAAAATTATGTAGATGCTAAAACGCTACTCATTTGTCTAATCAATCCCACTAACAATGTCATGACGTCGACTCATAATTTTGTCCAGTAATGTTATTTAAGTTTTATAAAATAACATAATCTTACAGATGTGCTTCACCCTAGATATGCAGATATTTTGGAAAAAAATCAAAATTGTTTAACATTTATAATTTCACTTTGAAACTGCAAAATGATTTCTCCTAAACCTTGCAAAAGTTTTAAAGTTGTCGTAAGTATGGTGAATCTTTAATCAAAGTTTATTCGTTTACTGGCAAACTCAAATTTTATACAGGGTGATGAAAAAATGACGTATTTGCTTAGTTTTCAGGTCGAAATTTGTAAGTGTTTAGAATCTACGTAACCATTTATCGGACCGTGCCATTTTCGGGAGATTCGAATATTAAAAAATAAAAAAAAATCAGGATATTTTCTACATTTTTTCTGGCTCCATATTCTTATTTAGGAGGTTCAAATTAGGAACAGAAGCCATTTTTAGGCAAATGGAGGTACGTTTAGCGAAGATATTGCAAAAAACCCAAATTCGAAAATTTTGACCGGAATAGTTCCGGAAAAATTCCTCAAAAAATAAGCACGTTTCAATCTGCCCGAAATTTAATTTCTGACTAATTTTGTCTAGCTGAGTCCGTTTTGGGTATCGGCTGTTGAAAATTTTCACTTTCCTACACAAAATCTTGTTTTAACCGATACTCGAAAACCAAATTTTGAGTTTGATGGTCCATAACTTCTGAACGGAAAATGGAATTCTTTTCCGGCTTTTACTATTCGGTTTCTTGAAGTTTTCTAATCGAAGTAGTTAGTTTGTAGGCCGAAATCCTTGCCTATTTAGAATGTACATACACACTTATCGGAAGGTGTCATTTTCGGGAGGCTCGAATATTAAAAATTAAAAAAAAAATCAGGAGCTCTTCTACATCTTTTCTGGCTCCATATTCTTATTCAGGAGGTCCAAATTAGGAACAGGATTAATTTGTAGGCAAATCAAGGTACGTTTAGCCAATTTATTAGCTTGAAATTGTCGAAATCCGAAAATTTTGATCGGAAAGTACTGGAAAAATTCCTCAAAAAATAAACATGTTTCAATCTGCCTGAAATTAAGTTTCTAGACTAATTTTGGCCAGCTGAGTCCTATTTTGGCATCGACTATAAAAAATTTTCACTATTATAAACCAAATCCTGTTTTAACCGATACTCGAAAATTAAATTTTGAGTTTGACTGTCCATAACTTCTGAATGGAAAATGGGATTGTTTTCCGGTTTTTACCATTTGCTTTCTTGAAGTTTTCTAATCGAAGTAGTTAGTTTTTAGGCCGAAATCCTTGCCCATTTAGAATCTCCACACACATATATCGGAAGGTGTCATTTTCGGGAAGCCCGAATATTAAAAAAAAAAAAATCAGGGTTACTTCTACATTTTTTCTGGCTCCATATCCTTATTTAGGAGGTCCAAATTAGGAATAGGAGTAATTTTTAGACAAATGGACGTACCTTTATCCAAGACATTAGCTTCTAAAAGATCAGAAAATTTTGACCGGAAAAGTTCCGGAAAAATTCCTCAAAAAATAAGCATGTTTCAATCTGCCTGAAATTAAGTTTCTAGATTAATTTTGCCTAGCTGAGTCCATTTTTGGCATCGGCTGTTGAATATTTTCACTATTTTATACGAAATCCTTTTTTAACCGATACTCGAAAACCAAATTTTGAGTTTGACTGTCCATAACTTGTCGTAAGTATGGTGGATCTTTAATCAAAGTTTATTCCTTTACTGGCAAACTCAAATTTTATACAGGGTGATGAAAAAATGACGTATTTGCTAAATGGTACGTTGTTAAGAAACTCCGCAGAACTCGGAAAAAAGTGGTTAAAAAAATGTCTGAACCAAATTTTTGAATTTTAATGTGAATTTAAATTCGGATAAAAATTGTCAAAAATGACGTTGTGAATTATATTCAGACAAATTATTATTAAATTATTAATAACTAATTGTTTAATTGTCTTTTAGCCAATGTAGTTTATTAAAACAAATTAGAATTGGAAGTTAATTCTTCAACTTTGACGTTTAATATTTTCAAAGGTTTGGTGCAAGAATTTTTAAACCATTTTATTTGAGATCTTCAAAGCCTTCTTAATAACATATCATCGAGGACATACCTCATTTTGTCATCACCCTGTATGTTTCTAGAAAGTTGGGTATCTTGGATTTTCTGATCATATTTTTTCGACTCATTTTCTTTTATTTTATATACTGTTGTTCCGTTTCACTAGGTTTCTAGTCGTTTAAGAATTGTCTATAGCTTGTTAATTTTTCTACCATAATTTCTTCAAACTCTGACCTAACCTAACCTGATCCGACCTGACATGACATGACATAACCTGACTTGACCTGACTGGACCTGACCTGACTCGGAATTAATCGACAATCTGGTCAACACACTGATCCACGCATCTCCGAACAAGTGAGTTGTACTACTCTGATTCAACCTACTTTGTGCTAATCCACCCTGAACCGAAGTTTTTTCGGACACAAAACCACATCTAAACTATGTAGGTATTAAAACCTCACTGTTTTTATTCAGGTAACGAATTTTGTCGGGTTTTTGACCATATTGTGGAGTTTGATTTGGCTACGTTATTGGAAATAATTTCCATTTGCTATGTTTTTCTGGTTTGCGTACTAGTAAAAGTACAAAGCGTTTTTTCATAAATCGTAATGACGACTCGCCGAGTGATCCCAATGCAGCGTCATAACTCTGCCCTCTAAAGCCTCCCAGCAACCGTTCATTGCAGGCCAGCTCCCACATTCATCCCGCCTCCAAAGTGTTGGAAAAATAAACCATCTCGAGCCTCCTAACTGCCTTCGTTAAAACTCCAAGGTGCTTTAGCCCGGCTCGAGCAAGAAGCACAGCACCGAGATAATTTAAATACCGCACCATGTTTGCAGTAATAATAGGGAAGCAAGCAATCGTATTTGCCCGTCACAAATATTCCTCAAAAAATCCGTCGAACACCATGACGGCTGCTCGCCCTCGCCGGAAATTTTAATTAACTCCGGCATTCCGATGGCGACTTAGTGACTTGCAACATATCCTCCCAATATTTTTTCCATTTATAACCATTACAAGTTGAAGAATGTAATTTTGTTTTCCAGAGACGGCGATATTAAAATTGATTGTTTTCGTATTTGGATGGCTCAAAAGAAATGTAATATCCGTATATTACGGCAATATTGTCGGAAGAAATTTTCTAATTTTGCTCGCGAGGCGGACTCCAATACCTCTTCGTCCTGAAGCACTAGTCTAGATTTTCAGGTTTAATAAAAGATATTGCTGTACACACCTACATACAGATGTATGGGATGAATATGAGAGAGTCCGTGATTCTGGGATCGCTGATTATATTGGATTTTTTGCGCGCAGACAAAGCGAGCGCCGACTCGGGGGCAGAATTACTTTCCGCCAGTCGACGGCTCGAGAATTGTTTATTTCGACGCACAAAGACCGACGAGTAATTCACCAAACATAAAACTCTCCGAGGGCGATCACTGGCGTTTTTGAGGAAGAGCAGCGGGTCCAGGGCGGACCCTGGTCAAACGCAACGCAATCCTTTTCTTAAATCGCACACTAAATGTTGACGGTATCCATCGTTTAACGACCCTGTGTGGTCGTTAAACGCTCAAAAATCGAAAAAATTAATCGTCGAGCACTCCGGAGATTTACAACCAATTAACTCAATAAAATTTGTCGGTGTAATTTCGTGTTAATTGCGCAGCCCCTTCATAACTCCTCGGCCCCGTCCTCCGATAATCATAAACACTTAATTCGACCATCGCCATAAAAATTCCTCCCAAACTTCCTCGAGGTGTCATCCATCAATTAGTGAGTCCATAAAGATTAAAGCGTGCGCTGCAGGTGTCGAATTCGCTCCAAGTCGGAAAAATCGTGGTGTTGACCCCATCCAGCACTCCTCACATGTTTTACAATGGAACTTCCACAAAGGCTTCAAGATTGATCGGGCTCACACCGCTCGCACCCTTTCCCGGTGAACAGCCCCTCGCAGTGCCGCGTTTCCCTGGCAACCGGGGTTTGTGGCCATTTGAGCCCCTTTATCCCGCAGTATTCATCTTCGACAATTGAATGAGTATTCAAGTAGATAATGATATTTGCATGCTGATGATCTCTCTAAGTGGTCGTCTAATCGATGTACCTGCTTCTGGTAATCACGTCGATGACGGTATCGCGTGCAATAAAGCACTTTTAACCCGTGCTGCAAAGAAAAGTACCACGAACGCTGCACAACGCGTTCTCAGTTTGATCAATTATTTTTCGTTTGCAGCTCATCTCGGCGGCTTTGCCTGCCGCCCCACCTGCCCTCCCCACGTGTCGCCGTCCCCGGCCGCTTTCCAATTACCGCTTCTTGTTCGTTTGCGGCGTGCCCTCGATCCACGTCGGCGGCGAACGAGCACACACTCGACATCAAAAACGTCTTGTGTGCGGGATGTGAGGAGCCGGCCGCCGCCGCCCCCCGAATGTGGAGTGATGTCGGGCCGGAGTTTGCGTCGCCGTGGCAACGGTTTCCCTCCAGGTTAAAACCTTATTGGATATGTTGATCGTTTTATTTTATTTTTCCACTTTTTCCCTGCATTTACATTTTCTATCCGGAGCCGCCACCATTTTCCGATGCGCGCCTCGCCTGGATATTGTATCAGATATATAGGGGCCGCACCCCCGCCCCCCACTCAATCAACTATTTTTGCGTCAGATTTCTTTCATATTCCGTGCCGGCACAAATCCGATTTGCTTTTGGAAAATTCTCTGGACGGCGAATTAATGGACGGCCAATTTGAAGCGCTAAAATCTAATAACTTTTTTAAATGTCGGAAGCGTGCGAGCGCGCTCGCGAACGCAATAAAAATATCGGCGAGAAATATTAATAATTAATTTCCAGGGACAAAACGGAGGCGGCGGCGGCGGCGGTCTGAACCGAAATCATCTGCTTAAAGTGGTTTATTATATTAGAGCAAAGTATATTAGGAACAAACAAGGATAACTCGGACAATCACCGAAAAAACACCTGCAAGGAACTTCTACTACTCTGATTTAGTCTACTTTGTGCTGATATATCGTCATCAAGATGGTCAGACTATTTTGAAACACTTTTGTCGAGCGATTTAAACTAGTTTTATGTTTTCCCGACGTTTCATGTCTCCTGCAATACGAAAAAACAAATAATCTTCTAGACTACCGGGCCGATTTTTGTCAAATTTGCAAAACGATGATATGACGTCATCTCCAACTTTTACAATAGTAAAGTTTTTTTGATTTTATAAAATAAATTATTTACATTTATATATTTACGTGTGGTTTATGAATACGTGTTGACTTTTTACCCTGGGCTTCCTGATTTGTGTAAAAAAATCAAAACCTTTTAAGTTTATGGGAAACATAATTTATCCGTTTACAAGCCACCTAAAAACTAATGACGTCATCTTACAATTTTGCCTAATAAAGTGGTACTGAATTTTATTATGAATCCATTTTGAGTTATAAAAAAAAAATAAAAATTGTGTAATAACATTTTGCAATTTAACTTTCAAACTGCAAAACGGGATGCAAACGTTTCATGGCTAGCTAAATACAAGCCAAAAAATAAAAATAAATCGCAAAATTCAAAACAACGAAAAATTAAAAAATCTAAAAATTGAAAAATCGAAAAACTTTAAAATGGAAGAATAGAAAAATTGCAACAATGAAACACCGAAAAGTTTAAGAATTTAATTCGGGAAATCGAAAATCGAAAAAAGGAAAAATTGAGTGACGAAATATCCCAAAATTGAAAACAACGAAAAATTAAAATAACTAAGAATTGGAAAATAGTTTAAAAATTGGAAAACATTGAAAAGAGAAAAATTGCGACCATGAAACATCGAAAAGTTTAATATTTGAAGAAATTGAGAATAAAAAAAATAATAAAAAACTTAAAAATTAAAAAATTAGCTACAAAAAATCGTAAAATTGAAACAAGAACTAACATATCTCAAAAATAAAAATTGAAAAATATCAAATCGAGGAAATGGAATTTGAAAAAAGTGAAAATTTGAAGAATTGAAAATCCAAAAATTGAAAAACTGAAAAATTAAATACATAATTGAAAAATTGAGAAGTCGAAACACTGAGAAATTGAATGATTAAAAATACTAAGATGTAGGTATCATTGAAGCATCGAAAAACTGAACAATAAAAAGATCTAATAATTTTTGAAAAATTGCAAAACAAAATCAAAAATTAAAATTTGAAAAACAAAACATTGCAACGTTGAGTAATTGAAAATTTAATATATATAAAAGTTGAAAAATTGCAAATCGAAAAATTAATTAATCGAGAGATTAAAAATGGAAAAATTAAAATAAACTAAAATGAGGATTTGAGGATTATGGTGTTCTGTGGATTTGACGATTATTATGTTTTGACAATTTGAGGATCAGAGTGTCTTGAGGATTTGAGAATTATTGTGTTCTGACAATTTGAGGTTTATGGTGCTCTGAGGATTTTGAGGATTATGGTGTTCTGAGGATTTGAGGATTATGGTCTTCTGAGGATTTGCGGAATTATTGTGTTCTGACAATTTGAGGTTTATGGTGCTCTCAGGATTTTGAGGATTATGAATTCTGAGGATTTGAGGAATATGGTGTTTTGAGGATTTAAGGATTGTGGTGTTCTGAGAATTTGAGGATTTTGCTGTTCCGAGGATTTGAGGATTATGGGGTTCTGAGAATTTGAGGATTATGATGTTCTGAGGATTTGAGGATTATGGTGTGGTGAGAGTGAGGATTTTGATGTTCCGAGGATTTGAGGATTATGGTGTTCTAAGAATTTGAGGATTATGGTGTTCTGAGGATTTGAGGATTATGGTGTTCTGAGGATTTGAGGATTATGGTGTTCTGAGAATTTGAGGATTTTGATGTTTTGAGGATTTGAGAACTATGGTGTTTTGAGAATTTGAGGATTATTGTATTCTGACAATTTGAGGATTGAGATGAGAAATTGACTAATTAAATAAAAAAAAATAAAAAGATCTAATAATATTTGAAAAATAGAAAAATTGCAAAATCGTAAAATTGAAGAACAAAAAATTGAAAAAAAAAAAGAATTAAAATTTAAAATATTTAGAAATTGAAAAATCGGGAGACTAAAAATCGAAAAGTTAATTACGAGAAATGAACACTTTCCAAAAATAAATTATTATTATTAAATAATCTAAAAATTTAAATCTACAAATTGAAAAATTAAGAAGCGATATAATGAAAAATCAAGAAACTAAAAGTTGAAAAATTGAAAATCGAGAAAATGAAAAATCAAAACCAAGGAATTAAAAATGGAAAAACTGAAAAGTCGAAAGTTTGAAAAACCAAACAATATAACTGAAACTGAAAATCGCAAAATCGTAAAACTGAAGAAACCAAAAAAATTTAAACTAGAAGAACTGGAAAATTCAAAAGTTGAAACATCTAAAAATTTAAAATTGACAACTAGAAAAATTGCAAATCGAAACCGAAAAATTAAAAATTGTGACACAAAAATACATTTGCTTGCTCACTGTAGATACAAACCCTGAAAATATCAATTCATATTCCATTTTTACTTCCCGAATGTAAGCTAAGGAAGTATTGTAATCGAGTCCATCGAGTGACTGGCTACTTTTGTGTCTTTTCGACATTCAATGACCCATTCAATACGAAAATATAAGTTTCTCGTTTCCGTCTGTCTGTAGGATTGCATTGTACTTACTCAAATTCATTCATATACGTGTCCTTGTTAAATGTTGATGACGTCATCAAAAAAATTTTACGTGGAAAAACTCGGCAAAAACCTGTACTTTAACCATCCACTCATATATTAATTTTAGCTAAGAGTTTTTTTTTTTAATAGAGAACAAAACCGAAAACCAATTTTCTTTGTTTTTCGAAAAACGCTTGTAAAAATATCTAAATATAATTTTCGAAATTGTCGAAATATTTTAGTAACATTTAAGAAACTCGTTGCGTGTATCTTGCAAGGCGTAGAAGAACGATTTAAAAAAAAATAAATTAAATCGGTTAAAAAAGCCAAATTTGTTGTCCCCCGAAGACAGTCCGATCCGTTCACGGCCTAGAAAATAGAGCAGATGTGGCCAGATTAGCCCAAAGATTTATTTGCCATCGTTATAAATATTATTGCCTTAGCCGTATGCTGATTTTATGGCCCAAAATGACTCCTGCTATATTTATAAGCCCGATCTTCGATGATTTATATTTCAGTCGCAGTAACGGGCCTTTACAAATGGGCCATTAAATCTAATAGCTTCAGGAACAAGTTAATTAAGCTATCTAGTCGTACAAACTTATGTTTTCTACCATTTTTGGGCATCTTTTGGCTATTCATTGGCTTTTTTCGGCGTCGCTTTTCCAGTTTCGTGTATTGATTAATGGAACGTGGAGAAATGTTCACGTTAACAAGCGGCGTTTCAAATTTGTTCGCTTTTTTATTTATTTTTATTGATTTAAGATGACGGCTCGAAAAAATCTACGCTGAATACGAAATAGTCAAGATAAACAGCTTCATCCGGCACGTCTGTACCGCGCATATTTCAGCTAGCAATGCGTGACTATCTTCAGGTACGTAAAAAGTGGAAAGAAAGGTCTGTTTTAACTTAATTAGAGACATGAGATGTTTTACACAGGAACCAACTAATCTTATTAGATTCCATCAGACAATTATTAGAGTTTTATTTGTAATTAAAATTTTTGTGTGGACGGGAGGAAAACGGCGGCAATTATGGCGGGATTAATCCAATTTTCTGAGCAAGAAAAAACGAAGAGCAAAAACTGCACATACCTCCGTCGGTGCTTTCTTATTTTGATTTATCTTCGAGCCGTGTTGCAATGCAAATGTAATTCATGGGTCGGAGGTTTCTGAGTTTTCCGTCTTCGGACGGTTACTTGGCTGAAAAACCGCTGACTCACGGTGAGTCGGACCCAAAAATCCGATTTATCACACAGCCTAGACGGATGGGTGCAAGTTTCACGTCCCCATTATTACCATATTTTTGGCCAAACAAAACTCAACAGTTAGAGACCGCAAACATGCATAGGTTTTCGGATTCCCATCGCATGTTAAATCGGCCCCGGATTGATTATTCACGCCTGGCCCCTGCATCGGATTAGCGATCATCTCTTTACCTGTGCTTAATTTCTGGAGGAGCTTCCATCTGCGCTGCCGTCTCGACGGCCCCATTCAATTTAGAAAAGTTCTTTGGGTTAAATCCATCATTATATCAGGGCTGAGGGCGAAGATCCGGCTCGCACGCTTCCGAACAATAGACGTCAAGAGGCACGTACAAGACAAGGGCTGCAGGGCTCCAGGGATGTGTAGATTTACCGGCTCTTCCTCTCCGCATGAAATTCAAATAGGGCCGTTTTCGGTCGATCTCGGATCGAATCCTCGGCGGGTCGCTTTCTTGGCGATTTCGGTGCAGACTTGAAATTGAACTGGCCGAAAAGCAGGGTTTTCGGATTTTACTGGCAAGTCATTGTCATATTTTGTATGTTATTATGAGGGGGTTATTTTTGTTTGGACAAGAAATTCACTGTAATTTTTGTAAACTGAGTTCGATTTTTGAAAACGAACAACTGGAATTTTGACGCGTCAAAATTATGTATTTTTGATTCGGTTTCGTAACTTTGTAACTCGTCTGATTAGTCAAGTAAAGTCAGGTCAGATTAAGTCAGGCCAGTTCAGATCAGCCTAGACCAAGTCAGGTCAGCAAGGTTTGATCAGGTCGAGTCAAATCAGGTCAAGTCGAGTCAGACAAAGTTAACCGTTCTCAGGTTAGTCCAGGGCAGGCCAGGTCAAATCGCGTCAGTTGAGATAAGTCAGGTTACATCAGGTCAGGTCATGTCAGGTCAAGTCCAGTTAAGTCATGTTTTTTGTTATACTAGTTGCTATAAAATTTATTTCTTATTTCATGAACCTGACCTGACTAGACCTAACGTGACCTGAACTATCTTGACTTCTCTATTGTCTCAAAAAAATCAATTTTAAACATTTCTGTTGATATATAAAAACTACAAAGTACATTCTTGAAACAATTGTATTTCCTTTTGAATCTACAAAATTTTTATAGCGAGCTATTTTGACGAAGCTGTAAAAACAGCTACATTTCAATCAGCGATTCTGAAAAAACGGTAGGAATTTCCGAAGAAAAGAATCCGAAAATGACTTCTGGATATCGAAATCTACAAGAAAATGTTCTCAACTAATTTTTGTGTATTATTATCGGATAAATTTAAAGGAATCTGGTGTTTTGTTGTCGAATGAACCTGAAAAAATCTTTTGAATTAGTTTGGGGGCCCATGCAGATTTTTTTTGTAAATTATTTAAAACAATTTGGGGGACTTTGGTGTTTTATTTTTGTAAAATTCTGACCTAAGTGATTCTAAGTTAATTTTGGGACCCAGTTTTTTTTTTGAAAAATTTAAAACAATCTTGAGGTTCTAGGTATGGAAAGAATTTGAAAGTGCATTGGAGCCTCGAGCATCTTTTCTTATAATAATTTCAATAAATTTCTTAGAGGATACGTCATTTGCTAAAATCAGTATTATCTTCGCAAGTACTAGCCCCGCCCACCCGCCCTCTCGTCTCTTAGAGGGTATCTCATTTGCAAAAATCACTCTTATCTTAGCAGGTACTAGCCCCGCCCACCCACCCTCTCTTTTCTTGGAAAGTATGTCATTTGCCAAAATCATTCTTATCTTAGCAAAAACTAGCCCCGCCCACCCACCCTCTATTTTCTTAGAGGGTATATTATTTGCCAAAATTAGTCTTATCTCATCAAATACTAACCCCACCCACCCGCCCTCTATTTTTTTGAAGGGTATGTCATTTGTCAAAGTCAGTACTAACCCCGCCTACTCTCATCTTCTCATTCTAACGACTAGTATATAGTACTTCCTAAGATAAGACTGATTTTGGCAAATTCCAGGCCTTCAAAGAAAATAGAGGGTGGGTGGGCGGGGCTAGTACTTGATAATATAAGACTGACTTTGGCAAACGACATACCCTTCAAGAAAATAGGGAGTAGGTGGGCGGGGCCAGTATTTGATGAAATAAGTCTAATTTTGGTAAATGATATACCTTCAAAGAAAATAAAGGGTTACGGGATACGACTGATTTTGGCAAATGATGTACTTTTTAAGAAAATAGGGGGCGGGTGGGCGGGGCTAGTACCTGTTAAGATGAGGCTGATTTTGGCAAATAATATACCCTTCAAGTAAACAGAGGGCGGGTGGGCGGGGTTAGTATTTGATGAGATAAAACTGATTTTGGCACTTTTGACATGTTCTACTATATAGTATATAGATTCTTATAGACTACTTCCCTCAGAATTTTCTGGCGATTTTCTATGACATTGAAAAAAAAAATGTTGGCATTTATGTATGCAATAAGTAGAACTTCAAAAATTTGACTTTCTCTTAAGTCTTCAATGAAATAAAAAAAAATCTCCGTGGACAAGTTCAAGATCCTAAAATTTTTTTATATGTCCGTTTATATACACTTCCCCCCATTTCACAAAAAATGCCAAAATATGGCCAATTTTGAGATATTTTAAAAATTCGAATATGAACCTAGATATTTCGGATGGTAGCCATCGTACGAACTTATAATTTTTTTCTTCACTAAACACTGGATTTCTGCTTGACACTGAATTTTTTCGTAATTTTTGTCTTGCCACTTTTTTTTGTCGTGCTGAATCTAATCTTTTGGAAAAAAAATTGGTCGAAAGTAGTTTCAACAGAACTTCCCTTGTTCCTGAAGTACAATGAAAGATAAAAAATAAACACCCAATCAGGTTTAGGAATTTAACTCGTTACAATGGAAATTTGCAATTTAACACCTTTTCAATTTAACAAGTTTTTACAAGGTTAATAGAGACAAAATCAGTCTTATCTTAGCAAGTACTAGCCCCGCCCACCCGCCCCCTATTTTCTCAGAGGCTATGTTATTTGCCAAAATAAGTCTTATCTTAGCAAGTATTAGCCCCGCCCACCCGCCCCTCATTTTTTCAGAGGATATGTCATTTGCCAAAATAAATCTTATCTTAGCAAATATTAGCCCCGTTCACCCGCCCTCTATTTTCTTAAAAGATATGTCATTAGCGAAAATGCTAGTATTTGTTAAGATAAGACTGATATTGACAAATGACGTACCCCTCAAGGAAATAGAGGGTGGGTGGGCGGGGCTAGTACTTGCTCATATAAGACTGATTTTGGCAAGTGAGATACCCTTCAAGAAAATAGAGGGCGCGTGGGCGGGGCCAGTATTTGATGAGATAAGACTGATTTTGGCAAATGATATACTCTAAAAAAATAAACTGAGGGGGGCCGGGCTAGTACTTGCTAAGATAGAACTGATTTTGGCAAATAACATACCCTTCAAGAAAATAAAGGGCGGGTGGGCGGGGCTAGTATTTGATGAGATAAGACTGATTTTGGCAAATGCCATATCTTTCAAATAAACAGAGGGCGGGTGGGCGGGGCTAGTATTTGATGAGATAAAACTGATTTTGGCACTTTTGACATGTTCTACTATATAGTATATAGATTCTTATAGACTACTTCCCTCAGAATTTTCTGGCGATTTTTTATGACATTGAAAAAAAAAATTTTGGCATTTATGTATGTAATAAGTGGAACTTCAATTTGACTTTCTCTTAAGTCTTCAATGAAATAAAAAAAAATCTCCGTAGACAAGTTCAAGATCCTAAAATTTTTTTATATGTCCGTTTATATACACTTCCCCCCATTTCACAAAAAATGCCAAAATATGGCAAATTTTGAGATATTTTAAAAATTCGAATATGAACCTAGATATTTCGGATAGTAGCCATCGTACGAACTTCTAATTTTTTTCCTCACTAAACACTGGATTTCTGCTTGACACTGAATTTTTTCGTAATTTTTGTCTTGCCACTTTTTTTGTCGTGCTGAATCTAATCTTTTGGAAAAAAAATTGGTCGAAAGTTGCTTCAACAGAACTTCCCTTGCTCCTGAAGTAATGAAAGATAAAAAATGAACACCCAAACAGGTTTAGGAATTTAACTCGTTACAATGGAAATTTGCAATTTAACACCTTTTCAATTTAACAAGTTTTTACAAGGTTAATAGAGACAAAATCAGTCTTATCTTAGCAAGTACTAGCCCCGCCCACCCGCCCCCTATTTTCTCAGAGGCTATGTTATTTGCCAAAATAAGTCTTATCTTAGCAAGTATTAGTAACGCCCACCCGCCCCCTATTTTTTCAGAGGGTATGTTATTTGCCAAACTAAGTCTTATCTTAGCAAGTATTAGCCCCGCCCACCCGCCCCTCATTTTTTCAGAGGATATGTCATTTGCCAAAATAAATCTTATCTTAGCAAATACTAGCCCCGTTCACCCGCCCTCTATTTTCTTAAAAGATTAGCGAAAATGCTAGTATTTGTTAAGATAAGACTGCTATTGACAATTGACGTTCCTCTTTAAGAAAATAGAGGGTAGGTGGGCGGGGCTAGTACCTGTTAAGATAAGGCTGATTTTGGCAAATAACATACCCTTCAAGTAAACAGAGGGCGGGTGGGCGGGATTAGTATTTGATGAGATAAGACTGATTTTGGCAAATGCCATATCTTTCAAATAAACAGAGGGCGGGTGGGCGGGGCTAGTATTTGATGAGATAAGAGTGATTTTGGCAAATTAAATACCTTCCAAGAAAATAGAGGGTGCGTGGGCGGGGCTAGTACTTGCTAATATCAGACTGACTTTGGCAAATAATATACCTTCCAAGAAAATAGAGGGCGGGTGGGCGGGGCTAGTATTTGATAAGATAAGAGTGATTTTGGCACTTTTGACATTTTCTATTATATAATATATAGATTCTTATAAGCTACGTATTTTTTCTCGAAACGTTGTACACTGAAAAAGTTTAGAAAAAATATTCCCAAGTTTTTTATACCGTGCAAGAGTATTTTTCAAAGTGTTAATTTTGATTTTTTTCTTATGTAAACTTTAAGTACGAAAGAAGTGGTCTCCCATTTCCGTCTGTCTGTCTGTCGGTGTGCCTCGATTTTTACTAGACAAATAATCTCCGAAACGACTGTAAATCGAAATTTGGCTAATCGTCTCCACCAAGAATGTGATGATGTCACTTCAATATTATACTTAGAAAATGGCTTTTAAATTGTATAAAGTAACATAGTCCTACACTTATAGTTTATGAATCCATGTTGAGTTTTTACCCGAAACATCCAGACTTTTGGAGAAAAAAATTAAAATGTTTTGAAATCTTCCGGACCTTGAAAATATCTCTGATTATCCCTGAAAAAATTGATTCTAGTTCACTTTCTTATAACTTTACATACATATTAACTTATAGGGGTTCTCATAAAAAAATAAAATTCGCAAAATCACATTTAATAATTTTTCGAAAAAGCTGGATATGTTTTTATTGTACTTGAGGAGCGAGGGAAGGTCAGTCGAAAATAAAAAAATAATAAAGTATGAGTGGGATGTCTACATAGAACTTAGCTAGCGATCATGGAAGCTTTAGTTCTATACGGAAAAATCATTATTATTTTAAACAACACAGATGTGTCAGACATAGGAAATCTGATGATTTTCAGCATATTTTAAAAACTATGAAAAACTGTGTACATGGTTTTTAATTTCACAAGTCTACCTTGGTCCGATTCTCTAAAATGTAGTAGCGATACTAAAGTTTTGGTGCTGAAAAAGTAAAGATATTAAAAAAAAATTCAATCTGTTCTTTAAATAAACTATACTTTTATTTTTGATAAAAATATAGTGGATTTATGATAAATAAGTTAAAAGTGGTAGGAGTAATAAATTAATCAACAATAATTATTATAAATAGAACTATTTTCGTGTCTGCTTCCCCACCATCACCAAGTTTTATTTTTTTTTTTTAATTTGAAGCCTCGTTGTGAAAAATCCGATGGATAAAAATGGAGTCCCTATTTGGTTTCAGCACCCAAAAAATACATGAGAATCAGGTATTAAACCGAACAGAAGAACGAAATTCCATCTGTTCCCAAATTGTGTGACTTTTTGGGTAAACTGAATGTTTCGCACTAACCATTTTATCAACCCCTAAATCCCAAAATGAGGCAAGAAAGGTAATTTTTTAGTTTCAAAATTATTTTCGCTCCTTAAATTACTTACGACAGTCTGGAAAATAAAAATCAAATGATTGTAACTTGTAAAAAATGCGGCAAATAAACGCGTAGAAGGCTTAACTATTGTTTATTTAATTTTACTAAAAAACAAAAAAAAACTTTATGTCAAAACAGTCAAATGTTTTCCATTAATTGAAAAATATTTTGGCCTGACCTAACCTGACCTAACCTGATATGTTGTACTCCTTAAAACGGTTGTATTCTGTGAAACAAAAATTAATAATTAATAATAAATTGTAGAAACAAAATTGGTCGGACGAAGCCACGAACGATAATTTAGATTTTAGAGAGTACATTATTCTCTAAATCATAATTGCCATCTCCTATCAAAGCCCGATACTTCTTATTTGTCTTCACCACCCTCTCGCCACAAACCGAGTATTTACGCGTCGCATTTCAATCAAAGCCCACAATAATCGAAACCTAGATGATCAATTATCTAATCATTCCTCGTCAAAATCGCTCTCCTTCCTCCCCGCCCACCTCCCCGTCCGAAAACCCCCATTGTTGCATTTAATAAAACTGAAAGCCCGCCGAAGTAATAACTACAAATTGCTGTGTGTAGCTGGAAAGAGAGCGCCATCTTCCTCCTCATATCCAAGAAAATAAAGCGCCGCCAGTCATGAATACATTTCAGCGACATTGTGCGAAATTCGCGAATATTAATGCGACATCGCGTTTGAAGTAGTGGAACACAACACACAAAAAGAATGTGTAGTCCTTGAGGATCCAAGATGGCTGACGAGGACACTCGGGAGAAAAGCTCGCGACAAGAGGAATGAGTGCAATAAAACGTGTGCGATACGAGAGGTACGCCAGAAATATGAGATAAGAACCGAGGAGGAATGAGAAACTGCCGACGAGATATTGCCGGAACGAATGGAGACGCAGCACATATACATGGAACGGTTTTTTTAGCTCCTAGCGAGCTTTTTTGATTACTTCCTTCGGTGAGTGTCTTTATCTGACTAAGTGTCGTCTTTAACGGTACGGTGGAGATCGTTTTCGAATCGGAGCTTTGGGGGGGAGGGGGTGGCCTTGTTTCGTACCCGCAGATGTATATAACGTTCAAGGTATTTTTAAACACAAATTTTTTTTTTGAAAAATTAATATCCGTCTGTGTTCTACGCAAGCAAACGCTCTCCGAATACATTAAGCATTACTGCATTAGTAGCAAATGCACTATTAAATGAGTCTCGTGGTAATGGCATATGGGAAGTAATAATCCTCTAGAATTGCATGCCGGAAAGGCAAGATTAATTTCAGTTAGCAAATAGGAGCATTAATTCTTAATTAATAAAAGGATACAAGCTTGAAAATAATTTTAATGCTTAGCCAATGACACGTTGCTTAAGCAGGTAGCGCAACATTAATTCAGAAAATTTATTGTTAATAAATTTCAGAAACTCGTTTCGGATTTGTGGTGTGCAGCACATTAAATATATAACGCGCCAAAGTGCTTCTTCCTTTTTGAGTTTGATTTAAATGAGAGAGACGGTTGCTAACAGTCGAATTTGATCTCGAAGAGCTCCGAACATTAAATTATCATAGTCATCCACACACGTTCGTGCCACAATAATTAAATTTTAAGCACTAAAATTGTTTTTATTGTTGTTCGCAGTTCGAAATATTAATTTTATTTGTTTAATGCGGTTACGTATCGGACATGGTTTAAAGTCAGACAATGGTCGTTTTATACAGAACAATAATCTTTTTATTACGGAATGCATTACCAGATATTTAATTGCACGTTAATGTGTCAGTTATAACGAAGTTGTTATTTATGGCCAAAATAAATTGAGCTGTATAATAACGGTACGACTTTTACAAGATGCATTACATTCGAAAAATTTAAAAATAAATATTTTTTTAAATATTGGTGCTATTTATGTGTGTTTTTTTTTAATTTTGGATGTAAATTCAAAAATTATATTCAGTTCGGATTCGCCTACTACAAGCCATTATTTAAATCCAGTTTTAATAATTAACTAATATTTTAATTTAATTTGGTAATTATGAACTCTCAAATAAGTTGATTTATTTTAATTTGTTATGATCACAGGATTCGCCCCTGTTTGGTTTTATATTAATACGGCTGCTATTTTTTTATTATTAAATTTCCTCGACACAAAAGCCCTGTTTTAATATTTATGAATATCCTGCATCCAGTAATGAATAAATACCAAATGTTTAATAAAAAATTAACTTGGGTCTATTTCCGGGGAAATCGGAAGACCAAAAAATTTTAAAATGGAAATTCTGACGTTCTAACAACGACAAATTAAATTTATAATATTTCGAAATAATTTCAGCATTTATTGGCAAAGTTTCCTTTATATCGAAAGATTTTTTATGTATGCTCCTTTCAACTAATGCATAATCAGGTGTGTAAAATATGAAAATAAATTATACCGAACTTCCACATCATGCCTCATTTAATCGTTTTGTTTACACCGTTGCCATGGAAACCGCGCGTCTAATCGTTGCATTCAGAAGGAATCGGGTCCTGCTCGAACAACTCAGTCGCGGGACTACATTTTGATTTTAAATAAAAATAATGAATTCAGTTGAATATTTAATAAAAAATTGTCTTTTGTCTTACGACGGTAAAATTAAAAAAAAAAAAATTTAGGGAAGAAAGTCCCTATTTATTAATTACTAAAGATATAAGGAGAATAAAAAAAAACTAAATGACATACTAAATACTATTTGCTTTATTTTGAAAAACTGTGATATAAATTCTGGAAAATAATAACATTAATTTATTTATAAACAGGTAAAATCCGTGGCCTTGTATCTTTGGAACGGATATAGATATTAAAATTCTGTAACAGGCGTTGTTTTTAGTTTGAAGGAAGAAATTTAATTTAGTATGATTTTTAAATTGCAACATACACATTATTCAACGAATTTTGGTAAATCATTGTAATAATGTGAAACAATTAAATTTGAAAGCTAAAAACAATGGTTATTACAGAATTTCAATATATTTATCCGTCTCAAGATATTGGACCATGGAGTATTAGTGACCATGTAGATATATTAAGATCAATTTTCTTGCATTACAATAAATCACAGATCTCGAAATGCGAAAAATGTCGCTGTAGCAATTTTTACTTTTAAGATAAGGAAGTATTGTAATAATTATTGTCAAACGCTAACCAAAATTTGTCCGATCATCCCCACCAAGAATAGAATGACTTCATCTCGAAAATTTACAATAGTAAACACTTATGGTTTTTGAATCCGTATGAGTTTTTACCTTCATCTAACTTAAAAAAAAAAATCAAAATGTTGGAACAATTATGTTTTGTCATTTTTTCTTAATATGTACGTAGTTTTCTATTCACGACAAGAAACTGAAAACTTGTTTACAATGGCAAATTTGTACAGAAATGTGAAGAATAAAATTTACCATTTCGAATATGTTTTGAGTCTTTTGTTATGAAGAATATGTACATTAAGAAGAAAATAAAAAGAAAAATTATAAGCCCCGCCCACCCACCCTGTCTCAATTGGGACGATTTTTCTTTGTTCGTCGTAAGCAAGGGGGGCGGAGCTTAATTGCAAAATCCTTATTTTTCTAAGAGAAACGCCAAGAAAGCCAAAAGATAAGCCCAACCCATGTCTCCATGTCAACTGTGACGAATTTTTCATTTGTTGTCAGAGCCAAACATTCATGTACCACTTTAAACATGTTTTAAGTTTCTTGTTGTGAAATGAATGTGTATTAAGAAAAAAACAAAATGGAAGCCCCGCCCACCCACCCCTGTCTCAATTGTGGTGATTTTTTTATTCGCCGTGAGTTTATTTCTTAACAAAAAATTACCATGTGAGACGTATTTTTTTAGATATTGGTGCTAATTTTTTTTTAATGAAGCCTTTTGTAGTTTTTTTTATTTTGGATGCAAATTAAAATATTATATTCAGTTCGGATTCGCCTACTACAAGCCATTATTTAAATCGAGTTTAATAATTAACTAATATTTTAATTTAATTTGGTAATTATCAACTCTCAAATAAGTTGATTTATTTTAATTTGTTATGATCACAGGATTCGCCCCTGTTTGGTTTTATGTTAACACGGCTGCTATTTTTTTTTTATTAAATTTCCTTGACACAAAAGCCCTGCTTTAATATTTATGAATATCCTGCATCCAGTAATGAATAAATACCAAATGTTTAATAAAAAATTAACTTGGGTCTATTTCCGGCGAAATCGGTAGACCAAAAAATTTTAAAATGGAAACTCTGACGTTCTAACAACGACAAATTAAATTTATAATATTTCGAAATAATTTCAGCATTTATTGGCAAAGTTTCCTTTATATCGAAAGATTTTTTATGTATGCTCCTTTCAACTAATGCATAATCAGGTGTGTAAAATATGAAAATAAATTATACCGAACTTCCACATCATGCCTCATTTAATCGTTTTGTTTACACCGTTGCCATGGAAACCGCGCGTCTAATCGTTGCATTCAGAAGGAATCGGGTCCTGCTCGAACAACTCAGTCGCGGGACTACATTTTGATTTTAAATAAAAATAATGAATTCAGTTGAATATTTAATAAAAAATTGTCTTTTGTCATACGACGGTAAAATTTTAATGAAAAATTTAGGGAAGAAAGTCCCTATTTATTAATTACTAAAGATATGTGGACAAGTACTTTTTTACTTTTCTTGTATGTATTTTTGTATTATTTCATGTAACTCATCAGTCAAATTGTGACCCCCCATTTCAAAAGGTCACGAGCCGCCATTGAATGATAGTATAGTTTATAAAAAAAAAGGATTTAAAATAATTAGATCAAAATATTAAATTTATATAAAAATTTAATACACAAAATTAATTCTTCAAAAATATTCTGATGTACCTACAGTGAAAAACTATTCTTTGATTAGACTTTTTTTGGTAAAGCTCGCAAGCTATCACAAAATTTTAAATTTGAGTGTTGTTTATGTTTATATCGAAGCAATAAAAAACATGATCAAAGGCAGCCGTTGGATTTTGAAAGAGTGTCTTTGATCGTTACATTTTCCACTGAAACTTCCAAATTAACGGTAATTTGACAAGGTGAAAATTCTGTCAAAGACAAATTTTCAATAATCCATGGTTGTCTTTGATCGGGTTTGTTATTGCTCTGTCGCTGTATTTACTTCACAATGATGAAAATTATAAAGTGACATTGATTCCTAGGTTAACATGATGCCAATACAGAATATGTGTAATAATATTTGTGCTTCTGAAAATATAAGTATTAAATTTTGTAATAATAAATATGTACAAATATTTCTATTAAAAAAATAAATATATATTTTTGCACTAGGAAAATCTGCAGGTGGTCCTAATACTAGGGGACAGTTGCGCGCAGTGGTTAGAAAAATTTGCATATAATTTTAAGGATTAATACCATAAACAGTTGTTACCTGTTGTAGTAGTTTACGTAGGTGTTAATCGTACTAAAATAAGCAAGTAGGTACTTAGTTGAGAAATTACTTATTTTTTTTTAAATCTATAAGAAAATTTTTTTAAAACTATAAACTAACCGCGGCTCACAAGTGACCAACATCCTATGAACTGAGCTGAGTCGATATGGACCTGACATGACTTGACCTGGCCTGGTATGACTTGACCCCAAAAGATTGGCTAAAATTCTTCTTTTTTGTTACGTATTTTTAAACGTTTCAAGGATTTTTCAATTTCATTAATAGACACACTAAAATATCGTAAGGAGAATAAAAAGAAACTAAATTACATACTAAATACTATTTGCTTTATTTTGAAAAACTGGGATATAAATTCTCGAAAATAATAACATTAATTTACTTATATACAGGTAAAATCCGTGGCCTTATATCTTTGGAACGGATATAGATATTAAAATTCTGTAACAGCCGTTGTTTTTAGTTTGAAGGAAGAAGTTTAATTTAGTATGATTTTTAAATTACAACATACACATTATCCAACGAATTTTGGTAAATCATTGTAATAATGTGAAACAATTAAATTTGAAAGCTAAAAACAATGGTTATTACAGAATTTCAATATATTTATCCGTCTCAAGATATTGGACCATGGAGTATTAGTGACCCTGTAGATATATTAAGATCAATTTTATTGCATTACAATAAATCACAGATCTCGAAATGCGAAAAATGTCGCTGTAGCAATTTTTACTTTTAAGCTAAGGAAGTATTGTAATAATTATTGTCAAACGCTAACCAAAATTTGTCCGATCATCCCCACCAAGAATGGAATGACGTCATCTCGAAAATTTACAATAGTAAACACTTATGGTTTTTGAATCCGTATGAGTTTTTACCTTCATCTAACTTAAAAAAAAAAATCAAAATGTTGGAACATTTATGTTTTGTCATTTTTTCTTAATATGTACGTAGTTTTCTATTCACGACAAGAAACTGAAAACTTGTTTACAATGGCAAATTTGTACAGAAATGTGAAGAATAAAATTTACCATTTCGAATATGTTTTTAGTCTTTTGTTATGAAGAATATGTACATTAAGAAGAAAATAAAAAGAAAAATTATAAGCCCCGCCCACCCACCCTGTCTCAATTGGGACGATTTTTCTTTGTTCGTCGTGAGCAAGGGGGGCGGAGCTTAATTGCAAAATCCTTATTTTTCTAAGAGAAACGCCAAGAAAGCCAAAAGATAAGCCCCACCCATGTCTCGATGTCAACTGTGACGAATTTTTCATTTGTTGTCAGAGCGAAACATTCATGTACCACTTTAAACATGTTTTGAGTTTCTTGTTGTGAAATGTATGTGTATTAAGAAAAAAGCAAAATAAAAGCCCCGCCCACCCACCCCTGTCTCAATTGTGGTGATTTTTTTATTCGCCGTGAGTTTATTTCTTTACAAAAAATTACCATGTGAGACGTATTTTTTTAGATATTGGTGCTAATTTTTTTTTAATGAAGCCTTTTGTAGTTTTTTTTATTTTGGATGCAAATTAAAATATTATATTCAGTTCGGATTCGCCTACTACAAGCCATTATTTAAATCGAGTTTAATAATTAACTAATATTTTAATTTAATTTGGTAATTATGAACTCTCAAATAAGTTGATTTATTTTAATTTGTTATGATCACAGGATTCGCCCCTGTTTGGTTTTATATTAATACGGCTGCTATTTTTTTTATTATTAAATTTCCTCGACACAAAAGCCCTGTTTTAATATTTATGAATATCTTGCATGCAGTAATGAATAAATACCAAATGTTTAATAAAAAATTAACTTGGGTCTATTTCCGGCGAAATCGGAAGACCAAAAAATTTTAAAATGGAAACTCTGACGTTCTAACAACGACAAATTAAATTTATAATATTACGAAATAATTTCAGCATTTATTGGCAAAGTTTCCTTTATATCGAAAGGTTTTTTATGTATGCTCCTTTCAACTAATGCATAATCAGGTGTGTAAAATATGAAAATATATTATACCGAACTTCCACATCATGCCTCATTTAAACGTTTTGTTTACACCGTTGCCATGGAAACCGCGCGTCTAATCGTTGCATTCAGAAGGAATCGGGTCCCGCTCGAACAACTCAGTCGCGGGACTACATTTTGATTTTAAATAAAAATAATGAATTCAGTTGAATATTTAATAAAAAATTGTCTTTTGTCTTACGACGGTAAAATTTTAATGAAAAATTTAGGGAAGAAAGTCCCTATTTATTAATTACTAAAGATATGTGGACAAGTACTTTTTTACTTTTCTTGTATGTATTTTTGTATTATTTCATGTAACTCATCAGTCAAATTGTGACCCCCCATTTCAAAAGGTCACGAGCCGCCATTGAATGATAGTATAGTTTATAAAAAAAAAAGGATTTAAAATAATTAGATCAAAATATTAAATTTATATAAAAATTTAATACACAAAATTAATTCTTCAAAAATATTCTGACGTACAGTGAAAAACTATTCTTTGATTAGACTTTTTTTGGTAAAGCTCACAAGCTATCACAAAATTTTAAATCTGAGTGTTGCTTATGTTTATATCGAAGCAATAAAAAACATGATCAAAGGCAGCCGTTGAATTTTGAAAGAGTGTCTTTGATCGTTACATTTTCCACTGAAACTTGCAAATTAACGGTAATTTGACAAGGTGAAAATTCTGTCAAAGATAAATTTTCAATAATCCACGGTTGTCTTTGATCGTGTTTTTTATTGTTCTCCCGGTGTGTTTATTTCACAATGAAGAATTATAAAGTGACATTTTTTGCACCAGGAATTTGAAATCTGGATTAACTGGATGACATGATTTGGGACATAGTTCAGTTGCACGCCACGGTCAGAAAATCTGAAGGTGGTCATAATACTATGAGTCAGTTGCGCGCAGTGCTTAGAAAAATTTGCATATAACTTTAAGCATTAATACCATAAACAGTTGTCACCTGTTGTAGTAGTTTACGTAGGTGTTAGTCATGCTAAAATAAGTAAGTAGGTACTTAGTTGAGAAATTACTTATTTTTTTTTTTTAATCTATAAGAAAAAATTTTTAAAACTCTATAAACTAACCGCGGCTCGCAAGTGACCAACATCCTATGCACTGAGCTGAGTTGATATGGACCTGACATGACTTGACTTGGTCTAGTATGACTTGACCCCAAAAGATTCGCTAAAATTCTTCTTTTTTGTTACGTATTTTTAAACGTTTCATCGATTTTTCAATTGCTTTAATAAAATATCGTAAGGAGAATTAAAAGTAAACTAAATTACATAATAAATACTATTTGCTTTATTTTGAAAAACAGATACAAATTCTCGAAAATAATAACATTAATTTATTTATAAACAGGTAAAATCCATGGCCTTATATCTTTGGAACGGATAGAGATATTAAAATTCTGTAACAGCCGTTGTTTTTAGTTTGAAGCAAGAAATTTAATTTAGTATGATTTTTAAATTACAACGTACACATTTTTCAACGAATTTTCGTAAATCATTGCAATAATGTAAAACAATTAAATTTGAAAGCTAAAAACAATGGTGATTACAAAATTTCAGTATATTGTCAACTTTTTTTTTGTTAACATATACAATTTTCTTTCAAGAACATGATACTTACAAACATATTTTACATGGTGTTTCTTGTAGAGAAATAATCATTTTACAATTAAGCGCCACCCCCCGACTCACGACGAATAAAAAAGTCATCACAATTGAGACGAGGGCGGGTGGGCGGGGTTTATATTTTGCCATTTTTTTTTCTTAATATATGTACGTAGTTTTCTATTCACGACAAGAAACTCAAGTTTACAATGGCAAATTTGTAGAGAAATGTGGAGGTTAAAATTTACCATTTCGAATTATGTTTTCAGTCTTTTGTTATGAAGAATATATACATTAAGAATAAAATAAAAAGAAAACTATAAGCCCCGCCCACCCACCCTGTCTCAATTGTGACGATTTCTCTTTGTTCGTCGTTAGCAAGGGGGGCGGAGCTTAATTGCAAAATTCTTATTTTTCTAAGAGAAAAGCCATGTGAGACATGTTCTTAAGTAATGGTGTTGTTCAAAGAAAACTAAATGTATATATTAAGTAAAAAAAAAGCCAACTGTGTCAACTGTGATGAATTTTTCATTCGTTGTCAAACCGAAAAATTCACGTACCACTTTAAACATGTTTTAAGTTTCTTGTTGTGAAAATAAGACCATGTGTATTCAGAAAAAAGCAAAATGGAAGCCCCGCCCACCCACCCCTGTCTCAATTGTGGTGATTTTTTTATTCGCCGTGAGTTCAGGGGCGGAGCTTAACTACAAAATTTATTTTTTTACAAAAACTTCCCATGTGGGACGTATTTTGTTGTTGTGGACATAGTAGGGAAGGGGGGGGTTGCACATTCTCCTTTTTTTTTCAAACTGGTCTATTTTCTACAATATAATACTTAAAACATGTTTCGGTGAAAAATTCATCACAACTGAGGTCAAGACGGGTGGGTGGGTGGGGTTAATATGTACAGGTTTCTTTCAACAACACCATACTTAAAAACATGTTTCAACACGTCAAGATTTCAAAGTATTCAGTTTTGCAGTTCTTGATTTAATCAATAAAATAAATTGACACAGTCATTAATTTTTTCAGACACCCCGTATAACCAAATCTAAAAAATATTAATGCAATGATAAATCACAAGTATAAACTCATGATATTTTACACAGTATTTATTCAGCAATATTCTGAGGTGATGTCATAATTTTTTTAGGGGGGAATTTAGCATGTTTAAGATAACTTTAAAACATCTCCAAGATTTCAAAGCATTGGGTTTTGCAGTTCCTGATTAAATCAATAACTGAACTTTTATATCATAAGCCTTTACGACGTTGTTGACTTTCTGATCTGACCTGACCTGACCTGACATGGCCTGAGCTGACTTGACTTGACCTGACTTAGCGTGACCTGACTTAACTTGATTAATTCATTCGCTAATTATTTTAATCAAATATACGAAAAGTGGCCCTCTGGAGAGCCACAATAAGTACAATCGGTGAGTCTACCTCAAAGTGTCTAAATATTTGGAAAACTGATTCCAATTTTCGACTAGAAGTCAAGTTTTCCGAATTATTGCACTACAAATAACATCAATAATTTGCGTGGCATAAATCCTGTTACTCTTCGTTTAAAAACGGAAATAAGTATAATTTATCGAGCGATATGTGCCGTACTCACTGCAATCCCGACTTTAATTATTATCGGCCTACGTGTGTTAAGTTCAATCCAGTGGCAAACCGTGCTGGCCTATCTTTCCGTTTGACGGAATCGTCCGCATTCGCTTCCGCATGTTTGACGTCCGCAGCCGCCGCCGCCGCCGCCTCCCCACACTCCACTTAACGCACTAGGCGTTAGTGCCGCGGGGGTGGAGTTAGGCCCGCTCCTTTTTCTTGAAAAAGGAAGCGTGCGTATGCGCGACGTATGTGTGCGTATGTGGACAAGTGTATTTTCTTAGGAGCCATCTTGAAAAACGGCACTTCCAATCAGGGCCGCGGCCGATAAATAATTTATGAAGGTGGGTGTGAGTGCGATTTTCCGAGTGCAGTTGCACGAGGTGAGGAAAAAATGGCGTGGGAAAGCGGCGGGTCGAGGGGCCCGAGGATCCATTTATGAAAATATCGACTTACCTAATGATAAATGGATACATCTCCGTGCATGCATACTTTTCATCTCATTTCCATACATCAGAAAGGCGCAGCTCCGGGTGTATAAAGAGTCCATTAACGATATTCAGCCGACTGTAAAAAGTATCAAGTTTTTAATGCAGTACTCCGGGAAGTAGGTAAGTGAAGACGTCATTGGGAGATAACGGAATTGTGGAAAGAAATGCTCGCTGGAGAGGAGGATGGGGCCGGGACGGGCGCGCGCTACGAGCCGATACGAGGAGCTGGAAATTCATTTGGTGTACTGTTCGCAAATTACCCCACTGTAAAAACAGACTGAATTATTTTTACTACGGCACTTGGAGGCGATTACCTACTTCTTTAGGGATAATTTCCTCATTGCTACAACGTTAAGGAGAAGCGGTTGTGCGCGAGGAGGGAATTAAAACGACCGACAACGTGCTCGCAATCGCCTCAACAAAAAAAGTCCGCGAGGTATCGACTGAACTTACCGCGCCCATAAAGCGCAAACAATTCAAGAAGTAAAGCTTCTATCTATTATCTCATCCTGTATAATATATAAATAACCAACATTATTTGACATCAAGCCCTGATAGATTTTTTTTCCTTTACTAAAATTCTGCGAATCTTGTTAGGGTTCATTATACATACATCTTTATTTTTGTCATTTTTCAGTTAGCTGTGGATATTACAAGGTTTTTGTTAAATGTTCGTCCGGTCTTCTTCTTTGATTAATAGTCTTTAACATTTTAACATTTTTCGCCAACTTTTAAATGAATAATATTTTTAACATGGAATTTGAAACCTGAGCTAGTCAAATCTTTATGTTCTATGAAATATCTTGAGAAAAAGCACAATCATTCAATCAGTATTCAAAAAAGGTGCAATTTTGGATAAAAATATCAACAACTTGAAAAAAAAAAAATCTAGAAAATTAGTTCCAAAATCTTTGAATTTCAGATAAACTCTCTGAAAATGAAACATTAAAATATTACGTTAATTTGTTAAAAAATAAAAATTTGGTTTCTTACGCTTTAAAAGCACAGTTTTTTGTTGAATTAGGATGCCAAGTAATCCCGATTTCGTTGAAACTTTTCTTCTTTTTCTGTTATGCATTTCTGTTTTTTTTTCCTACTATTTAAAGTTTGTTCAAGTATTTCTATTTTTTTTTCTACTATTTAAAGTTTGTTCAATTTTTCACTTTCTTTACAGCCGCAACAAAATATCGTAAAAGAGATACTAATAAATGGAGTTAGATACAGTAATAAGTTTTACTTTGAAAAACTTACGCAATATTTGAAAGCTATACAAAAAAATCTAGAAAACTGGAATTACTTGGCAACAAAATTTCAAATTGTATGTAGCGCTTAAAAAACACAATATTCTGTAGAACTGGAAAAAAGAGAAAATAAGTTGCTGCTGAAAAATACGTACCTATAGCTTTGGACTTTGTTTTTTTATCTCTATTGTGTGATACAATAAAACACGGGATATTTAGTGAATTTCGAGATTTTTTTTTTCAATTTCTCGATGCCTCAATGTTACAATTTTCCGTTTTTTCGCTTTTCCACTTTTTAAGTTTTAGAGTTTTCAATAATGATTTTTCAATTTCTATATCTTGCATCTTGGTCGATTTTTCAATTTTTTGAATTTTCGAATATTCGGTGTCAAATTTTTCGGTTTCCCAACTTATGAATTTTCCAATGTTTCGTTTCTTCATTTTTTCGATTTATGAATTTTAGATTTTACAATTTTTTAATATTTCAGTTTCTTACTTTGTAATTTTGGGATTTTTCAGATTTAAATCCTCCAGTTTTTCGATTTCAATTTTTCGAGTTGTCCGACTTGGAATCTTAGATTTTTCAAATTTTTCAGTGTTACAATGTTACAATTTTGAGATTATAAAATTTTTTCGTTTTTCGATATTTCACTTTTTGTTTTTGGGAAAATCATCAGATTTTTCAATTGTTTCGAATTTTTGATTTTAAATTTTCGAGTTTCCAACTTTCTAATTTTGTTCTAATTTTTCTTTTTTTAAATATTCGATTTTTCACTTTCTCGATTCCAGTTTTTCGAACTTCCAACTTTAAATTTTTCGATTTTTCAATTTTCCGTTCCTTTAATTCTTTAGTTTCCATAATTTTTGTTCTTTAATGTTATAGTTTTTGAATGTTTCGTGTTTAAATTTGTCGGTCTTCGGATTTTTCAGTTTTAAAATTTTGCAATTTTGCGACTGCTCAATTATTTTTCGATTTATTTGTTTCTCGATTTTTAATTTTTCAATTTTTCTACTTTCATATTTTCAATTATTCAAGTTTGTCGGTTTTTAGGTTTTTCAGTTTTTGATTTTTCAATAATGATTTTTCAATTTCTGTATCTTCAACAGTTGTCAATTTTTCAATTTTTTCATTTTTCGAACAGGGACATATTCGATTTCAAATTTTTCGGTTTCCCAACTGTTGAATTTTCCAATTTTTCGTTCTTTCATTTTTTTGATTCATAAATTTTAGATTTTACAATTTTTTAATACATATTTCAGTTTCTCACTTCGTACTTTTTGGATTTTTCAATTTTAAATCCTGCAGTTTTTTTAGTTCAATTTTTCGAGTTGTTAAAGAAATAAATAAATAATTAATCTTAGATTTTTCAAATTTCCGTTTCTTCAATTACTCGATTTTTAATTGTTACAGTGTTACAATTTTGAGATTATACCGGGTGTTTCTTTTATTTGATACAACCCCTGTAAATTTTTTATTTTTAAAGATAAATCTGTAGTTCTTTGAGCAAATTTGTATCATTTTAAAAGATCTAGTGATGACAACAATTTTTCAATTGTTTTTCAAGCAACTAGATTTTGAAATGAACGGAAAATTTTGGAGATATTTTACTAAATAACTTTTTTATTATTGATTTTAGAATATTGGTTGCTTGTGATTTTTTGTAGTGAAAAAATCAATCTTTCCATTTATGAAAAAATATACCTAGTGTTCCATTAAAAAAAAATAAGTTGACGTCATTTCCGGTTCTACCGCCAGTGATAATAAAAATGTGTGCTTACCATCATATAAATCTTTGAGAATGATACAAATTTGGTTAAAGAACTACGGGTTTATCTTCAAGAATAAAAAAGTTACAGGGGTTGTATCAAATAAAAGAAACACCCTGTACAATTTTTTGTTTTTTCTATATTTCAATTTTTGATTTTTGGAAAATTATTGTCCGATTTTTCAATTGTTTGGAATTTTTAATTTTAAATTTTTCGAGTTTGCAACTTACCAATTTTACAATTTTTCATTTTTTAAATATTTCGATTTTTCGTTTCTTCGGTCTTCAATTTCCAAAATTTTCGAATTTTAATGTTACAATTTGTCAATGCTTCGTGTTTCAGTTTCTCGGTTTTCCGATTTTTCAATTTTAAAATTTTGTAACGTTGCGACTACTCAATTATTTTTCGATTTATTTGTTTCTCAATTTTTAATTTTTCAATGTTTCTACTTTCAAATTTTCAGTTTCTAAGTTTTCAATTTAAAATTGTTCAATTTTTCGATTTTTTAATTTCTAGACCAATTTTTCAATTTATCTATTTTTTCGATTTTTGTGTTTTTCAATTTCCCATTTTTAATTTAATTAACCTATTTTTGAGATAGTTAATAAAATTAACTGGTTTATTAATTTTTTTAACTTCCTGTAAAAACATTAAAAAAAATACGTATAATACACATTTTTAACAAACTTTTGATTATTAATTTTTTTGATGACGTCATTAATTTTCTGGAGAGAACGAATAAAGCAAATTTAATCATTGTTCTATAACCATTAAAACAACATACTATGCCAAAATTTTGAGAATTTTCGTAATTTTTCTTATGAATTTTCCAATTTTTCTTAAATATTCGATTTTTCATTTTCTCTATTTTTAATTTTCGCTTTTTTAAATTTCCGATTCCAGTTTTTCGAACTCCCAATTTAATTTTTTTCTATTTTTCAATGATTCGTGTTTCAATTGCTCGGTCTTCCGATTTTTCAGTTTTAAAATTTTGAATTTTGGGGGAATATTTTTCGATTTATTTGTTTCTCGATTTTTAACTTTTCAATTTTTCTACTTTTCAATTTTACATTTTTTTGATTTTTCAATTTTTGATTTTTCAATAATGGTTCTTCAATTTCTGAATTTTAAACATTTGTCGATTTTTCAATTTTTTGATTTTTCGAATATTCGATTTCAAATTTTTCGGTTTCCCAAATTTTGAATTCTCCAATTTTTCGTTTCTTGATTTTTTCGATTTATAAATTTTAGATTTTACAATTTTTTACTATTTCAGTTTCTCACTTCGTAATTTTTGGATTTTTCAATTTTAAATCCTGCAGTTTTCTATTTCAATTGTTCGGGTTGTTAAATAAACAAGTAAATAAATAATAAATCTTAGATTCTTAGATTTTTCAAATTTTTGATTTTTCATTGTTACAATTTCAGTTCAATTCCCATTTTTAATTTAATTGTCCTATTTTCGTAGTTAATAAAATTAACTGATTTATTATTTTTTTTTTAACTTTCTGTAGGAAAAAAATACGTATAATACACATTTTTTAACAAATTTTTATTTACTAATTTTTTTTGATGACGTCATTAACTTTCAGGGGGGAACGAATAAATCAAATTTAATCATTGTTCTATAACCATTAAAACAAGATACTATGCCAAAATTTTGAAAATTTTCGTAATTTTACTTATGAATTTTCCAATTTTTCTTAAATATTTGATTATTCATTTTCTCTATTTTTAATTTTAGCTTTTTCAATTTTCCGAACTCCCAATTTTAATTTTTTCTATTTTTCATTGTTTCGCTTCTTCAATTCTTTAATGTTTAAAGTTTTTGATGTTACGATTTTTCAATGTTTCGTGTTTCAATTGCTCGGTCTTCCGATTTTTCAGTTTTAAAATTTTGCAATTTTGCAAATAGTCAATTATTTTTCAATTTTTCTACTCTTGAATTTTACATTTTTTTGATTTTTCGATTTTTGATTTTTCAATAATGATTTTTCGAATATTATTTTTTTTTTCAATTTTAAATCCTGCTTTTTTTTCTTTCAATTTTTCGACTTGTTAAATAAATAAATAGATAATAAATTTAATTAATCTCAGATTCTTAGATTTTTCAAATTTACGTTTTTTCAATTGCTCGATTTGGAATTTTTCATTGTTACAATGTTACAATTTTTCGTTTTTTTATATTTCAGTTTTTGATTTTTGGAAAATCATTATCCGATTTTTATATTCTTTCGAATTCTTGATTTTAAATTTTTCGACTTTCACACTTACGAATTTTCCGTTTTTGGTTTCTTCGATTATTTAATTTCCAAAATTTTCGTTTTTTATTGTTACGATTTTTCAATTTTTCAATGTTTTAATTTCTAGATATTTATTATTTTTCATTTTCTGATTTTTCGATTTTTCAGTTTCTCGATTTTTTAATTAACTCAATTTTTCAATTTATCTATTTTTTCGATTCTTCGTATTTTCAATTTCTCCTTTTTAATATAATGAAACTATTTTATAAATAATCAATGAAATTAACTGATGATTATTTTTTTTTTAAATATCTGTGGTAACAATTGAAAAAAATTACATACACATTTTTTAACAAACATTTCGTCACAAATTTTTAGGAATGAACGAATAAATCAAATTTAATCATTGTTCTATAATAATAATTAAATCAGTATACTATGCCAAAATTTCGAAAATTTTCGTGATTTAAATTCTAAGACAAACTATAAAAATTGCTTAAAAGTTGAGTCCAGAAATGTTTTGAATTTTTTTTATTTTTTTCAGAATGCTTCCAATATTAGAACATAAGGTCCAGAAGCTTTATGGGTGACTAAATAATTGTTCGTTTAAAAAATAGAACAGAAACATACAAAGAAATTTTTGATTTGATCTCTTGACACCTGTATAACACACTGGAAAATAATAATTTGGAGAAATCTTCATTTACAACGACTATAGTATTTTTTTCATTAAATTTTTGGTGGGAATGAACGGAAAAATTTTAATTATTTTTACCATCTGAATGAAAATCTGACAGTTGAAGAAAAATTTGATATAATCAGCCCAGTAGTTTCTAACAAATCATTAACAGAGAGACAGGCTAAACCCTTGAGAATAAATTGTTTCAATGTAAACTTGGTACACAGTAGCAAAATTATAAATACCTACGTGCAAACAAAAATGTATTTTTTTAAATTAACCGGTCTTATTATAATGTCTTAGTTCGTTTTACACGTGCACCGGCTATATTTTATAAATAAGCGATTAAATTTGCATTAATAGCCGCCAATTAACCATTAATTTATACCTCGATATGACTTATTTTTGCATACTTTATGTAAGCAAATATTTGCGTTAAGATTACACTTTTTCGAAACCCTGCCCGAGCCGGTTTTTTGCCATCCAAACCGGAATAAAGAACGCACTCCGGTTAGTTCCATTTTTGATGTCCGCTTTTTACGCAACCCTTACGCCCGCCATCAAATATGCACAATGTCAATAATGTCAGGGTCAGCATTTTTTTCTCTGGATTATTTAGGAAAGTCCGGTGGAATTTCACCCTGCCCGGAATAATTCATGCATCGTGAAGGTCCCCGCTTTTTGTGTACTTTATCTCTTTATTATCTTCGCCACCCATGTATATTTTATACCGGCGTTAAGTTTTTATAATCCTATCGACAAACTTTTACATTTTGATTGTTTTCACTCGAATCTAATACGTTTTCTCCCTCTCAAAGAAAATCGCCGCTTTACGCAACGCGGATCCCATGAATTTTTAAAAAGCTCACAAAATTAATCACCACTATCTCAATTTTATTACAAAAATCGCATCGCAGAAGTATAAAATCGGCGGGCGAGCGCGAAAACACATAAAGAATTTACTGCCAAGGACTAGATTAAACTTTAATCATCAAGATATAATATCAATATCTTAAATAATTGCGAGCTCGACTGGAAAAACTTCTCGACTTAGTTGGAAAGTTTTAATGTTAGTTCTTTTTAATCTTTCCAGATCGTTCGATAAGTTTTGCCGTTTAGCACGAAAACATTCGCCTGTTTTCCTTCCGATTCGATATTTAATTAAATGATAAGTTGACGATTCGGGGCTGCCAAAACGTTGTTTTTGGGAGCAATATTGCGTCCAAATTCTTTTAAAAGCACTCGATGAATCGATGTTTGATTTATTTTTGTCTTGGCTTCGAGTGAACACAATGGGGAAAATTGGCGAAAATAAGATAAGGAAAGTCGCAACCCGGTTTTAGTTAGATGCGTTTAAAAATCTTCGTTTAAGGAGACAAGAAATTTGTTGACCAAGGGTTCAGTTTAGGGCTACTTTTTTTGCAATATTGGTTAATGATATCAAGCGTTGCTTAGGAATAAAATGTCTAAACCAATGCGATATTTTATAGAAAAAGATACTCCTACACTTGTGATGAATGAATCCGTGTTCAGTTTCTACTCTAGACATCCAGATTTTTGAAAAAAAAAATCAGAGTTGTGTAAAAACTTTGAAACTGCCAAACTAAATTTTCTGAAATCTTTCAAAGGTTTAAGGTTATCATAATCATGGTAAATCGTTGATCAAAATTTATACATTTATCTCCTCTCAAAAAATTGATGACGTCAAGTCAAAATTTTGATGAATAAAACCTCTCTGAAATATATTACACTCATAGTTTTTAGAATTACTTTTACAGGGTGGTTCAAAAATAACAAATGACGCAATTTATTGTATTGAGTAAATTAAGAACGCGTAGGTTCTTTACTTTAACATTACATACATAATACATAATTTTATTTTAACTTATAAAGGTTACCATAAAAAATAAAACCGCAAAATCAAATTTTTCGAAAAATCTATTTATTTCCCTTCGACCAGTTTTTTGAAATAAGAATTTTTCGTTTTTTCATTTTTTTTTTCTTCAATTTTTCAATTTCTCGGCTTCCAAAATTTTCCGCTTGCAATTTTCCAGTTTTGCAATTTTTCATTTTTAGATTTTTCAATTTTTTTTCTAATTTTTTAATTTGTCAATTTTTCGTTTCCGCAATTTTGCAAGTTCTTGATTTTTATTTTTTAGATTTTTTGATTTTCATTTTCCCGATTTTACGAGTATATCACAATTTTTTGTTTTTTCAGTTCCTTAATTTTTTCAGTGCTTCGATTTTATAATTTTTCGTTTATTCGACTATTCAAATTCTGCAATTTTTTTATTTCTCAGTTACTTATCAAATTTTCCTACTTCCATAAATTTCAATATTTTGATTTTACAGTATTTTGAATTTTTCGATTTTTAAGTTTCTCGGTTTTTAATCTTTCGATTTTTCAATTTTTCGTTTCTACAATTTTTCAATTTCTTGATTTCCAATTTTTACATTATTCAAAGCTTTCATTTTATACTTTTCGTTGTTTTTTTATTTTTAATTTTAGAATTTTGCAATTTTTCCACTTTCTTATTTAAAATAATATTAAAAAATCGAAAAATCGAAAAATCAGAAAATAAAAAATCCAAAAACTAAAATTGAAAACGAAAAATGTTTTTTTTGGCGTTTTTTCAATTTGATTTTTCAATTTTGTAATTTTTCCAATTTCTTCATTCGAAAAGTTGAAAAGTCGAAATTTTGAAAAATCTAAAACTGAAAAAACTAAAAATTTCAAAATCGAAAAAGCGAGTAATCGAAAAATTGCAAATCGAAAAAACCATTAAAAAACAAAAACACTCTTGAAAATTGAAAAAAAATATATCAAAAAATTAGAAAGAATAGACGCATCGAATCGAAATCAAAATCCAAAAATTGTGAAATCAAAAATTTAAACAAACGTCAAATTTGTAAAGTCGAAAAACTGTAATACTGGAAGATCGAAAACTTGAAAAATTAAATATCGAGATTGAAAAATTAAAAATAGGAAATTTCAAAATCGAAAAATCGAACAATTGAAAAAAATTAAAAATCCAATATTTGAAAAAATCAATTTTGTAAAAATGAAAAATTTAAAAAATCGAGAAACCGAAAAATATAAAACTGAAAAAACCAATAATTAAAAAATCTAAAAGTTGAAAAATCCAAAAATTAAAACAATTTTACACTTGAAAATAAAAAAATTATAAAATCAAAAAACAAAAAAATAAACTAAAAAACTGAAACGAAAACTGCAAACCGAAAAATCGAAAAATTAAAAACTGGAGAGTCGAAAAACTAAATTATTTAAAAATGAAAACTGGAAAATTTTAATTGAAAAATTATAAGTCGGAAAACTGAAGAAACGAAAAACTGAAAAATTATGAAATTGATAAAACACAAAATGATAAAATCAGAAGAATGGAAATTCGAAAAATTGTTCAAATAAAGAAAATAAAAAACCGAAACGGAAAATTGCAAATCGAAAATTTGAGAAATGCAAAATTGAAGAATTGAAAACTTGAAATATCAAAAATCGAAAAATTGAAAAGTACAATAAGTAAGAGGTTTTAAAAACAAATTAATGAAAAATGGACAAATTCTAAATTCGTAAAATCGAAAATGTAGAAAATCGAAAAATTGTGCTTCGAAGAACGAAAAAACCCAGAATTGAAACATTGGAAATGAAAAATGTTTTTATTGTGTTTTTTCATTTTTGATTTTTCAAGTTTGCAATTATCAATTTTTCCATTTTTTTATTCGAAAAATTTAAAAATCAAAATATTGGAAAATCAAAAACCAAAAAATCGGAAAAGCGGATAATCGGAAAAAGGAAAAAACGAAAAATTGAAACATTGAAAATGAAAAATGTTTTTTTGGCGCTTTTTCATTTTTGCTTTTTCAATTTTGCAATTTTGCAATTTTTCCATTTTTTTATTCGAAAAATCGAAAAGTCGAAATACTGAAAAATCAAAAACCAAAAAATCGGAAAAGCGGATAATCGGAAAAAGGAAAAAACGAAAAATTGAAAAACATTGAAAAACAAAAACTCCAGAAACTTGAAAATTAAAAAAAAATATTGTATCTAAAAATTAGAAAAAAAACCCATTTAATCGAAATGAATGACCCAAAAATTGTGAAATCGTAAAATTGTACAATCGTTAAATTTGGAAAGTAGAAAAACTGTAATACTGTAAGATGGAAAACTTGAAAAATTAATTATCGAGAGATTGAAAAATTAAAAATTAAAAATTCCAAAATCGAAAAATCGATTAAATGAAAAAATTCGAAAGTCCTACAATTGGAAAATGGAAAAATTCTTATTTCGTTTAACTGGAAAAACTGAAAAATCGTGAAACCAAAAAATCTAAGACTGAGAAAACCCGTAATTAAAAAATCTAAAAGTTGAAAACTCCAAAAATTCAAAAATTTTACACTGGAAAATAGAAAAATTATAAAATCAGGACACTGATGAACGGAACAATTGAAAACTAAAGGAAATAAAAACCAAAACGAAAAATTTCAAACTGAAAATTTGAGAAATACCTACAAAGTTGAACTGAAAATTTGAAAAATCAAAAATCGATATTATTACATATTTATAGTGGAAACTAGAAAAATTGCAAATCAAAGGAACAAATGAAGAATGAAAAATCATGAAGCTGGAAATTAATAAAAGGAAAAATTAAAAAATCTAAAAGTTGAAAAATCGAAAAATTGAAATATTCAAAAATTGAAAAATTCCACATTGCAAAACAGAAAAATTTTTAAATGAAAACCTGAAAAATTGAACAATAAAGAAACTAAAAAACCCAAACGAAAAATTGCAAATTAAAAATTCAAGACATGAAAAATTGAAAAATTAGAAATTGAAAACTCGAAAAGTTGCATATTTATATTTTTTTGTTACGGATTTTTTGTGAGAAATAGAAGCTAATTAATGATTAACTTAATCAAAAATTAAGCCATGTTATGTAAACCCATTCTAAAAGTAATATTTTAACGTGTTTTTTAAACACTGTTAATTTTCTTTTAAAATCTTCCCTGAATTAACTTGACCTAACCTGACCTGACCTGATTAGATCAGGCCAAAAAAAATCTGTTAGTGTCTTAAACAATTAGAATAAACAAAAAGTAAAATTTTGAGCAAAAATTTTAAAACATCGGTATGTCGATAAATCTAGAGACCGAGTTTTTTTTTTAAATTGAAAAATGGGAAATTGAAACATTCAAAAAACAGTAAAAGGGAAAAATTGAAAAGCCGTAAAGTCAAAAATTCGATAGATCGGGCAATCCAGGCATCAAAAAATCCAAAAATTTAAATTAAACAAAAACGAAAAATTGAAAAATTCACAAAATTGAAATGTTTAAAAAAATTACAAATCGAAAAACCGAAAACCGAGATGTCCAGAAATCGAAAATTTTAAAAACGAGAAATTAACATATGCATTGAAAAATAAGGGAGTAGAAAAAACAAAAAGATAAAATCGAAAAACTGAAAATAGAAAAATCCAAAATTTAAAAAATCGAGAAATTGAATCGAAAAATTGAAAAGCCCAGAAATTAAAAAATCACAAAATTGAAATAACGAAACATTGGGAGCTCCAAATATTGTAAAACAGAAATGTCGAGAAATTGGAAAATCGAAATTTGAGAAATCGAAAAGGTAAAACAACCGTCAAATGGAAAAATCAAAACATACCTACAAAAATTGAAAAATTGAAAAATCGAGAAATCGAGAAATCGAAAAATTGAAAAATAGAAAATAAAAAACGGAAACGAATAACTACGAATCGAAAATTTGAAGAAATGAAAAACTGAAGTCGAAAAATTGCAAAATCTAAAAATTGAAAAATTATAAAATAAACTGAAAAATTTAAACTTGGAAACTCAAAAATTGCAAATCGAAAAACTGAAGAAACAAAAACAACAGAAATTGATGTCAAAAATCTGCGGGAGTGTTATTTCCGCCTGTGGTTTTTACTCTTTAGAGGTTATCAAGAAAAAAAAATCACAAAAAATTTGCGTAATTTTTCAAAGAAGTTCGTTCGAAATAATGTTCGACCAATTTTTTTCACGGAGTGGTGTTATCAGATTTCAGAGACGTACGGATTCAATTCCAAGGATGCCTCGATTACAAATTATGTCTCATTCACACCTTAGGTAGTTTTTCCCCAAACCTAGCCAACAAAGCGACTCCGAAGCCGCCGCTCTGCGTCAACTCAACTCTTTCGGCTCCAACCCCCGTTTTCGCCGTCCGGTCGTTCCCATCGCCTCCGCCGGCCAACGCCCGTCCCGCAATCCAAGATGCCGTATGATAAATGGAAGCGATGCGAGGTGATTTCTTTGTGTGAACGTGAGGAGAAGGCATAATGTGCATAGAAGGAGGCCTCCGGGCGATCGATGTAGGGTGAGGCACACACCGTGTTCCGGCTCCACCCGGATGAAAAATAGCGCCGGCCTGGATGTGGATGTGCAAAAAGCCCCGCGCCACCCCGAAAAATACACACGCTCCCCGCGTCCCACTATGTGGAGAGAGCGAAGAAAACGGGACACGCAAGCGCCCTTCGCGTCATCAATACTTCACATTCGAACACCTACACTCCGGGATTGGGCGGTTTCCCTGCTTCGGGAAAGTGTCGCCGGGAAAAAGGCAGACGAGGCGGCGGCGGCATATGGGAGGATGCTGGGTTTATGGGCCGTGTGGAACGGGCCATTGCGTCCAGAGGGAAATCGACGCTAAATCGAGCAAAAGTTGCAGTTTTTGCGAGGGGGATGGGGTGTTTACATGATTGTAGTGGAAGATTTTTCTAGGCGGGTTGTTAAACTTAGAGTTGGCAAAAGTGACTTTAATTTCACTTTTTCTTGAGTTTTTTAAGTTGTTAAGTACTAAAATACGAGTTTGTTGTCTGGAATTATCGACTGTTGAAAGTTTGAACGTTCTATTCATCCTCTGCGTAAACTGATGACGTCATCGCGTTATAAGTTTTTCTATTTTTAATAAAGTTCGTAAAGCCAAAAACAGGACAGGATTTTAAAAACAACCTCAACACTTTTTGAAAAAAAATCTAATTGCAAAATCAAAATTAAGGGAAAAGTGTCAAATTTAGTTTGAAGACACCGAAAAAAAAATGGGCACATTTCATCAAGTACCAATTTTCGTAATTTCTGTGTATTTCGATACAGTTTTACTCCAGATTTTCACCAACGTCTTTAGACAACTAAAAGACAATTTTGACTCTTCAATAAAATAAAAAAAAAGTAAAGATCGTAGGTTCATAATTTTTTTTAAATAATAAAACTTGAAATAAGGATAACAAATTGGAAAATCGCTTGTATTGGAATATTTTTACAGATCAAAATTACTTGAAAAATGAACAATATCGCTAAAATTTAATTTTTTACATTTGTTCTTTAATACTGGTGTTTTTTGTTTAGAAAACTACGAAATATTTTTGATTTTAACTAAAATAAAATATGATTGTAAATTTAAAAAAAATGTTGGCACTTGATTTTACTTGAAATTGTTTTCTTAATATAATTTCAATAGATCAGTGTTTACCAATTCATTGTATTCTGTAAAATATTTTGAAAAAAACCACAATCATTCAATTAGTATTCAAAAAAGGTGAAATTTTGATTAAAAATATCAACAACTTGGCAGCAAATTTTGTCTTTCCAGAATTTTTTTTCAAAATTTTTGAATGTTTAAAAAAGAATAACATATTGTATTATTTATTAAAAACAATAAAATTTGTAAAAAAAATTGTTAAAAAAACAAATTTTGTATTAATTTACAGAATTTGAGAAAAAATTATTATTAGGAGAAAAATAATTAAAAAATTGCTTGCTTGACATTCATTTACAAAAACAAAATATCAAATTAGACAGATTGATTTCAAAAATGTGAAAAATTAGCTACTTAAATAAGCGTAGATTTGGGTCCACGAACTTTTTAAATTATTTTTGCGTTACTCAATAAACAGTCCTTAACAACGAGTTGTAGAGTTAGTGTGTCCTTTTTTAACCACCCTGTATATTTGTAAGTAGTGTTCCTAACCTCTTTGGTGTTTTATTTATTTTCTAGAAATATTAAAAATTAAAATATTCAAAACATTTTAAACTTTTTCTTGCTTCAAGATCTTCAAAAACTGCATTTTCTGCAAAATATTTTAAGATTTTAAGAGCAAATTGCTGCTGTTTTTCCCTTAGAAAAGAAAAGTCAAAGCTTTATACACATTTTTTTGTTCTGGGGTTTTTAGAAGGAACAGAAGCTTAAAAATAATATTTTAACATGGTTTTTAACAACTGTTAAGTTAGTGTGTGTATTAAACAATTAGAATAAACAAAAAAGGAAAATTTTGAACAAAAATTTGAAAAATTCAAACATCGGAATCTCGATAAATCTAGAAATTGAGAAATTAAAAAGCTTTAAAAGTCGAAAATTTTGAAAACCGAAAAATTGTAAAATCCAAAAATCAAGGCCGAAAAGTAAAAAAATCGAAAAATTAAAATACTCAGAAATTGAAAAATTCCAAAAATTGAAAAGCAAGGAAGTGGAAATACCAAAAAACGTAAAATTAAAAACTGAAAAATGTAAAAGTTAAAAATTGAAAAATTGAATAATCGAAAAACTGAAAGTTAAAACACGAAAAATCGGTAATTAAAAAAAAACGAAAGACTGAAAAATCAAAAAATCGGAAAATTCCAAAACTGAAATGATGAAAAATTAGGAACTCGAAAAACTGGAAAATCGAAACGTTGAAAAATTGGAAAATCAAAACGCCAAAAAATGGAAAACAGAATTAAAAAAATCCAAACATTGAAAAATTGAAATATTTCGAATAAAGTTGAGAAATCGAAATAGCTCAAAGAAAAATTGGAATTTGAAAAATAGGAAAATTAAAAAATGAAAAATCGAAAACTGAAAAACCGAAAAATTGGAAAATGGAAGAGTCGGACAGTCAAAAAAACCGAAAAATTAAAAATTTTAAAACTTAAAAATTGAAAAAGAGGAGAATGGAAACACCAAAAATCGTGAAATTGAAACTCGAAAAATCGAAAAATGGAAAAATCGAAAATCTGGAAAGTTAAAAAACGAGGAATCGGGAAATCAAAACATCAAAAATTAAAAAAAAGGAAAAATTTATAAATCGAAAAATAGAAGAATTGAAAAACTGAAAAATTGAAAAATTAAAAGATTCCAAAACTGAAATGACGAAAATTTGGGAACTCGAAAAATTGGAAAAACGAAAAGTTCACAAATCGAAAAACCGAAAAATAGGAAAACAGAAATCGTAAAATCCAAACAGCAGACGATTGAGAAATTGAAACATGAAACCATCGAGAAATCGAAAAGTCGAGAAGTCGAAAATTCGAAAAGTCGACAAATCGAAAGAACCCAAAAGCGAAAAACTAAAATTTGAATAACGGAAGAATCGAAAAACTGAAAAAACGAAAAATTGATGAGTCGAACAGTCAAAAATTGAAAAATCAAAAATTTAACAAATAAAAAAATGGAAAAACCCAGAAATTGAAAAATTCCCAGAATAGAATTGTAGAAAAATTGACAAATCGAAAACTTGAAAATTTGAGAAATCGAAAATTCGAAAATCAAACAATTGAAAAAGAAGGAAATGGAAACACCAAAAATCGTAAAACTGAAAATCGAAAAATGTAAAATTCAAAAATCAAAAATTTGAAAAATCGAAACGTTAAAAAATTGGAAAACTGAAATAGAAACATTAAACGATCGAGAAATCGAAAGAGCCCAAAAGCGAAAAATTAAAATTTGTTAGAAATTGAAAAATTAAAAAAAATGAAAAACCGAAAAACTGAAAGAAGGAAAAATTGAAAAATCAAAAAACTGAAGAGTCGAAGAGTAAAAAAATTGAAACATTAAAAATTTAACAAATCGAAAAATTTAAAAACCCAGCAATTGAAATATTCTCAAAATTGAAATGTTCAAAAATTGACAAACCGAAGACTGGAAAATTCGAGAAATCGGAAATTCGAAAATCAAATAACTGATGAAGGAAATGGAAACATTAAAAAACGTAAAACCGAAAAACTGAAAATCGAAAAATCTAAAATTAAAAATTGAGAAATCGAGAAGGTGAAATAGCCCAAAAACGAAAAATTGAAATTTGAACTATTGAAAAATTTTAAATTTAAAAAATCTATAAATAAAAAAAAAATTGCTTCCGTGAATTGATCTGATCTGACCTGACCTGACCTAACCTGATATAACATGACATGACCTGAGCTGATCTGCTTCCCTCAGTTAATGTCTTAAAGAATTGGAATAAACGAAAAAGTAAAATTTTGAACAAAAATGTGAGAAACAAATTTTGAATATTTTGGTTTATTTTCAGTGAACTGAAGTTTGACCGACTTTAAAATAGAATCTGAAAAATTGAATCTCAGGACTTGGAAAACATTTTTCCAGTTCCAACTTTTGCCATGGGAGTTTTTCTTAATAACTTAAAATATTTAAACAATTGTACTTAGACTTTGAAATAAAATTTAAAAAAATAAATTTTAGGATTTCAAACACATTTTCTCTAGTTACAGCTAGTGAAGTGAAAGTTTTTCTCAAGATCTTAACATTTTTCTTTCAATTCTGATCAAAATCAAAATATCAAAATTATATTTATTAGAATAGAATAAGCAAAAACCTTCTAGCAAAGATTCAACCAGCAAAATTGACAAATTTTCCATTACAAACCATAACAAGAACACTTTGTGATTTCTCTGCGTCAACATCACCTCTTCATCCCCCCGCCCGCGCCAACCCAGCGTCCGAAAGCTCGAGCCGACCATGTCCCGCGCCTCCAACTTCCCAAAGTCCGTACCCTAATTGCGCCGAAAGTGGGTTAGTGACCCTCGGCGGCCTTGAACCGCCGCCCCCGACCGACGTTCCCGGAGGTAATTAAGCGCCGCGGCGCAGCTAATTGAAGCTGTGGCGCTTGCGTTGTGCGCTTATTAAAGAAGCGCACTGGGTCACGAGGGGAATAATGAACGAGGATGGAAGTCAAGGGAAAGTATTTTTAAAGAGTGAAATTAGACGGCTTGGGGCAGGTCAAGACGGCTCCTCCGGGTGACCATTCATTAGGGCCGCCGCCGCCGCAGCAATCAGGCATACCGAGTGGGAGCAAAAACGGGCAATTAAGACTGGATGCTCCTCCAAGTACTGTTGGGTGTACCGTGGCCTGGGTGCATCGTGCGATCTAGGGGCTCGCTCTGGAGCAGATGCGCCATTTTTCCGTATCGATTCCGATTGACTGGATATCGGTGCCCGGATAGAGCCGCAGCTAAGAAAACTGGGGGCGGCGACGGTTACACCCTCCGACGTATCGTATGTGAGTGTGTGACGGGTTCCTTCGGGGCGGACAGCTTGACTAATGCTAAGAATACGGAAAAGAACGGGGGAGGAGGGGGAGGGAGCGCTGCAGGAAAATGGAAAAGTTCCGGGTGCGATGCATGGTGGGGGCGGGGGAGAGGCGCGGGGGCGGCGGCGTGGGGCTGCTTAGTATGCCGCTTCGGCGGCTGGTAGTGTTACATGGGAAATGACAATTCTATCTGGAAATTTACAGGGACGAGGAGAAAATTTTACGGGATGGAGGGTGCGGGGGAGGGAGGGCTTCTGAGCTATACTTGAACTATTTCGACATTTGTGCAATATAATACAAGTTTGTGTAAGTTATCTGCTTGGTTACAATCAAGTACGTGCTATCAAAGCGGAGAGATAGCTTACGGGGGCGGGGGGTGGCTTGGCGGAAGAGGAGTTTGCTCCAGGATTTAGACCATTTCACGCTCTGGGAACATGGAAATTTGGGGTTTGGTTAAAAATCGTTAAATGGACTGGTTTTTATTTATTAGCAAATAATTCATTGCACACACACCATTAGAATTGATTGTCCAAATTGTACTGAGAATTTTAAACGAAATTGCAAATCATTAATAAAGAGCGGAAAAAGAACAGGACCACAGTGTGACCCCTACAGTACACCACACATAACAAATCCACCCTAAAACATTTAAATCGTTTAACGAATAATAATAATTACAATAAATGCCATTCATAATGATCGAAGGTTGTTTAGTGAGTTTCCCTCGCCTCTGAAGTGCAATCAAACAAATCCCCCTTCTTTGAAAAGTTACAAAAATTGATTTTGCGTTTTTTTGTGATAACTTCTGTAATGTTAAAATTAGTGGCGTAAGTAACACTCCCGCAAACTAAGATTCAAAAAATTGAAAAATTCATAATCAAAAAATGGAAAAATTGCAAAAACTGAAAATATCCTAAAATCGAAAACTTGAAAAATCGAGATATCAAAAAATTTAAAAGTCGAAAAACTTTAAAAACTGAAAAACCGAGAAAACGAAAATTCGAAAATTGAAAAATTAAAACATATATTAAAAAATTGAAAAATAAGGAAAAACCCCAAAAAATGTAAAATCGAAAATTTGGAGAATCGAAAAATTGAAAAATGAGAAAATTAAAAATTCCGAGATTGAATTGACGAAAACTGAAATTGGAAATCGAAAAACTGAAAAGTGGAAACATCGAAAAATTTGAAAATTGAAAAGTTAAAACATTGAGACATCGAAAAATCGAAACATGAAATATAGAGAAATTGAAAAGTTGAGAAGTCGAAAAACTGAAAAATCCGGAAATCGAACATAAGTCAAGAAATAGAAAAATTGAAAAATCGGAAAACTGAAAAACTGGAAAATGTAAAATCGAGAAATTGAAAAATCCAAAGATCGAAACAAGAAAGGATCGAGAAATCTAGAAATCGGGAAATCGAGAAAACAAATAGCCCCTAAAGCGAAAAATAAAAATTTGAATAATTGAAAAATTTTAAATCTAAAAAATCGGTAAATCCAAAAATCGAAAAATTGAAAAATCGGAAAATTGAACAATAGTGATCGAAACTTCAAAATCTCGATAAATTAAGAAATAGAAAAATTAAAACATCGAAAAACTGAAACATCGATAAATTAAAAAATCGAACAATATAAAACCGGGAAATTGAAAATTCGAAAAATCCAGCAATCGAGACATCAAAAAATTGAAAAATTCGAAAATTTGGAAAATCGAAAACTTGTTAAATCGGAAAATCAAAAAGTAGGAAAATTGAAAAACTTGAATTCGAAAAATTGAAAACTTGAAATCTGTATTGAAAAATTTTAAATTGAAGAATCTATAATTTAAAAAAATCGAACGTTTAAAAAATCGAAAACTTGGAAAATCAATGAACAATTGAAAATTCGAAAAACTGAAAAATACCAAAACTGACACATTGAAAAATTGAACATCCGAAAAGCTGAAAAATTGAGATATCGAAAAATGGAAAAGTCGAACTCGAAAAATCGAGAATTTATATATCGAACAATTGAAAAATCAAAAATCTGAAAAATCGAAAAATCGAGGAATTGACTGAAAGATCTAAAATCGAGAAGTCAAAAAATCGAAAGATAAGAAATCGAAACAAAAAAAAAATAAAATTGAAAAAATGAAAATTCAAAAATCTTAAAAATCCAAAAATCGGAGAATCGGAAAATAGGAGAATCGGAAAATAGGAGTCTCCAAAAATTGAAAAATCTAAACGTGGAAAAGTTAAGAAACCGAAAAATCGGAAAATCAAAGTCAAGAAACCGAAAAATCTAAAAATCGATTATTCGAAAAATCGAAACATCGAAAAATCGAAAATTTAGGGAGACCAAAAATTAAAACATTGAAAAACTGAAGAATTGAAAAATTGACTAATCGGGAAATTTGAACAATTGAATAATCGAAACGTCGAAATCTCGGTAAATCGAGAAATTTTGAACTGAAAAATCGAAACACTGGAAAATTAAAAAGCGAAAAATTAAAAAATTCGAAAATCAAACATTGTAAAAATGGAAAATTTGAAAAACCCAAAAATCTAAAACCGAGAAGTCGAAAATCGAGAGATGTAGATATCGAAACATCAAAAGACTGAAAAATAGAAAAATAGTTCTTCAATTTTTAAACTGGAAAAAATGAGAAGTCGAAAAATTGAAGAACCGAAAAATTTAATTCCGAAAAGTTGAAAAATTTAAATACCGAGAAACGATAAATGAAAAATAAAAAATTAGAAAAACTGAAAAATCTAAAACTCCAGAAGTCGAAAGATGAAAAAATTGAAAAACTGATAAACTGTAAATCGAAAAATCTAAAATTTAAAGATTCGAAAAATTGAGAAACTTAAAACCGAAAACTCGAAAAGCTGAAGAATCGGGAGATCGAAAACTCGAAATGTCGGAAGTCAAAAAATCGACAATTGAAACGTCAAAAGTCTGAAAAGTCCAAAAATTGAAAAATCGAAGAATTGACTGAAAAATTTCAAATCGAGAGGTCAAAAAATCGAAACATTAAAAACTGAATTTAAAAAATAGAAAAATCGAAGAACTGAAAAATTGAAACCTTGAGAAAATCGAACCATCAAAAATTCGATAACTCGAAAAAATTGAAACAGAAAAATCTAGTATTTAGAAAAATCGAAACGTCTACATCTGGATAAATTGAGAAACGTTGAAAAATCGATAAATTTTAAAGGAGAAAAATTCCAAAATCGAAAATTTGAAAAACCCAAAAATCTAAAACCGAGAAGTTAAAAAATCGAATCATCAAGAAACTGAAAGATAAAAAAATTGAAAAATTGAAGAACTGTAAATTCGAAAAAATGAGAACTCGAAAAATTAAAAAGCCGAAAAATCTAAATCCGAGAAACTAAAATAAAAAAAAATCGAAAAATTGAAAAAACCCAAAACTGAAATCTATATATAAATCGAATATCGTAAAGTTGAAAAATTGAAGAAAAATAAAAAATTCGAAAATTTGAAAAATCCAAAAACTGAACAACCTAAAAGATGAAAAATCGACAAATGGAAAACTCGAAAAATCGAACTCAAAAAATCGAAAATTTCACATATCGAACACTTGAGAGAATAAAAATCTGAAAAATCAAAAAACAGAAAATCGAAAAATTGAAGAACTGACTGAAAAATGTAAAATTGAGAAGTCGAAAAATTGAAAACGCGAGAAATAGAAACATCAAAAAAATTAAAAATCATAAATTTAAAATCGAAAATTTAAGAAATCGAAATTCATGAAAAATTTATAGACGCAAAAAAAATTGAAAAATCTCACAACTGAAACACTGAAAAATTGTGATCCAATTGATTTTTTTACAAAAATTTCGATGTCCAGGCATTGTTATTATAAATTATAGTAACATTACTCTTGTAAAATTTGGAAATTCATTCCATTGTTGGTGAGGATGACTAGACAAATTTTGGTTAGCGTTTTACCATCTATTTAGATTACATTCCTAGCATACGGTACGTACAAAATTTGACAACCATTGGTCGTCCGGTAATTTCGGATATTATCCGATTAATAAAAATGGACACAGACGGTGGACAGACAGACAGACGGAAACCTATTTTCCGTACTCTAGCGGTTATAAAACATCGAAAAAAAACGAAATACTGGAACGAAAAGGATCGTAGGTCACTCTAGCCCAGATTTTTCGCCGTTCCGTGTCACCTGCTATTAGTAAATTAAATTCCGCCCACTGCGTAAATCCCGGTCCTTATATCATTTCATAGTAGTTTTTACGAGGGGCCGTATTGTTTTTCATTTGATAAGAACCAATTTGCCGGCGAGAGATCCGCGCCTATTCTCCATTGGAAGAATCAGCTGTTTAAGACTTAATAAGAGTTCTCGAAGAAGGGAAACTTTTTACGACAATAATAAAATTATTGATTTTCGTCCAAATTAGGGGCAACTTGTATGCTGGAGGAAGAAGCATATTAAAATTTTAAGTGGATATTTTCTGAGGGAGCGCGGAAAAGGTTTTTTGCTAAATGTTGCCGAGAGCTCTGATTGCTGCACTTGTTAACTTAATGCCGATCGACTATTACGGTTATGGAAAGTCAACAGTTAGAGAGCTGGAAGTTGGGAGAGCTTTGTTGTATCAATAAATGAGTGATTTTAGTCATTTGCGAAACGCCTCGGGCAAGTGGTTACAACGTGATGAATGCTGCCGGAAGACCACCATTTTTTTGTCAGTGTGACTAGTTCGCTGACAGTAATTCTGAAAAGGAAGTGGCGTCACAGTAAATAATACTCGGAGGGATTTGAAGTGGTGTGTTAAGACATACCTACGTTTTTCTAGGCAAGGCAAACACACATTTAGATTTACACATCTATCTCAGATAAGAATTTTTTTTTAAATAACCGAGATATCAAACCGGAATTGTTTTTTTTTGTGAAACTGTCCTCATAATCAATCAAACAAAAAAAAAAAAAACAAAAGAACCTGAGGGGGTTCTGGGGAACACAGAGGCGTATTTTATGCAGCAACCGGAATTTAATCTACTAATAGCTGGCGTGTTGCCTCACCGCTGCCTTTATCACTGTGCATTATGTTTGCTTTTTACACGAAATGTACACGAAGGAATGTTCATTAATTATATAAACAACGCTAAACGGACTGTCCCACTCTCTGCATGTTTTATCACACGTTAAATAAAACAGTCCTCGAAACGCAGACCGCAATAAATCAATCGAGATCTAAAATTTATTAGCGACAAGGGTCGGGAAAAAAAGTTCAAACTTCACGTGTCCTGACGATGCACGTTTTCGGCTTACTTGCAATTTTCGAGGAGCCGATCTGAAGACGTGCTCGAGGGGCGGACGAGAACAGGGAGAGATGCATGACGTATCTGGGATCTGGCGCAAAGGGGTGACCTTTCGGGGTATCCTTTACGTCTGCTGATTTTAACGGTATCGATCAAAGGGGGCTGCGAGGGATGCTGGAAGGGGTGTAATTAGTAAAAATGTGACCTTATGTGGCTGTTCGAAACAAATGTAACTAAAGTGTAAAACTATGTCGGTGCTTAAGACAAGTCCAGACTTCAAGTAGTCTGATTTATATTCATTCTGCAGTTGTCGCTGTACACCCATTATGGTACCAAGTGCAAAAAAGGGCGTTTTAGTTACATTAATTGAGAAGATTTTGCCTTTTCAGTACGAAAATGAGTAACTTTCTCTTAATAAGACGTTTATTTGAAACAATTAATCGATGACCACACTCGAGCCACACAGGCCTCAGATGGAAGAATGAGACAGTGGTTGTTTCCAAGTACGAAGCAAATTTTATGCAATCAGTTTGACAACCCGTCTTCGACAGAAACGGGTTTTGACACCAATAACATAAATAAAACAGGCGTTTTCTACCAAATACGGCACAATTACTAATAATAACACTAGGTGGTAATAATGGTAAAAATTGCGAAGCATGGAACATAAAAACCTTGTGTACGTCCACAATACAGATAACATTCCGTGGCGTTATCCAGATGGAGGTGTGCATTAGATGTAAAAGTATAATTATCGTGGAGTCATCCTCCAAAACCACTAATTTTAACAACGTAATAAAGTCCCTGGAATTTTTTTAGCCATTATTTTATCTCCCCAGATAACGAGTGTAGCTAATGGTCTTTTCGGTCATGGTATTTAAGATATGAAATGTACAAAACAATAAAAAATTATCTTTGTTGGTAGGTAGTTTTTAGAATTGCCATTAGTCTTGTCTTAAGAACCAATTAAGTGAATTTACGACTGCATCAAACGAAACGTCAAACACAGTTTCCTGTGTGGGTTGCCTTTCTTTTCTCAACCACAAATCTTCCTCGGTCTATTAAAAAATTGGCAAAGGCTAGCCGTGGCGGATTGGGTGTGTTATTACTTAAAATATCTAAAACAATAAGAGCAGGGGAAAGGAGAGCGAAAGGCTGGTTATCGGCCTGAATGCGTGCTGGCCTGATTTTTTGTGTAACGAAAGATATTTTCGAAAAAGCGCTCCTCAAAAACGACTTCAGATACAAATTATGAAAAAATTCGTTCGTATGGTGTCCGTTTTCCAAAATATTTACGTTTAAATTTGAAAAACTAGTGGCTGGTCTCCAAATTACCTAGCTTCAGATTTGAATTTTTAAAATATCTCAAAATTTACCAATCTGATTTTGGCAATTTTGGTGAAATGAGGTCAAATGTCGACAAACAAACTTGTTAAAAAATTTAAGAGCTTGAATTTGGATGTAGAGAATTGTTTTATTTTCTGAAGACTTTCAATGGGAAGTCAAACTTTTCGAATTCTATTTATTAAATATCTAAAAATTATTTTTTTTTCCAGGTTCTTGGAAAATGGATGAAAATTCTGAAAGATAGATTTTGACGAATTGAATCGAAAAGTGTAACGTATCAGTGGTCTCGGACCAAGATAATGGGTACAAATGAAATTTTTTAACCATCAATAATGGTATTTTTTCACAAGAACACGTTCAGCAGGACTCTACAAAAACTGGTAAGTCAAAAATTATGAAAAAATTCAGTGTTAGGCGGAAATCCCGTGTTTATTGAGGAAAAAAACTAGAAGTTTGCACGATGTCCACTTTCCAAAATATCTAGGTTCAAATTCGAATTTTTAAAATATCTCAGAATTTGCCATATTTTGGTATTTTTTATGAAATGAGGGGAAGTATATACAAACGGTCATGTCAGGAAATTTTAGAAACTTGAACTTGTCTGCGCAGAATTTTTTTGCATTCTTTTGAAGACTTTCAAGAGAAAGTCAAAATTTTAAACTTGTATTAAATGTGAAAAATTGTTTTTTTTTTTCAATGTCCCTATAAAATCGCCAGAAAATTCTGAGGGATAGATCTCGACAAATTAAATCGAAAAATATAGCATATTAGTAGTCTCGGACCACGATTATGGATACAAATGAAATTTTTTAACCATCAATAATGGTAGTTTTCCAAAAAAACACGTTCGGCAGGACTCCACAAAAACTGGTAAGTCAAAAATTATGAAAAAATTCAGTGTTACGCAGAAATCCCGTGTTTATTGAGGACAAAAATTAGAAGTTCGTACGATGGCCACTTTCCAAAATATCTAGGTTCAAATTCGAATTTTTAAAATATCTCAAATTTAGCCATATTTTGGCATTTTTTGTGAAATGGGGCGAAGTATCTACTAATGGGTTTGTCAGGAAATTTCAGGAGCTTGAACTTGTCTGCGGAGAATTTTTTTGTATTTTGTTGAAGACTTTCGAGAGAAATTCAAAATTTTGAAGTTCTATGAAATGCTAAAAAATTGATTTTTTTTCAATGTCACTAGAAAATTGCCAGAAAATTCTGAGGGATAAATCTCGACAAATTAAATCGAAAAATATATCATATTAGTAATCTCCGACCATGATTATGGGTACAAGTGAAAGTTTTTAACCATCAATAATGGTATTTTTCCAAAAGAACACATTCAGCCCGACTCCACAAAAACTGACAACCCAAAAGTTATGAAAAAATTCAGTGTTAAGCAACAATCCCGTGTTTATTGAGGAAAAAAATTACAAAATCGTACGATGAATACTTTCCGAAATATTTAGGTCCAAATTCGATTTTTTAAAATATCTCAAAATTTGCCATAGTTTGGCATTTTTTGTGAAATGAGGGGAAGTATCTACTAACGGGTTTGTCAAGAAATTTTAGAAACTTAAACTTGTCTGCAGAGAATTTTTTTATATTTTTTCGAAGACTTTCCAGAGAAAGTCAAAATTTTGAAGTTCTATTAAATGCCAAAAAATTGTTTTTTTTTTCAATGTCCCTATAAAATCGCCAGAAAATTCTGAGGGATAGATCTCGACAAATTAAATCGAAAAATATAGCATATTAGTAGTCTCGGACCAAGATTATGGATACAAATGAAATTTTTTAACCATCAATAATGGTAGTTTTCCAAAAAAACACGTTCGGCAGGACTCCACAAAAACTGGCAAGACAAAAATTATGAAAAAATTCAGTGTTACGCAGAAATCCCGTGTTTATTGAGGACAAAAATTAGAAGTTCGTACGATGGCCACTTTCCAAAATATCTAGGTTCAAATTCGAATTTTTAAAATATCTCAGAATTTGCCATATTTTGGCATTTTTTATGACATGAGGTAAAGCATATACAAACGGTCATGTCGGGAAATTTTAGGAACTTGAATTTGTCTGAGCAGAATTTTTTTGTATTTTTTTGAAGACTTTCAAGACAAAGTAAAAATTTTCAATTTCTATTAATTGCCAAAAAATTGTTTTTTTTTTTCAATGTCACTATAAAATCGCCAAAAAATCCTGAGTGATAATCTCGACAAATTAAATCGAAAAATACAGCGTATAGCAGTCTCGGACCAAGATGGATACAAATGAAATTTTTTTACCATCGATAATGGTATTTTTCCAAAAGAACACATTCAGCACGCCTCCATAAAAACTGGTAAGACAAAAATTATGAAAAAATTTAGTGTTAAGCAGAAATCCCGTGTTTATTGAGGAAAAAAATTAGAAATTCGTACGATGGCTACGTACCGAAATATCTAGGTTCAAATTCGAATTTTTAAAATACATCAAAATTTGCCATATTTTGGCATTTTTTGTAAAATAGGAGCAAGTGTACACGGACATCTAAAGAAATTTTAGGAACTTGAACTTGTCTGCTGAGAATTTTTTTGTATTTCTTTGAAGACTCAAAGTAAAGTCAAATTTTTCAAATTCTATTATATAAATGCCAAAAATTTTTTTGTTCACTAGAAAATCTCCAAAAACTTCTGAGGGAAGTAATCTATAAGAATCTATATACTATATACTATATAGTAGAAAATGTCAAAATTGCCAAAATCAGTCTTATCTCATCAAATACTAGCCCCGCCCACCCGCCCTCTATGTACTTGAAAGGTATGTTATTTGCCAAAATCAGTCTTATCTGAGCAAGTACTAGCCCCGCCCACCCACCCTCTATTTTCTTGAAGGGTATGTCATTTGCCAAAATCAGTCATGTTAGGAAGTACTATATACAAGTCGTTAGAATAAGAAGAGGGGGATAGGCGGGGCTAGTACTTGCTAAGATAAGACTGACTTTGGCAAATGACATACCCTTCAAGAAAATAGAGGGCGGGTGGGCGGGGCTAATATTTGATGAGATAAGACTAATTTTGGCAAATGAGAAGAAAATAGAGGACGGGCGGGCCTGGTTAGTACCTGGTAAAATAAGATCGATTTTGGCAGATGACATACCTTCCAAGAAAGGAGAGGGTGGGTGGGCGGGGCTAGTACCTGCTAAGATAAGAGTGATTTTGGCAAATGAGATTTCCTCTAAGAAAAAAACGGGCGGGTGGGCGGGGCTAGTACCTGCTAAGGTAAGACTGATTTTAGCAATGATAAACTCTTCTAAGAAATTTAATTAAATTATTATGTATAAGAAAAGACATTAGAGGCTCCAAAGCACTTTCAAATTCTTTCCAAACAGGAGTACCTAGAACCTTAAATTTTTCAAAAAAAAAACTCAGAAATAAGTACGTTAGCATTTTCCAAAAATAGAACTTTCAAATTTTCAAAATATCTCAAAGTTTGCCATACTTTATCATTTTTTGTGAAATGAGGGGAAGTATCTACAAACGGGTTTGTCAGGAAATTTTAGGAATTTGAACTTGTCTGCGGAGAATTTTTTTGTGTGTTTTTAAAGATTTTCAAGAGAAAGTCAAAATTTTCAAGTTCTATTAAATGCCAAAAAATTTTTTTTTCAGTGTCACTAGAAAATCGCCAGAAAATTCTATAGGATACATCTCGACGAATAATATCTTAAAATACAGCATATTAGTAGTTTCTGGTCAAGACCATAGTTACAAATCATAATTTTTAGTTAACAGTGGTAATTTTCCTAAAGAACACGTTCAGCACGACTCTGGAAAAACTGAAAAGTTATATAAAAATTATGAAAAAATTCATACTTACCCAAACATGTTATGTCTATCAGAGGAAAATCGTAGAAGTTCGTATGGTGTCTATTATCCAAAATATCTAGGTTCAAATCGAATTTTTTGATCATCTGAAAATTTGACGCATTTCATTTCGATAATTTTAAAGAAACCACAAGATATATTAACATATGGACATGTTAAAATACCTCCGGAGCTTCAACTTGACCAGGGAAATTTTTTTAGCAATTTTTTGAACACCGACAAATTTTTTTTAAAAAATCGGAAAACTGTCAAAAAATTCTTAGGGATAGATCTTAACGAGATGGATCCAAAAATATAACATATCATCAGTCTCGTACCACGATTATAAGTAGGTATAATAAGTCAAAATTCTAAGTGAATACATACTTTTTCATAAAACTCAAAAAATACTGAAAAATTACGAAAAAATTCACACTTTGAAAACATTCGTCATCAATTTTCGACAAAAATTTGAGATACACACAGTAGGAAGAATTTTCTGCGAGAGATCTAAAAAAAAATAACGATAATGTGAAGTCTGTATGAAACAGCCTGTATAATTCTGTAACAATCCGGCAAAGGTCTCGACTTTTGTCCTCCGCCCCAATAAGCCCCCGGATCGGCCAAAACGGGAAAACGTTAATTTGCGAATTTAATAATACGCATCTCCTCGTCCTCCATCTCGCCGTTCCGGTTGTAAGAGCCGCAATATCCATAACCTTAAGTGCCTTCCCCGGCGAAAGATTTCCACCGGAAGCCCCCTAATAATCCTCCGATAATTACTCTCTCCCTTGCCAAATTTTCGCGGCAATCGCCATTAATCAGCGCGCAAGCATCTCAAAAATAAACCCGCGGCTCTAAATAAATAACTCGCGTGTAGCAAGAGAGCTAACATCCATCAAAAAATATTTCCATGCGGAATAAATTGAAATCCATCAGCTCGCAGGAACCCCGCGGACTCGACGACATCCACAGACAGCTATTGTTATCCGTTGCTTCATTTTCATATTTCTGTTCGGTCCTCCCCACATTTTCGCGTCCCCGCCGCACACGTTATTGATCTTAATGACATATCTTCGCTCCGAGAGCTCCAGAATAAATATACATGGACCACTTATCCGGCCGGAGGAGTCCGGGGGCGGGAGCGCGATTGTTCGCGATGACATGCTGCGATTTCTTGTTCGAGGACTTACCTATTTGTTTTCCGGACAGATGATCGCGGTATTGTTTGTCGAATCATGTCGGCTCTAATCAGACCTCGAAAGAGATGACGCGGGGGCTTGACGAGGAGGGACAGGGCCGGAGTCGAAAAAAACATTGACGAACACATCTGTGTTAACGACGCTCGTCGCACTAGAATACCAATATTAGTGGTTGTTGCGAAATTGTTCCCGATAAAAACTTATTGCAGGATTTATGTTCAATTTAAATCACAATGGATCATGTCGCGGTACATTTCAGAAGCGTAGTTTGTAAACCTGGATAGCGTTTCTTCAAATTAAACTTAATAAACATTTGAATCAAATCAGATACGTTCTTAATGGCTTTTACCGCGATTGTAATAGATCAACTACTAAAATAACGCCAACGCAATTAATTGTTAAAGTTTCCTTAATGCGTCAGCTTTAAGTTAGGTGTAAATCCATTAAATCGGAACCCCCGGGCCACCATAAAGCATAAAATAAACTTCGTTATGACTAGGATTGTGTTAACAAAGATTCTGAGAAGTTTCGTACTATAAAAATGAAAACATATTTTAGAATCATTTGTATCGTTTCTGTCTGTCACTCCAGGCACTTCTGTTATTTCCGCCACTTTTTTCCTTAGCTCGTTTTTAAATTGTTTAGTCGTTTCTTTCGTTTTTGTCTCTTGATGTCTAACATGATTGAATTTCTTCTCGCATTTCTTCTTTCCGACATTCGTGTATTGCTTCTGGTCATTTCGTCAACCCTGTCGTTGAGGTTAGATCAGATCAGGTCATTTGTTTCCATTTTGATAAATTGGTAAGTTTCTCAGTTCAGTCGCTTGTTCCATTTTCGGCGTCTTTCTCGTTTTTCTGGTTACTTCAGTGATTCCTTTGATTTCTGACATTTCAGTCATTTCTTCAATTTTTGTTATTTCCGTCATTTCTAGTCATTTTGACCATTTGTGTCACTTTCTCATTTCTGTCATTTGAACTGCTGATTGTGTCGTCTTTGATATTTTCACTATTTTTATTTTTTGTGTTTTGTATTTCTTAAATTTATTTCATATGTTCTTCTATCTTCTCATTATTTTTGTATTTTTCGTACATTTTTTGTATTTTCTGTATTTCGTAGATTATTTGTCTTTATCTTTGATATTTTTGCTTTATTTTAAATATTTTTGTCTATAATTTTCTATCAACTGCATGCTTGCCCATCTTCGGTTCACTTTGTTTCTTGTGTTCCCTCTAGTCCTTTGTTCTCTCTGTTCTCTTTGTTCCTTTTGTTTCTTCTGTTTTCTGTTTCATCTGTTCCATTTGTTTTCTCTGTCCTCTCTGTTCTCGTTGTTCTGTTTAATCTGCTAAAAACAGCGTAAGTTGGCCAATATTCTAATCGAGTCCATTGGGCGACTGGCCACTTTTATGTTATCTCGACGTTTCATGAACTCTAGAGTACGAAAAAATGTGTCTCCCGTTTCCGTTTGTCTGTCTGCCGTCTGTCCATATTTTTATTAGTCAGGTAATCTCCGAGATTACCGAACCGATTGATGTGAAATTTATATATATAACTGGTAAAATGGTCAGCAAAATTAAATTTGTGGAGAAAAAGAACAAAATTGTGGCTATGTATAGCAGCTTTTCGATTTTTGGATGCTTCAATTTTATTCAATTTTTCATTTTTGGGATTTTTCGGCTTTTTTATCCTTCAATGTTTCTATTTTTCAATTTCTCGATTTTCCATTTTTTGATATTTCAGTGTTGAGATTTTTCAATTTTTCAATTTTTCAAATTTTCGAATTTTCGATTTTTTCCGTTTTTTGCTTTCTCGATTTTCCGAGGCCTCAGTTTTTCTATTCTATTTTTCGACTTTTAAATTTTTCGGTTTCTCAATTTCCAAGCTTCGACTTTTCGATTTTTTGATTTTCCCATTTGTATAATTTAGATTCCTGGACTTCTTCAATTTTTCGATTTTGGAATTTTCGACTTCTCGATTTTTCAACTTTTACATTCTTAAATTTTTCAATAATTATTTTAATTTTTTAATTTTTAAACTTTTAGATTTTCGGTTTCTTAATTTCCCGATTAATCGATTTTTCCAAGTTTCGACTTTTCGATTTTCCCATTTGTATAATTTTCAATGTTTAGATTCCTGGGCTTTTTCAATTTTTCGATTTTTTAATTTTCGACTTCTCGATTTTTCAACTTTTACATTCTTAAATTTTTCAATACGTGTTTTAATTTTTTAATTTTTAAACTTTCAGATTTTCGGTTGTTCAATTTCCCGATTAATCGATTTTTCCAAGTTTCGACTTTTCGATTTTCCTATTTTTATAATTTTCAATGTTCAAATTCCTGGACTTCTTCAATTTTTCGATTTTTCAATTTTCGACTTCTTGATTTTTCAACTTTTACATTCTTAAATTTTTCAATACGTATTTTGATTTTTTAATTTTTAAACTTTTAGATGTTTCGGTTTCTCAATTTCCCGATTAATCGATTTTTCCAAGTTTCGACTTGTCGATTTTCCCATTTGTATAATTTTCAATGTTTAGATTCCTCGACTTCTTCAATTTTTCGATTTTTCAATTTTCGACTTCTCGATTTTTCGACTTTTACATTCTTAAACTTTTCAATACGTATTTTAATTTTTTAATTTTTAAACTTTTAGATTTTCGGTTTCTCAATTTCCCGATTAATCGATTTTTCCAAGTTTCGACTTTTCGATTTTCCCATTTGTATAATTTTCAATGTTTAGATTCCTGGACTTCTTCAATTTTTCGATTTTTCAATTTTCGACTTCTCGATTTTTCGACTTTTACATTCTTAAATTTTTCAATACGTATTTTAATTTTTTAATTTTTAAACTTTTAGATTTTCGGTTTCTCAATTTCCCGATGAATCGATTTTTCCAAGTTTCGACTTTTCGATTTTCCCATTTGTATAATTTTCAATGTTTAGATTCCTCGACTTCTTCAATTTTTCGATTTTTCAATTTTCGTCGTCTCGATTTTTCGACTTTTACATTCTTAAATTTTTCAATACGTATTTTCATTTTTTAATTTTGAACTTTTAGATTTTCGGTTTTTCAATTTCCCGATTAATCGATTTTTCCAAGTTTCGACTTTTCGATTTTCCCATTTGTATAATTTTCAATGTTTAGATTCCTCGACTTCTTCAATTTTTCGATTTTTCAATTTTCGACTTCTCGATTTTTCGACTTCTCGATTTTTCGACTTTTACATTCTTAAATTTTTCAATACGTATTTTGATTTTTTAATTTTTAAACTTTTAGATTTTTCGGTTTCTCAATTTCCGGATTAATCGATTTTTCCAAGTTTCGAATTTTTCAGTTTCTCAATTTCCCGATTAATCGATTTTTCCAAGTTTCGACTTTTCGATTTTCCCATTTGTATAATTTTCAATGTTTAGATTCCTCGACTTCTTCAATTTCTCGATTTTTCAATTTTCGACTTCTCGATTTTTCAACTTTTACATTCTTAAATTTTTCAATACGTATTTTCATTTTTTAATTTTTAAACTTTTAGATTTCTCGATTTTTTTTTGTTTCGATTCCTAGTTCTTGGGATTTTTCGATTATCCAATTTTTCATATTTGATCTTTTAATTTTTCGATTGTTAAATTTTTAAATTTTTTAAATTTTTCTTCTACAGCTTCATTTGTTCTCTCTGTTCCCTCTACTTCTACTCATTCTGATTATTCTACTGCTTCTATTCTCTCTACCCTCTTGTCCTTCTTAACTGTGTTCTCTCTGTTTCACCCGTTCTCTATGTTCTATTCATTATGTTTCTTCAGTTCCCTTTGTTGTCACGGTTTCTTCTGGATTATCTGTTCTTTATGTTCTACTTATTCTATTAATTCTGTTGCTACATGTTGTCTTTGTTCCCTCTATTCTTTTCCTTCTGTTTCCTCTTTTCTTTTTGTTCCTTTTGTTCCTTCTGTTTTTTTTTGTTCCCCATACTCTTTTGTTTTTTTTTTTGCTTCCTCTGTTCTCCTTGTTTCGTTTATTCTGCTGCTACAACTCCCTTTGTTTTCTCTGTTCCCTCTGCTTCTGCTCATTCTGTTTATTCTACTCCTTCTAGTCCATCTACTCTTTTGTTTTCTATGTTCTTTCATAGCTGTGTTCTCTCTGTTTCCTCCGTTCTTCCTGTTCTATACATTAAATTTTTTTAGTTCCCTTTGTTGCCTCGGTTCCTTTTGCTTTCTCTGTTCTCCATGTTCAACTTGTCAGATTTATTCTATTGCTGCAGTTCTCTTTGTTGTCTTTGTTCCCTCTGCCCCCTATATTGCTTTTGTTGCCTCTGCCCCTTAGATCTTCTGTTCCGTCTATCCTTGCTGCCCATTTTGTTGACTCTGTTTCCTTTGTTCTCTTTGTTCTACTCTTCTTGTTCCTTCTGTTCCTTTTGTTAATTCTGTTTATTCTGCTCCTTTTGTTTCCTCTACCATTCTGTTCTATCTGTTATCTCTTAGCTCGTTTTTTCTGATTCCTTTGTTCTGCTTATTCTGTTCATTTTGTTCCTTCAATTCTTTTTGTTGCTTTGGTTGCCTCTGTTTTCTGTTCTCTCTATTCCCTTTGTTTTGTTTATTCTGTTATCATAGTTCCCTTTGGTCCCTGTGTTGTTTTTGTTGTCTCTGTTCCCTTTGGACCCTGTGTTGCTTTGGTTGCCTGTGTCGTTTAGATCTTCTGTATTCCCTCTATCCTTGCTGTCCTTTCCGGTGATTCTGATTCCTTTTACCCCTCTGTTTTGTTCCTCTTATTTCTTCTCCTTCTTCTGTTAATTCTGTTTATTCTGTTCCTTCTGTTCTTCCTACCCTTCTGTTCCCTTATGTTTCTTCTGTTCCTTCTGTTTCTTATGAAACAGCGCTTCATATTCATAGTTTGGAAAGCAATGATAGTAAAATTGGAACAGATGCAACAGACAGATAGCAAGTTAAAAAGACACAGACAAACTGTTGAGAAAATCGATATAGGACAGTCAAAAACAGATATCTAAGGCAAGGATGCAAAAATAGACAAGATCAAGGAAAGAAAAGAAGGTCCAGTCAAAAAATAAGGAATAACTTAAAGGAAAACTGGCGAATAAACTAAAAAATATAGAAAAATAGAGGGGAATACATAAACTCACAACAACGTAAAGCCAAAAACAGGACAAAAAGAGAAAATCGACGAGGCGAAACACCGATAAAGAACTGATGAGCAGAGGAAGATATAGAAGGATACAGATATTTTAAAAAGGAGGCATAAAATTGACCTGACGTTAGTCAAACTTAGGAAAAAAAGTTGTGCAAAGTGGCAACAGGAAGACCACTACCGATGAACAATGACAAAATTATAAAAAATCACAAATATTTTAACCGGCTTTGTACAACAATGACAACGAAAGTAAACAGAGCGAGGAAAGTGGGCAAACATTGACAACGATAGAAAAACTGAAATAAACAACTAAATTCCCGAAGACAACAAATTGACCCAGAAACAACATTACAACAAATAAGGCCACACAGAAATCCAGAAAGCCAGCGGGAAAATCCAAAAATCAGATCGCTTTTAAAATTTACAACGAGAACCAATTCAGGTTCTCGTCGACTTCACGCCACCGTGGAAATCCGTCGAGTCCGACCTTTGGTCCGGTTTGGGCCACGCACTCCGCCGGTAGATTTCCGTGAAAAAGATTTCACACGCATTCCGCCGAGAGGCGAAGGGGCTGGAATTCCTCGAGATTCTTCCGTTAAGTAGCTGTAAATTATTCAATTTGGGCGCTGATTATCGGAATTATAAATTCTGGCGACGCGTACACTACCAAGAGATGTGTGCATGATGGGGTTTTTAACCTCGGCACCGGAATGAATTAAACAAATTATTTTAGAAGGGTATAATTTTTGGTCATCAAAGCGGGGCAATTATCGCATTTACAGGCGCATAACTCAGGTGTTAAGACCAATTATAATCGAATTTTCGAGATAACGTAATGTCTTTATTGCACGAAAACGCAAACCGTCTGCCTCATACGTGCCAACGCTCTATCATTATTTTATGAGCCGGACGAGCGCTAACTAGGAAAATATACATCTCCGGGTGGACGCCACATCGCCACGGGGTGAGCGATGGCCGCCTACCGGCGAACACACCGTCATTACGCGCCGCACGAGACACCGAAAGGACCCATCCTGTCGCGATGCTGGAAATTCGGAGCGTCCCGCACGGCACGCCGACGGGCCCTCTGCTATACCGCGAGTGACCCTCTCCCTCTCGGTCCCCATAAATCTCCGAAAATCCCAAAATACATATTAACATGGATTTGGCTAAGGGCCGGCGGTTTGCAGCCCTTTGTTCGGTCGAGAGGTGTTGTGACGTATCGGCAAGGGCTGATCATTGTGCGGATCGCTATTGATATATCGGGGCCGGCCAAGGGCCGGACTCGCCCCTCGCGGCGGCGGCGCTTTGTTGGCGCGGTTCGGCGGCGGATCGGAGCCGACCCTGGCGAATCAGGTAGGGCCTTTGTTCGTGGAGTACATTGTTAGAGCCGATTTAGCAATGTCAGGACTTATTGACGTCTATATTGTGGCGTCTTTACGGGAAATTTATTGGCATGGGTTTCATTATTTGGTGGATATATTTTGATCGGAGTTCATGATGTTGTAGTTTGCACCACATAAAGTGGCCGGGGGTTATTTATGGGACGGGGTGACAAATCGTGTGATGGCGAGGGGATGGGGCGATGGGTTTATCAAATTGTAATGATATCATTTATCAGTTTTTGTTGGTGGGTAGTGGAGTTTTTTTGGAGATAAAATCTCGTTGGTATGGATGGGAGAGGTTCTTTTTCTTGTTAAGCTGGTCTTCTGTGCATGGTAATGTAATAAAGTGTATGGGTTCTTGGAAGAAATTTCCATATTAATAATATGCACAGTATAATAACAGTTTACAGAAAATAAGTGAAACATTTTTAATAAAACTAAATTAGTATATGTAAGTACAGCCATAGATTAAATGATATACAGAGTGTTGAAGTGCAACCCAACAAATCTAGCTTTTTTGAAAAATCACAACCATTTTTTGAGATTTTTGATTCCTAATAACTTTGATTTTTTGATTTGAACTTTTCAATTCTTCAAGTTTTCAACTTTTGAATTTTTTCATTTGTAGATTTTGCAATTTTTCTTTCGACTTTCTATTTTCTTTATTTTTTCAATTATGCGGTTTTCTATAATTTTTGGATTTTTCAGCTTCAATTCTTTCGAGTTTTAGTTTCTTCAGTTTTTCGATTTGCAACTTTTCAATTTTGCATTTTTTTTTGTTTCTACAATTTTACAATATGCAACTCTTCGAGTTTTCACTTTAAAATTTTTCAGTTTTTCGATTTTCTATCTTTGGAATATTTCAATCTTTAATTTTTCAATTCTTCGATCAATTTTTCACGTCTTTAATTTTTCGTTTTTTAATGTTTTGATTTTATAATTTTTCTTTTTTCTTTTTTTTTTGTAATTTTCTGATTTACAATTTTTCGTTTTTTAATTTTCAATTTCTCGATATTTCGATATTTCAATGTTACAGTTTTTCGACTTTACATGTTTTAAGATCCTATAATTTTTTGATTGTACAGCTTTTGGGTTTTCCAATTTTTCGATTCATAAATTTTTTCGATTTTTAAGTTTCTCGATTTTTATGTTTCAATTTTTTGTTTCTTCAGTTCAATTAGCATTTTTTCGATTTTTCAGCATTTCGAATAAAAAAAATGCAAAAATATGTATTGCAAAATTGTAAAATTGAAAAATCAAAAATCTGAAATCGTAAAAGTATGAGATGAAAAATCTAAAAATTGGAAATGAAGATAAAGATCGAGAGATTAAAAATTGAGAAATTTGTAATTCGAAAAAGTGTGAAATCGAAAAACCGAAATATGTTTTGTAAAATCGAAATATTGAAAATTAAAGAGATGAGAAAATCTGGTAATTGGAAACCCAATAATTGCAAAATTGGAAAATTTAAAAATTGGAAAATCGAAGAACTGAAAAATCAAAGATTGAAAATTTGAAAAATTGAATAAACAAAACATTATAAAATCGGAAGAAACATTGAAAAGATAAAAGAAATGAAAAAACGAAAAATTATGACATAAAATCGAAAAAAATGAAAATTAAAAAATCGGGAAAATGAAAAATTGAGGAAACGAAAAATTGAAAAATGAAAAAAATTAAAGTTGAAAAAAGGAAAAATTATGAAACCGAAACATTAAAAAATTTAAAAATTGAAACATGAAAGAAAAAGAAAAAACGAAAAATTGTGATATAAAAAAAATAGAAACTTGATCGAAAAAGTGCAAAATCGAAAAATTTCAATTAAATCAACAAAATCGGAAAATTAGGTAACAGGAAAGCTAAAAATTTAAAAATTGGAAAATCGAGGAATTGAAAAATCAAAGATTGAAAGTTTGAAAAATTGAATAAACGAAACCTTATAAAATCGAAAGAACATTGAAAAAATAAACAAATGAAAAAACGAAAAATTGTGATATAAAATAGAAAAAATGAAAATTGGAAAATCGAGAAATAAAAAATAAAAATCAAGAATTTGAAAAATTGAGGAAACGAAAAGTTTAAAATTGGAAAAATTAAAAATTGAGAAACTAAAAAATCAATAAATGAAAAAATACAATAACGAAAATTTGCAAATTGGAAAATTTGGAAGTCCAGAAATTAAGAAATTCAAAAAATTTCGCAATTGAAACATGAAAGAAAATGAAATATCGAAAAATTGTGATACAGAAAAATCAAAAGTGTGAAACTTCATCGAAAAAGTGCAAAAAAAGATCTGAAAATTGCAACATTTAAAAATTTAAAGATCGGAAAATCCAGGAAGTGAAAAATCATAGACTGAAAATTTGAAAAATTGAATAAACGAAACCTTATAAAATCGAAAGAACATTGAAAAAATAAACAAATGAAAAAATGAAAAATTGTGATATAGAATCGAAAAAATGGAAATTAATAAATCGGGAAAATGAAAAATAAACTAAAAAATCGAGGAAACGAAAAATGGAAAAATTAAAAATTGAGAAAATTAAAAATTACAAGAATGAAAAATTGAAAATTGGAAAATTTGGAAGTCGAGAAATTGAAAAATTAAAAAGATTTAGACTGAAACGTGAAAGAAAATGAAAAATCGAAAAATTGTGATACAAAAAAAAATCAAAAAGTGTGAAACTTAATCGAAAAAGTGCAAATTCGAAAAATTTAAAATAAATTAAAGATCGGGAAATCCGATAACTCGAAATCTAAAAATTGGAAAATGGAGGAACTGAAAAACCGAGGATTGAAAATTTAAAAAATTGAATAAACGAAACATAAAATCGAAAGAAACATTACAAAAATAAAGGAAATAAAAAACCAAAAATTGTTATAGAAAAATAGATAAACTGAAAATTAAAAAATCGAGAAATAAAAAATAAAAATCAAACGAAAAATAAAATCGAAAGAAACATTGCAAAAATAAAAGAAGTAAAAAAACAAAAATTGTGATATAAAAATGAAAAAATTAAAATTACAAAACCGGAAAAATGAAATATAAAAATCAAGAATTTGATAAACTGATGAAATGAAAAATTATAATAACGAAAAATTGCAAATTGAAAAAGTTGGAAGTCGAGAAATTAAAAAATTGAAAAATCAAAGTTGAAAACAGAAAAAATTATGAAACCGAAAATTGAAAATTTTAAAAAATGAAACATGAAAGAAAATGAAAAAACGAAAAATTGTGATATAAAAAAATTAAAAAATTGTGATATAAAAAAATTAAAAACTTAATCAAAAAAGTGCAAAGTCGAAAAATTTAAAATAGATTAACAAAATCGGAAAATCGGATAACAGGAAATATAAAAATTTAAAAATTGGAAAATCGAGGAACTGAAAAATCAAAAATTGAAATTTTGAAAAATTGAATAAACGATACATAAAATCGAAACAAACATTGAAAAAACAAAGGAAATGATAAAACGAAAAATTGTGATATAAAATGGAAAAAATGAAAATTAAAAAACCGAGAAATAAAAAATAAAAATCAAGAATTTGAGAAATTGAGGCAACGAAAAGTTTAAAATTGGAAAAATTAAAAATTGAGAAACTAAAAAATTACAAGAATGAAAAATTGAAAATTGGACAATTTGGAAGTCGACAAATTGAAAAATTGAAAAAATTTAGAAACTGAAACATGAAAGAAAATGAAAATCGAAAAATTGTGATACAACAAAAATCAAAAAGTGTGAATTCGAAAAATTTAAAATAAATTAAAGATCGGAAAATCGGCTAAACCGAAATCTAAAAATTGCAAAATGGAGGAACTGAAAAACCGAGGATTGAAAATTTGAAAAATTGAATAAACAAAACATAAAATCGAAAGAAACATTGCAAAAATAAAGGAAATAAAAAACAAAAATTGTTATATAAAAATCGATAAAATGAAAATTAACAAATCGAGAAATAAAAAATAAAAATCAAACGAAAAATAAAATCGAAAGAAACATTGCAAAAATAAAAGAAATAAAAAAACAAAAATTGTGACATAAAAATGAAAAAATTAAAATTACAAAACCGGAAAAATGAAAAATAAAAATCAAGAATTTGATAAACTGAGGAAATGAAAAATTATAATAACGAAAAATTGCAAATTGAAAAAGTTGGAAGTCGAGAAATTAAAAAATTGAAAAATAAAAGTTGAAAACAGAAAAAATTATGAAACCGAAAATTGAAAATTTTAAAAAATGAAACATGAAAGAAAATGAAAAAACGAAAAACTGTGATATAAAAAAATTAAAAAATTGTGATATAAAAAAATTAAAAACTTAATCAAAAAAGTGCAAAGTCGAAAAATTTAAAATAGATTAACAAAATCGGAAAATCGGATAACAGGAAATATAAAAATTTAAAAATTGGAAAATCGAGGAACTGAAAAATCAAAAATTGAAATTTTGAAAAATTGAATAAACGATACATAAAATCCAAACAAACATTGAAAAAACAAAGGAAATGATAAAACGAAAAATTGTGATATAAAATGGAAAAAATGAAAATTAAAAAATCGAGAAATAAAAAATAAAAATCAGGAATTTGAGAAATTGAGGCAACGAAAAGTTTAAAATTGGAAAAATTAAAAATTGAGAAACTAAAAAATTACAAGAATGAAAAATTGAAAATTGGAAAATTTGGAAGTCGAGAAATTGAAAAATTGAAAAAATTTAGAAACTGAAACATGAAAGAAAATGAAAATCGAAAAATTGTGATACAACAAAAATCAAAAAGTGTGAAAAATTGCAAATTCGAAAAATTTAAAATAAATTAAAGATCGGAAAATCGGCTAAACCGAAATCTAAAAATTGCAAAATGGAGGAACTGAAAAACCGAGGATTGAAAATTTGAAAAATTGAATAAACAAAACATAAAATCGAAAGAAACATTGCAAAAATAAAGGAAATAAAAAACAAAAATTGTTATATAAAAATCGATAAAATGAAAATTAACAAATCGAGAAATAAAAAATAAAAATCAAACGAAAAATAAAATCGAAAGAAACATTGCAAAAATAAAAGAAATAAAAAAACAAAAATTGTGACATAAAAATGAAAAAATTAAAATTACAAAACCGGAAAAATGAAAAATAAAAATCAAGAATTTGATAAACTGAGGAAATGAAAAATTATAATAACGAAAAATTGCAAATTGAAAAAGTTGGAAGTCGAGAAATTAAAAAATTGAAAAATCAAAGTTGAAAACAGAAAAAATTATGAAACCGAAAATTGAAAATTTTGAAAAATGAAACATGAAAGAAAATGAAAAAACGAAAAATTGTGATATAAAAAAATTAAAAAATTGTGATATAAAAAAATTAAAAACTTAATCAAAAAGTGCAAAGTCGAAAAATTTAAAATAGATTAACAAAATCGGAAAATCGGATAACAGGAAATATAAAAATTTAAAAATTGGAAAATCGAGGAACTGAAAAATCAAAAATTGAAATTTTGAAAAATTGAATAAACGATACATAAAATCGAAACAAACATTGAAAAAACAAAGGAAATGATAAAACGAAAAATTGTGATATAAAATGGAAAAAATGAAAATTAAAAAATCGAGAAATAAAAAATAAAAATCAAGAATTTGAGAAATTGAGGCAACGAAAAGTTTAAAATTGGAAAAATTAAAAATTGAGAAACTAAAAAATTACAAGAATGAAAAATTGAAAATTGGAAAATTTGGAAGTCGAGAAATTGAAAAATTGAAAAAATTTAGAAACTGAAACATGAAAGAAAATGAAAATCGAAAAATTGTGATACAACAAAAATCAAAAAGTGTGAAACTTAATCGAAAAAGTGCAAATTCGAAAAATTTAAAATAAATTAAAGATCGGAAAATCGGCTAAACCGAAATCTAAAAATTGCAAAATGGAGGAACTGAAAAACCGAGGATTGAAAATTTGAAAAATCGAATAAACAAAACATAAAATCGAAAGAAACATTGCAAAAATAAAGGAAATAAAAAACCAAAAATTGTTATAGAAAAATAGATAAACTGAAAATTAAAAAATCGAGAAATAAAAAATAAAAATCAAACGAAAAATAAAATCGAAAGAAACATTGCAAAAATAAAAGAAATAAAAAAACAAAAATTGTGATATAAAAATGAAAAAATTAAAATTAAAAAACCGGAACAATGAAATATAAAAATCAAGAATTTGATAAACTGAGGAAATGAAAAATTATAATAACGAAAAATTGCGAATTGAAAAAGTTGGAAGTCGAGAAATTAAAAAATTGAAAAATCAAAGTTGAAAACAGGAAAAATTATGAAACCGAAAATTGAAAATTTTAAAAAATGAAACATGAAAGAAAATGAAAAAACGAAAAATTGTGATATAAAAAAATTAAAAAATTGTGATATAAAAATTAAAAACTTAATCAAAAAAGTGCAAAGTCGAAAAATTTAAAATAGATTAACAAAATCGGAAAATCGGATAACAGGAAATATAAAAATTTAAAAATTGGAAAGTCGAGGAACTGAAAAATCAAAAATTGAAATTTTGAAAAATTGAATAAACGATACATAAAATCGAAACAAACATTGAAAAAACAAAGGAAATGATAAAACGAAAAATTGTGATATAAAATGGAAAAAATGAAAATTAAAAAATCGAGAAATAAAAAATAAAAATCATGAATTTTAGAAATTGAGGCAACGAAAAGTTTAAAATTGGAAAAATTAAAAATTGAGAAACTAAAAAATTACAAGAATGAAAAATTGAAAATTGGAAAATTTGGAAGTCGAGAAATTGAAAAATTGAAAAAATTTAGAAACTGAAACATGAAAGAAAATGAAAATCGAAAAATTGTGATACAACAAAAATCAAAAAGTGTGAAACTTAATCGAAAAAGTGCAAATTCGAAAAATTTAAAATAAATTAAAGACCGGAAAATCGGCTAAACCGAAATCTAAAAATTGCAAAATGGAGGAACTGAAAAACCGAGGATTGAAAATTTGAAAAATTGAATAAACAAAACATAAAATCGAAAGAAACATTGCAAAAATAAAGGAAATAAAAAAACAAAAATTGTTATAGAAAAATAGATAAACTGAAAATTAACAAATCGAGAAATAAAAAATAAAAAACAAACGAAAAATAAAATCGAAAGAAACATTGCAAAAATAAAAGAAATAAAAAAACAAAAATTGTGATATAAAAATGAAAAAATTAAAATTAAAAAACCGGAAAAATGAAAAATAAAAATCAAGAATTTGATAAACTGAGGAAATGAAAAATTATAATAACGAAAAATTGCGAATTGAAAAAGTTGGAAGTCGAGAAATTAAAAAATTGAAAAATCAAAGTTGAAAACAGAAAAAATTATGAAACCGAAAATTGAAAATTTTAAAAAATGAAACATGAAAGAAAATGAAAAAACGAAAAATTGTGATATAAAAAAATTAAAAAATTGTGATATAAAAAAATTAAAAACTTAATCAAAAAAGTGCAAAGTCGAAAAATTTAAAATAGATTAACAAAATCGGAAAATCGGATAACAGGAAATATAAAAATTTAAAAATTGGAAAATCGAGGAACTGAAAAATCAAAAATTGAAATTTTGAAAAATTGAATAAACGATACATAAAATCGAAACAAACATTGAAAAAACAAAGGAAATGATAAAACGAAAAATTGTGATATAAAATAGAAAAAATGAAAGTTAAAAAATCGAGAAATAAAAAAAAATCAAGAATTTGAAAAATTGAGGAAAGGAAAAATTTAAAATTGGAAAAACTAAAAATTGAGAAACTAAAAAATTTAAAAATGAAAAAATACAATAACGAAATTTGCAAATTGGAAAATTTGGAAGTTCAGAAATTGGAAAATTCAAAAAATTTAGCAATTTAAACATGAAAGAAAATGAAAAATCGAAAAATTGTGATACAGAAAAATCAAAAGTGTGAAAGTTCATCGAAAAAGTGCAAATTCGAAAAATTTAAAATAAATTAAAGAAATAGGAAAATCGCGTAACTGGAAATCTGAAAATTGCAACATTTGAAAATTTTAAGATTGCAAAATCCAGGAGGTGAAAAATCATAGATTGAAAATTTGAAAAACTGAATGAACGAAACATTATAAAATCGAAAGAACATTGAAAAAATAAACAAATGAAAAAACGAAAAATTGTGACATAAAACGAAAAAATGAAAATTAATAAATCGGGAAAATGAAAAATAATAAACTAGAGTTTGAAAAATTGAGGGAATGAAAAATGGAAAAATTAAAAATTGAGAAAATCAAAAATTACAATAACGAAAAATTGAAAATTGGAAAATTTGGAGGTCGAGAAATTGAAAAAAGATTTAGAAACTGAACATGAAAGAAAATGAAAAATTGTGATACAAAAAAAAAAACAAAAATTGTGAAACTTAATTGAAAAAGTGTGCAAATTCGAAAAATTTAAAATAAATTAAAGAAATCGGAAAATCGGATAACTGGAAATCTAAAAATGGGAAAATCGAAGAACTGAAAAACCGAGGATTGAAAATTTGAAAAATTGATTGAATTAACGAAACATAAAATCTAAAGAAACATGGAAAAAATAAAGGAAATAAAAAAAACAAAAATTGTGATATAAAATCGAAAAAATGAAAAATTTAAAATCGAAAATTGAAAACTGAGAAATTGAGAAATCGAAAAGTGAAAAATTATAATAACGAAAAATTGCAAATTGAAAAATTGAAAAAATTAAAGTTGAAAAGGAAAAATTATGAAACCGAAACTTTGAAAAATGGAAAAATTGAAACATGAAAGAAAAAAATGAAAATTTGTAATATAAAAAAAATGGTGGGAAGTAGAAAAATCCAGATTTTTCCAAAAATTACATTTGATAACACAGTAGTGTCATAATAAAGTATAAAGTCACAATTTTGCATATTTTAGAGAGATAAATCCTCTGTGAAATATGCAAAAAGATACAATTTTAAGATGACAACATCAAGTTTTTGGGAGAGTGCAAACCAATAAATTTTGATTAGCGATTTATCATGATCCTAATCAAAAAATTTTAAAACGTTTGTAAGATTTCAGAGGATTCGGTTTTGATTTTTGTTTAAAAAATCTGGATATCTAGGATGAAAACTCAACACGGATTCATACATCACAAGTACATGCGTATCTTATTTTATAAAATTTAAAAAATGTGTTATTGTACATTTTGGAGATGACGACATTCCCTTAGATCATGAATCGTCGAGAAAACATGAAAGTGACAAGTCGCCCGATGGACTCGAATACTATACTTCTTTAGCTTATTTAAAAATATAACTGTAACTATCGAATGTATTTTTTTTCTCTCTTTCAAGTGGTCAATGACGTCATCGCAAAAAATTATAAATTAATCTTTATTGACAATTAGCGCCTTATTTAGATGTGGTTTGCTCAAGGCGAGAGACGCTAGTGCTAATCAAGTGGCGGATGTTTCCTACAAGTCTGCAAAAAGATATTTATATCTTCATGAGTTTAAGATTGTTAGGTTAACTATTCCATGAAAATTTGCAAGTGTAATCAGCCTTTTATGATAGTGATTTCAAGTATGTAAGTATTTCAATTTATGGTAGTGGTAAAAACTTAAATATGAATATAATTTAAATATCTAGCAGGTTTCACAAGAAATTGACTTTCTATCTTTAGTTGTTATAAATACTATTAAGCCATTAATTTCAAAAATTGTGATATAAAATATGTGTATATTTGATAATTTTCATATTTGGCTGAAATGTATACCGTATGTTCTCGATAATAATCTGTTCCTTGTACGATTCTCTGAGTGTGCTTTAAGAACAACGTTTTACAACCCAACAACGACATGAACGTGACTTTGATCCTACTTCTGCACTCACAAAAATGTCCCCTTTTTGACTTCCGATCTACAACACCACCAAATGCCAACTTGGAACAAGTTGTATCTATCAGACTTCCACAAATCACCTCCTCAACTCGTAAACTTTCCACCACTTCGAACATATTCTAATCTCCTCTATTTTAAACTTGCCTTAGCAACAGCTGCCAAGCATCCAGCCAACCTCATCCACATTCGTCCTCGCAGCCTCAACCCAAACTAATAACCCGGCCGACATTATCGCTTATCTTTACGAACATTTTTGACAGAATATGAGTGAGGTGCAGCCGTAAAACTTTATACTTCTCGCCAACAGCCTAGGTAATAACACCACAAGACGATTTTATTTTCGAAAGCTGGCGCCGATTCCGCGAAAATTTATCGCACATATTAAAAACCGCGGCGTCCCTAAAATCCCGGACGAAGTCGGCGCTTTCTCCTCTTTTCGTTTAATTATCGCGGAATTAATCCGGGCATCTACAGGTGCCTCCGGATAAAACACAAACGCTCGCATTCCGTCCGGGCTGGGCTTAATGAGACAGACTTCCAATTTGTCGGAAGCACCACAATAACGCAATAAAAACACCTTTTATTAACACGAAATTGCGGCTGCAGCTGCCACGTTTCGCGCTTTTCTATATAAGGCGAGGTTTAATTGACGGCGACGAGGTGTTTGCGCTTTCGGAATGCCCCGACGGTGAGTTATCCTCCGGACGACACCCACCGGAGCCTCCGGGCGCGGGCAGCTGATGGACGCGGATGGCAGGTGCAGGGAGCGGAGATAAAACTAGGAAAGGCGGGTCGAACATGGCGTTTGGTCCTTAAGGACGAGATAAAGGAATTTCTGGAGTGGTAAAGTCGACCCCTGTTTTTGCCAAAACTGCAAGCTTTCTTAGAGGCCGAAGTCTAGCTTATTGATATTCTAAGGCGATTTAGATGGAAATCTGCTTAATATGCAACAACTGATTACAAAAATGACTTTTTCTTTCCTCATCTGACTTCAAAATTGACCTACCGAGCTTCCTTAAATTTTTTTTTATGTTATGCTACCTATAGAAAAATGACAATCTAATTTTCGGTTTCTCGGCTCCGAATGGTTACGGTATCCGATTCAAAAAATAATCCATTAAGAATAAAAAACTTCGAAGAATCTCATGGTTAAAATATAAAACTTAAAAAATCGAAAACTCGAATAGAAGAATTGAAACATCAACAAATCGAAAAAGTCAAAAATTCAGAAATCTAAAATTTAAGAAATGAAAAGTCGAAAAACCGAAAAATCGGAGAATTAAGGAATGGAAAAATTGAAAAATCGAGAAATAGAATCATCAATACACCGAGAAATCGAAAAGTCGATAAGTCGGAAAATTAAAAAGCTGATCGAGATACCAAAATAAGCCTAAATCGAAAAATCGAAGCTAAAAATTAAAAATCGAGAAATTGAAGTAACAAAAAAATCGAATCATCGAAATCTCAATAAATCAAGACATCGAAAAAATGAAAACTCGAAAAATTTTAAAGATCAAAAAATCAAAGAACTGAGAAATCGAAAAATCGAAAAATTCAAATTTTAAAAATGGAAAAATTAAAATATCTAAAAATTTAAAAATGAAGAAACCGAAATATTGAGAAATTTAAAAATCGAAAAATTTAAGAATCGAAATATTGAAAAATCTCAAAACTGAAATATCGAAAAATTTTAAAATCCCAAAACTGAATCATCGAAAAACTGAAGAATCCATCCAGAAGTCGAAAAATTAAAGAATCGAAAAATTGAAATTTTAACAACCTAAAAAATCGAAAAATTGAAGAATTGAAAAACTGAGTTCGAGTAATGGAGAAATAGGAAAATCAAAGAATCCATTAATCAAGAAATTGAAAAAAGAAAAAATCGAGACATCGAAAATTTAAAAAATCGAAAAATTGAAAATCCCAAAACTGAAATATGGAAAAATTGAAAAATCCTAAAACTGAAACATGGAAAAAGAAAGATGGAGACATCGAGAAGTCGAGAAGTCGAAAATTTAAGGAATAGAAAAATTGAAATTAACCTGAAAAATCGAAAAATTGAAGAATTAAAAAACTGAAATCGAGAAATGGGAAAATCAAAAATCAATTAATCGAAAAATCAAGAAATTTCAAAAATCGTAACACTGAAATACCCAAAAATTAAGTAATCGAAAAAATGAAAATCGACAAATTGAAAAATTGAAAAATCAAAAAACTGAAAAATCTAAATTATAAAAATTCTAAAAATTAAAAAATAGAAATATCAAAGAACTGAGAAATGGAAAAATCGAGAAATAAAAATCTAAAATTTAAAAAACTGAAAAATTAAAATATCTAAAAATTGAAAAATCTAGAAATCGGAACATCAAGGAATCGAAAAATTGAAAAATCTCAAAACTGAAATATCGAAAGCTTGAAAAATCCTAACACTGAAACATCAAAAAAGAAAAGTCGAGACCTCAAGAAGTCGAAAAATCGAAAATTTAGGAACGGAAAAATTGAAATTTTAACCTGTAAAATCAGAAAGTCAAAAATCAGAGAAACTGAACAATCGGAAAATTGAAGAATGGAAAAATAGAAAAATCAAGAAATTGAAATATTTTAAAAACTGAAATGAAAAATCGAAAACTTAAAACAGAAAATTCCAAGAATTGAAGAATTGAAGAATTGAAAAATCGAGAAATAGAGATTTCAGATATCAAAATCGGCCTAAATCGAAAAATCGAAAAGTTAAGAATTTGAAAAATTGACAAACGAAAAAAAATCGAATAATTTAAAAACCGAAAACCGAAAAATCAAAAAACTGAGAAATCTGAAATATAAAAATTCTAATGATTAAAAAATAGAAATATCAAACTGAGAAATCGAAAAATCGAGAAATCGAAAATTTAAAATGTTAAAAATTGAAAAATTAAAATATCTGGAAATCGAAAAATTGAAAAATTTAAAAATCGAAGAAGCGAAACATGGAGAAAATTAAAAGTGGAAAAATTGAAAAATTTAAGAATCGAAGTATTGAAAAATTCCAAAACTGAAAAATCCATCGAGAAGTTGAGTAATTGAAGAACAATTTAAAAAATTGAAAAATTTAAATATTACCTGAAAAGTCGAAAAATTGAAGAATTGAAAAACTGAATTCGATAAATGGAGAAACGGGAAAATTAAGAAATCGACTCAACTTTAATCGAGAAACTGAAAAAATAAAAATTGGGTAATCGAAAATCTGAAAAATCTAAGTCACAAAAATATCGAAAAATTAAAAAATTCAAATACAAACATATCAAAGAACTGAGAAATCGAGAAATGAAAAATCTACAATTTTAAACATTGAAAAATTAAAATATACAAAAATTGAAAAATCTAGAAATCGAAACATCAAGAAATCGAAAAATTGAAAAATCTCAAAACTGAAATTTGGAAAAATTGAGAAATCCTAAAACTGAAACAACGAAAAAGAAAAATCGAGACAACAAGAGGTCGAAAAATCTAAAATTTGAAGAATCGAAAAACTGAAATCTCAAGATCCTGAACAATCGAGTAATTGAAGAATTGAAAAACTGCATTCGAGAAATGGAGAAATGGGAAAAAAAAGAATTAATCGAGAAATGGGAAAATAAAAAAATCGATTAATCGAGAAATTGAGATATTGTAGAAAGAAAAAATCCAGAAATCAAAAATTTGAAAAATCGAAAAATTGAAAAATCTCAAAACTGAAATATCGAAAGCTTGAAAAATCCTAACACTGAAACATCAAAAAAGAAAAATCGAGACCTCAAGAAGTCGAAAAATCGAAAATTTAGGAACGGAAAAATTAAACAATCGGAGAATTGAAGAATGGAAAAATTGAAAAATCAAGAAATTGAAATATTTCAAAACTGAAATGAAAAATTGGGAAACGAAAAATTGAAAAATTCAAAGATCTAAACTTAAAAAATCGGAAACTTAAAACAGAAAAATCCAAGAATTGAAGAATTGAAAAATCGAGAAATAGAGATTTCAGATATCAAAATCGGCCTAAATCGAAAAATCGAAAAGTTAAGAATTTGAAAAATTGACAAACGAAAAAAAATCGACGAATCGAAAAACCAAAAAATTAAAAATCGAGAAATTGAACAAACAAAAAAATCGAATAATTTAAAAACCGAAAACCGAAAAATCAAAAAACTGAGAAATCTGAAATATAAAAATTCTAATGATTAAAAAATAGAAATATCGAACTGAGAAATCGAAAATTTAAAATGTTAAAAATTGAAAAATTAAAATATCTAGAATTCGAAAAATTGAAAAATTTAAAAATCGAAGAAGCGAAACATGGAGAAAATGAAAAGTGGAAAAATTGAAAAATTTAACAATCGAAATATTGAAAAATTCCAAAACTGAAAAATCCATCGAGAAGTCGAGAAATTGAAGAACAATTTAAAAAATTGAAAAATTGAAAAATTAACCTGAAAAGTCGAAAAATTGAAGAATTGAAAAACTGAATTCGATAAATGGAGAAATGGGAAAATTAAAAAATCGACTCGACTAATCGAGAAACTGAAAAAATAAAAATTGGGTAATCGAAAATCTGAAAAATCTATATCACACAAATATCGAAAAATTTAAAAAATCCAATTACATACATATCAAAGAACTGAGAAATCGAAAAATCGAGAAATGAAAAATCTAAAATTTTAAACATTGAAAAATTAAAATATACAAAAATTGAAAAACCTAGAAATCGAAACATCAAGAAATCGAAAAATTGAAAAATCCCAAAACTGAAATTTGGAAAAGTTGAGAAATCATAAAACTGAAACAACGAAAAAGAAAAATCGAGACATCAAGAGGTCGAAAAATCGAAAATCTGAAGAATCGAAAAATTGAAATCTCAAGAACCTGAACAATCGAAAAATTGAAGAATTGAAAAACTGCATTCGAGAAATGAAGAAATGGGAAAATAAAAAAATCGATTAATGGAGAAATTGAGAAATTGTAGAAAGAAAAAATCGAGAAATCAAAAATTTGAAAAATCGAAAAATTCAAAAATCTCAACACCGAAATATCGAAAAACTGAAAATCGAGAAATTAAAAAATTGAAAAATCATTTACAGACTGAAAAATCTAAATTATAAGAATTCTAAAAATTAAAAAATAGAAATATCAAAGAAATGAAAAATTCAAAAATCTAAAATTTAAAAACGAAAACTTGAAAAAGTGAAAAGTCGAAAAACAGAAAAATCGGAGAACTGAAGAATTAAAAAATCGAGAAATAGAAATTTCAGATATTAAAATCGGCCTAAATCGAAAAATCGCAAAGCTAAGAATTTGAAAAATTGAAAAATTTAAAATAAAAAAATGGAGAAAAGAAAAAAATTGAAACATCGAAATCTCGATAAATCCAGACATCAAAAAACTAAAAAATCTGAATTATAAAAATTCTGAAGATTAAAAAATAGAAAAATTAAACTGAGAAATCTAAAAATCCATAAGTCGAAAACTTAAAATGTTAAAAATTGAAAAATTAAAATATATAGAAATCGAAAAATTTTAAAATCGAAAAATCGAAAAAGCGAAACAGGGATTAGAAAAATCGAAAAATCAAAAATCTCAAATTTTAAAAGTTGAAAAATTAAAATATCTAAAAATTGAAAAATCTAGAAATCGAAACATCAAGGAATTTAACAACCTGAAAAATCGAAAAGTCAAAAATCCGAAAAACTGAACAATCGGAGTGCTGAAAAATGGAAAAATAGAAAATCAAGAAATAGAAATCTTTCAAAACTGGAATAACGAAACAGTGATAAATTGAAAATTTGAAAAATCGAAGCATTGAGAAATTGGAAAATTAAAAAATCAAGAAATAGAGTCATCAGTACAAAGTCGAGAATTCGAAAAATCGAAAAATTGAGATATCAAAATGGGTCGAAATCGAAAAAATGGAAAGCTAAAAATTGAGAAATTGAACAATAAAAAAATCGAAACATTGATATCTCGATAAATAATCGAAAAATTTAAAAACCGCAAAATTGAAAAATCGGAAAATCTAGAATTTTAAAAATCGAAACATCAAAAAACTGAAAAATTTAAATTATAAAAAGTAGAAAAATCGAAAAATTTAAAAATCGAAATATTGAAAAATCCCAACACTGAAATATCGAAAAATTGAAAAATAAAAAAATCGGAAAATCCTTGTAGGCTGACGTCATCAACACTTGGGGGAGCCGGAACGGACAAATTTTGATCAACGATTCTTGCTTCCGATAAACTTAAACCGTTTACACGACTTCAAACCTCTCGATTTTGCTATTTTAAAATAAGTTAAATTGTAAAATATTATACAATTTGGTTTCCTGAAGTTTATACATATTATAATTCTTTCTGGATTCGGTATAATCTCCCAGATCATTTTACAAAATTTAAATAACAGTACAGGAGACCTATTTTTTCGTGCTCTAGGGGTCATGAAAAGTCGAAAAAACATGAAAATAGTGAGTCGTCTGATGGACTCGATTGCAATACTTCCTTAGCTTACCCTAGGGAAGTAAAAATCATGGTGAGCCAATTTTCTTAATTTCACTGTGGAAAAACTGCTTGGGTATAACTGGTTTTTCTGTGTTTAGAACACAAATTTGCATTTATTAATATTTAAACAAGTTTATTGATGCTACACCATTCCTCCACTCCACTAAGGTGCAGTTAAAGATAAATACAGCAGTTTAAATTAAATCACTGTAAACTATTATAAAATAGTTTTTTCAATGGTTAAAGTTCCACTCCCAACATCCTGAATTAGATCATTAATAGAAATCGAGAACTCACGACGATTTAAGTTAGACCCTTGAGGAACCCCAGAAAAAAGAAAAAATGAATGCAGCTTTCTTAGGTTCAATGAGGTTTTCACTTCCAACAAACTGCACTTGACAACAAGAATTCCATTTCCAAGGTAATATCTTGTTATTTATTACCACATTTCGTTAGGATTGAATGAATTTTAAGGCGAATTTCTCCGGTGAAACTAATCATGGCTGTTAGGCGTACAATGTAAACCTTCACCATTACGCACGTTATTACACCTTCATCGGTCGTCGTTGCCAGAGAAGCCTACATTACGTTGTTTTTGCGAAGCGGTGTGGTAATGCAAAATAAATTACGGCCTTATGATAAATGAATAGTTTTTACAGGTGGATTTAGCTCAAGCAACAAAACAACCCGTATGGTAGAAAGCGTGCCCACAGCGCCTGTCTGCCTTCAGATGTTGCAAAATAAAGAAAATATCAAAATTACGCGTTTATTGCCACACGGCGCGTTATAAATTAAATCCAACTAACAACCCATGTAATGTCGACAACTTAGCTCCTCTCCACCATCATAAATAACGACAATATTGTTGACGCTGTCACACACACCTGTTATTAATTTCGTCTGAAATTGAAAACCGACGAACAAAACCCAGCTGGAGCTCCGGCTCGCATTTTTCGAAAAACCGACCTCCAACCCGTCAGAATTTTTCCGGGGGAAAAACCCGAATTCATTACCGCTCTCACGTTTCTAATTCTTCCAGTGTCCATTAAACCCCACCTGACAAACTTTATTGGCTCCGTAAACACCGTAGGGTCGTAAAGTCGTCCTGCTCAACACCGCAGCCGTTGCCGCTTTTTCCGAGGCTAGTTTCGCTCAATCGAAACTCGATACATAATTAAAAATATTTCTTACAACGTGTAATCCTATAAGGATTACTGTTGGAGTCGTTTTCGGGTATCGCTTACACGGGCTCGGGGCGCTTTTTTATGCGTGTTGGGCGTTATAATGCGGAACGTGTGTCGTTCAATGGACGACTGACACGAAAAGGTTACCTGCTCGAGGGCGATTTGGGGATTGGGTGTCACGATGGGTCGACCATGGACGGATTCTTGGATAAGGAGCGAGATTAGGTTCGAAGGAGCGGGTCGGGTTGACAAAAGCACGACAGGGAAAAGTTCCCCAGGACTTCTGCTATCTGAGCGCAATGTACAGTCGCACGCAAATGTTTTGAGCCTGTGGGCGGATCGTTTTTGCCTGCCCTCACTGAAGAAGGCGGTCCAAATTCTTCAAGGGCAGAATTTGTAGGTAGGCTCAAACTACAACGAAATTTACATTTGGTAAGAAATATTTATGGCTCACACCAGTTCTCTCGAATTTGTCGGAGATTTGGCAGGTTGTTGTTCCCATAAAATAATGGTCACTTTCGTTCGTGAGTAACGATGGTCCGGACATGAATTATTTTGCTTTATAACATCTTTCGACCAATTGTTCCGTATAAAAAATTTCATCACTTTTTCAAATAAAATACTCTTAAAAAAAACGATATTGTCGTTGAGTGACATGTAACTGGCATAAAAATAAAAACGTGCCATTTTTGTTAACTGATATTTTTTTCATAAATGTCGCAAATTTATTAAATTTGTTTAATCATCCCCACCAATAATGTGATGACGTCACTTCAAATTTATGCATAGGAAATGGGTTTTAAATTGTATACAGTAACATAGTCCTACACACGTAGTTTATGACTCCGTGTTGAGTTTTTATTATATTTTGGAAAAAAAATCAAAATTATGAAACAATATTTTGCAATTTAATTTTGAATTCGCAAAATCGAATAATTTGAAATCTTGCAGATGTTTTAAAGTCATGATAAACATGATTTAATTAAAATATATTTGCTTATCCCCTCTAAAATATTTATGACGTCACCTCAAAATTTTGCAGAATAAATCCTATCGTAAATGTATAAAATATGATGAGTTTTTATACTCGTGATTTATCACTGCATTAATATTTTTTAGATTTGGTTATACAGGGTGTCTCAAAAAAGTTAATGACTGAGTCAATTTATTTTATTGAAGAAATCAAGAATAGCAAAACTGAATACTTTGAAATATTGTAGATGTTTTGAAGTTTTTGTAAGCATGGTAACTTTTTCGAAAATTTGATTAATCAAATATGCGCAAAATCAAAAATCGGGAAACTGAAATTCACTAATGCAAAAAACAGAAAATCGAAAAATACAAATCGTAAAAATCGAAAATCTAAAAATGGCTAATCAAAAAATCGAAAATTCAATGAATCAAATACCTAGGTCGATCGAAAAGTGGAAATTCACAAACCTCAAAAATCGAAAAATCGAAAATTGAAAAACGGGAAAACCAAAAAATCGAAAAGTCAAAAATTTGTAGTATTGAAAATTAAAAAAATCAAAAACAAAAATAAAAAAAATCGGAAATTAAAATAATCAAAATATATATAGTAGAAAAAAATTGCAAAGCCTAAAAACTGAAACGAACAGAAAATCTAAAAAGCAAAAAATTGGAAAAACAAAAACTCGAAAAATCTAAAATCGAAAAAGTGGAAAATCGAAAATCTGAATAAAGAATCTTGGAAATTTTGAAAATTGGAAAATCGAAAACCAAAAAATCGGGAAGTAACAAAATTGAAGTCTAACAGTTGAGAATAGAAAAACTGAAAAACCGAAAATTCCAAAAATCGGCAATGGACAAATTGAAAATCGCAAAATTTAAATTGAACAATTGAACATAGAAAAATTGATGAATTCAAAAATCGAAAATTCGACTACTCAAATTTTCTAAAAATCGAAAAATCATAAAACTGAAAAATCCAAAATTCTAATGATTGAAAGTCTGAAAACTGAAAATCGAAAATTCTGAAAAGCGGAAAATAGAATATCGAAAAATTTAAAAGAAAGAAAATTGAAGTCTAAAAACCGAAGAATGGAAAAATTAAAAATCAAAAATTCGAAAAATCAAAACCGAAAAATTCAAAGATTTAAAAAGAAAATCGAAAAATCAAAAATCTGAAAATTGAAACTCGAAAATTTGGAAAATCGAAAAGTCAAAAATTGAAGTCTAAAAGCTGAAAAATGGAAAACTGAACAATCGAAAATTCGAAAATCAAATATCGAAAAATCGAAAAGCCGAAAAATCGAAAATTTGATAAATCAGATATGCGAAAAACAGAAAATCTGAAAATACAAAACTGGAAAATCAAAAATTTAAAAGTGGAAAAACCGAAAATCGAAAATTCAATGAATCTAATACGTAGATCTATCGAAAAACTGGAAATTCACAAATCTGAAAAATCGAAAATTTGCAAGACTGAAAAACCGAGAATTGAAAAATCAAAAAACCGAGAATTGAAAAATCAAAAAACCGAAAAATGGAAAAATCAAAAATCGACAAATAGGAAAACCGAAAATTCGAAAATTCATAATATTGAAAACTCTAAAAGTCGACAATTCAAAAATCAAAAAATTGGAAAGTAAAATAATCGAAAAATCGAAAAGTAAACAAATTGCAAAGCCTAAAACTGACGAACAAAAAAATCGAAAAATCGTAAAATCAAAAAGTGGAAAATCGAAAACTGGAAATTGAAAAATCGAAGATTGGAAAATCGAAAAATCGAAAATCGGAATATCGAGAATCGACAAATTAAAAAACCGAAAAATCGAAAAATTAAAAACAAAATTCAAAAATTGAATAATCCGAAACTAAAATAATAGAAAAGTGGAAAAGTAAAAATTGCGAAGTCTCAAAACTGACGAACAGAAAAATCGAAAAATAAAAAAAAATCGAAAAATATCTAAAAATGGAAAATCGAAAAATCGAAAATCGGAAAATGGAAAAACCGAAAAATCGAAAATCGAAAACTCGAAAAATCGAAAATTCGATGAAACAAATACTCAAAAAAACGAAAAGTAAAAAAATTGCAAGGCCTAAAAATTGAAAAATCAAAAAATCGGAAAAATGAAAATCGAAAAACCGACGATCTAAAAAAAATAAAAAAATCGAAAAGTGGAAAATCGGAAAGTAACAAAATTGAAATCTAAAAGCTGAAGAAGGGAAAATTCTGAAAAGCAACAATCGAAAAAAGCAAAATTAAAAATTGAAAATTTGAAAAATGGAAAATCGAAAACTCGAATGTCGAGATTTTGAAAAATCGTAAAAATGATAATCGAAAAATCGAAATGCTCAAAAATCGAAAATTCGATTAATCAATATTCTAAAAATCGAAAAAACGGACACAAATCCACAAATCTGAAAAATCGAAAATCAAAATACGAAAAATTAAAAAACCGAAAAATTGAAAAATCCCAAATCAAAAAATGGAAAAACCGAATATTCAAAAATCAAACTATCGGAAAGTAAAATAATCGAAAAATGGAAAAATAAAACAAATTGCAGAACCATAAAAACTGAAACAAACAGAAAAATCGAAAAACCACAAAAGCGGAAAAACGAAAATCGAAAAATCGTAAAATCAGAAAATGGAAAATCGAATAATCGAAAGTTGAAAAATCGAAGGTCGAGAAATAAAACAACCGAAAAATCGAAAAATTTAATGTTTAATGGAAAATCGAAAAATCCAATATAGAAGAATTAAAAACGTAAAATCGAGAATTCAAAAATCAAAAAAATCGGAAAGTAAAATATAATCGAAAAATGCAAAAAAATTGCAAAATCTAAAAACTGACGAACAGAAAAATCCAGAAATCTAAAAATGGAAAGACGAAAAATCGAAAATTGAAAGAATGGCAAATCAATAAATCGCAACATCGAAAAATCAAAAAAACGAAATATTAAAAAATCGAAAAACGAAAAAACTAAATACTCGAAAATTCAAAATACCGCAAATTTGAAAAATCAGAAAATTGGAAAGTAATAAAATCGAAAAGTTGATAGAAAAATTGAAACTGAAAAATCTAATTCGATGAAATGGTTGGTCGAAAAAACGAAAAATCGAAAATCGAAGTGATCTTTTTTTGAGACAGGCTGTATAAGTAAATCTAAAAAATATTACTGCAATGGTAAATCACAGGTATAAACTCATCATATCAAATTTTACGATGACGTCATGCATTTTTTGGCGAAGATAAGCAAATACATTTTGATAGTGGCTTTGAAAGTATTCTTCGACTTTCGTTCCATTTCAAAATTTACTCTTTGTATAGTTCAGTGGTCACAACGAGTTCACTAACTACCCTGAAGTATGCGAAGATTAAATTTGTCACCGAAAAGATGTCGGAAGTAATAAATTATCCTATCGGTCGAAGAACGTTCGGTCCGTTGTTACACCTCGACTCAAGAGAGACCGCAGTAAAGGATAACAAATGAAACGGATAAAGTAAAGCGTCAAACATGATTGATAAACTTTAAACCAAAATTATGAAGTTTATAAACTGAACATTTTTTTTGTTTTTTGAAATGTAGTAGGTACACTTCAAAAAATGTCCGTGACTTATTTTAATATGAATTTTATAACTATGGTTGGCACAATTAGACCCAATGTTAGTGTGATTTTGAGCATATTCTCGATTTTATTAGAGCAGAATAGGTTTTTTTTTCTAATTTTATAACTTACGGAAACTAATAGCACATCACAGATATTGCAAAAAAAATTGGGCTCAGGTTCCAACTAATTGACAAAATTTCAAAGAATTCAGTTTTGTAATTCTTGATTTCTTCAATAAAATAAATTGACTCAGTCATTATTTTTTTTGAGTCACCCTGTATGTATAAACAAATCCAAAAAATATAAATGGAATGGTAAATCACAAGTATAGACTCATCATATTCTGAACATTTTAGATAGGGTATTTATAAAATTAAAACTAATTCAGAGTAAGAATTTGGTCCACACGTAAATTTCGTTGTAGTTTGAGCCTACCTACAAATTCTGCCCTTGGACGATTTGAACCGCCTCCTTCGGTGACGATCGGCAAAAATGATCCGCCCATAGGCTCAAAACATTTGCGTGCGATTGTACCATAGTTTTGTTCAAAAAAACAACAAAACGGTGGTGTAAGTAAAGAGCGTCTTGGAGGCTGGATAAATCTGGTTTAATTGCTCAAGATCCATCAGGGTCCCTGGCAGGACTTTCTCGTCGCGTCTCCATCTGCCTCCTGCCCACTTTTAATTAACCCATCTGAAATGAACCCAAAATGTGATTAATGGAAGCAAAAGTCGCCTCAACCTGCAATTCCATTCAATTAAGCCCACCTCCGTTCCTTCGTATCGAATCGCATTGGTCGCAGTGACGCAACGAAGTAAAATCCAGCACAAATTGAAAAATTTTTATTCGCTTAGTTAATAAATATGAGTGATGAGTGAGTACACATCCGAACAATCCCGTCGTGTTATTATGTCATAATTCTGATTCGTTCTCGGCGTTTTTTCACTCCACTTCTTCGACATTCTTCTGCGACCGGCCCTCATTATCTTAATCGATATTTTCGTCACGGCGACGATTAGCTCAAATTGCTCCTGAATTTTTCATAAACAACCATCGGCTGGCCTCTTTTATTTTAGATTCGTCACAGTTGTCCGACGGTTTCGTTCGCAGATGAGTGATAAAAATTTACCAACGTTTAATTATACGTGTGGCACGTATTCCGGATGGCTTTGGTGACCTTACCGAGTTAGCACGGGTGCTGTCAGCTGTGACGACGATCTTTTTCTTGTAACGAGCCTTTTTTGCCCGTGTTTGTTTCTTATGCTTGAGTCGCTACGAAAGCTGAAAAAAGGTTACGTGCTAACGACTGACAGTTTTTAGTGAGGATTGTTTTTCCATGTCGGGACGGCCGCCAATCATTCCTGGACGTCAACATTTTCGCAGACGACGCGTTAAAAAAATCCTGTTTTCGGTTAACGGGGAGCTAAGGCAGAATTTTCTAAAGGAATCTAGTTGCCAGTGCCGATTGTTTTAGCTGCACTCACTCTTTCCTTGTTCCCAGGTTCCTCAAGAGTCCTACTTAGGTCATCTTGAGTTCTCGATTTTTATTAATGATCTAATTCAGGATGTTGGCAGTGGAACTTCAACGTTCGCAAATAATAATAATACATATAAATATTTATCTTTAACTGCACCTGAATGGAGTGAAGGAATAGTGTTTCCTCAATAAACTTGTTTAAATATTAATAAATTCAAAGTTGTGTTCTATATACAGAAGAACCAGTTATACTTAAGCACAGTCTTCCCACGATGAAATTAAGATGATTTTTGCTTCCCGAGCGTAAGCCAAGGAAGTATTGTAATCAATTCCAGCCGGCGACTGTTTACTTTCATATTTTCTCAACGTTTCATGACCCCTAGAATACCAAAAAATAGGTCTTCCGATTTTTTAATTTTTTGATTTTTTTCATTTTTTCAATTCTTCCATTTTTCAATTTTTCAGGTTTTTGTCTTCTTAATTTTTGGATTTTTTCAATTTTCGATTTTTGAATTTTTCTAATTTTCAATTATTCGTTTTTTCCACATCTCGAATTTTCGTCTTTTTGATTTTTAAATTTTCTTTTAATTTATTCAATTTTTCGATTTTCCAATTTACCTGCATTATCAATTTTTCAATTTTGCAATTTTTTAATTTTTTAGTGTTTCGATTTTTCCAATTTTTCAAAATTTCGATTTTGCAATTTCTCGATTTTCTACTTTTTCGATTTTTTAATTTTTCAATTTTTCGATTCTCGATTTATCCAGAATTCGATATTTCGATTTTTCAGTTGTTCAATTTTCCTAGTATTCAATTTTTTTTGTTTCAATTTATCAAGTCTGGGCTATTTCGATATTTCTATTTTTCAGTTTTTCGATTTCTCGACTTTTCGATTTCGCGATCGATTCCTCGAGGTTCAATTTTTTGATGTTTGGATTTCCCCAGTTTTTAATTTTCCTTTGATTTTTCAATTTTTCGATTTTCCAATTTACCTGCTTATCAATTTTTCAGTATTTAGCTTTGAAATTTTTCAATACATACCCATGTTGATTCAATTTTTCAATTTTGTACTTTTTTAATTTTTTATTATTTCGATTTTTCAATTTCTCAATTCTTCAAAATTTCGATTTTTTAATTTCTCGATTTTCTACTTTTTCGATTTTTGAAATTTAAGATTTTTTGATTATTAAATTATTCGATTTTTCAATTTTCCTAGTTTTCTGGTTTTTGATGTTTCCATTTATCAAGTCTGGGATATTTCGATATTTCTATTTTTCAGTTTTTCGATTTCTCGAATTTTCGATTTCGCAATCTATTCCTCAAGGTTCAATTTTTTGATGTTTGGATTTCCCCAGTTTTTAATTTTCCTTTGATTTTTCAATTTTTTGATTTTCCAATTTACCTGCTTATCAATTTTTCAGTATTTAGTTTTGAAATTTTTCAAGACATACCCATGTTGATTCAATTTTTCAATTTTCTACTTTTTTAATTTTTTATTATTTCAATTTTTCAATTTCTCAATTCTTCAAAATTTCGATTTTTTTATTTCTCGATTTTCTACTTTTTCGATTTTTGAAATTTAAGATTTTTTGATTATTAAGTTATTCGATTTTTCAATTTTCCTAGTTTTCTGTTTTTTGATGTTTCCATTTATCAAGTCTGGGATATTTCGATTTCTCGATTTTTTTGATTTTTCAATTTTTCGGTTTTTGGCATTTTCCTGTTTACTTGCATATTTTCTCAACGTTTCATGACCCCTAGAATACCAAAAAATAGGTCTCCTCCATTTGTGATTTATGAATCCATGTTGGGTTTTTACCTTAAGACATCCGAATAAAAAAAATCAAAATTGTATGACAACATTTTACAATTTAACTTTAAAGTTATCGGTTGCATGATAAATCGTTAATCAAAATTTATCGGTTCATGCCCCTCCAGGAACTGATGACGACATCTTACAATTTTGAATAAATGTTACTTAGATGTTAAAAAGTAGCATACTACCCTGAACTTTTTTTTTAATCCGTGTTGAATTTTAATCTTAGAGATCGAGGTTTTTGGAAAACAATTTGATTTCTCAGTTTTAGGATTTTTGAATTTTTTCATTTCCATTTTTCAATTGTTCAATTTTTCCATTACTCACTTTTTCGATAATTCAGCGTTGAGATTTTTGTTTTTTCGATTCTTTAATTTCTTGAGTCGTCAAATTTTCCATTTCTCGATTTTTTCATTTTTCAGTTTCCCAATTTTTCGACGTTTCAGTTTTACGATTTTTCTATTTTTTGATTTCTCGATTAATCGTTTTTCTATTCTCATATTACAAATTTTTAATTTTCCCATTTCTCGATTTTTCAGTGTTTCGATTTCGGCTTTACAATCCTTCAATTTTTCGATTTTTCAATTTTTCTGTTTCAGTTTGGGATTGTTCGATTTTTCGATATTGCAATTTTGCGTTTTTTCAATAATTTGATTAAATTTTTTGATTTTTCGACTTTTCAATTACTTGATTTTTTGCTTTTTCGATTTTTCGTTTTTTAATTTTTAGATCTTTCAATCTTGTCATTTTTAAAATTTTAGATTTGGCATTTCTCGATTTTTTTAATTTTTCGAACTTCTCGGTTTTGGATTTTTCAATTTCTCTATTTTTAAAATTTTTGACTTTCCTTTTTTTCATTTTTTTGTTTCTTCATTTTTCGATTTTCCAATTACCGAAATTTCGATGTTTCAGTGTCTTAACTGTACAATTTGTCGATTTTCCGATTTTTAAATTTTTTGATTTTTTCATTTTTTCGATTCTTCCATTTTTCAATTTTTGAGGTTTTTATCTACTTAATTTTTGGATTTTTCAATTTTCGATTATGGAATTTTCCCAATTTTCAATTATTCGTTTTTTACACATCTCGAATTTTCGTCTTTACGATTTCCCCATTTTTAAATTTTCTTTTAATTTTTTTAATTTTTCAATTTTCTAGTTTACCTGCTTATCAATTTTTCAGTATTTCAGTTTTGGAATTTTTCAATATGTTGATTGAATTATTCAATTTTGCAATTTTTTAATTTTTTAGTGTTTCGATTTTTCCAATTCTTCAAGAATTGAAATTTCGATTTTGCAATTTCTCGATTTTCTACTTTTTCGATTTTTCAAATTTAAGATTTTTTTGATTATTGAATTATTCGATTTTTCAATTTTTCAATTTTTCGGTTCTCGATTTATCGAGATTTCGATATTTCGATTTTTCAGTTGTTCAATTTCCCTAGTTTTCAATTTTTTTTATGTTTCAATTCACCAAGTCTGGGCTATTTCGATATTTCTATTTTTCAGTTTTTCGATTTCTCGACTTTTTGATCGATTCCCCGAGGTTCCATTTTTTGATGTTTGGATTTCCCCAGTTTTTAATTTTCCTTTGATTTTTCAATTTTTCGATTTTCCAATTTACCTGCTTATCAATTTTTCAGTATCTCAGTTTTGAAATTTTCCAATACATATGTTGATTAAATTTTTCACTTTTGCAGTTTTTTAACTTTTTAGTATTTCGATTTTTCAATTTTTCAATTCTTCAAAATTTGTCAATTGTTCAATTTCTCTAGTTTTCTGTTTTTTGATGTTTCGATTTATCAATTCTGGGATATTTCGATATTTCACAATCTATTCATATTTCGATTCCTCGAGGTTCAATTTTTTGTTGTTTGGATTTCTCGATTTTCAAAATTTTTCGATGTTTCAGTTTTTGATTTTTTTATTTTTCCACTTCGCAATTTTTTCTCGACTTTTCAATTTCACGATCGATTCACCGAGGTTCAATTTTTTGATGTTTGGATTTCCCGTTTTTAATTTTCCTTTGATTTTTCAATTTTTCGATTTTCCAATTTACCTGCTTATCAATTCTTCAAAATTTGTCAATTGTTCAATTTCTCTAGTTTTCTGTTTTTTGATGTTTCGATTTATCAATTCTGGGATATTTCGATATTTCACAATCTTTTCATGTTTCGATTCCTCGAGGTTCAATTTTTTGTTGTTTGGATTTCTCGATTTCTCGATTTTTTTGATTTTTCAATTTTTCGGCTTTTTACATTTTCGATTTTCAAAATTTTTCGATGTTTCAGTTTTTGATTTTTTTATTTTTCCTCTTCGCAATTTTTCGACTTTTCGTTTTCTTAGTTTTTCAGTTTTTCGATTTCGTAATTCGTCGAAGTTTAAATCTTGCGATTTTTCAATTTCCCTTCTATTTTTCATTTTTTCGATTTTCCGGTTTACCTACTTGTAAATTTTTCAATTTTACGATTCAATATTTCGACTTTCCGATTTCTCGATTTTTTACTTTTCGATATTTCAGTTTTTTCGTGTTTGAATTTCTCGATTTTTCAGTTTTTCGAATCTTCAAAATTTTGATTTCTCGGTTTTCTGATTTTTCGACTTTTAACTTTTCGAAAAAAGGAAACATCGAAATCTCGATAAATCGGGAAATCTCAAAAAATTATAAAACTGAAAAATCGAAAAATTGAAAAGTCGAAAAATTTTAAATTTAAAAAATCAAAAATTGAATCGATTTACAACTTTTCGAAAAAACGAAACATCGAAATCTCGATAAATCTGGAAATCTGAAAAAATTATAAAACTGAAAAATCGAAAAATTGAAAAGTCGAAAAATTTTAAATTTAAAAAATCAAAAATTGAATCGATTTACAACTTTTCGAAAAAACGAAACATCGAAATTTCGATAAATCGGGAAATCTCAAAAAATTATAATTAACTGAAAAATCGAAAAATTGAAAAGTGGAAAAATTTTAAATTTAAAAGACCAAAAATTGAAAAATCGGGAAACTAAAAAATGAAGAAAAAGGAAAAACTCAAATATCGAAAAATTGATCAATCGATGAATCAAAAAATTGAAGAATCGATAAACTGAGATAACGAAAAAGAATGGAAAATGGAGAAATTGGAAAATCAAAAAATCGAACACCTTCAAAAATTGAAATATTGAAAAATCAAAAAATCGATTTTTCGTTCTTTAAATTGTAAGTTTATTAAATTTTTCAATTTTTTAATTTTTAAAATTTTAGATTTTTCGTTTGTCGATTTTTCGATTTTCCAATTTCTTAATTGTTCATTTTCTCGATTTTCTGTTTTTTTTTTAATTTTTGAGTTTTTCATTACCGACGTTTTTGTTTGTAAATTTTTCATTTTTTAACTTTTGGATTTTTCAATTTTGGCCTGATTTGATTTCTAAATTTTTTGGATTTCCGAATTTTTGAGTTTTCGATTTCCGGATCTTTTGATTTCTCGATATTTCAGTTTTTTAATTTTTCGATGTTTTGATTTTTAGATTTCCCGGTTTTTCAATTTTTCAATTTTCCAATTTTTGTATGTTTCGATTTTCCAGTTTTTCGATTTCCCAATTTTTTGATGTTTCGATTTTCCAGTTTTTTGAGTTTCCAATTTTTCATCATTCCAGTTTCGGAATTCTTCAATTTTCCGGATTTTTTCTAACATACATTAAAAATTTGACAAGAGCTGTCCACTGCTGAGGAACCAAAACTTAAACAATCGAGTTTTTGTAAAGGAAACCAGAAGCAGTTTGTTAATTAAAACTCCCACGACTGTCTGCCCACAAGAGCCGTCTTTTCCAGGACCAAAACCTTCCGGAATCTGCCAGCAGGTCCGTCCCTGCCGTCGCCGCACTTCCGACTTTCTAATTTCCACAACTCCTGCTGCAGCTCAGCAGCGAAAAAATTCCAAGGTTCCACAATTGAGCCATAATGACTTCACCAGTATGCAAATGTTAATTGCCGTGCAATTAGCCACTTAAACTAGTGGAAAGTATGCATCACACAACCCGGAGCTTTTTTATGGAACATTTATCAATTCCTGCGAGCATTTATTAGCATTCGTTTCCAAGAATTCGAACTAATTCCCAAGGTAAATCGCGCCCGATCCGGAAAAATAAATCTTACTTACCATCGTAAAAATTCGGAGATTACATTTACAACCCATGTGGTATTGGGCGGTTTTACCGGATACCCCGTTCCGTTATTTATGGGCAGCGGTGGTAGGTGCAACAATGGCAAGATTAGCGACTCCTGCCGGCACGTACTTGACGCCTCATTGTAAGGTCTTGAGGTGATCATGTAGAGAATGGAATGCAACGGCTACCACGGAAAAAATCATCGCCAGATAATAATTCACTTGCCCACAGTGCCTATTGCATAACCGCTGGGAATAATGGGTCCGAGCGGTGCGCGCTGATAGCAGGAATTTCTCGTAATTAACAGATAGACCACTGAAAGGAGTTATTAGTGGCAGGTCGCGAGCGAAAAGATCGCAGGAATTTTGACCGCGACCATTTTTCCAGCTTGCAGGATTTCATAAACCCGCAGCCCACGTTCCTCGCCATATAAAGCATTAATTACTGTTTGCAAAAGTGCACAACATGCATCTGCTATTGCAATAGAGCGCTGCACCAATCTATAAATAAGTATGATATATTTGTAATGCTGGCTGCAGGAGACAAACACAAATGACTGCTCTTGGACTAAATCGGCTCGCTGCTGATGAAAAGGTTAGAGAAGAAGGCGCACGATACAGCGATGGACTGACAATGGGAAATCGGGACCTGAGAACACCCACCAGGACCAATTAAGGACCCAATAAACACATAGGTACATACTCATAGAAGAACAGTAAGTACATTGCATGGTTATGTCCTGGGGACGACAAAAAGTAAAACGCCATCCGGCTCGAAGGATCACTTTTGGGAGTACCCCGTTCATCGGCCGCGGTGACATCATCTTCCGCGAATCCCCCAAGGCCCCGATCAGCCCCATTGTTACCCAACTAATGGCCCGTGCCCGTCGATCGTATCGTAATGGGCCCGCTTCACTCCATGAATGGAACCAATCGGTGGCCGTTATCCGGTCCGGCGAAATCCCGGCCCCCGGGGCGGCGGGCCGCCGCCGTCCGAGGAGAATTCCAGCGCCGCCAAACGCTTGCATCGTGGGCGTCGCCGGGCACCCCGGGCGCTCGCTGCAAGAATACCAAATTTAATTACAAAGTCACGTATATAATAAAAACGTTATTGATGGGTTCAGAAGTCATGAAATTTCGGTTTCGGTTTCACGAAGCGTCGGCTTTTTTGCCATTAGAACTGTCCGTTTTCAATCTGGTAACGTGATAGGTGTGGCACTTGGCCGGCTCTCGTGCTCCGTTCAGATCGAGACGAATCGACGGCACAAAAACCGAAACACATCAATCAAAAAATCGTGGCACGGCCGGGGAGGGACGGTGCCGAGAGCCGTAGTGGAAATGCTTAAAATAGCGGCGGCGAGGAAATGTGGCGATATTTCTCTTGTAAATTGTCGCCGGGCTTTGAGGCGACACAAAGGAGCACTTCAAAGACTTCTTTCTCGTTACCACCAATTACTATGCTACATGTCAAGCGATCGGGCACCACGGAGATGAGATAAAAGTGATGTGGGAATTCCTGCAGTTTTAATAAGCGGAGAGAGGGCCGGAGGAAGGGTTCGAGGGAGAGCGGCAGGCGCGAGCGTCGAAAGTTACCGGAATTCTAACAGAAAGAAATCGTTGTCGATGGCAAAATTTACAACTAATGATGGATTTGTGGCATCTTCGGAAGAATTTGTCTCTTTATTCTGAGTGGCGACAGTTTTATCGTGTCTCAAATCAAAAATCATGGAAGCCAGACCGCTTAAAAGACCGAAATTTTACTTCATCTAAACGTAAATATGTAAAATTTGGATTCGAACACCGTTTCCAGATGGCCGAATCCACCCCTGCCCGCGTGACCCGTCAAAATACCCCCGACAAAATAGCTCTAAACAAAATAAAACAAAATGCAACTGCTTTAAGGATGTAGAGTATAACCTCTATAATTCAAATCCACGATTATCCGAACATCCAGTAATCCGAAGAGAGGCTAGTTAAAGTCGATATCTCTTTAATCTGAACAAAAACTCTGCAATCCGAATTGAACTTGAAAACATGCATCTACTTGCAAAAATGACGCATATTCTTCTTAGAAAAGGTACTAGGCCCGCCCACCCAGCCTTTATTTTCTTAGAAGAATAAGTCATCTGCCAAAATCAGTTTTATCTTGGCAAGTACTAGCCTCCCGCCCACCCTCCCTTATTTTCTTAGCGGATATGTCATCTGCCAAAATCAGTCTCACCTTGACAAGTACTAGCCCCGCCCACCCACCCTTTGTTTTCTTGGAAGAGTGGGTCATCTGCCAAAATCAGTCTTATCTTGACAAGTACTTGCCCCGCCCACCCACCCTTATTTTCTTCGGGGATTTTTGATCTGTCTTTCGACTTTTGATTTCTCTGGTCAACTGAAAAACACTTTCGATTTTTTAGTTTTACAATTTTGGCAGTTTTCCCATTTCTCAATTATTTGATTTTTAAGAATATCGAGAAAATAGATGTTTATTTTTTTTAATTTTCGATTTTTGGAAGGGAGTTTTTGGAAGGGAGTAAAAAGTAATTTTGATCAGCGATTGCCATGTTTACCGTTACTTTAAAACATCTGAAAATTTTGTTTCTAATTTTCAATTTTTGGATTTTTCGATTTTTCAAAATTTCGGTTCAAATAAATTTGTTTTGTTAGTTAAAAAATCGAAAAATGACAAATCGTGAAAACGAAAAATTTTAACTTGAGAACTTGAAAAATTAAAAATCAAAAAATTCCAAAATTGTAAGGCTAAAACTTGAAAAATCAAAAGATTGGAATTAAAAACTGCGAAATTGTCAAACAAATTATCAAATGAAATATTCAAAAGTTGACAAATCTTAAAACTAAAAAAAGAATGAAAACTGGAATTTTGAATTCGATTTTATAAGATATGCTTTTTTCTCAATTTTTCGATATTTCAGTTTTTGGTTTTCCGATTTCTCATTTATCCAATTTTTCAATTTGTCGTGTTTTGATTTTTACGTTTTTTATTTTTAGCAAGTACTAGCTCCTCCCACCCAGCCTTTATTTTCTTGGAAGAATAAGTCATCGGCCAAAATTAGTCTTATCTTGGCAAGTAATAGCCTCCCGCCCACCCTTCCTTATTTTCTTAGCGGATATGTCATTTGCCAAAATCAGTGTCATCTTGACAAGTACTACCCCGCCCACCCACCCTTTGTTTTCTTGGAAGAATGGGTCATCTGCCAAAATCAGTCTTATCTTGACAAGTACTTGCCCCGCCCGCCCACCCTTATTTGCTTAGCGGATATGTCATTTGCCAAAATCAGTCTCATCTTGACAAGTACTAACCCCGCCCACCCACCCTTTGTTTTCTTGGAGAGTAGGTCATCTGCCAAAATCAATCTTATCTTGACAAGTACTTGCCCCGTCCACCCACTCTTATTTTCTTAGAAGATATGTTATTTGCAAAAATCAGTCTCATACTTGCCAAGACAAGATTGATTTTGGCAGATGACCTACTCTTCTAAGAAAATAAAGGGTGGGTGGGCGGGCCTAGTACCTTTTCTTAGAAGAGTAGGTTATCTGCCAAAATGAGTCTTTTTGATCTGTCTTTCGATTTTTGATTTCTCTGGTCAACTGAAAAACACTTTCGATTTTTTAATTTTTCAATTTTGGCAGTTTTCCGATTTCTCAATTATTTGATTTTTAAGAATATCGAGAAAATAGATGTTTATTTTTTTTAATTTTCGATTTTTGATTTTTTGTCACCGAGTTTTTGGAAGGGAGTAAAAAGTAATTTTGATCAGCGATTGCCATGTTTACCGTAACTTTAACACATCTGAAAATTTTGTTTCTAATTTTCAATTTTTGGATTTTTCGATTTTTCAAAATTTCAGTTCGAATAAATTTCTTCTGTTAGTTAAAAAATCGAAAAATGACAAATCGTGAAAAGCAAAAAATTTAACTTGAGAACTTGGAAAATTAAAAACAAAAAATTCCAAAATTGTGAAGTTAAAACTTGAAAAATCAAAAGATTGGAATTAAAAACTGCGAAATTGTCAAACAAATTATCAAATGAAATATTCAAAAGTTGAAAAATGTAAAAACTAAAAAAAAAAATGAAAACTGGAATTTTGAATTGGATTTTATAAGATTTGTTTTTTTTTCAATTTTTCGATATTTCAGTGTTTGATTTTCCGATTTCTCATTTGTCCAATTTTTCAATTTGTCACTTTTTGATTTTTACGTTTTTTATTTTAAGCAAGTACTAGCTCCTCCCACCCAGCCTTTATTTTCTTAGAAGAATAAGTCATCTGCCAAAATCAGTTTTATCTTGGCAAGTACTAGCCTCCCGCCCACCCTCCCTTATTTTCTTAGCGGATATGTCATCTGCCAAAATCAGTCTCACCTTGACAAGTACTAGCCCCGCCCACCCACCCTTTGTTTTCTTGGAAGAGTGGGTCATCTGCCAAAATCAGTCTTATCTTGACAAGTACTTGCCCCGCCCACCCACCCTTATTTTCTTAGAGGATTTTTGATCTGTCTTTCGACTTTTGATTTCTCTGGTCAACTGAAAAACACTTTCGATTTTTTAGTTTTACAATTTTGGCACTTTTCCGATTTCTCAATTATTTGATTTTTAAAAATATCGAGAAAATAGATGTTTATTTGTTTAAATTTTCGATTCTTTATTTTTCGTCACCGAGTTTTTGGAAGGGAGTAAAAAGTAATTTTGATCAGCGATTGCCATGTTTACCGTAACTTTAAAACATTTGAAAATTTTGTTTCTAATTTTCAATTTTTGGATTTTTCGATTTTTCAAAATTTCGGTTCAAATCAATTTGTTCTGTTAGTTAAAAAATCGAAAAATGACAAATCGTGAAAACGAAAAATTTTAACTTGAGAACTTGAAAAATTAAAAATCAAAAAATTCCAAAATTGTAAGGCTAAAACTTGAAAAATCAAAAGATTGGAATTAAAAACTGCAAAATTGTCAAACAAATTATCAAATGAAATATTCAAAAGTTGACAAATCTTAAAACTAAAAAAGAATGAAAACTGGAATTTTGAATTCGATTTTATAAGATATGCTTTTTTCTCAATTTTTCGATATTTCAGTTTTTGGTTTTCCGATTTCTCATTTGTCCAATTTTTCAATTTGTCATGTTTTGATTTTTACGTTTTTTATTTTTAGCAAGTACTAGCTCCTCCCACCCAGCCTTTATTTTCTTGGAAGAATAAGTCATCTGCCAAAATTAGTCTTAACTTGGCAAGTACTAGCCTCCCGCCCACCCTTCCTTATTTTCTTAGCGGATGTCATTTGCCAAAATCAGTCTCATTTTGACAAGTACCAACCCCGCCCTTTGTTTTTTTGGAGAGTGGGTCATCTGCCAAATTCAGTCTTATCTTGGCAAGTACTTGCCCCGCCCACCCACCCTTATTTTTTTAGCGGATATGTCATTTGCCCAATAAGTCTCATCTTGACAAGTACTAGCCACGCCCACCCACCCTTTGTTTTCTTGGAAGAGTGGGTCATCTGCCAAAATCAGTCTTATCTTGACAAGTACTTGCCCCGTCCACCCACCCTTATTTTCTTAGAAGATATGTTATTTGCAAAAATCAGTCTCATACTTGCCAAGATAAGATTGATTTTGGCAGATGACCTACTCTTCTAAGAAAATAAAGGGTGGGTGGGCGGGTTCTAGTACCTTTTCTTAGAAGAGTAGGTTATCTGCCAAAATGAGTCTTTTTGATCTGTCTTTCGATTTTTGGTCAACTGAAAAAAACTTTCGATTTTTTAATTTTCCAATTTTGGCAGTTTTCCGATTTCTCAATTATTTGATTTTTAAAAATATCGAGAAAATAGATGTTTATTTGTTTAAATTTTCGATTCTTTATTTTTCGTCACCGAGTTTTTGGAAGGGATTAAAAAGTAATTTTGATCAGCGATTGCCATGTTTACCGTAATTTTCAAACATGAAAATTTTGTTTCTAATTTTCAAATTTGGATTTTTCGATTTTTCAAAATTTCGGTTCAAATAAATTTGTTCTGTTAGTTAAAAAATCGAAAAATGACAAATCGTGAAAAGCAAAAATTTTAACTTGAGAACTTGGAAAATTAAAAACAAAAAATTCCAAAATTGTGAAGTTAAAACTTGAAAAATCAAAAGATTGGAATTAAAAACTGCGAAATTGTCAAACAAATTATCAAATGAAATATTCAAAAGTTGAAAAATCTAAAAACTAAAAAAAAAATGAAAACTGGAATTTTGAATTCGATTTTATAAGATTTGTTTTTTTTTCAATTTTTCGATATTTCAGTGTTTGATTTTCCGATTTCTCATTTGTCCAATTTTTCAATTTGTCACTTTTTGATTTTTACGTTTTTTATTTTAAGCAAGTACTAGCCCCTCCCACCCAGCCTTTATTTTCTTAGAAGAATAAGTCATCTGCCAAAATCAGTTTTATCTTGGCAAGTACTAGCCTCCCGCCCACCCTCCCTTATTTTCTTAGCGGATATGTCATCTGCCAAAATCAGTCTCACCTTGACAAGTACTAGACCCGCCCACCCACCCTTTGTTTTCTTGGAAGAGTGGGTCATCTGCCAAAATCAGTCTTATCTTGACAAGTACTTGCCCCGCCCACCCACCCTTATTTTCTTAGAGGATTTTTGATCTGTCTTTCGATTTCTGATTTCTCTGGTCAACTGAAAAACACTTTCGATTTTTTAATTTTACAATTTTGGCAGTTTTCCGATTTCTCAATTATTTGATTTTTAGGAATATCGAGAAAATAGATGTTTATTTTTTTTAATTTTCGATTTTTGATTTTTTGTCACCGAGTTTTTGGAAGGGAGTAAAAAGTAATTTTGATCAGCGATTGCCATGTTTACCGTAACTTTAACACATCTGAAAATTTTGTTTCTAATTTTCAATTTTTGGATTTTTCGATTTTTCAAAATTTCGGTTCAAATTAATTTGTTCTGTTAGTTAAAAAATCGAAACATGACAAATCGTGAAAAGCAAAAATTTTAACTTGAGAAATTTGAAAATTAAAAACAAAAAATTCCAAAATTGTGAAGTTAAAACTTGAAAAATCAAAAGATTGGAATTAAAAACTGCGAAATTGTCAAACAAATTATCAAATGAAATATTCAAAAGTTGACAAATCTGAAAACTAAAAAAATTAAATGAAAACTTGAATTTTGAATTCGATTTTATAAGATTTGTTTTTTTTTCAATTTTTCGATATTTCAGTGTTTGATTTTCCGATTTCTCATTTGTCCAATTTTTCAATTTGTCACTTTTTGATTTTTACGTTTTTTATTTTAAGCAAGTACTAGCCCCTCCCACCCAGCCTTTATTTTCTTAGAAGAATAAGTCATCTGCCAAAATTAGTCTTATCTTGGCAAGTACTAGCCTCCCGCCCACCCTTCCTTATTTTCTTAGCGGATATGTCATTTGCCAAAATCAGTCTCATCTTGACAAGTACTAGCCCCGCCCACCCACCCTTTGTTTTCTTGGAAGAGTAGGTCATCTGCCAAAATCTGTCTTATCTTGACAAGTACTTGCCCCGTCCACCCACCCTTATTTTCTTAGAAGATATGTCATTTGCAAAAATCATTCTCATACTTGCCAAAATAAGATTGATTTTGGCAGATGACCTACTCTTCTAAGTAAAAAAAAAGGGTGGGTGGGCGGATTCTAGTACCTTTTCTTAGAAGAGTAGGTTTTCTGCCAAAATAAGTCTTTTTGATCTGTCTTTCGATTTTTGGTCAACTGAAAAAAACTTTCGATTTTTTAATTTTACAATTTTGGCAGTTTTCCGATTTCTCAATTATTTGATTTTTAAAAATATCGAGAAAATAGATGTTTATTTGTTTAAATTTTCGATTCTTTATTTTTCGTCACCGAGTTTTTGGAAGGGAGTAAAAAGTAATTTTGATCAGCGATTGCCATGTTTACCGTAACTTTAAAACATCTGAAAATTTTGTTTCTAATTTTCAATTTTTGGATTTTTCGATTTTTCAAAATTTCGGTTCGAATAAATTTGTTCTGTTAGTTAAAAAATCGAAAAATGACAAATCGTGAAAAGCAAAAATTTTAACTTGAGAACTTGGAAAATTAAAAACAAAAAATTCCACAATTGTGAAGTTAAAACTTGAAAAATCAAAAGATTGGAATTAAAAACTGCGAAATTGTCAAACAAATTATCAAATGAAATATTCAAAAGTTGAAAAATCTAAAAACTACAAAAAAAAATAAAAACTGGAATTTTGAATTCGATTTTATAAGATTTGTTTTTTTTTCAATTTTTCGATCTTTCAGTGTTTGATTTTCCGATTTCTCATTTGTCCAATTTTTCAATTTGTCACTTTTTGATTTTTACGTTTTTTATTTTAAGCAAGTACTAGCCTACCGCCCACCCTCCCTTATTTTCTTAGCGGATATGTCATCTGCCAAAATCAGTTTTATCTTGGCAAGTACTAGCCCCGCCCACCCACCCTTTGTTTTCTTGGAAGAGTGGGTCATCTGCCAAAATCAGTCTTATCTTGACAAGTACTTGCCCCGACCACCCACCCTTATTTTCTTAGAGGATTTTTGATCTGTCTTTCGACTTTTGATTTCTCTGGTCAACTGAAAAACACTTTCGATTTTTTAGTTTTACAATTTTGGCAGTTTTCTGATTTCTCTATTATTTGATTTTTAAGAATATCGAGAAAATAGATGTTTATTTTTTAAAATTTTCGATTTTTGGTTTTTTGTCACCGAGTTTTTGGAAGGGAGTAAAAAGTAATTTTGATCAGCGATTGCCATGTTTACCGTAACTTTAACACATCTGAAAATTTTGTTTCTAATTTTCAATTTTTGGATTTTTCGATTTTTCAAAATTTCGGTTCAAATAAATTTGTTTTGTTAGTTAAAAAATCGAAAAATGACACATCGTGAAACGGAAACATTTTAACTTGAGAACTTGGAAAATTAAAAACAAAAAGTTCCAAAATTGTGAAGTTAAAACCTGAAAAATCAAAAGATTGAAATTAAAAACTGCGAAATTATCAAACAAGTTGTCAAATGAAATATTCAAAAGTTGAAAAATCTAAAAACTAAAAAAAAAAAAATGAAAACTGGAATTTTGAATTCGATTTTATAAGATTTGTTTTTTTTTCAATTTTTCGATATTTCAGTTTTTGATTTTCCGATTTCTCATTTGTCCAATTTTTCAATTTGTCATTTTTTGATTTTTACGTTTTTTATTTTAAGCAAGTACTAGCCCCACCCACCTAGCCTTTATTTTCTTGGAAGAATAAGTCATCTGCCAAAATCAGTCTCATTTTGACAAGTACCAACCCCGCCCACCCACCCTTTGTTTTCTTGGAGAGTGGGTCATCTGCCAAAATCAGTCTTATCTTGACAAGTACTTGCCTCGTCCACCCACCCTTATTTTCTTAGAAGATATGTCATTTGCAAAAATCAGTCTCATACTTGCCAAGATAAGATTGATTTTGGCAGATGACCTACTCTTCTAAGAAAATAAAGGGTGGGTGGGCGGGTCTAGTACCTTTTCTTAGAAGAGTAGGTTATCTGCCAAAATGAGTCTTTTTGATCTGTCTTTCGATTTCTGATTTCTCTGGTCAACTGAAAAACACTTTCGATTTTTTAATTTTACAATTTTAGCAGTTTTCCGATTTCTCAATTAATTGATTTTTAAAAATATCGAGAAAATAGATGTTTATTGGTTTAAATTTTCGATTCTTTATTTTTCGTCACCGAGTTTTTGGAAGGGAGTAAAAAGTAATTTTGATCAGCGATTGCCATGTTTACCGTAATTTTAAAACATCTGAAAATTTTGTTTCTAATTTTCAATTTTTGGATTTTTCGATTTTTCAAAATTTCGGTTCGAATAAATTTGCTCTGTTAGTTAAAAAATCGAAAAATGACAAATCGTGAAAAGAAAAAAATTTAACTTGAAACTTGAACAATTAAAAATCAAAAAATTCCAAAATTGTGAAGTTAAAACTTGAAAAATCAAAAGATTGGGAACTTTTTATGGTGCGGGTGTATATTGCAGCGTAATTTAGGAACTTTTTTTGTAACCCTTTTGTCTTGAATTTGAAGAAACTTGAAAAAATCTCGGGTACCCCTTTTGTTTTGAATTTGAAGAAGTTTGAAAGAATCTCGGGCACCCCTTTCGTTTTGATTTTGAATTAGGTTGAAAGAATCTCGGAGGCCCTTTTTGTTTTGATTTTGAAGTAGGACGAATGAATCTTGGGTACCCCTTTTGTTTCGAAATTGAAGTAGTTTTAAAGAATCTCGGATTCCCTTTTGTTTTGAATTTGAAGAAGTTTGAAAGAATCTCGGTCGCCCGTTTTGTCTTGTCTTTGAACTAGTTTGAAGGAATCTCCGCAACCCCTTGCATCTGGTTTTTGAAGTAGTTTAAGGAATTTCTCGGATCCCTTTTGATTTGTGTTTGAAGTAGTTCTAAATTACATCTTGTAGTGGCCCTATTCCGCCACGACACTCATCACGTGCAACTAAATCTGCGTGGAATGACACAAGGATAGAATGCAAACTATGTCCTATAATATTCGTACGCTCTATTAATGATCTTGGCAGTCATTCATTAAATAGTTAACTGTTAATGCATGCCGATGATCTGAAGTTACCTAAAGCTTTAAATAATATAAGCCCCAACTTCGACCTTCGACCCGCAAAAATAGAAATGGTACGAAGCTAAGGTAAGACTGTTTTTGCCCCTATTAAAGTTGTAAAAAATTTAAGAGATGTTAAATTGCAAATTTCCATAGTAACGAGTTAAATTCCTAAATTTGATTGGATGTTTATTTTTTAACAACTCTGTCATTAATTTTTTTGAGTCACTCTGTTTAAGTAAATCTAAAATATATTAATGCAGTGATAAATCGCAAGTATAAACTGATCATATTTTGCATATTTTAGATAGTATTTATCCGCCAAAATTTTGAGATGACGTCATCAGTTTTTTGGAGGGGATAAACGAATATATTTTGATCACCTCTCTTACGTTGACAGTCTGAATCCACAGAAAGTCCTGATCTGGCCTGATTCGAGTTGACTTCATCTGAACCGACTTAACTGGATTTAACTTGACCTGACTTGAATTGGCATGTTTGACTTGATATAACCCAAGCTGACCTGAGGTGATCTGACCTGAACTGGCTTGACTTGACTTAACCGAACCTAATTGTTGACCTGGCTCAACATCACCAATATCTGGTCCCCTGAGTTACCAAGATACCTTGATCTGACTTAACGTGCCTGACAACGATTGACTTGGCTTAACTGGACTTGAGCCTACTTTACTTAAATTGACCGAACTTAATTTTTAACCTGACTTGATTTGGCTGAGCCTCACTTGAGTTGATCTGCTATGACCTGATCTGATATGATCTGACTTGTTCTGGCATGACTTGGCCTGGTATAACCTGAGCTGACTGGATTTCACTTAGTTTCTGACCTGACTTATCAGGGCCTAACCAGACCTGACTTGATCTGACCTGACTTGATAGAACATAGCACATCATCAAAGCTTGATGCCATGACCTGATTTGACTTGACCTGATTTTATCTGCCATGATTTGACTTGATACAACCTCATCTGACCTGACTTGACTTTAACTAACAAGGGCTGAATTGGCCTGACTTGCCTTGACTTCTGAATCAACGTGACTTGACTTGATCGAACTGAATTTTTAATCTGGCTTCATCTGATCTAACCAGACCTGATCTGACACAATCTTACTTCACTTGATCGAACTTAATCTCTGACCTGATTGATTCTATTGAATGATTCCCTTTTCTTAACCCAAAAAGTAATCAGATGCCCACAGACCCGTGTTTGTATTTTCGAAACGAAAAAGGTCACTTCTGGTCCTTGGTAAATAAATACCGCTTTTTCAGTCCGACTTATAAATTTACCGGCGACAGGCGATATATTTTTTTATTTAAATGTGAAACGATATGTTTGTTTTGCCATTTGAATATAATTTAATATTGCATAGCTCATGTCTAGAATTTACAAGTGGATATTTTCACTCGATTAACACGCAACCGTAATCAAACAACCGTTTTGCGCTAATTAAATCTAGCGAAAAAAATTAATGTATTCTTCGACTAATTACCGAACAAAACTTTGTTAAAAATCGCCTTTTAACTAACTCCGACGTGATAGGAACCATTTGTCCGCGTACTATCGAGTTCTTTCGCAATATGTCTCTATGAAAAACGGGCTCGTTCTCGGCAATTAAATCCTACAGTTAAATGTAATCTACTAGCTACAAATTGGACGCCGTGTCCATGTCTGTATTTATTTTAAATCATTATAATTTTGACAGAATTATGGGCTAATGGTTTAAATAAGTCCAAAAATTAATGACTCAAATCGACCATAAATATGACTAATTAACCGCTTTAAAATAAGTTGACACATTGATCAATAACCGATTTAAAATTCTAATTCATTTTTTAACTGATCGCTTAATTATATTTTTTTCTTTTAATTGCATCGGCATGCAAAGTCGCAGAATGTGGCTTTTAGCGAATAATAATCGTTATTAAATTATCACAGTGAATTAGAATACGCATTAGTTGAGATAATGAGAGTGTTGCTATGCAAAACGGCGGTGTTGGAAGGTAAAATCAAAGACAAAACGCACAATTTCCCGAGTCGGTTTTTGCTAGATTATGCGACTTCTGCCCCATCAGTTCGATGATGTATCGCTCCGATACTTATAAACGATAAGCCATTTGTACAGAACATTCCACAACGGTTTCTTCTGTATGTACTTGCACATTTTAATTCACTGGCTTGACCATTTTAAAATGTTAATTAAATTAAATGATTGAAAGCAGGAAACGCAGAAAAAAGGAACTTGTTAATTTCGCACAACATCGCAGGATTCTGAATCGTAAGTAGACATCTGTGGGTTAAATAATATAGGAGTACTTGAGTGTAAAAAACACGCATTTGTATGTTTGTGTTAAATCTGAAGAAGTTTTCTTTTGGGTGTAGTGGTGGGCGCTGACTTCAGTTGGACTTTTGTACGATGAGGTCTCTATCGAGAATCGACGTTTGCTGTCAGCGCCGGCGTTCGTTCTCACCGTAGAAAAGTGACCGTTTGTGTTTGCGTAACGTAATTTTTCTCAAAAAAAAACTTATCACCTGTCTGATTTTCCCGCTCTTCCCCCTCCCCTCGATTAAATATTCCACTCACTTCCGCCTCACTTAGGTGTAAAATGCAAATAGATAGTGTTTCCTGACGAGTGTTTGTCGTATGCTAAAAGGTTCTCCGTGTATCCTATATTTGCCCAAGTTAGAGTTTCACATACTCCGAGCGAGCATTTCAGGCAGAACGCATTGAGCAATCTCCCGTAGGTACGAAAAGCGGCCATAAAATCTCGTTAAATATTATTTAAATTGTCGTTAAAAACATTATGGTTGTTATAAAAGCGGCGCCCACGCCGTTCACGACTCTTTTTGCCTCTTTTTTAATTGCCGTGTAATTTAGAAACGCGCTGGGCGATAAATCAGCACAGGGGCGGACACCGGCGGTTTCCCTGGGGCCCGGCGGAGGTGGCGATTGGAAAGAGTGTTGTCGTCGAATTGAAATGTTTGAAAAGCGTCAGTGTCGCTCGGATTTTCCATCCATTACATGTCTGCCTTTAAGCTCGCTGCAATCTAAATTCCTCCGCAAATACCTAGCCTCCCGGTTAAATACTATCGAGATTTACATAAACGGCTTCCGAATAAATCCCGTATGATAAGATGCCGCCTGACAAATCCGGCTTGATTGTAATGAATTCTGCGGCGATGTTGATGGAAGATGGACAGTTCGCGAGATTGCCGCGGAGGAGGAACGAGAGGCTCGGGTTGGAATTTTTACCTAGTTAACGAAGCGAAGGCCGGAGTAATGAGGAGTCTTATTATATTGTCTTCTACTTCACTAGTTTTTGAACGGTTTTTGTCGGCTGCTGCAGCAGCTGACAGCGGGATTTTTTTGCCCGAGTGGGTTTTTAACTAGGACGAGGATGAGTACTGAGTCCTGTTCGTTTCGCGCTATTTATTAATGATACTGATGATTTATTTCTGTTTGTTTTATTAAAATCAGCTGCGCGTTAGTGTACAGATATATTTATATCAGATTTATTGCTTTGTACCATTTCTATCTTTGCGGGTCGAAGGTCGAAGTTGGGGCTCATATTATTTAAAGCTTTAGGTAAGTTTAGATCATCGGCATGCATAAACAGTTAACTATTTAATGAATGACTGCTAAGATCATTAATATAGTGTACGAATATTATAGGACATAGTTGCATTCTATCTTTGCGTCATTCCACGCAGATTTAGTTGCACGTGAAGAGTGTCGTGGAGGAATAGGGCCACTACAAGATGTAATTTCGAACTACTTCAAACACAAATCAAAAGGGGTCGCCCAAATTCCTTAAACTACTTCAAAAACCAGACACAAGAGGTTGCCGAGATTCTTTCAAACTAGTTCAAAAACAAAACAAAAGGGGCGACCGAGATACTTTCAAACTTCTTCAAAATCAAAACAAAAGGGGTACCAGAGGTTCTTTCAAACTAGTTCAAAATCAAAACAAAAAGGACCCCCGAGGTTGAAAGAATTTTCAACCTACTTCAAAATCAAAACGAAAGGGGTGCCCGAGATTCTTTCAAACTTCTTCAAATTCAAAACAAAAGGGGTACCCGAGATTCTATCAAACCATTTCAAAATCGAAACAAAAGTAGTGCCCGAGATTCTTTCAAACCACTTCAAAATTAAAAAAAGAGGTGTCCGAGATTCTTTCAAACTTCTTCAAATTCAAAACAAAAGGGGTACCCGAGATTTTTTCAAGTTTCTTCAAATTCAAAACAAAAGGGGTACCCCAGATTCATTCAAACTACTTGAAAATCAAAACAAAAGGGGCTCTCGAAATTCTTTCAAACTACTTCAGTTTCGAAACACAAAGGGTACCTGCGATTCATTCAAATTACCTCAACAAATTCAAAACAAAAGTGGTACCCGAGATTCTCTCAAACTACTTCAATTCGAAACAAAAATGGTACTCGAGATTCATTTAAACTACTTCAAAATCAAAACACAAGGGGTGCCCGAGATTCTTTAAAAATAATTCAATTTCGAAGCAAAAAGGGTACCCAAGGTTCATTCAAACTACTTTAAAATCAAAACAAAGGGGGCCCCCGAGATTCTTTCAAACTACTTCAATTTCGAAACCAAAAGGTTACCCGGGATTCATTCAAACTACTTCAAAAACAAACCAAAATTGTTTCTCGAGATTCTTTCAAAGTACTCCAAATTATAATAAAAGGGGTCCACGACTATTCCAGAACCAATGTAACACGTGCAAAACACCGCATTGTCGGATAGATTTTACTACCCAAAGTTCCTAAATTTCACTGCAATAGACACCCGCACCATAAAAAGTTCCCAATCTTTTGATTTTTCAAGTTTTAACTTCACAATTTTGGAATTTTTTTATTTTTAATTTTTCAAGTTTTCGAGTTAAAATTTTTCCTTTTCACGATTTGTGATGTTTCGATTTTTTAACTAACAGAGCAAATTTATTCGAACCGAAATTTTGAAAAATCGAAAAATCCAAAAATTGAAAATTAGAAACAAACTTTTCAGATGTTTTAAAATTACGGTAAATATGGCAATCGCTGATCAAAATTACTTTTTACTCCCTTCCAAAAACTCGGTGACGAAAAATAAAGAATCGAAAATTTAAACAAATAAACTTTTCTAAAAATTTTACCGATATTTTTAAAAATCAAATAATTGAGAAATCGGAAAACTGCCAAAGTTTTAAAATTGGCAAATCGAAAGTTTTTTTCAGTTGACCAGAGAAAAATCGAAAGACAGATCAAAAAGACTCGTTTTGACAGATGAGCTACTCTTCCAAGAAAAGGTACTAGCCCCGTCCACCCAACCATTATTTTCTTAGACGAGTAGGTCATCTGCCAAAATCAATCTTATCTTGGCAAGTATGAGACTGATTTTTGCAAATGACATATCCTCTAAGAAAATAAGGGTGGGTGGACGGGGCAAGTACCTACTTGTCAAGATAAGACTGATTTTGGCAAATGACCCACTCTTCCAAGAAAACAAAGGGTGGGTGGGCGGGGCTAGTACTTGTCAAGATGAGACTGATTTTTGCAAATGACATATCCGCTAAGAAAATAAGGAAGGGTGGGCGGGAGGCTACTACTTGCCAAGATAAGACCAATTTTGGCAGATGACTTATTCTTCCAAGAAAATAAAGACTGGGTGAGTGGGGCTAGTACTTGCTAAAAATAAAGAACGTAAAAATCAAAAAATGACAAATTGAAAAATTGGACAAATGAAAAATCGGAAAATCAAACACTGAAATATCGAAAAATTGAAAAAAAAACAAATCTTATAAAATCGAATTCAAAATTCCAGTTTTCATTTTTTTTTAGTTTCTAGATTTTTCAACTTTTGAATATTTCATTTGATAATTTGTTTGACAATTTCGCAGTTTTGAATTCCAATCTTTTGATTTTTCAAGTTTTAACTTAAGTTCTCAAGTCAAAATTTTTGCTTTTCACGATTTGTCATTTTTCGATTTTTTAACTAACAGAACCAATTTGTTTGAACCGAAATTTTGAAAAATTGAAAAATTCAAAAATTGAAAATTAGAAACAAAATTTTCAGATGTTTTAAAGTTACGGTAAACATGGCAATCGCTGATCAAAATTACTTTTTACTCCCTTCCAAAAACTCGGTGACAAAAAATCAAAAATCGAAAATTAAAAAAAATAAACATCTATTTTCTCGATATTCTTAAAAATCAAATAATTGAGAAATCGGAAAACTGCCAAAATTGTACAATTAAAAAATCGAAAGTGTTTTTCAGTTGACCAGAGAAATAAAAAATTGAAAGACATATCAAAAACCCTCTAAGAAAATAAGGGTGGGTGGGCGGGGCAAGTATTTGTCAAGATAAGACTGATTTTGGCAGATGACATACCCTCTGAGACTTTAGGGGGCGGGTGGGCGGGGTTAGTGCTTGGTAACTGATTTTGCCCCAATTAATCTTGTAAAAACTTGTGAAATTTAGAGGTGTTAAATTGCAAATTTCCATAGTAACAAGTTTAATTCTTAAATATACCCGAAATGTACAAAATATCATGAGTTTTTACTTGTGAGTTATCATTGCATTCATATTTTTTAGATTTCCTTAAACAGGCTGACTTAAAAAATTAATGATTGTATGAATTTATTTTATTGATTAAATCAGGAACGGCTCACTCCTTTTGCCAGAAAATTTAGGGAATACAGTATTGTTATTTTTAGTATTACACTGTAGCAATCCAAGTTGATATACGTATCGTTACAAAAATGTTGATTACATCACAAAACTCTGTAAAGTAAAAACTCAACTCAAAAATGCTGAATATGTCTCACTGTACTTTAGGTTTGAGAGAAGTTCTGTCAAAACAGCTTTCGACTAATTTTTATAGATATATGATGAAAATTTTCTCTGCAAAAATTGTGAAAATTTGGTCTAAAGAATTTTTTTTCCGAAAAAAAAATTTCATTTTGCAAAAAAAATCTTATGGTAATTTATATAAGTAAAATAAATTGACTCATTCATTAATTTTTTGAGTCAGTTGTTTTTAGCAAATCTAAAAAATATTAATGCATCAGTAATAAATTCACAATTCAGCAATATTCAGCAATATTTTGAGGTGACGTCTTCAATTTTTTTAGAGGGATGAGCAAAATATAGATAATACCAGTCACAGTGTAAAATAATAATCGATTCCACACAGAAATCCGATCCCAAGGCGAATTCATAAACCACGCGTATTGGAGTATATTATTTTATAAGAACTGGATAACCTTCACTGGGCAAAATGATGGTGGGGACGTCATTAAACTGGTAGTTTCGGAGATATCCTCTAATAAAATCGACACAGACAGACATACCTACTTTTCGCACTCTAGGGGTCATGAAACGTCGAGAAAACATGAAAGTATCTATTCCTCGGATGAACTCTGTCACAATACTTTCTTGGTTTACGCTCGGGATGTAAAAATATTAAATTTGACCACGAAACGTGGGTGTTTTCACTGAAGTTCTTAAATAATAAGCACAGCGCTGTAGGATGATTTTTATGGTCCGCGGTAAACCTGCCTTAATTTTCGCGGTTTTATTACATTATTATAGTTTGTCTTAAATTCATTACACAACATTTTTATCCACAGATGAACTCCGGTGTTTCTTTCATTAAGGTTTATTTTATATCTCGAACACCGACGAAACAGCAATAAAAATATTTCAAACTTAGGTTATTCACTTTATATCGACCTATCTCCATTACGTGTATACACAGAAACAACCAGACAAGTACGACTTTTCGAATCAGCTTTCTACTCTAAAGCGACCTTTTAGTGTTCTCTTGTTCGTTGTCTTAATCTTACTGTAGTAGTATGCATAGCATAGACGATATTTCCTGTAATACATACTCTCAAAGCGTTCAGTTCTCGCGCTAACTTCCCACACCGCACTCTAAACTTCGAACCCATCACCGAAATACCAACGAAACAACTCTGCGGTTTCCATTGCACAACTTGACCAACCTCGACGCACTTGCACAAATCGAAATGCACCACTAATCGATCTTCGTCCATTTCCCGACCTCAAAGTCTCACCATCCATCCACAACACGGAAGACATCCACTACCCAGAAACGCGAATCCGTTCCGTCGCCGGTAAACCTCATTCTCTCCTTCATAATTGCCCCTAATGATAGGTTTTATCCGAAATAATCCATCCCGAGAGCCCACAGCAACAGGTAACGCTTTAATCGCGCTGATGGGAAAACCGGCGAAAAATAAACAATTCCTCGAAAAAATCTCGAATTTCGAGCAAACTTTAATAATGTAATTGGCCGTTATCGAGTGGTCACGATTGCGCTAAAGCGCTGTCTACAACACCGCTCATTAGTGGGTAATACGTGATAAATAACATCTTCGATTCAATTACATCCGATCGTTCTCCATTTACGTTCAAATGCTTGTTATTACGGGGAGTCGATCGTGTTGGATGCGTTCGAAGGGATTTAATTAGTGCGGAATTATATAATTACGGGTAATGACGCCGGTGGTGGCCGTCCTCCACCGGGGACTACAAAAACAAGAAGAAGTGGGGTATTGACACTAAATATTGATTTTGTCTGTAAAAAGAGAAGATTTGAAATTAAAAATTTTAAAAACATTTAGGGTCCCCAAGATTGTTTCATATAAAATAAAGACACTAGGAGCTTGCGAAGTTTGCAGTTTCGACCTCCTTAGGTCTCATCAGTACAGCATATTTCAGTGGTTGTCCAGTACTCGAATATTCATCCTTATAACCCAAAGACGTAACATAGGCAAAAAAGTAAAACAAGTTCGAAAAAATACAAAAAAAATTAAAAGGCATTTGCTCTAGAATCCGCTCTTTACTCATTAGGATATGAATGTCGTCAAGTTATCAACCGAGTCTGGCTCTGAATGCAACAAATATGCTAAGATCGCTTCAATGAAGATAATTGCAGTTAGAATTTATGGACTGCAAAAACCAAATTAAATCCAGCCATAAAGTATAACCATTGTTTAAGTATATTATAGTTGGACAACCTATACGGACAATCACTTTCCCATGTAGAAAAGAATGAATATATATTTTACATCTCACTCGCTTCACTATGAAGTGGCGGTACCTTACGAAAGGGGGTAAAAATAGTCCGTAAGCACGTGATGTCGATAAGGTAGTAAACGGACGTATTAATCAGTACGTTGTACGGGGAGCAGTCACAAAATAAGCAAACGTACCTGTTGAAGACTTTACATATATGTAATACATGTATATGTAGTGCATACCTGTTTCAAGGTTAAGGTAACAAAAATTTAATATTATTGCGGTATACCTATTTTCCATGAACTGCATGGCTAACAAATATGCGTCCAGCGTCCCTTCGTCCACTTTAAAGGTACGAAATTAAACGACCACTACTTTAATTAATAAGTAACAAGTCATCTAATTTGCCTCCAGAATAACTATGAGTTATCATCAAACTATGAACACCAAATTAATTCAATATGAACATCTTACGTATTTTTTTATTAACAGTAGTCAAATCATTAAATACATATTATCTTTGAAACTAAAATGCATTTTATTCTAAGATTGTATCACAAAATATTCATCACCATTTAAATATATACGATTTAGACATAAAGAAATAAATTTAAAATTGCAAAAATTATACTAAAACAGCCTTAAATGTGTTTTGTATGTACGTGCTTATCAGTATGTAGGCATTTTAACGCACAGCAATAATCGTTCTTGATGAGTAATGAATGACTGATGACTACTGTAACACAGTAAATCCTCGAAATCGAAAATTTAAAACACTGAAAAATTCAAATATGGGAAAATTGTAAAATCGAGAAATCGAAACATAAAAAAATCAAAAAAATTAAAATTGGAAAATCTAAAATTTAAAAATCGAGAAATTGAACAATCGGTTAATTCAAAAATTGAAACATCGAAAAATTGGAAAATCGAAAAATAAAAAAAAATTGAACAATCGAAAATTTAAAAATTCCGAAAATTGAAATATTGAAATATAGAAGAAATGAAAACTCAAAAAATGAAAAAAATTAATAATTTAAAAATTGAAAAGTTAAAATTGAGAAATCGAAAAACTGAAAAATCACAAAATTGAACGAAATATCAAAAAATTAGGAAATTAAAAAATTGAGAAACAAAAAAGTCAAAAAAGCAGAGTCTAAAAATCGCAAACTTAAAAAATCGAAAAATTGAAAAATCAAAATCCTGAATAATCGAAAAATTGAAGAACTGAAGAACTGAAAAATCGAAACTTTAGGAAGTGGAGAAATGGGAATATAAAAAAATAGATTAATTGAGAAATCCGAAAACTAAAAATTCAGAAACGTCAAAATTTGAAAAATAAAAAAATATTTTTTTTTTTTTTTATGTAAATGTTTATTGTCACATCAACCACGAAGGGTTATTAGTGACAAGGCGGTACAATTCAAGATGTATAATACAATTTGCAATCCTTAGATTAACTGCAGAAGAACTGAAAAATCGAAAAATCTAAAATTTAAAACATTGAAAAGTTAAAATATCCTAAAACTGAAAAATGGAGAAATCCAGACATCAAAAAATCAAAAAAAAAAAAAATAAATAAAAAACTATAATTTAATAATCGAAAAACTGAAGAATCAACGAATCGAGAAGTCGAGAATTTAAAAAATTGGAGAATTGAAAAATCGGATAAATCAAAAATCGAAACATCGAAAAATCGAGAAACCGAAAAGCAGAAAATCGAAAAACCAACAAATCGAAAAATCGGAATATTGTAAAATTCAAAAATTGAGACATCGAGAAATCGAAAAATCAAAAGACAAAAAATCGAGGAGTCGAAAAATCGAGAAGTCGAAAAATCAAAAAATTGAGAAACCGAAATAGGCAAAAATCGAAAAATCGAAAACTTAAATATGGAAAAATTGATAAAGCGAGAGATTGAATAATCAAAACATCGAAACATCTGAATCTCAATGAATTGAGATCTCAAAAAATTTAAACATTCGTAAATTTAAAAAATTAAAATATAGAACTGGAAACTCGAGAAACTGAAAAATCTAGAAATTTAAAAATTAAAATATGAAAAAGTTGAAAAATTGAGAAATTGAAATAAAAAACAAAAAACTGAAAATCCAAAAATAAAAAATAGAAAAATCTAGAAGTCGAAAAATGACAGAATCGAAATATTGAAAAATATCAAATCTGAAAGAAATATCCAAAAATTGAGAAATCGACAAACCAGTAAAGCGAAGTCGAAAAATCGAAGAATTGAAGAACTGAAAAATTGAAACTTTGAGAAGTGGGAAAATCAAAAATAGATTAATTGAGAAATCAGAAAACTGAAAATTTAACGCAAAAATTTGAAAAATTCAAAAATTTAAATACCGAAGAACTGAAAAGTCAAAAAATCGAGAAATCGAAAAAACTAAAATTTAAAACAATGAATAATTAAAATATCGCAAAATTGAAAAATCGAGAAATCCAATTCAATTTGAAAAATTGAAAAATCGGGGCATTGAAAAATTGGAAAATCCAGAAATTGAAAAGCTCAAAAGAAAAAAATCGAAAAACCGAGAAATCCAAAAATCGAAACATCGAAAAATTCAAAAACTGAGACTGCGAGAAATCGAAAAATCGGAGGATCGAGAAATTGAGGAGTCGGAAGCCGAAAAGGAAAGTTAAAAATTGAAAAATTGAGAAATTGAACAATCAAAACAACGAAACATCTGAATTCGATAAATTGAGAAATTAAAAAATTGAACAATCGAAAAATTTTAAAAAAGAAAAACTGGAAAATCAAAAATTAAAATTCAAAAAATCGAAAAATTGAAAAATTGAAATATAGAAGAACTGAAAACTCGAGATATCGAAAAACCTAGAATTTTAAAAAATGAAATATTAAAACATCGAAAAGTTTAAAAATTGAGAAATCGAAGCATTAAACAGTCCCAGAATTGAAAAATCTAAAGTTTACAATAAATTGAAAATCCAAAAAGGAAAAAGCGAGAAATCAAAAAAAATCCATCAATTCAAAAATCGAAAAGTCGAAAAATTGAAATATTGAAAAATCTCATAACTGAAAGAAATATTCAAAAAATTGAGAAATTAAAAAATTGGAAAATTGAGAAATCGAAAATCTAAAAAAGCAAAATTGAAAAATCGTAATCTTAAAAAATCGAAAAATTGAGGAATTGAAGATGTGAAAAATCGAAACCTTAGGAAATCCAGAAATGGACAAATAAAAAAAATACTTTAGAAATCGGCAAACTGAAAATTTAGAAACGTGAAAATTTGAAAAATTGAAAAATCGACATATTTAAAAACCGTAAAATTGAAGAGGACAAAAATTGAGAAATCGTATCATTGAAACATCGTAAGATTGAGAAATCGAAAAATAAAAAAATCGAGAAATAGAAAATTTAAGGAATGGAGGAATCGGAAAAGCCCAAAATTGGAATATTGAAAAATTGAGACATTTAAAATTGAAAAATCGAGAAATCGACAAGCCGAAAAATCCCAATAGCGTATTTAGGTATAAATCACAAGATCAGGACTATTCTACTTTTTAAAATTTAAATAACTTTATAAATTGGAAAATGTTGATTTTTTTTTTTTCAAAAATCTTGACGTCTAAGGTGAAAACTCGACACGGATGCATAAACCGTAAACGGGGCGAAACTACAATTTTACTATTGTAAAATTTGGAGATTGCGTCATTTCATTGTTCGTGACAAATTTTGGAGAGTGTAATTTGATAATACAATTTGAAATGTAAATTTTGTCATTCGGGAACATTATGTATTAAATCGTTAAGATGTTCAAGAACTTTGTTCACTTATTCGTTGTAAAGTCCAATGGTCGAAATGGGTTAGTTCTTCGTAGTGGTTGTGTATCAGATCAACTCTAACGAATATCGGTTTGCCGATATTGGGCTGAGTGTGCTTTGGTTTGTAGATCAAACAAGTTCTCATATTTGGGAGAGATGGATTTTCAGGTGCTTGACTAGCGGTAATTTTAAATTGTTTGCTGTCGTTCGCGAAGTGAAGAACACAATTTCAATAAAATGATAATTATAAAATTATCATAATCACTATTGGTGTTAATTAACACAAAATTGCGCGCAAGTTATCAGTTGATTTCGTTAATAAATTCATAGAAACCTAAATGGGATTTTTTCATGCCTTAGAAAATTAAAAAGTAAAAAATACAATAACAACAATTTTAAAATGCGGTTTACGAAAAATTAGTTGACCTGTGCAAAGAAGAAAATTTTGGAAACGCTGACAAATATGACATCTTAAAAAAAATAACACTTGAAGAAGTGCTTTCGGCGTAATATTTTTGATGCTCCCGTGAACAAAATACTCTATGTCAGTGTGCAGTGCGCAATGAGTTAACTGTGCAGATCTAGCCGAAAATCCGAAAACCAAATCGCTGTGTGTAGGGCCAGCATAACGGAAGTAATAAATCATCCCATCGGTTGAAGAACGTTGGGTCGGTGCACTGATGTCGGTGTTATATCCCGAGAGGGGCCCAATACACCTTATACTAAAATTCTGAACTTTATAAACTGCACATTTTATTTATTTATTTATTTATTTATTTTATCTTGTTTTCGAACTATAATAAACATTTCAAACAATGTCTGTAACTTATTTTAATGTAAATTATATTCATGTGGTTAACAAAATCAGATGTAATATTAGTGTGATTTTGACCTTATTCTAGATTTTATTACAGCAGAACGGCGTATCCTTTTTAAATTTTAGAAGTTACGGAAACTAGTTCAAGAAACAATTAGTTATCTCGTATTTTTGGCACAAAATCTACCAAAATGTCCGATAACAGCAATTGTTTTTCATAGAAACAAACAGTCGTCAAAGCAGCCTTTAACAACTCGATATTACAAACATGCCTCATAAGTTCTTTATGCGTTTTTTTCTCTCTTGTAATTATTTGTAATTTAACGCCGAAAGTTTATGTCATTCTGTTATTTACTTTGAACATATATTTTCATTTTGTGTTAATATTTTTGTAACACCACGAATCTAAATTTTACTTAAAATCATGTTTTACTTTAATCTTGTAAAACTAAACAATTATACCAGTTTAAAAACCCTTGGAAAGTTTCTGTCAGTCTTCAGATATAGTCAAATAAAAATATGCGTCAAATTCATTTAAATTCAATTCTTTCTTATCACGTTACAACGCGTTGCTTCATATTTTTTATGTCAAGTATATTTTCATATTTTGTACATATATGTTTATACACATTACTGTTTACGGAACAATGTTAATTATGAATTTATGGATAACTCCTCGTATAAGAGCAGAGTGAAGGGTGTTTGCGTTTGCTAATGTTTGATGGCGCCATCTGATTTAGAGTAAAATAAACCTAAAACGTTCGCTCACTGTAGTGAAAATGCGCGTTGACGAAAAATTTGTCCCACGCCCCCTGGATTCCTTGTCCTAAATCTCACTATTTAGGCGAAGTAAAATTTGTATTAGGTTGTCCAACTATAATATACTTAAACAATGGTATAACCCAAACGTAGAACAAAGTTCGTCAATGGGAGCTTTATTTCTCGCATCCATCTGTGCGGACGCACAACGAGTAGTTAATAACCCCTACGGCATTTCCGTCCAAACTCCAGCACCTAGATTACGAGTTGCAAAATTGGCGAGAACACGCTGCAACAGCACCATTTTAGTGCTCTGTTAATTACAAAACAAGTTCAGTTTCAAGACATAAGAAATAATTTGTTTTGAAAGCGCACATTAAATTCCTCTCCAGATAATTGGTTTAAACAACCATAATTTCCGTTTTATGGTTAGAACATTTCTGAAGTAGTTAGCGGTGTTAAATTGAATGCAGCCTATCCTAACTTCCACTTACGATTAAATTATGATACGTAACGACACGGCTACGTGTCTGCTCCAAACGGACGCTTTCTAAATTAATTAAGCCCCTTTCGAACTTATCACACACGATCGGATCGCGAAATCTCCTAATAACAAGGATCGACGTAATCGAACCGGAGAAGTCGGTTACGATCTTGTAGTTTATAGCAGTGCGAGCGCAGCGAGCGTCCTCGTTCGCGTTCACTCGGGGGCGCTTGTAATAAAACCGTAATCGGCCAAAAATTCACCCACCGTTCCGCCCCCTGAAATTGCACTTCGCCCCCGCCGATCCGAGCACGTTGTTGAGGAATAATGCGGGAGGAAGCTCGCAACATGAAGTCGCGTCCTTACATCAAGTCGTCTCGTGCACAAAAGAACAAATGAAAGAAAAGTAATAGCGCAGCAGGACGGCTAAGAAACTCCGAGATCAAAGGAGTGCACAATCAGGAGTCATCAAGCCCGGGCGCCAGGAACTCTTCTCGGCTCACTTTACACAATTTCGATATTCGCGACACGAATAATTTAACACGGTTGCAATTATCGCTGACAAGATGCCGGAAGTGGTTTGGTCCGAGTGCGGAGGCGGCTCACTCCTAGAAAAGGAGACCTGTGAAGGTGTTCGACACTGCGTCTCATTAAACAGATAAGATCTTTCGGGACTCGGGTGAGGTGATTACGGGGCTTCCGGTTTTTTTGATTTGCGGATTTTTGACTTTCACTCTTCTATTCCCGGTATTGCGTTAGCACCTCGTCTTAATTTTCCCGAAAAAAGCGTAATCACCGCGCATTGTGCTCGCGCGAATTAACAGTGACCGCAATAATGGAGTTCACGATTTTACGGCCCGGCACAATGACTATTCATTTCGTTTCGAAGTCGAATGCGTACTTTATGACGGCCGTGTGCCCCACTTTATCGTTCAGATCAGAGGTAACTATTTGAGTTACGATCCACATTTATCAGCGAGATTGATTTATTAAAATGCATTTACAACTCCTGGTATTGACCGGGCGGAATGTAATTGTGTTCTTTTCGGTTTTTTGTTCGGCTACACCTAGGGCTACCGTTTCCTAATTGTACATTCTTTTACGACACCGTTAATTATGGCTATTCAGGCAAACTGCCTTTGTCGATTTGATTAATGCAGATTGTGGCGCCTTCGCCATTGTTTGGAGGGTTTAGAATGTTGGCAATATTTTGTGACAATTTTGGTTGGTTCAAAAATTCCTGGAAAGTTTTCCTTTCGATCGAAACTGAAGAAACGCGAACTGGTGCTGGTTGCAACTTCCTTGCCCATTCTGTCCAGCGCGATCATTCCGCACGATTATGGTTGAAAAGCGCCTCCATAAAAGCCTCCATAACGACATCGGCAGCGCACAATCGCTGATAAATCGAGGAGAAAAAGCGTTTGTCCATAACCAGCACGACAATCGACTACCAACGTTCTTCTGTTGTCGGTCACGACGGAGCGGAGCCGGAAATTCGTGGACAAAATCACTTATTTGGGAAAAAAATTGTCAGAGGTATTTTAAGAGCTTCCGGCGTCCTTGAAGCGCAGACAATAAAACAAGTTTAGTTTCTTAGATTGACTGTAAAATTTATTTGAGTCCACGAATTGCATTTTTTTGTCATTATTTTTTTATTCCAAGAACATAACTCCGGGATTCCCGATATTTGTACAAAAACAGTCGATTCTTATAAAAAATATTATAGGTCCCAGATTTTTTTTTATATTAAAAAAAAACAGTAGGAATCCCAAGATTTTTCCACATTCTTAAAAATAAAGATACTAGGGACCTCCGAGATTCTTTAGTATTAAAAAAAAAAAAAAATTGTTCACCCTAGCCTTCACAATTCTTAGAAAAGAATTAAAAAAAAATTAAGAGTCCGTGAGATTCTTTCATATTTTTAAACGTAAAGACACTAAGGGCCTCCGAGATGCTTCACCATTGTTAAAAACATAGTATGACCTTAAAGATCCTATAGAATTCTTAAAGGAAGATACAAAAGTGTCAGAGTTCCTCAGATCCTTCATACTCTTTAAAAAGTCACTTTGGGCTCTAGAAATTCCTTAAAATAAAAACACTAGTGACTTCAGAGACCCTTTATAATTCCTAGAAAAAGATACGAGGGGTCCTCGAAATTGTTTCACATTTTTAAAAAAACCATTCGGTCCCTAAGATTCTTTCACATTCTACAAAATAAAAACAATAGGGGCTTCCGAGCTTATTCAGCATTCTTAACAAAAAAAATACCATTTACCTTGGGGCCCTTTAGAAATCTTAAAAAAAGATACAAAGGATAGCCTAGATTCTTTCTCATTTGTAAAAAAAAATATTATAGGTCCCCGAGATTATTTCATATTCTTTAAAAAAAAAATCACATTGGGCTTCCCAGATTCCTTAGATATCAAGGCCTCTTGGAAAATTTTTCTCATTCTTAAAAATTTAAGATCCCAAACTCTTTCATATTAAAAAAAAGACTAGCGGTTTCCCAGATTTTTTGTATTCTTAAAGTAAAGACACTAGGGACCCAACATTCTTTATAATTCGTAGCAAAAGATACGAGGCTTTCCTTAGATTTTTTCGCATTCTTAAAAATATAGGCTTTAGGGACGTTCGAGACTCTTCAGCATTCTCAAAAAAATACTGCTAGCCCTAGAGGTTCTTTAGAATTCTAAAAAAATACGAACGGTGTCCGACAAAAATCTCTGTTTGTATTTTTTTGAGAATATTGAAAAATCTCTTTGGTTTTTAAGAATGACAAAATAAATTTCGAGGACCCCTCGTATCTTGTTCTAAGAATCATAAAGAATCTCAGGGGTTAATAATGTTTCTATTTTAAGAACGCTAAAAATTCTTGGAAACCCTAATGTTTTTTTTTTATAATTCTGAAAGACCCGTGTAGTCAATAGCATTTTTTTTAAGAATGCTGAAGAATCTTGGAGGTTTCTAGTAAAAAATATTTAAGAATCTTCGCAATCTTAATGTTAAGATTGAGAAAAATTTTCGGAGACCCCTCGTATCTTTTTCTACGAATCGTAAAGAATCTCTGGGGTTCCTAATGTTTTTATTTTAATAACTCTAAAAACTCTTGAAAACCCTAATCTCTTTTTATAATTCTAAAGGACTTCTGGAGTCAATAGCATTTTTTTAAGATTGCTGAAGAATCTCGGAGGTCCCTACTGAACAATTTTAAAGAACCTTCGGAATCTTAATGTTAAGAATGAGAAAATTTTTCGGGGACCTCTCATGTCTTTTTCTAAGAATGATAAACTCTGCATTATTTTAAGAATGCTAAAGAACTTGGGAAGTCCCTAGTAGCTATTTTTAAAGAATATGAGAGGAATTCGGGGACCCCTAATGTTTTTTTTTTAAGAATGAGAAAGAATCCCGGGCACCATTTGCATATTGTTTTTAAGAATTCTAAAGGAGCCCTAGGGTCAATAGTATTTTTTTTATGCTGAAATTTCGAGGACCCCTCGTATCCTTTGCTAGGAGTTATAAAGAATATTTGGGGTCACTAATGTCTTTATTTGAAGAATACCAAAAACCTGAGTTTTTTGTCATTCTTAGAAAAAGATACGAAGGGTCTCCGAAAATTTGTTCATTCTTCAAAAAAATTAGAGTCCACAAGGCTCTTTCTTTAGTATTCTTAAAATAAAAACACTATGAGCCCGAAATATATTTTTTATCGTTCTTAGAAAAAGATACGAGGGATTCCCGAAAATTTTCTTATTCTTAAAAATTTGAGATGCCCGAGAATCTTTCATATTGAAAAAAAAAACACTAGGCGTTTCCCAGATTTTTTTTATTCTTAAAATAAAGACACTAAGGACCTAACATTTTTATAATTCGTAGCAAAATATACGAGACTTTCCTCAGATTCTTTCGCATTCTTAAAAATAGAGGCTTTAGGGGAGTTCGAGACTCTTCAGCATTCTCAAAAAAATACGGCTGGGCCTAGAGGTCCTTTATAATTCTAAGAAAAATACGAACGGTGTCCGACAAAAATATCTGTTTGTATTTTTTTAAGAATTCTAAAGGACCTGTAGGCTTAGTATTATTTTTTTGAGAATATTGAAAAATCTCTTTGGTCTTTAAGAATGACAAAATAAATTTCGAGGACCCCTGGTATCTTTTTTTAAGAATCATAAAGAATCTCAGGGGTTAATAATGTTTTTATTTTAAGAACGCTAAAAATTCTTGGAAACCCTAATGTTTTTTTTATAATTCTGAAGGACCTATGTAGTCAATAGCATTTTTTTAAGAATGCTGATGAATCTTGGAGGTTTCTAGTAAAAAATATTTAAGAATTTTCGCAATCTTAATGTTAAGAATGGGAAAAATTTTCGGAGACCCCTCGTATCTTTTTCTAAGGATCGTAAAGAATCTCTGGGCTTCCTAATGTTTTTATTTTAATAATTCTAAAAACTCTTGAAAACCCTAATCTCTTTTTATAATTCTAAAGGACTTCTGGAGTCAATAGCATTTTTTTAAGATTGCTGAAGAATCTCGGAGGTCCCTAGTGAACAATATTAAAGAATCTTCGGAATCTTAATGTTAAGAATGAGAAAATTTTTCGGGGACCTCTCATGTGTTTTTCTAAGAATGATAAACTCTGCATTTATTTTAAGAATGCTAAAGAACTTGGGAAGTCCCTAGTAGCTATTTTTAAAGAATATGAGAGGAATTCGGGGACCTCTAATGCTTTTTTTTAAGAATGAGAAAGAATCCCGGGCACCATTTGCATATTTTTTTAAGAATTCTAAAGGAGCCCTAGGGTCAATAGTATTTTTTTTATGCTGAAATTTCGAGGACCCCTCGTATCCTTTGCTAGAAGTTATAAAGAATATTTGGGGTCACTAATGTCTTTATTTGAAGAATACCAAAAATCTGAGTTTTTTGTCATTCTTTGAAAAAGATACGAAGGGTCTCCGAAAGTTTGTTCATTCTTAAAAAAAAATAGAGTCCACAAGGCTCTTTAGTATTCTTAAAATAAAAACACTATGAGTCTGAAAGAAATTTTTTTATCGTTCTTAGAAAAAGATACGAGGGATTCCCGAAAATTTTCTTATTCATAAAAATTTGAGATGCCCAAGAATCTTTCATATTGACAAAAAAACACTAGACGTTTCCCAGATTTTTTTTATTCTTAAAATAAAGACACCAAGGACCTAACATTTTTATGATTCGTAGCAAAATATACGAGACTTTCCTCAGATTCTTTCGCATTCTTAAAAATAGAGGCTTTAGGAGAGTTCGAGACTCTTCGGCATTCTCAAAAAAATACGGCTGGGCCTAGAGGTCCTTTATAATTCTAAGAAAAATACGAACGGTGTCCGACAAAAATATCTGTTTGTATTTTTTTAAGAATTCTAAAGGACCTGTAGGCTTAGTATTATTTTTTTGAGAATATTGAAACATCTGTTTGGTTTTTAAGAATGACATAAAATAAATTTCGAGGACCCCTCGTATCTTTTTTTAAGAATCATAAAGAATCTCAGGGGTTAATAATGTTTTTATTGTAAGAACGCTAGAAATTCTTGGAAACCCTAATGTTTTATAATTCTGAAGGACCTATGTAGTCAATAGCATTTTTTTTAAGAATGCTGAAGAATCTTGGAGGTTTCTTGTAAAAAATATTTAAGAATTTTCGCAATCTTAATGTTAAGAATGAGAAAAATTTTCGCAGACCCCTCGTATCTTTTTCTAAGAATCGTAAAGAATCTCTGGGTTTCCTAATGTTTTTATTTTAATAATTCTAAAAACTCTTGGAAACCCTAATCTCTTTTTATAATTCTAAAGGACTTCTGGAGTCAATAGCATTTTTTTAAAATTGCTGAAGAATCTCGGAGGTCCCTAGTGAACAATATTAAAGAATCTTCGGAATCTTAATGTTAAGAATGAGAAAATTTTTCGGGGACCTCTCCTATCTTTTTCTAAGAATGATAAACTCCGCATTTATTTTAAGAATGCCAAAGAACCTGGGAAGTCCCTAGTAGCTATTTTTAAAGAATATGAGAGGAATTCGGGGACCTCTAATGCTTTTTTTTAAGAATGAGAAAAAATCCCGGGCACCATTTGCATATTTTTTTAAGAATTCTAAAGGAGCCCTAGGGTCAATAGTATTTTTTTTATGCTGAAATTTCGAGGACCCCTCGTATCCTTGGCTAGGAATTATAAAGAATATTTGGGGTCACTAATGTCTTAATTTTAAGAATACCAAAAACCTGAGTTTTTTGTCATTCTTAGAAAAAGATACGAAGGGTCTCCGAAAGTTTGTTCATTCTTAAAAAAAATTAGAGTCCACAAGGCTCTTTAGTATTCTTAAAATAAAAACACTAGGAGCCCCTGCGATTTTTTATCGTTCTTAGAAAAAGATACGAGGGATTCCCGAAAATTGTCTTATTCTTAAAAAAAATGGGGGTCCTTGAGATACTTTCTGATTCTTAATAATAAAGACACTAGACGCCTCCGGAGTCTTCAAAATTCTTTAAAAAAAATACAATGGACCCTAGAGGTATTTCAGAATTCTTAGAAAAAGATAAATAATGTGTAGCGATTCTTTCTCATTCTGAAAAACAAGACCGTTAGACCCCAGATTCTTTCATATTCTTTATAAGAATACACTAGAGATTTTTTAGCATTCTTAAAATAAAGACATTAGGGACCCCTAAAATTCTTCCTCACTCTTAGAAAAAGAAACGAGGAGTCTTCGAAAATTTTTCTCATTCTTCAAAAATAAAGACACTAGGGGACCCCGAGATTCTTTCGTTTTCTTAAAAAAAAAAAATACCATTGATCTTAGAGGTCCCTTAGAATTAAAAAAAAAGAATACAAAAGGTGTCCAAGATTCTTTCCCATTCTTAACAAAAAAAAAAAAACAATTGCGCTCTCCGAATTTTTTTCATAATCTTTAAAAAAACTAAACGGGACTTCCGAGATTTTTTAACATTCCTAAAATAAAGACGTTACGAACTCTAAATTCTTTATCTTTCTTAGAAAAAGATATGAGCGGTCCCCGACATTCTTAAAATAAAGACAGTAAGAACCCCAGAAATTCTTTATCATTTTTAGGAAAATATACGAGGGGTTCTCAAAAAATTTTCTCATTAAAGAACGAGTCTGAGAGACTCTTCAGTATCAAACAAACATTTAGGCAACACAATGAAAATCTGTAGACTGCAGTTTTGCAGTTTCGACCTCTTTAGGTCTCATCAGTACAGCATATTTCAATGGTTGTCTAGTATTTCAATGTTCATCCTTATATAAGCCTAAGACAGGTAAACTAAGCTTAGTGTGATGTAACAAATGTGTCGGTAGTATTCGGTAGTTCCATTATCATTTTTGTCACAAACACTGCAATTTTTTCAAATAATTTGGACCAACCAGTGGGTGGAAACAGCTACTTACCGGACAAGAGCCCCTCCGGATGCTGGATTACACCTAGCACTGGTGTCAGTCATCCTTTCGTGATGCGTTTTTTTTATACGTTTTCTACCTATAAACATTTAGACAACTGAATGAAAATCTGTAGACTGCACTTTCGATCTCCTTGGGTCTCATCAGTACAGCGTACGCCATTCTTAAAAAAAATGCTGTTGATCCTAGATGTCAGGTTGTCAGGTCAAGTCAGGTCTTAAAAATAAAGATATTAGGGGCCTCTGAGATTCTTTAGTATCTATTTTAAAAATAAAGACACTTGTGGTTCCCGAATTTTCTTTTCATTCTTAAAAAAAGATGTCAAAAACCTCCGAGATTCTTTGCATACTCAAAAAAAAAACTCATATTCTCCAAAAATTTCACAAGTAGAGCCATGAAAATATCGAGTAATACAAAAAATAATAATAATGATAATAACTTTATAGCATACACATAAAATTTTGTGACCTTGCCATCCCGCGAACTTTGAATCCCATTTCAATCGCCAAAAAATGTACATTCTCAAAAAAAACACCTACCGTTTCAAACATTTCGAGCTTCTGGCTCGATCGCCGCCTTCGCGGATATTAGCACCGGAGCGTTCACCGGAACATCCGCCGTGATGAAGATGGATGTGGCGCGTCCACAGCGCTCGAAATAGCAACTACTCTCTTGTCAAGTGTCACCGGCGCGCTCTTGATTTGTGGCCGAGCAGCGTCATTTGCTCTCCTCGGCCCTCGTTAGTTCGACGCCAATGTCGTGACGAAACAAAGAGCTTTGTGCTCGCGACGAGCTACGTCTTCATCGGTCGCGGAATCCCGATCGGAAAAAATGCGCGCGATAAATCAAAACTAATGGGTCATAAGTCAAACGTCGCCTTTAATACGGCAGGGAGTAAATTTAAACTGGCCGGCTTCCACGGCTCGGACCGAGGAAATCGGGAAAGCGGTGCGGTACGGAGTCGGCTTTTATTTTCGAAGGAGGTACAAATGTTGCGGTCGGTTTTTGTGCTGACTGACAGCTTGATTTGTCATTAGGTTTTAAAAATAGGTTTAATGTGGCATTGTATTGGCAAGCGGCTCGGGTTTTTTTTGTGGTGTAACAGTAAATTTTTTTATAAAGTGTATTTTCGGTTGCTGCTCTGACAGTTCGTAACGTGTTAATGTATTTGTGACTGTACTATTGACTTAATTAGCGCCAGGCACTGACCTGGAATATTAACGTCTTGTAAATGAAACTGGTTAATAGGCGATATTAAACTTAATTCATTAGGTTATCTTTAATGCATGCATGGCTTTATCGGGACATGGTGACGTTTAATAACGACTTGATGCTTGAATTGACAGTTTGAGTGAAGACGAGACGAATAAAGGGGGTCTATTTGAACCTCAGTAAGTCACACAAGTGGTTCTGTTATTAACTATGTATTTAATAAATGATCACTAATATGCAATATGAATAATGTAGGATGTAGTTACATCCTTGCGTCAGTCCACACTGATTTAATTGTATGTGGAGAGGGCTCGTGGGGGAAATGAATAATTGTAGTATAATATGTTGCCCCCGTGCGCAAAACTAAGAAAAAAAAATTGGTCTAAAGAGTTTAGACAGTACTTCCCTCGCTGTCGGAAACTTGACGACTGCATGCCTATTGTGTTTTTTTTCTCATTACATTTTTGTAGTGGGAATTTAAAAAAAAATTGCGATGACGTCATCAACATTTTTGCAAGGACACGTATATCAGTTGGGATAGATGTAGTGTAATACTAAGAATAAAATTATTATATTCTCAAATTTTCGGAAAAATGAATTGGGTCGTTTTGAATATTGATTTGTAATAATCAATAAAATAACGAAACAATTTACTCACGTATACGTATCAGAGGCAACTGAAAATCGTGTATGTATAAACATTCTTAATTTAAGATGACAGGCGTAACAGCATACGTGAGAGCCAAACACAGACACTGTAAACAAAACGACCATCGGTTTTATTGCTTCGACTTCCGCTTATTATATAAAACATTGGGTTTTATTTTAATTCTTGACGGTGAAATTCACAATTGGTTGATTATAAACATGTCTATTTCACATTCGCGGAATCAAGTGAACGCATAAAACAAATGCAGGTCTGTAATGTTAAAGTCGATGTAAATAAGCGTGCTACCCTTATGTTTCAACCGAGTTTTTCCTTTAACAAATTTTGTGTCTACCAAATTGGGTTGGTTGGGGTGTAATACTAATAATAAGTGTTGCCTTTAATTTAATCAATAAAATAAATTGACTTCATTAATTTTTTTGAACCACCTCTTAAGAAAATCTAAAAAATATGAATGGAATGATAAATCACAAGTACAAACTCATCATATTTTTTGCATTTTAGATAGGATTTATTCAGCAAAATTTAAGGGTGACGTCATCAATTTTTTTAGGAGGGATGAACAAATACATTTTGAACAAAAGTTTACCATGCTTATAATAACTTTAAAATATTCCTAAGATTTCAAAGCATTCGGTTTTGTAATTCCTGATTAAATCGATAAAATAAATTCACGCCTTCATTAATTTTTTTGAGTCACCCTGCATATGCAAATCCAAAAATATGAATGGAATGATAAATCACAAGTACAGACTCATCATATTTGGTACATTTTAGATACGATTTATTCGGCAAACTTTTGAGCTGACGTCATCAGTTTTTTGTAGAAGATAACCAAATATATTTTGACTAAAAATTTATTATGCTCTTTATAACCTTAAAACATCTGCAAGATTTCAAAGCATTCGGTTTTGTAGTTCCTGATTAAATCAATAAAATAAATTTACGCATTCATTAATTTTTTTGAGTCACCCTGTATATGCAAATCGAAAAAATTTGAATGGAATGATAAATCACAAGAAGAGACTCACCATATTTTGTACATTTTAGATAGGATTTTTTCAGCTAAATTTTGTGGTGACATCATAAATTTTTTAGGGGGGACGACCAAATACGTTTTGATCAAAAATTTACCATGCTTATGATAATTTTAAAATGTCTTCAAGATTTCGAAGCATTCGGTTTTGTAGTTCCTGAGTAAATCAGTAAAATAAATTTACGCTTTCATTTATTTTCTTGAATCACCCTGTATATGCAAATCCAAAAAATATGAATGGAGTGATAGACCACAAGTACAGACTGATCATATTTTGTACATTTTAGATATGATTTATTCGGCAAATTTTCGAGCTGACGTCATCAAGTTTTTGGAGGGGATAAGCAAATATATTTTGACTAAACATTTATTATGCCCTTTATAACCTTAAAACATCTGCAAGATGTCAGAGCATTCCGTTTTGTAGTTCCTGATTAAATCAATAAAATATATTTACGCATTCATTAATTTTTTTGAGTCACTCTGTATATGCAAATCCAAAAAATATGAATGGAGTGATAAATGACAAGTACAGGCTCATCATATTTTGTACATTTTAGATATGATTTATTCCACAAACTTTTGAGCTGACGTCATCAAGTTTTTGGAGGGGATAAGCAAATATTTTTTGACTAAAGATTTATGATGCTCTTTATAGCCTTAAAACATCTGCAACATTTCAAAGCATTCTGGTTAGCAGATTAAAAATTAAATTTCAAAATGTTGTTTTATAATTTTGATTTTTTTTCCAAAAATCTGGACGTTTCGGGTGAAAAGTCGATTCAGAGTTGTAAACTACATGTGTAGGACTATGTTATTTTATACAATTGAAAACCCATTTACTATGTACAATTTTGAAGTGACGTCATCGCATTAGTGGTGGGGATGATTCGACAAATTTTGGTTAGCGTTTTACCATCTACATGATATTCTTAATATAAGTACAAAATTTCACAACAATCGGTCGAGTACTTTCGGAGATTATCTGTCTAATAAAAATCCGGGACAACAGACGGACAGACGGACGGACAGACAGACGGAAATGGGAGACCTATTTCTTCGTCTTCTAGGGGTCATGAAAGATCGAGAAAACGTAAAAGTAGAGAGTCGGCCGACGGACTCGATTACAATACTTCCTTTGCTTACGCTCGGGAAGTAAAAATAATCCATGGTTGTTATTTCGAGATAACTTCCCTCGTCCCTGAAGTGCATCTCAACAAAATTTTCAAGTTTAAATTTTTGAGTGAAATCCATTTTCCAATTTTTGAATTTTTCAGTTTTTAGGTTTTGCAATTTTTCTATTCCTAGAGTTTACAATTTTTAATTTTTTTTTAATTTTTGATTTGCAATTTTTCGTTTCGGTTTTTTGTTGATAGACGGAAACGGAGACCTATTTTTTCACACTCTAGGGATTATGAAACCCCAATAAAACATAAAAGTGGCCAGTCGTCCAATGGACTCGATTACAATACATCTTTAGCTTGCGCTCAAAAACCAAGCAAAAAAATTTTTAACCACTAATGTACGAACTCAGAACGTGATTAAGTTGAATAAACAAAAATTGGTCTCGAAACAGATCAACAAGCCAAACTTTTGCTTAACACACTCAAATCCCTTGTCCAAAAAAACCGAAAACAGCCCAAACAAGCGTGTTAATGACACATCCTAATCAGCCGGCCTTAATTCAGTCGTCAAGCGCTTTCCAACCCATGTTTTCCTTTTCAGCTTCGACTCAACATCCCATAATACATCGCTCCTTATTAATCTCCCTTTCCACGTTTCTCGTCCGTTTGATTTATGGTTTTCAGCATATTCGCTCCGTCCGAAAACAGCCACACGTGAAACGATTAGCATAAATATGCCGTGTTATCTCGACCTCCGAATCCGTCCGTAGCGGAACGAAACCAGGAAGAGAACAAAACAGATTTAAGAGATGAGCCATCGTCTCGATGGATTTTCGCATAGTCGGCCGACTTCAAAAACATTTTTTTCCACATCACTTCGACTCCTGTTTTGTGCGAGGGCATCGTAAATTCGCGGATTCGTCGCCTCTATTGACTGCGGTCAATCTCGACGCATAAATCGCGAAAAGGCAACGGTAAAAGCGTCGAGGATTTTTGGCATTCTTGGGCGCTTCGGTGGGTCGGTCCAGTTCATCTCGGTTAAGACGGAAGAGTTTTCTTTCGGGTAATAGAGGCAAGTTTTGATGGATGTTCGCGATTCCTCGCTTTTCGATATTGCAGCACAAAATAAAGGTGTAATCTCGGAACGCTTAAGTGGATTTGACTCGTAATGGGGGTATTAGCACCAATAATAAAGTGCTAAGTGGTTTACAGCCACATTTACGTGTAAGTATTCCTTGACCTATGACCGGATTTCGAATATTATTGCAACTGGTGACTGGGTTCTGCAACGAAAAAAGGTAGGCGAGATATGGGCACCTCCCAGCAGTTTATTACAGTTAATAAAACCGATTTCAATTAACTTTTTATTAATAATAAAAACATCAGCGTTTAGTATTCGCTTGGGTTTTTACTGAGAAAGTAAATTAAACTTGTTACGCAAGTTTCCTTATCTACGAGGACTGTTAATTCTCGGTACGTGGAAATTGATTAAAATCGAGCATTGCACGATTGTGTTATAACTGTAAGCTAACCTAAGGTGAGGTTCCGATCTTGGGTTTGAAACGTGGAGATTGAAGGCGAGCTGCATTTTTGGATTCTACGAGCTGTGAAACGCAAAAACAATCTGAATGGAAGTAGATAGGTATCTGGAATGCGTACAACTTAATTTGTCATGTCAAATTAATCAACGCAATATTAATTGAACGAAGATAAGAATACCTTTTTTAGTTGTTTATGATTAATTTATTTCCACAATTAATACAATAAATCAGCTATTAGGTCAATGAATAATACTTGTATCATTTATTGACTTGTCATTCTACGTGTAAAACTTGCGAAATAAAAATAAACTACATTAAATGTTGGAAATGTTGTTCATTTTGTTGCAGGGAAGAATCTCTTCGTTTAACACATGTCTCAACACCTCGGCATTCTTGTATATGTCGTTAATTTCTTCTGTTATTCTCAACCTTAATTGCTCCAAATTGTTGACAGGTGTTCGATGAAGAGCCTTCTTCAAACGGGGCCACAAAACGAGTCTGCTCCATTACCTGTCTAACATTTCCATTATTTTCTGGAGTTCTCTCACCATTACCTGCGACTTACCTCTTTTTTTTTTTTGCAGACACGAGGTTTCTCCGAAGTTTAACCACACATCACTGAAGTGAGCTGCCGAAATGGGCCTAGTCCACGATGTTGTAGAAAAATTCTTCCCGGAATGTTGGTCTTCTGTCCCTTTCGAAAATACGACTGAATTATAAATGCTTCCTGTGAGTGAATATGCAAAGCCGTAAGTGAAGCCCTGAAATGAAGGGTTTTTAATGTAAAGATGATTTCTCCAGGAGGAAAAAAACAAGCAATAAAACAACACGTAAAATTAGACAGTTGTTAGATCACCGCGAAATTGAGTCTAATATATCGACGTGAAACTTAAAACAAAGCTAAAAGACAGTTTATAAGGATTTTCATCTTAATTTAATTTAATTTCCGCACGGCACGGCTCAATTCAATTTAGATTTAATTTTAAATTTTAATTATATTAATTTATAATTCAATTTAAGTTAATTTACGTTAATTCAAGTTAATTTACCTTAATTTAATTTAATTTACGTTAATTTAATTTAAGTTAATTTAATTTACGTTAATTTAATTTACGTTAATTTAATTTACGTTAATTTAATTTAATTCAATTTAAGTTAATTCAATTTAATTTACGTTAATTTAATTTACGTTAATTTAATTTAAGTTAATTCAATTTAATTTACGTTAATTTAATTTAAGTTAATTCAATTTAATTTACGTTAATTTAATTTAAGTTAATTTAATTTAATTTACGTTAATTTAAGTTGATTTACGCTAAGTTAATTTATTTTCTAATTCGATTTAATTTCGAATTTAATTTAAAGCCGATTGATTTTTGTGGAGTAATTTAAAATGTCACAATTTGGTCGATTTGAAGAACCGAATTCTAACAGAAATGTGCAATTTCACTCCAGTTAAATAATTACTGGATGGCGGTTTGGACATTTACTGTAGGTTTGTTTTTTACTGTAGAATTCCAATAAATATTGCCAATAAATCGAAGTTGTATTTTTCAATATTAATCGAATTTTTAGCCCCCCCCCCAATACTTATGTGAGATACCAATTTGTTTCATTTAACATAATGAAAAGATTGATCAAAAATTAGAAAAAAATTGCAATTAAAAAAATCGTTGATGACGTCACTGTGCAAAAATGGCTGTTTGCAAAAACTTGACTTTTACTTCAAAGTGTCGTTTTAAAAAGTAAAATTGCACTGTCCAAGGATTTTTCAAGACCCGACACGACCTGACATAACATAACATGACATGACATGACTTAACTTGCCATGACTTGACATGACATGACTCGACCTGACATGACTTGACACATGACTTGACACGACATGACTTGCCATGACATGACTTACTTGACATGAGCTGGCGTCGCATGACTGGACATAACCTGGTTTGACATGACCTGGTTTGATATCACCTGGCTTGACATGATCGGACTTGATCTGACCTAAGTTTACCTGACCTGATAGAAAAACTTGATTGTCTTAGGTCCTGAATTCCTGATATTTTGAACCAGTTTTCGCTGAAACTCGAAATTTTTCGATTTTTCGAATATTAAATTCACATACAGGGTGTTTCTTTTATTTGATTCAACCCCTGTAACTTTTTTATTCTTGAAGATAAACCCGTGGTTCTTTAACCAAATTTGTATCATTCTCAAAGATTTATATGATGGTAAGCACACATTTTTATTATCACTGGCGGTAGAACCGGAAATGACGTCAACTTATTTTTTTTTAATGGAACACTAGATATATTTTTTCATAAATGGAAAGATTGATTTTTTCACTACAAAAAATCACAAGCAACCAATATTCTAAAATCAATAATAAAAAAGTTATTTAGTAAAATATCTCCAAAATTTTCCGTTTATTTCAAAATCTAGTTGCTTGAAAAACAATTGAAAAATTGTTGTCATCACTAGATCTTTTAAAATGATACAAATTTGCTCAAAGAACTACAGATTTATCTTTAAAAATTAAAAATTTACAGGGGTTGTATCAAATAAAAGAAACACCCGGTATATTGAAGCAGAAATTTTAGAAATTTGTAAAATCGTGTAAAACTGAATCAAAAGATTGACAAATCTAATAATTGTAAGACTAAAAAATTGCAAGTCGAGAAATTTAAAGAGTTAAAAATTGAAAAAGCTAAAAATGGCAAAATTGAAAGCTCGAAATCTCAAGTATCAAAAAAATTTCACAGAAACTTGAAGAATTGGAGACTGAAAAACCGAAAGACTGCAAAATTCAGAAGTTGAATAATTGAAAAATTGAGAAATCGAGAAAATAGAAAAATTAAAAAAATTGAAAAATCTAACAACCGTAAAATTGAAAAATTCAAAAATTGAAAAATCGAAATGTTAAAAAATTAAAAGTAGAAAAATTGCAGAATTGGAAAATTGTAGAAATAAAAAAGTCTAAAAATTGTAAAATTAAAAAATGGAAAGTTTAAAAAAATTTTAAATCGAAGCATCGTAAAATTTAAAAATTGCATTTCAGAAATCAAAAGTCGAAAATTCGAAAAAGTAGCAATTCGGAAGTTGAAAAAAAAACGATTATCTAATTTTTCAATTTTTCGGTTCCAAATAATAATAAATTAAAAAATCCAAGAAGTAATAAGTTATAAAACTATAAATAGACAACTTAATTAAAATATTATTTCAATTCTAAAAATCCGAAGCGACAAAATCCAAAAAAAAAAGAAACAAGCTGATAATTACAAAAATCCTAAAGAAAAAAATCCGACAATTCCAAAATATTGAAAAATATGTAAGAAAATCCAAAAAACTGCAATACGTAACACCAAAAATCCAAAGAAGTTGAAAAATTGGATCATTGAGAAATCGGAAAATAGAAAAATTCTAAAATTGAATAATCAAACAACCGTAAAATTGAAAATTTCAAAAACTGAAAAATCGAAATGTTAAAAAATTAAAAGTAGAAAAATTGCAGAATTGAAAAATTGTACAAATAAAAGTTTAAAAATTGTGAAATTAAAAAATGGAAACTTTAAAAAAATTTTAAATCGAAGAATCGTAAAATTTAAAAATTGCATTTCAGAAATCAAAAGTCGAAAGTTCGAAAAAGTAGCAATTCGGAAGTTGAAAAAACGATTATCTAATTTTTCAATTTTTCGGTTCCAAATACTAATAAATTAAAAAATCCAACAAGTAATAAGTTATAAAACTATAAATAGACAACTTAATTAAAAGATTATTTCAATTCTAAAAATCCAAAGCGACAAAATCCAAAAAAAAAAGAAACAAGCTGATAATTACAAAAATCCTAAAGAAAAAAATCCGACAATTCCAAAATATTAAAAAATATGTAAGAAAATCCAAAAAACTGCAATACGTAACACCAAAAATCCGAAGAAGTTCAAAAATTGGATCATTGAGAAATCGGAAAATAGAAAAATTCTAAAATTGAATAAGTAATCAAACAACCGTAAAATTGAAAAATTCAAAAATTGAAAAATCGAAATGTTAAAAAATTAAAAGTAGAAAAATTGCAGAATTTGAAAATTGTAGAAATAAAAAAGTCTAAAAATTCTAAAATTAAAAAATGGAAACTTTAAAAAAATTTTAAATCGAAGAATCGTAAAATTTAAAAATTGCATTTCAGAAATCAAAAGTCGAAAGTTCGAAAAAGTAGCAATTCGGAAGTTGAAAAAACGATTATCTAATTTTTCAATTTTTCGGTTCCAAATACTAATAAATTAAAAAATCCAACAAGTAATAAGTTATAAAACTATAAATAGACAACTTAATTAAGAGATTATTTCAATTCTAAAAATCCAAAGCGACAAAATCCAAAAAAAAAAAAGAAAAAAGCTGATAATTACAAAAATCCTAAAGAAAAAAATCCGACAATTCCAAAATATTAAAAAATATGTAAGAAAATCCAAAAAACTGCAATACGTAACACCAAAAATCCGAAGAAGTTGAAAAATTGGCTCATTGAGAAATCGGAAAATAGAAAAATTCTAAAATTGAATAAGTAATCAAACAACCGTAAAATTGAAAAATTCAAAAATTGAAAAATCGAAATGTTAAAAAATTAAAAGTAGAAAAATTGCAGAATTTGAAAATTGTAGAAATAAAAAAGTCTAAAAATTGTAAAATTAAAAAATGGAAACTTTAAAAAAATTTTAAATCGAAGAATCGTAAAATTTAAAAATTGCATTTCAGAAATCAAAAGTCGAAAATTCGAAAAAGTAGCAATTCGGAAGTTGGAAAAACGATTATCTAATTTTTCAATTTTTCGATTCCAAACACTAATAACTTATAACATCCAACATCGACAAATTCATTAAAAAATAATTGCAATATGTAATTCCAAAAATCCAAAAAACCGAAAAAATCTAATAATTCTAATAATCCAAAAAAAATCCAAAACAACAATATCCAAAAAATCCAGAATCTACGAAATCCAATAATTCTAAAAATCCAAGGCTACAAATTCCAAAAATCCTTAACGAAAAAAATCCAACAATTCCAAAATACTAAAAAATCCAAAAACTCCAAAAGAATCCAATTCCAAAATTGAAAACTCGAAAAATTAAAAAACTGCTCTTCAAGAACTTGAAGAACTGAAAACTGAAAAGCTGAAAAACTGCAAAATTCAGAAGTGGAAAAATCGAAAAATTCCAAAATTGAAAAGGTCAGTATATCATCTTTCTCAATATTTTTTCTTCTTTTGTCAATTTTCTACAACTTATAAGGTTAGAGCCACGTGCAAATATTATATATTGATAGCACGAAATCAACATTATCATTATCATTGAGATGTACCGATGCCGCCGCTGAGGAAGCACGTATTTATTTATAATAAACAATTCTTAGAAGTGCCTAACACAGTCCGAACCGTCAAGATCGTTCTAAGACAACTTTTTACTAATCGTTCGACATGAGCAAATTTTAAGCGAACTTGTAAAATGATCGAGTTTAAAAACGAAAACCTCGTCCTTTAACACCTTCCGCTCCCCTGCTCCTTCTTAGCGCCACCACTGCAGCAATATCAACCCTCTGTTATTGCCTCTGGCCAGGGTATAAGTGCTATATCATAATTTAATTTCGGGTTTGCACACGCAGGACGTAAATTACCGGAAATTGTGGAGCTTAATGTGGAGACTCGGTCACAAGAGTCAACAGTATTAAAGCTCAGAGGTGTGGTATTTGTAAAGTTGTCGAGCAAACACGCGTTGTCGATTTTGTGTTGTGGTCTCGACGGTAATAGGGGACGCAGTGTGGGTAGTTGGCGAACTTTTCCACATAATTTCCCAACTTTTAATCAATCAATCAGGAAAACTTGGCTCGGGAGATGGAATTTTAAATTTTCCGAATAATAACTTGCGGGACAAGGCGTTCGTTCGTTCGGCGCTCGCTATACCGGGTGTTTCGGTTTTTTCGCGGACCGCGTGGCGTTGAGAGACGGCGTGACCTCTGACCCTCCCGTCTTCCTCGGGCACCATCTCGATGCGCCGTTCTCCATCTCTCCATAAATAATGCAGTGGATGTGTGCAAAAAGCGCTATTGAAATATGATTGCATTATTCATGTAAAGAAATGACACAGAGCTAATTTAAAAGTCAATTGTTGCATGTGACAATGATCGGCCACCTCTCACCACAAACACACACACACACAACTTTATTCAATGTCGGTTTTGAATTTGAATATCGAATGATTTCCGAGTAGGATAATATAGGAAGCTCGCACAATGGGCCAGCGTTCAGGTGTTAGACAGCATGTTGGAATGAACGATAGCGTCCGATTTGAATTTTCATGCGCAATGCTGGCTACCGGCTACTTCCGCCGGATCGGACCGGAAACTGCCCGGAAACCGAACGCTATCAGTATTCACTGGGCCCTTAAAGTACCTGCTTTCCACCGACAACGCTTGGAAAGCGATCCAGAGATAATTAAATGTATTAACGGGGAAATGAGTGTGACGTGGGCTGCTGGCCTGATAACGGCTATTATGCGGAAATGTCATGCGGCGAGGATGCTGTCGGACGGTATGAGGTCACACATGAGGGAAAATTTACACAGGAATTTTCTCAATTTGGGTATTTTTCATCGTCGATTTTCAGGCATCATTTCACCGATTCGGACCTCATTTAAATTTCCGGATCCTTTACGGCACTCCGAAAGCGACGGGGTGAATTTTGTACTCACGGAAGTTCAGGATCGTATCGGAAAATATTTTGGAAATGATATTCGACAAACTATTTTAATTGTTTGTACTATGATTAAAATTTATCAATAAATTTGGTTCTCGCCAACACTAAAACATAGAACTCAATACGAAAAAAAAACCAAAATCCAAAATAGTTTTAATACCAATCTTACGACTAAGTATATATCCTAATTAAATTTTATACATAGAAAAAAATCAATCTCATTGGAAATAAATTGCTGAACTAACTTCTGAAGGGACCCGATGTTCTATATTTTATAGAATTTTGAAGAATGTTGGCGAGTTTTTTTTTGTAAAAATATAAAAATGTGGAAGATTCTTGAGGCCCTTGATGCTGTATTTTTGAAAGAGATTAAACAATCTCAGGAGCTTTTGAAAGAATTTTAAAAAATCGTGGGAGTTCTTGATGTTTTATTTATGAAAGAATAAAAATTCCTGACGTTTTGTGCTTGAAAGAATCCCAAAAGCACGTGATCTTTTGTTTATTAAAGTATTTTAAAAAATCATATAGACTCCAGATGTTTTATTTTCGAAGGAATCTTAAAGAATTTTGCGGTTTTGTTCTAGTAAAAATTTGAAAAATTCTTGCGAGTCTGCAATTTATTTCTGAAAGAATTTAAGAAGTTTAAGGAGTTTTCGAAAAAAATTTCAAGATTGTTGTGGCCCCTGGTGTTTTGTTTTGAATAATTTTGAAAAAATCTAAGGGGTCACTAGCGTTTTGTTTTTGAAATAATCTCAAGAACACCCGATGGTTCGTTTTTGAAATAATTTGAAAAAGAGTAGGGGCCTCTGAAATTCAATTTTTTCAAGAATCTTAGAAAATTTTGAGGCTCCGAGCATGTTTTTTTGAAAAAAAAAAGTGAAAGATTTTGAAAAAATTTAAGTAATCTTGGGAGTTCTTGAAAAATTTTGAAAAAATCGTGGAAGCTTCTGATATTTTATTTTTGAAAGAATTTTTATTTATTTTTTTAATCCCAGGAATCCCTGATGTTCTGTTTATGAAAGAATTGTAATGAATCTTAGGAACTCCCAGTGTTTTAGTTTCGATAGAATTACATAAATTTGACGAAGTCTTGCGCGTCCCCGGTCTATTTTTCGAAGAATTTAAGAAAATCTTGGGAGTTTTTGAAAGAAGTTTTACGAATCTTGTGGCTCCTGTTTTGTTTTAAACAAAATTTGTAACAAATTTTGGTGATCCGTTGTTTCATTTTTCAAAGAATTTAAAAATTCTGAGAGGTCTTGGTGTTTTGTTTTTGAAAGAATCTGAAGATTCCACTATTTCGTGTTAAAAAAAACCTCAAGAACATCCACTGCTTCTTTTTTAAAGAATCTTAAACATTTTTTGGCTTCTAGAGTTTTCTGTTGTAAAAATATGAAAATTTCAAAGACTTTCAGAAGCCTCAGGTGTTCTATTTTTGAATGAATTTAAGAAATCTCGAGGGTTTTTGAAAAAATTTTTAAGAGTCTTGTAATCCCTGGAGTTTTTCTGAAAGGATTTAAAAAATCTTAGGGGTTCCAGGTGTTTTATTTACAAAATTTGAAACATTCTTGCGGGTCCCTGGTCTATTTTTTGGAAAATTTAAGGAGTCTCATGAGTTTTTGAAAATTTTTTAAGAATCTGGTGTTTTGTTTTTGAAAGAATTAAAAAAATCTAGAAGTCATTGCAGTTTTGTTTTTGAAAAAATATCAAGAACACCCTGGTTCATTTTTGAAAGAATTGAAAGATTTTTAGAGTTCTGGGGTTCTATTTTTGAAAGAATTTGAAACAACTTCAGAAACACCCCGTGTTTTATTTTTTAACATTTTTAAGAATTTTGAGGCCACTGGCCCAAGTGTTTTTTTATTTAAGAGTTTAGGCAATCTCAGGGGTTTTTGAAAAAATCTGAAATAATTGTGGGAGCTCCTGATGTTTTATTTTTGAAAGATTTTTTTTTTCTTAAATCTCGGGAATCTCTGGTGTTCTATTTTTCAAAAAACCTGAAAGCACGCGGTGTTTTGTTTATGAAAGAATTTTAAAGAATCTTAGGAGCTCCCAGTTTTTTATTTTCGACGAATTTAAGAAAATCTTAGGAGTTTTTGAAAGAGGTTTTAAGAATCGTGTGGCTCCGGTTTTGTTTCTAAAAAAAAATTGTAACAAATTCTGATGTTTTATTTTTCAAAGAATTTAAAAAATCTGAGAGGTCCTGGTGAAAAATTAAGTAACGTAACCTCAAGAACATCCACTGCTTCCTTTTTATAGAATCTTAAAGAATTTTTGCGCTTCTAGAGTTGTCTCTTGTAAAAATATGAAAATTTTAAAGATTCTCAGGTGTTCTATTTTTGAAAGAATTTAAGTGATCTCAAGGGTTTTTGAAAGAATTTTTAAGTTTTGCAATCCCTAGAGTTTTTCTAAAAAGAAAATTTGAAACATTCTTGCGGGTCCCAGGTCTATGTTTTTGGAAAATTGAAGGAGTCTTTAAAATTTTTTTTAAGAATGTTGTGTCCCCTGGTGTTTTGTTTTTGAATGAATCTGAAAACATCTCGGCGACTCCTAAAATTTCATTTTTGAATGAATTTAAAAAATCTAGAAGTCACTGGAGTTTTGTTTTTGAAAAAATGTTAAAAACACCCTGGTTCGTTTTTGAAAGAACTGCAGAAACACCCGGTGTTTTATTTTTTTAAATTCCTAAAGAATTTTGAGGCTTCTGGCCCCAAGTGTTTTTTTTTTTTAAGAGTTTAGGCAATCTCAGGGGTTTTTGAAAGAACCTTAAATAATTGTGGGAGCTCCTGATGCATTATTTTGAAAGAATTAAAAAAAAAAAAAATGGGACCTCTAGTGTTTTTTTAGGCAAGTTTGAAAAATGCTTGTAGATCTCCCAGTCTATTCTTAAAATAATTTAAAAAGTCTCAGAAATTTTGAAAGAATTTTTAAGAATGTTGTGGCCCCTGGTGTTTAGATTTTGAATAAATTTGAAAAAATTCGGTGACCCGGAACGTTTTACTTTTGAAAGAATTAAAAAATCCAGTCTCTGAGTTTTGTTTTTGAAAAAATCTCAAGAACACCTGGTGGATCGTTTTTGAAAGAATTTGAAAGGAATAAAAAGAACACCCGGTGTTTAATTTTTAAGGATCCTTACAGAATTTTGGGATTTCTAGGCTTTTTTTGTGAAAATGTAAAATAACCTCAGGAACACCTAGTGTTCAATTTTTGAAAAAATTTTCGCAATCTCGGGGGTTTTTGAAAGAATTTGAAATTAGTGTGTTGTTTTCGTAAACATTTGAAAAATTCTAGGTCTATTTTTCGAAAAATTTAAGAAATCTCAGAAATTTTTGAAAGAAATTTTTAAAAACTTTCTGACCCCTCTCGTTTGGTTAAAAAAAAATTGAAAACAATCTACGTGACCCGTGATGTTTTATTTTTGGAAGGATTTGAAAATATAAAGGGTCTTTGGTGTTATGGTTCTAAAAGAATTTCAAAAGCACCTGGTGTTTCGTTTTTGAAAGAACATGAAAGATTCTTGGGGCCCCTGGTGTTCTATTTTTTAAGTAATTTAAGCATCTCAGGGGTTTTTGAAATAATCTGAAAATAATCAAAAACTGATATTTTATTTTCAAAAGATTATTATCGAATTTTACGGCCCTGTTGTTTTGCTTTTGAAAGAATTTTAAATAACCTCAAGAACACCCGGTGTTTTTTGTTGTGAAAATCTAAAAATCTGAAAGATTCTTACGAGCCCCAGGTGTTCTATTTTTAAAAGAATTTAAGTAATCTCAGGGGTTTTTGAAATTTTTTTCTAAATCTCATGATTCCTGGTGTTTTTCTGAAAGAATTTAAAAAATCTTAGGTGTTCCGGGTGTTTTGTTTGGAAATAATCTCAGGTGTTTTGTTAATTAAGGAATTTTAAAGTGTCTTAAGGACTCCAGTGTTTTAGTTTTGAAAGAATTTTAGGCCACTAGTGTTCCGTTTTTGTAAAAATTTGAAAAATTCTTGCGGGTTTGCAGTTTATTTTTGAAAGAATTTAAGAAGTTTCAAGAATTCTTGAAAAAAATTTCAAATATGTTGTGGCCCCTGGTGTTTTGTTTTGAATAATTTTGAAAAAATCTAAGAGGTCGCTAGTGTTTTGTTTTTGAAAGAATCTCAAAGAACACCCAATGGTTGGTTTTTGAAATTATTTGAAAAACAGTAGGGGCCTCTGAAATTCAATTTTTGAAAGAATTTGAGAGAACCTCAGGAACATCTGCTGTTCTATTTTTTTCAAGAATCTCGGAAAATTTTGAGGCTCTGAGCGTGTTTTTTTTTAAGAAAAGTGAAAGATTTTGATAAAATGTAAGTAATTTTTGGGGTTTTTGAAACGTTTTGAAAAAATCTTGGGAGCTTCTGACGTTTTATTTTTGAAAGAGTTCTTAATTATTTTTTTTTAATCTCAAGAATCGCTGGTATTCTATCTTTCAAAAAACCTGAGCGCACACGGTGTTTTAGTTATGAAAGAATTTTAAAGAATCTCCCAGTGTTTTATTTTTGATAGAATTCTAAAAATTTGGAGAAGTTTTGCAGGTTCCCGATGAATTTTTCGAATAATTGAAGAAATCTTAGGAGTTTTTGAAAGAAGTTTTAACAATCTTGAGAGTCCTGTTTTGTTTAAAAAAAAAAATTGTAACAAATTTTGGTAACCCGTTGTTTTATTTTTCAAAGAATTTAAAAAATGTGAGAGGTACTGGTGTTCTGTTTTTGAAAGAATCCGAAAATTCCATTGTTTCGTTTTCGAAAAAAAATTAAGGAACCTCAGGGACATCCACTGTTTCTTTTTTAATTAATCTTAAAGAATTTTTGAGCTTCTCAAGTTTTTTGTTGGAAAAAAAGGAGCATTTTAAAGGTTATCAGGAAGCTCAGGTGTTCTATTTTTGAAAGAATTTAAGAAGAATTTTTAAGTCTTGCAATCCCTGGAGGTTTTTTTGAAAGGATTTAAAAAATCTTAGGGGGTCAGGTATTTTATTTATAAAATTTGAAACATCCTGGTCTATTTTATGGAAAATTTAAGGAGTCTCAGGATTTTTTGAATGAATCTGAAAACGTCTAGGTGATTCGTAAAGTTTCGTTTTTGAAAGAATTGAAAGATTCTTGAAGCTTCTGGGGTTCTATTTTTGAAATAATTTGAAAGAACCGTGTGTTCTATTTTTTAACATTCTTAAAGAATCTTGAGGCTTCTGGCCCAAAGTGTTTTTTTTTTTTAAGAGTTTAGGCAATCTCAGGTATTCTTGAAAGAATCTGAGATAATTGTAGGAGCTCTTGATGTTTTATTTTGAAAGAATTAGAAAAGAATTAGTGTTTTTTGAGGCAAGTTTGAAAAATTGTAGATCTCCAGTCTACTTTTTGACATAATTAAATAATCCAGTCTCTGAGTTTTGTTTTTGGAAGAATCTCAAGATTTCGAAAGAATTTGAAAGAAACTCAAGCAACCCGGTGTTCTATTTTTTAAGGAATCTTGAATAATTTTGGGATTCCTAGGCTGTTTTTTTTTCTAAAAATGAAAAAATGTGGAATCTCAGGAACATCTAGTGTTCAATTTTTGAAAAAATTTTAGCAATCTCAGGGGTTTTTGAAAGAATTTGAAATTAGTGTGTTATTTACGTAAACGTTTGAAAAATTCTAGGTCTAAAACCTTGTGGCCTCTGTCGTTTTATTTTTGAAAGAATTTGAAAATATAAAGGGTCTTTGGTGTTATCGTTCTAAAAGAATTTCAAAAGCACTTGGTGTTTCGTTTTTGAAAGAATTTGAAATATACTTGGGGCCTCTGGTGTTCTATTTTTTAAATAATTTAAGCAATCTCAGGGGTTTTTGAAATAATCTGAAAAAATCAAAAACTGATATTTTATTTTTAAAACAATTTTAGAGAACCTTTGAGGCTCGCAGTGTTTTATTTTCAAAAGAATATTATCGAATTTTACAGCCCTAGTGTATTGATTTAGTAAAAATGTGAAAGATTCTGGTGAATTAGAAGAATAGAAATTTTTCAAAGAAGCTTTGAGAATCTTGTTTTGTAAGAATGTAAAAAATCTCAGGAATTCCTGGTATTTTGCTTTTGAAAGAATTTTAAATAACCTCAAGTACAGCCGGTGTTTTTTGCTGTGAAAATCTAAAAATCTGAAAGATTCTTAGGAGCCCCTATTTTTAAAAGAATTTAAGTACTCTTCTCAGGGGTTTTTTTCTAAATCTCGCGATTCCTGGTGTTTTTCTGAAAGAATTTTAAAAATCTTAGGTGTTCCGGGTGTTTTGTTTAGAAATAATCTCAGGAGCACCCATTGTTTTGTTAATTAAAGAATTTTAAACTATCTCATGGACTCCGGTGTTTTAATTTTGAAAGAATTTAAAGAATTTTAGGCCACTAGTGTTCCGTTTTTGTAAAAATTTGAAAAATTTTTGCGGGTCCCAATCTCTTCTTGAAGGAATTTTCAAATCTCAGGAGTTTTTTTGAAAGAATTTTTAGGAATCTTACTAATAACAAAAGATTTGATTGAGTCAAATTTGAAAAGGGCAAAGTAAATATCTCCTCTCTTGAACTTCCCGCTCATATCCTTCATTTCCTGAAGATGGTCCCTACGAAAGTGGACGAAACGTCTAAACGCTTTTCAAATTTGACACTGTCCACAAACAGCGAACAGGGGCGGCGATTTGTTTTACTTATTCTTTAACGTATTTAATTGAGGTGTCCTTGACCCTGCATTTCTAGATCTCTTATTCCACCCTCAAGAACTAATACCCAAATCTCGCGATAGAAACCAACAGTACCAAAAATCTAGGTCGTTACCATCTTCGAATTATGACTAAAAGCCGCCGCCGCCACTGGCGCCTGCCCAAACCCGCTGTCGGTGTGGGTTGATATACGCCGGCATAAAAATTTTAGAAAAACACCCACGTTTATCTCGGCGAAAATCTACAAGTGCGCGCTAATAACATTTATCATAACCATAAAACCGAGTTGAGCAACCAAAATATGATGTATAAGTAATGATCTCCACTCGAGACTTGCCCAGTCACCTCTGACCCCGTACTCACGCACTCTGGGGCGGCGTTGCCACATCCACCTTCCCATTAATTCGACTAATTTATCGTCGATTAATTACCCCAATGTGGAAATCTGACAACAGAATTTCGAAAAATCAAGCAAGCGAGTGGACCGAGCGCGTCGCGTCATCGGTGCCGTTGCGCGCAATCCAGCGACCCCAAAAATTTAATCTAGCGTACGTATTAATCAAAGTGGTAAAAAAAAGTGTGAAGGAGTAAACTTGGCAACGCCGGTCGGGGTGCACCGTCGATTTATGGCCGCTGCAATAATTATTTTACGGTTTCATTGTGTAAACAGTCACGTTTAGACGCCCGTGCCAATATTGGCTATCCATCAAAGAGCGAGCTTTTATGTTTGTGGGAGCGTTATTTTTTCCGAAGGAGCTATCGCCAAATTGTGAATGTTAACACGTTATTAATCATCCGAATCGGAACGATCTTGTACCGTTACGTCATCAACGAAACAAAGAAGGAATTAATATGAGCTACGGTCTAATACAATTAAATGGTAACAATAATCATCTTCTTCGGGCTGACAGGTGGAGGCAGGGTTGGACTCGAAAGAATGAGCGCGGAGATGGCCGGCGTCGATTACGTGAGTTGCAAATTTGGAATGGGCTTTTTCGACACCGCAGGAAGAAAGGATTAATTGAAGAGATAAAGATGGCGAAATCAATCGCTGGCATGGGAAAGAAGATTTATTGGAGGAAAAAATTACTGACGTCGGCAAATGGGTATTAGATATTGAATCTTAATACAGCGATTTGGGCTTTGTGCGGGATTATGCCGGGCTCTAGTGACTGACACGTGACGTGATGTATGTGAAGAGTACGGACGGGTCAAACTCATGACCCAATATTGTTTTCGTTTGACCTTTTTTTTTTTTAATTTTACCACCAATAGTTCTGTTCCAACCGATTGCTTAGACTTGCTTTCGGTTTGCACTTTGTTGGAAAAATCTTTGTGAACTGTGATACAATTTAAACACAGGAAATATTAGACACAGTTAATAATGTTGCAATTATTGTTGGGTCGTGGGGAGAAAGGCAACCGGAACATTTTACAACTAACATTAAACATTACTTAGGTGAATCATGGTCGGAAAATATAAGATCGCTGTGTGTAGATGACAATAAGTAATTATTCTCCACGTAACCTGCATTTAACTTAACGCAATGCGACACTGTTTAGGTTAGTAGTTCGCAAACTTTTGGCAAGAGTAGCTTTAAAATTTCAAAATCGAACGCTCTGAAACGTTTTAAATTTATCCATTTAATAGCCCCCTAAAATTTGATGACGTCATCTTACAGTTTTGCCTGGTAAATGTGATTTAAATTTAAAAAAATAACATTCCTGTTTGTGATTTATGAATCCATCTTGAGTTATTAGTCATTACCTTAGACCTGCAAATTTTTAGAAAAAAAAAAAATAAAAAATTGGAAATCGAGAGAATAAAAGCCGAAAAAATAAAAACTAAAACATCTAAAAATTGAATAATGGAAAAATTTAAAAATTCAAAAATTGCAACATTGTGAATTGAAATTCGAGAAATTGAAAAGAGGAAAATTGAAATACTGAAATACCGAAAAATCAAAAATTTAGAAAATCTCAAACACAAAATAGCAAACAATTAAAATAAACAAAAAAAGAAAAATCGAAAAACGTTCAAAAATCGGAAAAAATTGTATAAATAAAAAATTGACGAATCGAAAATTTCCAGCAATGAAATCCCCAAATATCAAAAAAATTAAAATCTTTAAAACTTGAAATCTCTAAAAATAATAAATCGAGAAAATGGAAAACTGAAGAATCGAAAATCGGAAAATTTTTAATTCGACAAAGTAAAAATTGAAAGACAACAAAAAAATTGAAAATCGGAAAATTGAAATATTGAGAGATCGAAAAATTAAAAACTGAAAAACGAAAAATCGCAAAGTACAAAACACTAAAAAATGAAAATAAATAAAAATTGAAAATCGAAAAACGTTCAAAAATTGGAAAAATTTAATTAAATGAAAAATTGACAAATCGAAAAATTTAACTTTGAAATTAAAAGTTGAAAAAATCGCAAAATTGAAAATCTAAAATAATAAGTCGACAAAATGAAAACCGGGAAAATTGAAAAACAGAAGAATCGAAAATCGAAACAAGATTGAAAAATTAAATAATCGAAAAAATGAAATGTGGAAACACCCAAAAACGGAATAATCAAAAATGAAAAACCCGAAAATTACAACATCGAAGCATGAAAAACTGAAAAATTAAAAAAATCGAATACATATTTGAAAAACCGCAAAATCGTAATAAAACTGAAGATAGGAAAAATTGAGAAATCAGAAATTAATATTGGAGAAACATCACCCCAACATCAAGAAATTGAAAAAAAAAAATGAAAATATAAATTATTTAAGATTATAAAATGTAAATCGAAAAATGAAAAAGTGAAAAATCGAAAAATAGCAAAATTGAAAACAACGAACAATTAAAAAGCTAAAAATTGAACAATCGAAAAATCTGAATTCGAGAAAGCAAAGAATTGAAAAACAATAAAAAAATTCGAGAAATTGAAAATTGGAAACTTGAAATATTGAAAAGCCGAAAAATTAAAAATTGAGAAACATAAAACTGCAAAAAATTAAAAACAAAAAAAGAAAAATCGAAAAACGTTGAAAAATCTGAAAAAATCGAATAAATGAAAAATTGATAAATCGAACAAGAACAATTCCAGCAATGAAACACCGAAAATGTGAAAAAACTAAAATCTCTAAAAATTGAAAAATCTAAAAATAATAAATCGAGAAAATGAAAACCGGAAAAAGTGAAAAAAACTGAAGAATCGAAAATCAAAAAAAAGTCCGAAAAATTTGAATTCGCAGAAAGTAAAAACTGAATAAACAAACAATTCAATAAAAAAATAGCAAAAAACGAAAAATTGCAACAAAAATTTTGTGAATTGAAATTTGAGAAACTGAAAATCGGAAAACTGAAATATTGAAACACCGAAAAATAAAAATAAACAAAAAAAGGAAAATCGAAAAACGTTCAAAATTGACAAATCGAAAAATTCCAACATCGAAAAGTTTAAGAATTCGTGAAATTGGGAACAGAAAAATTAAAAAACTTCAAAATTAGAAGTTGAGAGACGAAAAATCGCAAAATTGAAAATAACAAAAAATTAAAATCTCTAAAAATTGAAAATCTAAAATCGACAAAATGCCGAGAATTACAACATTGAAGCATGAAAAACTGAAAAATTAAAAAAATCTAATACATATTTAAAATGCCGAAAAACTGCAAAATCGTAAAACTGAAGATGGGAAAAATTGAGAAATCAGAAATCAATATTTGAGAAACAAAATTACCTTTTGTTTAATTTGAATTATTACTTTCTTTAGTTCGATATGTGTAATGAACATATCCCGTAAATAAATGATTATTTAAAAATCCAAAATTTAAATGGAGAATTTGAAAAATAAAAAATCGACAACTAGAGGTCGAAAAATTAAAAAATCACAAAATAAAAACCGAAAAACTAAAAGCCGATAAATTGAAAATCTTAAAACTGAAAAATTACAAACCGAGGAATTAAAAAATGGAAAAACTGCTCAGTAGATAATTTGAAAAAAAAAATAGAAGAAAGGAAAAATTTTAAAATCGAAAAACTGGGATAGTAGAAACTTAAAAAAATTAAAAAATGACTATACATACATATTTGCAACACCGAAAAACTGAAGATAGAAAAAATTGAAAAACCAAAAATAAATGTTTGAGAATCAAAACAATCATCACAATATCGAGAAACTGAAAAAAAAGGAAAACGTATATTATTTAAAATTGAAAAAGCGCAAATCGAAAAATTAAAAATCAGAAGCCTAAAAACCGAAAAATGCAAATAAACAAAAAATTAATAATCGAGGAACTGAAAACTAGAAAAACAATATACTTATGTAATTGAAATTGCATTTACAGCAAAACTGTAAAATCGAAGAAAGGAAAAATTTAAAAATTGAAAAACTGGGTAAGTCGGAATTTGAAAAAAAAATCTAATAATTTAAAATTGACTACTAGAAAAATTGCAAATCGAAACATTGAATCGAAAAATGAAAAATCGTGGACAAAGTACAATTATTATTAAATTTTTACTGTCCGAAATTAAGCTAAGGAAGTATTAATTCGAGTTCATCGGGCGTCTGGCTACTTTTATGTTTTCTCGACGTTTCATAACCCCTAGAAGACGAAAATAAAAATCTCCCGTTTCCGTCTGTCGTCTGCCACGACGCGTTTGTGTCGGTTTGTTGTTATTATTAGATAGAGAAGAACCCAGATTTCGTAAAAAAAACGAAAATCGGATAATTGAACTATTGAAAAACGGAAAAATTAAAAATTGAGAAATGAATAATAAAAAACAAATCAGCAAAGAATTTAAATAAATAAATATTGAAAATCGAAAAACTGCAATAATGGAACATTGAAAAGTTTAAGAATTAGAGAAATTGGAAACAAAAAAATGAAAAAACCTTAAGGTAGTCGAAAAAAAAACTGAAAAATTAAATAATCAAAAACGAAAAACCCGAAAATTGCAACATTGAAACATCAAAAATTGAAAAATTAAAAAATCTGCTCTAATACATATTTATCAAAGTGTTTAAAACTGAAAAAGTGCGAAACGAAAAATTAAAATAAACAAAAACTTGTGAAAACGAAAAAGGCGAAATATTTAAAAATTTGAATCGAAAATTTGAAAAATTAAAAACCGAGAAGACTTCTAGTATCTAGTTAGAAGTCGAAAAATTAAAAAATCTTAAAACTGAAAAATTAAAGAATAGATATAATTGAAAATTAAAATACCAAAAGCGTAAAATCGAAGAAAGGAAAAATTTCAAAATCGAAAAACTGGATAATTCAAAACTTGAAAAATCTAAAAATTTAAAATTGACAACTAGAAAAATAATTTAATATTCAGAAAAATCGCAAAATTGAAAAATTAAAAATTGAGAGTCAAAAAACAGTTAAAACATCTAAAAATTGAAAACTCGAAAATTTTCAATTCTAGACAGTAAAAATCCAAAAACAATTAAAAATCGAAGAAATCGAAAATTTGAAGAATTGAAATATTGAAAAGCCGAAAAATTAATAATTGAGAGACGAAAAACTGTAAAAAGAAAACAACGAAAAATTAAAATAAGAAAAATTGAAAAATCGAAAAATGCCAATGTTGAAACGTCGAAAAGTTTAAGAATTCGAGAAATTGAAAGTAGAAAAATTGGGAAACTTGCAAGAGGTCATCATTGCAGACAATTCACAGGGATTTGGTTCCAAGGACGACCCGATTATAACATACTAGTACGCCCTCTGTTTATTGTATCTGTTGTGTTTCGTTGCCGTTACAAGCCAAACTTTTCCCGAACGCCTTGTTCGACACGTCTTGCTATTTTTCAAAATCGCCCTCACACCCCCCGTGACAGACGGCCTCCTGCGACGTATGTGTAGCGTATGTCGCGCAACAAATTTAAATTAATGCTCGCAGGGGTCATATCTGACGCTTAACACGGGAAGCCTTTCTGCTTAATTTTAACATATGCATGTTTGTGTGTCGCATTCGAGCACACATCAGCCAGATAGTATCGCATTTTCAGGCCGCTTTCGCGAAAACTGATGGCGCTGTCGTCGAGGAATTACAGCCTAGGTCCAAGAAACGGTTATTAATTAGCGCAGAGGCATCTCCTCCATGGGGCGCCTTTTTCGTCGTGCTTTTATGACGGCGAGCGCAATCGCGATGAAGCCGTTAAGGAAACTTGACGGGCCGCGTTATCCACCGGCAAATGGTAACCGTTACAAAAAAATCGGTCGTTTGTCACCGGAAAAAATCCAGGAACGAAAATCGTCTCGGCTAGAATGCAAAAAAATAAAGTAAACGAGCCACAACGACCGGCAGCCTGCAAAGTGCGTCCTTTGGACGAAGGACACAGCTGACTCAAGACAGTCGGCTTTTCGTCATGGCCTACTTCCATACCGGATTTCGCCGATAATCCGATACTACCAGTTTGTAGTAAAACATACTATAAATTGGTTGCTGACTGAAACACCTGGGAGCTGGTCTACCTACCACAAAAAGTTCTTTGACTGCGGCTACCAGAGGTTTCTCCTCGTTCTCGTTTGTCCAAACATGCGGGTATTCGGCTCTCGTCCAATAAATCCTCGCAGCCCAGCGCCCGTTTGTCTTGGATGACCAGTTTCCAATTCATCTAGATTGCCCCCGTAAAACCGTGTGGTAAAATTACGTCAAGACGGTCTAATGCGAGTGGATTGTGGATGGTTGGAATAACGGCATTCTTTTCGATAATCGGGCAGTGGCGGCTGCTGTCTTCTGACCAGGTATGCGAGGAATTTTTGGCTTTTTTATTATTATTGTTATTGTTACTATCAACGGCACTACGGTATTTTTTATCGGTGTAATTATTATAAATATTATAGCATGTTGGCTTCATTTCGTACAGTTCATATCATATTCAGGCTTTCTAAGTTCGTCTGAATGAACTCGGAGAAATACTTGGATAAATCGGGATAAGTCAGGTCAGGTTGAAAAGAAATATTAAGAAATAGATCTTGAATTCTCGGAAAACGTAAAATCCATAGTATCTTATTTAGGATTTCAGAGATCTTAATTAATTTTCGATTCATCGCATCATTGTCGAAGTCCAGTTTAATATGTACTTCTGTAAATTCTTTTTTGTGCTCTTCATCGATTTTATGGAAAAGAGTGGTCGACAGGATTTCTCTACATGGAATTTGTGTTTTTGCCGCCAGCTCGTAATAGTTGAATAATTTTGTGAAATGCTTGGAATCAACAGCTTATAAAGGAATGCTGCACTAATAAAAAGCTTACTAATGCTTTAGTAATGACTACATCTTTGCAATCCTGTAACTTATCTATGGCAGCCGCAATTAAAAATTTTTATGTTTTAAACGCATTGAAAAAGTGATATAGGGTAAAGGGTTTATTTCAATATTGATCCTGAAAATTTCTGCTAAAAACGGAGACAAGGATGATCATGACTAACCGAATGTTGTGCATAGAAAGAGTGATTAAAAAATTCGTCAAAGGTTACTTTGACAGAACTTTCCACCCCCTTGAAGTATACTCGACCCACTATTAAATTTAACTTTGATGATGACCCAAAATGAGCTAAAATTAATATACAGAGCATCTTTTTAAAAGTGGCCAGAGGGATTCTCAGATTAAATAATATTGCAGGCATCTCCATTATTTTCTTAAAATTTGACAACAATCGGTTCAGCACAATTCATTTTTCAGGGTTTGTATGGAATTTCGCGATTTTTAATTTTTACTGGATTTTTTAATTTTTCATTTTTGATTATTCAATTTCTCGGTGTTCCGACTTTTCAATTTTTTAATAATTTAATTTTTCAGTTTTTCAATTTTTTGATTTAATATTTTTCAATTTTTCAATTTTTAGATATTTTAATTTTTATTTCTCAGTTTTTAATTTTTAAATTTTTCATGCCCGTTTGTACCACACTTTTAAACACGTAATTAACGCATTTTCTATTTTCAATTTCTCGAATTCTTAAACTCATTGTTGCAATTTTTCGATTTTTCAATTTTTTCCGATTTTTTGAACTATTTTTAGATTTTTCAGTTTTGAAGTTTTCAGTTTTTCAGTTTCTTAGTTTTTTCGATTTTCAATTTGTCGAATTTCAATACTTAAATTTTTCAATAAGCATTTCATTGTTGCAATGTTCGGATATTTACTCTCTCCAATTAAAACTTAGCTTTCTCAATTTTTATATATTTTCATTTTTCGTTGTTTTCTCATTTGGGACTTTTTTCGTCTCTCACTTATTAATTTTTCGATTTTTTGTTTTTTCCGATTTTTCAACTGTTTTTGGATTTTTCAATTTTAGTTCTTTAGTTTTTCGTTGATTTCAATTTTGGGAATTTTAATTTTTCAGTTTTCCAATGTTTCAATTTTCAATTTCTCGAATTTCAATAGCTAAATTTTTCGATATTTCATTGTTGCAGTTTTTCGATTTTTCAATTTTTTCCGATTTTCGAACTATTTTAAGATTTTTCAATGTTTAGTTCTTTAATTTGTCGTTGATCTCAATTTTGGGATTTAAGATTTTTCGGTTTTCCAGTTTTTCAATTTTTCGACTTTCAATTTGTCAAAATTTCAATACTTGAATTTTTCAATATTTCATTGACGCAATTTTTCGATTTTTCAATTTTTTCCCATTTTTGGACAATTTTTTAGATTTTTCAATTGTAGTTCTTTAATTTTTCCTTGGTTTCAACTTTGGCATTTTTAATTTTTCGGTCTTACAATTTTTGCAATTTTTCGATTTTCAATTTGTCGAATTTCAGTGGGTAATGTTTCGATATTTCCTTGTCGTAATTTTTTGAATTTTCAATTTTTTCGATTTTTGAACTAATATTTTTAGATTTTAGTTCTTTAATTTTCCTTTGTAAAATGTCAATTGTACTTAAATTTTTCGATTTTTCAATTTTTTCTGATTTTTGAATTATTTTTAGATTTTTCAATGTTTAGTTCTTTAATTTGTCGTCGATTTCAATTTTGGGATTTTAGATTTTTCGGTTTTCCAGTTTTTCAATTTTTCGAATTTCAATTTGTCAAATTTCAGTACTTAAATTTTTCACGATTTCATTGTCGCAATTTTTCGATTTTTCAATTTTTCCCATTTTTGAACTATTTTTATATTTTTCAATTGTAGTTCTTTAATTTTTCGTTGGTTTCAATTTTGGCATTTTTAATTTTTCAGTTTTTCGATTTTCAATTTGTGGAATTTCAATACGTAAATCTCCCGATATTTCATCGTTGTAATTTTTCGATTTTTGAATTTTTTCCGATTTTTGAACTCTTTCAATTTTGGTTCTTTATTTTTCGCTGATTTCAATTTTGGGATTTTTAATTTTTCGTTTTTCCTACTTTTCGATTTTCAAATTGTCGAATTTCAATACGTAAATCTTTCGATATTTCATTGTCGTAATTTTTGGATTTTTCAATTTTTTCCGATTTTTGAACTATTTTTAGATTTTAGTTCTTTAATTTTTCGTTGATTTTAATTTTGCGATTTTTAATTTTTCAGTTTTCCAATTTTCGATTTTCAATTTCTTATACTTAAAATTTTTCGATATTTCAATTTTTTCCGATTTCCGAACTATTTTTAGATTTTTCAATGTTTACTTCTTTAATTTTTCGTTGATTTCAATTTTGGCATTTTTAATTTTTCGGCCTTCCAATTTTTCTATTTTTCGATTTTTAATTTGTCGAATTTCAATATGTACGTAAATTTTTCGATATTTCGTTGTTGTAATTTTTCGATTTTTCGATTTTTTCCGATTTTTGAACTATTTTTAGATTTTAGGTCTTTAATTTTTCCTTGGTTTCAATTTGGGGATTTTAAGTTTCTCAGTTTTTTAATTTTTCGATCTTCAATTTCTTTCAATCCTTCATTGTTGCAATTTTTCTATATTTCGATTTTTAAATTTTTCAATTTCTCCTATTTTTGGATGATTTTTCGATATTTACTCTCTTGAATTAAAACTTCGATTTTTCAATTTTTATATATTTTAATTTTTCGTTATTTTCTAATTTGCGATTTTCTGTCTCTCAATTAAGTATTAATTTTTCTTTTTTTAATTTTTCGTTCTGTCAATTTCACGAGGTAGCAATTTTTAGATTTTTCATTTTTTCGATATTTTTTAATTTGGATCTAGTTTTCGGCTTCTACGTTCCCATTTTCAGATTTTTTGATTTTTTTGATTTTTCAATTTTTAACCGTAAAAAGTTTTTTTCAACAAAAAACTGCAGGCTTAGGATAATAACTCAAAATGGATTCATAAATTACACATACACGAACATGTTACTTTACACAATTTAAATTTAGAAATTATTTTTCGATTTTTACTTTCTCGAATTCAACTTTTTCGATTTTTCAATTTTCATATATGTACATATTTAAATTTTTAGTACTTTTCGATTATGCGACTTTTCATCTCCCAATTTTTATTTTTCGATTTCTAAATTTTTCGTTTCTTTATTTTTACGATTTTGCAATTTTTCGATTTTTCTGATTTTTGAATTATTTTTTGGCTTTTATTTTCCCAATTTAAAATTTTTCGATTTTTTCAATTTCTAACCGTAAAACGTTTGCAAGATTTCAGTTCGATTTTGCAGTTTCAAAATTAAATTGCTATTGTTACCCAATTTTGATTTTTTTTTTCCAAAAAACTGAAGGTTTGGGGCAATAACTCAAGATGGATTCATAGATGACACATGCAAGAATATGTTACTTTATAAAATTTAAATAACATTTATTCGGCAAAATTGTAAGATGACGTCATCAGTTTTTAGAGGGCTCGTAAACGGATAAATTTTGATTATTTTTTATATAATAAACGTTTGCAAGGTTTCAGAGCATTCAGTTTTGAAATTTAAAAATTAAATCGTAACACAAGTTTTTTTTTACAAAAATCGGGATACCTAGGGTTGAAACTGAACACGGATTCATAAACCACAAGTAAAAGAGTATGTTATTTTTATAAAATTTAAATAACTTAAAAATTGGAGATGGATGATAAATTTGAGGAACTCAGACAAGACCGAAGAAAAATAAAATTCATACTCGTCTTAACGTGAGTTTTTTTAAAGCTACATTTTCATATAGCACACAGACCACATGTATCCAGCTCGATCAACTGATTTGACATCTTCAGATTATTTTTGTTCCGGACTTTGAAAAACAGTATTCTTAAAAACAATCAGTGGATACAACTCAAGACTTAAAAGTGAGAACCATACAAAAGTGTGAAATCAAAATGATGCATACTTTTAAACAAAAAGTGAATTACCTGGTAAATCCATTGATAGAAGAGGTTTTCGTTCGTAGTTTTTTCCCCGACGAGCCGCCGCTGCACCGGGCCAGGCTTAGCACGACAAGTCGGGTCCATAAACATCTCAGCAAGTGGAACCTGTCCCAGCAGTGGACCTGCCAAGTACAACACATGTACGTACACAAACACTCGAGTGGTTTAACGGGAAAAACAGTTACACGTGGTGCACATTCACCCCGTGAAAAAATAAACAGACAAACTAGCGAGCAAGCCACAAGATAGGCTTTTATTATAACATGTCACTCCCGGGCTTTAAGAACGGTTTACTCTCGCCGTTTCTCTGTTTGTTTATTTTCAGACGTGTTTGGGATAGCGTGTGCTTGTATGTACTTTTTTACAAATGTTGGACTATATTTAAACTTTATTCGGTAAACAGAAAACCGAGCCGAGGAGGTCTAGAGGGTCGCCGAATGAAGAAGTCTCGCTTTATTTACTGCCGGATCTCCCGAAGTACCGCAACAAGACGTGTTTATTAATTTTTCGTGAAAATTACGGCAAGCCCTCAAGTCTTCCCAAAATTGAAAATCTCTGTCACCCCGCACACTATCTAATAATACATCACTCCGCCACCACCTCAAAACAAAGCCCACCCTCCCCGGTGTACGGTTACAGTTAATTTTATTCTCCTTCAGATTACAAAAGGTATTTTCGTGCCTGAAAATTCGCTCTTGAGCACGTTTTCTTGTAAGTGCGGCATCGTATTACAAACTCGAGGATTGTTCTTTCAAGTCAAGATAGTCTGTCTGGTCTGCATAATTTCATCGAAAAACTTCCCTAATTAACGGATGAGGCTGAAGAGCGACGCACTCCAGAGTCCGGTTCTGGTAATTGTTGCTATAATGGCGTTTATTCAACATACAATGCTCTATTTTGACGCTGCTACACAAATATGATTAATAGTCGGTGCATCCGTTGCATGATAAATGCACTCCGATAGCTTGATTGCCGCATAATCGATGCAGACGTCTTTGTTCGGACCATCAGGGCTAGTCCAGTTATGGGCAAGAATAACAAAAACCAATCTGATGGAAGTGATGGTGGTCAAAAAGGATTTAAAAAAGTGGTCGAAGGTTATTTTGACTGAATTTCCCTCGGTATAGGTCGGATAAACAAATGGACAGCGCAGAAGATAGAAGACAGACAGGCAGACAGACAAACAGAAACGAGAGACCTATATTTTCGTATTCTAGGGATCATGAAACATCAAAAAACATAAAAGTAGACAATCGCCCGATGAACTCGATTACAATACTTACTTCTTTAGCTTACGTTCGGTAAGTAAAATGGATGATTTTTTCAGGGTTTGAATCCACAGTGAGCAAGCATTTGTACTTTTGTCTTTCTAATCAATTTTTCTAGTTATCAATTTAAAATTTTTTCATTTTTCAGATTTTGAATTTATTAAAAAAAATTAATTTCTCGATTTTCAATTTTTCGATTTTTGGTTTTTAGATTTTTATTTAGTATTTTCCAACTTTCATCAGCTTCTCCATTTTTAATTTTTGGAGTTGTTATTTTTTTCATTTTCTCGATTTGTAGTTTCTCAATTTCTCGATTTAAATTTTTATTAGATTTTTAAATAATAATAATTTATTTACAGGAAGTGGTTACTGCATAAATCAAACTATACAAAATAATAATTCAATCTAAATAAAAGTTAATTGAATAGAAAAATTTTTAATTTTAATTTCGTAATTTTTCGTCTTCAGAATTTTTATGTTTAACGCTTATTTTAATTTTCCGTCTCTCAATTTTCTAATTTTTAAATCTTCATTTTTTTCAGTTTCTCAACGTTGTGCTGTTTTGTTTCTCAAATTTTAATTTATGACTTTTCAATTTTTCGTTTCTTCAAATTTACGATTTTACCATTTTTCGACTTTTTATGTATTAGATTTTTAATTTTTTTTTTTATATATTTGAATTTTTAGTTATCTTAATTTTACAATTTTGAAAATTTTTAGATTTTTCGGGTATTAAATTTTTTAATTTTTTTAGTTTTTAATGTTTCATTGTTACAATTTTTAGGTTTTCCATTTTTGATTACTCAGTTTCTCAATGTTTCGACTTTTTCAATTTTTCGATTATTTAATTTTTCAGATTTCCAATTTTACGATTTTCAATTGCTCGAATTCTTAAAGTTTTCAATTTCGTTTTCATTGTTACAATTTTTCGTTTTTTCAGTTTTTCATTTTCTCTATTCCTTTCGATTTTTGAAATACTTTTTCTATTTTTCAATTTTTAGATATTTTAATTCTCGTTGTTTTCAATTTTTAATTTTTCCAATTTTTAATTTTTCCTTATTTTAATTTTATGATTTTGCAATTAGATTTTTTAATTTTTCAATTTTTCTATGTTTCAATGTTACAATTTTTAGATTTTTCATTTTTGATTATTCAATTTCTCGCTGTTTTGACTTTTTCAATTTTTCCATTATTTAGTTTTTCAGATTTTGAATTTTACGAGCTTCAGTTTCTCGAATACTTAAACTTTCCGATTTCGTTTAATTGTTGCAATTTTTCCGTTTTTCAATTTTTCGTTTTTTCTATGCCTTCCGATTTTTGAGATATTTTTTCGATTTTTCGTTTCTAATTTATAATTTTACGGTTTTTCAGTTTTTTAAATTTTTGGTTTTCAATGTTTCATTGTTCCAATTTTTCTAATTGTCATCTTTTCAGATTTTCGATTTTTACTTTAACGAATTCAAGATTTTATATTTTTCCATTTTTAGATATTTAAATTTTTCGTTGTTTTCAATTTTGCGATTTGTCGTCTCTCAATTTTTAATTTTTCCATTTTTCAATTTTTCGCTACTTTGATTTTAAGATTTTGCAATTTTTAGATTTTTCAGTTATGTATTAGATTTTTTAGTTTTCCAGTTTTTCGATGTTTCAATGTCAAAATTTTTTAGGTTTTTCATTTTTGAGTATTCAACTTCTCGGTGTTCCGATATTTTCAATTTTACGATTTTCAATTTCTCGAATTCTTAAACTTTTCGATTTCGTTTCAATGTTTCAATTTTTCGACTTTTCAAATTTGACTTATTTTGATTTTTTGTTTTTTCAATTTGGCAATTTTTCGTCTCCCAATTTTTAATTTTTTAATTTTTCTGTTTCAAAGTTACAATTTTTAGATTTTTCCTTTTTTGATTATTCAATTTCTCGGTGTTTTGACTTTTTCAATTTTTCCATTATTTAGTTTTTCAGATTTTGAATTTTACGAGCTTCAGTTTTTCGAATACTTAAACTTTCCGATTTCGTTTAATTGTTGCAATTTTTCCGTTTTTCAATTTTTCGTTTTTTCTATGCCTTCCGATTTTTGAGATATTTTTTCGATTTTTCGTTTCTAATTTATAATTTTACGGTTTTTCAGTTTTTTAAATTTTTGGTTTTCAATGTTTCATTGTTCCAATTTTTCTAATTGTCATCTTTTCAGATTTTCGATTTTTACTTTAACGAATTCAAGATTTTATATTTTTCCATTTTTAGATATTTAAATTTTTCGTTGTTTTCAATTTTGCGATTTGTCGTCTCTCAATTTTTAATTTTTCCATTTTTCAATTTTTCGCTACTTTGATTTTAAGATTTTGCAATTTTTAGATTTTTCAGTTATGTATTAGATTTTTTAGTTTTCCAGTTTTTCGATGTTTCAATGTCAAAATTTTTTAGGTTTTTCATTTTTGAGTATTCAACTTCTCGGTGTTCCGATATTTTCAATTTTACGATTTTCAATTTCTCGAATTCTTAAACTTTTCGATTTCGTTTCAATGTTTCAATTTTTCGACTTTTCAAATTTGACTTATTTTGATTTTTTGTTTTTTCAATTTGGCAATTTTTCGTCTCCCAATTTTTAATTTTTTAATTTTTCTGTTTCAAAGTTACAATTTTTAGATTTTTCATTTTTGATTATTCAATTTCTCGGTGTTTTGACTTTTTCACTTTTTCCATTATTTAGTTTTTCAGATTTTGAATTTTACGAGCTTCAGTTTTTCGAATACTTAAACTTTCCGATTTCGTTTAATTGTTGCAATTTTTCCGTTTTCAATTTTTCGTTTTTTCTATGCCTTCCGATTTTTGAGATATTTTTTAGATTTTTCAATTTTTGCTAATTTTAATTTATGGTTTTTCGAATTTTGCGATTTTTCGTCTCTTGATTTTTAATTTTTCGGTTTTTCAGTTTTTTTAATTTTTGGTTTTCAATGTTTCATTGCTCCAATTTTTCTAATTGTCATCTTTTCAGATTTCCGATTTTTACTTCGTCGAATTCAAAATTTTCTATTTTTCCATTTTTAGATATTTAAATTTTTCGTTGTTTTCAATTTTGCGATTTGTCGTTTCTTAATTTTTAATGTTTCCATTTTTCAATTTTTCGTTACTTTGATTTTAAGATTTTGCAATTTTTAGATTTTTCAGTTATGTATTAGATTTTTTTAGTTTTTCAGTTTTTCGATGTTTCAATGTCAAAATTTTTTAGGTTTTTCATTTTTGAGTATTCAACTTCTCGGTGTTTCGATATTTTCAATTTTACGATTTTCAATTTCTCGAATTCTTAAAGTTTTCAATTTCGTTTTCATTGTTACAATTTTTCGTTTTTTCAGTTTTTCATTTTCTCTATTCCTTTCGATTTTTGAAATACTTTTTCCATTTTTCAATTTTTGCTTGTTTTAATTTCGTATTTTTTTTTAATTTTGCATTTTTTATAGATCTCTTAATTTTTAATTTATCGGTATTTCAATTTTTACTTTTTGGAATTCAAATTTTTCGATTTTTCAATTTTTAGATATTTTAATTCTTCGTTGTTTTCAATTTTTAATTTTTCCAATTTTCAATTTTTCGTTACTTTAATTTTATGATTTTGCAATTAGATTTTTTAATTATTCAATTTTCCTATCTTTCAATGTTACAACTTTTAGATTTTTCATTTTTGATTACTCAATTTCTCGGTGTTTTGACTTTTTCAATTTTTCCATTATTTAGTTTTTCAGATTTTGAATTTTACGAGCTTCAGTTTCTCGAATACTTAAACTTTCCCATTTCATTTAATTGTTGCAATTTTTCGGTTAATTTTAATTTATGGTTTTTCGAATTTTGCGATTTTTCGTCTCTTGATTTTTAATTTTTCGGTTTTTCAGTTTTTAAAATTTTTGGTTTTCAATGTTTCATTGCTCCAATTTTTCTAATTTTCATCTTTTCAGATTTTCGATTTTTACTTTGTCGAATTCAAAATTTTCTATTTTTCCATTTTTAGTTATTTAAATTTTTCGTTGTTTTCAATTTTGCGATTTGTCGTCTCTCAATTTTTAATTTTTCCATTTTTCAATTTTTCGTTACTTTGATTTTAAAATTTTGCAATTTTTAGATTTTTCAGTTATGTATTAGATTTTTTTGGTTTTTCAGTTTTTCGATGTTTCAATGTCAAAATTTTGTAGGTTTTTCATTTTTGAGTATTCAACTTCTCGGTGTTTCGATATTTTCAATTTTACGATTTTCAATTTCTCGAATTCTTAAACTTTTCGATTTCGTTTCAATGTTGCAATTTTTCGACTTTTCAAATTTGACTTATTTTGATTTTTTGTTTTTTCAATTTGGCAATTTTTCGTCTCCCAATTTTTAATTTGTTAATTTTTCAATTTTTCGTTACTTTAATTTTACAATTTTGCAATTAATTTTTTTAATTTTTCAATTTTTCTATGTTTCAATGTTACAATTTTTAGATTTTTCATTTTTGATTACTCAATTTCTCGGTGTTTTGACTTTTTCAATTTTTCCATTATTTAGTTTTTCAGATTTTGAATTTTACGAGCTTCAGTTTTTCGAATACTTAAACTTTCCGATTTCGTTTAATTGTTGCAATTTTTCGGTTCTTCAATTTTTCGTTTTTTCTATGCCTTCCGATTTTTGAGATATTTTTTCGATTTTTCAATTTTTGCTAATTTTAATTTATGGTTTTTCGAATTTTGCGATTTTTCGTCTCTTAATTTTTAATTTTTCGGTTTTTCAGTTTTTAAAAGTTTTGGTTTTCAATGTTTCATTGCTCCAATTTTTCTAATTTTCATCTTTTCAGATTTTCGATTTTTACTTTGTCGAATTCAAAATTTTCTATTTTTCCATTTTTAGTTATTTAAATTTTTCGTTGTTTTCAATTTTGCGATTTGTCGTCTCTCAATTTTTAATTTTTCCAGTTTTCAATTTTTCGTTACTTTAATTTTACAATTTTGCAATTAATTTTTTTAATTTTTCAATTTTTCTATGTTTCAATGTTACAATTTTTAGATTTTTCATTTTTGATTACTCAATTTCTCGGTGTTTTGACTTTTTCAATTTTTCCATTATTTAGTTTTTCAGATTTTGAATTTTACGAGCTTCAGTTTCTCGAATACTTAAACTTTCCGATTTCGTTTAATTGTTGCAATTTTTCGGTTTTTCAATTTTTCGTTTTTTCTATGCCTTCCGATTTTTGAGATATTTTTTCGATTTTTCAATTTTTGCTAATTTTAATTTATGGTTTTTCGTCTCTTAATTTTTAATTTTTCGGTTTTTCAGTTTTTTAAATTTCTGGTTTTCAATGTTTCATTGCTCCAATTTTTCTAATTGTCATCTTTTCAGATTTTCGATTTTTGCTTTGACGAATTCAAAATTTTCTATTTTTCCATTTTTAGATATTTAAATTTTTCGTTGTTTTCAATTTTGCGATTTGTCGTTTCTTAATTTTTAATGTTTCCATTTTTCAATTTTTCGTTACTTTGGTTTTGAGATTTTGCAATTTTTAGATTTTTCAGTTATGTATTAGATTTTTTTAGTTTTTCAGTTTTTCGATGTTTCAATGTCAAAATTTTTTAGGTTTTTCATTTTTGAGTATTCAACTTCTGGGTGTTTCGATATTTTCAATTTTACGATTTTCAATTTCTCGAATTCTTAAACTTTTCGATTTCGTTTCAATGTTGCAATTTTTCGACTTTTCAAATTTGACTTATTTTGATTTTTTGTTTTTTCAATTTGGCAATTTTTCGTCTCCCAATTTTTAATTTTTTAATTTTTCAATTTTTCGTTACTTTAATTTTACAATTTTGCAACTAATTTTTTTAATTTTTCAATTTTTCCATGTTTCAATGTTACAATTTTTAGATTTTTCATTTTTGATTATTCAATTTCTCGGTGTTTTGACTTTTTCAATTTTTCCATTATTTAGTTTTTCAGATTTTGAATTTTACGAGCTTCAGTTTCTCGAATACTTCAACTTTCCGATTTCGTTTAATTGTTGCAATTTTTCCGTTTTTCAATTTTTCGTTCTTTCTATGCCTTCCGATGTTTGAGATATTTTTTCGATTTTTCAATTTTTGCTAATTTTAATTTATGGTTTTTTCAATTTTGCGATTTTTCGTCTCTTAATTTTTAATTTTTCGGTTTTTCAGTTTTTAAAATTTTTGGTTTTCAATGTTTCATTGTTCCAATTTTTCTAATTTTCATCTTTTCAGATTTTCGATTTTTACTTTAATTTTACGATTTTGCAATTTTTAGATTTTTCAGTTATGTATTAGATTTTTTTAGTTTTTTAGTTTTTCGATGTTTTAATGTTAAAATGTTTAAGTTTTCATTTTTGAGTATTCAATTTCCCAGTGTTTCGATATTTTCAATTTTACGATTTTCAATTTCTCGAATTCTTAAACTTTCCGATTTGGTTTCATTGTTGTAATTTTTCGACTTTTCAAATTTTTAATTTTTGTTTTTTCAATTTGGCAATTTTTCGTCTGCCAATTTTTAGTTTTTCGGTTTTCAATTTTTCGAATTTCAATTCTTAAACTTTTCGATGTTTCATTGTTTTAATTTTTCTAATTTTCAATTTTTCAGATTTTCGATTTTTACATTCTCGAATTAAAATTCTTCAATTTTGCAATTTCGAGATTTTTCAACTTTCAGATTTTTGAATTTTCAATTTTTAAATTCTCTATTTCTTGAATTTCAATTCTTGGACTTTTCGGTATTTCGATTTTTCAGTTTTTTTGTTAGCGTCTTACTATATGATATACTTAAGACTGGTACAAAATTTGACAACAATCGGTCTAGTAGTTAAGAAGAGTATCTGTCTAATAAAAAATCGACACAGACAAGGACAGACGACAGACGAAAACGAGAGACCTATTTTTTCGTATTGTAGGGGTCATGAAACGTCGAGAAAACATATTGATTACAACACTTCCTTAGCTAACGATCGGGGAAACAACACGGAAGGAGTTGAAGATACTTCACAACGACAGGAGTAGAAAGGACGACGGAAACAGGCTACTTCATTGTTTCTGATTGGCTTAGAACGCGATATTACATGACCACTCGGCTGAAAATTTCGTGTAAGAAAAAACCTTACTTTCTCCCGCGTTCTTGAAACTTTACAGCGAGAAAGGAGTTAAACAAATTATAGTTATTTGCAGAACTGGTGTTGCTACACTACATAAATTAAAAATGCGGAGTAGGCGGATTAAAATTTATCATTCCTTAATAGTAATAATAATTTATCTCAGCGTTTGTTATAAATTTGTGGTGACACGACATGAAATTGGATACAGGAAGAGATGTAATAAATATATCTACTAATTTTAAAGGTGTATTAAAGTCCGACGACATAAATTCGACGCCTAATGCATTTTTTCGAACGTGTTCGAAACGGAATTAAAAGCACATAAAAATTTAATTGTCCCGGAAAAGCGACTTACGAATCCATTAAGCGCTAAAACGGTACCATAAAGCAGGGATATTTTCGCACTCGTACGATGGTACTAGGCCTGTTGGCGTCGAAACAGTACCATCTCGTACCTCCTGGTCCCTTCTGTCCTTGACCCTCGTTGACCGTTCTCTGCATCATTTCCACCGTGTAATTAAATAAACGAAAAGATTATACCTGTTTCGGTGAAATGTACCCGCATCCTCGGTCCGGCAATTCGTGTGGGCGGCCCACAAATAACCCCATTTAATAAACACGGCCCTGAGCGAAATCATCGATAAATTGATTACGATCCTGTAACAGGTGTTCCTGCCGTGATTTATCTACTCTCCACCGAGCGGTGCATTCGACGAGGAGTTTTCATGCGTTTCGCAACTGACCCAGAGAACGAGGAAACGCCGAGCTTAGCCCTCATACATATTTATTGGTAATTATTTATTAAGAGCGATGGCAAACATATAAATTTTAATACAATGAGCGATTTTGTTCGATGTAATTAAGTAGTTGTGGATCGAGAGGGAAATAAATCAACGGGACTAATTGCGAAATTATCGAGGTGGAATCAAGGAAACGGCTCTATTACTTCGGGAAAAGATGGATGAGCAGGACTGTACAGGGTGTCCAAAGTAGAATTACTGCAGATGTACGAACTGTTGATAATATTTACAAGAAACGAAAGTTGTGTTGAGTAATGTGTGGAAGACCCAAAATGGACATTATAATGCGTCATCAAATTGATGGAGTAATTGGATGGAGATTTTGGAGATTTTTAAATTACAGGATCGTACTGCTGAAGGAATAAGTACTGTAATTATGGAACATTTCGCACAACCTGCTGTTGATGAAACGCCCCATATGTGAAACCTACGACGACGCATCTGTCATGAATGCGAAAAAAGGCGGAGTATAAAAATAATAAATGAATACATTTTTTGTACATATTTATTTTTTTGGAATTCTTGTAGAGTTGTTTTTCTGAATTAATTAACGTAGTATACTATAATCACCCATATTCCGCTGCTGTATATGATTCGAATGCATTATTTTCGGCTTCATTTCAAAGAAACCTACCATTTCTCCAGAATCGCCAGTCACATTTTTGCAATTTTTAGGATTTTCAAAAATTTTGATGTTCAATGGGATACTTCGACAGTGTTGCTCTGGGACCATAAATATGCTATAGTTTAAGAATCAACACGCCGAAATTAATATCGTTGACTATTTTGTAAATTATCAGGCAAAATTATCAAAAACTCTATTTTTCAATATCACTTATGAAATTTTTGGTCCTTTTTTGGAAATTTTTAGGACTTTAAAACAACTCGAATTTCAAACCGAATATTTAGGAAATGTTGTTCCGGGACCATAAACACAACATAAACTAAGTTTGAATTAATTTTTAAGCAAGTTTTTCAAAAAATATTAGATATTGTGTCAATTATTATATTAGGAACTGGTAAATTTGGAATTATATGATTGTTAACATACAAAAAGTTGGTTGAGTAGATATTTACAAATTTAGTAAAAATTATTATAATAAATACAAGTTTTAATTTTTTGGCCCTTTTTCGACCATCTTTGGAAATTATCCAGGAGATTTTTGTCCATATTTCAACCTCCAGAAGTTATTTTCGGCTTGGTCTCTAGGAAAATTTCTGCCATTTCTCCAAAATCGATAATGAAATTTGGCAATTATTAAGGTTTTTAAAAATTTCGGAAATTCCGGATCATAAACACGCTATATTTTATTAATCAGACCGTCGAGATTTATTTTTCTGAATTATTTGTGGTTTTTTAGGGAACTTTAACAAAACTTCAATTTTTCTCTATTCCCCCCTTATGAATTTTTTTACCCCTTTTCGGTTATCTTCGGAAATTAGCCAAAGAGATTTTTATGCTAGCAAAACGTCTTAAACTAAGAATATTGTTGAAATCGTAACAACCCAATGGATTTTTTTCGGGAAAATGTTTTGGAAACAGTGTGTTCTATTTTGTATGTATTTTTAAATGTTTTTAGTAACAATTTTTGTGGTTGTTTTCGATACACTGTATGATATGAAATCTAATAATCGAAAAATCGAAACCTTAAAAAAATCGTAAAACAGAAATTTTGAAAAATCGAAATATTGAAGAACTGAAAATCGAAAAATGGAACATCAGAAAATCGAAAAAACGTAAAATTCAAAAATCTAAAATTTAAAAATCGAATAGCGAAAATCGAGAAATCGAAACTTCCAAATTTAAAAATCGGATAACTGAAAAATCGAAACATCGAAAAACTGGAAAATCGAAAAACCGAGAAATCGAAAAATCAAGAAATCGTGGTGTCGAAAAGTCGAACAATTGAGAAACCGAAATAAGCCAAAATCGAAAAAACGAAAAGTTAAAAATTGAACAATTTATAAATTGAGAAATCAAAAAACTTAAAAATTCGAAAAATTGAAAAATTGAGAGATTGAAAGATCAAAAGAACGAAAAATCGAAAAACAGAGAAATCGACAAACAAAAAGAAAAACTGGAAAAGCGGAAAAATCAAAAAACGAAAAAATGGAAAACTGGAAAAACTGCGAAACCGAAATAGGCCAAAATAAAAAATTGAAAAACTGATAAATCGAAAGCGTGAACAATCAAATCTCCATAAATCGGGAATGAAAAATTAACAAATCGAAAAATTGAAAAACAGAAACCTAAAACCAGGAAGTCGAAAAATCGAACAATTAAGAAATATTGAAAAATTAAAATATCAAAAGATTGCAAAATCTAAAATTTAAAAATCCCAAAATTGAAAAATCGAAAAAGTAAAAAGTTAGACACATCGAAAAATCCAGAAGTCAAAAATAGAAAAGCCGAAGAATTGAAATATTGAAAAATCCTAAAACTGAAAAATCGAAAAATCAAAAAAGTGAAGTCGAAAAATAGAAACCGTAAAAATCGAAAAAATTGAAAAATCAAAAACCTGAAAAATCAAAAAATTAAAGAACTGAAGAACAGGAAAATCGAAAAACTCGAAGGTCAAGAAATGGAAAAATCAAAACATCGATTAATTGAAAAAAACAAAAATTGAGAGTCTATGAAGTCAAATTTGAAAAATTAAAAAATCCAATATTTGACAAAATGACAATTGAAAAACAGAAAATCCAAAACCGGGAAGTCGATAAATCAAAAGATTAAAAAATCGAAATATTTGTATGTATTTGAAATTAGAAATCTTGAAAAATTCAAAAATCGAAAAACTGAACTGAAAAATCGAGAAATCGAAAAATCTAAAAGTTTAAAAATTAAAAAAACTAAAATTTAAAAATCGAAGCAAAATAATCGATACATCGAAAAATCCAGGAGTCAAAAATCGAAAAGTCGAAGAATCGAAATATTAAGATATCGAAAAATTAAAAATGGAACTGATAAATGGAAAACCTGAAAAATCCGAAATCTGAAATATCCAAAAACTGAGAACCTAAAAAGTCGAAAAATTGAGCAATCGAAAAATCCAAAAAGTGAAGTCGAAAAATCGAAACCTTGAAAAAAACTAAAAAATGAAAAATCGAAAAATTAAAGAATTGAACAGGAATATCGAAACCCTTGAAAGTCAAGAAATGGGAAAATCAAAACATCGATTAATTGAAAAATCGAAAAATTGACAGTTTAAATTGAAAAATGGAAAATTTGAA